>NC_136067.1:1832036271-1834436271 GCF_964261635.1 Lissotriton helveticus
TCCGCACGTTTTGAACCTAGAGTTGGTCTTCATAAGGATATAGTCACATTTTTAAATATATAGTGCCCTTTAATTTTATTCTTATTGTTTTTTTTTTAAATCCCTACATTCTAATAATTCTCAGCAAAAATTTGAAACAACCCTCTGCCAGATTAAAAAATGTTTTAGAAGCTTTTCTAATGTTGCGGATGTTGTGGGTGAGGTGTATGGTAGCTTTACTTCACAACACCATGGATCTTTAGGTACGTCAAAAGAATGATGGTGGGAGATGCAATTGCACCATCACTGAGGTTTACAGCATGTTGGCAATTTTAAGGTGAAATTGTTAGTTTTGTGCATAATAGGGGAATTCCACTCCTGAGGGGGCATGTTTCATGTTAAGAGTTAATAGCTGTTAACTTTTGATATCTGTAAATTTGGGAAAGAAACATATATGGCATATTAAAATCTGTTGTGTTTGCATTCAGTGACGAGGATGTGGAGGAACCCATTCCTAAAGATACCAATGATAGTGATTATGAACCTAAGAAGGAAACCAAAAAAGAGGTAACTTCTTACATTAGCATGGATGTTTCTAGTCATTATTACCTTCTAATTGATTGCTGTTAAGAGTTATAGATTTTCATATGCTTATCCTGTATGGATGTATGACGTTACAACGCATACTTTTACCACGCATACCTTTACAACGCGGTTTTTACATCGCATACCATTACAACGCATAGCGCTTTTGGGTGTTGGATAGTGAATAGTTTAATTTACTATTCCAACTCCAGTCCCCGTGGACACTAGGGAAGGTTATTGGATAGTAAATTAACCTATTCCCTATGCTAGAGCGCCCCCCAGCGCAATGCGTTGTAATGGTTTGCGTTGTACTGACCGCGTTGTAATGGTAGTGCGTGGTAAAAGTTTCGTTGTAAAGGTTGTTTACCATCCTGTATAGATTGCTGCTACGCATAAAGCTTTTAAAGTCAGTGTTACGTGGCTGAGTAGGAAAGTGGATCCTTGTTTCATGTTTGACCCTATTATACTTCACCTTTGCACCCTTTTACACTGCACCAGTGCTCCGCTCTACACCTGCCTGCACAGAGTGGATCATGGTATAGGGTGACACCTAGAGGCCAGTGTTTGTGGAGCAATTGGACTACATTGCACACCATCTTCTTTCACCTGTTTTGGAGCTCTATTTCCAACCATATGTGTCCGTAGAATCCATCAGTTACCACAGAGAAAGTGAGATGCAGGAGTTCTGGTGGTAGTTGGAAGATCCCCTGCATTACAAAGTCAACTGGAGCTCTTTCAGAACATATGTCCAGCATCATGGGATCTCATTCTTATTCGGAAGCTACCATTTCCATTGTTCTTTAATAATTCACTGAATACACCCAAAAAGTGCCTACATGCTTTAGATGCGAAAAGGACCCTTAGTTATTACATTGACAAAGTGAAGAACTTCCATTTAAAATCCCAACTGTCACTAGCTAATGCTCTTTCAAAAGAAGGTCACAAAGTGGCTTCGATTGTTAGATGGACTATAAGTTATAAAGAAATTGCACATGAGAAGGCTAATGCATAACTTCTAAACTAGCTTTTCTTGGTGAGTATTCCACTGGCAGAAACAAGTGTCATTACTGCCTTGGCACTGATGGAAAAGGTCACACAAGCAGGAAAGGTAGTGTTGAAGAAGCTCTTCAAATTATGCCCACAGTTGATGGTAGCCTCCGTCCGCCTCCAAGTTATTTACTTAAAAATTTATTTAAAAGTGTATATGAATATTGTGGGTGTAGTTCTCCAGACTTCGTAACATCCATATGTTTAGGTTTTGCAAAATAGTGTGCATTGTATTGTTACTGAAGATTCCCATCCTGGCATCTGGGAATATACTTGAAAACATATGAAACTATATAACTTACCAGTTCTGGAGAACTCAACATAGAGGTTGGTCACGTATGTTTTTCTGTCAACAGATTAGTTCTGCCCAGCAAGGAATCCTCAAACACTTTTAAAATAAACCTAAGAACGTTCCAGATAAATATGCTTTTATAGCGGCAACAGTTGTTGTCCATCATTTATGTTTTAAAAAGAGCTGTGTTAGTATGTTAGTAAAATATCTAAAAACCTATTAAGAAACTATAAAAGGCTTTCTAAAGATATATGTCAATATTACTGGCCAAAACTAATTTGCACCCCCCTTTTTAAAAGAGAAAAGCTAAAGAGAAATGTTCCCAGAGACAACAAAGCTTAAAAGAGAAAAACTACTGTCACCTTAAGGGGACCTCAGCTATCCTGTAATGCAGCACAATGGTTGTCCCTCAGTTCCTTTTTTCTGCTCTCTATCGCAGAACATGGGATTGTGTTGTGTTTATTTTTTATAGAAAATGTGTCTGGAACCAATAATTCGTCCGCCAGGAGACCGTCATGAGTAGTATTAAGCGCTTAATAGTCGCTTTGTCACACAGGATCCAGGAGTACTTTTAGAAATACACACATGCTGAAATATTTCTGTACAAATGTAAATATTTCTTTAAAAATCGTCAGAATCCAAATGAATGTAAATTGTAAACAGTTCTCTAATAAGGGTATGATCTTTAACTTTATACACAGCTCTCTCCGTTGTTCCCATGTGAAACAGGATTGGAGGCAGAGTCTGCGTCGTAAGATATTGTATGCTGCAGTGAGGGCTTCAAAATAGATTGAAGGACTTTCATTTTTCTCTAATAACACCTCATTGTATTCCTGTTTCTCTCACTGCAAAACATTATGTGAAATTATTTTAGTTTGCCATTCACAAAAGGCCAACAACTGAAACTGTAAATAAAACTGAGGGACTGTCACTGTGCTACATGTTACTTGCCAGAGAGATGGAGGTGCATGGGTACCCTCAAAGTAATTTGACAAGTTTTCCTCTGATACCTGCATTACCTTTGGGTAGGTCTTCCTTGTTGTGTCTTGTGCCCCTTGGATCCACATCAGGTTCAGCACCGACCCGTCGGTGCCGCCTTTGCCCTTTCACCATCTCCTGTGGCGGACCCAATCAGATGCCAAGGATACTGGCTCCATTTGCACTGCATATATAGACTATAATGCTATCAGATTCTGAACTGAAACTGCCAACACCTCCACCGAAGTTAAGCCTGGCAGACAACATCTTGGCATTCCCTCTAACTTTGCTACCTTGCCCTTACCACTGACAGGGCCAACACTTTATATCATTTATTTGAAATGGATTCTGAACCGTACAGCTATGATGACTGGGATAATTTTATTCCGCAGTATAATGAGTGTTTAACAGAAACCTCGATATCCAGAGAAGTGGGGTAAGTAATGTTAGAAAAGCTGTGGTCCCTATGAGAGCATGAATAACATGGAGTATCCAATGTGATGAAATCAAAACCGCATTTTCAAATATAGCGATTCAGTAATGAATAAAATTACAACAAACAAGTACTCAATGGGGTGTATACGAAAGCATGAAGTGAAATAAGTGAAGATAAGTGCAGACACAAAGATGTGATACACGTGATTCAGAAGTATAATGCGTGTATCACAGTTACATTAGCAAAGATGCAGCACATAAAATAAAAAAATACCAATACAAACTGGGTATGTATATATTCTTGATGACGTTTCAATCCTTTAGAATGGTAGGTTCGTCATCAGGAAAAGCTTAATGTAAGTCTGACTATTTGCAGATCAAACAGAAGAATGTCTGTTAATGAGTATCTCTTGCTAGTGGAGGGCGGCGCAGTGTAATCTGGTATGATTCTCAAAAGACGGGGATGTATACGGGATTATAGTATTGAGAAATTTTCCAAGGGGTCTAGTAGTTTAAAGAGCCAATCATAAGAATATACCTGAAACAATGTTAAGCGTGCTGGGTGCAGGAGCCATCCAGCTATTTATTGACAACCTCTGATATTTCAGTAGCGCTCCCACTGGTCAGAAATGCTCCGGCATGAGCACTTGTGGGATCCAGAGATTGAGATGATGCCGCTGGCATGCGCAATTCCAGGGTTACCTAGCTCAGTGGAGAAGATCTTCACTAGGGCTCTCCACCTGGATGAGTTCCTCAGATTTCTCTGGAGACATGCAGGCATCTTTAATGGCCATGCCTTTTGACGGATCTTGCCTTGTCGGACATAAAGTGAACTCAGCCTTGGAACGTTTAAAGAGAGCATAACCAAATGACAGTTCTAAGGCCGGTCTGCTCCCACACGGCAATTCCACTATCAATTTCAAACAGTTTTTGTGACTATGGTAGAATTTCTTTCTGTGTGTCAACGCTAGACGCTCTCCTCCAGAACACCAGACGTTTCAGCCCTTTCGTGACTGACGTAGGGGTTCCCAAAGACCACAAGGCCAGCAGGGACAATGTGCAGATCAATCCCCAGCACCTCGAGCAGCTGCAAATGCTAATCCGCTTTAACGTGTTCTTTATCACACACAGCCACCCTGCCAGAGGCAGGATTAAATAGTTCCACCAGGGGTGGCAGGTCATCACGATGGGCATGTGGGTCCTCCAAATTGTTCGCTGGGAATAAGACCTTTCCTTCATTTCGATCCCGTCGCACCTTCAAAAGCCTTCAGCCCAGGTGACGGAGGACCATCTGTCTGTCTTACGGCAGGAAGTGCAGGCTCTTTTGGCCAAAGGGACGATAGAGAGCTTTCCGGCCTCAGAAGTAAGACCTGGGAGTTTCTCCTGCTACTTCCTTGTGCTGAAAAATGACAGAGGCCTTCGGCCTGTTTTAGATCTTTGCCTCTCAACACCTGCCTGCAGAAGGACACATTTAAGATGCTCACTCCAGCCCAGGTCCTGTCTGCCCTTGAGACTGGATGGTGGTTTTGGACCTGCAGGACGCTTACTTTCACATCCCCATCCTGCAAGCCCAAAGGGGCTTTTGCCGTTCACAGTTAGCCAGCTGCATTTTCAGTTTGCAGTACTCCCATTTGAGCTCAACAGCACTCCTCGGGTGTTCACAAAAGTGATTGTAGCGGTCGCAGCACATCTACAGAGTTTGAGGGTATCAGAATTCCCCTTCCCGCTGACTGCCTACTGAAGCTCAACCACCTCCAGATGATGGCAACCTCCTAACATCATTGGGGTACACTGTCAAAGAGCGAGCCAAAGTCGCATCTGACTCCTTTGCAGAGGCTCCTCTTCATTGGAACCAGTCTGGATACGGTACTGTTTTGTGCCTTTCCCCATGAACAGAAAGTCCAGGAATTTCGAGTTATGATCCTGATGTTTCAACCACTGTCCTGGTTCTCAATGCAGATGTCTTTGAGGCTGCTGGGATTGGTGGCCTCCTGCATCGCATGTCAGATGGCACATGAGACTCTGCATTGGGACCTGAAATTTCAGTGACTACAACATCAGGCAAATCTGTTGGATATTATCCAGATATCAGAGGAAACTGCAAAAGGCCGACAGTGATGACTACCGGATCGCAAACACCTCTCCTTACCCCAGCCAGGCCTTATGGTGGTCACGAATAAATCACTATTGGGCTGTGGAAGGCCATCTGGGAGAGGTGGGAATCAGAAGCCTCTTGTCTCTGTTAGAGACTCAGCTCCACTCAGACTCCGCTCCACATCAACTTGTTGGAGTTGAGGGTGATTTGCTTTGCGCTGAAGGCCTTTATGCTCTACATCAAAGGACAGCTGGTGCAAGTACTCCCGGACAACTCTTGGGTACCATGTGGTACTGCAACATGCTGGGCGCAGTATGGTCCGAGCCCCTCGCCTCTGGAAGTGGCTGGACGTCAATGGAATTTCTCGGGTTGTGTACCACAAGCCATGATATTTAAATGCCAAAGCGGACAAACTCAGCCTCAGACTACTAGTGGATCATAAACTGCAGTTACTACTGGAGGTGGCACAGGCCATCTACCATCAATAGGGCGATACCTGGCTTGATCTTTTTGCCACTGCTTAGAACATGCAATATCAGGACTTCTGCGGGCTTGAGTTTCAAAAGCATATCTCACTCAGACACTTTCTATCTATATGGGACCTCAGTCCTTTCTGCCTCTACACTCCTGCCCAAGTTCTGAAAAAGATCAGAAATGACCAGGCCCAAGGCATCCAGGTGGCATCATATTGGGCCAGGAGAGTGTAGTACCTGGAACTCCTGGGCCTTCGTATCTATCCTCTTGTCAAGCTAGTTTCAGGGGTGACTTCTATCGCAGCAGCAGGGCAGGGTGTGCACACTTTGCATCTCCAAGTTAAAAGATTGAGCGGCGGTGGTTGACCTCCTTCGTCCTACATCCCAAGTCGCTGATGTCATCTTGGGGGCAATGTGTCCCTCCACTGAATCGGTATATGCCAACCGTTGGAGCAAATTTGTAGATTGCTGTAGCACCCACCACACTGACCGTTTACAGGGAAAATTGTCTGAAGTTATATTGTTTTGTTCTGTCCCTAGCTCTGTAAGGACTTGCCTTGGGTACTGTTAAGGGCTACTTATTGGTTTTTACGTCATTGCTGTGGTTGCCTGATCAGCCTTCGTTATTTAAATCACCAGTTCTGATGCAGGTTTTGAAGGGTTTCCAACATTTGATTCCCCAAAACCCTTTGTGATGCCCCAATGGGACTTGAAAGTAGTCCTCGCATTCTTGATGTGCACCCAATTTGAGCTGTTGCCCATTTATCACTTGAGGCTTCTGACCTTAAAGACAGTCTTTTTCATTGCTATAACATCAGCTAGATGTGTGAATGAACATCAGGTGCTCTGTGTAAATCCACCTTACACCATCCTCAGCCCTCATAAGTTGGTTTTGACAACTCAAACTTCCTTTTTACTCCATGACGGTCAGGCCATCACCCTTTCTGGCATTGTTTGCGTCGCCTCATCCCTCTATAGATGAAGAGAGACTCCATTGTTTGGATTCTAAAAGTGCATTGAGTTTCTATATCGATTGTACCAAGGAACATTGAGTGGATGATCAGCTCTTTGTAGCATTTCCCAGAACAAAGAATCATAAAGCATTGCAAAAACGGAACATGTACTGGCGAAGAAGCAGTCTCCAGAAGGTTTCTGGGCTGATTCCATCAGGACCAAGCAATATCGAATACGTATGGATTTTCCTAGGACATTTAGTCAGCACAATCGATTAGGTGATATTAGTACACATCAAAAAATGTTAGCAAATTCACTTTTCATGGTGTACTGTTCATTCGATGATAGAAATCAAATACGGGAGAATATGGAAAGCATAAAATTATATATTTTCTAATTCTATATGACCCAAGGAAACCTTTGGTGCAAGCCAGACCTCACTTTCCCTGACTTACTTGCCAGTAGAACACTCTGAACGTGACATTTATCAAAGTATTAGCATTTCATTTTTGAAAATATTATAATTACCATCAATCTTCCCCGCTTAGTAACAAATCCCTGACTGTTGAGTCTCTCTATGGTAAAGTATAGGGAAACGTAAAAAAGTTTATGAAACTAAAAAAAATAGTAAAAATATTTTGATGGTAAATATTTATTTAAAACATTGTAAACTTTTATCAAGGAAAATGTACTTTCTGTGGCCTCTCCCTAAACATTAGGGGCAACGGTTGAAACTACCTTGAAAGTCTTCCCTTTTTGGACAGCAAAGAAGACCGGGATTTAAGAAACGTTCACAGATCCAGTTATGAAGCCTAAACTGCTGAAATTTTTCTTATTAATACTGACTAGAATAAATAACACAAGGCTAGACCCTTGTGTCCTTCACCTCTAATACCAATAGATAGGATACTTAGAAGACGGGTTAGTGATGCTGCACTGTTCCCTACACCCTTGACCGAGTTACCCACTTTCATATATTGTTTTTTTAGGCAAATTGTGATTGGGAATACATATATTGTTATATTAAATGTATTCTCGCCACAAATTACATTTTGAATGGAAGAAGCGTAATTGTACTCTAGACAACCTTACTGCTCTATACTCTAGACAACCTTACTGCTCTTCAAATCCTGGTAGAAAAATATGTTACAGTTCGTAGAGGAGGTGTATATGGGGCTTTCATTGACTTCTCTACGGCTTTTGATAAGGTGGACAGATCTCTGCTGTGGAGTAAGTTAATTAAATTAGAGATGCCCCCTAGCTTATTAAAGTTAGTTATTGCACTGCACACAGACACCTGGTGCAGAGTATTAATGGGTGTTGAGAGAGGACTATCCAGGGTTATACCCACAAATAATGGACTTAAACAGGGCTGCCTACTGGCTCCCCTGTTGTTCTCGTTATATATTGCTGACCTCCCTAAGGCTCTATTATCATCTAGTAATGGTATTGCACCTGTTTTGGGGAGATCTCCAATAGCGTGCTTAATGTACGCAGATGATATTTTAATTTTGGACCTTACCCCAAAAGGTTTGAATGGCCGCTTACAAGCTCTGTTCTCCTACGCTGAGGCTCATTTTCTAAAAATAAATATTTTAAAAAGCAAAATAATGTGCTTTCGGGGAAGGAGAAAATCCAAATATGAAAATTATTACTGGTCCGTTGGGGCTGAAAGACTAGAAGTAGTCAAATCCTATCCCTTTCTCGGAAAGATAGTCACGAGTAATTTAAATGAAAAAACCCACACTGAGAACAATAGCAGGAAAGCTCTTGCTCAAGGGAAGAGTCTTATCTCTCTTTACAAGGCGACAGGTAGAAGGCACTTTTCCATATTGCTCGAGGTTTTTCGAGCAAAAATCCCCGCATCCCTAATCTACGGACTAGAAATAGTAGATATGGCATGCTGGAATTTTTTGGACTCTACCGAAGGAAAAATATTACGCAACTTAGCTTCTGTAAATACTGCAAATTCTACGTCTTCGTTAAGACAAGAATTCGGTCTGCGTAGCTCTTGGGCACAGGCAGCTGCGAGTGTGGTGCGTTGGGTTTTTAATATAGCTGGAGGAATGCCTGGCACACTGAGGTACCTAATAAAAAATGAGCTGTTGGGTTCCTTTAATGTTTATTCTTCAATTGTAAGGAATTTCCGACAGGCTGTTACATTATTACAGCTAGATGAACAAGGCCTTTTTTCATTATCTACAGCACAATTAAAGTTATCCTTAAAGTCTGCCTCTTGGGAGTTGAGTTTTAGAGTAGATAGTGGGACAAGTAAAGCAAAGAGATGAATGTTCCCTACTGGTAAATTTTGTGAAATAAAAAAACCCCAGCCATACTTATGCTGGAATCTCCCTCATGGAGTTAGGCGATTTACACTTTTGTTAAGGTATAATTTACTTCCTCTGAACTGTCTTTTGTCCAAATGGTATGGTGGTTCAGATATCTGTGATTTTTAGGTCTCGTGACCTATCAATGCGCATGCGCATTGAGAGAAGCGAGACTATAGGGCTTTAAACAAAGTTTAACTAACTGTGGCGATTTGGTGCTGTGCCCGTGCGCTTTTAGGTCAATGCGCAAGCGCATAGACCTAAAATGCGCGTGCACAGCATCAAATCGCCAGCCATCTCTTGCCCAGCTTGGTGCCGCTCCACCCCCTGCCGGATCAAAGGCTTTCACGGCCGGCCGGCCGTGCTTTCAGTTTCACAGCCGCTTGGCCGGCCGTGTCTCCTTATTTGACTTGTTTTGCTTGTTTAACTATCTAATTCCACTTTTATATTTGTATCCAGGCCTGTTTTCTGTCCCATCCTGAGCCTGTATCACAGTCGACAACATAGACGAGAGATCATGCCGCCGACACCACAATTCTTAATTTAAAACCACAGTTTCCAAATTAAAACTGGCAGCAGAATTCGGAAATGTTGCTTTCCCTTTAAAGCCACGCCCACCAGCTCTTTCCTCGCCTGACCCTCACACTCCCAAGACAACAAACAGCAAGTTGTGTGTCTGAAGCCGAGCGTGGGCTGCCTCCTCCCGCTGCGCGCTGCTGATTCAGCACGCGCTCACCGCCGCGCGAGAGGCCATCTTCAGTCTCGGCAACAACGCTCGCTATGTCATCTTCCAGTTTCCGCAGCAATGTAGCGCAACTTGTAGAGATTGCATAAACTGCTCGACACTATTTTGTTCTGTGATGTTGAGATCACTCACACTGACACATAGACCTTGGTCTACTCTTAGTCGATCAGCCTATAATCCACTTTACAGCAACACATCGCCCATAACAAGGATGCTCCGCCAGCAGCTCTTCCCCTCCCCACTCTCTCTCCCAGCACACCTCCCCCCGCTCCGCCCCTTGCTCTCCGCCCCCTGCCTCCCCAGCCGCCAGCACTCCACACTGACACAGCCTGCCGAGAGCAGCTCTTCACGCTCCGCCCTCTCCCCACTCTCTCTCCCCTCATGAGGCTCTTCCCGCTCCGCCCCCTCCCCACTCTCTCTCCCAGCACACCTCCCCCTCCAGCATACAGCACAGAATTCAGGCATCAGCAGGACATGCGGAAAATTTCCCAGATTCTTATAGCGCAACTTGTAGAGATTGCATAAACTGCTCGGTAAATAAAGAAAGTTACACACTATTTTGTTCTGTGATGTTGAGATCACTCACACTGACACATAGACCTTGGTCTACTCTTAGTCGATCAGCCTATAATCCACTTTACAGCAACACATTGCCCATAACAAGGTTGCTCCGCCAGCAGCTCTTCCCGCTCCGCCCCTTGCTCTCCGCCACCTGCCTCCCCAGCCGCCAGCACCTCCCCTCATCCGTTCCCCAGCAGCATCTGTTCCCCAGCCTGCCGAGAGCAGCTCTTCCCGCTCTGCCCTCTCCCCACTCTCTCTCCCCGCCCACTCCCTTTCCCTCACTTCCCTCTCACTCTCTCCTCACTCCTCTCTCCTCTCTCACCCTCTCCCTCCCTCTCTCCTCTCTCCTCTCCCCCTCTCTCTCCTCTCTCCCTCTCTTTACCTTCCCTCTGCTCTAATTTTTCTCCCTCTCCCCATCTCCCCCTCTGCCTGCTCTCCTCTCTCCCTCCCTCCCCCCTCTGTCCTTCGCTCTCGTCCTCCCCCTCTCTTCTAAACCCTCCCTCTCTCCCTCTCCCCTCTCTCCCTTTCCCTCTCTCCCTTTCCCTCTCTCCCTTTACCTCACTTCCCTCTCCCTCTCTCCCTTTCCCTCTCTTACCTCTCGTCTCTCCCCATCTCTCTCTCTCTCTCCTCTCTCCCCCCCTCTCTCTCCCCTCCGTCCTTCGCTCTCGTCTCCCCCCCCTCTATTTGCTAAAATAATCACAAATCTAAAAACAAAATTAATACTTTTATTTAGAAGGGAAAAAACGTAACAAAAAAAAAAACCTTTTCCACACCAAAAACTCAAAACTATCCTATGGCGAGACCTATTGCATTTCCAATGCTTGTTGTAATTCTAATTCTCAGGATATGTACCATGTTATTTTTGTTTGTCCAGTCCTTATGGCATATAGACGCAAATGGTTAAGACATATGTGCCTTCAATTGAGTATTTTTACTGCTTTGGATTTTATTGAAGCAATGCTTAATCCTCCGAACGAAATGTTTTGTTTTAAACTGTTTCATTTCTTTAAATGCTTCTTAACATTATATTGATATTTTTATTTCTCTTCTTTCTTTTTTTAAAGACATCTTGTTGTTTTTTATTGAATTATTATGTGGACCTCAATTGAGTTCCGTTACCATAAATAAACAAACTTGAAACTTACTCTGGAATACGTTATTAACCAATTGTAATTGCATATCGAAAATTCTAATAAAGATTTACTTTAAAAAAACACAAAAAAATCTCAACAGGCATATGCAAGATAAATTAGAAGGAGAAAAAAGAAAACATGCCACTGCCTAGATGTATACTTGCAACAAAAATAAAATGTAAATACTGAAGCGGGTAGTCGTGTTACAGTGATATTTTATTTAGTGCATTGTTGTTTTTAAAATTACAACCTGGCTGCCATGTTTAGAAGCACAGTTGCAGCCATCTCAGAATGATAATCTCAAAATGGTTACTTGTGGACAGTACCATTCCAAAAGTGCTGCCGGGTTTAGAAGTAGAAACAAAGCAGGTGTAGGAAATGAGCATCACGCAAGGGTCCCAGTTGTTCCTTTAGGGGTGCTGCAATATGTGACTCTGGGCAATAGCTTGCTTAATCTCCACTACGGCCCCTCGCGGCGGGATGCCTGGCTTTCACCTTGTGGATACCCTGCCGGGGTATCTCACAGGGGAATACCAGGACGGGTTCCCTAAGCAAGCGCCTTGATACCTTCGGGTGATACGTGCGCTATATAAGTCGCAATACATTTACATTTACATTTACATCAAATAAAAGAAATTAAATAGGGACCTATAAAAAGAGGAATTAAAAACTAGAGGACTGGCTTGTCAGACGTGGCACTGAAAGATACTCATTTTCTTGCAGAGGTGTATGTATGATCCAACAGAATGCCTTCTCTGACAGAGCAGTAGAGACAGTGATTGAATTGGACTAATCCAATGAGCCATGCAGTATACAGTCTCAAACCTTTGCCTACCATGGTAAATAATACAGTTCCAAGTAACAAAATACCAGTCTGCAACATGGTGTAGAAACAGCCCATTGAGTTTAACATATACTTTTTGTAATAATTGAGTCAGGCCTACATTCTTTCACAACTTTTCATAACAGAAAGACGTACAGCATCTGAGATAACTTTTTCCAATGAACCAATCAGGCCTATAGCCTTTAACAGCGACCTCTGTCCCTGCTCGCTGGCAGGTCGCTCCCCACGCTGCTGCACGGCTCTGCCTGCATTGTTTTTGCATAATCTTGTATTTTTCCCCTGTGCCTAACTTGCTTTCTTGCCCAGACTTGTTTTTATTCCTCTGTGCCTGTACTTGCTTTCTTGCCCAGATTTGTTTTTATTCCTCTGTGCCGGATGTATGACGTTACAATGCATACTTTTACAACGCCTACCTTTACATCGCAAGTTTTACAACGCATACCATTACAACGCATAATGCTTTTGGGCGCTGGTTAGTGAATAGTTTAATTTACTATTCCAACTCCAGTCCCCGTGGACACTAGGGAAGGTTATTGGATAGTAAATTAACCTATTCCCTATCCTAGAGCGCCCCCAAGCGCTATGCGTTGTAATAGTTTGCGTTGTAAAAGTTGCATCATAATGGTAGTGCGTTGTAAAAGTTTCGTTGTAAAGGATGTTTCCCCTCTGTGCCTGTACTTGCTTTCTTGCCCAGCCTTGTTTTTCCTTCCTGTGCCCAGTTCCCCCGCGGGCCCCTGCCCATTTTATCCCGCTACTGCGTCCCTGCGGCCCCGCCCCCCAGCAATCCCATTCGCTGCCCTGCTCCTCCCTCCCACATCCCCTCATTGGAGGCCGCGCACCGGGCGTGCAGCGGGCACGCGCAGTGGGCACGCCGCTGGCGCACCGAAGGTGCACCTAAGGCAAGCATGTCTGCGCCCGCCCGTGCCCAGTGCCAGGACCCCTGGATCCCGCGAACGCCACGACGTCCGACACCACTACGATGCCAGAACCCTCCACGCACTCAACACCGGATGATCACACACCTGCTTCCTGGCCACCCCGAAGCGCACCCACGGATCTTTCACCTGCCGGAACTGCAGCTTCACAAGCATCCACCCCACCATGCTGCCGACCAGGAAAGAACCCAACCACCTCAGATGCATCCTTCTCAACACCTGCTCAGCCCGCAAATACGCCGTTGAACTCTGGGACCTACTCGACTCAACCTCCCGAGACATCGCCTTCCTGACGGAGACCTGGCTGAACCCGGCATAGCCATAGCCGTCCCGCAAGGCTACAAGATCACCCGCAGGGACCGCATCAACGGAGCAGGAGGAGGAATTGCCATCGTCCACAGGAACACTCTCTGAGTCTTGACCAACACCGACGACACCCTCAGCACCGCTGAACACCTGCACTTCCAGATCCACGCCGACCCCAACACCACCCTCGGAGGAACCCTCATCTACAGACCCCCGGACACCCGACCACAGTTCAGCGACTCAATCGCCGACTTCGTCAGCACACACGCCCTAGATTCCACAGGGTACATCCTTCTCGGGGACCTGAACTTCCACCTCGAGAACGACGACGACACCAACTCCACCACCCTGATCGACAACCTAGCCAACCTCGGACTCAGACAACTTGTCACAACACCCACCCAATCCGCCGGTCACACGCTTGACACCATTTTCTTCGCAAGCCCCCACGTCTCCTTCAACCACACCACCGAACTCCACTGGACCGACCATCGCTGCATCCACTTCACCTTCAAGAAACCCACCACGCACCACCGCATCCAACAGATGCCTAGCCGCTGCTGGAGCAAAGTCACGAAGACCAGCTAACCACCTCCCTCGCCCAGAGCTCACCCACCGACCCCAACACCGCCGCCCGCAGCCTCAGACAGTGGATCAACGACTGCGCCAACACCCTTGCCCCGATCAAGAAAGGCTCCAACAGTCACACCAACAAGAAAGCCAGCTGGTTCACTGAAGACCTCCGGGCCTCCAAGCAAACCTGCTGAAAGCTGGAGAAAATCTGGCTCCGTGAACGAACACCGGACAGCCACGCAGCCCACAAGAACGCCGCCCGCAACCAACATCACCTCATCAGATCCGTCAAAAGGGCCTCCTTCAAAGACGGCCTAGACAACAACGCGCACAACAGCTCTTCAACATCGTGAAGGAACTCTCCAACCCCAGCTCCAACAATGACATCCCACCCTCGCAAGACCTCTGCGACTCGCTGGCCACCAACTTCCACCGCAAGATCGCAGACATCCACAAAAGCTTCAACGCCACGACCACCCCGACAACCACTGAGACCTCCGCCCCCACGACCACCATCCGCACCAACCGCCTGCTCTCCTGGGCCAACATCAACGACGACGACACCATCTAGATCATGAACACCATCCACTCCGGATCTCCGTCAGACCCATGCCCACACCACATCTTCAACAAAGCCAGCACAGCCATCGCACCCCATCTCCGGAAAGTCATGAACACCTCCTTCGAGACAGCAACCTTCCCGGAGAGCTGGAAGCACGCCAAGATCAACTCCTTACTCAAGAAACCCAAGGCGGACTCCAAGGACCTCAAAAACTTCCGGCCCATCTCTCTGCTCCCGTTCCTGGCAAAGGTCATCGAGAAGACCGTCAAACAACTGACCCGCTACCTCGAAGAGAACAATATCCTGGACCCTTCCCAGTCTGGGTTCTGCAGCAACCACAGCACCGAGACTGCATTCATCGCCGCCACCGATGACATCAAGTCCCTGCTGGACAACGGAGAAACGGCGGCCCTCATCCTCCTGGACCTGTCAGCCGCCTTCGACACGGTCTGCCACCACACACTACGAACCCGCCTCCACAACGCCGGGATCCAAGAGAAGGCCCTGGACTAGACCATCTCCTTCCTCTCCGGCAGAACACAGAGCGTCCGCCTTCCCCCCCTTCCACTCCGAAGCCACCAAGGTCATCTGCGGCATACCCTAAGGCTCATCCCTCAGCCGAACTCTGTTTAACATCTACATGGCACTGCTCGCCCACATCGCCCGTTGGCACAACCTCAACGTCATCCCCTACGCCGATGACACCCAGCTGATCCTCTCCCTCACCAAGAACCCCCACACCGCCAAAACCAACCTTCGCGAAGGAATGAAGGCCATCGCTGAATGGATGAGGAACAGCCGACTGAAGCTGAACTCGGACAAGAAGGAGGTCCTCATCCTCGGATCCACCCCTTCGGCCTGGGACGACTCCTTGTGGCCGACCGCACTGGGAACCGCCCCAACACCCACCGACCACGCCCGCAACCTAGGGGTCATCCTCGACTCCACCCTCTCTATGACTAAACAGGTCAACGCCTTCTCCTCCTCCTGCTTCAACCCCCTCCGAATGCTCCGCAGGATCTACAAGTGGATCCCCACTGAAACGAGAAGTTCAGTCACCCAGGCCCTCGTCAGCAGCAGGTTGGACTACGGAAACGCCCTCTACGCAGGACCTCGGCCAAACTCCTGAGACGGCTCCAACGCACCCAGGACGCCTCTGCACACCTGATCCTCGACATCCCTCGCCGCAGCCACATCACACCCCACCTTAGAGATCTGCACTGGCTCCCGGTCAACAAGAGGATAACCTTCAAGCTCCTCCCCCATGCACACAAGGCACTCCACAACACCGGACCAAAGTACCTCAACAGACGACTCAGCTTCTACACCACCACCACCCGCCAGCTCCGCTCCGCCCACCTCGCCACAGTCCCCCGCTTCTAAAGAGCGACCTCCGGCGGCAGATCGTTCTCCCACCTCGCCGCCAAGACCTGGAACACCTTCCACATCCACCTATGGCAGACCTGCTGACCTTCAGACAACTCCTCAAGACCTGTCTTTTCGAGCAGTAGCAGCATCCCCCACCCCAGCGCCTTGAGACCCTCACGGTGAGTAGTGCGCTTTACAAATGATATGATTGATTGATTGATTGAACATTGGTTTATCCCCATTATTACCAACTCTGATCTGTTATATTGAGCATAAGCTTTCCCACAAGGCGATCATCAGGCATACAGTCATAAAATTATACATAAATAACATTTCAGTTGCCAAAACTCTACAACCCCATCTAAAACAGGTTAACATGGATTATCACAGTGCAAATCCTCTAACACAAAAATCCAAGATGACAACTCTTCAGGAGGTCATACCACACTTCAATAAAGTTGATTATATGTCAGCCATAGATATCAAGTATGCTTATGTTCAGCTCCACATCATCAAACAACACGAAAGGCTCCTGAGGTTTGTAACAAAGTACACTATCAGTTCAAATTCCTTCCCTTTGGCATAAAAACAGAGACAAGGGTGTTCACAAAATGCCTAGTCACAGTGGCAGCACACCTAAGAAGAAAGGGAAAGCATGTGTTCCTTTATCTGGACGACTGACTTGTCAAGGCAGGGTCATTTGAGAGATGCCAGGAGAAAGTAAGAATCACACTTGAAACCCTGCAAAATCTAAGGTTCTCCATTAATCTAGAAAAGTCAGCACCAGCACCATAGTAAGAAAAGACCTTTCTGGAAGCATTGCTAAACTCCAATCAACCATGAGTGTTTCCCATTTGGAAGAGGATCGACGCACTAACAGATCAGATTGGCTTTTACCAGAAGGGGCACGCTCTGACAATGAGGACAATGGGGAAGCTTTTGGGGTTGATGGCTTCCTGCTTTTCCCTCATCCCAAATTCAAGGCTTCACATGAGACCAGTGCATGAATCGCTACTGAAACAGTGTTCACAAACAACAGGGAGTTGGGAAGATCTAGTGGTTGTAACAGACAAAGTACACAAAAAACTACAATGCTGTAGCATTCCAAACATCACGATGAGCAGTCCTTTTCAAAACCCAACTACCTCGGTCACAATCACAACGGATGTCTCAAACTCATACTGGGGAGCCCACATGAAGAAGTTAAGGATCAGGGACGTATGGATCCCACAGAATGCAATGAAGCACATAAACATACTGGAACTCTTCCTACACAGAAGGCCTTTCAGATATAGATAATTGGGAAAATCGTGCAGATGTAGACCCAAAACATGGCAACCATGTTCTACCTCCTTCATCCATTCCATTCACTCACTCATTAATTCCCCAACAACCAAGGAGAGACAGGATGCCAAAAAATGTTGACCCAAGCTGAATTTAACCCTGTTTAGTGAAACCCTCACTGACCTCTATCTTGGTCACTTGGCCTAAGCCAGCGGTAAATAGGCAGGTGTTCAGATGCCATAGACTGGCTCATGACAACTTTTATTTCCTTACACTGAATCCTGCTCCAGAGAGTCTGGTGGTCCAAGCTTCCACCAGCAAAATGAACACCAGTTCATTCCTTTCGACCCCTCCGGACAGGACGTCGAAGAGTATTGAGCGTTTTGCAAATAAATGATATGGCAATGTTTTCCACCGGACACCAGAGCCCTCTGATCTCCATCTCCACAATCCAGCAGTGGCGCATCTATCTGATAAAGACTTCTAGCCGCAGATTCCTTACCTTAGAATATTCCCCAGGCCTCAGAATGGATCCAGAAAATCTTGAGAAGTACCTCTGGACATTAGTAAATAGTGCTGAACGGCTCTGAGTCGACATCCTCATCCACGCCATAAGTGGCATGCGCGAAGCCTATGTAGGCGCCACCCCAGCGCGTTGTCCTCAGTCCCTTTCTTTCTGTGCCATCGGCGGGGATTCGGAATAGCTACCTAAGTAATTTGTTCACCAAATGTTGGATGTTGTATCAATCTTTTTGATCCTTTTTGCTCTTAGTGTGCCTTAGGGATGTCCCAAAAAAAAAACTGTCGGTTGTACGCCTTGTGGAGCCTGTCACAGGCAAATGACCATGATGGACCACGCCCACCTGGTTTAAGTGTGGTGTCTGGAGCCTGATCACTACTCCAGGGCCTGCCCGAACTTCCATACAATGAACCCCAAAGCGATCCCGTAGCATGCGATGAAGCTCTTGGCCACTCAACATTGGACAACTTTCCACCACTCCAGATTCTGTGTGTGTGGAAGGTGACAGACCCTGCTCTCTGAGTCATTACCTTCAGTCATTGTTGAGGTCAAAGTCCCACAAGAAGTCGTCGAAGCATTCTTTAGCTTTGCTACACATGTCCTAGTCATCGGACAAAGCGCAGGAACAACACCACGAGTCTGGGCCCTGCTCCCACACTTCCCCTTGCAGAGTCTGAGCCCGCTCTGCGCTTCCCTGAATTTCTTTGAGCTGTAGCGACCCCCGCCAAACACAAGGAGTTCTATGAGGCCATGCATCTCCTCTTTGAGAAGCTGAGCCCCTCTGGCCGCGTTTGGGCCCCACTGGTTCGGTGGGTGCCCCAACTGGGTTTCTGGCAGTTGATTCGCCCTCTGCACCAGTTGGGCCCTTCGAATAGGTTACTGTATCTGAACGGAGTCCGGTCACGAAACCACAACCTTCCCCCCTGGTTCAGTCCAGTGGTGCCACATACAAAGCTGTATCTGTGTTGTCCGACGTTGACTCCAGCGCTGACCGCACCAAGACCGAGACAGTGCCTCCTATGAAGAGTTTGACTGGGGTTGATCTGAAGATCCTTATGGCTTCCCTGACCCCTTTGAAGGCCACAACTGGTAAGAGAGCCTGGCTTATGCCAGTGATCTGGACACCTCACCAGAAACTGGGCTGGTCTCTCCTCCTAGTGTGGCTACAGAGGAAGCTCCAGTATATAGAGCATCAGATAAGGTTCCTTACAAATTACTGGCCAATCGTAGCCACATTTAGTCATCCCAACAGCCACTTAACACCTCCTGAGCAATCCACCATAGCCCAGAATGGTGTCCCCAGTTAGAGAAGAATGGAGCATGGGCTCTTCTCAAAAGATGGTGAACTGTGTGGCAGTGCCCTCCATTAAAATAATAAGTGCCTTGGCAAACTTGGGGCGCATTGTTTTCTAAATTTGACCAAACATCTGACCTTCACTTAATTCATTCCCGGACACCAAAAAGAAGAAGCCAAGGTCATTGTCTGTTAAGGGGGATATACTTTGCCTACAGTGATGGAATTTCTTTAACGCAAGTTTCCACTAACCCATAGGAGCAACCATTGTCCAGTGTCCTGGACGTCTGCAGCACACTCCTTTCCTCCCAGAGGTACAGGGGTGCATCATGAGTGACCTTTTTAGGAAAGTGTGTGAATGGAGTTTTGGGAAAGTGCCCCTTTTTGATGTGGTCACCCAGCCTTTTGCCATGTATCCGATGCAATTTTGATACAACTGTACAATTGTTCTCCAATTGGCAATACCGTTAGTATACCTTGTAAGTCCCTAGTAAATGGTGCCCCTGGTACCTAGTGCATGAAGTCCTAAATAGGGTCCCTAAGGGCTGCAGCATATATTGTACAACCCAAAGAGACCCCTCAGCACCAACATGCAAACTGCCATTGCATGCTGCGTGCTAAGTTGTTGAGAAATGTGGAGACACAACACCTCCTGTGTGCCATGCCTGCAGACACTGCATGCAGTATAGTTGTCACCCCTACAGCTGTCCTCTACATCCCTAAGGAAGATTGCAATATACTACATGTGAGGACATATCTGTATGAGCAGATATGCTCCTGTGATATCTAAGTCGGTTCTTGGATATTACAAGTGAACAGGGAGGCTATTTTAAGAACATGTGCTGGACACTGGTGTTTACGAGTTCCCCAGATACATGATGGCTTCACTGAAACTAGGGATGCTTGGTATCAAACATCTCGTATTAATAAACCCACACTGATTCCAATGATAGATTTATAAATACATGCACCCGGAGGGCCCCTTAGAGGTGCCCCCTGAAAACCTATTGACTACTAGCGTGCTAGTTACTAGTGTAGACTGGCCTGCCACCCCAGACAGGTTTCTGACCCCCCTGCAGGTGAGTGCCTGCGCTCTCTGAGGGCAGAAACATTGCCTGCTCCAGTCGAAGGTGTTGTCACTCTTCCAAGCAGGATGGATAAGTGTTCAGCATATCAAGGCAGGAGGCCTCCAAAGTTTTGCCGGCTTAGATATGCGACCCAAGGCTCCCCAGACCGGTGAAATGCCGCCCCTTGACCTGGCCCCATTTGGCACCAGGACAGGTGAAAAGTTAGCTAGTCAGGAGGCGTGTCACCCTCTCGGGCTAGTGCCACCCCTAAAGTGGGCTTCCTGACGTGGATCTTAGTTTTGGCTGAGGTAGGCTTTCTGGGTCAAGGTTATGCCCACTTTCCACTGGAGGGGGTCATATAGAGGGTGTAGACAACCTAAAGGTAAGTAGCCATTTGGCTACTACCTGTCACTCCCTGTAGCGCACCTAAATTAAGTATTTAGGTAGCACCCCTAACACCTGGAACTCAAATTTGATGGATCCAGAAGAGAAGGACACGAGAACCGCAGGAAAAAGGGAGAACTGAAGACTGCTGTGGACCTTTGCCGCCAAACCCTGCCTGCAGCACTAAGTCTTGACATTTGTAACCCATTGGCTCGTCCTGCAGCTCAACTCCTGCCAAGAACTCCGATGGACTTCCACCACTTCGTAAATTACCAACAAATCTCCCTTGGAGTGGAGGAGCTACATCCCTGTAGTCCGCAGGCACTGAAATTGAAAGTCCGGTCAACCGAGTTGCCGCTCCCCAGCCAGCCTGACGCAGCAGCTACTAAGGAAGAGAACCCTGTTCTCCTGAAGGTCAGATCTGTCCCTCCACCAAGTGAGAGGACACCATGGTCAACCGGAGCCGCACAGGCCCAGTTCCTGGTGTACTGGACCCCTTGCAACAAGCAAAGACCGTCCAGTCGGGACTCCCAACAACTCAAGTGACGTCAGCACTGCAGAGATCCACTTCAAGTGGGCCAGCTGTCCTGATTTTTGCATCCTCAACTGCGCAACCGACGACCACAAGGGCCCAGGACAAAACAGAGTCCAGCCAATTGTTCTACTCTGCACCCAAGTGCCCCAGCCCGGGTACCGATGAATCAGCTGTGCCCCTTTGTCCCAAGGACCTTTGTGACCCGAGACCTCCGTTGGGAGCTCCCAAACGTTTCCTCAAGTCCCTCTGTGCAGCTTGTTTCTTGGTGGCCCCCCTTCCTTTTAGTGGAGTAGCGCTCACAGCTACCAACACAACCATCACCTCTGTATCCGGATGCCCCAGGGCAGGTAACGAGTAACTGCTGGTAGTACTTTGGACCTTGGCCCCCTGCGACCCTAAGAACTGAAGGAGACCCCCAGAAGCAGACTTTTTTTTTTTTGGAAACATTTTTATTGTTTTTTCCACATAGAAAAGTACATAACAGGCATGTCACCATCAAGAAGTGTCCCCACGCCCCCCACCCCACATCCCCTCCATGTCCGTCAGATTGCAATGTCCCATCATCATATTTCAAATGTTCTTTCACATTAATATAGCCCACCTTTCTACCCATCATCGCAGTTCCGTACAGCCCATCCTCCCACAACAAGTCAGTATACACATTCTTGGACCCCCTCATAGACCTCCGTCTAAACCGTGATAGTGTCTCCATTTACTCCACACTCTACGGAATTTCTTCAGATATCCTCTCGCTGTATAGGTGACCCTTTCAGCCGCCATGTACATGTCTAGACCACTCCTCCACTCCTCCAGCTGGGGTGTATCAGATGCCCCCCATTTCCTAGCCAAATCTCTTTTGGCCACCACTAAGGCTAACACTAGGAAGATTAGCAGCGGGGCGGGCCAGGTCTACATCATTGGTCATGCCCAGGAGGATGAGCTTCGGGTCTAGTGGTATGTCTATCTCCAGTATTTCACTCAGTTCAGTGGTGATCGCGACCCAATACGTCTGAATATTTGGGCAGGTCCATATTATGTGGAGGAAACTCCCGCTATCATGTCTGCATTGAAGGCAGCTAGGATCGGAGGTTCTCCCCATTCTATGGAGCCGTATTCTATCATAGTATACCCTGTGTAGGACCTTGAACTGGATCAGGCGTAAGCGCGATTTGATTGCCACCTCCCTAGGGTGCATCAGAACCACCCCCCAGTCTACATCATCCATCTCCCCTATTTCTTGTTCCCACGTAGCTCGAAGACCCTCCAGTTTATCCGGTTTATTATTCATGATCGTCTTGTAGGTCAGGGATACGGCCTTTTCAGGGATCCTTTCCTGCAGTAAGCGGCCCTCTAGCGGGGCATATTCAGGGAGCGGCTCTTGTAGCGCAACTTCTGCCCGCCACGCATGCCTCAGTTGTATGTATTTAAAAAACTGGGAGCGGTGTAATCCAAATTCAGCCTGTAAGGAGGTAAAGGGTTTTAATTCTCCATTTTTGGCTACATCCCCCAGAGTTGAAACGCCGATGGCATCCCATCCCTGGAACCCCTTCAGCTTGCCGATTTCTTTGAGCCATGAGCATTCCCACAGCGGGGTCTGCTTCGTAGGTCTATGGGCCCACCCAGTGATACTCGAGACTCTGTTCCACGCCCTGAGCGTGATTTTGGTAGCTGGGAGTAATCTGTCCTGACCCTTCCCACCATATATGTAGTGGAGGCATGAACGTGTACCCATGGTGTACCTTTCTAGGGCATATGTGGGGTGTGTGGCGGGTGCGTGTATCCGGTCATTAATGGGGGTTAAGTGCTCTGCCCAGTAGTAAGCCTCAAGATCTGGAAGGGAAATCCCTCCGTCATATTGGTGGCGCTGCAATGTTGTTAGCGCCACTCTAGGGTGTTTCCCCAGCCATAAGTAGGACCGGAGCTCTGCCTGTATGTCCCGAAAAATCTTAGGTGACACCAGGAAATATTCATTTTGAAAGGCGTAGAGGAATTTTGGGAGGGAGACCATTTTGAACATGGCCGCCCTTCCAAGTATTGTCAAGGGAAGCGTTTGCCATCTACAGGCATCAAGTTTGAAGTCGCGTGTAACACGGTTAACATTTCGTTCATACGAGACGGCGCTGTCAGTTGTGACAAATATCCCTAAATACTGAAATCCGTCAATTGTCGTCTGTAGCCTTTGTGGTAATTGGGGCCAGTCGCTACGTCCTCGGGGGTCATAGAGCGTTGATTTATGCCAGTTGATCTGGTATCCTAACCTAGCGCCATATCTTGCCAATTCGTCGAACAGCGCCGGTACCGTGCTTTTCGGTCTCGTGATGTATAGCAAAACATCATCGGCGTATAGCGATAGTTTCTCCTCCTGTACGTCCGCCTGCCCCATCCGGAACCCCGTGATCCTCTCGTTTTGTCTTACCGCACAGGCCATCACCTCGATAGTCAAGGCAAAGAGCAGGGGCGATAGGGAGCACCCTTGTCGAGTTCCCCGCTGGATGGGAAAGGCCCGTGACATTGTCCCGTTAACCCTCACTCTGGCACTAGGGCCTGCGTAAAGTATACTAATTTTGCGCCCCCAGAAGCAGACTTTTAATACCTGTATGCTATCAATGCTTTTTTCCCATAGGAAAACATTGTGCATAAAGGCGCATTTAAGTAACTGTTTAACTTGCCTGCAAAATTCAATATTTAAAAAAGTACTTACTTGCTATTGAGGTTCTTGGTATCAAAATGTATATAAATGACTTATTTTTCTAAATTGGTCTTAGATTTTTTTCTTGAGTGTGTCTCAGTTATTGCCTCTGTGTGTGTCAACAAATTCTTAGCACTACTCTCTGATACGCCTAACTGCTCGCCCACACTACCACAAAAGAAAGCCTTTAGGATATCATTTGTGACTCTGCAAACTAATCTGGGTTTGCCTGGACTCTTTACACAGTGTACTTAATTTTAGTCCACTATGGAAAGAGCCAGCTTTCTGCAGGAGTGTTTCAGGATATTAAGACAGATGCTGAAACAACTTGCTTGCCAGGAACTTTACAGTCTTGTGAAGTTAGAAGGAGAATTCACTAGTCATTTCATGAAGCAAACTCATAACAGCAGCACTACACTTACTACGAGAGATCCCGCTAATCACACTAGCGTGTTCTTTGAAGAGAAGGCACCTAAACCTGAAGAGAAGAGTTTGCGAAGAAACCCCGACTCCTCATTGCTGGCGGCTAGCTGCATGTAGCACACTTCATCAAAAAGCACAAGCACTGTTTATTCCAGATTCTTCCTAGTGAAGAAGTCTGGAGACCCACTCTAAACATTAAGCAACTAAAAAGTATCTGAAAATGCTATCTTCAGGACAGTGACTCTGCAGGACATAATGGCTCTGTTACAAGAGGGAAAATTCATGACATCATTAGATCTCCAAGACTGATATTTTCACACACCAAAATAAATGTCTTTCTGAGGCTAGCTGCCACCATTGAAAATTCTTATACTAGGACCTTTTGTCAACATCCAAGTTAGGGTTACTGGGCCTCAACCATGGTGGTTGGGGCCGTTTACTACTGGGGTCCGTCCGGCTTTGGCAATGCAAACCGGGCCACAACACTTGACTCTCAGAGAATTAGTCTCTTTACATCAGCCGGAGAAGAATGCATTGGCTCGTCGCTGGACTTGAAGGCATGTCTGACAGCAGTTTCAGCCCTCATGGTGGGAATCCTTTCCTTCCAGTCAATGGTGCTGCAGTGAGGTTCTAGAATTCAGCTAAGGCAAAGTTGACACATTTTCTATCTTCCATGGGGCGTTTGCTAGAGCAGGGGCCCTGGTGGATCAAGGCGTGCACGCTCAGTTTCAAGGACGGGCATGGAGGTTGGGAGACTCCGGTTCTGGTAGGTCGGCTCCGGACACACTCCTTCTGCAACCTGCTCCTTCTGTACTGCTCTTCTTTTGAAATCAGCTGTTGAGTTTCTCCTCCTACCACTGGACAATGAACTCCCTTCTCTCCTCTCCACACACTTTCAGGCTACAAAGTCTCAGGCAGTTGCCTCAGCTTTTCCCGCAAATGTGCAGATTTCTGACAACATCCAATTGATTCTTCTAGACTGGCCATTATTGATATTTTTGATCCCAACCCAGGATCACTGCAGCTCTTTGAGTATGCTGCAAAATCTCCTTGTCCTTTCTTAGTGAAGAAGCTTGGAACTGGAACATAGCGGAAAGTTTGGGATCTACTTGTGTACATAGCTTCTGGATAAGGATGTAGACCACTGTTTACAATTCAGGAACTGGTTTTGTGGAGTTTCTTTTCATAACTGTGTTGGCTTTCTACAGTGCAGACTATTGTTTGTGTAAGGTGACCGCTGTCACAGAAGGTAGCGATGATGCTAGCTCCAGGTATGAGTACTGTTAGACCTGTCTGGATTTTTTGCGTAGTCCCTCCTCATTATCCTTTATTTTGTCCCCTTTTTGCCCCTCATACCCTTAATATTTTAGTGTCTACTACTTTTTATAGGTGTTGGTCAAGGGGATAGGTGTTCTTTTTCCCCCCATAATCTTTTACCTCAGGCCCAGAGGCCTGTTCTGACAGGGAAAGTTGGAGCCACAAAATGGTGGCTACCAACTGCCCTAACTGCCAAGTCCAGAACTCACCCATAGACCAGCATAGGGCATTCCAGAACCTTCTGGTCCATTCTGGACCACTGAAGGGCAGCCTATAAAAGGCGGAATGCGGGGCAGCCATTTTGTCTACCTGAGAGTGACTGCTGGAGGACTGGCTGTAGCTAAGGGTGGGAAGAGGTTAGACATAGGGTGGACCTCCTAGACTGGGAAGCTGCCTTATTGATCCACCCCACTACTCCCCTTTTGGTTACCTGTCCTGGCCCCGCTGTTGAAGGTTACAGGAGACCCTGGGCGCCTAGCTTGCCCCTTTTCTAAATCCAGTAGGGGAAGAATTCAGGAGAAGGAGACTGCAGCCCTGCGGAGCGCAGTCCTCTGCCCAGTTGGAGAGACTTGTGAAAAGTGTGCCCCTTATCCTCAGCCTCTGCCCAGAGACTGGTAATTGCTCCAGACTGTCCCCTAGTTCATAATCCCATGGAGCGTCATCTCTCACCTGCTGTGGTGGAGCGCCACTGAGGAGAGCAGCGGGCGCTGAAGGAGCAGAGGCCAGGAGAAAACGGGCTGTTCCGCCCCCCCCCCCCGATCCAGCGTGGGGAGCGGCGCCGCTTTAGACCTGCAACTGCAAGCCCGGAGGTGAGGAGCGGAGAAGAAGGGCAGCTCAGTGCGATCAGCGCGGTCTCTGTGAGGGAGACACTCGCTTTCCGCGCATGCCCCGTTGAGCCGCCGGGCTCCGTGAGGCGGAGCCGGATCCGAGGAGGCGGAGGCTGGTAGCAGAAGGAGCGCCTCGCGCATGTCCAGGAGATCAGCGCGTCCCCTGCCAGTGCGAGGAGGAGCGCCGGGAGTCCCACGGCGGCAGCGGCACACAAGAGCTTCTCTCCCCTGCTCGAGCGCCATACAGTGAGGCTGGCGCGAGCGGGAAGGGAGATCTGAGAAGCCTAAAAGCGGCTGAAGAGAGTTGGGGAAATCTGCCTCTGTAGTCGCTGGTGTCACACTGAGGAGAGCTGAGGGGCCCCAGAGGCTGGTGTATCTCGCCAGCACGTGGCTCTCTTTTGTCCTGCTCACTGTCCCTCCCTCACCCTCTGGTGCAGCAAGAATACCACCGCCTGGTATAAAACAAGTAAGGAGGTGTTCTGCAGGGGGAGAGTGACGCTAGCGCTTAACAAGAGAATAACTCAGTCACTGGTCAGTTCCACAGTTGTGCAGCATACAGTGGAGAGGAACTTGAGGAAACCCTCAGTGACTGTGTGCTGGTAGGAGGAGGTTACTGGTACTGTGGGAGACAAGTATAGTGCGCTGCATAATAACCCCATTCAACTACTTCTGGGGCTTAATTAAATGCTGATTTAAGTGGGTCTAACCCCATTGCATTCAAATAGGTAGTAGAAGATCTGTAATGTTTTCCATGTAAATGAAAGTGTTGCTCTGATCTGATTTAGGAGCTGTTCTTGCCAAATTTTAAAGTAATGCTGTGTTTAGAGATGATATAAAGTAAGCAGAGCACAGTAAGTGCTTAACTGAGTAAAAGGAAGAGTAAGAGCTACCTGCCAGTTTTGATTAAGTGAACTGTCTATATTCTAAATGCTGGTTGTTCATATGGTTTAGAACTTAAAAGTATTCTTGCCAAAATCCAAACAAACTGAAATGTAATTTAATATTGGACTCTAAAAGTAAAAATACAAAGATATTATTTTTATAAACCAGTACGTATTTTTACAACAAATTGGTGTAGTGTCCTTTTTAAGTGCTATTGTGTGGTTTTATTCTTGGGTGGTCTGCAACCTTCACACTGTGCCTCTAGAAATTGCATGTCTTACCCCTAGGCCAGGCTACCCTAGGTGACCTGGCATCTCAGGTTCTAACAAGTACCTATAACATAATCACAATAAGAGTGAAGGCCTGCTCCTTGCGCCTCTCCTTAGCCTTCCTGGGTGGCTCCACAAGGAAGGACACAGGCCCAGTCGCGTCCTACAAACTTCCTTCCAAGAACTGACTCCCCTCAATTCCCCTGCCATCACTCCAGTGGCAGTGCCCAGGAAAGACTCATCAGCAATCCCCTGCTAGATAAGTCACTTGGAATTTCTAAAGTCAGCCCTGTCTCATTCTTTTCTGGCGCGACTTCCTCTGTCTCAGGAATGCAGGCAATCACTTCGACTCTTTAAGAAGTCTGTATCAACACCTCCATCTTGTGTCATTGATTGGCAAACTAGGGGTCCTCCAAAATAAATCCCACCAACTACATTATACATCACTCCCAAACATCACGGAGTCTTTACATGCAATAAGCACTCAATGTACACACAGAGATGCCAGCCCAGGTTTGGGCATAACACCCAAGCAAAACTTTTCTTGAGCACGTCTGTAGGCATCACGCTCTTTCCTGGAGCTGAGAAAAAGGCATGTCCATCCATTATGGATTGAGAAACAGTATGTTGCCACCACCTGCCACTGTAGAGATCCCAGGAACACAGATGGTAGTCTGGTCATTTAAGGACCGGTGTACACTTTTGGTGTCCGCCACTAACCTTCAGAGCCATGCTCTGGTTTCATGGTCATGGATGGATTGTGTGGTATTGAGCCAAATGAAAGTCAGATACCAGGTTCACTTGCAGTTGGGTAATTTGGGGAAGGGGTGCCCATCCATCTACTATATATGGTATATTTTCATTGCAACACTGGGCTAATGACTTATAAAAGGAAAGCCAGCTCTGCAAAATCATTTGTTTACAGCTAATTACCTTTAGGTATTGTGAAATCTAAGACTCAAATTGAACCAAGACAAGGCCGATCCTGACCACCAGCAATCAAGTTCTCTATCTAGAGGTACAGTCTTGCAGTGGTTAGTTGATTTTTTTAGAGGATCATACCCAAATCTCCACACTGGGCCCTATTAAATCTTGGCAGGTCTCGCTCACCAAGGGAATATCCCAAGGTTCTTTGCTGAGCCCAATGTTTTTTATAGCTATGTTGCTCCCTTGGCGCAGATTTAAAAACCCACGTCTTTGAAGTAATTTCTATGCTGATGATATGCAGCTGATCATTTCTATAGGACAGGACATTGAGGGTACTAGGTACCGTTTTCGAAATTGTATGAGATATTGCTGCCTGGATGTCCAGGAATTGTCTTCAGTTGAATAGAGAGAATAGTTGCTGTTTGGTAAAACGCAACATCTCTGGTCCCCTGACTGGCGGCCCACAGAATTGGGAATCACCCCCTGCCCCAGTCAATCAGCAAAAACCCTTGGCATAAAATTGACAATGAATTGACCATGAAAAGTCATGTAGCTGTGACAAGAGGGATATGTTTTTCTACCATGCATCTCCTGAGGAAAGTTTTTCCCTGTCTTCCTACCTTGGACAGGAAAATGCTGGTCCAGGCACTGATAATCAGTCACCTGGATTACAGCAATGCCTTTCTTATGGCAGCCAGAAACACTCTTCTAACACAACTTTAATTGTTCAAAAGCCAGCTGCCCAATAGTTTGTAACCTCCCAGCAGGCTCTCCTGCGATCTCCATCTTCAAGTCCCTTCATTGATTACCAGTCAGAAAGCGCATCTTTTTTAAGATATGTTGCCTCATCCACAAAGCTCTACTAGGTAAATCCACTAAATATCTGAATAACAAACTGCGTACTTACTGTCCCGCTCGCACATTGAGATCTAGCAACAAGGTGCTTTTGTTCTTTTCTCAGACTCGTACCTCAAGATACCGGGGCTGAGCTTTTTCTTATACAGCCCTGAAGACATAGAATCATCTTTCTGGTTATTTTCGTAGCTGTGTGGACTTCACTCAGAGATTTTTACGAACCTGGTTATTTTAAAGAGTATATTCAATACATGAAGTGGCCGAGCGTCGAGATATACCTTCGGGGTGATTTGTTGCGCTTTACAAAAAAGATATAACATATATCTTGGGGTAGTCCTAGACACTAAAATCAAGCCAAAGCTTTTCTGTCTCAAGATCTGGTACAAAATATACTTTCAATAGGCATGGCCTTTTACAATAAAACAAACTAGTAGTGTTAACTTTTACTAGTACTGATGTCATTTTGTATACATCTGGTTTCTGTTTTGCAGCCTCCTCTTCACGAGATGGACAACAAATTTCAGAAGAAACTGCAGATGGTAGATGCTTTATTGGTACATAGACCTTCTGCATCTATCTATCAACCATCCAATCATCCTCAAGAGTCACCCAGTGGTTCTTTCCAAACAAAGTGGCCAAGTGTTACTTAACAACTCAATATTGCTTGTTTTGACAGTCTGGCTCCTGGTCACCTAGAATTAGGTTATGTGGGCATTCCACTGTGGGTCACGCAAGTGCTTGCCCAGGCGCAAATGTATTAGCCAGAAAGACCTACAAATCTTCACTTGTTACCCTCTCATCCTCTCCAGTTGCTGCGTTATCTCTTGCACTTGGCGAACTGAGGCCTTAAACAGTTGATCAAAAGTCCACCTGTCTTTAGCATCAATATTTTAAAAGTAATACTCTTCTCACAGCTGATCCTAGAAAACTTATCATGGACTTATTTAGGACCTTCTCCTGTGAGCCATCCTCCCACTCCCTAGGAAATGAAATGGATCTTGACCAAGTCAGTGACCCCCCTCCTTATGATCGATTCACAAAGCTGAACTAAATTCCTGTGGTGGAAAATTGCTCTAATCATAGCACTGATATCTGCCAGACTAGTTGGGGAAATCCAGGTCTCTGTGATCACGAATATATCTCTTCATTTTGCTAAAGATAAGCCGTGTTGCTTACAAATTCAAAGTTCATGTTAACGTTTCCCTCACTGCTCAGATGTCCCACCCTGCCTCATGCTGTAGACCCACAGAACCAATGTCATTAGACTCTCTAACCAGCGTAAAATATATGGTTCTCCAAATCTGTCAAGAAATGAGAATAGCCAGCGAGGAAGAAAAAAATAGAGAAAATCTAAATTCTTTGTGCTATTTGCCATATCAAAAAACAAAAACAAGAAAAGAATACAAAGCATTTTATCTGCCAAATATATTTATGACCATGAATTAACCAACTCTTCACCTAACGTCACATATTATCTTTTTGGTCTTTCTCAGTACCCAACTTGTAACACATACTATCTCTTCACAGCTACATGTGAAGAATTCCTCCAGTACTTCACCAATAAAATCATTTAATCAAAATGAAAACGAATGTTAGCTCCCCACTAAAATATAAAAATGCGAGACTCTTTCCTGCCCATTGGCAAGGTCGACGTACATCAATAATTTTTACTGCTAATATACGCAAAGTAAATTTCTCCGTTTTTTAATTCACCTTGTGCGATTTAATCAATATTCTTTGCTTGCACAAAGCCCAGTACTCAACTCAATAAAGATTGGTCATAATACTTCTATACTCTGAAAACCAACCTAACCCAAACCAGGTCTCCCATTTTCATCCTGTGTCTTCTTATCCTGTCTAGGGAAAGCCTTGGAAAGATGTCACACCAACCAACTGAACACTGTCATGTCTAAGGAACATCTGCTGGCAGGCTGACAATCCAGCTTCTGCTCTTATTTCAGTATCAGAATGGCTACCAGGTGATACTAGATTATGTGCATCGCATCTGGCGCAAATGGGATGCCTCTGTACTAGTTCTACTAAATTTCAGTAGTTCAATACTAATGGTTATGGCAGCGTAATTTTAACACTAAAACACAATATGATCTTTCAAGTTCACTCCCTACTGTGGTTTACCTCCTTCCTCACCAAAAAATACTAAATGGAGAGGAATGGAAACTCCACCTCAGTCGAAGCCGCAATGCCCATTTCTATCTCTCTAGGCTTGATTTTTGTCCCTGCTCCTTTACTCTGGTTATTGACCAGTACTTAACTTTTAAAAGAATAAGTGCCATGGCCCAAAGATTTTCTCAGAAGCCCGCAACCAGTGCTGCCAAATGTTGGGTTTGCTGAATAACAAAGCTTCCAGTCTTTTTTTTTTTTTAAAACCTTTATTTTTATTGTAGGGGAGTACACGGATGTCGTCTGCCCTAAAAAGGAAACAGTATTATCATGCAATCTTCAAAGCTATCAACAGGGTAAACCTGGTCACACAGCCCTTCAGCCCACATCCCAGAGGCCGGGCGGCATAGCTTCAATCTATCTCAGTTGCAGTTTGCTTAGCCATCCATACGGGCATTTCACATCTCGGTGGATCCCTACATTTTACGATTTAATCCCCCTCCTCCCCCCTCCCAACTATGTTCCGTAAAACCAAGAAAACAGACCCCCAACTAGGAGCTTGCCACATCGTGTCTTTCCCAGCACTTTAATGTGTAGTCGTCTATCATCATGACCAGAATCTCGCCCTTCAACCCTCCCGCCTTCAACAATATTCACCATCACAATTCATTGCATATCTCTCCTGCAACCCCAAAGTAACCGCTGAAACTCCCCGAGCTATGCCCGTACATGGTCATGTTTAGTCGTTAGCTCGCCCCCCATCCTCGCTATCCCGCCCGTTCGACTCTCCCTGTCTCGCCTCAAGCCCTCGATGTTGTCTCCACTTGGCCCACACCCTCCCAAACTTCTTGGGGCAACCTCTCGCCTTGTATGTCACCCTCTCCGCTGCCATGTAGAGATCTAAACCCCTTCCCCATTCCTCTATCTCTGGTGATTCCATGGCTCCCCAGTATTTCGCTATGTCCCGTTTAGCCACTACTAGTGCTAGTACTAGGAATGTGAGTTGCGGGCGCGGCAGGTCCACCTCGTTTGTCATGCCCAGCAATGCTAGTTTCGGGTCCTGCACCAGTTCGAGGCCCAATACCTCTCCCAATTCTGTGAAGACATGTGTCCAGTATAGTTGTATTTTTTCGCAAGACCATATGGTGTGGTAGAAATCTCCCCTGTGTTGCCGACACCTGAGACATGTGGGGTCAAGTATGTTCCCTGTCTTAAGGAGGCGTACCCTATCGAAGTAGGTCCTATGGAGTACGTTCAGTTGGATGAGCCGTAGCCGCGACTTGATCGCCACCTCCCGGGGGTGCATCAGGACCATCTCCCAATCTATATCTTCCATCTCACCCACCTCCGCCTCCCATGTCCCTCTTAGTTTCTGTAAGTCACCCAGCGTGTGGTTTGTGAGTGTCTTATAGGTGAGGGAGACCGCCTGGTGGGCCACCTGTTCCTGGAGAAGCCTACCTTCCAGTGGAGCGTATTCCGGTATGTCTTCTAATGTGATATTTTGTGCCTTCCACGCATGTGCCAACTGAGTGTGTTTAAACCGTTGTGAACTATGCAATCCAAATTCCCTCTGTAGCATGGGAAATGATTTCAAGGCACCCCTGCTTATCACATCTCCAATTTGTGAAATGCCTATGTCGTCCCACCTTCTGAACCCTTTCAGTTTCTTTATTTCTGTTAACCATTGGCAGTGCCAAAGCGGCGTCTGCCGCGTCAGTCGTCTCTCCCAGCCCATGCGTTTCGTGGCTCGCGTCCACGCCCTCAGGGTGATCATTGTAGCTGGTAAGAGCGACCTCCGCCTCTGTCCCCCAAATAGGTAGAAGAGTATGTTATGGGGAGACAGTTTATGTCTCTCCAGCGCATAGGTCGGGTGGTCTGCTGGGGTATGCATCCAGTCATTGATAGGTGTCAAGTGTTCCGCCCAGTAATACGCCTCTAGGTTGGGTAGCGAGATCCCCCCACTATATTGGTGTCGTTGGAGTGTTTGAAGTGCGATCCGCGGTTGCTTTCCTAGCCACAGGAAGGAACGAAGGTCAGCATGTATGATGGACAATGTGGTAGCCGGGAGTGGGTAGTACTCATTCTGGAGTGCATACAGAAACTTGGGGAGAGTAATCATCTTGTACATGGCCGCCCTGCCTAGTAGGGTGAGTGGCAGTAGTCTCCATCTGGCCATGTCCTCACGAGCATCAGTCATTACCCGGTCTACGTTCTTGCGAAAAGAAAGTGCTCTGTCGAGGGTAACATATATGCCCAGGTACTGAAAGCCGTCTATGGTGGTGAGCAGCTGCTCGGGTATGGCCCCCCAGTTGTGAGCCCCCCTTGGGTCGTAGAGGACTGACTTATTCCAATTGATGGTGTGGCCCGCCCTCGCTCCAAAGTCCTCCAGCTCCCTGAACAGCTCTGGGATCGAGTTCTCGGGTTTGGTAATGTACAGTAGCACATCGTCAGCGTATAAAGAAATTTTTTCTTGTGCTCCTCCCGAGTCGCCCCCACGAGAAGCCGCTTATGTCAGCGTTTTGCCTGCCTTGGCTGCCAGGACCTCGATCGTCAGCGTGAAGAGGAGCGGGGACAGCGGGCATCCCTGTCTCGTTCCCCTGCAGATCTGAAACTCTCGGGATAGTCGGCCATTCACTCTGACTCGTGCCTGCGGAGCCGTGTATAGCAACCGTATCCACCCCAGGAATTTCGGGCCCACTCCGAACCGCTGTAACGCTGCCATGAGAAAGGGCCAATGTACTGCGTCGAACGCTTTTTCAGCGTCCAAGGCTAAGAACCAGTGGGGTTCCTCTCTGTCCCTAACTTCTTGGAGCCAGTTATGAGTGCGTCTAAGGTTCAGCTTAGTCGCTCTGTCAGGTAGGAACCCGGATTGATCCGCATGTATGAGATCCGGGATCACCGATCTCATACGAGTCGCCAGGACAGTGGCCAGTATTTTCACCTCCATGTTTAAGAGGGAGATGGGGCGGTAGGAGGTGCAGTCGTCCTTGGGCTTTCCTTGTTTGTGGATCGGGACTATAGTGGCCATTGTGAGGTCCGGTGGTAAGCGGCCTTCACGGTAGGAAGCCGCGTACAGGGCTTTGAGATGTCGCGCCAACAGATCCGACGTGCGCTTAAAAAATTCCGCTGGGAATCCGTTCGGACCCGGCGTTTTCCCTGTTTTAAGTTTATTTATGGCATCCGATATCTCGTCTAGTGCGATTTCCGCCTCCAGCGTTAGGCTGGTGTCGGCAGTCAGCACGGGTAGATCCACCCCTCCCATGTATTGGAGTGCCTCACTCTCCGTCCCAGGTTCCCGCGCGGTATAGAAGCATTCGTAATGGGACGCAAAGGTGTCCGCTATCCCCTCATCCGTATGGACCAGTCCTCCGTCTGACTTTCGAATCTGTTCCACCCATCTGGCTGCCCTCTCCTTTCTGCTTAACCAGGCTAGAAGCTTGCCCGACTTGTCCCCTACGTCGTACAGCCGATGGAGAGTTGCTAGGGATTGTGTCCGTGCCTCATTGGAAACTATCTCCTTGTATTCCCGCTGTTTGTCTATCAGTCTCCTCAGGGTGGCCTCCTCCTTACTAGTCTGGTATTCCCCTTCTAAGTGCAGTATCGTGGTTTCTAATTCCGTAGTCTCCGCAAGTTGCCTCCTCCGATCCGCCCTCAGCCTACTCTGTACCCTGTCTCTAATAACCGTTTTCAGTGCTTCCCAGAAGGTTGAGCCGGAGTCAACTGAGCCTTCGTTTTCTGCCACGTACACTTTGATGTCAGCCCTAAGTCCTTGTGCTATTTCCCGCTTTTGTAGGTCCCAGGCCGCCAAACGCCATTCTGAGCTCCTCGTACCCCTATCGGACCCCACCTTTGCGTATAATGGCGAGTGGTCCGAGATTCCCCTCGCCTTATATGAGATCTCGTCACCCACAGTGAGGTGGTGCCTAGCCATAAAGATATAGTCTAGTCTGGAGAATACCCTATGTGCCCCAGAATAGAAGGAGTATGCCTCTTGCTCAGGGTGACGCCACCGCCAGATATCCGTGAAGCCCAGACCGGTCATGTGTTGTGATAGTGTTGTCGGTGCCCCCCCTCTGCGAGTTGGCCCCGTGCGGTCCAGCTCTTCTGACATCACGTCGTTAAAGTCTCCACCTACTATTTGGATCGTGTCTGCCGTTTCCAGGAGAATGGAAGCAATCGCTGTGAGTGTCCGTGTCTGTAGTTTCGGTGGGGCGTACACTGAGAGCACTGTGTATGTTTGCCTCCTCCACAATCCCTGGACCCCAACATAGGTACCCTGCGGGTCTATCCATGTGCGTGTCGTGGTGAACGGTAGTGATTTATTGACCAGCACAGCTACCCCCCTCGAATCGGTCGTGTAGCCTGCGTGTGCCAGAACCGTGTATCTCCCTCTCGCTATAAACGCACACTTTTCCCCTCTGAGGTGGGTTTCTTGCAGTAGGACAAAGTCCGGGGCCACCCTCTTGATATATGCATTTACCAGCCCCCTCTTTATTCTTGAACCCAGGCCATTGACATTCCAAGTGAGGAGTGACACCCCCCTGCCATCCCGTGGTGTGTCCGTTAGTGTACCTGCCATGATGTGGGATGGTTCTCATGTTCCGTGGGTATCCAGGACTTACAGCAAAGGTAGTGCTTCAATCCGTACGATCGTGGCCGCCCCCTCCCATCTCCCCCCCCTGCCCCAACTTGATGAACTCTTCCCCCCCCCCCGCAGCCCCCTCCCCCCTCCCCACCTCCCTCCCCATCACAAAGCTTCCAGTCTTGACTCCCTTCTCATGCCTCTTTCTTCTGCCACCTTACACTCCCCATCCCATTATCTCACTCTTGCAGGTTCTTTTTCATTTCTTCTTCTTTTGAATGTCACTCTTTCTCTTTCTTTCTCACTTTTCTGCCTTTCTCTTTTTTTGGGTCAAAGTCTGATGTTGAAAAACACCACAGCCCCAAAATTGAGTGCCAGTGGGCTCCACCAGCTCAAATTAAGCAATTGTATAAATCCCCAACGTTTGAGCCTCAAGGATAAAGCTATTTCTGTCGCACAATATGTAGATGATGTTCAAATATATCTACAACATCAACAACTGAGTATATTGTCACTATGAGCACATGCCTTGAAAGTTTGCAAAATTGAGTATCAGAAGAATGTACTTGTTAAAACCCCAGAACATTTAGTTACTCCTCTCACGCACTCTCAGTGGACCAGTTTGGATTTTATTTCTATTTTCTCAACATTTTTAAACGTGATGGTTTCTCTCCTTTGTTCGAAACCACTGGAAAATTCCCGAAATTCATCATTCATATCCCACGCATAAACAAGTTTGGCAAATGTACATCTTTAGTCCGTGAATTTTTTTTTTTACCTAATGCTATACCAATTGAAAACAATGCTATATATGCTAGTTGTCTCTGGACTGGATTTGGGAAATTCTGTACTTTTATTTGTCACACGTCTTCCTTTGCATCTCTAAAGACAGTCCTTCAACCTCCAGTTAGCCAATACAATGGTCGCCACCTTGAACAAATTTGATCACATCACCAGATATTTAATGATCTCAACTGGCTACTCATCCTAGTTAGCATTCACTACAAACTCTGCTGCCTGCCTTACAATTCCATGCACCAAAACAATCCTCCTACATGCAGATCTCTCCATTTCTGGTGGTCTTAGAAGACTTAAAAGTCAAAGTGTTCTACAAAAAGTTTTGAAATTCAGAACTCCTATCATATACATGAATCCATCACTATTGTGCCACTGATTCTTGGAATTCCCCATTCCCTTCTTCCAGTGTCAGGAAGAAGCTCACCCTCCTTACCTTTAAATACCACCTTAGAACCAATCTCTTCCACAAGTTCTATACATAATTTCCTCCAAACTAATATGGTTATGTCAAGTACAGGTCAATCTTTTGCTTCTGTTGTAATTGATCGGTGTTGAAGTGCTACTGTACTGTCCTAGTTAAAATGGGTTATAGTAATGTAATAATGACCTTCATGTAATGTAAATGAGTTACAAAAACAGTGACCTAGAACTATGAATCCAGGTGCGCTATATAAGAATGCTAAAAAGAAAACAATAGAAATACATAAATAATGCTGGAGAACTGTAGTTTCAAGTCAGGAACTCTATAAAAAATATCCTTTTACATTTTCTTCTGTGAATAATTTTGTTTTATAGTTTAGCCCAAAGGATTTGGAAGGGCCTGCTGTTCCTCTTTTTATACACCACATTACTGATTAGTTCATAGTTGAAGGTGAGTATCTTGTTGCTATTATGATTTTTTCCCAGAAGCTGCAGAAAGAAAGTGTTCTTTGAGACATTGCAAAGATAAAACAGATTGTATTTCAAAGTTACTGTAAATCACTTGTTTGTATGTACTGTCACACTGATTAGACATTCCATAGGTTAGTAAGAGGTGGAATCAGTAGACAGTGGAAATTGTTGATGGAAACGTATTACCATAGTTAAATTGCTCTTTCTTGGAAACTTTGCCTTGCATGAGCTGTTTGGTTCTTTGATTATGGTGTGCTTCAATTTTAGGTTAATACTGAACCATGTGTTCAGACTAGCAAAATTGGACTTGGCCGAAGGGAATATCAAAGCTTGCAGCATCGTCATCACCAACGTTCTAAATGCCGGCCACCCAAAGGCATGTTTTTGACTCAGGAGGATGTAGTAGCTGTTTCGTGTAGCCCAAATGCAGCCAATACAATTCTACGACAGTTGGATTTAGAGTTAATCTCATTAAAGCGACAGGTAATTCCTCAACTCATATTTTGAATTGTATGTTGTTCATCTTGTTCAAATCATGAACCATGAAAAGTAGACCTTTAAAAGTATCTTGAAAGCTAAAAAAAAAACTGTTACATTGTAAATGTGTACTGCAGGGACTTCAGGATCTCCTTTTACTATAAAATGGATACTTACATTGTAAAACTTATCTATAGCCTGAAAAGGGTTTATAACCTGCCCATTTTACAGTTCTCCCACATTTTAATTTTAATGAGAAATTAGATATAATGGTTACATTGCCATGGTTTGGGGCAACGTGATTTGCACTTTAGAGGGATGATGAAATGTGCTAGATATGTTTGAGGACTTTGAATTCAGAGAGATTTGGGATGGATTTCTTATCACAGAAGAAATATTCTGAATCACAGAAATGCAGAAGGCTGTGTGGGTGGGGGGTGGGTTTTTGTGTGTGTGTGTGTACTTACATGTGTACAGACCACCACCCATCCTCCCTCTTCCCAGCCCCAAATATATAGCAGCCAAAGACAGGTGGTTAATTTGGAGTATGCTGCTCTCAGTGTGGATGCACATGTGCCACACTGTACTGGTAGGTGTTCTGTCATGTAGTAAAGGGTATTTCTGTTGTGTGTATATAACCATTACACTAATCATAAAGCACTGTCAACAGCAGGCATACCTGTTACCCAAATCATTGGTAATCATTTCTTTTTAAATCATTTTTATTGGTTATAAAATATAACACATTGTCAGTGTGTTAACAAAACATCACATAATAGAGTGCAGTGTCTAAAATGATTTCGCTAGCACCTACAAGAAAACAACACTGATCCAGTTTTCTTTTGAGTTATTCGTAGGTTCATCAATCTAAAAAACTAAGTCATAAGACCTAGGGCCCGATGTAGGTAATTCTTATTTACCACTTCTTAAATACCGAATTTTACCGATTCGGTATTTAAGAAGTGGTAAATATGAAGGGGGGAGATGTAGGTATTACAGATTCTGTAAATACCGAATCTTTAAGATTCGGTATTTACCGAATCTGTAAATACCGAATCGGTATTGCCCATTGATTCCTATGGGCCTTGAAGCCCATAGAAATCAATGGGCAATACCGATTCTGTAATTACAGAATCGGTAAATACCGAATTTTGCAAGGGTGCAGGGGGTGTCACTTTGACACCCTCTGGCACCCCAAAAATAGGCATGTGCGCCATGTGGCACACAGACATGCCCTAAGGGCATGTCTGTCTGTCACATGGCTAGGTGTGCATGCACACATGTGCATGCACACCTGAATTCGGTATTTTAACACCCAATTGGATTGGGTGGTAAAATACCGAATCTGAAAGGCCTGCGGCACTCAAAGTTGTGCTACCTACATGTGCTTTTACAGAATCGGTATTTTTACCGAGTCTGTATTTACCGATTCGGTAATTTTACCGAATCTGTAAATACAGATCAAGGAGAACATTGCCAACTTCCCCATGGTTCTCAGTGAAGCTCAGGTTAAGACATGCTTGTTGGTGTCAAGAAAGGGCATAGCGAAAAAGTTATGATTAGCAGGAGAGCGATCTATATAAGACTCTCATGAAAGAATACAAAGCGGCCATTAAAGAAGAGGAAGCTTGTTTCTGCACTAACAAACTTAAATAGTAGGCCAATTCCTCAGGATAACTTTTTAATCTTATCAATCTGCTCTCTACTCCCACCAGTATTGAGAGTGCCCAAAAATGTTGTAATTGTCTGGCGAGCTTTTTCCGTACTAAAATGTTTAACCGCATGCGTGCGGGCGGAATTCCGCTCGTACGCTGACTTTTTTAAAAGCGCACTTTACGTGACGAGCTGGGCTCGTCATGAGCGTGCGAGGAGGCTACCTCATGACGAGCCCAGCTCGTCATCAGCGTCGAAGGGGTTAATATATATATTAAACATTTGCATGGAAAAAAGTTTCTGTGCTTCCTTCGATTAAAAAAAGCCTCTTTAGATCCTAAAGATCCAAAAACCAATTGTCTGATTTCTTGCCTTCCTCTGCAAGCTAAACTTGCAGATGAAGTCATGAATATTCACCTTACAGAATATATTCAATCAAACAACTTGCTGGATGCCACTCAATTTGGTTTCCGTAGCGGTCATAGTACAGAGACAGCACTGATCAGGGCCACCAAGGAGATCGGGCAATCGCTCGATCAGTGAGGGGGAGTGGACCTCATACTGCTTGATCTCTTGGTGGCCTTTGACACTATCAGTCACTGTCTACTATTGGACCATCTATCTCAACTAGGCATTTGTGGTCTGGCTTGAGATCTGCTCAAATCTTTTCTCTCGGATAGAGAATATTACATGCAGATCGGGAAGCTGTTTCCTATTTGTACTCTCTTCCATGCAGGGTCCCTCAGGGGTCATCGCTCAGTCCGACACTTTTTTATATCTACATTACCCCTTTAGTGGAGCTAATACAATCTTTCAGATTCTCATTGGTCTAGTGTGCAGACGACACACAAATTGTCGTCTCCTTAGCTAATGACAAGCCAGCTGTTGAATCTAAGTTCTGCATCTGTATGCAGGTGGTCAACATCTAGATGAGCAGAAACTGCTTGAAATTGAATTCGGATAAGACCGAAGTGATTCTTTTTGGTGCCACTCCTTCTGGACTTTGTCCTGCTGGCATCAGGATATGGGCTTCCAACAGAGTCCTGTCACAAACGAATACAATCTTGAATTCCTCATTGACGACAAACTCTGCTACAGTGATCTAGTCAATGCAGTGACATCATCAGCTTTTCTCCTGCTCAGAACTCTTACAGATATACTTCCCAACCCCTGTCCACCTCCAGAAAACGTTGGCCACTTCACTAGTCCTGTCTAAATTGGAATACTGCAATGGACTCTTTGTCAGTGCTAACCAATACATCTTGAACAAACTGCAAATTCTGCAGAATGTTGCAGCGAGATTCCTTCTGAAAATCCCAAAATAACAGGCGTCATACCGGTCAGTCAGGTACCTTCCCTGGATTTCTGTTAGGCAGCGGATCAATTTTAGGTCACTTTGTATTGTGTACAAGGCCCTTCAAGAATCTGGTGCTGAATTCCTACAGCATAGCACCAGCTGGTACTCTCCATGCAGGATCCTACGTCCAACCAATACAAAATATTTGGTTGTCCCTAAATTCAAGCTGGCAGCTTGGGGCGGCAGGAGCTTCTAGACGGGTGCATCAAAATGTTGCCATGTTCTTCCACTGAATATCTAAAGCCCCCTCAATCTTCTGGAAACTGTTGAAGACTCGCATTAGCTGTATTTTCTCCTCTTTCATGTCTATTCATGCCTCTTAGCTAGTGCCAAGACACCTCCAGGTATTCACTGCACTTTATACATTTCAATAATATAACCTATACTTTGCAAGTTTATTGGTATAATATTGTTGGCGGCATGTTTTTAAGCAGTGTTTATTCTTCAGTTGCTGCAATTTTCACTTGGAGCGCCTTCGTGCAGGCAAACTCACCAGTTCACGGGCCTTGGTTCGTTCCAACGTCCGCTTTCATGAGGCAGTTGTTTCTCATACCTTTTCCTCCTGAGTCAGCTGTTGCATGGTCTCTGTTGAGGGCTGCTTTTAGGCTTTCTGCCTTTATCCCTGTTTTTTTCCTGGCGCTTGTGCGGCGGGTTTGCCAGCTTTTTCCAGTCTCCCTCAGCTAGTGTCCGTTTTGACGCACCAGGGCACGGCCTGCATACCAGAGACTTCCATTTCCTTTTTTCTCCTCACGGCAGGCCCTTCTCAGTTGGGATGGTTTAAAGCTAGTATACTTCCAGCATTATTAACCTTTGGGCTGCTGGTTGGGATTTATCTTCATTTTTCCAGCTCTTTATTATTAGCAGTAAAAATGGAACAAGAGGATTCTGTTTTTTCTGCCCAAGACTACGGTGGAGCTGAGGTTTATTTCGGAAAACTTTAGATGACTTCATCAAGTCAAGAGTAGAACAGGCAATGGATTCAAATGAGTCTTTCGAGGGGAGAGGAGGCATCCCTGTCTCGTACCACTCTGTACCAGAAAGACCTCTACCTTATTGCTGACCTTGTGTATACAAGCAGTCACACTCCCTTGAACTCACTGTCAAAAACTAACTAAGGTCTACCGATGATGAAGCCTCTCGGCCTAATGAGTCAGCCGTATCCAGCCCACAGCGTATGGCAAACTTAGATGCTTCCCTCCCATCAGCAATAACATGGGAGAGTATGGCTCAGGCCTCCTCCGAGACCATAGGAAACATCTGTGCAACCGAGTACCAGAGTGAATGGGCGTATCGGCCCAAAAGGCATGTGGTGTTCACCAAGTGGAAGAAAACATCTTCTTTCCAAAAGTATCCCTGTCTAATGGAGTGGTAGGAAATGCACCAGGATTTACTCTGTCAGTGGAGGCTTGGGTCACCAAGCTCTTTGCGGTAGGGTGCCTGGTTCGAGTCCCCTGGGGCGGGGTGATTGTGGCGGGAAATTTCCTATTCACGGGAACCCCTGTGCAGGGCCTGGATCAGGCCTAAGTTGGATGTCCGGTAGGGCTACGTTAAACAGGAGAAGCTGTTTGGATGTGGTCACTCCCTGTTGAAGCACCTCCATCAAGACATTCGTCTTGACCCCCAAAGAGGGTAGCTGAAGGTCCAGAACCTCTCCGCCTCTTCTCACCATCATAGCAAATGAGACTCCCTCCTCCATAGCCACAGTAGGAGGAGAGAGCAAGTCAGTATCTGGGGAGGTGCACAGACCACTGGCATCCTTACACCTGGTGTCCTCGGTGACATCTAGGGACTGCTATTCATCAGGGTCCAGTGGCCCCTCCCAATAATCCCCAAGTCCGATCCCATAGGATGTTGCAGGGATTCTGTGCAATCACAGAGCTATGCATAGGATTATAGGACCTTAGTATAGAGGGACTGAGTCATTCTACCACCTTAGTACCCATGAGCCCGGGACCGACTAGCTATAGTGTCTCACTTGCCCTCCTACTCACTCACAGAGGAACAAGTGATTAGACACCTCAGAACACAACACACCCGACTCTCAGGAATCGCGGTTACAAGACACACCCTTTCGCTCACACTCTTGTACTTGTCCACAATAAAATCAGACAGCGACACAAATAGTTTAAAATATTTATTTTAACTAACATGCTCTAATATGCAGTAGACGTGACACAATAAGCAGGAAAATGCATAACACAAATAATAAGGTCAGTATAGCAAGTAGTCCGTAAATCATAAAAGGAACTGTCATTGTAAAAGACAGCACATCCTAACCTCCCTCCCCTTGTATAGAAGCAGGATAGTTCTATATTAGAAGATCTCCAGGCGTTATCTGCAGACCCCGTACCTCAGTCAGTAGATGGTAGAGCTACATCATAGGTGCTGTCATGCTCTTCTCCCTGGAAAGGTCCCTCTCCTAGTGTTCGCTACCTATCCGTGTATTCCAATAAGACCAGAGTACGTCATCCCAAACAGCAGCTGCATCTGTATGTTTTGTCTAGGTGCTAAGGCCTGACCAGAACAGAATAACAAGGGGCATTGTTGTTCGACCTTGTTCACAATGTTCAGACTAAATCCCAGGAACCTGCAGAGTGTGAAAACAACGGTAGGTTTTTGTGTGAAAATTTAAAAATAGGCATTTGCAAAATAAACTTGTATAGTAATGTGCGCAAAGCAACAAACAGTCTGCAGCATGCTCATGCTAACTTAGAGAAGAAAACAATGTCCCCATGGGCCTTGTGACAAGACTAGGGCACAGGTTCCGGTCTGGAAGGAATGCCTCCGGTTGGCGTCGGAGTTGGGCATCTCCCATCTGGCTCCAGGTTATAGTCGGTTTTGAGTATGGGACAGCACTGGCGACGTCCGCAGTGGAATCTGCACCTGGGAAGGTTGAGGTGGCTCATGCCGGCGTAGGACCAGATGCTTCCATGAATGCAAGGTTCCTGACTTGTGCCAGGGGCAAGCACGTTGGCGGCAAACCAGTAGGGTCCCCTCCCAAACCCGCAGGGCCCAAGGACGCACCAGCGGGACAGGCCATTCAAATATGAGCTGTGCGGCTTCATAAAACGTACAAAATTGGGTAGGGGTTGTTCTGGCTCCAGGTTACTCAGGGAGGCACGGAGATGGCCCTGGCGCAGCCTTAACCGGGAAGCCAGGCCTTGAATGCAGACTTTCCCTCCTCTCATCAGGTGAAAAACAGGGCTAAGTCAAAGACCTCTGACTTCTTGCATGTTTGTGGGACTTGCCCGGATGACTCAACTGCGCTGATCATCGCATGTCTATTAGCAAGGAACCTGAAAGTCCACTCCCTCATGGCCTTAGGGTGCATGGCACGACAATCAATGCAGGCCTATACGTCGTGCTCGAGACACCAATGGCAAACGAGGTGTGGATCCATCACTGATATTTGCCAGTGACAGGCGCCACAGGAATTGAAAGCAGCATTCCTTACGGACATCCCTGCCACACTAGGAGACAATGTCTAAAAAAAAAAGGTCAAAAGAACGCCAGTCAAAAAGTGACTGGAGGTAGCTTTTCTTCGTACCTGCGTTGACTGGTGCTAGAAGGAAAGAACTGACGTCAATGTGCTGGAGGGGCACCTGTATAGCCACAGCGCCTGGCAGAGAAAAACGTCCCCACCTATCGGCACACAGAGGTACAGTTCATGAAAACATTTCCGGATCCAGTCTGACACCTGGGGAATATTCTACGTAAGGAATCTGCATCTAGAAGTCTCTATCAGATAAGGCATTACTGAAGGTAAGTAACTTTTTCTTCTGTAGTAGGGGATCTCTGTGTATAGTCATAATCTAGTGAATAGTCCTGCCCATGTGCAGTAATCAACTTAAGAGATTATTTTTGATTGCTCTGGGGTCCACCCCCAGAGCAATCAAAAATAATCTCTTAAGTTGTCCTCAGTGCAGTCCTGCATAGACAGAAAATTAAAGACAATAATGCAGCCCATACCTACAAGGCTACACTGTCCAGTACTTCAACTAGAAATGCAAAGGATATTCCACCAACATCACATTTAACAAAATTTGTTAAGTTTCACCCATAGAGAAACTTTCCCCTTCACAAAATCCTTGGACTGATAGAGAGGAAGGGATGGACAGACAAGCCCCCATAAGCTGCCATTATGTGTCTGGAAAAGGGATACCGTGCCTTTAAGGAACTCTCCAGAGACCCTAGGTATCCCATGATGCACAGCAAACTCCTTTTACTTTCAGTTCTTTTTTCCGGCTCCTGCTAACAGGACCCTGGAGCATTGAGCGCTCCCTTTTTGGGTGTTTTTCAATTTTCTGGGCACTTTTAAAGTGTTTGGAGTGTTTCACCTGACGTATGACGGCTTCTTCTACCTGTTTCTGGAGTTTTAGGCCAGTTTTGCCCACTCTTTTGTCGAATATGCCAGCCTTGTTTGACAAGTGCCCTGAGTGTGCCAGGAAGAAGGCAAAGTCAAACCCTCATAGGGTGTGTATCCTCTGCCTCCCATCCTCTCATGTCCCTGAAGACTGAGAGATTTGCCAACAATTCTCCAGGAGGTCCCTGAAGGGCAGAGAGAAGTTCCGGCTCCAAGGACTGGAGCTCAAGAGACAGCAGGACCAAGGTGGGTCTGGGCATGGAGGGACTTCGTCCTCTGCCCGTGGTTCGGCCTCTGGGGGGCTCCTCAGTCAAGACAAGGCCAGGAAACGGCACAGGTCGACGTCGATAGCCTCGACGTCGGCGTCGAGGGGGTTAACCATCATCTGCTCCCCGTCGTCCCAGGGCTCTGGGTCGAAGCGAAGTCGCCGTTCGACGTCGAGGGGACCGACGTCGAGGACCGTGTCGACGTCGAGACACCATCGACGTCGAGAAGGGTCCGGGAGACACCGGCGCTCGCCGTCGAGGCGACACCGCCGTACGTCGAGGAGGAGAGATCGACGTCGAGGGATGTATCGACGTCGAGATGTTCGACATCGAAAAGAGGTCGACGTCGAGGAAAGCGAAGTCGAGGTCCAGGGGGCGTTCAAGGGGCAGGACTGTCCCATGACTTGGGAGTCACCCTGTCCTCTGCATCCACGAGCCCACGGTCGCGGTGGCACAGGCGCTCGTCTAAGAAGAGATTGGCCTCTAGGACATCCCAATCAAGGCCTGCACAGAGGAGAAGAGAAAAGTGGTGCGGTCTGCGGACTGTGATTATTCTCAGACCCTACTCGCCTTCTAGGCCTAGGACCCCTACACCTCCTCCATTGCCTAAGGCTCCTCCTCCCTCCGTTGCCTAAGGATCCTCCTCCTTGGAATCCTTCTCCTCCTTTTCCACCTCCTCCTCCACCTCCTCCACCTCCTCCTCCACCTCATCTTCCTCCTCCTCCTCCTCGACCACGGCCTCCTCCACAGTCTGTATCATTGCCGCACCTTCCATCGCCGCCTACGGGGCCTCCACAACCTAGGCTTCCGGTTCGGCCTCCGCGTCTTACCCCTCCATTACGGCCAGTGGATCGCCCTAGGCCTAGGAGGTCCAGGTCGGTCCAGGCGGAGACACCGTTCACGGAGTGACCATCGCTCTTCAACACGGTCTAGACACCGTTACCGGAGGGACAGGTCCAGGTCCCATCGCACAGACTCTTCCCGTGCCCGCGACTACTCACCACCTTATCGGATTCACCACTTACGAGGGTGTCACCGGTGGATGACATTGTGTCGTTCCAAGAGGGGTTGTTGAGAGGGACGGCGAAGCTGGGAATTACGCTGACGGTCCCCACACCTTCTACGTCAGTGATTTTCGAGACCCTGCACAAGAGGCAGTTGTCTCGGCCCTTGGTGCCAGGGCTGGAGGAGCCGGCTATGGAGCTCTTCCTGACTCCGGCGTCGACGAAATCTGCTCCTTCCCGGCTGCAGAAAAAATACAGACCCCCAGACTCCGATCCGGCGTTCCTTAGATCGGAACTGGTGCCGGATTCAGTGATCGTCACGGCGGCTAGGAAACAACACGCTACGGCCCCATCCTCTACGGTGCCTCTGGACAAGGAGAGCTGTATGATGGATTCAGCGGGAAGAAAAGTGTGTGGTACTGCAGCGACGTCAATGAAAACCGCTAGTGCCACGGCTCTCCTGGGTCAGTATGACCGGTCTTTATGGGACCCCCTACAACAGTTTCTGGAGCACCTTCCTAGAGACAAGAGGGAGGACTTTCAGGAGATCATCAACGAGGGCATGATGGTATCCAACCAGGTGATGAGCTCGGCTGCGGATTCCTCTCTCCTGGCGGCTCATGGATACTGCCACGGGATTAATCTGAGGCGCCATGCCTGGTTGCGCCTGACTTCGCTAAAACCGGAGGCGCAGCAGAGAGTCGCCAACCTGCCATTCTCTGGTGCTATGCTATTTGGAAAGCATGCAGATGTGGAGATTGCTCACATGAAGGCGGAGGCTGAAACCCTGTCGGCCGTCGGATAAGAAAAGCCGCAAGAGAAGAAGACCTTCCGCCCCTTCCAGAGATGTTTTGGTGCCCAGGGAAGAGGGCAAGGTCGTCAAGCTGGGCAGCAGCAATACCAGCAGTACCAGCGGCGTCCATTCCAGAAACGCCAGAGGGGTAGAGGCTGCCAGCAGGCCTCCTCGATGCCTAAAGGCCCGGCCGGGTCTAGGCCCTGAGGTGCTACTTCCCCCTCGTCCGTTACCCGCTCCGTTGGTGGGAAGCATACAACATTGCTTGGCAGAGTGGAGAAAAATTACTCAGGACAAGTGGGTCCTGAATATTGTTTGCAATGGATACAGTCTTTGTTTCGTCAGCCCGCTTCCAGCGATTCCACCGGTTTTCTCGCAGTTCCAACTGCGCGAGCTTCTAGTGGAGGCGGATACCCTGTTAAGAAAGAGGGCGATAGAAGACGTCCCTTTGTCTCAAAGGTGAAAGGGTCTTTACTCTCGGTTCTTCCTCGTGCGCAAGAAGGACAAGAACGAGTTCAGGCCCATTCTGGATTTGCAACAAGCAAACAAATGGATTTGCAGGGAAAAGTTTTGCATGGTGTCTTTGCACCAGATTTATCCTCGGCTGCAAAGGGGAGACTGGCTTTGCACAATAGATCTGCAAGGTGCGTACTTCCATGTGCCCATTGCACGGAAACACCGGAAGTTCCTGCGATTTCTGGTCGGAAGCAATCACCATCAGTACACCGTTCTACCGTTCGGACTGAAGTCTGCACCAGGACGTTTTCAAAATGCATGGCAGTGGTGGCAGCGCACCTGCGAAAGAACAAGGTGTTTGTCTACCCGTACCTGGACGACTGGTTGATCAAAGCCTCCACCTTCCAGGAAGCGCAACTGTACTTCAACAGGACGGCCGTTCTGTTGAACCAGCTGGGGTTGCACATAAACATGTCCAAGTCTGTTCCGACGCCTGTCCAGTGCCTGCATTACTTGGGATTACTTGGTGGCCGCCCTGAGACCCTCGAAGTAGGTCGCTCCCCTCATAGCTCCTCAGCCTTAACCTGGTATCGTAGCGCTGCTCGCGCTGCTTCTGCTGAACTCGTTTTGGATTAAGCTGCTCTGCCATCACTAAATTGAAAGACTGCGCATTGTTTGCTGATTGATTGGACATTGCTGCCTCTGCCTTAGATTTCATTGCCACGCTGTGCCGCTAGACTGCTAATTAATTATTTAATAATTTGACATTGCTGCCTGTGCCTGCTTGCAGAATCGCGCCTGATTGTGCCGATCTCACTGGTGTTGTTGTGACCTCCATTACCTGTACCTGTACCGCAAGCTCGTCCCGGCCGCCTTTTGGCTTGCAGCTATTTTGTGTTGTTGTTGTGACCCCCAGGCCGGCTCTCCGCCCCGCTCCCCGCCTCCCAGCTGATCCTCCCTCCCACTGGAAGCATTGAGCCCGCTCCCTCGCACCAAGCGCTGTGACCGCCCTGAGACCCTCGAAGGAGGTCGCTCCCCTCGCAGCTCTTCAGCCTTAACCTGGTATCGTAGCGCTGCTCGCGCTGCTTCTGCTGAACTCGTTTTGGATTAAGCTGCTCTGCCATCACTTAATTGAAAGACTGCGCATTGTTTGCTGATTGATTGGACATTGCTGCCTCTGCCTTAGATTTCATTGCCATGCTGTGCCGCTAGACTGCTCATTAATTATTTAATAATTTGACATCGCTGCCTGTGCCTGCTTGCAGAATCGCGCCTGATTGTGCCGATCTCACTGGTGTTGTTGTGACCTCCATTACCTGTACCTGTACCCCAAGCTCGTCCCGGCCGCCTTTTGGCTTGCAGCCATTTTGTGTTGTTGTTGTGACCCCCAGGCCGGCTCTCCGCCCCGCTCCCCGCCTCCCATCTGATCCTCCCTCGCCCCTCCCACTATCCACATATGACTGATGCATTTACGCGCAGCGGTCGCGCCCCATGCGCGCCGAAGGTGCGCCAAAGCTAAGCCCGTCTACGCCCGTCCGCGCCTGGACCGCGCCCAGCGCCAGACCCCCTGGCCCCCGCATTTCCCAATCCGCCCGCATTACTTATGACGCCGCAACCCTCTCCGCCCTTAACCCTGGCCGGCTCCTAAACTGCTATCAAGCCGCCCCTGGACACATCCATGGTCCCTTCACCTGCCTCTCCTGCAAATTCGACTGCACCAGGACCCACACCAAATCCACAAACTCCAAACAGAAATCCAATACTAACCACCTAAAGTGCATCCTGATCAACACCCGCTCAGTCCACAGACACTCCATCGAACTCTGGAACCTACTCGACACTACATCGCCGGACATCGCCTTCCTCACAGAAACATGGATGAACGCCTCATCAGCGCCCGATATCACCATAGCCATCCCAGAAGCCTACAAGATCATCCGAAAGGATCGTACCAACCAAACAGGAGGAGGCATCGCCATCGTCCATAAGAACACCATCCGCATCACGACCAGTTCCGACGACAACCTCGCTTCCGCCGAACACCTTCACTTCCAGATCCACACCGACCACAATACCACACTCAGAGGCACACTCATCTACAGACCTCCTGGCCCCCGCATGCAATTCAGCGAAGACATCACTGACTTCATCAGCCCACATGCCCTCTCCTCCGAAAACTACATTCTTCTGGGAGACCTCAACTTCCACCTGGAAAAGAAAAACGACAGCAACACCACCACCCTTCTGAATAACATGACCAATCTAGGACTCACACAACTGGTAGACACCCCCACCCACTCTGCCGGACATACGCTTGACCCTATCTTCACCTCCAGCAAGCACATCTCCTTCGATCACACCACAGCTCGCCATTGGACGGACCACAGCTGCGTTCACTTCAATTACAAAAAGCCCACGACACACAACCCCCCCCAACCCATCCCCCGAAGAAATTGGAACAAAATCACCACCGACCAGCTCTTTGCATCGCTTCACCAAAACCCCCCTGCCAATTCATCGGACCCTAACCAAGCAGCCACCAACCTCACACAGTGGATCACCCACAGCGCTGACGAACTAGCACCCCTCAAAAACCATCTAATCAAGCAAGGCAGCAAAAAAGCCCCCTGGTTCAACGATGACCTTAAAAAATCCAAGAAGCTCTGCTGTTCTCTCGAGAAAACCTGGAGAAAAAACCCAACCAATGACAACCTAGCCACCCTCAAGAACGCCACCCGCAAACACCATCAACTGATCCGATCCACCAAGAAATCTGCTTTCAAGGATCGACTTGACAACAATGCCCAAAACAGCAAGGAACTATTCAACATTGTCAAAGAATTCACCAACCCCACAGCCGGCACAAACAATATTTCTCCCTCCCAATAACCTCTGCGACTCTCTATCCTCATTCTTCCACAATAAAATCGCCGATATACATAACAGCTTCAACAACCAGTCCGACGACATGCCCACCTCATCCATTTCCGAACCAACACCGCCCTCTAACACCCTCTACGCCTGGAACACAATCACCACCGAAGATACCATCCGCCTGATGAATTCCATCCACTCAGTATCGCCTACCGACCCATGCCCCCACCACATTTTCAACAAAGCAGACTCCATCATCGCACCCCATCTCCGCGACGTCATCAACAGTTCTTTCAACTCCGCGACCTTCCCGGAAAGCTGGAAACATGCCGAAATCAGCGCCCTCTTGAAGAAACTCACATCAGACCCCACTGAACTTAAGAACTACCGACCCATCTCGCTCCTCCCATTCCCTGCCAAAGTCATTGAGAAAGCCGTCAATAATCAGCTCGCCACCTTCCTCGAATCCAACAAATCCCTCGACCCTTCACAATCTGGCTTCCGAGCCAAACACAGCACCGAAACTGCCCTCATCGCAGCAACAGACGACATCCGAACACTACTGGACAACGGAGAAACAGTTGCCCTCATCTTACTTGACCTCTCCGCAGCCTTCGACACAGTCTGTCATAACCCCCTAATACAATGCCTCAGCAACATCGGAATACAAGGAATTGCTTTGGACTGGATCATCTCATTCTTCGCCGGAAGAACCCAGAGAGTTTGCCTTCCTCCCTTCAAATCAGAAGCCAAAGAAGTCTTCTGTGGCGTACCACAAGGATCATCACTCAGTCCAACCCTCTTCAACATCTACATGAGTCCCCTCGCAGCCATCGCGCGCCAACACAACCTCAACATCATCTCCTACGCAGACGACACCCAGCTGACCCTCTCCCTCACCAAAGACCCAAACACAGCCAAAACCAACCTCCACGACGGAATGAAAGATGTAGCCGAGTGGATGAAGAACAGCCGTTTAAAACTGAATTCGGACAAAACGGAAGTCCTCATCCTAGGGTCATCCCCCTCGGCCTGGAATGACTCCTGGTGGCCACCAGCCTTGGGAACCGCCCCCATTCCAACGGATCACGCACGTAACCTGGGCTTCATCCTGGACTCCTCCATCTCGATGACCAGACAAGCCAATGCCGTCACATCATCCTGCTTCAACATCCTACGCATGCTCAAAAAAGTCTTTCGCTGGATCCCCACTGAAACAAGAAAGACGGTCACTCACACACTGGTCACCAGCCGACTGGATTACGGAAACACCCTCTATGCCGGAACCACAGCCAAACTACAGAAAAAACTCCAACGCATCCAAAACGCATCAGCAAGACTCGTATTGGACATCCCTCGGCAAGCTCACATCTCCTGCCACCTGAAAGATCTCCACTGGCTCCCCGTCAACAAGAGAATAACGTTCCGTCTCCTCACCCACGCACACAAAGCCCTCTACAACCTAGGACCCGAATGCCTCAACACGAGACTGTCCTTCTACACCCCCACCCGCCAACTTCGTTCATCCAACCAAGCCCTCGCCGTCATTCCTCGCATCCACAGATCCACCATGGGGGGAAGATCCTTCTCCTACCTAGCGGCCAAGACCTGGAATTCTCTCCCCACCCACCTCCGCCTAACTCAGAACCACCTCTCCTTCAGAAAGCAATTAAAAACTTGGATATTCGATAAGTAATTACCCCCGCCTCCTCAAGCGCCTTGAGACCCTCTGGGTGAGTAGTGCGCTATATAATTTTTTTTTTTTTAAAGACCTTTATTGATAGAAATCGCAAGCACAACACAGCGAAGAGCCTCAGGGCTCGCAAATACATTACATTGCAATACAGAAACGCGAAGGATCTGGTCCAGGAGTACAGAGGTCTAATTTTAAAGATTGCGTTCCGAAGGATAGACGAGAGCAGGATAACCTAACACAACAGGGTGATTCCGGCCTGTAATAATCAGGATAGCCAATTGCACAATACAACAAAAAAACAGAATCGCTGCGCACCATTTAGAAAAACGTCTAAACCCCGAGAAGAGAAAAAAGAAAAAGAATAGAAGGCCCATAGAACCAAAAATAAAAACAAACCCCCCCCCATCCACCCCCCACCCTGCACCTCTGCAGCTGGCTACGGCCTTCCCCCCCCTAGCAGTGTGCCTGTCGCCCAATAAAAGGAGTCCCGAAATGTAGAAAGTAAGAGAAGAAACCTATTCTAAGCTCCCATGAAAGGAAAAGCGGGGAGGAGTCCACCACCCGTCCCCCGGCTCCACCCACCCGCAAAGCCAACAGCACTAAACATGACGACAGGCGGCGGCAAGCATTACAAGCAAGAGAAGTCGGAAACACAAAGGCAGCCCACATCGTAAGCAAGGATAGCGATCCACATCCCACATGTCTGCCCCCAGTATCACCCTCCCACGGATCAATAGGGATGTAGAGTCCGGCGCCAAAAAACATTACCAGCAGAGCAATTCACAAGGCACGAAGCCGGCACAGTGCATAGTCAAAGAAATCAGCACATCACAGATCTGGCTCGGTCAGCAACGAGAAACCCATCAGTCAATAATAGGAAGCGTTCATCCCTGTCCCGTTTTTGCACGTGTACCACAGTTCACCAAAGTGTCCCAAAAAAACGCAAACAGCAACCCAAAATTGGCAAGTCGGTACAACCACCCAATCATGGCAGCTACGCTCAAACCCAATGATCCCATCCCGGGCAAAGAATGAACCATCCCCATGTCACAATGCGGAGCCGAGCCAGGAGGGAAAATGACAACATCCAACAACACCCGAGGCGACCCCCGGGCAATGGGGAGTATGGCTAGGGGCAAGTACTCCCGTCGCGATTCCAGTCCGAGGTCTTCACATCGCCCCAGGCATGCAACATCCGCAGCCTTGAATTTTTCGAGGTCCGGAGATTCAGATCCGCCATTGTGAAATAGGGCAGCCATCTTGATGGAGACGGACGAGGAACAAGAACAGTCGAAATGTATCTGCGAATCAGCCATTCGCAATCTTCCCAGTACACATATGATATCATCCACCTTGTCGATCAGGGTTTGAGCAGAGTGCGCCAGAGCGTGACGGAGGGAGAGAATAGCAGCCAGAAGATCGCCATATCCCAAATCTCCACCACTCTCCCCTTCGAGTGTGTCCCCTTGCACTACAATTCCGCCATCACACTGCAGCACAGACTTCCCCAGGCTGTGTTCCATCATGGCCGCCGTTTGCGTGGGGGTAGACACTCCGAAACAGGTCAGGGTACTCAAAGTGGGAAGCCAGAGTTCCACGCACTATAATGTTCACAAACAGTGCCAATATGTTGCCACAAGCTTAAGACCCAGAGAGACGCCGTCTTGTAAAATGTAGCGGGAGCAGAAATTTGGGAGCCTCCCGTCAATTGCGGGGCTCCAGGAAAGCCGTTTCTCGGCAGCCAGCAGATAGGGCACTTGCCGCCGTGCGGTGCCCCAAACGAAGCGCCAGGCACGATTCGACCCGTACCTGTAGTAGAGCGGGGCGTGCGTGTTGAAGTCCGGCTGCCTCGCACCAAGAAAGATCTGACCGGCTCACAGCGGTTGCTGGCATCCCGAGTTGTGCACTGAGCGGCCGGCCTCACCATCCACTCGAGGCCCCGGTCTGAGAAGCGCTGCGGGCCGCATATTGCAATCCGTCATTTCTCCCGCTAGCGAAAACGGTACAGCATCAGGATTTCTCCACCGGTCGCCGAACGTCATCACCTTCACCAATCCGCCATGGCGTGCCAGGATAGACGGCAGGATAGTTCAAAGGAGGAGATGACCCTCGGAGCCGAGGGACTGAGCGTCCTACCCGGAGGCCATCTTGGCTCCTCCTGCTATATAAATTTTTGAACTTGAACTTGGAGCCTCCATCGATACTCTTTCAGCAAGCGTGTCTCCTTCGGAGGAGAGACGCTTGTCGATCCTTCGGAAGGATCAGGCTCTCATAGCTGTTCCATCTACAACAGTGAGGACGGTGTCTTCTCTACTGGGGTCGATGGCCTCTTGCATCTTCCTCACGCCACACACACGCCTACACACGAGGCCGTTGCAGGAATGTCTGGAGGATCAGTGGGACCAGAAGCGAGGGAGCTGGGACGACAGGATCAAGCTGTCCCTCCACGCTCAACAGTCCCTTAGGTGGTGGTGCTCTGCAAAGAATCTCCTCAAGGGGGTCTCATACCACAAGGACATTCCCACTCAGACTGTCGTCACAGATGCTTCTCTCCACGGCTGGGGAGCGCATTCAGACCATCTACAGATCCAGGGAACGTGGTCTCCGGCAGAGTCCACGTATCACATCAATTTCCTGGAACTCAGAGCTGTGCACATGGCACTGAAGGCCTTTCACCCGTCCTTCCAGACCACTCCTTGCTTGTACAGACGGACAATACGACCACAATGTATTACCTCAACAAGCAGGGGGGCTCGACATCGCGCTCACTGTCACAGGAAGCTCAGGCGATCGGGCACTGACGATAACGGCTACCCATCTGCCAGGTGTGCAGAATGCTCAGGCGGACGCACTCAGCAGTCTGGTGCAAGAAAACCACGAGTGGGTTCTAAACGACAAAGTGCTAGGAGACATCTTCGACAGGTGGGGCACTCCAGACGTAGACCTGGTCGCCACTGCCGAAAACAGAAAATGCCGAGACTTCGCCTCCAGGTATTACCAACCGGTGACCCTGGGGAACGCGCTATGGATCAGCTGGTCGAACAGCTTTTTGTACGCTTTTCCACCCATTCCCCTGGTTCCGCCGGTGCTCCAAGCTGTCTCAATCCAGAGCACGGATGATCCTCATTGCTCCGGAGTGGCCCAGACAGTGGTGGTTCACGAACCTTCTTCACCGGTCTCTTCTACCCCACATGCGGCTGCTGTGTCGGTCGGACCTTCTCACGAAGTTCGGGGGGCAGATGGTGCACCCCAACCTCTCATCGTTGAGTTTGGCGGCATGGCTCCTGAGATAGTGCAAATGGACACCTGAAATCTGCCTGAGGATTGCTTGAACATTTTCAAGGAGGCTAAGCGGCCTTCCACTAGGACGTCTTATGCCTACTAGTGGAAGAGGTTCTGCATCTGGTGTACTTCCAAGAACTATGATCCGACGACCTGCAAGGAAGATGTGGTCCTTCCATATCTCTTGCAATTGGCTCAGTCCGGCCTTAATTTTCAATCTATTAAGGTTCACCTCGCAGCGTTAACTGCATACAGGAAATGTCCTTCACATACTTCCTTCTTCCAGGTCCCTGTGATTAAGGATTTTTTGGAAGGATTGAAGAAAGTGTTTCCTCCTGTTCAGAGTCCTTCTCCTTCCTGTGAGTTGAATGTGTTGCTGTCCAGATTGATGAAGGATCCTTTTGAACCCATTCATAAGGCTTCACTGCAGCACTTATCGTGGAAGGCGGCTTTCCTTGTGGCCATTACATCGGCCCGAAGGGTGAGTGAGATTCAGGCATTATGTTGTCAAGAACCTTATACTGTTTTTCATGCTGCTAAGGTTGTGATGCGTACTCACCCGAAGTTCCTTCCTAAGGTGATCTCTGATTTTCATGTTAATCAGACTATAACTTTGCCTACGTTTTTCCAGAATCCTTCCACTCCAGCGGAGAGATCTCTTCATTCCCTGGATGTGAGAAGGGTATTGAAATTCTATCTGGATAAGACCAAGGACATTCGTAGGTCAGACCAACTGTTTGTCAACTACGGGTCGGTCAGGACTGGTATTGCTACCTCGAAGCAATCCATCTCTCGGTGGATTGTGTCCTGTATCCAGTTATGTTACCAGAAGGCTAATAAGACCTTAGGAGGTAAGCCTAAGGCTCATTCCACCAGGGGCACAGCGGCTACAACGGCTTTGCTACGTAATGTTCCCATTGCAGAGATCTGCAGGGCTGCCACGTGGAAGTCGGTCCATACCTTTGCTAAGCATTACTGTCTAGACTCTGATGCCAGAGCAGATGCTCAGGTGGGGCAGGCTTCGTTAAGAAATCTGTTTGCACAGTAGTGGTGTTGTCTTTTTCTCCACCGCTGGTTAGATTGTTGGGATGGGCTTGCCATTCTATTCACTAGATTATGACTATACACAGAGATCCCCTACTACAGAAGGAGTAGTTTCTTACCTGCAACGCCAGTTCTGTAGTAGGGGTATCTCTGTTATAGTCATAAGCGCCCGCCCTCCTCCCCGGTGGAGAAAATGGTACTGTAATGTATGCTACAGGCCTTTCTATACACCTTAAACAAAAGTGAAAGTAAAAGGAGTTTGCTGTGCATCATGGGATACCGAGGGTCTCTGGAGAGTTCCTTAAAGGCACCGTATCCCTTTTCCAGACACATAATGGCAGCCAATGGGGGCTTTTCTGTCCATCCCTTCCTCTCTATCATTCCAAGGGTTTTGTGAAGGGGAAAGTTTCTCTATGGGTGAAACTTAACAGACTGTGTTAAATGTGATGCTGGTGAAATATCCTTTGCATTTCTAGTTGAAGTACTGGACAGTGTAGCCTTGTAGGTATAGGCTGCATTATTGTCTTTAATTTTCTCTTAAGTGTCTATGCAGGACTGCACTGAGGACAATTTAAGAGATTATTTTTGATTGCTCCGGGGTCCATGCACATGGGCGGGACTATTCACTAGATTATGACTATAACAGAGATACCCCTACTACAGAACTGGAGTTACAGGCAAGAAACTACTCCTTCTGTACATCTAGCACCAACAAAAAAGAGATACCTTTTGTGAAATCAAGTGAGTCTGAAATACAAAAGGTTTCTTATGTTGACACAGCCCAAATGGCCTAAAAAAGGCCCATTTGTTCTTTGTGGTAAGAACCTTAAAATCTATATTCTGATGGATACTACTAACAACAGATTCCTCACCTTAGAAATACCATCTGCTGGCAGACTGGATCCGGCATTTTTCGCAAGAATTCCGTCACGTGCCGGTAGGTGGCGTTGAGTAACTCCACATAGGGTCTGTCATGCCCTTAAAGTATCATTGGGGTCCCCCAATACAACAGCAACATCTGTGCTTTGATGACATTTTCTTTCTTTCCTCGCCATCCAGTCCTGATCTGGGGCGCACTGTATCGCTTCTGTCACCCGACAGAAACGTCAGTCAAAAAAGTTTCTAGTGTGCAAGAGACATGCCATCCCCTAAATCTGCAGGGTTTAAACCCTGCAAGGATTGCTGTGAGCAGATGTTGGAGATGGACCAGTACAAAGTCTTTTTCTGGTGTCTGGCTGGGAACAATGAATCTTAAAGCCATCTGGGATAGTAAGGCCAAACACTGTTGCAGTATATTGTAGTAAAGAACTTAAATCCTTGTCCTGGTTGAAGTCAAGGACGCGTATGCATTCTCGATCCTGAGAGAGGTTGTCATACCATTCAAAAATCAGGAAGTAAGGCCAAATCCACAGAGAAACACAAGATATCAAATTGTGACTCCATCATTTCACTCCTCTCGTCAGGAAAAGTTGGGCTGATATCAGGGTACTCCTCGAACTTGGTCCCCATGAGCATGCTGCTGCAGATCCAGGCTTTCAAGGAAGCCAAGCTTCATATCTTTAGTACCCTGCTGGCTCTCTGATGCACCATAGACCCAAAGAGGACTGCGTTTGGGCTTCTGCTGGTGGATCTGTCCCTGCCCCGATTCAGGCGTCTGCCCCTACTTTGTGGCTGATGCCTAACAGGCTCCTCACATGGTGCTGAGACATGCGCTGAATTCCTGTGGGTTGGCACTTCCATCAACATCTTAGGAAGAACCAGTTGTTCTAGTAGAGTCGGCAGGAAATTCACAGAAACTTCAGATGAAGTTGTGCCCTCCTCCACCTTTGCCTCAATCAGATTCAGACAGAATGCTTTCTCTAGCACAACAATTTTCTGATTCCGATCCACGTTAGACGAGGATGATGAATCCCATATTTTTAACAATGAAAATCGATATTTGAACTACGAGGAGGCCAGTGACCTGACTTCATCTGATACTGGCCTGATCTGTCCACCTGATCCCTCTATGAAGGAATTTGCTACTTTTGCCATGGTAAGTAGGAGGAAAGAAGAGGTTCTTAACTTTAAACTACCCTCGTTAGAAGGAAAACAAACGTTCTCACTAACGTTCTGCAACCCGGTTAGACCAGTAGAGCCACGTCTGCCCTTCAGTGAGGCACTCACCGACACTCTCATTGGCACCTGGGAAAAGCTAAGATCTTGCCCTCCTGTCAACTGCTAAATATCCAGGGCACACAGGCCAGCTCCAAGGGACCCATCTTTCCTCCTGCCGCACCCAGCACCTGAGAACCTTATAGTTCTGGCCTCTATCAGTAGACTGCGTTCACATCCTGTCCTCCAGACAGAGAGTCAAAATACATTGAAGCGTTTGGAAAACACATGTTCTTATCAGCCAGCCTTGCGCTTAGGTCTGCCACTTCAAGTTTCCTTCTAGATTGGTATTTGCGTGCGTTGGGCCCTACCAACTGACTGGGTGGGACATTTGGCACCAGTTTGGTGCCTCAGCGCCAATCCACAGGATTCTCAAGTGCATTCACTTATGGACATGCCATTTGATGGCACCTTTATCTTTGGAGGCAAGGCAGACTCGTTGTTGGATCCCTTTAGAGAGGGCAAAACAAAAGCACGCTTCCCCGGCCTAGCACCACCCACACAGCAGTTTCCCCAGCAGTATCGCATCTTTTGAGGCTTTGGAAGAGGATTTCAACAGAGGCCATGTAAAACATTGCCTCAGAAACAACAGGCCTCCCAAACTTTTGGAGGCTGACGTTGGGGATCAGCCGACACCATCCAGGCTTCCAGGGGCAACAGAATAACCAATCTCCTGTTCCGCCTGCTGCTGGGAAACTACTTGGGTTTGCTCTCTGTGGCGCATTGTCACACCGTTGGAGGACGTACACATTTTTACCTCCATGATTGACTTCACATCATTATGATAGATGGCTATGCCAAACCCTTCCTTTCCACCTCTCCAAAAATACCACCTACACTACAATGACTTTTCCATTCTCCGACAGAAAGTTTTAGAACTCTTGGAGAAGGGAGGCATAGAGAGGGTGCCATCATGAGAAGTCGGGGCTGGTTGCTCCTCCTATTACTTTCTGGTGCACAAGAAGGACGAAGGGCTACATCCTATTTTAGACCTCCCCCTCTTAACTTTTTTCTCAAGAAGGACAGGTTCAAGCTGCTCACTTTGGCCAAGTTCTGTGTGTCCCAAATCCAGGTGACAAGATGATGGAGTGAGACTTGCAAGACGCATGTTTCCACATTCACATCCTGTAATCCCACAGACACTGCCTGCAATTCCCAGTGGGCTACAAAGACTTTTAATTTTGGTGCACCCCCATTGCCTTACCAGCACACCTCAGGTGTTAACAAAAAAGTTTTAACAAAAGATTCGAGGCATGTGGGCTGCTGAATTCATATCTATAGCATAGATCACCACCTAGTGTTGGGTCCGTATGATTGCACATTGTTGTCCTGGAAGAGTCTTCGAAGTATCACGAGATAGGTGGCTCCTCCCCTGGACTACAGTGCGCATGGGCATCGACTCCATCCTCAGATTGTTTTTTTCCGCCATTGGGTTCAGATGTAATTTCGTTATCTCCAGTTCGGAATCGACATAAACTTTTTCGAGGCCCGAAGGCCTTTTTCGAACCGTCGGTATTGTTTGCGTTCGGTGCCCGGTTCTGTTCCAACTCAGTTCGAGTCGGATATCCAAGGAGTCGTGTAAGTATCCCCACATTGACGTCCACCCGGTGTGCAACAAGTGCCTGTCGCCGGACCACGACGAAGCCAACTGTATGGCTTGTTCCAGGTTTCGTTCGAAGAAGACGATTCGGCTTCGGCGCGTGGCGCGCCTCGAGGCCCGGCGCACGGCCCCGGCACCGGTGGACATCTTCGACGACGAAGACGAAGTCGTCGACGAGGTAGGAGACGACAATGAGGCCTATGGGGCCATGGAAGATAGCTCAGAGGAAGAGCTATGCCCCGTTCGAACAATTTCAAAGGCTCAGGTCGAGGGATCGCCACACGGCCTTACCCAAGACCTTATACCAGCATCCACGGCCCGGCCTTCCAGCCCGGCTACGGACACTTCGGCGGAGCCGCCATTGTCGAAAACGAAACCGAAAGTGAAACCATCGGTGTCGACAAAAACAAAAGCGGTTGAGGCACCATCAAAACCGAAGACGTCTGCTCCCCCTTCGACACCATCGTCTTCCGAAGTGTCGGGGCAATCGAAGCCGAAGAAAGCCATCGACCCGGTCAAAACGGGCAAAGGCGGCGTGCCAAAACTGGTCAAGGGCGTCGAGCCGAAGTCCAAAAAGGGCGTCGAGCCGAAAACTGGGGCCCCGAAGCCAGTAGTACAGACCGCCGATCCGAAACCGTCGGCGTCGACGTCTGCTGCCACGGACAGAGATCGTAGCGCCCCTAAGGAAGATGCTCCTACGCCTCGGACGGAAAGGCCAAGGTCATCGACGCTCGAGTCTACCCATGTTGGTGGACCGAGGTCGGCTGTCGGGTCGACGAAACCATCCGCTTCCTTTACGAAGCAGGTCTCGGACTCCCTCAAACGGATTAGGGACAAGGCTTCTACGGCGGAACCGAAGACGCCTTCCACCCCGAAGCAATCTGTTCTGACGCCAAAGACTTCGACGCCAATCCTCTTCACGTTGCCGCCGAAGGTGGCGCCGAAGGCCTTCGCACCACGATCGGTGCCCAAGGACTCTGTGGTGTCGAAGCCGACTCACACTGCTGGGAGCTTGAAGCATCGTCCGCCCTTACTAGAGGAGCAGTCGGAGCATTTCATCGATGCCGACACCGGAAAGCTTGCGCTTTACAAAAGAAAAATCACAGCATCGAAGCCTTTGGAGTCATACACAATTCCTCTAAAGCACAAAAGGCCTGCTTCGGAATAACCGGTCTTGGTCGAACCGATAGTGCCTCAGACTCCAAGAATTGCAACACCCTCACCCACTTATTCTGATGGAGAGGATGCCGGGGATGAAGACGAGGAATACAATTTTCCTCCCAACACAGAGCCTGATGAACAACAGGACTCATGGGTTGTAGCAGGTGACCAAGGGGATCAGCACACCGCCCATGACCCTCAGGTGTACAATGTCAAGACCTCTCCCACTGAGGATTCTGCGGCATTTAATGCCTTAATTGAAAGGGCAGCTAAAAACCACGACGTTGAAATGCATGCTGACCCAGTTGAGGTGAACTTCCTCTTTAACACTTTCTCAACTGCTGAAAAGACTGTAAAGACTCTTCCAATGCTGAAGGGGGTCCTTAAGCATGCTGCGGACATTTTTAAGGAACCCACACGGTCAAGGGTAGTAAACCCTAGAATTGAGAAAAAATACAGACCGGCACCTGGCGATCCTACCTACATCAAGGGCCAGTTGCCATTGGACTCTCTGGTAGTTTCTAATGCCCGCAAAAGGGCAAATTCACAGACCACTGGTGAAGCTCCTCCCCCAGACAAAGAATCTAAAGTACTGGAGGCATCAGGAAAGAGAGTAGCAGCTCAGGCGGCCAATATCTGGTGTATCTCTAACACGCAGGCACTCTTGGCTAGATACGACAGGGCACACTACGACACACCAAAGACCCTGTTGCAGCATCTACCATATCAATATAAAGAGGCAGGAGAGATGCTTATCCAGGAAGGGAAGCTCATCTCTAACGCTTCCATTAAGTGTGCACTTGATGTTGCGGACACTGCAGCCAGGGCAATTAATACCAGTGTGATGCTAAGACGTCAAGCATGGCTTAGGATCTCCGGTTTTAAGCCGGAAATACAAACTACCATCCTTAACCAGCCGGTAAACCCTGACAGATTATTTGGTCCAGAGGTGGATACCACCCTGGAAAAAATAAAGAAGGATACCGAGACTGCCAAGTCCATGGGGGCCCTCCAGTCCCAACAGTTTCGGGGGAGCACTTTTCGTCGCTCAGGCAATAGAGGTGTTTCCAGAGGCCAGATGTCCCAACAAACACAATTCAATAAAGGTGGGGCGCAATCCTCTTACCCCAAGCAGAATAGAGGAGGATACCGGGGCAACAGCGCCAAGGGCAGAGGCAGGGGCAACAACAACTCCCGTTCCTCCGCCACCAACAAACAGTGACTCCCTGTCACTGCCCCCCGACCATCCAACACCTGTCGGGGGGAGACTCCAGCAGTTCCTGCCAGTCTGGAAATCCATCACCACAGACAGGTGGGTCAGGAAACTTATCCAGTTTGGCTATTGTTTGGAGCTAACGTCCACTCCACCCAACATACCACCAAAGCACCGTCCTATGTCCGCAGAGCATTTGCACTTATTGCAGCAGGATGTTCTTGTCATTCTGCAAAAAGGCGCAATAGAGCTCAGGCCGGTGGAGGAAGAAGGCTCAGCGGTGTATTCCCTGTACTTCTTAATCCCAAAGAAGGACGGGTCACTCAGACCTATTCTGGACCTCAGGCCCCTAAACCAGTACATTCTCTCAGAACACTTCCACATGCTAACACTGCAGCAGGTTCTTCCATTGCTCAATCAGGGAGACTTCCTCGCAACCTTGGATCTCAAGGATGCTTACTTTCACATTCCACTCCATCCATCACACAGGAAATACCTCAGATTCACCATCCAGAATCGGCATTATCAATTCAAGGTCCTTCCTTTTGGAGTGACCACAGCCCCCAGAGTGTTCACAAATTGTCTGGCGACAGTGGCTGCGCACCTCAGGAGACAGAACGTCCATGTCTACCCTTATCTGGACGACTGGCTGGTTCAGGCAAAGTCAGCCCAGCATTGCGCCGCCGACATGTCCCACACCATTCACCTTCTTCACGGTCTGGGCTTCTCACTGAACTATCCGAAGTCGCACCTTCAGCCAGCCCATGTGCGGCAGTATCTGGGCGCGACGATAGATACTCTGGCGGCCACGGCTCAGCCAAATTCAGTGAGGGTCGACAACATCCAGTCGCTAATCCAAAAGTTCAGACCGCAGCACTCACTTCCAGCAAGAGTGTTCATGCAGTTGATAGGCATGATGGCCTCCTGCATCTTCATAGTCCCGCACGCGAGGCTGCATATGCGTCCGCTCCAAGAATGCTTGGCACATCAGTGGACTCAGGCTCAAGGACAGTTGAAAGACCTAGTGTTGGTGACCGGTCGGGCATACAACTCTCTGCATTGGTGGAATCCACACAACCTTTGCAAGGGCCGACCGTTCCAAGAGCCTGTGCCACAGATTGTCCTGACGACGGACGCATCTCTCCAGGGATGGGGAGTTCATGTACTCCACTACACGGTGCAGGGACTATGGACGACGCAGCAAAAGAAGATGCACATCAACTATCTAGAACTGATGGCGATCCTCCTGGCACTAAAGTCCTTCAAAGTACATCTGTGCAACAAGGTCGTGTTGGTCCGGACGGACAACATGACGGCCATGTACTACATCCAAAAGCAGGGAGGTACACACTCTCCACAGTTGTCTCATCTGGCTCAGAGCATGTGGAAGTGGGCCATTCAGAGGAACATCTTCCTCATGGCGGAACACCTCCCGGGCAAGGACAATCAGATGGCGGATCTGCTCAGCAGGTACAGCCACCAGATGCACGAGTGGGAGTTACATCCATCAGTACTCCGCCCGTACTTCCAGCAGTGGGGTCATCCAGAGATAGACCTGTTTGCCACAAGGGAAAACGCAAAATGCCAAAGCTTTGCCGCCAGGTTCCCGCACCCACAGTCGCAGGGCAATGCGATATGGATGAACTGGTCAGGCAGATTTGCGTACGCTTTTCCCCCAGCACCTCTCATACCGCTGGTGGCACGAAAGCTAAAGCAACACTCGATGACACTCATCCTGGTTGCTCCAACGTGGGCACGCCAACCATGGTACACCACGGTTCTAGAACTCTCCGTGGTACCGCATCAAAGGCTGCACCTCACACCCAGGCTCTTAACGCAGAACCATGGTGACATTCAGCATCCAGATCCGCAACAGCTCAGTCTGGCGATCTGGCTCCTGAGGTCGTAGAGTTTGGCTACCTTAATTTGCCTCCTGAATGCATGGACATCATCCGGGAGGCAAGAACGCCCACCACTAGGGCCTGCTATGCAGCAAAATGGAAGCGTTTTGTCATTTACTGTACAGAACATCACATCAACCCGCTAGATGCATCCATTCCTAACATCATCTGTTATTTGTTACATCTTTACAAATGCAATCTAGCATATGCTTCCATTCAGATACACTTATCCGCCATAGCGGCTTATCTCCAAAACAGGCAGCATCTCTCTGTTTTCAGGGTGCCTGCCATTAAAGCCTTCCTAGAAGGGCTGAAACGGGTCATCCCTCCCAGGACCCCGCCATCTCCTGTATGGAACCTCAATGTGGTCCTCACCAGGTTGATGGGCCCACCTTTTGAGCCTCTGCATTCATGTGAGATTCAGTTCTTAACATGGAAAGTGGCTTTTCTCATTGCCATCACGTCTCTACGGCGTGTTAGTGAGCTACAGGCGCTCACTGTGCAAGAGCCATTCATTCAAATTCACTCCAACAGGGTGGTGCTGCGCACTAACCCTAAATTTCTTCCTAAAGTGGTTTCGCAGTTTCATGTCAATCAGACCATTGAACTGCCCGCGTTCTTTCAAAACCCTGAGACAGTAGCTGAAAGAATGCTCCACACTCTTGATGTCAAACGAGCGTTGATGTACTACATTGATAGGACCAAAGACTTTAGAAAAACACAACAGCTCTTTGTTGCCTTTTCAGCCCTGCACAAAGGCAACCCCATTTCCAAAGCAGGGATAGCCAGGTGGATCGTTAAGTGTATTCAGATTTGCTACCACAAGGCTAAGCGCACTTTAACGGTCCCCCCCAGAGCCCACTCCACCCGCAAGTTGGGGGCCTCCATGGCGTTCCTGGGTAATATTCCTTTGGAAGATATTTGTAGAGCAGCCACATGGTCTACACCACATACATTTACTAAACATTACTGTGTAGATGTGCACTCAAAACAGCAAGCAGCTGTAGGACAGGCTGTTCTTAAAACACTTTTCCAAACTTCTGCAGCTGGCACAGGCGGCCGCCGTTAATGGAGGGACTGCTATGTATTCTATGCTATAGATATGAATTCAGCAGCCCACATGCCTCAAACTGAATATGCTACTTACCAGTATGCATCTGTTCTTGGTATGTAGGGCTGCTGACATTCATATCGCCCGCCCTCCTCCCCGGCGCCTGTAGCGGCTGCAGACTTTCTTGCATTTACTCTTAGCATGGCCATCGCTTACACTGTTACACTCCATCTTTGCCACAATGGCTAAAAACAATCTGAGGATGGAGTCGATGCCCATGCGCAGTGTAGTCCAGGGGAGGAGCCACCTATCTCGTGATACTTCGAAGACTCTTCCAGGACAACAATGTGCAATTATCCGGACCCAACACTAGGTGGCGATCTATGCTATAGATATGAATGTCAGCAGCCCTACATGCCAAGAACAGATGCATACTGGTAAGTAGCATACTCATCTTCAGAAGTTGAGAAAACCAATCTTCCCATACCTTGATTACTGGTTACTGAAGGCGAACTCTCCTCAGCCACCTCCAGATGATTTCCAGCTTGTTGTTATCTATTGGCACACCTGACTCCTTCACAGAGGCTCCACTACAGTGAAGCTATCCTGGATAGGGTGCTATTTTAAACCTTCCCTCTCCCTCAGCAAGTCTAGGACATTTGGGCCATGATACCAATGTTCCCACCTTTGACTCGGTCTCAGAGTGGCTCTGAGGCTTCTTGGCCTCTTTGCCTTCTTCACACTGTTACTGGACCATTCCAGGTGGCACATGCGGGTTCTGCAGTATGCTCAGCCCCAAGGGAATCTCTCAGGTTCCATCCAGTTGTCAGAGGAGAATGCGAAGGATCAGCAGATTTGCGCACCTCCCTCCCTACTCGACCCAGAACTAACGGTTGTGACCTGCATCGTTGCTGGGTTGGGGAGGGCATCTAGGAGAGGTGGAGATCAGAGGACTCTGGTCTTCGATGAAAACCTGCCTCTACATCAACTTGTTGGACTTGCAGGTAATCCTTTTGGCAATAAAACCTTTCTGTAGTAGGGGATCTCTGTGTATAGTCATAATCTAGTGAATAGTCCCGCCCATGTGCGTGGACCCCGGAGCAATCAAAAATAATCTCTTACAGTGTCGAAAAAATGCAGAACTGCACAGACACTTAAGAGAGAATTTAAAGACAGATAATGCAGCCTATAAAAGCTACACTGTCCAGTACTTCAACTAGAAATTCCACCACAAAATCCACAAAACAGCAAAGCCTGTACAGATTTCCCTTGCTTTAACAGCAAACACCCTCTGGAATGATAGAGAGGAGAACCTGGACAGACAAGCCCCATAGGCTGCCATTATGTGGCTCAGAATAGGATACTGTGCCTTTAAGAGAACCTTCCAGAACTTCACAGTATCCCAGAATGCACTGCAGGTCCCAGTTACTTTCAGTTCTTTTTGAAGGCGTAACACGCCAGACCTGTAGCATTCCTTACATGAATATCTCTCTCCACCGGGGAGGAGGGCGGGCGCTTATGACTATAACAGAGACACCCCTACTACAGAACTGGGGTTACAGGACAGAAACTACTCCTTCTGTAGTAGGGGATCTCTGTGTATAGTCATAATCTACTGAATAGAATGGCAAGCCCATCCCCACACCAAAGCGGCGGTGGAGAAACGAGAAATAACACCACTATTGTGCGAACAGATTTCGCAGCGAAGCCTGCCCAACCTGAGCGTCTGCCCTGGCATCAGTGTCCAGGCAGTAATGCTTAGCAAAGGTATGGACCGACTTCCAAGTGGCCGCCTTACAGATTTCTGCAATGGGAACATTACGAAGCAAAGCCGCCGTGGCAGCTTTGCCCCTGGTGGAATGAGCCTTAGGTTTGCCCCCTAAGGTCTTATTAGCCTTTTGGTAACACAATTGTATGCAGGACACAATCCACCTCGAGATGGACTGTTTAGAGGTAGCAAGACCCGTCCTGACTGATCCATAATTGATAAACAATTGGTCTGACCTACGAATATCTTTGGTTTTATACAGATAAAATGTCAACACCCTCCTAACATCCAGGGAATGTAAAGACCTTTCCGCTGGAGATGAAGGATTCTGAAAAAACTTAGGCAAAGTTGTAGTCTGGTTGACATGAAAATCAGAAATAACCTTGGGAAGAAATTTAGGGTGAGTACGCATAACAACCTTAGCAGATTGAAATACAGTATAAGGTTCTTGGCAACATAACGCCTGCATTTCACTCACCCTGCGGGCCGATGTAATGGCCACGAGGAACGCCGCCTTCCAGGACAGGTGCGGCAACGAAGCCTTATGAATAGGTTCAAAAGGCTCCTTCATCAATCTGGACAGCACCACATTCAATTCCCATGAAGGCGAGGGAAGCCTGACAGGAGGGAATACTTTCTTCAAGCCTTCCAGAAAATCTTTGATCACAGGGATCTGGAAGAAGGAAGTCTGTGAAGGGCATTTCCTGTAGGCAGTCAAAGCAGCCAGATGAACCTTAATGGAATGGACATTAAGGCCAGTGACGTGTAAAAAGTCAGCCTGAGATGCCCCATAGCGAAAACATGTGGAATCAGACCTGCTCAGTGTAGCCTTTTTGGAAATAGATAAGCAGTGTGTAGATAGTAAAGCTGAATCAGCCGCAATTTGGAAGAGATTGTGAGCATCCTTGGTGCCATCAGGGCATAGCGCCTGTCTGCATCCTTATGGTTTCTAACCCAACTCTCCCATCGTGCTCTAAGATGGTCCAGGGTGCCCGATGTGTTCATAATCAAGGTACGGTAGATCTTTGAGTTTGAGACACCACTTTGCTTAAGGAAACAATCAGCAGCTTGGCCTCCAATGGGCTGAACTCAGGGATTGAAGCCGTTTGTGAAAGATATGCATGTAAAGCATGCCCCCTTGGTTTTCTTTAACAAATAATCCTAGAAGACTAATTACTTTATTTTCATTATTGAAGAAGTCTATTTTTTTAACATAATGTTTATACTTTCTAGGATAATTATTTTTTTTTTGCTACTAATTCATAATTTCTTCAAATTTCTTTTTATTTGTTGTAACATAAACATTAGTCTTACTCTCTGTATCCCCTTTACAACTGTCCCATAGGATGATATGTGGTATCTCTGCCTTATAATCATGGTTGGCTCTGTAATTCTTTTTTGTGTAGTAGATGGAATTAGCTAGGCAACTTCATTTAGTATGTGCAGCTTTTGGTACAGGTTTACTGCACAGTTTTCAGGGCAATCAAAAGGGTACCCGGTTTCCTACAGTAACTTGATGATCTGCTTGTTTCTATTGTGGTCTTGAGAATACATGGGGACACCAGGCTTACTTGAGGTCTTTGAGCAGTGTGAGGCTTTTGTTTGTGGAAGTGTACTTAGACTTGAGCTGCGAGTTTCAAGGAAGTTGCGAGTGTTCTCTCAGGTTGAGATGGGGGAGGAGAGTATTTCATTCTCTTGGGCCACACAACAGATCTAATATCTCTTCTTATTCATTGAAGGAGTTCCTGGATTTCCTTCATAATGACAGTAGTATCATCAACATGTACATATTGTTGCTCTGTAGAACTCGGTGATTCCAGAAGGATGTAAGTGGCAGGAGCGAGCATCTGTCGTGTCACAATTGTTTATAGTTTTAAAATAATAACACAATTAAAATGAGCAAAAATCAATTTCTTGCAGATGGCTTTTGGTGAATTAAAACATTGTAAGACATGGTGATCTGGCCAAAATGGGACAATGCACTATCCACATGAAAGTACTTCCAGCGATTAAAAACGTCATTAGTAGAAACAGTGATACCCTTGAGCCATATTTTAGGCATCAGCTTAAACATGATTGGATTGTCTAGACTATATTGAACCAGTTTTGATGCTGTGGATAGCCTTTGCATAAGACTGAAGACTGACCACTCAAGGTGTGGCGCAGTGGCCAGGGTGCCTGACTCCGGATCACAGGGTTCATGGTTCGATCCCCAGCTCCGGCGGCAGTTTAGCCCAGCACCATGTAACTCTGGGCAATAGCTTGCTTAATCTTCCCGACGGCCCCCAGCGCGGGGACACCTCTCCGGAGGTAGCTGTGCGTTTTACAAATGCTGGCATTTACATTCATTATTCCAATCTACTGTTTGTTTGTTACCTTATCACAGTTATGATTGGTGTTATTTTGGCACGAGAATTATGAATAGAATGCCTGTAGAATTTGACACATACTAGAAAACGTTCCTTCACAAAAGATAAACACCCAAATCGACACAACAGCAGCCTTAATATGTATCCTAATTCCCTGGGGGAAAAGCAAAAAGCCCAGTCTATTCATGTGAAATATCTGGCTTTGCAAATGTGTGGTTTTGGTGCATGTGTGGTAGAACTATACAAACATGTTGAATACATTTAAGTTTGTGAAAGTAAATGAATCAAAATATGGTAAACCTCACCTCTGAGCAGAGGACTAATGAATAAACATGATTGACCATTTATAAAGAACTGGAATGGTGCAAGGATGATAGACGATCCAAAGAGTCCATGTTTTGTCCTGAAAGCAGTCATTAATTTCTCACTAACTCTAATTTGAGCCAGGTGATATTGCAGGTCTAGTTTGGTGGTAAATAACACCCTTGCCCTCTGGTTTGACTCACTAATACTGGTATCAGTGGATAGGGTTATCTGTGGTGTCCATGTGGCTAACTGCAAAGTACCCCTCAGCTGGCCACTTTTCTTCCGGGACAGTAAACATTTTCAGCATTAAATAGAATGTGCAGTATACCTTCTATAGTTGTTTTTTGTCTCAGTAACTTAACTGTTAGAGACAGTCTGTTAATGTTCTACACCACATCCAGTCACCTGTCAGGTTGCACTAACCTTACAAACCAGATCTAATAGGAGCGATGCAAGTTTTCACATTTTGTCAAACCCACTGTCAACCTCACACGTTCGCAGTATAAGTTAACAGTAGACCACAGTAGAAAGAGATGTAGGACAAGAGAAAGAAACCGAGACAATGGATATTGTCACACTGCCTGGTTGCACAGCTGAGCTTTAATCTGTGCTGTAGTAGCGCTGAAATCTACTAATAGTCTCTGGATTTCCCACTCTTTATTTGGAAGAGAAATTCAACACTTTTTCCTATGCTTCACTGTGGTTTGGCTTACATTCAAGATAAATGTTTGGCAATATATTTGTCTAATAACAGCCTTTCTGAGCCAGCATGGTTCCATTGATTTCTCTATGAGCGCATTGTCTAGAAATGGAGTTTGTAATTGAGCGGGAATTTCTGGTGAAAGTAAAACTGTACAGAATTAGTTCATAATCCAAGAAATGATTGATGGTGGAATAACAAGTGCATAGAGTTCCCGATCTCCAAAAAGAATCTTGATAAAAATAAACAAAGTGCAAATTTGTTAGGATGGGTGAATACAATGTTGATGTATACCATGATGTATGCAAGCCTGACAAAGGTAATACCAATAAAAAAACAATGGCAGCGTATGCCATAACTTATGCCCACCTAACAATGTCAATGCTCCTAAATGGAATGTCAATGAATGCATGAACTATGCACGCGCAACTGTGTTGATACTTATAAATGGAATGTCAATGTATGTCATAATCCATGCAAGCATAAAAATGTCGATACCAGTAGAAATAATGTCAGTGTACGCCATAATCAAGACACACATAACAATATCAGTAAAGACAATATCGGTGTACACTATGACACCTGTACGCACAATATTGAGGATTTCGGAAAAAATTATATGAATTGCTGCCACATTATTCATAGGAGTTCTTACAAACTTGCCTCATTGCTGTCGGATTCACCCAAGGTGACCTTAACATCAACCCAGAGTCAGAGATACTTGGTCAGACAGGCCCTGCAACCCCAACCCACGGTTATCGAGTGACAGGTCACAGGTGGTGTCTCGCTTTACCCATAGACAAACGTGCCCTCAGGGAAAACCCTGATCGTTCCCACAGATAGTCGCACCACAAACTGGTCTGAGGAAATTGGCCCTAATAAAAAACGTTTGGCCAGAGGTCCATGTTCCTGAAAATTGGCACAAAGCTAGATGCCACATGTAGACAGAAACACTCAGCCAATCAGGACACCACATGCACACTGCACGAGGTGATCACACGCTCCCACAACACAAATCTGGACACATAGACACTGACCCACACTAGCTCTCCCCAAGGTAGAGAGCCATCTATGTCCCTTATCAGATGACCAAAATTATTTACTACTATAATCCCTTTCAAGGAACCTCGAAGTGTTTTATGGTGTCCACAAAATGTATATATGTGCGGCCCAAACTTCTGTACTTTGAGACTGTCTTCAGACACGCCTCTGTCGATACTCTCCCGGCTCCTGTGTTTAATTAACCCCTTGACCACAGCGCAAATTCTGCTGTGGTGCTGGGGAATTAATGAGTGGGCATGTTTCGGATGGCCCCCAGCCGTCCTCCGCACACGCCCACTGTGACGTCCGACACACGCAACGGGTTCAACCAACTTGTCTCTATTTTGCCAAACACCTTTTGTCTTTTCATTTATTTAAGGTAACATCATATTTGAGCAACAAAAGGAAGTTCATAATCTTAAGAATGGCTCTTAAAAACAAACAAGGTGCAAAATAGAGTTCAAGACTGTAATGCTTGACTCTTGTGGAATACAAGAATTGCAAGTCTAGTTCTTTTCCAGGGTACTGTGAAAGTGTTCCTCTGAATCCAAGCAAGACTTTCATCAACTTTGCAGGAGGACAGGTTTACAGGACTTCTAACCACGCAAAGTCCCAGCTGCAGCTTTCAAAATGTCTTCTGCCATTGGTACACCCGTAAAGAGTCCAGTGTCTTCAAGGGACGTAGTCTTGCCATTACTCAGATGTTTAACATAATGCGTCACTCTAAGATGCAAAGTTTCTGTCCAGGTATCACCCACACTCTGAACCCCTCTTTTCACTTCTGCTTCTGAAGATATATAAATTCAGGTGATTTAGAGTACCGTCTTGCACGGGTGCTGGGCATAATGTAACCACTTTCCGCATTGCATTCTGACATCAGCATGGGATACCTAACAATTGTGTTAAATTAATATGACTACTTTACCTCACAAGAGTAGCCAGTCTGTTCTCTTTTAGGCACTTCCTTATAGATTTGAAAATGTCTCTCAATCATAGATTCCAAGAGGCAATTAAGTTACTAGAGCATGCCTTGTAAATATATAAATAGATCCCTTGCACTAAACTCCCAGTGCAGGTATTTATTTATTCCACCCCAACATAGCAGGATGTAGCACATACATTTTATCACAGAAAAAACTTTTCTGGTATGCTGCAAAGGTGTTTGTTCAATCAAAGGTATGTGTCATTTTCAGGTAAAGCACACAAAAAGGAATACAAAGGGTAATCTAAATTTGTCACTATAAACTTGAATAATCTACGCTGAAAAATCATATGCCTCAAAATGCTGCAGAAGTGGGTAATAATGAAAGCAACTGTAACCTACCACCTACTCTGATTTGCGACTTGCTGTGGTGTCCAGCGATGGACATCTTCCTGGACACACCTAGAATGAGGGACATATACACACAAGGCATCTGTTGTCATAACTGTGAGTTGCTCACTGAGATTGGCAAAGGCTGTTATAAGTGCTCAGATCAAGAAGCGCTTCTTGCGTTCATTATATTTGGAAAACGATTTCTGCATGACCTGTCCGCTGAAAAACCTTCTACAGGAAAGAACGACTTTTTATGGGACCTGCTATATATTGTTGCAAGACTTAGAAGTCTTGCATGATTTAGAGATCTAAGTGGTCATTTTGGGGACCATCTATAAAAATAAATCCTCCCTGCTTAACTGTCTTCACCACAGTGATGTAGCATTGTGGGCATTTGGAGAACCTGCATGCTGTAATGCAGAATACAGATCAGATAAAAAAGACTAAGTTGCACGCAGTGTCTCTTAATGTTTGGTGTGCCAAGGGCACTCCTAGCAGTAAAAAGGTAGGGTAAAACTATCCAAGTAAGCAATACTGAGTCATGGTTAGGGGTACTCATCACCTTTGGTGTCTATTTGCAATGACAAACCTACACTCTCAGCAGTTTATCAAGTTAAAAATCAATTAATTAGCAAATGCCTCTACTGTGGTATTTTATTAGGAGGTGCACCTCCAAGTCAAGGAGCCCAGAAAGGGAAACTAAGGGCCTGATTTAGAGTTTGACTGGCAGGTTAGTAAGTCAAACAGTGGAGAGTAGTCTTTCTTTATTACAAGCGCCATAAGACATAGTGCCTTTGTAATAAGGCAGACGGGATATCCATTAGAAAGAGTAACCCATCTGCCAAACTCTAAATCCGACCCTAAGTGGCCAAAGAGTAGTAGGAATTAGCATGAGGAGTCACACAACTAAAATAATCTCATGGAAGATAGATATCCAGGTACCAATAGTTCAGGCTGCCTTTGCTGTGACTCAGGGTGCCTGTGAGCACCTATTTTAATCTGCTGATATCCTGATGGATTCGGTGGCACTTCCAATCATATGGACTTCAAATATACTGAGTACTTGGTGTGCAAGTTGATTGAAAAAAGTGAAACCTGTCCCCATTCCTGCTTTGGATGCCTTCAGCTGTACCTTTGGAGCTGTCAAACAGATCAAAGGGGACATCACCAATTTCCTTCAGGATGGTCCATCAAGAGGTAGTAGGTTTCGAATTAATGTGTTCCAATTTAAAGTGATTCTAAAACTGCTGTAGATACCAGCACATAAACCCTCAAAAACTGGTGTACCCGGAATGCAAGGTTTGTCTCTGGCAATGATAAAGAAATAGTTTGTATTGCTACTCTTCAAAAACCTCTGTGCCAGTAAAAATATATTCATGACATTACACTGTAACAGGACCTATTAACCATCACAGAAAGTCATAAAATCCTCCCCCATAGGGAGATTATAGATAGCCAACCAGAAAAATCTGCGATGATTGGCATGGAATCTGGTCCGGATGTCCAAGAGTGACATGCTTTTAAATTGAGATAATAAAGAAAGATAATCTTTTAAAGAATATTTTCTAAAAACATCTTCATGTTGCATGTCCCTATCTCTTTCATGGGTTGATGGTCTGTTGCCCAGTAACGGTTAGCCTGTTCTTGCCCATATGCTCTCCTGCCATACAGTTTTTAGTTTTGAAATATTTATATACAATCTTCCACTCGTGGCTGTCCAAATTCATAGGGTGGGCTGCAGGGCATCGTTGGACAATCGGAGCCCCTTTTTATCTTTCTGGCTTGTTGCTCTGGTTCAATCCGCTGACCCCCACCCCCAACTCCTTCCCCATCAACCAGTTCTCCATTACTTCAAATCACATCTTTCAGAAAGATTTCCTCTCTACAATCAGGGCTCTGCTTCTTTATCCTGTATATGTTGCTACACAGGAGTCACTAATTTCAGATTACTTTCGTGTTAACCAGTTTGAGGTCTTTCTATATATTTAATTCGCCGTCTTTTATTTCGTCCTTCTGAAAAAGCAGACAAAGAATATGGATGGTAATAAATGAAACCTTTAATGAAAAAGGAAATGTTACTTCCCTGTACTAGTTGACTTCTGCCATGGTTACTTTTGGGATAATAATAACATTTATCCAATCTTCCTATTATTAAAAAAAATTCTGGTATCTTTAATCGAATTCCTACTAGAGGGGATCTGACGGGGCCGATGCATGGTTCTGTAGGTGCGGAAAAGTCTTACAGGGGAAGCCTCATCATTCTGTATAAAACCAATTTATGAGTGGGTTTTATTAGGGTAATACTTATCATATTTTTATTAATGTAATTTAATAAAGATGCATTTCATCACCAATGACCTGAAGGAATATCACATCAATTATGAGTAAGTTGAAGATATGAATGTATCCAAGTACAAGTTTGCGAGTCCTTAATAGCGATTTTTTGCAAATCGCTACTAAAGGCTCGCAAGCTGCTATGTAGGTAGGAATCTGCTAATATTTAGCGACTCCTATGCATTCCTTATTTGTGACTCGAAATTGCGAGGTCAAGAGGCCCAAGGAATGAATGAGAATAGCGTGCGCAATTTGCGGTACTCTCAAATCGCGCATGCAATTTCAGGGCTGCAAGGGTTCCTAAAGGACACCCTGTTGTACCCCTGAAATGTGCAGGTGTGCACATGTGGCACTTTGAAAAATGCATAAAATTGCATTTTTAAAGGAAATCGCAATTTACCACCAACCTGAAATTGGTGGTAATTTGCGATTCCTTACAGCAAAATAGCAATTTGCAATGTCTCCCAGAATAGCATTTAGGGAATGGCAAATTGCGATTCTCTAAATGCTTGCGTAAAATAGGGAATCACAAATTTTGAGATTCCTTATTTTGCGAGTGGGTTTCTACTTACCTGCATTGCATTCAGCTGAATTGCGATCGCAAACGCTGAAATTCTGCAAATTTGCCTGTGCCTTAATGCATTCAAGTGGTGCCTTCTTACCTGAAGCCTTTGACATTTGGATTGCAGTGGATCTCCTGTTTCTGTTATACAGTTTAGGTCGCCTCGAACATTTTACATGCAACTTCAAGTGTTTCATTTAGTATGGAAAAATTTGGTTTTTCAGTAGTCATGATGATTTAGAATTATGCAATTGAATGATCATTGGTAATGAGTGACTTTTGAGAATAATAAAATCACACATGCAAAATGGCTTATTTTAGAGGATTTTATTTTACTAGTGTACAGCCTTACTTTGTAGAATTATCCTTAACATAGTAATTCATTAGTGTACTATGTATTCAGAAGGTGAGTGCAAGGTTTCCTTTCTCATGACTTGCTTGGCTCTTTAGGGGTTGTAAATGGGAGAATAGTGAAATATTTCATTACTGTTGTATTGTTTTCTTATTCCACAGGTTTTGTTGTTCATAGTCGTATGCTTATTTAAATTAATTATTTTTCCTTTGAGGTTCAAAATGCTAAACAAATCAACAGTGCACTTAAACATCAATTGGAAGGCGGAATAGAAGAGTTTAAGCCACCTGAGGTAAAAACTTCTCATACAAATCATGTACAATATGTTTAAAATGTGCCATTAAGTTGTAACACTGCAATTTTCCTATGAATATGTGCCTGAATCTTGACACAAGGTACTCATTTGCACAGAGGTGGATCAACTTCTCTGCTCTTACCAGCAACACATCACAAATATGGCAGCAAGGGACTCAAGAGGGCAGTGTGATTTTATAACATGATCAATGCATATCTCCTGTGGCGTTTCCTGTGTGTCATTATTTGATCTGAGGGGGTCCTTTCTTCTAACTCAAAAAAAGTATCTGTGATGTCAGCTGCTTACTTCTCCATGTGTATGGCTTGTAGACTGGACCTCATGGTTACAATTATGCAGTACGCAGCACTTGTGACTTTATGTAAAATATTGTTGAGGCATGGTGTCCTGATTCTCCAGTGACCCCACAGATAATTCTTCTTAAAAAGTACCACATAGTTGGCCACAACACTCTTAATCTCTGCTTTGTTCTTCGTGTAAGCTCCTGGCTGACCACTACTGTCTCACTAGTCGTAGACATGGTGCTAAGCCTGAACAACAGGACAAAACTGTGTCCTCTATCATGTTAATCAAGGTGAAAGTGCGGCAAAATATATAACAATAACTCAATTGATTCTCCTCCCACTAAGGCATTGATGTGGTCATTGACAGGTTGGCACCAATACCCTGAAAGTGGAGCCATAAAAGTAGCTGTGTGGACTTAAACCCAGAATTTGGCTAGCTCTCTCCACCTTATTCTATGTAGATTTACGTTAATAGTGTATGTCCTTATTCAAACTGAGAAGACCCCTCTTCTTCCAATATATTATGTTCAGGTGCTGCACTATAATCCGGGACGTATTGATGGTAAAATAGTTAAGCTTCTTTATCTAACAATTCAAATAGTGTGCTATCTAGTAGGAAATGTGTCCCTTAGTAGTAACAGTCTCTTTGAGACAATCTGCATGAACCTATCCTGGACTATGGCTAGCTCTAGACAACATCTACATTACCCAGATGGTTAGCAATTGAGTATCCAAAAATGCATCCTTGTTTTCACTTAACCTGATCTAAACATTTCAAAGGAAATCACATAATTATTTACACACAAATCGCGAATTAAGATACTGTTTGCGTTCACTTATTATATAGCATCTGAATACCACCAGGTAGTGTTGGCTAGCAACAGTGAGAGTTTTTCAGGACATCGACGTATAACCCTGTATATTATGTATACATACATTTATCTGTTATTTAAACAGAATTGTGTCCAGAGAAAATAGAGAGAAATACTTGTTCAAAATAAACTATAGAGCTGTCACTTGCATGTTAAGGATGTAAAAATAAGTGCACAATTTTCAACATGTTAGCTCAGTAGCAAAGCTTTTTGATTATAACCCCCATTTATATTTGGGGTAGCAGTAGACTATTTCCTGAAAGAAGTATAAGTGGAGGATGGCTGATCTGGTATAATTTATTTGAAGGAATCAAGCTGAGTCATCCTTAGGAATCATAAATACTTAATGGTGCCCTAGGCAATTCTAGGTGACATATCAGATAGACTACCAGACGACTGCAACCACCACTGACAATAGCTACAATTTACCATGGTTGCTAAACGCTGCCTGTTCTGTTGATTAATACGTGCTAGAGCATCTGTAAAACGACAGATTGACACCTGGGATATATTCTTACAAAGTAATTTGGATACATTATTCATACCTCAAAATTGGTTTTCCTGGTTGTCAAAAATCTTGCATTTCTGTTCTTAAAACATTGGTAGGTAACAGTCGTAGATGTGAAGGTCCTAGTACACTGGCTTCAAACTCGAACACTCCATTTTTTGATTGTGAATTGTTATTGTTTTTGGTGTAAAATTTCCCTGGCTTTTGATTACACTCCAGTTTTTCTACTGGTGTATCGCTGTTCATGTAGATCAGCTTGATATCTGGCTTGGGGTCATTGAACATTTAACTGTTCTGTCCAGCTATTTAATGATCCTGTGATATGAAGCAGATGGTCTAAACTCCACGTCTTCTATAAGGGTATGTCCAATTGTTAATCCTTATGCTTTAATAAGCTATTTATAAATCTTGCACAGAACAAAAACCATCACACTAGATCCGATTTTCAGCTAGCATGATTGCTTTCTGCTGAACCGCATTCTTCTTGGACTGGATAGTCTACTTTGCAGGTTATTTTTCTACGATTGTGTCATAGGCTTCTAGGGTGCACACTCTAGCATTACCCAGAATTCTAAAATAATTCTGAAATAAAATGAACCCACAGGGACTAATACTAGTGTTCAGCGCACAGCTGTTAAGATGTCTGTAGAACGTTCATTTGATGGAAGGGACTGGGATGATCTCTACTCCTATCTACAATGTGCCTATAGTCACCACACTCCCATATGGCTTCTACCTTTGTCAAACCTCAGCAATGTTGATATACACTAGCCATACTCCTCAGGAGTCATTTGGGAAGTAAGCACAGAACAAATATGAAGACAAGAGCAAATTTGCCTTGTCCCATCATATGCACCCATACAGCGTAATTATTTGGCACAGAAAATATTTATTATTCAAAGAATAGCTTTGATGCTCAGAAAGAACTGCTTACCAGCCTAAGCAATTTTCAGACCCTAAGGCATTAGGATCTAATTTGATGTAATCAAACATATTGTGTGATTGTCAGTGCTGTTCACCATGTGGACATCCTAGCTGTCATGATTTCATGTATTAAACATTCACACTTATGAATGATAATGATCTGCTTTAACTGATTTTGTCATTGACATGTTTAACCAGCTGCACATTAAAAATGTGCGATCTTTGTTACTGTCAAAACTCATGTTCCATCTATATCTGCTCCACCTGTTTTACGAAAGCTCCAACTGAATCTAGTATTGTGACACAGAATGGATCTGATTGACCTTTCTTTTTCAGACAGGCTGCTGCCCTTAGGTAAAGTGTAATTTGCCTCCCAAAGGCACAGAGCTCTCAACACTTTATATGATTCCTGAATCTTTAACCCTGAATGCCAGCGTATTTACTGTTTTCTCCTTTTCCCAGTCCGTGTGTTCGTCCAGTCTGGTCACAGCATTTCGCATTTCAAAGCGTTTTAGCCAGTTTGCCTGTTACCCGAACAGACAGGAAGCCCTCACGTTTACTGCCAGCGTTTTTATTTTTCCCCTCCCGACAGGAGTCTTTTTAGCCGCCTATGTTAATCCGGTCACAGCACTTCCACAGTGTTTTCACCGTGCTACCAGTAGATTTAGATATACCCTCCAGCAAGCAGGCATTCCTTGCTCTTACTGGCAGTCTGTTTCTTTTGGTCCTTGCGCCCGTCTCGAGTTTCTTATTATTTACTCCATGGACCCTTCCAACAGCCTTGCAGCAGCCTCAGTGTCGACCAGCAGCCAAACAGCCAGACCCCTTCTCACCCTGCCTCTTGACCAGTTTCAAGCTGCGTGTTCCAAAGCAGTGAACAGCTGTGACGCCCTGGCGTGCTCCGGCCGGAGCAACAGCCCGCCGCCTCCTCCTCTCCTCCTTCCAGATAGACAGAGAGTGACACCAATGAAGCAGAGAAACAATGTTGCAGCGTCTCTGGAGGGTTTTTTTTTGCGGAAAGGGGTGTTCGAGGCATGTGGGCTGCTAAATTCATATCTTAGCATTAGATCGCCGCCTAGTGTTGGGTCCGGATGATCGCACATTGTTGTCCTGGAAGAGTCTTCGAAGTATCCTGAGATAGGTGGCTCCTCCCCTGGACTACAGTGCGCATGGGCATCGGCTCCATCCCCAGATTGTTTTTTTCCGCCATTGGGTTCGGATGTGGTCTCGACGTCTTTCTGTCGAAACCGAGAAAAACTAACTTTTAGCGGCCAAAAGGCCTCGCTTTTTTGCGTCGGTATTGTCTGCGCACGGTCTCGAGTCTTCCGTCTCTTGGAGCCGGAATAAGCGGAGTTTTCTTTCGCTTTTCGAACTTTGAGGCCTTCTCATCGCGACACGACTGCAAAACTTTTCGGACATGGAGCGGAGCCCGTTTAAGTACTGCCCGCTTTGTGGGTCCAAGTACCCACACATCGATCTACACCCCGTCTGTAACAAATGCCTTTCGCCAGACCATGACGACGGCAAGTGCAAGGCCTGTGCACAGTTCCGCTCTAAGAAGACTCTCAAGCTTCGGCGCGCGGTGCGCATGGAAGCTAGACAAGCGGCCCCGGATCCGGAAAACATCTTCGGAGACCAAGAAGAAGAGGACCAGGGTCATCATCTTCAAATCTCCCCACCCGGGACGGAGGTCGAGGCGGATCCGGGAGACGACGACGGAGTCGTGGGTCAAGGCCTTGAATACGTCGACGAGGTAGGAGACGACGATGAGATTTATGGGGCCGCGGCAGATAGCTCGGGGGACGAGCTCTGCCCCGAAGGTTACGAGGATACCGACCGGGTCACGGGATCGCCTGTTGGCCTTACCCAAGACCCGTTGCCGCAAGCCACAGCCCCGCCTTCTGGCCCGGCCACGGACTTACTTGCTGAGCAGACTGTTCCGAAACCGAAACCATCGGGATCGACAACATCTAAGATGGCCGACCCGAAAACGAAACCGAAACTTAAGGACTCGAGTGTCCCTAAGATGGCTGCCGTACCGGCGAAAACGACTGTGCCCGCTACTCCATCGACTCGTCGACCTCCGGTCCGCAGAAGTCGAAGAAGTCCGTCGATTCCGCTGCTGCAAAATCGAAATCGACGCCAGAGGAGGGGTCCTCTAACAAAGATGGTCGGCACGGGTCAACAGCGGCGGCGCTGTCCAAGCACGCCAAAGCCGGCTCCACGGAGGCTACGCAGGCGCACGGATCGAAGACTGGCACGTCTGCGCACCGGTCTCAGGACTCGGGGTCGGTGACAGCGGGATCCGCGTCGAAAGCGCACAAGGCCCACAAAGACGTCGGATCCGAGGGAAAGGTCAAAACATCCTCGTCGGCGCCAAAACCCACTGGGAGTGAGACGTCCCTCATCGCTGAATCACTACAGAGAATCAGGGAGAAGGCCTCTGCTCCGTCGGCTCCGATATCATCGCCGCAGGCGCCAAAGGACAATCCAGCGAAGCCTTCTGGCAAACTTCTCTTTGTTTTGCCGCCAAAGGAGGCGCCGAAAGCCTTTTCCACCAAATCGGCACCGAAGAAGACGGTTTCTTCAACGGCTGGACCACTTCCACGTCGGGTACTCGAATCAGAGGATGATTCAGAGCATTTCATCGACGCTGACACAGGCAAATTGACCCTCTATAAGAGAAAAATCACTTCAGAGTCAGTGGACTCATATGTCATCCCACTGAAAAAGAAAAGGGTGCCCCTTGAGGCTTCAGGCCTCATGGAACCAATCCAGCCTCCTCCGAGACGGAGCCCTACTCCCTCACCAGAACACTCTGCGGGTGAGGGGTATGATGAGGACGAGCAATACAATTTCCCTATCAATGAACCAGATGCACAACCGGATTCATATGATGACACTGGTGACCAGGGCACCCAAAGTGTGGGGCAGGACCCGCAGCTTTTTAATGCACGTGCATCCCCAACTGAGGATTCAGCAGGTTTTCATGCACTACTTGAGAGGGCGGCAGCCAATCATGATGTGGACATGCATGCTGACCCGGTTGAGGAAGACTTCCTTTTCGACACATTTTCAGTCTCTGAAAGGACAGTAAAGACACTGCCTATGCTTAAAGGAGTCCTCAAGCATGCTGGGGACATATTTAAGGAGCCTACAAGAGCCAGGGTGGTTAATCCACGTATTGAAAAAAAGTACAGACCTGCACCTGCAGACCCCGCATACATTCGGGGACAGTTGCCACTGGACTCTCTTGTGGTCGCCAATGCCAGGAAACGTGCCAACTCCCAGACGACGGGTGAAGCTCCTCCCCCGGATAAGGAGTCCAAAGTGCTAGAGGCAGGGGGCAAAAGAGTAGCTGCACAGGCATCAAACTTTTGGCGCATTGCCAATACACAGGCACTCTTAGCGCGTTACGATAGGGCGCACTACGACACCCTAGAACAGATTATACAACACCTGCCTCCACAGTTCCAAGAAGGCACCAAACTGCTTATTGAGGAAGGGAAGCTAATCTCAAACGCAGCCATCAAGTGTGCACTTGACGCAGCAGACACAGCTGCTAGAGCTATCAACACTAGCGTTATGCTGAGACGACAGGCGTGGCTCCGCATCTCAGGGTTTAAACCGGATATTCAGACAACCATTCTTAATCAGCCAGTCAATCCTGATAGTCTGTTTGGTCCAGATGTTGACACCACCCTAGAAAAAATAAAAAAAGACACAGAAACTGCTAAGTCCATGGGGGCCCTGCAGTCACAACAGTTTCGTGGCAGCAATTTTCGTCGCTCAGGTGCACGTGGAGTCACCAGAGGACAAATGGGTCAACAATCTCAGTTCTCAAGAGGTGGAGCACAATCCTCGTTCACAAAACAGAACAAGGGAGGTTACAGAAATAACAGCAACAGAGGTCGCGGCAGAGGAAACAACAGCTCCGGCTCCTCTACCCCGAGCAAACAGTGACTCTGTGTCACTGCCCCCCGACCACTTAACACCTGTCGGGGGGAGACTGCAGCAGTTCCTGCCCGTCTGGAGAAACATCACCACAGACAGGTGGGTGCGACAACTAGTCCAGTATGGTTATTGCCTAGAGTTGAAATCCACTCCACCCAACATCCCGCCAAGGCAAAGGCCTATGTCCGCAGAGCACTTGCTCTTATTGCAGCAGGAAGTAGTGGTGATGCTGCAAAAAGGCGCAATCGAGCTCGTGCCGGTGGGAGAGGAAGGCACAGGGGTGTATTCCCTGTACTTCCTTATTCCAAAGAAGGACGGATCTCTCAGACCCATTCTAGATCTACGTCCCCTCAACCTGTACATACTATCAGAACATTTCCACATGCTTACACTGCAACAGATTCTTCCCTTGCTAAACCAAGGGGACTTTTTAGCAACCTTAGATCTCAAGGATGCTTATTTCCACATTCCACTACACCCGTCCCACAGGAAATACCTCAGGTTCACTATTCAAGGCAAGCATTACCAGTTCAAGGTCCTACCCTTCGGAGTCACCACAGCCCCAAGGGTGTTTACCAAGTGTCTGGCGACAGTAGCAGCGCACCTCAGGAGGCAGAACCTCCATGTCTACCCCTACCTGGACGACTGGCTCGTGCAAGCCAAGTCGGAACAACAGTGCGCCGCGGACATGTCGACTACAATTCACCTTCTTCACGATCTGGGTTTCTCGCTGAACTACCCAAAGTCGCATCTACAACCAGCACATGTCCGGCAGTTCCTAGGTGCGACGATCAACACCCTGACGGCCATGGCTCAGCCAAACCAGGTCAGGATAGACAGCATGCAGTCTCTAATCCAAAAGTTCAGACCACAACACTCGCTTCCAGCGAGAGTGTTCATGCAGTTGATAGGCATGATGGCCTCCTGCATCTTCATAGTCCCTCACGCACGGTTACATATGCGCCCGCTCCAGGAGTGCTTAGCGAATCAGTGGACACAGGCTCAGGGGCAATTGACAGACCTAGTGTTGGTTACCAGTCGGGCATACGACTCTCTGCATTGGTGGACTCCACACAACCTTTGCAAGGGCCGACTGTTCCAAGAGCCTGTGCCGCAGATTATCCTGACAACGGACGCATCTCTCCAGGGATGGGGAGCTCATCTGCTCACTTACACAGTGCAGGGACTATGGACGACGCAGCAACAGAAGATGCACATCAACTATCTGGAACTGATGGCAATCTTCATGGCGATCAAGTCCTTCATTGTACATCTGTGCAACAAGGTAGTGTTAGTCCGGACGGACAACATGACTGCGATGTACTACATTCAAAAGCAGGGAGGCACCCACTCGCCACAGCTGTCTCATCTGGCTCAGAGCATGTGGAAGTGGGCCATTCAGAGGAACATTTTCCTCATGGCAGAACACCTCCCAGGAAAGGACAATCAGATGGCGGATCTGCTCAGCAGGTACAGCCATCAAATGCACGAGTGGGAGATACACCCATCTGTCCTCCACCCGTACTTCCAGCAGTGGGGTCATCCGGAGATAGACCTGTTTGCCACAAAAGAAAACGCAAAATGCCAACACTTTGCCGCCAGGTTCCCTCACCCACAGTCGCAGGGGAATGCGATATGGATGAACTGGTCAGGCAAATTTGCGTACGCTTTTCCGCCAGCCCCTCTAATACCGCTGGTCGCAAGAAAGCTAAGGCAGCACGCGATGACTCTCATCCTAGTTGCTCCAACGTGGGCGCGCCAGGCTTGGTACACCACGTTCCTCGAACTCTCAGTGGTGCCGCATCAAAGACTGCGCCTCACGCCCAGTCTTTTGACGCAGAACCATGGAGAAATTCAGCATCCAGATCCGCAACAGCTCAACCTGGCGATCTGGCTCCTGAAGTCCTAGAGTTTGGATACCTTAACCTACCTCCGGAATGCATGACCATCATCAAGGAGGCAAGGAAGCCAACTACCAGAGCATGCTATGCTGCAAAATGGAAGCGTTTTGTCATTTACTGTACAGCCAATGACATCAACCCGCTAGATGCGTCTATCCCCAACATCATTTGCTATCTGTTGCATCTTTACAAGTGCAATCTAGCGTACACTTCCATTCGGATACATCTATCCGCCATAGCGGCTTATCTTCAAAACAGGCAGCATCTCTCTGTCTTCAGAGTGCCCGCCATTAAAGCCTTCCTTGAAGGTCTGAAACGAGTCATTCCCCCAAGAACACCGCCAGCTCCGGTGTGGAACCTCAATGTGGTCCTCACCAGACTGATGGGACCACCTTTTGAGCCACTGCACTCGTGTGAACTCCAGTTCCTCACGTGGAAAGTAGCTTTCCTAATAGCTATTACGTCTCTAAGGCGTGTCAGTGAGCTGCAAGCGCTCACAATCCAAGAGCCATTCATTCAAATTCATCCAAATAGGGTAGTGCTACGCACTAACCCCAAATTCCTTCCGAAGGTGGTGTCACAGTTTCATCTCAACCAAACTATTGACTTACCAGCGTTCTTTCAAAACTCGCAAACGGTGGCAGAAAGAATGCTCCATACCTTAGATGTACGGAGGGCGTTGATGTACTACATAGACAGAACACAACCCTTTAGAAAGACAAATCAACTTTTTGTTGCCTTCGCACCACAACACAAAGGCAACCCTATTTCCAAAGCAGGGATAGCCAGATGGATTGTTAAGTGCATCCAGATATGTTATCAAAAGGCCAAGCGCACTTTAACAATACCCCCAAGGGCGCACTCCACACGCAAAATGGGGGCATCCATGGCTTTCCTAGGGAACATTCCTTTGGAGGATATTTGCAGAGCAGCCACGTGGGTTACACCACATACCTTTACAAAACACTACTGTGTTGATGTGCATTCCAAGCAGCAAGCTGCTGTAGGACAGGCTGTTCTCAAAACACTTTTTCAGGTTTCTGCAGCTGGCACGGGCAACCGCCGCTGATGGAGGGACTGCTATGTATTCTATGCTAAGATATGAATTTAGCAGCCCACATGCCTCGAACTGAATATGCTACTTACCAGTATGCATCTGTTCTTGGCATGTAGGGCTGCTAACATTCATATCGCCCGCCCTCCTCCCCGGTGCCTGTCGCAGCTGCAGATATACTATTGTATTTATTCATTAGCATGGACATCCTTTACACTTTTCACTCCATCTTCTGCCACAATGGCGAAAAACAATCTGGGGATGGAGCCGATGCCCATGCGCACTGTAGTCCAGGGGAGGAGCCACCTATCTCAGGATACTTCGAAGACTCTTCCAGGACAACAATGTGCGATCATCCGGACCCAACACTAGGCGGCGATCTAATGCTAAGATATGAATGTTAGCAGCCCTACATGCCAAGAACAGATGCATACTGGTAAGTAGCATATTCATTCCCTTACAAAGGTATTTCCTTAAGTTTTACATGTGCTGAGCGCGAACTCGGCTTCTTACAACAGCTTCCAGCGATGAAGAAGGCGAGCCCTAGTGAGGAGCTCACCTCTCACACGGCTGACTAGCAGCCGCCATCTTTGCCTCCCACTCGAAAACAGCGTGTGCTATAATTCCGGTCGGGATGGATGGCACCGACACTGGTATTGAACAGAATAAAACATGCTCTATTCAGGAAAAAGGATCTGTATTCAAGTCTGCGCAGGCCGTCTCAGAGGTGTCACTGGGGGCAGAGTCTGATTTTGCAGCTGGAGATTTACAGTATAGTGAAGACACTCCCGCACAAGACTCCACTCCGGGTCATGATGTAAAAAGTAGGAGTACGCCTAAGCCTTTCAAAGAGGCTGATTCAGGGGAAAAATATTATTCCCTTTCAGAGTCATCAGATCTATCAGAAGGGGATCAAGATGCGCAGGACAACGGGCAGAATGAGAAAGGCGAAGACCAAGTTCAGGATCCCTGGAAGGGTCGGCAATAAGCCTATGGAATGAATCGGCTACCTCAAAGACTGAAGAGACAAATTTGGATACCACTATGTTGCAAAGTGGTTTGATAAATGCAGCAAAGGTGCCTCATTCGGGGATGGCTAAAAGTCTGATGTGGGAGATCTCCCTGACCCCCCAGTCCAGACCCCCTGCTACAGAACTGACAGACTTGGTTTTAGATAATGGTGATGCGGCGGGGGCCAGGTGGTAGATCAGACGGGAGAAATATTGCTAGCTGCGATCTACCAATCGATCGTGGATCACAGACTCGAAACCCGAACCGAAAATCTCAAGACCCATACCGCTTGCCGGAAACTCCGGACTCTGGAATACAATCCGAAAAATTGTGAAAACCTGTAATGAATTTACGGATAGATTAAATGAGGCAGAGGTGAGAATATCAACTTTAGAGGATGAGGTAACGAAACAGAAAACCACCCTTAATGCTATGACCTCTAAGAGGGATGACACCCAGATGAAAATTCGGGATTTGGAGAATCACCTGCGTTATAATAACCTTAGAGTGCTAGGTATTCCGGAAGGCGTTGAAGGGTTAGATATGCGTAAGTTTGTGATTGATCTCTTTACCGATGCTTTCTCTGAACTTACAATGTGGAACTGGTCTACCGAGTTACAAAGGGCCCATAGATTCCCATTTAGATTGCTGTCAACTAGGGGATCTCAATCAGAGACTAAACCTAGAGCCATTATGATCTCTTTAAATAACTTCCTAGCACGACAGGCCTTATTCGACCTGGCTCGACCAGATAAGAAGCGGAATGGGAAGGGTGCTCAGTTTTTCGTAAGGCCTGATTTCTACCGTTATACGGCGGAGAAGAGGTGATTGCTAGGACAACTCATAACACTGTTTCAGAACAAGGGGGCACAGGTGTTTTTACTTAACCCTGCCACATTAAAAACTATCAACAATGGCCAAACACGGTTCTTCACGTCGAGAGTTCAAGACAAGGAATATCTGGACTCTATAGGAACCACGTAAGAAAAAAGAAAGTAAATGGGACTGATTATTTTGTCTGGTGCTTGATGATCATATGGTCGGAGGACATTGGCTTGAGACTATATAATATGTAAATAAGCAACAGCAGTATTATACGGGTATACGCCACTGGGGTTTTTTCCCATTACAAAGAAGAAGGGGAGACATTAAGGCGCAAGTCTCTCTCCATCGTAAGAGCCATCAGCCCTTTTGTCTATGTAGAGGGAAAAGGGTGGGGGAGGGGGGTCTGGTTAGCCAGGGTTAGGGGGGGCACAGTTTTGGGTGAAATGGGTGAGGGGGTGAAGGTGGGATTAGTGGTAGGGGTAGGGTGGTCAAGGGAGGGGGGGTGGATTGTAGGAGTGGGGGCTCAGGGGCAAGATAAACAAAATAAAAAACAGAAATCAGAGCTATCAATTTTTATTGGAAACTATCAAATTGCGGTGCAGAAGCCACTATGGTCAGATAAGGGAACTAGCAACATGAAAAATGGATGAATACAGGATCTATTAATCTAATGTGGGCGGCTTAAACGATAAATAAAAACGGGGAAAAGTTTTTGAGATAATTAGAACACTGAATCCAGACTTAATATGCCTACAAGAAACGCATATACCATGGCGAAATAGGAATCTCTTAGAGATCAGGGGTTATTCCCTAGCGGCATGCTCTTTTCAGGATACGATGATTAGAGGGGTAGCGATATATCTGAGACAATGGGATGGGTCGGTAATACGATCAGCCGTGGACAAGTGGGCAATAGTAAAACTGCCCAACGGTCTCACAATTGTGAATATTTATGGCTCCAATTTAGATGATGATGATATTTGGAGGGTATTGGAAGTGGAATTAATTAACTGGTCTCAGCGGCTGATAGTATGTGGTGATTTTAATATACACCAGGACGTGATGAATGTCCAGACACAAACCTACTTAGGAAGGAAGCCAAGGGTAAACAGGGCAATCAGAGCATTTAAATATACCCATGGTTTGTGTGATGTCTGAGAAGAAAAACAGCAAGTAGATCCTGGATTTACATATTTTTCCCACCCGCATAGGAAATTCGTACGGCTGGACTACTTCCTTGCCTTTCCTTTATTGACAGGCAGTTTAGACATTATAAAACTGCCTCAATTATATGCTGATCATAACTCCTTGATATTAGAGTTAAAGGAGGCCGTTAAAGGTAGACAAAGGGCTCAATAGTCCTTTTGAAAAAAAGCTGCTCTCAGATGAGGAATTTGGTATTTTTATTATACAGTGGGCACAGGAATTTTTTGATTGCAACAGGTACAGCACAACTCGGGAGGTAGTCTAGGATACATTTAAAGCTGCACTGAGAGGTCAGATAATAGGATATGTAGCTCGCAGTCAGAAACAGCGTAAAACGCAAATTGATCAATTAATTAATAAGTTATCTAAATTAGAGGCTGAACATATTCAGATAATAAATAAGGGAGGCCCGGAGTGTTTAATAGCTGAACATATGAAATAAATGTATATTTTCAAACCAATATTGCCCAAATGTTCCAAGTGTATCGTGGGGACCTTTACGAATACGGGGAGGCTAGCGGGCGGCTCTTAGCATTAAGAACACGGCAGAAATCTGTTAGAAATAATATAGTCAAAATGAGGGATAGTAATAATCAGCTAGTATCCGGACCACAAGAAATAATTGGGGTATTTCATGAATTCTATACTAAGCTTTATTGCTCAGAAGAAAATGTGTTGGAAGTTGATGAATATGATGAAAGAGCAGATGCATATCCTCTCTTACCAAGATTAGACTCTGAGGCCGCCATAGAATTGGAAAGTGAAATAACCATAGAGGAAGTTCAGGAGGCACTGGCATCTCTTGCATTGGGGAAAGCTACAGGCCCTGACAAAATCCCCCTAGAAATGTATAGACTACTATCGTCTCAAATACTCCCAATCATGCAAGATTTATTTGTTAGCATTTAATATAGGAGGATCTCGCCCGTCTCGTGGCAGGACATGGATGTGGTTGTCTTTTAAAAAAAAGGAAAATCTCCAGAAGCACCGTCATCGTATCGTCCAATATCGCTCATAAATGCGGATGCTAAAGTGCACTCAAAAATAATGGCCGCCCGACTACAAAAGACCATTGTTGCTCTCATATCACCATGGCAACATGGCTATGTTCCCGGCAGGGGGACCACAGACCATACAAGGCGTGTTATCTAAATTTTGAACTTAGCAGAGGTGGATGAGATTGAAATAGCTGTGGTGCTCCTGGACTCGGAGAAGGCATTTGATCGAGTGGCCTGGCGATACTTATGGAGGTACTTGGTAGATAGAGGATTCCATCCAGTAATTGTAAAGGCTCTTCAGGCAATGTATTTTAAACCACATGCTCAGATTCAAATTATGGGTCATACCTCGAGGAGGATAGAGTTCGCCAGGGGGACGCGTCAAGGCTGCCCCTGTTCCCCTATTTTGTTTGCATATTATTTAGATCCTTTTATTAACAGTATTTTACACAATCAGTTGATAAAACCAGTCAAATTCCATGATTATGAAACAAAACCAGCTCAAGAGTCAAAAGCAGTCATGACCACGGCAACCCGTGACTCGGGTGCCCGACTCTGAGCACCCTCCTCAGGAGCAGACGCATCCCTACGCCGTTTGTAATCAGAGTATAGCCCCCAGAAGTCTTTGGGCCTGCTGTTAAGTGGCAGGAGTGCACTGTAATTCTCTGATTGCGTACAGCAATAGTTCAAATCTTTGTCCCAATGCTCTACCTTAGGGAGGGGGCCTCTCATCCAGCACATTGCCAGCCATCTTTTTGCCAACAGCAAACCCATGTCGGCTATGCGCCTCTGAGCCTTACGTAGACCCTTCGAGAATCCTAACAACGCCAGTGCCGGGCTTGGAGCTATCTCCTCTCCTAAGATTCTGCCCAAGGTTATGAACACTTCACTCCAGTATTGCTGCACCCCAGGACACTCCCATGCCAAGTGCAAGAACCCTGCGTCCACCGCCCGCACCTATCGCATTCTGCAGTCTCTCGCAACCCATATCTGCACAGTCGTTCCGGAGTGTGGTAAACCCTGTTAATGAATTTAAAGTGTATCAACCTATGCCTTCCGTTTAGAGAAATGCGTTTCGTGCTGGTGCAACAGTAGCGCCACATGTCATCATCCACAGCCATATCCAAGTCACGCTGCCATTCAAGCCGCGCCTTACTATACCCTGTCTCTCTGCGGTTATGGCCATCCTATAAAGGGCAGAGACCATTTTTTGAGGGGATTCTGTTTTAATCACGTGTGTTAGTTCTAACAGTTCTGCGGGTTCCTGTAAGTCGTCTCCCAGTTGCTCTCGCCATGCCTCTCTGACTCTGTAATATTGAAAACTTTGAAGCGCCGGGGGCACCACCTCTGCGGCATGAACATCAGCTAACGGTTTAAGCGTCCCCCCCTCGAACATGTCACCTGCCGTAGTTATGCCCAGAGCATTCAGGGCCATAACAACACCTTTGTCAGCACAGGGCGGGAGCCAGGCCAACCTCTCAATAGGCATCAGAGGGGAGTACAACATCGCGTCAGCGCGGTGTAGCAGCAGCACTTGCCAAGCATGTCTGGGCGAGTTCAGAGAGTCTTGTAGTCCCGTACGTCTGTCCACTGGCTCAAGAATTAAGGCCGGGAATGGCCTAGGGGCCGCAAATAATCTCTCCATTTGGAGAAAAGGAGCATTCTCCTTGTCATGAATCGAGCTGTGGACATGAGCACCATGCGCCACTCGAAAATATAGTTCGAAGTCCGGAGCACCAAGTCCTCCAAGGTGGTATGGTAAGACCAGCATGCTCCACTTCACAGTCACAAGCCAGTGGCTCAGCCACCAGAGCGTAAAGTGTAGGTGACAATGGGCATCCTTGTCAGGTGCCCCTTCGGATATTGCGGGGGTTACATTATTATCAGATCTATATTTAAATATGGAACGTAAATCTTTTCTAGAACTAGTTCGACAATTTAGTAATTGCGGGTTTATATAGCGCTAGGAATCGACTCCCGGAGGAGTATCTCCACGCTTCGACCGCTGGGGAACCCGTCCTGGCTCACCCTGAGAGATGGTCCCAGATGGGTATCTCTAAGGTGCGACCAAGCATCCCCGGCGATCTGGGGGGGCCGTTGTGAAGATGAGGCAAGCTGATGCCCAGAGTTGCCGCGTGTGGTCTCTGACTAGAGTAGGCACCGAGGTGAGAATTATCGAGTCCGCTGACCCTGGTCCACGACCCTGCCGCGTCGGGAATCGAACCCTGGTCCCGGGCCGTTCTCTGCTTACGGGTCTGCCGCCTCTAACCAGTGAGCCACACTCCTCCACATCAGTATACATATAAATTCTTGTTTTAAATATTTACAAATTCAAAACCGGATTAGAGGGCTTTCCGCAGATTTTATCAATATGGATTCAGTTTCTATATTGAAAATTATGAAAAATCCAGACAGTAAAATTAAGGATTTCTATCAAGAACTAATAGCAAAGATATCAGATGATATAGATAAAACAGAATCTAAGTGGGCCTGTAAGCTTGAGGATGGGGAAATAGACTTAGTTACGGTATTAGAGACTGGGAACAAGGTACTTATGGCAGCTAACCTTAAAGCCCAGCAGTATAAAACTATATATGATCTCTATTACACCAAGCAAAATTATTTGGTTGGGGGAAGCGGCTAGATGATAAGTGTCCAAGATGTCAGGGGGCCCCAGCGGACAGTATGCATATGTTCTTCTCGAATGAAGAGCTGAACCCGCTAAAAGAGGGTATTGAAAAATGTGGGTTTCAGTTATTTAATAGAGAAATCAAAATGACTTCAGTAGTGATGTTGCTAGGTTTCGATGCTCGATTAAATTTAAGTTTGAGGGAGCGGGATTTTGTGTTTTTAACAATGGTGGTAGCACGCTTATTGATAGCCACAGTCTGGAAGGATAGTGAGCCACCTACATATTTTCAATGGCTGTATACGTTATTATATCTAGGCCGCCAGGAAATTGCTTTGTATAAATGTAAAGGGAAAAGGGCCAGGAGGAAGGGCGAGATTATATGGGGTCCTTTTATAACATGGATGGAAGGAAAGGGGCGGCAAGAGATTGAGCAGCTACGTTTATTATTTATAGGAGAAGTATGATCTGGATTTCTGGGAACAAACTACGAATATACATGGATTTACAAAGAATGCTATGGTTTCTGGCCTACAGGGAAATTGTTAATGGCATGTAAAAGATGTGATAAGATCTGTATGATATCTCTGTTTTCAATAATAATAAAAAAATTTAAAAAAAGCAATGAAGGGCAGAAGGTGAGGCAAAAGAAGGCTAAGACCTCAAAGTACTTGAAGATATGACTCTCTTGCACCCATCATAGTCACTTTTTTCCTATTAAGGGCCTTTGTTTAAGTCACTTGATTGTGTACCAATCTTTGTACCCTCATATGTGTATAGTAAAAGAGTTGTGGAGAATACAATATAATTATAAATATAAAATAGGGCCTCCGTTTTTTGTTCATGTTTTGCAAATTAATGTTTGTTTTCTTAATGCTGTGCTATTTATTCACTTTTACATATTAACCAATGTATAAATGATGTTCATAATTTTTATGAGATGCTTTTAAACCACACATTTTCTTATTGGTGCACAACTTTAATGAACCTTAGCTTGAACTGCAGCTTATGCTACCTTTCTGATACCATGCTTGTAATTCCAATGTTACATTCTTATGATATAGCTAAATATTTTCTCTGTCTGAATTCAAAGGACAAATACATTGATCTTTTCATCTTATACAGACCTTTAATATTCCATTTTTTTGTAATTAATTTTATAGTCTAATCAGAAAGTTAATGCACGTTGGACCACGGAAGAGCAGCTTCTTGCTGTACAAGGTATGTTAAAGCAATTGATAACCGAATTGCATTTGAAGCGTTTTAGCCCTGCATTGATCATCTATATTAACATTTATTGTATGGGCACAGTAGCATAAATGTTCCATTTGTCAGTACTCTGGAAACTTTAGCACTTGTTTCCTAAGTCAAATGTATTGCTTCCAACCCATACAACACAACATCATTTAGTTGTCATATTTCCTATGTAAACAATTTTTTATTTTATTTTCAAGTTCAGACAGTTTTTTCTGGCACAGGTTTGTAGGTCCTTTGCCAAAATGAGCAAGTTTACAGTTCAATATCTGTACCACAGAAAAAAAATAATTAGTGCTGTCAATATAATTAATAATTGTATTTCTTGCCATCAATGCAAGAAAGGCAAATAGCCTACAGAATACTTGTCCAGTTTTTAACATGTCTGTTAAGAGAAGAGGCCAGATATGTACAGGAAAATAGTAGTTTTTTTGTTTTTTTAACATGACCATACAAACTGAATTCATGACTCATCATTTAGGTCCAATTACAGACACTTTCATCTGTCTTTGGGCAGACCTGCTGCTTCAAGTACACCTAGAGTGGGCTTTTGGTTTTATTGGTTTAGTTGTATTATCTATCTCATTTGTATGCCCTTGATGCGATGGCCATATTACTTACTCTTCTGTTTGTCCTGCTCAGAAGCATTACGTTTTCAGTGTATTGACTAGATGCGTTTTATCCTTTCACTACTTACTTGCGGGGATTCTGTTTTTTAACTTCGAGCACTCCATTTGTGTGCTTGTATCCTTGCTCTCCCCCGTTTTTCTTGTCTCCTCCTGAGTACTCTCTTCATTCCCTCTCTCCTGCTTCCCAGTCCCTCTCCCCATGTTAAACACAACGTTTTTTTTTTGTTTATGGGGCCAGGCCGCTGCTGTTAGTCCAGTTTTGCACACACTTGTGGTTTTTTTATTACATTTTAAGTGTTATGTTAGAACAGTAAATTAAAACAAGCATTGGCATAGCCAATAAGTCGCGCTTTTTGGACCTTATAAGTTTTTAGTTATGCAGCACAATATCCTTGGTGTAATAACATTAACTGTTGCATGGTTAAACACTTATAAAGTCCCAAAGGCAAGACCTTTTGGCTATGCCAATGCTTGGTTTTGTTTAACATCCCAAAGAAGGATGAAAATCTGAATCCGCCCTGCCGGATTTGAAACTGCAGGTTCCCACTACTGGGTTGGGATGTTAACGTCAGTTGTTACTGAACAAACAGAAATTGCCTGCCTGAAGCAGAAAGCATGATACATGTGAATGTCATCATCAGATGGCGAACTTTTTAAAGAGTGTTCCTCCTACAAACAAATGCCTGTACAAATACAAAAAGTGTATATATATATATACCTGTCCTTCTTTCACTAGGGCATAACAGAGCACAAAAAGGAGCGCATCTCAGAGGGTACATTCTCATTTGCTAACAATGGCATAACTTGCAGTTCAATTTCCGCCTCAAAGCCTGAACGTAAAAACACCAGCTAACGTCTTCACGCATAGTGTCTGAGAACTATAATCTTCCAAACTTTGAAAAGATTAGTGGTTTTCTTAAATGGCATGTTACCAGCGTGCAGGATACAAGTAATTAGCATCCACTGTCTTTAATTGATGTCGGGCAAAAGTGCCACTTTGATGGGGTCTCCATTCATAAAATCTTAATATGAGTATCTGTAATACAATACCATTTCTGGGCACCCAAAAAAATCCCTATTAAAAAATTATACTGATGTGTGTTTTTATAGTGCTTACTATAACAGGCGCACTGCACTGCCTTGACTAGCTGAATTATTATGCAACTCACTCGATATTTTGTGTTTAACATCTCAAAGAAGGATGACAATCTGAATCCGCCCTGCCGGATTTGAAACTGCAGGTTCCCACCGATTTCTGTAGCAGGTTCATTCAAGGGTCTATGGAGGCGTCAAGGATCCTGAAGTTTTAAATCTATGTGTTAGGTGAATAGATTTTATTCGCACTTGTTCACAGTTCTGGATATTTGAAAATAAAACAATTTCAAATTAAAAAGAAGGAAAGATATCTGGGCGCCTTGTCTGCCCCTTGCTCTAATCAACCTGCAAATTACCAGCGTCCTAAAAAGCCAGCCTTACAAGTTAGAGAAAGTCGGTAAGTTTAAGTACCGCTTGGTTATAGTCTGCGGTCTCTGTGGTCCAGTTTAGACGATACTGGACCACAGAGACCGCAGCCGGCATTACGCCCAATACTAAGAATCCAAAAGAACCTACATTTTCTACGACGTTGACAGACTATAACCAACATTAAACGCCCTGAGGAAGCCCCGGGCCTGATGGCCATGTAAGGGGTGAAACACGTGTTGGCTGTTTTTTCTTCTCACCCACTCTGGTGAACAGAGTGCGAATAAACCTCAAAACGCTTCACATGCAAAATTGGAATTTTTTCCTGGATAAATCATAAATGAAAAGCATCTTGCCCTGACAAACCTGTATTTTAGAATAAGTAGACTGATTTAGAAACTTGGTGAGCTTGTAGCTGATTGACTACCTCCTAAATTATTCAGACAGCAACTTCATCTGAGGTTTTGCTATCAGAAAGATCTTTACATCTGAACCCCTGATTCTGACGTTGCTGGAAACCAGCTTGGAGTTCCCCCAAGGGAAATACCGATGCCAGGGCCTGAGAGACATTTTTATTACACTGGTGAACTTTAACTAATTCATTAATTTGTCAAATTACTAAAATTCTGCATGCTGGACTTGGTTCTTTCTGCAGTCATCCCCAAACGTTTTGCCTTTGTCCTCCACTTTTTGCTGAATTCGTTTTTGTTGGCCTTAAGACTCTAAACACTTTATAAGGCTAACAAGGGTTTAAGTGCGTGTGCCCTCTCCATAAAACATGTTGTATTGGCTTATATCCTATTGGCATATTTAATTTACTTGCAAGTCCTTAGTAAAGTGGCACTACCTGTGCCCAGGGCCTGTACATTTAATGCTACTAGTGGGCCCGCAGCACTGATTGTTCCACCCACTTAAGTAGCACCTTAAGCATATCTCGGGCCTGCCATTGCAGCCTGTGTGTGTGCAGTTTTAAACTACCATTTTAACCTGGCAAAGTAAACCTTTTGCTAGGCCCAAACCTTCCTTTTTAATAAATATAAGTCACTCTTCGGCTATTCCCATGACAGCCCGGAGGACAGAATGCAATGTATTTAACCCCTTCCACGCTCATGACGAGCTGGGCTCGTCATGCAGTAGCCTCCTGCTACGCTGATGACGAGCCCAGCTCGTCATGAATGATGGGGTTCAAGGAGTTCCAGCACAGGAGAAAAATCCCCATAGCGTTCAAGGTGTTAAAAAGTAGGACACATACTCATAAGCTTTACATATCCTGGTAGGGAAAAACTCTTAAATTCGTTTTTCACTACTGCAATACCTTCTTCTCGCATAGGATAACATTGGAGTTACCTTATTACATTTTATAAGTTCAATTCCCAAATTGGATTAGATTTCCAGTTCAGTTTGGTGCCACTGGAATTGGAACATCCTAACTTATGGTGAAGTCTCATTTTAAATTTCAATTCTGAAAATGCAACTTCTAGAAAGTTGGCATTTCCTTGCCTTAGCTATTTGCTTCCGGCAGCCTGTCTCTAGGTCACATGACTTGGTGTAGCTGACAGGCTTTGTGTATTCCTCATAGAGAGCCACACACAATGGGGAGCTTCGATGTGACCGGATGGGTCATCACTGGGAGGATGGGTGATAGGAGCTGGACCCAGCCCCACTTGCCCTCGAATAGGCTGTGTCCTATCTCCACACTAAGGGCAGCATACTACCTAGAGTTAGCCTGGAGCCAGGGCAAAGAAGGCAGGGCATCTCATCTGTGCCCTTCAACTGAATGCCTTTAGAATCTTCTCCCCACTTCAAAGGCCCAACTGTGTATAAATACTGGACCTCAGACACCAACTCTTCAGTACACTTTTGAACCTGTGGATTCTCTGCCAGGAAGAAGGACTGTTACAAGGACTGCCACTCTGCTGGACTTCTATTCTAAAGGAACCGCTGCCTTCTAGCTTGGGGAAAAAGAACTGGACCTGCAAGTTCATCTTGAAGCACAGACCTTAGAGTGGCTCCAAGAGCTTGTCTGCGTGCCTTATGATCTGAGCATCTGGGGTATAAAAGGCTGTACAACATCCTGGACCCAGCTACAGCAAGTTCCTGACCCCCAAGTGCTGCCTCTCAGGTCCTGGACCCTTGGTGTGGCTCATGGGTTCTGAAATCAAGCTTTTGGGCTCTAGGTGACCGGGAACTGGCCTGTTCGCACCAAAACCTTGTTGTTCGCACTGCAAATCAACACTAAACTCCATCAGCCCAGTTTGTACTGCAGCATTGACTGCTCGCAGGGACAGCGAAGCTCTAGCAACACCCGCCTGCGACGCCAGCCAGCACCTCATGCTTCGCTGACAGCGTCCCACAGTGCTGTCCCTGCTCCTCGCCGCATTCTTCGCACAAGCTTGAGAGGATAAATCTTCAGCGGGACTAACCTGGGACTGTACTCAATCTGCACTCCATTGTGGTCGGCCTAAGCCTTTGACTTTGATCCAGTCCAGCACAACCAGATAGTTAGTGTTCCAAGAGTTTAGGCACCATTTTTCACTTCCTTATTTAAGGGGTTTGCGACCATGTGGATGAGGACGGCAAGGAGGAGAGACCACAGCGAAGAGGAGGGCAGCCCGGAGATGCCAGAGCAGGTAAATGGTTTTTTTTCCCTATTTTTTTATTGGGAGGGTGGAGCGGAACGGCGTTTCATGGAGTTTTTTTTTTAACCTCCATGGAATGCCACTGCGTGTACTCCGCCCAGGGTTGATTTTCAGCTCAAACCAGTCTCCTGCTGGTATTTAGAGAAAGTTTTTTTTACTTGAAATGCATATTCGCATGAAAAAAAATCACAACGAACCAGCAAACCACAATCGGTTTGCAGTGCTTAATTTCACACAAAAATATGGTATTGTGGTAAAAAGTGTGGTAAAAATCTACATTATTTCCCTCAACTTTAACGTAAATGTCCCATGGAGTGAAATTCCTGAGGAGTTTTTACACCTGCATTGGAGAATAATATTGTCAATCATTTCCACACTGAGTCTGGCATGTTATTCACCCATTCCAGCCCCTTTTCCCTCAAACAGTTCAGCAGAATTTAACAACCAAAATCACCCAACTTGTTTTCCAGTGCTGGTGAGAATACCTGCTTACATCAGAATTACAACAAACCCCATAATAAGGTCCTAAATGAGGTGGGGGAAGCACAGGTGGTGAAATCTGACAGTAGTCAGATTGCACTGATGTTTGACTTCTCCCAACTCCTAAATGATCCCTCGGTCTTTGTTCATGGTCAATTGGGCCCTCTTCCCAACATCATGTGTGCGTGCTAGTATGCAAACAGTCTCATATGGGCACATCCAATCAATCAATCAATCAAAGTACTTGTAGAGCGCGCTACTTACCCGTGATGGTCCCAAGGCGCTACCGCTCGAAGAGAAACTAGGTCTTGATGAGTCTTCTGAAGGTGAGTAGGTCTTGGGTCTGCCGTATGTGGGTAGGGAGGGTGTTCCAGGTCTTGGCGGCGAGGTAGGAGAAGGATCTGCCGCCTGAGGTCGTTCGTTGGATGCGGGGGACAGCGGAGAGGGCGAGGCTGGCGGAGGGGAGCTGGCGGGTGGGGGTGTGGAAGCTCAGTTTGCTGTTCAGGTAGGCAGGTCCTGCGTTGTGAAGTGCTTTGTGTGCGTGGGTGAGGAGCTTGAAGGTGATCCTCTTGTCGACGGGGAGCCAGTGTAGGTCTCTCAGGTGGGGGTGATGTGGCTGCGGCGGGGAGCGTTGACGATCAGTCGGGCGGAGGCGTTTTGGATGCGTTGTAGTCGTCGTAGGTGTTTGGCTGGGATTCCTGCGTAGAGTGCGTTTCCGTAGTCCAGTCTGCTGCTGACGAGGGCCTGTGTCACCGTTCTTCTTGTTTCGGTCGGGATCCACTTGTAGATCCTGCGGAGCATGCAGAGGGTGTTGTAGCAGGATGAGGAGAGAGCGTTGACCTGTTTAGACATGGAGAGGGAGGAGTCGAGGATGAATCCTAGATTGCGTGCATGGTCGGTGGGTGTTGGTGCTGTTCCCAGTGCAGGCGGCCACCAGGAGTCGTCCCAGGCTGAGGGGGTGGATCCGAGGATGAGGACCTCCGTCTTGTCCGAGTTCAGCTTCAGACGGCTGCTCCTCATCCAGTCGGCGACGGCCTTCATTCCCTTGTGAAGGTTGGTTTTGGCGGTGTGTGGCTCCTTGGTGAGGGAGAGGATGAGCTGGGTGTCGTCGGCGTAGGAGATGATGTTGAGGTTGTGATGGCGGGCCACTAGTGCGAGGGGGGCCATGTAGACGTTAAACAGCGTCAGGCTGGGGGACGCCGCAGAGGATGTCGGTGGCTTCGGATCGGAAGGGTGGGAGGCGAATGCTCTGGGGTCTGCCGGTGGGAAGGACATGGTCCAGTCGAGGGCCTTCTCTTGGATTCCGGCTTCTTGGAGGTGTGTCTTTAAAGTGCAATGGCAGACCGTCTCGAAGGCGGCTGACAGGTCCAGGAGGATGAGGGCTGATGTTTCGCCGTTGTCTAGTTGGCGCCTGATGTCGTCTGTGGCAGCGATGAGGGCTGTCTCGGTGCTGTGGTTTCGTCTGAATCCGGACTCGGATGGGTCCAAGATGTTGTTGTCTTCCAGGTGGCGGGTCAGTTGCATGTTGACGATTTTCTCGATGACCTTCGCCGGGAACGGGAGCAGGGAGATGGGCCGAAAGTTCTTGTGTTCCTTGGGGTCTGCTTTGGGCTTCTTGAGGGTGTTGATTTCGGCGTGCTTCCAGCTTTCCGGGAATGTCGCTGTTTCAAAGGAAATGTTGATGACCTTCCATAGTTGGGGTGCGATGGCTGCATCTGCTTTGTTGAATACGTGGTGTGGGCACGAGTCAGACGGAGATCCTGAGTGGATGTCGTTGACGTTGGACGAGGAGGTCAGGCGGTTGGCGCATTTGGTGTTCACAAGGGAGGTGGGGTCTGGCGTAGTCGGGGCGGTCGTGGTGTTGAAGCTGTTGTGGATGTCAGCGATCTTGCGGTGGAAGAAGATGGCTAGTGAGTTGCACAGTTCTTGTGAGGCGGGATGTCTTTGGCGTTGGTGCCGGGGTTGGAGAGTTCCTTTACGATGCTGAAGAGCTCTTTGCTGTTGTGCACGTTGCTGTCCAAGCGGTCTTTGAAGGAGGATCTCTTGGCTAGTCTGATGATATGGTGGTGTCTGCGGGTGGCGTCCTTGTGGGCTGCGTGGTTGTCCGGTGTGCGTTTGTGTTGCCATGTCTTCTCTAGTTTTCGGCTTGCGCAGTTGGAGGCCTGGAGCTCGTTGGTGAACCATGTGGCTCTCTTGTTGGTGTGACTGTTGGAGGGTTTCTTGAGCGGGGCGAGGGTGTTGGCGCAGTTGTCGATGCACTGTCTGAGGTTGTGGGCTGGGGCGTCAGAGTTGGTGGGGTCGGTGGGTGGGTTCTTGGCGAAGGAGGTGAGCAGCTGGTCTTCGGTGACTTTCCTCCAGCAGCGGCGAGGCAGCTGTTGGGTGCGATGGTGCGTGGTTGGTTTCTTGAAGGTGAAGTGGATGCAGCGGTGATCGGTCCAGTGGAGTTCGTGGTGGGTTCGAAGGTGACGTGGTAACTTGTGGAGAAGATGGGGTCAAGCGTGTGGCCGGCGGTGTGGGTGGGTGTGGTGACGAGTTGTCTGAGGCCAAGGTTGGCGAGGTTGTCGATCAGGGTGGCGGAGTTGGCGTTGTTGTTGTTCTCGAGGTGGAAGTCCAGGTCCCCGAGGAGGATGTAGTCCGTGGAGGCGAGTGCGTGGGTACTGGCGAGGTCGGCGATGGAGTCGCTGAACTGATCCCGGGGACCGGGGGTCTGTAGATGAGTGTTCCTCTGAGGGTGTTGTTGGGGTCGATGTGGATCCGGAAGTGCAAGTGTTTGGCGGTGTTGAGGGTGTCGTCTGCGTGGGTGGCGACTTTGAGGGTTTACTTGTGGATGATGGCTATTCCTCCTCCGATTCCGTTGGTGGGATCCCTGCGGGTGCTCTTGTAGCCGTCCGGGATGGCTATGGCGATGTCGGGCGCCGAGGAGTCATTCCACCAGGTCTCGGTCAGGAAGGCCACGTCTGGGGCGGAGTGTCGAGTAGATCCCAGAGCTCGACGGCGTGTTTTGCCTGCGGAGCGGGTGTTGAGGAGTAGTATGCAGCGGAGGTGGTTGGGTCCAGTCCTTGGAGGTGTGGTGTTTCTGTCACAGGTGAAGCTGCAGGTGCGGCAGGAGAAGGGTCGGTGGGTCCATTTTGGGGCAGCCTGAAAGCAGGAGCGGTTTCGGCCGGCGTTGAGTGCGAGGATGGTGCTGGCGTCGTAGTGGATTCTGGTGTCGTGGCGTTAGCGGGGTGCAGGGGTTCTGGTGCTGGGCGCGGTCCAGGAGCGGACGGGCGCCGACATGGTTGCCTTTGGCGCGCCCGCTGCGCGCGGCCGCTTCTCAGCCTGCATGGGAGGGAGAAGCAGCTGGGAGGCCAATGGGTGTGCTGGGGTGAGGGGCTGCAGGGAGGCAGCAGCCGGAAGGCTGGGATGGGAGGGGGGGGACTGGCACGCAGGGCGAGGTAAGCCCAGGGACCAGAAGGCGGAAGCAGGGGGACAGGAATCAGCCGGTCAACAGGTGACGAGTGGCGGTGTGGGGCGACCTGACTGCAAGCAGGGTCAAAGGTCGCTCCCGCTGCCGTCACTCAGCCTGTATTTCAGGAGGCCTGCGAGGGATGAGCAGCTGTGAGGTGGGAGCGGGGAGGCCAATGGGTGTGCTGGGGGCGGGGCCGCAGGGAGGCAGTGGCGGGAAGGCTGGAACTGGAGCGGTGGGGTGGAAAAATTGGCGCGCAGGGTGAGGGAAGCCCAGGGACCAGGAGGTGGCAGCAGGGGCACAGGAATCAGCCGGTCAACAGGTGACGAGTGGCGGTGTGGGGGCGACCTGCTTGCAAGCAGGGTCAAAGGTCGCTCCACAACCAACATGTTCCTCTCGTTGCTTCTCCTAGAATTTGTACTCTTGAACATATAAACTGCAGAATTATCACCCTTTTACCCTTTTTAGGTCGAGGACCGTCGCACTGCGTAGCAGTGGGCGGAGTCCGAAAATTTTGTGTATTTTAGTTAGGGGGCTTGAACCCGCCCCTCTTCTCCATTGGCTGGCTTCCTAAACGGAGGCCAGCCGTTGGAGGAGAGGGGCATCACTCGGTTGAAGCCCCGTCTTTTTCGGATTCGGGGGCGTGTTTATTTGCCTTCTTTCTACCTGTGACGTCATCCGTCACTCAGCAAAAAAACACGCCCCGGAATCGGAAAAATTTCAGGGCTTTGCGGCCGCCATTTAAGGCCGACCGCCGCCAGAAGAAGTCGTCCTCTCAGGCACATCAATGACCCTGCTTCTAAGGTACATCAGTGCACTTCTGCCCTTCAGCAGTTCCAGGATCGTGACTTGAAATATGGAGCTGGCATGCAACGCTTTGCTTTCTTTTGAAGTGTTTTTTATCGCAGTTTCCCAGAAGAGGCACATCAAGCAAACGCTTAGACTGCTACACGCAGCCCTGCTGCCACTCCAGGTAAGTTTTGATGCACTGTAAATGCTTGTTTAATTTGTTCACTCGCTATTGAGTCCGTAGTGCCCGGGGCCTCGGCCTGTAGCACTCCTGCTGACACCCGCCTGCCCCAGTCACTGCTGCAGGGACAGAGTCACACGCTGCCCCAGAATGCAGCAGAGCTTCCCCGCGGGCTATAGAGATCTCACAGGCTTGGTCAGCAGAGCTACACGCGGGCTATAGGGATCTCACAGGCTCGGACAGCAGAGCTAGCCCGGCCCGCGGGCTATAGGGATCTCACAGGCTTGGTCAGCAGAGCTGCCGGATTCACGATTTGGGCCACGGCGGAGTGGCGGTCCGAGGTAGAGTGCGCTGCCCTCCGTGTCTCCTGTGAATGAGGCGGCCTTCCACGGATCCGTGGCACAGACGTTGGAGCTTCCGTGATGCACTGTTCTCCATCTGCACCCGGGAGCGGATTGCGGCTTAACGGAATTGGACACTTGACTGGTGCGGGTGAGTAAGGGCTGGGAGCAGGGCTTTCAACAGCGAGCCGACGTACCTGCAGCCCCCTTCTTCCCGGGTCTCAATGTGTACTATCCCCCACTTCCTTCTACCCCATGCCCAGCCCTTCCAAGAGAACTAGGAAGCGCGGAGGTAAGCAGAGCCAGGTGCGCCCCCCCCAGCGCCTTGTAGCCTCTACCCGCTCAGGGCTCTAGGAACCGTGGGGACAGAGCAGCGCTGCAGCAGCCCCACCCGCACAGGACACCAGGAACACGGGTCATGTTCAGCTGTTGGGGGCACCAGGAGGCAGGGGTATATATATTCCACCTCTCAGGGCACCCCGAGGCTCGGACCTATGTTTCTGAGGCGCCCGGAGCCAAAGGTGTTCCATGGAATCGGGGAGTGGAGCGCCGTCCCTTTGCAGATACAGGTGCATGCTGCTTAGCTTTTGAAGTACTGACATATAGTTGTGCTTGTTGCTAATGAATGAGCACATGGGATTAATCTTCTAGTGTAGCTCCCACCATAGCACCACTGCGCCATCCTTCCACAGCACCACTGCAGCATCCTTCCACAGCACCACTGCGCCATCCTTCCACAGCACCACTGCGCCATCCTTCCACAGCACCACTGCGCCATCCTTCCACAGCACCACTGCGCCATCCTTCCACAGCACCACTGCACCATCCTTCCACAGCACCACTGCGCCATCCTTCCACAGCACCACTGCGCCATCCTTCCACAGCACCACTGCGCCATCCTTTCACAGCACCACTGCGCCATCCTTCCACAGCACCACTACGCCATCCTTCCACAGCACCACTACGCCATCCTTCCACAGCACCACTACGCCATCCTTCCACAGCACCACTACGCCATCCTTCCACAGCACCACGACGCCATCCTTCCACAGCACCACGACGCCATCCTTCCACAGCACCACTACGCCATCCTTTCACAGCACCACTACGCCATCCTTTCACAGCACCACTGCGCCATCCTTTCACAGCACCACTGCGCCATCCTTCCACAGCACCACTGCGCCATCCTTCCACAGCACCACTGCGCCATCCTTCCACAGCACCACTGCGCCATCCTTCCACAGCACCACTGCGCCATCCTTCCACAGCACCACTGCGCCATCCTTCCACAGCACCACCGCGCCATCCTCCCACAGTCTGTGTGTGTGCGTGGCTCTGTCTGTGTGCGTGGCTCTGTCTGTGTGCGTGGCTCTGTCTGTGTGTGTGCGTGGCTCTGTCTGTGCGTGTGTGCGCGGCTCTGTGCGTGTGTGTACGCGGCTCTGTGTGTGTGTGTGCGTGGCTCTGTGTGTGTGTGTGCGCGGCTCAGTCTGTGTGTGTGTGCGCGGTTCTGTCTGTGTGTGTGTGCGGCTCTGTCTGTGTGTGTGCGCAGCTTTGTCTGTGTGTGTGTGTGCGCGGCTCTGTCTGTGTGCGCAGCTCTGTCTGTGTGCGCGGCTCTGTCTGTGTGTGTGCGTGGCTCTGTCTGTGTGTGTGCGTGGCTGTGTGTGTGTGTCTGGCTCTGTCTGTGTGCGTCGCTCTGTCTGTGTGTGGGTGGCTCTGTCTGTGTGTGTGCGTGGCTCTGTCTGTGTGTGTGCGCGGCTCTGTCTGTGCCTGTGTGCGCGGCTCTGTGTGTGTGTGCGCGGCTCTGTGTGTGTGTGCGCGGCTCTGTGTGTGTGTGCGTGGATCTGTGTGTGTGTGCGTGGATCTGTCTGTGTGTGTGTGTGCGTGGCTCTGTCTGTCTGTGTGTGTGTGCGGCTCTGTCTGTGTGTGTGTGTACGCGGCTTTGTCTGTGTGCGCGGCTCTGTGTGTGTGTGTGTGCGCGGCTCTGTCTGTGTGTGTGTATGCGGCTCTGTCTGTGTGTGTGCGCGGCTTTGTCTGTGTGTGTGTGTGTGTGGCTCTGTCTGTGTGTGTGTGCGCGGCTCTGTGTGCGTGGCTCTGTGTGCGTGGCTCTGTCTGTGTGCGCGGCTCTGTCTGTGTGTGCGGCTCTGTGTGTGTGCGTGGCTCTGTCTGTGTGTGTGCGTGGCTCTGTGTGTGTCCCTGGCTCTGTCTGTGTGCGTCGCTCTGTCTGTGTGTGTGCGTGGCTCTGTCTGTGTGTGTGCGCGGCTCTGTCTGTGTGTGTGCGCGGCTCTGTGTGTGCGTGTGTGCGCGGCTCTGTGTGTGTGCGCGGCTGTGTGTGTGTGCGCGCGGGTCTGTGTGTGTGCGCGGCTCTGTGTGTGTGTGTGCGCGGCTCTGTCTGTGTGTGTGTGTGTGCGCGGCTCTGTCTGTGTGTGTGTGCGCGGCTCTGTGTGTGTGTGCGCGTGCGGCTCTGTGTGTGTGCGCGGCTCTGTCTGTGTGCGCGGCTCTGTGTGTGCGCGGCTCTGTCTGTGCGAGGCTCTGTGTGTGGGTGGCTTTGTGTGTGTGGCTCTGTGTGGGTGTAAATGCAATAGGTCATGCATTTGTAAGCGATTAAGCAATTGGCATTGTAAATGAAAATGCCATTTATTTAACGATTAAGCTATTGGCATTGTAAATGACAATGCCATTTATTTATGATTTAAAAAAAAAAGAAAATGTCATGAGCAATGCCAATAGCTCTACCTTTAATAATGCCGAGACCATTGCATTGTAAATGCTTGTTGGTTTTGCCTCTAAGCCTACATTTACCAGGTCATACAACACCTGGCAGGCTTTCTGAATGCAGTTGAACAAGGTTATTTGTCAGCCATGTCTGCTTCTTGCAGCTGCTGGATCAACCATCATTCTTTAAGTCATCCTTTGTGACTAGGTTTTTGAAAGGTTTGCAGCATTTGTTCCCACCTACTCCTTTTGTGATGCCCTTATGGCACTTCAATCTGGTCCTTACTTTTCTTACCCTGACAAGTATTGTGGTTGCTGCCTGACCAGCGCTCACACCCCAGTCAACCAGTAACCCAGTTTCTCACACTGCATTACAAATATTGCATAATTGTTTGTACTTGTGAGACTCACTTATGCTGAAAATATATCTGCAATAGATATTTCCAGCTCAACCCAGTCTCTTTACTTGAAATGCATATTTCCTTGAGAAAGGGAGCGTCTGCATAGCTGCCCTATGTGATTTTTTACCGTGAAAAAGGCAATCTTAGTGGCCATTACATTTGCCTGAAGGGTCAGTGAACTTCAGGCTCTATCTGTCAAGCCTCCATACATCACCTTACCCGGCAAGCTAATTCTTTAGACACATGCCTCTTTCTTTCTGAAAATGGTCACCCCTTTCCACATCAGCCAGAGTTTTACTTTGCCTACCTTCTAGGCTCTGCCTCATCCATCCAAGGAGGAGGAGAAGCTCCATTGGTTAGACTCTAAAAGAGCAGTAATTTTATATTGATTGCATCAACGACCATCGAGTGGATGATCAGCTCTTAATTGGGGTCACCGGCAGCGTAGAAAAGCAAGAAGTGGACCCTCTTCCAGTGGATTGTACTCTGCATAACAATCTGCTACGCACTGGTAAAGAAGCAACCCCCTGAGGGCTTGCAGGCTCACTCCACCAGGCCAAAGTCGACACTACTGCATTAGCGCGCAGGGTATCTGTCCTGGAAATCTGTCAAGCTGCCACATGGCGAACCACTACTGCTTGGACAGTCATGTCTGTCATGATGGGCATTTTGCCCGTTTGGTTATCAAGGACTTTTTGGTCTAAGCCAGTTCGTGGACCCATCTGCATGGAGGTATTGCTTGGATATCTTTTCTAAGATGAGAAAGCTGCAGTTAGAAGTCTCTATCAGAAGAACAAGTTACTTTCTCTTTGGTAATGCTTTTTCTGGTAGAAACTCCATCTGACTTCAGATTCTTCACCGACCCTCCCATACTCACCGCTCTTCAAACTCGGCTCTTTCTCAAAAAGATTCGGTTAGATGCTGCTCACTAGCCAAACCCTCCCATTGGTTTTTATGCGGCTCTAATTTTTTGGTGCATAACTAGTCATGGCAGAAACTAATGTCATTGTGCCGGAGTGGCACCTATATAGGCACTGCAACATCACTTCCGACATAGACAATGCGGATGTGGAGCGAAACGAGACAACCTACTCCACGCAGAAGTACTGATCAAATGTTTGAAAAGGTGAGGAATCTGCAGTTAGATAGAGCCTATACCAGAAAAAGTGTTCACAAAGGAATGTAACTTGTTCTTTACATGTATTTGTATTAATATGAGGCGAATTCCCTTTGTATTGATGCAGCTGTTTATGCTATATGATAATGATATAATTAAAGCCCCATGTATCCTGCTTTTACTGATTTGTACAGATAAATATAGTCCGAAAACAGAATTTACCTGTATGCAATATGTATCTATTTTTAAAAACAGAAAAATACAGAAAGATGGTCGTCTTTACCATAACACACCAAGCTGTCATTCAAGATATCCAGGCTGATCCCTGTGTACCTAGACAGCATGAAGAGTTATAAAATATCCTTAACTTTATATGTACTCTTGTTCATACTCCAATTATTTTATTTTCATATGAATATGTATTTTACGGTGTTTCTACTTATCGTGCTAAAAACTCAACAGCTATACAAGTACACATTCTTTGGTTAAATATATATGGAAATATATGGGGTACCATGGAATATGACTGTGAAACACAGAATAAATATGGATAAATCCCAATAATGTGGACAAAAAATAAATATGGATAAATACAGACATAAATGTTCAAAAATAAATACCATAAAATCATGAGCCCTAAATATAATGCATCTATTACTGTATATTGGATAATGTCAATTAAATTAGATTAATTTTTCATGACTAATATTTAAAATGAATACGTATCTTTTTTTCATCGGCTCATTTATGTATGACGTTTGGTGCCTCCAGAAGCAGTCTGTTTGCTTTATTGATAAAAGTACAAACTGAAAAGGTTAGTCTTATGTTGGTAGTGCATCTAGTGCTGGACACTAATTCTCTCAAGTCACATTAATTTTACAATGGCAACATTGGAAAAAGTCAACCACACATCTCCAAATCTGTGGCCTCATTTACAGCAACGAGATTGTAATTAAGAACAAAAATAGTAGGAAAGGGATGCTACAACAGACAGCACTCGGCTACCAAAAGAGCGCTTCCAGTGTGATAGGAAAACCATCACTCATAACATGAGTAAGGTTTGTCAGAAGTACACCAAACGTTAGCAATACGCAAAATGTTTAATTTATAGAAATTAATAAATAATGTAAGACAGTAATACAAAAAGTTATCATTTTTGTTTAGAAACAGGTGTTTTCAAAAGTCCATTAGGTATAATAGTAACATTTGGCGCTATAAATGTCGTCGGCAAGAACACAAATATATAACTAATGCATTTGGTAACATCTAAGACATTGAAATAACATGAGGGGTTTACAATAACTGGAAATCAAGAGAACAGATAGCAAGTGAGGCTGACACGATCTGAGGCTGACACGTAGGACTTTTTCTAGGCTATTAATACTGATACGGGATAAGGTACTGTACAAATCACTCTGCAGAATAGTCAGAATACCAGAACAGTATTATTTAGTCACAGATAGACTGTAGAGTATTTGCAGATATGAAGAATATCCAATCCCTGGCTCCTGAGAAACCTTACTCCCGAATACAATTCATTTGCATTCTACAGTTCTTCATTGTTGATACCCTTTAAATATTCACCTGCCACCTTTCTTTCTGACCAGCCAAAAGTTCACTTTATAACGTTGTCCCTTAACTTGTCTGTTATGAATTTTGAGTTGTGGTGGTCCAAGTGGAAGTCGAGTTCTCTGCATGTTGACATCATTGCATGAATCAAGAAGGTTTTGATTTGGTCATGATGGAGAATGTGCAATCATTAGCCTTCTTACTTGCAATTAAAGTGTTGCCTAACGTTTGATGCAAGTGATCACGTTTTAGCTGTTCAAACCCAAAAATGTTTTTCGGGTTATCCTCAGGACCAGGAAACAAGAGCTCAGTCAAACTGTGTGATCTCACCCATGGTGCTGCACATCTGGTTCTATTTTACAGACAACCACTTAATCAAATCTGTAAGGCCCAATAAAAGACTTCCTTAGTGCGGATGGTAGCGAACACAACAAGTTTATTTGGACTGCACTCAATGCTTTTGTCTGTGAGCGCTATCAGGTGGCTGAATCCATTACAGGTCGATTCGCCGGAGTAATACTTGGAATTCTTCATTTACCGATGTCGCATAACGTCTCCGTCTTCCGAGCTTCGATGACTTGGTTTTAGAGCTGGCCAATGTGCTTAATGACAGATCATCAACCTTAAGTTAAAATCTTGAATAGTGATTCCTAGAACAAACAAACCACCAGAAATGGTAGGTTTTGCACCAGAATATTGGATTACCTTTTAAGACTGGAGTACATTCCCGGGAAGTCCCCGGAGGCGGAATCAGGAGGGGGGAGCAGAGCAGGTACCAGGGAATGTTGACCCTTAGAAGCCTAAGAACTGAGAGGGGATAGAAGCGGAAGAGAGCGACTGAATGGCACAGAGACACACAATGGGGGACAACAGATGTGATCAAAAGGGCTCATCGCGCAACCATAGGAGACAGCAGTGCAGGGTAGGGTGGTGGGTAGTTTGGTTTAAGTTTTAGTGGGAGGGAGGGAGGAAGGGGGGTTGAATACAAATATGACTGGAAGTCAGAACTACAGAACTAGAGGCAACAATAGTGCAAACATAACCGATAAATGGAAGTGCTGTGTATTAAGGAATAAACTGAGATTGTGAAATGACAACATGTAAAGATGATACAGTGATGAGAGGAATGTATGAAAAAGGCAATTAAGTTTCTTTAAAATAAAAAGAATGGAGTACATTCCCAATAGGGAAAACTGTGTATGCTGACTTCCTAATCAGATTTCCTATTGATGGAGGCAAGGAGGAATTTGAATTGGTGTACTATAGATGTGTTATAGCGAATTTGAGGTGAGTGATTAATTTAACTCAGTAAGTTGGCTTGCGTCCTTGAAAAGGAATGGAGGTGAACAGTGGTACATCGCATAACCCTGGAAAGATGAGGAGAACAGCCCTGGGGGAGAATGGCTTTCAGAGAAAAAAATCTATGTCGGACTCTGAAATTACTGGAAGCTAGTTTCTGAAATGTAAGTTACAAACGGTTCTACTAAGACATGGCAATGTTTTCCTCAGTATGAGTTAGTTAATAGGCTGGTCAATGTTGATCACCCTACAACTACATTTACTAAGAGGAAGCTTAGAGAGCAATTATGATGGCCTTGAATGGACCACAATATTTATCTCAAGGTTAAGGTATGTGTTGTATGTTATTTAGTGATAAACACCTGTGTGTGAGGTCCCCACCAGTTTCCACCATTGATGTTCCTAATGAAAATTGGTCCAAATTAGCCATTGATGTTCTTGAGCTATAAACTGTTCCTTCTCGGAAGAGATATCTGATATATATATTTTTTTTTTTGTAAACCTTTATTTGTACAAAAAGGATATACAAATCTGGGCCTACAACCAGACCGGCCGGCCACGACACAATAGAGCAGTAAAAAAATACAGAAGAAGAATATACAGAAACAATCAGGATGATGTGCAATCAATACAGTTCAAACAAGCATTGGAAATGCAATAGGTCTCGCAGCATTAGAGTTAGTGCTTTTAGAATTGTTTATGGTTTTTTTTTGTAAATCTTTAGCATTTTTGTTTCCTGTAGCCAATGCTAAAGAATTTAAAAAAAAAAAAGCCATAAACATTTCTAAAAGCTCTGAAATGCAGTCTGAAATGCTGGATATATATTCAGTACAGATACACTATATTGTTAATGAAGACATAGGATATAATATGTTGTACTGTATACACACAATTAGATGGGAACGTGCTGTGTGTGTCAGCGATTGAAAGAGACTGCACTCAGAGTTGCTGTGCGCATCAGCGAAAAGATTGCAGAGTAGACACGCAATACTTGTACTAAAGTGTTGTGCGATTGTACTGTAGGCACGCAATTTAAAATCCAGCTAAACGCGTCAGCAGAGTTGCTGTGCGCATCAGCGAGTGAACTGTAAACTAGACACGCAGTTTTAAAATCAAGATGTGCGTATCAGCGAAAAGATTGCAGGGTAGACGACCAAATACTTGTACAAAAGTGCTCTGCGTGTCAGCGAAAGAACGTAAAAGTCTGCACTGGGCACTGCTGTGCGAGTCTGCAAGAAAGCATGGAGCTGCTGTGCGCATCAGTGAGTAAACTGTAAAGTAGGCACGCAATTTAAAATCCAACTGTGCGCGTCAGCGCCGCGGAGTTGCTGTGTGCATCAGCGAGTGAACTGTAACTTATACACACAATTTTAAAATCAAGCTGTGCGTATCAGCGAAAGGATTGCAGGGTAGACATGCAAATACTTGCACAAATGTGCTGTGCGTGCCAGCGAATGAGCATTAAAGTGCACACAGCGTCGCTGTGCTCGTGAGCGATAGAGCATGGAGCTGCTGTGTACATAAAATGGACACAAAGCTGGTGTGCACGTTAGTATTGGCACAAAGCTGTTGTACACGCTGTTGTCCGTCTGTAAAGGCTGCTGGGTGTGTCAGCCAAGGAGAATGAAGCTGGTTTGCGCGTCAAGGTTTCTAGGTGCGCAATCAAAGAGCAACGTCGGGTCAATGCGTTGCACGTTGCGTTCCAATGACGAATTTCTGGAATGCCACAGTTATATGGAGAAGTCCTAAAGTTCACAGAGGAAAGCACAGTGCCAGCACGAGGACGGGCAGTCACGAGCAGGTAGTTAAAGAAATAACATGGAACCACCCGGACAGCGGTAAAGTTAACAAGTGAAAGCGGGATGTAAGTAGGGGGGAGGAGAAGTCTGGGCAGGCAGGATGACTCAGGGGAGGGGGCGGAGCGGGGCAGAGCGGCATGTGGGTGTGAAGAAGCCGGGCCTTTGAAGTGAAGCTAAGCTTCACTTCAAAGGTGTCGGAGGAATGCGGGCGGCTGTGCACGCGCTTTTAAGCTCAATGCACATGCGCATTGAGCTTAAAAGTCACGGGCACTGCAAGGAATCGCCACGATTCCTTGCAAGTTGGATAAAGAGTGGATAAGCCCCCATAGTCTCGCAAGCTCGATGCGCATGCGCATCGACAGGCGAGACCTAAAAAGGAGAGGGGGGGGAGAATCTGGACGGCCCACAAACAGGAATAATGAAGGTTAATTTTATAATATTACAATAAGGAGTATAACAGGCTCAGATACAGCATAAATGAATCCAGGTTCCCAGAGCAAACCATTGGCCATAAGAAAACTAAAGGGCAGCAATGCGGAGAAGTGTCACTACAGCATACATCAGTACGAAAGCAGAGGCGGTTAACTCAAATCAACATACAAGTAGACTCATCTTATGCATATCTACCACCCAGTAGTACATCGGAGACAGAACGAAGGAACCGGAATACTAGCATCACTAGAGCTAACCCGTCATACTAACCTTAGGGAGAGAAAGAGGGAGAAGGGGAGGGGAAGGAAAAGGGGAAAAAGAAAAATACAGACTGAAAGAGAAGAGCGCCGCGCCGAAACAAGCATCCCGTAGCAAGGACACAGAAAAGAGCAGGAGTATTAGCAACAAGGAGGGGATGGGAGTCGTCATTGAAATGCAGCATAGCCACAAGAAGGAGAGAAGCGACGATACAGACCCCATCCCAGTCATACCACGGGAGGCAGGGACAGTCGCGGCGCTCCTATAAAGAGACACAAAAGGGCCATAGAACTAAGGAAAATAAACCAGCAAAGAAGACCCATCCCACCCAGCACCCCTGCAGAAGGCTACGGCCTACCCCCCCAGCAGCGTGCCTGTCGCCCTAATCCCGAACCCGAAATGTAGTAGAGACACGAAGAGGAATAAGGAGACAGAAAGAAGGGCATGGAGACAAAAGAAGTAGGAGGGAGGAGTGAAGGAGCAAAGACAAAACGGTCGGCCTCAGTCCTCCGCCCAACCAGTCAATCGTAATACGTGTAAACGAAAACGACACAATCTCGAGCGTCATAAAACTTACAAGGGGGTCACCCACCGCACTATGCATACGGGAAAGCTCGCCACGGATATGTACACCAGCAATCCACCGGGAGCAGTGTATCTCACCCCAGGCCTTTCTTAGCCACAATTAACTCCCACCATATGACAGCGAGAAGTGAGCAACTCGGTGCGGGGCAATCACACGAACGAAAAGTAGTCCGATGAAGACGTAGGCCAGGGAGGTCAATCCATAAGCAAGAGAACAAAAGTCCGGGTATGCAGTTCAAGTGTCCCAACAATGTTAACAAGGGCAGGAAAAGACAGGAGTTCAGTCTCGCCGTTCGGGAAAGCGGGGGTTCCCCTGCAGAACAGAAACACGACCTCATCAAGGCAAAGATATGTAGCAAGCCATCATGTTTCTCGGACACTCGAGTAGGATCGGACCCCAGCACGACATCCAGGCCTCCAAACATTGAAGCGCAGGAGGTTCCAAAGCCACTCGCTTGCATACTTGTCGACGGACAGCGGCAGTAGCTCTCAGCGCGGCCGAGGGGGGTGAGGCAGAGGCATCACTGAGACGAGAGGGGACCGTGAGGAACCGGCCATCTAAGATGGCGGCGGACCGCACCGATCCCCCAGGGGCATCGGGGGTCAAGGCCGCATGCAAGGACCGCAGTGCGTCTAGAACGTCGCCAATTGTAGGCTCACGTACACATGTCCAGGCCCCCGTGCAGTCCAGCAATCCAGTTCCGCCGTCTGGAGGATATCCACGGCCTATCTCGACGGCCGCCATTTTGTAGATTCAGCCTCGTCACCACCCCCTGCGACTCCCGGATCAGGCTCACAGATGCGGACCTCCACAGAAACCAAGGGGGTCCCACTAATGCAGCCTTGGTGCAGAAAGGAGAGCTGCCAAAGTCGGGGTTCAGCCTGCAATATCGTTGGCGTGTCCGATGAACAGATCCCGGGCGCGAGGCTCCAGGGTGGATGGACGGAGCAGCGGCAGGGGGACCCCTTCACACGATCAGCCCTCGGTGCACCGCGCCCCACACCAGCTTCACGGCCGCCAAGGCAAGCCCGGATCAGGACCACCGGGATGTTCGCACAACGGTCTCTCGTCAGCGGCTCAATCTCTCGGCCGGGGCCGACGTTTACATCAACGCCAGGCTGGGTCCAATAGGCGAGGCCCCGGTTTCATCACCGCGGAGGCTCCGGTTCCTCAGGGGGCACAACTTCGGAGCCGCGGCACGCAGGAGCCTCCAGGTCAGACGGTGAGTAAGAGCAACACGTTGCGTTTCAATTTCTGCTCGAGTGTATCGTCCCGGGGCAGGATATGCGGCAGGATATGCGAGTCAGGCCGGAAGGCTGACGGAGCCGAGCTACAGAGCGACCATTACGATCGCGAGCTTGGCTCCTCCCCCCGATATCTGATATTTCTAATGGATTACTATACGAAGTTGGTGGAGATTAATGTTTTCATGAACTAGATATTAAAGTTGTCATTGAATTTTCTAACAGATATTTTTTCAAAGAGAGAATTCTTGTCATAATTTCAGACTATGACATGCAGTTCATTTCATCCAGAATAGTACTCTTTATCAAGCATAAAGATGTTGTTTCAAGTATAAAGTATAAACGAGTGTAGCTTTTCTTTCTCTGTTGAGTAATCCTGTAGAAAGAAACAGGATGATAGCCTAATGGATACAGTCGGTTGTTGTTTGCGAAAGACCTTTCATAGCTTCCATAACATCTACTGTCCTTTCACAACACACCTTGCTGTGGGACTGTTTTTTCACCTTTGCAAATGCATCAAAGGGCTTTTTTACTCTATACCGTGCTTTTTGTGGACAATTGAATGTCTAATAGATATATGAGTTGACTTCTTGCAATATTGGAAGAATACAATAGCCACTAAATTCTGGTACGATAAAAAGAAGGGAATTAAAGATCATAATTTTCAAGGTTTGTCACATGATCCGTTAAATGTACCAGGTGCCTGGCAAAAGACTTCTACGATTTCCTTGACCCAGAAGTGGTTGAACAAGTAGTGGAAGGAAACCCCCTCAAAATTAATGGGATGTAGTTGAGTGGAGAAATAGTTGTCTCATGTGAGGATATATGTTTGAGAAAGAATGATGTTTGTGATAGATAAAGAAGTGCTAAAGTCCAAATCAAGTTCAATGTACAAACGAATCCATCTCAGATAATTAGGAGAAATTGCAGTGCATTCATAGCTGAAAGAGTAGCAATCAATTTTAATTTTTTTGGTTAAATTTTCTGTCACAATATATTTAACTGTACTCATAGCCTTCGTAATCGGAACACTTATTAGATAAACTACTTGTCTTTATTTATTGTGCATTTCACTGCATTTATTACAAACGCTTTTTTAGGTCTTATTCTAGTGCTTCCAAGAAAAAGGATATATTACCTTTGTACATGCCTGTCCCTGCTCCCCAGAATGATCTGGAATATCAGTGATTCTCTCTCTCTCTCTCTCTCTCTCTCTCTCTCTCTCTCATCTGCCCTTCTGGTGCCCCTGCCTGAACCCTATAACCCCCACTCCCCCCTCCTGCCCCTATACCTTCTCACACTCTTCAGGTTCTCCTCCCTGGGGTGAAAGAATGATTCCTCAGCCCTCTTACATTCTTTCTGTAACTGGTATAAATCACTTAATCTTCCAAATGCTGCAGTACAGAAAAACTGAAAATGCCCCTGATCTTTAGAGAAGTGGTACCTTTTGCCATGGGGCCGGTCCCCTGATTAAAATGGTTGGTGGTCTAGTGACTGAATCCCTGCTCTGGGATTACTCTCCTGTGGCAACCCCGAACAGATTAACTAGTGGGAGGTACCCCCACAAATTAGTTTCCCCTTTCCAACTGTGCCTCTCCCATTGAAATCAGTATTAGTGGGAGAGCTTACCTGTGGCCCGAGCCCTGCAGAGAGTGAAAACAGAAAGCGCAAAGAGGCTCCTTTTACTTTTAGGTATACTTGTGATGACTTGAGCGTGTCTGTCACTCAGAAAAAAACAGTCTGTAGGTGAAGATCTTCGCCAGTAGCATGATCATCTCGCCTTCAACAATTTCAGGGTTAAGTTGCTTGTTTAATTCTTTTGCGTTTTTAATTAATATTGCTGCTGTTCTCTTGTAATATTGGTGGTATTATGTTGTTATTCTACTTTGCAGTGTTGCTTTATTTTCATTGTTATTTTGGTATATTGTGATGTTGATTTATATTGAGGTTTTGCAAAGCTGTGGTTTTGTGCAGTGTTAGCTTGTATAGGGTGGACCTCTGTTGTATCTATGGAGTTATGTTGTATTCATTCAGTTTGGTTTGGTACATCAGTTTGTTTCAATCTCCAGCAGAGGCTCTATCTACCTGGACTTGTTTTTTAGGAACTAATAAGTGCCAAGTCACCACCATATAGTCCATGGAAATTGGAGTGTGAGCATAGAATAATTAACAATTATCAAAAATAGAATAACGGACACTAGTTACACCTTATGGCCTTTGGCATAAGGGATAAAGATCAGAGTAGCCTCAAAAAACTCTGTGTTATGGTTTGGAAAAGGTGCGGTATATGTGTTTCGTCCGCCCCACACTAGAGTTGTGGCAGTTATCATTGGCTACTCTGAAGTAGTGGGTTTGCCAGCCTCGCCCGAGGCGCCTCTGGTCTAGGGTGCAGTGTCCAGAGATTTTACGTGAAAAAAGGTGTAAAGAAAACTGTGCAAAAAAGGAACAAATATTTAAAAATAAGGGGGAAAACAGCCCCAAAGTTCTTTAATGGGGGGTGTTCCGCACCACAGTTTAAAATTAAGTGGTACGATCTTGGACCGAGTTACTAGGTCTGATAGTATAGTTAAAAGAAGTACGTCGACATGTTTCAGCTCCTGGGGCCTGGAAGGGTCTGCGGAGCTTTCGTCAGGACTCACAAAACATAACATAAAGGTATTGTACTCACACAATTTGTGCAGTCATTTTGGTACAAACACTCTTGTTCAGATTGTGTATTGTTAGGGAATTTCCCTTCGTAATCTGCAATGGGATAGACAGAAGTACAGGTTTTGCATACACATATACACCTTACACCTAATGATAGTGAATTTCATTATCAGAGTTTTGTGACATTTTCAGCAAAACTACTAAACTTTAAAACAATGGCAAATAATGGAGAGTAGAGATGCTAGGTTCTCTTATGTTAAAAACGAAATACTGGTTGATATCTTTGCTGTGTATACTTAGTCTAAAGTGCGCGTTAGAGCTGTACTCATATTACAAACAATTCTATGATCTTACAGTCTGGTAGGGTATAGAGTGTTATCAAGGCACCCGGTGTATAGCAAAGCGTGAGGTCAGGCTGTATACTATAGAATAATTATACATAGAGACTCCATTGTGGCTGCAAGATTAACCACCCCCTTGGTAGAAGTAAACCGCAAAAAAAATGATGGACTGGCCACTGACAATTGTTACAGATTATATAGACATTAAAGCTTCGTATGCTCCTTGCCTGTCCCTACTGAATCACAAGCCTTCATTTGGGATGTATGACCAACAGTCCATCCTTTGTAAAACATTGATGCTTCGAATCTCGGTGCAGGGGGCTGTGACCCCAGATGTAGAGCCCCATACTGTGACCACCTTCCCACCTTACAGGTTCTCCGTGAGAAGAAGTTGCTGTATCCTTTAATTTCATACCTAACTGTGACATATCAGATCTATTTAACCCAGTAATTGATGTTCACTGGAAGCCGCTAAGACACCGCCCCCTTCTCAGGAATTAGTGGAGTCGTACCTCCATCTGGGGAAGTGGTGTGGGGCGCAGGAAGAAACAGATACCACCATATGTTCAGGTCTGTCTAAATACCTGAAGAGATGTTGTATTGTATCGCCACCGCCAATCGGTGCCAGAGTTTCTTTACTATTCTGTTTTATATTAATACAATTGTTTGAGCCATGAGACAATGCAATACGTCTGATATACAGTAATGTTTACTTTGATAGTGACCTAGAGCCTGCTCTCGGTTGTTTATGGGTGAGACTGTTTATGACCATATGTGATTTGTAATTTATATTGTAACTGACATATCAGCCTAACACATCGTAACTGCAATACCTATCCATTTACCCAGAAAGTGATGACTACTACAAATATAGTATCTTTACCCGGGTAAGTGCTCAGGACTCATGCTGTACATGTACTTGCCTAACTGTCCTTAAGATTAAATGCTAATAAATAAATGTTCAGAAAACAACAAAAACATTGATGCTGACAGGGCATAATCTTTTCCCAACCATGGAAGCAAAGAGCTGGTTAAGAATTCCGAATGTTAACAGAACATGTCACTGCACATTGTGACCCCCTTGAGACGTTGGCTCCTGTGAGTCAAAGCCCCTCCCCACAACTTTAATGATAATTAGAAAAATACAGTGATATAAAACCCTATAGTTCATAGTTACCTCTGAAATACCGATTATATATCTCGTTATGATGGCAGTCCCCAAGCCATTCACTAGAGCTTTATCATTGCCAGAGTCACTAGGAGTATGCACCAATGGATGACCAAATTATATGAATGGTTTATCTAAATGATGTTCAAGAAAGGGTAAGTTATGCAGCACATTTTCAGAGAGTATTTTGGTTTATTTGAGCTAGAAAACGTTTTTTTCTGATGGAATCTGAAAATTGTGTCAAGTGCACTAAATCCATAATTACGTGGTAAAGGTGGTTACCACAGAAATGCATAATTCCACTGGGCATGACTATTACTCATTGTTTTATCAACATTCTATTCATGAAAGCCAAACAAATCATAAACATTGTAACTCCTGCCTAAAATGAGTTTCAGCAAAGCGAATGGTGTTTTTCCTACAATTCTAGATTGTTAACCACATTTTTAGCATTGCTGTCTTCTCTTGTTTGATAAAACACCTTTTTGACGTAACTGCCACAAAAAACAAATAATATAAAAATACAAGTAGGGTAATATGGTTCTGTATTGCTATCTCAGAATTCTGATGACATTTACAAATTAGAGCTCCTCAATGGCAATATTGGACTTTATTACTTAATTACATGCTATTTATTTTGTTTATATATTTTACCTGAAAAAAAAATAAGTTAAAGTGAAGTTATGATGCAGAAAAAGAGGGGGGGAACCCTTAATTTCACCTGTGATGGGTCAGTATATAAATTAAAACGTGTGCCCTGAAAGGAAAACCATAATTCCACCCGCATTGCACTGCTCATGACTACAAGATATGACATATGATGTCACCAATAGCAATAGTAAGTTATGTGAGATCACATATTGCCTTACTTTATCGATGGCATAACTATGAACAGAATATTTTATTGTGGATATGTGCTGTTATTTAGTGATGTTGTGTTGGTTAATCCCATTATTACTTGCCGTTAATGTTCGGAGGACTTCAGAGGTTTATATGGGGAAAAGTTATGGTTTTCACGTGGGGCGCTAGTTATTGCTTGTGTATGGAAGTATAACCAGTGAATTTCAGCGGGCTATCAGTTTTTTTCTAAATCCTAACTTCACCTTTGCAGTTGGCTTATTCCGTGAATTTCAGATTTTCTTTTAGTCATGTACTGCAGGCACTCGTCCTGCCGAACACCCAGTGCAGCTGCGGTTGGCCTCACATCCTAACCTACTGCAGCCCATGCAGCTACCAGCCTGTGCATCCCGATTAGAAGCTGCATCAATCTATAGCCAAGCTGACTATACCTCTTTTTTTTTTTTAATTGGCAAATTTTCTGAAAACTGAATTATACAGAATGGCCCTTGTTTTCCTAGTACAAAATATCGACCCCATGCCCTTGCGTTTTTAACACCTGTGAGTTACTGCAAGCTAAATGCATGTATTAAATATTTTTCATGCAGCTTATGTAATCAGATGTACCCCCAGTCATCGTGCGTCTCTTTCTCTCTGCAGGTTTTGTACGACAGAACAGAATTCACAAATTTGACAAAATTTGTGCATTCCAAGATGGCAGGAAAAAATATTTCAAGACAATTAATCATTCAGATCTCAGGAAAGTTTTGTGTGATTGACAACACTTGTGAATTTCCTATTTTCAAATTTAACAGCGAAGATATAGAAAAATATGAATCCTTTAAAGCCTGCCAACATGTACTATTGGGTCTTCCTAACCCCCTGACCTACCCTTTACGATCACGCAGAGGCAGACAGATGGCTATCGCACTGGGTTCTGCAGTACAAAACATACTCACACATTGGCGTACTCCCACCATACCCTCCTTTGTAGGATGGCTGCACCAGTTATGGCACGTACTTGGAATGGAGAAACTGTCACTTACTAGGGCCGGAAAGGGAGACAAATATGATGACCTGTGGCAACCATTCATGTCACTCTTGACCACCGAATTCCGGGAAATCACATGTCCCCGATATCTTAGATTGTTGAGGCTCACGGAACCATGGACAACGGATTGTTAAGTAGATCATTGAGAGCTTAGCACAGTTGGGGGGAGAGGTTGGGGGGGGGGTTAGGGGAGAGACAGGGAGCAATAGATGGGAGGGGGTTACCTGGGATAGGGGGTTCGTTTTTTCTACGTTTCCTTTTCTTCTTCTTACATTTTTCATACCATGTACGAGCATGTGACCAATTTCACCTTGAATAATGAACCCATATCTCTAGATGCCCATGGAGATAAATGTATGTCTTTCTTTTCTGACATCAATAAAGACATTTAAACCATAAAGCCTGCCAACACCTATCTGAAGCACAAATATCACAGCAAGCCAGGTGTAAATGTGTGCATTTGTTTGCTGTAGCAGACAGTAAGGTTTTATCTGGGTACTAGAATGCCAACTTATTTTTATTTGACTTCCCTCTTAACTTTTCCCCTACAGATTGATCGGTATGAATCTGTGTGAAACTTGCCATTCCAAAAAGTACTTCATATGCTAAGCGAGAGCACACTTATGTATCGCCTCATTAAAAAATACCAAAGATATAAGCAAAGCAAAAAAATCAATTTCACTCAAGTCATTCTGAACCACAGTAGATTTTTCTGGTCTTGTAATAGGTCACATAGTTCATTTGATGTATATTTTAGAACAGGTAAATGAATTCAAAATATATGTTTGTTTGACACTGGTTGAAAAGTTTCTTCTGGTTCTCATTATATGGTACAAGGCAGATTATAAGCCTTCAGCAGGGCATGCAAATGGAGCGCATTCAAAAACCGGAGGTGGCACAGGGACACCCAAAGGTTTGAAAATCTCCTATAAAAAAAGAAAATGTGAAATTGTGATGAAGGGTTTGCAGAATTCAATGTGAGATATGCAGATATTGGAATGTGATTGATATGATCTCCATTGCAGAGTGATCCTATCTCCTTTCACAAACTGACCACCTACTAAAAATGGATACGAGTTGTCTGCTAACCATGTAAAATAAATAAATAATATTTACACTGAAAGTAAATAGTGGTTTCCACCTAAAAAACACACATTCAGCATGGAAGTGGCTTCTGAGATCGGACATTATAGAAGGCCACTCACCACGCCTGCTCACTTTGTTCCCATAAAACATTTGTGCATGACTTTAGACTTGGAGCAGAAGGCTTTGATCAGCCCATATACATATGCATATGGCTTAAATGCAGGTAAGTGTGGCTCTTGAAGAAAGGGCAGAGGGTGCTGATTCTTTGTTAAAAGGCCAGACCCCATGCCCAAACACATTAGGCATGACCAAAGACTCTATCTGCAGGAATCACAGGGCATGATATTTATCATTTTGTGTCCATAGTCTGCTAGGCATGAAAGTGTGTTCGATGCAATCTCACTCTGAGATCAAAACAAGTAGATGTAGGTGAAATGAAGCACTGGAAATCAAGTGAGGATATGAAGATAGAAGAATTACTTTAATCGCCTCAACCAACTGCCCCAAGAGAAACTGTCGCCCTCCAGGATTCTCCTTTCTTTGTGTTCTAGAATGTTGTGTCACATAATGAAGCCACAGGCAAGAGCTATCCCACAAGAAATTAGAGTAATGGGGAAGTAGAATACCACACATCTTCCCTATAATCCATACTAATATAATAAAGAGAGAGCCCAAATCTTTGAGGCGGGTAATCTCAGGAACCACAGCACCAATCACAACACCCAATACAGCGTTGCAAAGGGCAGTTGCAGCAGAAGGACATAGGCTATGCAGACGCCCACCATATACATTTAAAAGGTAAAAGAACCGTGCCAGCAAAGTAGTCCCTTGTGGGCGTGTCTGCGTGTGCTGGGAGCGTGACAAACGCTGGGAGCGTGTGGTACGTTCTGCCCTTCATGCCATGTCTCATATCGTGTGCTGAGGGCGTGGGCGTGTGCGGGGCGCGGGATTACAGGGAAAAAAAGCGAGCGTTGTGCCCAATATTTCATTGTTTTTTCTTCCCAGGTTCTGTACATTCCAGCTCCGGGTGTCCATCCTGCTCCCTTTAAATACGCCTGCACCCCATAATCATAAACCACCCTTACTCCTTAAAATACCCCAACACCCTTAAACACTAACCCATCTTAACCCTATAAATATACCCTGTACCCCAAAACCCAAACCTATCCCTAAACTCTAAAAATACCCCTGTGCCCCAAAACCCAAACCTAGCCCAGAACCCTATAAATACCCGTGTACCTCAAAACCCAAACCTACCCCTGAACCCTAAAAATACCCCTGTACCCCAAAACCCAAACCTAGCCCTGAACCCTAAAACCCAAACCTACCCCTGAACCCTAAAATACCCCTGTACCCCAAAACCCAACCCTACCCCTGAACCCTAAAAATACCCCTGTACCCCAAACCTAGCCCTGAACCATAAAAATAACCCTGTACCCCAAAACCCAAACCTAGCCAAGAACCCTAAAAATACCCCTGTACCCCAAAACCCAAACCTAGCCCTGAACCCATAAAATACCCCTACACCCCAAAACCCATACCTATCCCTAAACCCTAAGACTACCCCTGTACCCCATAACCCAAAACTATATCTGAACCCTTAAAATACCCAAACACCCCAAAACATATACCTCAGTATCCCAAAACATATACCCCTATACCCATACTTACCTTATCCAAACATTTTTAAAAAAACATGCTTTTACCATTCATGCATTTACAACGAATTTCGTTGTAAATGTATGCGTGGTAAAAGCATATAAAATGTAATACCATGCGTTATAATGGCATTGCGGAGTCATGGTACTTTCGTAATAAAAGTATGCGGAGCGATGGTATGCGGAAAGAAAGTTGCGGAATAATGGGTATTTACCCTCCCCCGGTAAGTACATTGGTGGCACGGCGGCCCACATTTCCAGCAACATACTCCTATTTTTTCACCACCGATTTGAAAAATGCACAGGTCTCTCTCATTGATGGCCAGCACCGACATACACTTTTAGACACACCTCCCGCCACAAGTTCTAGAATTGCGAACTTTAGAGCTGGGGAGCTACGTTCGAATCTCGGCATCAGCTCAACATCCTGTGATTCCAGGCAAATCGCTTTGTCTCCCCGTGCCTACCACAAATGAATGTGTTATTCTGTAATGTAAATTGTGCTCATGCCATGTTGTCGAGTTCGCGCTATATAATATTGCAAGGAAAAATAAAGTAGAGAAAATCGAGTTCACACACTACTGAACGCGCACTCTTAAGTGCATCAGCAGTGCACTGTGAATCGCAGCGTTTGACAGGCCTGTCACAGATAAGAAATGCTATCAAAACGAAATCCTACAAAACAATATATTACTGGCTGGCAGCAATTCATACCCGGACAACGTCGGGACGGGCTGCTAGTCAAAGAAATAAAATAAATCCCTCCACACCAAGAATGTATGGAACTACATTCTACACAGAAATGTTAAAACAAAGCTAAAGTAGGGCAAAAGATTTAAAAACTGTTAATCAAACCTGTGTGAAAGAAATCTTGTAGTGATCTGCATCTGGTTCATTGTAAAAGTCTCTGTACTCATCGTGTTTAATCTCTGAGGCGTTATGAATGTATAAAGTTAAATTGGGTGTTCCTAAACCTAGTGCTCCTAGCCACATTATTCGTATTTTCTATCACTTTTCCCCATTCGTCATCCCCTAATTCTCTGTCAAGATTTGCCTCCCAACGTGCCTGGACCCATCCAAACCTACTTTTTTCAGTGAGATCAAAGTTCTATAAAAGCATGTTATCAGCTTGAATCCTGTCCTTATTGTAATCAACAATTACAAGAGAATCATGTGTAGATGTCTCTAGTGTATAAAGTTTCATTCCAGAAGTTAGAAATTGTCCTGGAGGCAGGGTAGGCTAGTCTCAGTCATCAGGGCGGCCATTGATGTAAGCCCCAATAAGATCCATTAAGCCATCCTTCCTGCTGTGAAAAACCCTCCTTTTGTACAGTGTCCAACCAGAGGTACTCAGTGGCCCTGTCAATTCTAAATTCTTCCCATCCAGTCACTCTGCAACCAACTGCGGCTGTGCCGTAAGAAAGTATGAAAGATTATCCAGAGCACACTGTCTGCTTTTTATGATTGCTAATTGGAGTCTTTTTAGCACCACTCAGTGCTGGCTGCCCCAAATTAAGTCCCTTATTAGAGGATCTATCTTAATTATGGAACTAAGCAATGACACCCAGATACTAGTATGCTTGCGATCAAGTATAACAACCTTGTGAGAATTACAATTTTAATTGGTTTTAAACTCGCCAAGGTAGATAATTTAAGTGATCTCTAGAATTCTGGATTCCCTCGTTGCTGTCCACAAGTTCCCTTCCTTGATATCTGCCTCTCTGTGTTGTACATTTATCCCTAAATATTAAAACTTATGTTGCTCCCAAGTAAAATTACTAAGGACTAAGCCGGAGTGATTTGCAGTTTGAGTTAGGGATGTCCGGAATATACATGTCTTGCCTCAATTGGCCTTCAGTCTCGACACCCAGTCAAACGCTTCAGGTGCCTGGACCATGGACCTACGTCCCATTGACCCATCCCGTATATATATTAATATCACCTGCATAAAGTAAATGGAGTGTGTCCTCGTATTATACATATGGTGTCCTGTTTTCGTTCTGAACCTATAACTGATAAACCCCCACCGAAAGGGTAACAGCCCTCATCAGTGTAAACATAAAAACACTGATAAACACTTGCACAACCACAAACTAAAATGCATTTGAAAGAAAGGAAAGTGAGGAAGAATGAGTCATTTTCAATTCTTTTTGAAATGGCCAACCCAATGTTACTTTGTTATACAGGGTAGTAGCAAGAAAGACTGGTCTAAGATTCTTCTTCGTGGGTTTTGTTGTTTATGGATACCAGTAAAATATTATTTCTTCTCCTTTTGTTTCCTCCAGTTTGTGTGCTTGTATTAAAGGGGCAGTGTTTAGAAGCATGTTTTAGGTCTGATCAAATTATTTTATACACTGTACAAAATATAGAAGTATTAAAATCATATTTGACCATTTGGCAGGGTTTAATTCTTTCATGGATTGGTGAAATGGCTGGCTCAAAAGAATTGTGTCCAATATGCAGTGGCAGCCCATAATGTTCAGTAGAGGAGCAGGCGTACATGCTCACTCTCGTCCACAAAAGCGTGCCCATATTCGCACTCATCCACATGCACACTCACTCACACCCATCCATCCACCAATGTACACACACACACACCCACCATTCACAAGCACATACACAAGGGCTCATAACATGCACATGCATTCATGCATGCATGCAGTCACCCAAAAAAGTACTTACTGGGCTGCAGCAGTGACAGCAGGTTCAGCGGGTGGCAGGAGGAGAAGCAGAAGGCACCTGAAGGAGCTAGATGCTTTGGGGAAGGGAGGGAAAACTGGAAGATCCAGTTGCCTTCCCTCATTGGCTGACCTTGCCATGGGCCAGCCAATGAGAGGGGGACCTTCCCTACCTCCTCACAGAGTGGAATGATGTCAGTGAGAGTTTCTCTACCAGCCCCACTCTGGGACAAGGTGTCATGATAGACAGCCTTGGGCACTTCAGGCCTTAAACTTGAAGAGCCCAGGTCTGAGTCTCAGTGATGCTCCCCTTCCTAAGAGGAGGCTCTCGAAAGACTTTGCCAGGCTGATGAGATCACGCTGTCGGAGCTGTCAAATCTTCAGCCCAGCAAAGCTTGGCCTAGTCTGCCAGGACCCTGCACATTTTGCACCTGGTGACCTTTGCTCAGCCTGACAGACAGTTATCATGCTTTGCAAAAGGCATGGGGCAGGGCCCCTCAGTCCTTAATAATGGGCCGCCACTGCCAATATATACTATGGCATTCACCGACAGACACCATTTGATACATCAACCCATTTTTCGTACTAGTCAGAATTGATAGCAGTTCACCTGCCAAACACCCCACTCTTTAAACATTCAGTGCAAGGTGTAGTGAATAGTACCTATGAAGAGAGTACTGTCACTATGCTCATATGATAGTAGTGAAAACATGACTCAAGACTTTCCATATAGCAACAAAATTCATAGCTACAAGGTGTTCAATTGTTATGTGTGATACCTTCAGCTAATCCTGGCTTTTTACCCAACTGGATTTTACTGCTGGGGTTTTTGAACCCAAAGTTACAATGTCGGTAGCAAAATTTCAAGTCCCAGAATACTGTGTGATGTCCATTAACAGGTTAGGACTGATTTAAAATGAGACATTTGCAATGGGAACATTTGACAGACATGAATGTCCAACAGCAGCAGTACCCTAATGTAGTCAGGCAAAGAGTGCAGTAAAGCAATGGTGGGCATGTTTGAAGAATAACTTTTCAGTTGACATGCAGGGCTACACATTAATCTGGTCTAATTCAAAAATATTAATAATGTATTGAGGTGTTGGCAGGGCGGACCACCCCTACAATTCCATAATATTTAGGGCCTTATTATGATGGCGGACGGACTTGCGTCCGTCCGCCACCCCTGCGTAAGAGGGACCGTCCGCATGGGCAGCGGCGGTCCCTCCACGGCAATTAGGATGTGACCGCCACCCTGGCGGTCACATCCTGTATTTTTTACATTGCGGCGGGTGCTGCATGAAGCAGCACCCGCCGCAATGTAAAAAATGAAAGCAGTGCATTTGCATGCACAAAGCGGCAGGCACCGCGCGGTGCCTGCCGCTTCGTGCACGCAAAGGCAGGGGGGTACCATAGGTACCCCCCATGTGCACCCCCCCTTCACCCAGGGGACCCGCTACGGGCCCCCGAGGTGAAGATCCACATGCTTTTCCTCGGCGGAGAATCCGCCGCGGAAAAGCATGTTTGCACAGCCATCCTAATATGTTTGGCGGTGTCTGAGAGACACCGCCACCATATTAGGCCTTTTCCGCCACGGTTGTAAGCCAACCGTGGCGGAAAAGCAGCAGACAGAAACCAGGACCCACCAGCCATCCTAATGTGGCGGTGGGTCTTTGGTGGATCTGCAGAGGATTTTCCGCATCCTCCGGGCCAGCGGTGGCTTCCGCCGGCCCGGAGGATGCGGAAAATCCTCCGTCGTAATGTGCCCCCTAGTACGGAGTAGGTGAATGGCCCCAATTGTGTCCAAGAAATTGTCTATTAAAACATATTGCATTTGTAGTTTATAATCTATTAGACGTCCTGTAAACCAGATAGAGTCCTAACCAAGTGAGTGTGAGAGGTAATGAGATATTAGAGAAGGTAATGAGATGTGAGTGCAATACATAGACTTTCTATGCTTAAAACAGTCTAACATGAGTCCATTAGGCACATTGACAATGCGAGGATACTACGTACCCAGCATTACTTCTCTTTTAAATTAAATATGTGCTTTATAAAAGTTCATGCAAAAAACATGTTTTGTAAACTGTAGACAAAACAATTTATTTGACTATTTTGTGGTTTAGGCAGCTGAATTTATACTGCAAAGCATTGGTTTCAGAAGGTTCAGAAAACACTGAGAAAACACAACTGAAATGTGCAACAAATAAACCCTGAAAACAGGACAGCCTAGTTATACCGCTTGTCAGTCCTGCATCTCTAATACACTTGTCTAGTGGCTCCACCGGTATAGTAAACCGTAATGGGGAAAGCGAACATCCCTGCCTGGTGCGCCTTCATATTTGATATTGTTCTGAGACGCACATCCCTGTATGTGCCCTCGCTACAGGTTCTGCGTACAGCAAAGTAATCCACTCATCCTGAATCCCATTCTAAATATCACTGACCAAAAATATTTCCACTGCAGCATATCAAACGCTTTCTCCAAGTCAACAGAAACTACTATTGCCCAAGATTTCGCATCTTTATGCGTCTCTTCTAGAATTCTGATCAATCTCCTCGGAGTCAGATAGATGTTGCATGTAGGTGTCTACAGTGACAATAGCTGAGGATAGACTCTTATTAGCATGGAACATGGCCTGTAGGAAGCCACTTCCTGTGCATCTCTTCACTGATTTGGTAGTGGCACTATCATGACGTCTCTAGCCTTTGCAGAATGCTTGCTTTGTGCCCACACTGTTTGACTAGTAGTAGAACTAAGTGAGGGGAGAATGTTTGAAAGAACTCCACATGAAAACCGTCAGTGTCCAGAATTTGTCTGTTTACAAGTTCAGTAATTGCGTGCTTAATTTCAGCCTCTGGAATGGGCCCACCCAATATTTCTGTGGTCTCTTCTGACAGTTGTCTGAGGTTCATCTTTGCTTCAGTAGTTTCTTCTGCTCCTTCACAGCATGTTTCTTATTGTGGTGCAGAGGGGGAGGTGTGTTGCAGCAGCCAGAGCGGCTGGCTCCGGAGCACGGGGCTCGCGGTTTGATCGCCGGCAGCAGCTCAACTCTGCTCAGCATCATGTGACTCTGACTCTGGGCAATAGCTCACTTAATCTCCCCGAGGGCCCTGATGCCTTAAAACTCTTAGGGTTGATTAGTTCATGCTTTACAAATACCAGATTTATCTTATTCTCACACTCCCTCCAACCATCATTCACTGATATATTTACCCAGTCTTTCTTCCACTCCATCCACCCTGGGGAGAAAATAGAACTAGATTTCCTTCCCCTGAACAAAGAATGGGCTGTGGTGGAGTCAGGTGCAAGGCAGTATGCCACCAGATGATAGTGTACCATTTTCTACAGGCAAACCATTGGCTTTTGCTAACTTGATGCTTTCTACTGAGCAAGGTGTTTGTGGGTGGTACAAGGAACACTTCATGTGTGTCATCCTATGTTTTTGTAGAAAGTATTTCTCCACTCTTCTCTCCAGAAAATAGTATGCAAGAATCCAACAACAGCTTCAGAGGTGATATCACCAGCATATGTAACTTCCAGCCATGGGGAGAGCAAGGCAATCACCCAATCAAATATAGGGTCAGGTTTTCAACTTTTAATGACCCCACAGTGTCGACCGCAATCTTTTCCCATGGGCCTCCCAACAAATTGCTATAAACAATTGAAGCAACCCTTGATTTAGTGCTGGAACACTCTTGAGTAGTTGTGCGCTTTACAAATCCAGTAATTCATTTGTAAGGCTTATCCTTTTCCAAGCATTTGTAAAATGTTCTGCTTTCCTTTCTATCATCAAATCCAGACCACCACATGTTTTCTCTCACTCTCTCCTTAGTCTTGACTCCACCCAAATGCCAGATCTTTGGCCCTTTCTCTAAATCCACTCTGGACCACTGAACTCGTTGGCGCATTTTTATTGAGGGTGTACTCCAGTGATTAACGCCGGAAAAGAAGACCGGCTGATGCGCTGGTGACGGAATCCTGTGAGCAAGTGCCGGTGGAACGGGAGGGTGTGCCTCCTGCAGAGACGACGTGCTGCTGAGGCAAAGACACCTGGAACCAGAGTGACGGAGGAATCATTGACCGGTTTCTAAAGAAGTAAGCGGTGACGGCGGTGCTCTGGTGATCGAGGAGCGGACACTCAGGTGAGCCAGGTGGGTGCGGGAAGCAGAGCTGGCGCCCCCGGTGGAGCACCTAGTCCTTCCTCTCCTGGGCTTAATAGAGAAAGGTGCCTCCTTGGCCCAGCTGGACATTTCAAAGATAACTGTAGATACGTCCCAAAGGAGTGGAGGGGCCAGAGTGAAGTACATGCGGGCCACAAGGTGGAACTCTTACCTGTGACATGGGAAATAGGAGGAGAAGCGAGAGAGCCAAGGGAAGCTATTAAGAGCAGTCACTGCACAATCACCCCAAGCATATATGGCGGGCTCACTAATGGTACGCGCACCACCGCAGTGAGCCATAGCATTGCGCAGACACAGCGAAGAGCTGATCGCGCCCATGGTGTGAGCGGTCCCAAAACAGTGACAGTAGAAAGTATGCGGATGCAAAAATAAGAGACACCTCTGAGCTGTAAAATTCTACCATCCCAAGAAAAGAGTTCATCTTCTCCTTGGATTCCGGCACCATCAACTTGCACCTGTTTTCCACTGATTCATTCTTTGGCTTCACCCCCTTACCTGGAACTGTATGTCTGAAGTACGATAAATCCTCTTTTCCAAAAACTATTTATACACATTCAGTGTAATTCCTGTGTTCTTCAGCTTCACCAATGCCTCACGTACTCATAGATTGTGTTCTTTCCAGATTTAAACAAGCCAGAACATTATCTTGGAGGCCCTTTGCCCCCTTCAATTCACCTAGCACTGAAGTCTTCATCCTCTGAAAAAAGAAGGCTACTGACGCCAGTCTAAATGGTGTTCTTAAGAATTTCAATGCTCCCATTGGTGTCATAAACAATTTTAATTTGTGTAATTCTGCATGTATATGGTTCTGATGATAAGCCTATACTAGGTCTATGGTAGCAAAACACCTAGTGCCAGAAAAGGTCAACATCATCTCCACAATGTTGGGAAGAGAGAATTTGTCCACCATTATCTCCTTATTGAGTTCTCTTAAATTGATGAACAGATGTATTGCCCCATTTGTCTTCTGTACCCCAACCACAGGTGCCAACAACTCAGTAGCCTCCACAGGAGTAATCACACCAGCCATCAGCTGTCTCTCAAGCTCCTTGTGTGCAGCTTCCTGAAGATTTTGGGACATCCTTCAGACCTTAGAAACACAGGAATGGCATCCGCCTTAATTGATTTTGTGTAAATAGTTCCTAACACAACCTTGTTAAGATTACAAAACACACATAAACTCCTTCTCTAAATCCTCATTTCCCTCCTCCACTGGAAATAAACACCCAAATCTTTTTGGTGGGACCAGTCCAAAACAACTGTACCCTTTTTCTAACATGTACACCTTCCCAGGAATGATCCATCCTTTGTATTCAATATCTCCCCCAAAATGATCTTGTATGTCAATTTTATGTGTCCCCCCCCATAGCCTCCAGGTATAATGTTTATGCTGTTTAGTGTCAGCTTGCTTTCATAATGTCGTTTTTTGCCAGAAAGTATGCTATTCCTGGAACAAGAGTCAAACATCATGTCCATATTTACATTCTCAATCTTTACCACATCAGTGGAATTGCCAACAACATTTTCTTCAACTTTTAAGTTTAAATTTGGCTTTATTGTTAGAACCAGAGGGCAAGCAATACAATCACAATATATGATGTATCATTATACATCAGCATCAGACCTCTTGGCCAACTTTTCATGTACAACTCTCCACCCACCTTTCCGGGTGCTCTTATCAATATTGTGTTTACAAAAAGGGTCCATGACTATGTCATTTCTCCCGATATGCCAGACTACGGGATCACTCCAATTGCGCTGTAAGGTGGAATAATCGCAGGTATCTAGGGCAGGTAAGCTCTGTGAATTCCTGTTAGAGGAGCCATAGGAACGGCTTCCACAATTCTTAGTATATGTCACCTTGTTGTGTCAGGGTCAAGGAAAGTCTCCATCTCCAATATATGCCACAGCCTGTGAAGCCAATTTTATCGAGTCAGTGCTCTCTCCATCTCCCATATGGCCAAAATGTATTGATGTGCTGTCCCCAATGCCAAAGCAATATGTTTACCTCCTTTAGCTTGAAGCGGAAACATAAGCGGGTTAGGGAGACCTAACACTGTAGAAGAGGGAAACCTGGGTAGTTGTGTGTCAAAGTGTGTATCGATGTCAAGCAACACCTCTTTCCAAAACTGTTTCAATTTGGGACACAACTAGAGTATGTGGATCATGGGTCCCCAGGGAATCACAACCCCTTCAACACCTATCGCTACGTTCCGGGTTCCCCCTGATTCAATCTTTCAGGTGTCAGGTGCCAGTACAGAACAATTTTCGTTGCTGTCTCCATACTAGTAGTATTTGAAGCTGTGGGTCGTGCTCGGTAAAAAATGTCATGCCATTCTTTTGTAGAGAATTGTCTGCCTATCTCCCGCTCCCACTGGAGGACTTATGGTCTAACTCCCCCTCCCGTAACAGTCCATACAGTTCAGTAATTAGGCGCCTATCTGTGTCCTTTCGTAACAGCCACCTCTCAAATTGGGTAAGGGGGCGTTGTGACGCTTCTCTCACTGCAGTTTGCATCAGCTAGTGCCTTATCTGAGTATAGGGATATCTCTCCCCTTCGTGTATTACAAGTTCAGCACGCAAGGTGTCGAAAGGTAATGGCCCTCCTCATCGAAAAGGTGTCCCACTAATCGACACTCTGGCCTCTGCCAAATTTTAAACATATTGACATTCAGACCTGGGGTAAAGGTACCGTTTCCCACCACCAGATTGTGGGGGGAAGAAAAAGATGTAAACCCTCTTTGACTCGCTACCGCATCCCAAGCTTGCAGTGTGGGTGAGGAGACCTGGGATAGGTGAAGATTCGTCGGGCGGTGGTTGCGCTCCAGAAAAGGAACCTTCCACAAGGCTGTTCCTGCTAGAGCCCTATCTATAAATAACCATTGCTTTTCGGACTCCTGACACGACCATTCCACTAAGTACCTAAGCTGCACAGCCTGATAGTAGTGGAGCAAGCAGGGAACTCACAAGCTACCCCTCAAGGGCGAGTACCAACTACATTCTCTGCTCATCTTAGGTCATTTACCAACCCACACACATTGTTACCGCTCACCCCGCGGTTGCCGCAGCATCCCCTTTGGAGGTTGCAGTGGGAGGGTTTGAAATAAATACAGAAATTTGGGTAAGATCGTCTTTTTAAGGTGCCCACCCGTCCAACCCAAGACAGTGGATAAAGCTGCCCATGCGCAAAGTCCTCCTTCACCCTTAGCAGCAAATCGCGATAGTTCAAGGTTGTCACCTCTGCTATAGTCAGGCGAGCTGTACGCCCAGGTATTAGATGAACCGAGGGGGCCCACCGAATTGAGAACGCCCGGGAGTGACCTTCCCGAGTCTCAGGAGCAACAGTGAGGTCCTGGGCCTGAGATTCAAAGAGGTTTATGTGAAACCTCTACACAGCCCCAAACTGCAGTGCCTCCTCTAAAAAGCTCGGAAGCGTCCTCCCGGGGTCGTCTAACGTGACCAGCACATCGTCGGGGTAGAGTGTTATAAGTTGCTCCTCTCCCCCGAAGCTCACTCCCGACAACCCTGGGTTGTCCCTAACTCTTTCTGTAAATGTCTCCATATAGAGTGCAAAAAGTAGTGGGACAAAGGGCAACCCCGCCGGGTTCCCCGCTTGATCGGGAAGTGCTCCGAGCTGCAGCCCTTCCCTTTTACCACGGCCACTGGAGTGCCGTATCTGCTTAACACCCAAGCACAGAATCTCTCACCCCCGCCAAAGTGGGCAAGCTTCTCCGCCAGATGGACACAGTCGAACGCTTTCTTCGCGTCTATGGAGAAAAGCATAACTTTGTGGTGCGAGCGGATGACCTTTGTCTATAAAATGCAATATCTGCTTTGTGTTGTCCGCACATTGTCTGGTCGGAATAAACACTGCCTGTTCAGGTTCTACTAATCCCAACATGAGAGGATCGCCAAACGGGCCGTTAAAATACCCGTCAGCAGCTTCAGGTCCACATTTAAGAGGGAAATGGGCAGAGAAGACCCACATTGATGTTCATCCTTTCCCAGCTTTGTTATGGCCATGATTGAGGCCTCTGCCATCGAGAGCGGGAGAGTGTCTGGGCCTGTTATGGAATTGAAGACCCTTATAAGAAGAGGGGCTAATTCCCTACAAAAAAATCTTATAAAAAGCTGCCGAGAAACCATCCGATCCAGGCGACTAGCATGTCTTCAACCTTGAGATAGCTGGGATAACCTTGCCTACTCCAATCGAAGCTTCCAAGCTGGTCCCGTGGTCCGCCGTAAGGCACGTTACCTACTAATATCTGACACGGAATAATCTTGTGGCGCGTACAGGGCTGTATAGTATGACCCAAACCTCTTCACTTATCTCCCGCGGCCAGGGTTCCCTCCTCTGTTTGCAGAGATTCCACTACAGTGGCCTGTCTCTGTCCCTTGAGTTTATCCGTCAATAACCTTCCGCATCTGTTGCCCCCAACATAAAAAGTATGTTTGAGATGCAGAAGTGCATATTCTGCATAATCTAGGTCTAACCCCGCTAGTTGTTTCCTGGCTGCCTCTAGTTGTCTCCATACTCTAGACGCCCCTGTGCGGTGGTGGATGCGTTCAAGCTCTCGTCCGTGCTGCTAAAGCTGAGAGCGCTTTTCCCGCCTTATCTTCTTGTCCGCAGCCAAAATGGCGATAAACTCCCTCCTTAACACTCCTTTCATTGCCTCCCATTCCGCTGAGGTTCTCGCCTCCGGTGTATCATTTGTCTGTAAATAATGCCCTATTGCTGCTCTCAGTCTCTCGTAGTCTCAGGTACGAGCAGGGGTTTCAACCCGTGGGATAGATCTGTCCATAAGGACCGCATAGTGGTCTGATAGGGCACGTGGCTCGATCTCTGTCGAATCCTGTGCAGCTAGTCCTTTGCGAGAGCCTAAAAAGTAATGAAGCTGATCATGAGACTTATGCGCATGGGAGTTGAAAGCGTAATCGCATGTGTCTGAATATCTGTCTCACCCTAGATCTCTCAAGCCTAACTCCTGAAGCCAGCGGGATCCTCCCTTGGATAGTTCTCCGTTGCCTATGCGTATGCCTGTGATGGTCGATCCAATTCATTATGGAACACTAAATGAAGGTCCCGCCCAAGGATCACCTAGCGGTCTGCACTCGACATGATATCGGCCACTGCTTCTTGTAGGAGCTGTCCCTGCCCCTCATTAGGGGCATCGATGGAGCCTATAATAAGGAATTGTTGCCCAAGATGGATACAATACCCCAGAAGGCGGCCTTTGACTTCTGCAATGTGTGTACCCTCCTTCCCTCTAAAGGAGAAGAGCAGCGCCAACCTTGCCGCCTTTCGCGGTAGGGAAGAGAAAAACTTGCCCTTGATCCTAGTCCATGCCAATTGCTAAACTGAAGATGGGTTTCCTGGAGTAAGAAAAAATCGGCTTGTGACTACTCCAAGTACGAGAGTATGGCCCGTCTCTCGACCGGGTTGCTAAGCCCCTTGACATATTATGTCAATACTTTTAAACCACCCACCAAGGAAACTTCAGGGAAAAGCGCTTGCTCATGTTATCCTCCTCCCTCCTGCTCGACTTAATCCTCCCACCCCCATAAGAGCTCCCCTGAACCATACCAGTATTGTTGTGTAAATATAGTTTTGTGTAAAGCACCCGGAACCCCCTCAATTAAAAAAACAGTGCACAACAATTGTCCCTGGAATGTGGACTAGGCAAGAGTATCCAACCCCAGTCCAGTAGAAAAGTGTAACAGGGGAACATGACCATCCTCCTCTCAACTCAGCCTTTCATCCATCTGAGGTCGATAAAATGAGTACCATTGAGTTGGGTAACAATGAACATCTGTTATTCAGCGCCAAGATGCCTACGGGTTAACGTGCACTTTACAAATACACATGATCCCAGGAGTAGGAGATCTTTTGGTCCTTCAGGAAGGACATAACCGGGTGGAATTCCCTCCTTATCTGGAGTGTGGAGGCGGTGAGGTCCTAGAACAACTGTAGAGTGTGTCCTGAGAAGACTATTGGCGACGACAACATAGCTACTCGTAGGATCCTTTCCTTCAGAGGGAAGCTACGACCGCAAGTTAGAATGTCCGCTGTCGGCGATTGCCCTGGGCCCCGCGGCCCACTCTGAGTTCTGTCCAGGCAAATCTCTGTTGCCAGCACATCACCCAAGACCTGGGTGAAAGGCCACGTAGGTTTCCATAACTCCTTTTTCCACCTCTCACGGGTCCCCCTGATCTAGATGTTCTGTCTTGAATGGTTCTCGAGGTACTCCGTGTGGGCCTGCAGGTCGAGTTACTGATCCATGAGCCGAATTATCTCCTGTTGCAATTGCTCATGCATGTCCTTCCAGATTATCCACTCGATCCCCAATGTCTCTCACCTCCTTCCTAATAGACTGTAGCTCACACGTGAAGTCTTGTTTGACGTGGTGCAAGTTCTCGCTTAGTGAGGAGAACAGGGTTTCCAAGTAGGAGCGGGTGACCGGAGCTTCTGTGTCCTCACCAGTAGGCGAGGTGGCCCTGCCTGTTATCTTCTGGGCTTCCCTGTCTTAGGGTGGTCACCGGTTTTGTGGACATGTCCTTGAGTGTACCCCTTTTTTTGCGCGGGCTGACGCCACCTGGGCACTGCCTCGTCTCCCGCTGCGTGTCAGTCCTAGTACACTACACTCAGCCCTCGGTCGTATCTTGCAATCAACTGTGGCTGTTTCACCTCTGCTAAGGAATCCTCCTCGCACCTCTGACACTCTTGTCTGCCTCTCAATCCCAACTCCAAATGAGGTCTTCCAAGAGGCCCCCCACCAGGGCCTCAATGTCCTCAACTGTCCCAGGCCTCGCTGCTCCTCCACCAGCTAACCGCTCCCTGTCGGCACACTGCCTCTCCGCCCCCTCCTCTGATGCACTGTTCAGCAGCAAGGGGGCCACCTGCAGGTTCCTCCAACCCCCACGCTCCCTTTCACTCTGGGTCTGGTGTGGTGGCGCTGCTCCTTGCCGCCTCCAATGCTCTTGCCCCACAGGCTCAGCAATCTCCTCGGGGACCCAGTCCCCACATGCCTGCCACCTTGGCCTGGGCCGCTGCTGGCACCAGCTCTCTGTGCAGTATCCTCTGCTCTGACACTTTTTCCCAGCGGTAGTACCACACTGCTTCCCGGCCCACGCGGACGATGCACACGATAGCCGCATGTGCTCCTGGGCTTCCCCGCACTCACCAGCTGCTTCCAGGGGGCAAGCACATGTCATCACTAGTGCCTCTGCTCCTCCCGGACCGTTCCACACTCTTCAGGGCCTCCAGAGCAGGCACGATGTGCCTCCCTGGCCCGGTCGCTTGCTCGCTGTCTTGCACTCACTGGGCCCGGCTGCTCTTTGGGTTTCCGGCCAAGATCATCAGCTAGATCCGGACCCCTCACGCCTCTCCTGGCACCCTAGCAGTTGCACCCGCATTACCTGGAGCTCCAGGTCTTCTCTCTCTTTCCAGAGAGGTCTCCCCGGGCACCGCTGTGTCGCAGCCGCTGCCTTTCACTCCTTTTTCTTCCCAGCTTGGAAGTTCCGGATTTAGGTCTCTAGCGGCTCCCGGACTCGCCCTGCACCACCTCCTCGCCACCTCTGCCGACGTGATCTTCTGTGGTCCGCCTGCCCGCCTCATCTCCCTCGCCTTCCACGGCTCCGGCCGCCGTCACTTCTGCCTGATATTCCTGGTGGTTCCCGGAATGCAGGGGTGAGCCCTACGACCCTTTTGACTGCTCCAGTGGCTTGAGCCGATTGGCATGCCATCCCCTGCCAACGACGTAGGCTGCTTACACCCTGCTCCTGCTCCTTGGGCTTGCACCCACTGGCCTCTGCCTCTCTTCTCACGCCCGGGATGAAACACCTCCCAGGACCAGATCTCAATTCAGAGAGGATCTCCTCAGTGCCACAGCCGCCTCACGCACTCTGCTCTATGTCCTTGCCTCAGCTGAACAGACTGGCAGAGAAGCCGAGAGGCACCGAGGACAAAGGGACCGAGTTCCACGTCCTACTCGGTCACCATCTTGGCCACCCCCCACCCCTTTCTTTAACTTTTATAGCAACTTCCCCACATACCTCTCACATCCATTCTTTTGCCTTTCTTCATCCTTCATCCATAGCTCCTTGCAGATCTGGTCACATTTACAATTTAACAAGAATTGATCCCAAATTCTACCGTTAATTCTCCAAATGTGCACAAAGCAACTAGCGTCTGGAGATGTGTGATCAACTCATCCGTAGTTTCAGTTACTTGCACCCTACTCTCACAAGCTAAATAGTGTATTGTGTTTCTTGTTTACTAGCTCCTATTGATTGAGGCGATGCCCCTTCTCCAGACATCATTCCGCCAGATATTTTAGGACATTCTGCCCCTAAGGTGTACATCAGTAACACTAGCATCCGCCCCCCCCCCCAAGTTAGCACCACATACACATGCATAATTTTTAAAGAACTTTTACAATTTCACCCATTTTAAAGAGTGGGCCAAGATGAATGGAAGAGAAGTCATGTTGTGCATATCATTCTCCAATGGAAAGGTTAACAGAGCAGCATAAATAGTAAAAACAATACATACACCCCTGTGCTATTATTAATACAAATCTGTGACCAATGAGATACTTATGACAAAAACATTTAAAAAATCAAACTTGAAGACAGCTGTTCAGCTCAGAGATGATCGGAGAATGTCTAAATAAAATCACCTAGAGAGCATAGGCGTACACCAGCTTTTATTTTAAAATTATCATTACACCTACAGTACCTCAAGTGGTGTGCCTGTTGCGGTTATATCAGAGAGGGAGAGCTTAGTACAGTACCTCAAACAAATGGTGTTCCCGCCACCATTCATCCAGACACACAGAGCAAAGCACTCAATAAAGTTTGCATTTATATGAACTGTAGGCAGGCTGTGCCTGTCACTGTTATAACAAGAGGCTAGATCAGATCGACCTAAACAGTCACAAGATACTCCAGCACAACCAGCATCTCAGTTTGCTGACACCGTAGAGTCCATCACAGAAGGAACGCCTCACTGAAATCACTGTGAGGCACTGCATGAATTTCTTACGCTCAGCTGAATCAAATTGGAGACATTCCAAAGTTGCAGTATCATATTAAACACAGCCGGCAAAGGCTGCAAAACACTCACTCTAAACTTCAACCAATCAAATTGCAGCATCTTGATCACAACTCTACTCAGAGGCTACCATACTTCAAATTTCCTACTGCACATTGTTTGTTGAAGGGAGTCTCTCGGAACTGAAAACCTTCAACTTTTTTCATTTCTCCACCAGATTTGACTGCTTCAGAAAATGTTCTACCATCATTTCGTCTGAGCTCTTACAGGACATTATGTCAGACGCATCCAAAAACAGGTCTCTTTAGGCCTTCTACTTGTGGGAAGATGAGACTACATTCTGAGGATATCCAGGATTGTATTTACTGCTGATATCCTCTTATAAGGTAGATTGCACATCTGCCTGACCTTTTCTGTAAAAAAAAGGACAGAGAGGGTAGGTTGCTAATCTGAGTTCAAAAGATCAAGGCTCTGCTTCAGTGGATGAAAGCAAAGGTGCCTCGGAGATTTAAAAGGCTTTTTGTCAAAGCATCAATCTGAAAAGGAGCCTCCTAAGAAGGCATCAAATAAATCTGAAGGGAGTACTTCCAGAGACCAAAGTCCATCTTCAAAGGGCCCTCATCCACAAAGGAAAAACAAAGATGTACCTTCGGTAGGCAGACCAAGATCACAGCCTACAGCACCATCAAATAAGTACTTTTAAAACTTACAAAGACTTTGTCAGGACTGTTGACAGTACCATTGTCGACAACATAAACTTCCATCAATAAAGTCAGTGTTGCCTCTGTCAATGACAGTGGCAGTGGCACAGACCACTTCAACTACAGTATCTTCGGCGACTCACAACTTACTTTGGACAACCACTATGTCGACGATCCGTTCTGTAGTATCACCAACGGAGGTACCACTGAGAGAGAGAACATTCACGCCATCTAAAAAATCCCGTACGGTCACATTAATTACAGAAAAGGGCTTTTCTGCGCAGTTGTCACCAAGCTAGGTGTTGCCCCTGTCACTATGTCACCTATTGGACATTGAGGACTCTGATGAAGAAGAGCACCCTTTTCTCCTGTGTGTTAACCTGCGGACACACAACTGACAGACTACAAAGTAAAACCTACTCAGTACTTTGAGGAATATGAACGTTATGAGCTAAACCTGCGATACCAAGAAAAGATGATGCAAGATCTGCGGGCTGTAGATAACTATTTGCAGCTCCTGTTGGGTAATTACTATAAAATGATCTCAAAGTCTTCAAAAACAAAATCACCAAAGCAGGCCTTTTCGCTACCAGACTCACTGATTCTGCAGACATGTCCACCTATTTGTCATACCTTTAAAAGTAAAACCAAAGGAAATGATGGACGGAGCGTTGACAATACAAGCACTCACCCCCAGTCAACTGATCTGGGTTTAATCCATCACCATTCTTTAGCCATTCTTTAGCCCACTCTGCCACCCCAGTTCAGAAATGGCCATATGCAAATCAGTCTGACCCTGTGCCTCATGGGAACAGTCCAGCCCGAACTGCCTAGCCATGCCTTCCCTGGACCGGAAACAAGCTTCCCGGGACCGGTTTCTGGCATTGCAGCCGTCTTCAGCCGGGCTAGCTTGAATCCAGCGGCAAAGTGAGCAAGGGACTCACGTCTGAGCATACCCTGCCAACTTATGGCGAACAAAGCAAAACCAAAGGAAATAATGGACGGAGCGTTGACAATACAACGCTCCTCGGTAGCTTGTTTCCGGTCCAGGGAAGGCATGGCTTGGCAGTTCGGGCTGGACTGTTCCCATGAGGCACAGGGTCAGACTGATTTGCATATGGCCATGTCTGAACTGGGGTGGCAGAGTGGGCTAAAGAACGGTGATGGATTAAACCCAGATCAGTTGACTGGGGGTGAGTGCTTGTATTGTCAACGCTCCGTCCATCATTTCCTTTGGTTTTTCTTTGTTCGCCATAAGTTGGCAGGGTATGCTCAGACGTGAGTCCCTTACTCACTTTGCCACTGGATTCAAGCAAGCCCGGCTGAAGAAGGCTGAAATGCCAGAAACCGGTCCTCAGTAGCTTGTTTCCGGTCCAGGGAAGGCATGGCTTGGCAGTTCGGGCTGGACTGTTCCCATGAGGCACAGGGTCAGACTGATTTGCATATGGCCATGTCTGAACTGGGGTGGCAGAGTGGGCTAAAGAACGGTGATGGATTAAACCCAGATCAGTTGACTGGGGGTGAGTGCTTGTATTGTCAACGCTCCGTCCATCATTTCCTTTGGTATACCTTTAGAAGTGACATCTACTCAAATGATGAAGGAGAAGTACAGGAGGATCAAGATGTGGGTTCAGAATGGGAGGATTATTGGCACCTGTTTCCCCACCAGCTGTTCCGTAACCAGCAGACTCACTGCCAGATGACATTGGAGGTGTTCATGATCTTTTAGAACGAGTGTCTCAAATATGTGATTAGCCAATCTCAATTAAATTTTTTCTTATACGATTTCAAGGGGCCCTTTCACACATAAGCTAAAGCTATTCTGATATATTTCTTTTGGAATAAAGGTCTATAGGTCCTCAAGAACCTGGTGACAGTATCTGTAGATGTCCACCGTCTCGAAAATATATATGGCCCTAGAAGATTCACCTGCCTGTCTAATCAGCCATACTCGGGCTAACTCAGTAGTATTGCAGTCAGCCCAAAGATCACAGAAGCCATCTCCTTCAGCAGATGGAAGGAAAGCATTTGGACAATATAGGTAAGAGATTCTTTGTCATGGCAGCAACTACAGTAAGGGCTGCCAACTCACTGGTGATCCTTGGTTGTTACGAAAGGTAGATGTGGCCGGACATTGGCACATATTTTGAGCTTCTGCTGAAAGACAAAAGAGCGGAGGCAAAGAACATCTTGCATTAAGGGGAAAGAGCCTCATCTGAGATGATAGCCTGTGCTATGGATACAACAGCTACAGGGTTCAGAAGCTTGCAGGTGCTGCTGTTCTCAGAAGGCATGGCTGGCTGAAGTTAACATCTTTCCGAACAGAGGTCCAGAGTAAGCTCTTGGAAAAGCGTTCTTTGGTAACAGTGTGGATAATGCTCTACAGTCAATCAAAACTGACATGGACAGAGCAAGATCACTTGGTGCACTACAGAGAAGTAACCATACTTTTTGGTTTACATTTAAAGTAGGATAACAGTCTTACAGATATCAGCCCTCAGCAGGCCTGCCTGCAGAAATATACGCTTCAGCAGTTATAAGGCTCCACTACCATCCTCTTAAACAAAGCAAGCTCCTATCAAAGTGCTCAAAACAAGGAATCTGTCAGAAGACAGTGACGTAACTGAGGTGCAGACCACATTAATTTCTCCACCAAACAATGTTGGAGGATGACTCACCAATTATCACAGACGTTGGGAGAGTGTGACTACAGATCGTTAAGTTCTAGATCTTATAACATACAATCTTATTTTAGAATGTATCCAAAGACCTCCACATACACCATCTTAAAGAAAATCCCATCCCCACCTTTGTCTGTGACACATGGAGATTCTAATCATGTTAAGCAAGTGAGCTATAGAGCAAGTGCACGTCACTCAGAAAAATTCTGGTTTCTTCAGAAACTAAACAATTACCTCAGAAAACAGTAATTTTGCATGTTTACACTCCTTCACCTTCTGAACAGTGGAGAATACATGATATTCTCTCCATACATCCAAAACCACAGAAAAAAAAGTACGGTTGAAAGTGTACGGCCATCATTAGCAATTCAAAGTCCTCCCATTTGGCCTCATCTACCCCTAGTATGTTTGCAAAATGTCTTGCTCCAGTAGCTGCATATTTGAGAAGCAAAAGTCACCATGTTTTTCCCTACCTCGACGACTGGTTGGAGAAAGCTCCTTCTTGTGAAGCAGCCAACAAGACGACCAAGGCTTGTGTGCGATTACTTAAATACCTAGACCTTTGGAATCATAGGTATTGGGGGCAAGGCCTAGGCAAAGACCTCTTACCATGCAATTCAAAACCCATTGCCCCACAACCCTAGATGATTATGTCAATTTCTGTAAAATTGGCATTTCCCCTTCTGAGTGGTTGCAATGAGATCCAGCTTTGATTTGTCTCAGTGACTGGCCATGTTGTTCAATAGCTGCTGGTTAAGCTTCCATTTGTAGCAGTTCTCCGGGTGTCTGCCCACTTATTGTTGAAACTCAACACATGATCTGCTGTCAGAGTGATGCAATGTTGTTCTAGCAACAATAGTCGGGATTTTGTGCCTCCTTGCTTGTTAATATAATGCACTGTTGCGCACCAGTATCAAAGAGGCTCTGACCCTTGGAAGAAAAGCTTGGGGAATTAATTCCACAGCTCAGAGACCTGCCGGTGATTTGGCGCTGTATAAAAATGAATTAACATTAAAAAAAATTCAGTTCTAGGAGACTGATATGCAAACTCAACTCTTAAGGTGGCCATTTTCCACAGATGTGCAGATCTTATAAATGGGCCATCCACCCTTTTAGACAAGCATCTGTGGTCATCACAAACCAATGTGATGGAGCCAGCAATGTCAGGACCAGAGGAGATATTTGTTTTACGGGGCCACTAGGGTAGAGCCGCTTTCACTCTTGGAGTGGAGTGTCTACTACATTGTCAAGCTGGACAAGCGTTGGATTCAAACCCTGGTTTGGAATCCAACGCTTGTCCAGTTCTTGTTGCAGATGCCTCATTGCAGTCATCAAAATGGAATCGGAGGGATGCATATCCCTCTGAAACCAGTTTACAATTTGTTGACTATCACAAAAGCCAAATACTTTACACATATCCAAGTTCTTAAACTTGTCAACTTTGTTCTTGAGTACAATGAGTACTCACATTGTAAATATACCGGAGGTTTGTAGAGAAATCTTAGCTAAGGCCACAGTGGAGACAACCAACAGGACTTACAAATTGAATTGGAAACATTGTTAATGGTGTCTGAACAATAATATTCACCCGATATGTTCTCAGCTTGAGCAGGTGATTCTTAACCTGCATGATCAGGCCTTTCTCATGCACCCATTAAAGTACTTTTAGCAGCTGTATCCCACTTTGGAGATCTTCCTTATGGTCATATAAAATTCTAAACGACTTTTAAGACTACGTTTTAGAGGTTATCCTAGGTTGAAGCATACACCAACTCTTTAGCAATTAAATACAGCACTTCTGCAATTGATGAAGAGTCTTTTGAACCCATTCATGTAGCTGAACTCAAATATTTCTCCTGGAAAATGGCATTGGATTTCGCATTGACTTCTGCAGGAAGAGTGAGTGAAATACAGGCCCTTAAATGTGGTTTAGGTTATATTAAGAACATACCCTCGGTTCATTCCAAAGGTACCATCAGGTTTCCATTTAAATGAGCCTGTAGTTTAAAATTCGAAGGATATAGCAGAACGAGTACTTCACCTTCTTGAAGTAAGAAGGTGTGAAATTGTATATTGATGGAACTACAGAACTTTAAAAGACAAATCAGCTGTTGGTAGCCTATGGTACTCCCTGTAAAGGTCTCTCCCTCAAACGGAGGGCGGCCCACTGCATCTCTACTACCATTGTGCTTTGTCTTCGCAATGCAGGACAACCTTTGGAGGTTAAAGTGAAAGTGTCACATGACCCATGGGGACATTCTAGTTTTCTCGAAGTTAGCCCGAGCACGCTGCAGCTTGCCTGCTGCTTTGCGCTCATTACTACGCTTTATTTTTGCAATAATTTCTATGGCTGTTTTCACATGAGAACTCATTGCTGTGTTCACTCTCTGAAGGTTCCTGGGATTTTGACTGAACATTGTGAGCAAGGTCGAACAACAATGCCCCTTGTTATTTTGTTCTGGCCAGGCCTTAGCCCTTAGAAAAAACATACAGTTGCAGCTGTTGGTTGGACAACGTACTTTGGTTTTATTAGAATGCACGAATAGGTAGCACACACTTGGAGAGGGAATTTTCCAAGAAGAAGAGTGAGACAGCACCTATGATGTAGATCTATCATCTATAGGCTAAGGTATGGGGTCTGCTGACAAAGCCAGATATCTTCTAATATTTAATAATACTGCCTCTAAGCAATGGGAGGGAGGTTAGGCTCTACTGTCTTTTCATGATGACATCTCCTTTTGTGATTTATGGACTAGCTGCTATGCTGACTGTATTTGAACTATGCATATTCCTGCTTGTTGTGGCAGGTATACTGCATCTTAGGGCACGTTAGTTAAAATAAATATTTTAAACTGTTTCGGGTCTCTGTCAGATCTTATTGTGAACAAGTACAGGAGTGCAAGTGAAAGGGTGTGTCTTGTTACTGCGATTCCTGAGAGATCTAGGAGTGTTGTGTTCTGGGGTGTCTAATCATTTGTTTCTCTGTGAGAGAGTAAGAGAGCAAGTGAGATACTACAGCTAGTCTGTTCTGGGCTTGTGGGTACTTAGGTGGCAGGATGACTCAGTCCCTATACCACCAAGGTCCTATAATCCTGCGCATAGTTCTGTGTTTGTACAACGTCCCTCAAACAAAAGCACACTCTACAAGAAGTGATTCCACTTCTATTGTTCCGTTTGCTGGTAATTCAAAACCAGGACATTTTTAGGGAAGCAATGTGGAAGAATAGACACACATTCACCCAAAATTATTCGTTGGCTTCACCAATACAATAGGATGCTGCAGTTAGACAGGCAGCGGTATGTCATCTTTTACAATGGGAAACAATTCAAGCATGTGACTCTGTAAATATAGCAATACATGACAACTAATGTTCCAGGTAAGTAACTTTATTTCTTTTTGGTGTCACTCTTAATGAACATGTGACGATAATGTCTTAAGGCTCTTTGTTTTATGGCTATTTGTAATGAGGGGAGAGTAAATTAACAGTTGCTTTAAATGCATAAAAATTATGGCGTGCGTGGAATGTATTTCCAGAGAATGTATTTTTCTGTTGTGTTTGCTGCTGAAAACTCAATTTATTTCTTAAAAGTGTTAGTTAAGATTAGTGTATTTACACTCATACTTGTAGGGGAGGTATTAGGCAGCCAATCTATCGAACAGCTGCCACAAGGGATTCAAGGGTGTCATATACTGTATTATGCATTATCTTTCTGGAACTTTCCATTGGTTAAGATACGAAAAATACTGTTCGGAATGGGGGGCGGGGTGCGCTGTATGAGAGGGGAAACTGTAGTACAGTGTTTAAGGTATTGCACATGTAGCCTCAGATTTCTTGAGCCCAATGCTAAAATGATGACTGTCTGAACAAAAACAATACTTGTAGAACATTTTTAACCACTTGACTAAAAATTATTAACTAAACCTGAGGTTATATATTTCAATGTATGTTATTGTATTTGTCTCGGATTAGTTTTGTATTGAAGCTTTTAATCAAAAACATTTGTCAAATAATGGAGGTGTAAGGAACTGTTCTTTTTAATCAAAGGTTTAGAGGAACTGTGTCTCTTACCCTAATTATTCGTCAGAGCTTTCAGGTACTACCTCCAGTGTTTTTCTACCAGCAATCAGGCAAAAACATGAGTTGGATCTCCTATTTAGTAATCTCAACGTAACTTCATTCATGCAATGAAAACAATTAGTCAAGATGTTTTGGCGTTGTTTTTGAACAAGAGAGGCAAAGAATACTGATTTGCTGCTGTAATTTCTCAGCACACTCGTATTTAGTAATTTACCCTCTATGCTACCCAAACTTGGAATTAAATGTAATACCTGCTATTCCTGAGATAACCAATTAATATAGCTTCTTGTATTAAAATCTACATTGGTTTTGAACAGTCTTCAAGAGAACTGTCTTGCTTTGCATCTAGATAGCTTATTGTCACATAGATACTCCTAACAGCAGATCCTCACCCTGTGAAAATCCTCTGGCACCAGACTGGATCGAGAGATTTTCTCAGCATTGCTTCCATATGCTGGCAGGTGGTGTTCTGCGGCTCGCTGTCAGCTTCATCCCACGTTAGAAGTGACCCCCAGAATCACATATATGCATCTCCCCTGCACTTTGATGTCAGGCCCTTTCTTTCTGCGTTTGTGTAGACACGGATACGAAGCTAGATCCCTCAACTTTTTCTCATCATTTTGACAAGTTTTTGGCAAATATTTTCTCTTATTGGCAAGGTATTATGTCCCCTCCGAAGACTACAGGGTTTAAACCTTGTAGGGACTGTCACAGGCAAATGTCTTTGATGGGTCCCCACCAGGTATGTCTCTTCTGCTTAGGGTCTTTGCACGACTCCATGTCTTGTGAGGACTTTGGTCGGATGAATCCCCAAGGTGATTTGCATCCGCTAAGCCAATCTCTTTTTCCCTGAACACCATGGGGAGGCGCTTAAGTCCTGGACAGAGACTCCGATTCTTTCCACTTCTGGAAGCTGTTCCTGTGAAAGGTCCACACTCAAGTTGTCAGGTAAGTTCAAATCTAAAAAGAAACACAGAAAGACTCTCCCTCGTGCCGCCACTCTCATTAGGAGAAGTCGCAAGGACATCAAGGTACCTCCCGGTCTCTGTCTCCCACGGAGGAACCAATCCCACACACATGCAGCCTAAATTCCTAGGCCCATGGGCGACACCGTCAAGGTAAAAGTTTTGAAGGAAGCCATGTTGCACATCGTTGTCATTCTTCTGACTCCCTCTGATGCACCTTCGGCCCCAAGGATCTGAGAAAGCCTCCAGGTGGACTACCGTAGGCGGATCTTTTCATGACACCATCTGCTCCTCTTGACTCTGCTGCAGTTTGTGCCCTGATTCTAAGGCCATTGCTCAACCCGACTTTTAATCTAGCGCCACAATCCTTGCCAGACCCTCACACATTGACGCCATCACCGGAAGAAGAGCCAATTTTCCTATCAAACCAGACATGGCCTCAACCAAAGTTGCACCCTCCACAACATTGGGCATGCAGGTTCGGCCTAATTCTGACACAGCAACAGACTTCCCAGACCTTTCAAGGCTAGAGTCGGCAATCCAGCCAACAACATACAGACCCCCTTGGGCAGCACACAGCTCAGTCCCCTACCCTCTCGCTTCTGCTACCAAACCACTTTAGCTTGCCCTCTTCGGCACACGCGTACCCTGTTGGAGGCAGGATAAGTTATTACCTCCACAGCTAACACAGCATCACTTGTGACAGATGAATGTTTCAAGTTGTCCAGCACAGTTATGCCCTACAATTACTTGCAGACCTGCTGTATATTATTCCTACAGCAGAGTGACTGTTGGAGGACCATTTGTACATATGCGACAGAAGGTCAAGGCTCTTTTGGACAAAGGAGCCATAGAAAGGGTCCCAGCATTAGAAACAGGGACTGGATGTTACTCCGATCATTTCCTTGGGCCAAAAATAGATGGAGACCTTTGTCCTATTTTAGACCCACACCCTCTCAATTACTTCCGGAAAAATTACCATTATGCTCACATTGGCCCAAGTTGGAGCTGCCCTGGTTCCAGGATACTGAATGGTAGGCCTGGACCTGCAGGACACCTATTTTCATGTTCCTGGCGTGTGTCCTTGCAGGTGTTACATGCAGTTCAGGCTGCTCCATGAGTATATTTAGTTCTCTATACTCCCCTTAACCCTCACTAGTCCCCCTTGGGTGTTCACAAAAGTAATGTCAGTTGTTGTAGAGCACATTTGGAGGTTCGAGATCTTAGTTTTCCCCTACCTCGTAGGCTGTCTGTAGAAGATGAGCTTGCCGCTGTCAGTCAGTAGTAGACTACACCTAGACAACTGCAGACCTGTTAACTTGCTTGGGGTTCTCAGTTCACATGCCAAAGTCACACCTGACTCATTCGCAGAAGCTCCCTTATCCGGATATAGTGCAGTTTCGAATCTTTGGTCCAGTTCAACAAGTCAAGGACATTCGGGCTACAATCCTGATGTTTAAACCACAGTCCTGGGTCTCAGTGAGAGTGGTTCTGAGACTTCTTGGCCTCCTGCATCTTGCTTGTCTACTCTTCCAGATGGCAAAGCTGGCTCTGCAGTGGGATCTGAAGTCTCAGTGGGCTCCCCACCAGGGGAGGCGGTCAGATTCCATCCAGGTTTCAGAGGGACTGCAGAAGACCTGCAGTGATTGTTGCTCGGCCATAAAAGACCTAGTGGCAGGCACCTCTCGCTACCGTACCCAAAGTTGACTAAGAGGACAGACGTGTCACAGTTGGATTGCGGAAGGTCATCTGGGAAAGATGGAGGTCATAGGACTCTGGCCTCCAGTGGAGGCTCACCTCCTCATCAACTTATTAGAGTTGCGTACCATTCACTTGACATTAAAGACCTTCCTACTGTCCATCAAAGAGAGGGTGTTCCTGGTTCTCCACCGTGTAGTCTGCAACAAGCAGGGCAGAGTGGGATCCTGGATCCTGTGCTAAGAGGCTCTGCGCTTCTGGAACTGGCTGATTTGACAAGGCATCTCATTAGTCATGAACCAACTGCTGATATCTTTGAATGCCAGGGCGGTCAAACTCAGGCACTGATGCCTTGCAGATCACAAATGGCAACCCGGAGGTGGTGCAGGGCATCTTCCAGCAGTGGGAAGAACCCTTGTTCGTTCTATTCACCACTGTGAAAATGTGCAATATCTGCGCTAGAGTGCCCAAGAAGGCTCTGTCTTGGAGACACAGTACGCCTAGAGTGGAGCAGAAGAATCTTGCATGCCTTCCCACTGCTCCTGCCCATAGTTCTGAAGAAGCTCAGGACTGGACCTAAGTCTTCCTAGTGGCCCTGCATTGGGCAGGAGAGTGTTGTATCTAGGACTTCTGTGCATGAACATCTGTTCCTCAATCAGGCTACCCCTTTGGGAGGATTTTCTGTTACAGCAGCTGGGCAGAATTCTCCACCGAGGCCTTCACAATCTACACCTCTATGTGAGGAGATTGAGCGGTGACAGTTGACTAACTTCGATCTCACAAAGTAGTGAATGCCATTGTAATGGCCAAGGATCCATCTGCGAAAACGGTTTACACTGAACACTGGCATTAGTTTGTGGTCTGGTGTAATTCCCGCCATACAGACCCATTATAGGCCAATGAGCATGACCCCACAAAAGCATCCTTAAACTACCTGACAAGCCTAGAGACGGCCTGCGTCAAGCTAGCCCCACTTAAACCATCACATCGTAACAGAAAAATACCTTCAGCCCCATGGTTCACCGAGGCTCTACGCATGCAGAAACAATACTGCAGGAACCTCGAAAGACAATGGCGTCGCAACTACAGCCCCATAGACAAGTCCAACTATAAAAATGCCCTCTCCATCTACAAAAGAGCGATAACCACTGAGAAAAGCCATTATTTTATCACTCAAATCAATCAGGCAAAGAACTCGTCAGGAGAACTATTCAGGGTAGTTGCCAATCTATCCAACCCTCCTACGCCGCCCTTAGAAGGCTCTCAACTACTGGCAGATGCCTTGGCCAGCTTCTTCGAGGAAAAAGTTAGCTCCATCTTCCAGACTTTTCCTCACTCTGCCCCCCTACCATCTTCGAGTCCTCTTCTCACCAGCACTCACCCAACCTTATTATCTTTCAACTCCGTGGACCAGGATCACATTCTACGTCTGGTAGCCAGCACTAAATCCGGATCCCCCCTTGACCCATGCCCCCCTTCCATTCTCAACCGGATTCCGGAAGTAATTTCCCCTCCGTTGACGACCATATGCAATGCTATGTTCGCAACGGGTATATATCCCTCAGTCTGGAAAGAGGCGATCATAAAACCATTGCTGAAAAAACCAACGCTAGACCCTCTTATCCCAGCAAGCTATAGACCCATCGCCTGTCTCCCATTTCCAGCAAAGATTTTTGAAAAGTCCATGAACACGCAACTATCAAAATTCATCAATGACAACAACTTGCTAGATGACACACAGTTCGGTTTCAGGCAGGGACACGGGACAGAGACAGCATTACTGAAAGCCGCAGACGAAATCAGAACAACCATGGACAAGGGAGGATCGGCCGTCTTGATACTCCTAGATCTCTCCGCTGCATTTGACACGGTCGATCATACCACCCTGATCGACCGTGTCGCAGCTCTGGGAATAGGAGGAACAGCTAAAGATCTGATTGCTTCGTTCCTTGCCAATCGTCCACAGACTGTCAAAATGGGTAACTTCACCTCCCAGACCTTCTCACTTCCCTGCGGCGTTCCACAGGGCTCCTCGCTAAGTCCGACGCTTTTTAATATCTATGTATCGGACTTAGCGAGGGTGATAAAATCCTATGGTATTGCCCTTACCACTTACGCCGACGATACGCAACTAGTATTATCGGTGTACAATAATGGAGCTAGCGTGGCAGCTAACTTTCAGGAGGGAATGAAGGCAATAGGCTCCTGGATGTCATCAAACTGCCTTAAACTGAACTCCGATAAAACGGAGGTGATGACATTCGGGAGCTTGAGACCAACATGGTCCCCACAATGGTGGCCACCGGAACTGGGATCTCCCCCCCAACCGGTGGTTAAGGTCCGCAACCTGGGGGTTACCTTTGATACTAAACTGACTTTTCACCATCACGCCAATGCCGTCGTATCATCCGCCTTCTACACCCTCAAAAAAATCAAGAAAATCCTCCCTTACCTACCACAGTCAGCCGGCAAAACACTTATTAGCTCTTTAGTGTTTTCGAGAACTGACTATTGCAACTCTTTGCTTCTCAACGCTCAGGAAGGAGTGCTCAACAAACTCCAGACTGTGCAAAACGCGGCGGCCAGAACCTTACTTTCCATCCCTAAATTCACATCTGTCTCCCACCACATCAAAGAGCTCCATTGGCTCCCAGTCAGGAGCCGAATAAAGTTTAAGGCTCTTTGTATAGCCTATAAGACCCTTAACAACTCAGGGCCTAAGTTCCTAAAAGAAGCTCTCCGCCCACTGGAGCAACGCAGAACCCTTCGATCCTCCACAGCTTTTATGCTATATGTCCCTCGGACAAAAAAGGCCACTTGGGGAGACAGGTGCTTCACCACAGCCACTGCTAAATTGTGGAACACCCTCCCACTCTATATCAAAACTGCCCGCACGCTCCTTAAATTCCGAAAGAGCCTCAAGACTTGGCTTTTTTCTTCTGCCTAAACACCCCTTTAAAGTGTAGGGAGCTTCTGTGATCACCAGCGCCGAGACACCTGTACGGGTATTTGCGCGCTTTAAAAATAGCAAAAAATAAATAAAATAAATAAAAAGGTGTCGGATGTTTTGCTTTTTGTGCTGTCTTTATCCCAGCAAGGACTTCCTGTGGGTACAGTTAGAGGCCAGTTGGGGCCCTTTTGGCCTTTTTGTTTTTACCAAACCAACTGTCCTTACTTAAATCACCTGTTGTGTTGCTTTTTCATATATGTGGCAACGACGCCACCTGCCAGTGCAAAGGAGTCTGGCACCTTGAGGGTTTCACAACTTGAAGAATCGGTGATTAGATCGGATATCCACCAGAAAGAGGGTTACTGAATGTAAGTAACTTGTTCATTTGTCGGTGTCAATAACCAAAGTAGAGCAGAACAGTTAACCATAGTGCTAAAGATGTTGCCGTTATCTAAATCAATTTCCAGGTTTATGGAAGAGTAAGGTTGCTCAAGTTATACATATTATCCATAATAATTCGAAGTTGAGGTATAGGGGATGATACTGTTGGGAACTGCTAATTAAAACGTAGTATTTTGCTCAATTATACGATCAATATTTTAAAACATATTTTTGATTGAATCCTTTTTTCTGACTCAGTAAAATTTATACTCACAGGTAATGTTTACACACGAAAGAAATTGATTATTTCTTCTTAGGTGTATTATTTACTTTGCCTTCCAGGTGTCCGCAAATACGGTAAAGATTTTCAAGCTATTGCAGATGTAATTGGCAACAAGACTGTTGGTCAAGTGAAGAACTTCTTTGTAAACTACAGGCGCCGATTTAACTTAGAGGAGGTATTGCAGGAATGGGAAGCAGAACAAGGAACCCAGACTTCTAATGGTGATACCTCTACTTTAGGGGATGACACACAAAGTGCTTCTAATGTGCCATCAGGAAAAAGCACTGATGAAGAAGATGAGGTGTGTTTCAATACGAGATTTCAGCTGACAAAGAGTTGAAGATTAGCGTTTCATTATGTATAGTACAGTACAACATTAATTTTAGAGGAGGATGGTAAACAAGCAATTCAGAAGATGGTGCCTTTGCTGTTTGAATTGCTGTAGATTGTTAGTCATGTAACTGTACATTAGACTATTAACCTTTGTATACTTCCACCACAAATATGTATTATATTGTATTCATTGTTTAACTTGTATACTTTTTAAAATAGAATTACTTGACTGCCCATGAATGTTCATTTTAGTTCATAAATGTGTTTTATTCACTATAGTTTTAAATTTTTCTTGAAGATCCTTAATCACGCTTGTATTTTATTAAGAAGCTATTTTGTTTTTTATCTTTGTGTAGGCACAATCCCTTCAGGCCACAATGTCTACAGATCCCTCATCCCCTGCTCAAACATCCACCCAAGCACCAACAACCTCTGTAGCATCCTTGAACCAGCCTCCTCCATTACTTCGACCAACCCTTCCTGCTGCTCCAGCCCTCCACCGGCAGCCGCCACCACTTCAACAACAAGCACGATTCATCCAGCCAAGGCCAACTTTAAACCAGCCACCCCCACCACTAATCCGCCCTGCTAGTTCGATTCCACCTCGTCTAAATCCAAGACCGGTAACGACCACAGTGAGTAGTCAGCAACCACCTTCACTTATTGGAATTCAAACAGAATCACAGCCTTCTCTACATTAAAGACACACTGTGCAGAACAATGGTGAATCCAAAATAAAAGAATATGGAAGTATTCTGCTAAGACATTGTGTAGAACGTGGACTTCAAAACACCATAAACAGTTTTCCAGTGCCTAAGAATATGAAAGCAAGGAAACACATGGCATAATTACCTAAAGATGCCATAGCCATAACCGTTGGCCATCAAACTGGTGACTTCAGTACGACGGTGGAGTGGGTGGACATGCACCAGTTAAAAGTTAAAACGAATATTTTCTGTACCCTAGACTAAACTTTTCAGACTACAGCCTTAAAATCTGTTAAAGGAACAACCTGCCCAAAAACAAATGTTCTGTGCTCGGAATTTCAGCACCAATATTTTTACTGTATTAGACATTCTAAACATTTTGATAATTAAGACAGTCTCTTTCAAACATTAATAGAGAAATATCATACACTCATAAATTTGATATACCTTCTGCTTTGTATGGAAAGTTACATAGTACATGTTTTATTTCACCAGTTATAAAATGCTAAATGATTCACGATGGGCTGAGTAGTAGGCTATGTGTTCATTCGGAATAAGTAAAAAAAAAAAAAAAGGTAAGTTGTATGTAAATGTCTTGAAGTCTGTTTATTTAACATGAAGAGTAGAGAGAGATGTTAGCATTAAAATCGAACCCTACTCATATGTAAGTCATTTTTATTATAGATTTTTAATAGATATATTTAATTATAGATAGCCAAACGAATAGTTGAGGCAAACATTTAATTTTCACTTTTAGCTGCTTGATGAGATGGAAAGATGTACATATTTTTTTAACTTGCAACATTTGCATGTCCGGCAAATGCTGTGAAATTTAACTTTAATTTATTTAATGCATTTATGCTCTACCTGTGTTAATTAAATAAATACATGTTATTGTAATGCTATTTTGTATGTAACACTACTCTAGGCGCCACTATCACGTGGTGATGAAATAAAACGTTTAACAAAATTGTAATCAAAATAGGTAATCTCCAGCCTAGACTGCGAAGTTAATGTAACTACAGGTTTTCAGAAAGATGTCTCCCTATCCTGACCTGAGATATTTTTAATCAATATGTCATTATGCTCTTCTTTGAAGTATTATTACTGTTGGGAATGAATAGCAATTATGTCTGCACATTTAGAAGACATGGTCCATTTTACTCTCCATCAGACTCCTACTGCTTCGAGCTAAAGCATACTCGGTCCATACCAGCCCAGTAGCCCAATAGCAAGCCACACATATTTAGAAGGTCCTAGCTTTTTAGCCAACAACCCTTTACTTGCTGGCATTTAACAAACGTCATATCAAAAAGACCGCTCAATAAGTGTATGCTACAAGTTCTCAGTCAGTCAAATTGGTCTGCCTATCAAAGTTGGGCTTGCATCTTTTAAATAGGAAATCATGATATCTAATAAGCCAGTGGAAATGTGTGCTGTCTCAGGGATCAAGGTGTGCCTCGGAACACTTGCCTTCAGAATTGTCCTTAACACTTAATACAACCATACCTGAGGGCATTTCCGGCCCTCTAAAACCAGCTACAGCTGCCTCAATACCAAAAAGCCATCTGCTGACATGAAAGACTAGCCACCTTATTTAAACTTCCTTCCCATAGATCCTTAAGAGGCCAGCTCTGCGGTCCAAAATGTGAACTACCAATTGATTTTGCTCAAGAATGTGCTTGTGTTACAGAAAACTGAAAATCAAATTGAATTTAGCATTCTCCCATCAAGGCTTGACTTCACCCACACTGTACTCGCAAGGCATTTGGACGGAACAGAACCGCCCCTCCTCCCCTCCCCCCTCCCCCCTAGCACCTAGAGACATTTGCGGGTGAGTAGGTGCGCTTTACCAACACTGATTGTTTGATTGCTTTATTGTGCCTGAACCTCAACAAGCACAAATACATTGCCCTGGTTTTGGAAGCACTCCCCTGGCTTCCAGTTAAGCAACCCATATAATCAAGGCACTATGAACATTGCACAAAGCCTCCTGGGGCAGCCAACCAAACGACCGGAAAAACTAGCAACACAATCCGATCCCACTCTGAACCTGCACCCAGGCCACTCTACTCGATCAGTCCAAAGAAGTTCAAAAGAACGAACTTAACAGAAAACTACCAAGTATAAACGAGCCCATATTCAGGGACATTTTGGACTCATTTCTGATTGAGCCACCACTCTTGAGAATACTTCTTAAAACATTTCACCCCTTTGGCTGCTTCTGCAACAGAGTCAGGAACCCACCAATCATCACTAAGAGAGTGGTTTCTGCCCTCAAATGGTTATCATTTGCCTAAATATATAATCTCTTTTCCTTCCAAAACCATACATCTTGGCTATCACCAGTTGGGCCACCCATGAATGCCTGCCATAGACATGAAAGGACTGACTGGTACTACCATTGGTCTGTGGTCGCTGCACAGAGATCATTGAAGCGGCTATGAGGTTGCATGCTGTACTTCAGAAAACTTATGAATTTATGAATATGTAAATAAATCAGTGCTCTGAGATCTGTCCACTGTATACCTATTCCCATACAGAGCTGCAAGAGAAAGTAGTCTTTTAGCCAGGTTTTGGTAAAGGAAATCGAACTAATTGTATTTGGGTTATGTGAATTGTACTGATTTAACGTGATATTTAGGTATCTGATTTCTGTGACTAATTCACTTCTCAAGTCAAAAGCCAGAGAGTTATCCTTCTACATGTTTTTTGTACACATTCTTTATTTAAATACATTTTGAAGGAGACCTCTCTTTTGTACCCTGATTATATGTATTTATGTTGATTGTTGGAAGAAAACTTTATAAAGTGATGTTACTTTTAATCTCCTCTCCCTCATTTTAAACTTGTGGGCACCATCACAACTCTTTGATGGGGCTCTGAATTTCTTCTGCACATAAAACAGACATTTACAAATGCAGTTAAATAAGACCAGCTAAGCAAGCAGTTATAAACATGTTACACAATTTCCTTTGAAGCAGCCCCTCTGTTCTCTAAGTCTGAGAGGTTTCCTACTATATGTACTCGAAGGCGAGAGGGGGCAATCAAAATCTTGACCATTTCCTTGACCTCAGACAGTAATGTGTCAGTTCCCTTTCATCAGCTTGTATCATTGGCCCAGACAGTAATATGCATTAGTAGTCCAGATAGTCTACACGTTTCTGGTCCTAGGCAGAATATGCATTGGTAGTCTTGGGTATTACAAGTCCTGTGGCTTCAGGCAGTATACGAGTCAATGAGCCAAATCAATAAATGTATATCAATGGTCCACAGAAACACATGGGCATTGTGATACAGATTGTAGCACACCCTAACTCTATATAGGTGGGCCTGCTCCATCTGTACTGAAGTGGCCTCTTGATGACCAATGCAATATTGTAGATTTTTGTGAGGGGTGCGTGGGTTTCATTTTATCAAGACTGCTTAAATGAAATATCTTCTTTCAGGCATCCTAATTGTTTTCTTGGCAACTCATTGCTGCCTGGCATATAGAGAGAATTACAGTCATTCTGTAAATATGATAACAATGTCTTTCAGTGCTCAGTTGCCAAGGGGCGCCTTTTTACGTGTGACGCCTTCTGTTAATCCTTGGTTTTTGGCCCATAGCACTTTTCATGCTGGAATTTATATATTCACACTTATAAAAGTGAAAGTACAAGTCTTAGAACATGAAGAAAACAAGTTACTTACCTGTAACTACAGTTATCCAGTATTGGTATCTTTCATAGATTCACATGCCTGAATCATTCCCCGTCGCCGAGGCGGGAGTCCCACGGTAAAAGTATATATACAAAAGCAGTGCCTTAGTAAGAAATGTAGTAGGCTAAAAAGAAAAGCGTCCCAGAAGGCCCAAAACTTAGTAGCCTATCCACCTCATTATATGAAAAGAACTAAAAAATAGTTCCAACCAATCAGCTGCCAGCACCCTCTAAAACCTTCCCAACAGAGGCAGATCTCCTCAGATTTTCTTAGCACAAGTGGGAACTAGGTATCCCAAATAGAGAACCGTCTCACCGGGGAGAAAGGAGGGTGCAAGTGAATCTATGAAAGATACCAATACTGGATAACTGTAGTTACAGGTAAGTAACTTGTTTTCTTATCCAGTATTGGGGTATCTTTCATAGATTCACATGCCTGAATCAGAATAGCAAGCAGTAAGCCGAATAGTATCATTTGCGGACGGTGGGAGACAGGGTGTATATACTCCCAAACAAATCTGGGAAGGTTAGAGTATTAATAAGGTATACATAACTCTTTAAAATGAATACTGTATGTAAATTAACCATACTTTGCAATAATAGACATCAATTAACATATGAAACATAATACACATATATCTATATATATATATATATATATATACATATATATATATAAATATATATATGCAGCATCCAAGACAATATAATTCTAACCTTAATGAAGAACAGCTTGTCCCACAGCTGCATCGTCCTGCGACGCAGATTGTAGGCAGTAGTGTCTCGTGACAGTGTGAACATTCTTCCATGTCGCAGCAGGACATATGTTTTCTAATGTATCACCAACAAATAGTGCCCTAGAAGCCGTCATAGTCCTGGTGGAATGCGCTTTGATCTTTCTCTGTAAAGGTTTGTTGGCTTTATCAAGGCAAATTTGAATAACAGAAGCAATCCATCTGGCTATAGTTGCCTTCGTCACAGCATGTCCCAGTGTGGCTTGACCATAGGCGACAAATAATTGGTTGGATTGCCTGATTTCCTTAGTTCTTTGTAAATTAAATTTAAGACAACGCTCCCACTCGTGACATCCCAATAGAGATCTGCTGATGGTGTCGGCCAAAGTGTTCTGAAGCCCCTTGACATGTTCTGCTCTTAGGGTTATACCATGTGCTGTAACCCATTCCCACAGCTCCTGAGCCTCCTGCAATAGGGATAGGGACCTCGTCCCCCCTGTTTGTTGATGTAATACATGCTGGTCGTATTGTCGGTATGGGCCAGCACTCAGGAGCCCGCAATCCTTGGTAGGAATGCCTGCAGAGAGAGAAAAATGGCCCGTAGCTCCAAACTGTTGATGTGCTTTCGTTGGTATTTGTGGGACCATCTTCCCATTATCTGCAAGTCCTGAAGTAGGCCTCCCCAGCCCTCCATGTATGCGTCCGTTGTTAGAACGAATTCTGGGGAAGTTGTCAAGAAAGTGAGGCCCGGGGGGAGGAGCTTCACGCGCAACCGAGATGGACGCGTGAGCACAGGGCTCCGAGACCTTCGCCACCTCCCGCATCTATCCTGAACTTTTTTTTTTTGTTATTGCAGATTCACAGTGATCAGATAACAAATACTCAGGCACTCTCAATTGTCACGGATAGCGCCTCTCATTCCCACAGGTGGATACACGGCCATTGAGCCCACACCCCGGAGGTCGGGCGGCTATTTTCAATCAAGCGCTTGTGTGTAGACCAGTGCATTTTTCAGAGCATTTCAAGGGCCAATCTCAACCTCTGCAGTTTTTTCTTTTGCTGAAAAACTCCCCCCCCCCCCTTTGAACAATGAAAAACATAAGTAATTGCATCCTTCAAACTAAATGCAGAAAAAATCCAGCAGCAGCCACACCCCCCTCTCCGCCCACGTCAGTTATGTCGCTTTCTATATCCGCATCACACTTCCTAGGCATCGTACAACAATCCCCGGGTGCGTTATTTATTTGGCAACTTCTCTTTGCCACCGTTCCCTCAGACCCGGCATTCCACCCCATCCTCAACCAGTTGGTCCACACTCAAATCCCTCCATCTAGTCCTCGGTATCGTCTCCATTTAGACCAAACTCTACGGAATTTTTTGGGGCAGCCCCTAGCCTTATACGTCACCTGTTCGGCTGCCATGTATATATCAAGCCCCCTTCTCCACTCCTCCATGTCGGGGGGCTCTGGTGCTCCCCAATGTTTTGCAATGTCTCGTTTTGCCACCACCAGTGCCAAGACCAGGAATATAAGAAGGGGGCGTGTTAGGTCCACCTCGTTGGTCATACCCAATAAAGCTAATTTAGGCTCTTGCGTGATCGAGACCTCTAGGACCTCCTCCAATTCCTTGAACACCTGGGTCCAATATGTTTGTATGACACTGCATGACCATAACGTGTGGTAAAAACCCCCAATCTCCTGAGTGCATCTAAGGCAGTTTGGGTCCTCAATTTTTCCCATTCTACATAGCCGTTGCCTGTCATAGTAGGTTCTATGGAGTATATTCAGCTGAATCAATCGCAGTCGGACTTGATAGCTACCTCCCGGGGATGCATCAGTACTGTGTCCCAGTCCAGGTCCTCCATCTCTCCCACCTCCGTCTCCCATGTGGCCCTGAGCTTCGCCAAATCCCCCAGCATATGGTTAGTCAAAGTCTTATACGTCAGGGATACTGCCTTCCCCCAGCATCTGTTCCTGTAGGAGCCTCCCCTCTAGAGGTGCATATTTTGGGATATCTACGAGCGTGATTTTCTGGGCCTGTCAGGCGTGCCGTAGTTGCATGTATTTAAACTGCTGTGTGTTGTGGAGCCCGAAGTCTGACTTAAGGGTCTGAAACGATTTGAATTCCCCCCTGGCAATTACATCCCCTATGGTGGAGATGCCAATACAATCCCATCTCTGGAAACCTTTTAGTTTATGGAGTTCCGTTAACCACTGGCAGTGCCACAGCGGCGTCTGTCGTGTTGGCTTTTTATCCCATCCCATACGACGGTTAGCCTTCCTCCACGCGTACAGCGTCACCAAAGTGGCCGGGAGGAGGGAGGCCCGCCCCGGAGTCCCATAGAGGAAACACAGTACATTTTTGGCCGACATTGTAGCTCTTTCTAGTGCGTACGTTGGGTGATCCGCTGGGACATGGAGCCAATCATTTATTGGTGTCAGATGTTCCGCCCAGTAGTAGGCCTCTAGATTTGGGAGTGAAATCCCACGACTGTATTGATGTCTCTGGAGAGTGGACAGAGCCACCCTAGCATGCTTACCTAACCAGAGAAAGGATCTCAAATCTGCATGAATCCTACGGAAGACCGACGCCTGTATCGGATAGTACTCATTTTGTAGAGCGTAGAGGAATTTTGGCAACGTGACCATTTTATACATGGCCGCCCTCCCAAGGAGAGTCAGCGGGAGCTGTCTCCACCGGGTCATATCCGCTACTGCATTAAGTATGATCCTTTCTACGTTCCTACTAAAGGAGAGGGCCTCGTTAACAGTAATGAATACCCCGAGGTACTGGAAGCCCTCGGTAGTAGTCAGAAGGTCGTCTGGCAGAGTTCCCCATCGATCGCACCCCCCAGGGTCATAAAGCACTGATTTGTGCCAATTTATTTTGTGACCGGCCATCCTGCCGTAGCTTTCTATTTCTCGGAAGAGCTCTGGGATCGTGGTTTCTGGTTCTGTTATGTAGAGTAAAACGTCGTCTGCGTAGAGTGAGATTTTTTCAGGCATCGAGTCAGTGGCGCCGCTTGTAAAACCGCGGATGTCAGTGTTCTGTCGGATCCTGGCGGCCAGCACCTCTATTGTAAGCGTGAACAAGAGGGAGGACAGGGGGCACCCCTGCCGGGTACCTCTCTGAATCTGAAACTCCCGAGATAGAGTCCCATTCACCCGCACTCTGGCCTTCGGGGCAGAGTAAAGGAGCCGTATCCACCGAATGAAATTGGGACCAAAGCCGAACTTACATAGAACAGCGAAAAGGAATGGCCAGTGCACTGCGTCAAACGCCTTTTCGGCATCTAAGGAGAGGAACCAGTGGGGATCGGCGCGGCCCCGCATCTCTTGCAACCAGTTATGGGTCCTTCTAAGATTGAATTTGGTGGCCCTGTCTGGTAGGAATCCCGACTGATCTAGATGTACTAGATCTGTGATTACAGCTCGCAGTCGGGTAGCCAGGATGGTGGCCAACAGCTTCACCTCAGTGTTCAGTAAGGAGATGGGTCGATATGAGGCGCAATCCACGCGTGGTTTGCCCTCCTTTTAAATTGGGACAATCGTTGCCCCCGCCAGGTCAGGGGGCAGCTCTCCCTCCTCAAATGCGCCTGTAAAGAGTCCCCCAAGATGTCGCGACAGTAGGTCTGCTGTCCGCTTGAAGAGCTCTGCCGGGAAGCCATTGGGTTGTGGTAAATAAATAATTAATTACCGGTACTATTTTTGAATACATTGAATAAAACAGATAGCTCAATAAATAAGAGAAAGGATTCGAGGTATCTGAGTCTAACAGGCTTTAATCAGGCATAAGGGAAGGGACAGGAATGGGATAGCCTGCACGGAAATAGAATGGATGGCAGCTGCAATGCCTCATCGACAGTGCAGCATATATATAGTATAATACATTACATTACATTGCATACAATAGGCGTAGCAGTAGGCGTAACTCGTAGCAGTCGCGAAAGATAAGAACAAAAATGGGTGTAACTAGAAGGCGTGTACAGGGCGTATACATAGACATGTGGTATGAAACGTCACAGAAATGTCATGAGTGGGGCGGAAACATGGAGGGGGCTACCTGAGCAGCTGGGACCTTTAACCTAGTGGTGCGCGCAAACGGGCAATGACGTGTTACCAGGAAGAACTGGGGGCTATGACTTCTGTGCTAGAAGAGGAGACTAAAGTCTGTGGGGTCAGCACGACATGTACCTATAGCATATCTGGTATCTTGTGTTTGGAGTACATGTTGATAGAAACTAAAAGTTATCAGGGCAAAGGCTACTTGACACTAAGACTGGTGCATGCATAATTCTACATGTATTGCGTGAGCTAGGAATATTCTATGAATATTAATACAGTATTTCTTTTACATGGAGACAGAAAGACTAGACCATCGCGGAAACTGTTGATGCGGTTCAGTAGCTTAGGAATGCAAAGAAGGAGGGCTGGACTGATAACTAGAAGCATAACATACTCTTGGCAGACAGGCAGGCAGAGCCAGGCCGGGCCGGGCACCGTGAGGCAGGAAGTAAGTGAAGGGTCAGGGATGCAGGTGGGGGCTGCATCGCTCCTCGGAGAGGGTTCAGGAGACTGGAGCTTGAATCTGATGTCCGGGCCCTTTTGAGGCCTAGAAACGGGGACAATTCGATGGATTAACGTGTACACTGTAAAACGTGGCAACATAGGCCTAATACTCGTTGCTTTCACGAGAACTGGATACTGGCATACTAGAGTTGGACACAACTGTAATTGCGTCTTTAATCGATCATAGGGGGATATATGCATATCTAATCATGCACATATAACATAGGATGGGGAACACGTAGGCACATATAACATGGCAAAATTTACTTTTCCACATTCCCTCCTTGTGCCCTATGTTTCCATCAGGAAACATCAATATTCATGATACCATCTATCTGTTCATATAGCATCATTTGCTCGTCTCGAATTGTCTTGGAACGGGATTTAGGACTAGGAATACAAGATGTAGCACACAAGCCGCAAATCGCAGGGCCACATTGTAAACAGAGGCAGCAACTGAATATGATCATTACTGCTATACCTATGAATGACAATACTTTCCATCCCCAGGCGGATATTATACTCCAGAGCCAACCGGACCATGTCCAGGTGCCTGGATCTTGGTGTAACTGATGGGCAATTTTATGAAGTCTGGTTATAGCTGAATAAACAGACGGCGCGTTATTAGGAATGAAAATGCAGCAACTAGATCCGATGACTCTACAAGCTCCTCCTCTATCGGCCAGTATGACGTCAAGAACGAGACGATTTTGGAGCACGACAAATCTCATAGCAGATTGCTCTTCAGTTAAGTTACCTAGAGCGGAAGTAGTCTCATTCACTACTGCTTCAAGAGTTCTGGTTAACCTACGTATTAACTTACTATTCTGGACAGGGCCTATAAAGAAAAAGAAACCTTTATTGAAGTCTTGATACTGTTCTAGAGCAGTTTCAGTTTGATCGACAATTGGGGACTCAGTCTCCCTTCTATGTCTAACGTGTACTAGGTGTGTGTTTCTGTGATAATCGGGTGGGGCTAGAAAAACTGGTGGCAGTAGGAAGGCAATATAACATGTTCCATCCCAATCGAGGGGCAGACGAACATATGCGGTCTGACCACAAACAAAATAAGAATGACGTGAGGCTTTGAAAATGGATTTCCCACTGTCACTATACTCGACAATAGTAGTACAATCACTATATCCTACATGTGCGGAACCATTCTTTCTGACACATAATTCGCCTTTAACTGGTAGTACTGAAATAGCAGGCAAATCTGGAGTAGTATCGGACTGAACATTCAGAACCATGAAATTCGAGGAATAATTACCTAGATCATATACTTCGTTTTCTAGATCTAACCCTGTTCTATGGGAAAGACCTTGCTTGTCTGGAAAACATGTTCTATTCAGAAGGGACATATCAGTTAGGGATGACGTTAACGTGGACCATGCTCCACACGAACCATTGTGTGAAAACGGATAAGGAAAGAGTGGCAGAACTCCCTTCGGTGTCTGGAAAGGGGGAAGTCGACCACACACCCAACAATTAGTGGCATTGCTGGTCTGGTGTGAATAGTGTAACATTCTGATAAATGTGTTATTACGCATAGCAAGACGATAGGATAACTCGTGAGGAGGCAGATCACTAAATGTGTGCTCTACTGTAACATTAGGAAACATATGTACATGTGAAATAGGAAAACATAAATGAAAAGCATAACTTATGCAGGTAACCATAAGACTCAGAAACATAAAAAATAACAGAGTAACAATGCATCTACTGCAAATATTCTTTTGATAGCGTATTCTCTTAGAGTTTTGACTAACTCTCTCACTATGTGGGTCTATCTCATACATGTCAGGAACCTGTCTAACCGCTTCACCCGAGAGGGACTTAAACAATTAAACTGTCTGACTGGCTAGACCTCAACTTGGCTTTATACTCCTGCTGCGGAGTTTTCTCTAACAGGGGAAGTTTGAATTCAGAGTCTGTCTTTGGGCAGTCCTTAAGAACAGGGCAGTCTTTGATAAATGTCTTTGGCCGTAATCCATGGAATTTCTTGATGTGGCTGGTATGCACCCAGCCTTTGCGTCCTTCGAGCTTGACTGCGGTCCTTGTCAATAACACCAGCTGGGGCTCCTTCCAACGGGGCTCCAACGGACTTGAACGATCGAAATTGCGCACCAGGACGAATTCTCCCAGAACGACTTCATGCGGTTTTACCTCAGTGTTGTCTGGAAATGCAGCGGCAACCTGTGAACGACAAGAGTGTAGGGCAGACATCAAGGAAGCTAGGTAATCTGTCAGCATATTACTGGAAACGTCTGTAATGCTACGGGGTCTAGGTGTACCCCAGATGTTTGGAGGGCGGCCGAATACGACCTCGTAAGGGGACAGACCTGATCTAGAGTGTGCAACCATTCTCATATAAAAAAGAGCAACTGGCAGGGCTACTAACCAATCTACACCTTTTTCTGTACACACTTTTGCAATGCGGATTTTCAAAGTCTGGTTATGTCTCTCTACGAGACCGGCTGCTTCAGGATGGCGTACACAATGGAACTTCCACTGGTACCCTAACAGAAGGGATACTTGTTTCATGAGTTCAGATGAGAATGGCTGGCCGTTATCTGAATACACGACCCTAGGTAGTCCATAGCGGGGAAAATACTCACGAACCAACTGCCTGGCAGTGGTCGCGGCAGTGTAATCTGGAACTGGATATGCTTCTGTCCATCTGGACAAAGCGCATACAACTACGAGGACATACTTGAAACCTCGACATCGCTCCATCTGAATATAATCCATCTGGAGGACTTCAAAAGGGTGGTCGGGAGGATGGAATCCACCTTGTTCCACCGGGACACTTTTACCTGGATTGAACTGACAACATATCATACAGGTACGTACTTTCTGCTTGGCGGCTGCTCGTAAATGCTTGTTGAACCAAAGGTTCTGGATACTGTCTAACATAGCTTTTTCTCCTAAATGTGCTGGACTATGTGCGGTGTTAATAATGACTTGAACCATAGAGTCGGGGAGAAACCATGTGGCTTTTCCCTTCGTCAACCATCCTTGATCTGTCTGGACCCCTCCTTGTTCGGACCATTTCTTGATTTCATCGGAGGTAGCATGTAACTGTATATCTATTACATCTTGTGTAGGGTCCTTGACTGTCATACAAGTAGTCTGATCAGGAAGGTGTGTCTGTGTCGTGTTAACTGGAATGTCTGGAGTCTGAGCTGTAAGCTTGGCTGTACGATCTGCCAGGTCGTTACCCTGGGAAATGATGTCAGTGACTTTCGTATGTGCTTTGCACTTCATGATGGCGATAGCTGTCGGTAAATGTATTGCATCTAACAGAGCTTGAATGAGGAGACCATGTTGAATCTTGGTTCCATGAGAAGTCATGAAACCTCGTTCCTGCCAGAGCACTCCAAAGTCGTGTACGACTCCGAATGCATAACGTGAATCTGTGTATATGTTTACTTTCAGGTTCTTGGCACGTATACAGGCTTGGGTCAGAGCGAATAGCTCTGCTGCTTGAGCAGACAGGGTGTCAATACGATGTGTTTCTATAACTTCGGTGTCAGTAGTCACTGCATACGCGGCTACTAGTTCTCCTGTACTTGTTCTCATACATGAACCATCCACATAAAGTGTCAGGTCGGGATCAGGTAATGCAATATCTGTCAGGTCTTGTCTTGGCTTTGTCATGGTGTTAACAACTTCCACACAGTCATGTGTGGCAGGATTTGAAGTAACTGACGGTAACAGTGTAGCTGGATTTAGAATGTTGCAGCGTCTGATTTCTATGTGTGGCTGAAACAATGTCAGTTCATAACCTGTTAAACGTGCAATTGTCAAGTGCTGCGTCTGTGTTCGGTTTAAAAGAACTTCCACGGAGTGTGGAACTTGTACTGTCAGGGAGTGTCCTAACACTATGGAATCACTTTGTCTGATAGCTAAAGCTGTGGCTGCAACTGACTTGAGGCACGCAGGCAGAGCCTGGGCTACTGGATCTAATGTGCTAGAAAAATAAGCACAGGGCTTGTATTGTCCTGCTTGACCTTGTGTGAGAACAGATAATGCAGTACCATCACGTTCTGTAACAAAAAGTGTGAAAGGCTTACTGTAGTTTGGTGTTGCTAGAACAGGTGCTTGGCATAAAGCTTTCTTTAACTCATTGAAAACAAGTGTATGTTCCTGGGTCCAAGGGAGGACAGTCGATACGGCTGCCTCCTGTGTTGTTAACTGTATCAGTGGCTTGGCTAGAAATGCATACTGAGGAATCCATTGTCTACAGTAAGAAGTGAGGCCGATAAAAGCTCGTACCTCCTTCTGTATCTTGGGTTGTGGAAGATGCGCTATTAACTGGATACGGTCAGGTGTCAACTGCCTACCCCTCTTGGACAGTAAGTGTCCCAAGTATACCACTTGCTGGACACAGAATTGTAATTTGGAAGGGGACACCTTGTGCCCCATCTCGGCCAGAAAATACAGAACTGTAAGTGACGCACGCTCGCAGTCACGTTCAGAACGGGCTGTGATCAGTAGATCATCAACATACTGGAGCAGGGCAGTGTTAGTTGGCATGTGAATATTGTCTAGTTGTCTCTTAAGTGCTTGACTGTAAATGCTAGGACTTTCTGTGAAACCTTGAGGAGCTCGTGTGAATTTATAGCTTCTTCCATTTAAACAGAATCCAAAAAGAAACTGGCTGTCTGGATGAATGGGGACACTGAAAAATGCGTTCTTGAGATCGATAACTGTAAAGAATGTGGCTTCAGAATCAATGGCTGTCAAGAGTGAGGAAATATCAGGGACCACAGGGTACTGGGGTATGATACACTTATTAAGTTCTCGGAGGTCGATCACTAATCGATAAACTGGAGGTGCATTTGGATCAGTACGTTTAAGAATCGGAATGATAGGAGAATTACATACATTGGAGTCAGTTTCTACAACCACTCCTTGAGCAATAAGCTCGTCAATAATTTTGGATAAGGCTGCTACAGCCTCAGGTGGCCATTTGTACTGTCTGATTTGTGGTAATACAACACCTTGCTTCAGAGTCACACGATAGGGTGTGATGTGCATACAACCTACATCAGTTGGACCTTGCGCCCATAAATGCTGTGGTACATTCAATAATCTTGGATCAAAATCACGTAATACATAATGACCCTTAAAATCTCGCAGGAACAGGCGGACCCCTTCTGGGGAGCAGCATATGACTGCTCCTAATTCTTTTAATGTCTTAATGCCTAATACATTTTCTGGACATGACTTCGTAAGTAACAAATCAGTAGTTCGGGACAGTGGACCAACTTCTAGAGTAACTGGTTTCGATATTTCATTAACAATAGGCTTTCCTGAAAATCCAAGGGAAACATTTCTTGAGCCTGAGAGCGGAGCCCCTGGAACCTCGTCATGACTGATGGTAGTCCTACTTGCCCCTGTATCAATCAGAAACTTTCTGTCTTTCCCTAATACTTGACTATGTACATAGGGACCCTCTTGATCTACAGGAATCTCGATGAGAGGCAAGCCTACCTCCCTCTCTAGGCTGTTTCATGAATATGGTTGATAATCTGGATACTCTGACTGTGCATACTGGTACATCTGCTGTGTAACATGCTGTGTTGCAGCTATAGGCTGCGGTACTGTAACTGTCTGTTGTGCGTTCTGCGGTGGCTGGGAAGTCTGTAAAACTTGTTCTTGTCTAGGCGGACGTGGTCTTTCTTTAGTTTTACCAGTAGCTATGTTGTGTTTCAGAACTGCACATTCGTTTATAAAATGACCTGGCTGTTTACAATAATTGCATGTCCCTTTAACGGGAGCTGTAGGATGACTGGCTTGATTCGGACCCCTCTTCTGACTGTCTTGTGGAACAGACTGTGCAACTAATACTTTCATTTTCGTGTCTTTCATACGTCTTCTTTCATGGTCCTGCTCTTCCCTGATTCTGTTCTGGTGATACTGGAGCATTTGAAGCATCTGTGACGGAGTATTAGCTCGCCAAGAACTCTCGACTTTCAGTACTCGATTTTTAACTTGTGGACTTGAATTCTCGACTAGTTTGGTAACAAAAAGATGAGGGTACGATTCACTACTTGTTTTCAGACCACTATTAATAATGAAACATTTCTCGAATCTAGAATAAAAGTCACTAGTATCTTCGTCTTGTTTCTGTTTACAGGCTGAGATGGCATCCCAGTCTTCCGTTTTCGTGGCTAGTAATCTTGGCAAGACTTGTATTAACAGTTCGGGCAAAGCTTTAGCTTTATCCCCAAGACCGGTACCTGGTACTCGTGTGTTATCTTCGGCTTCTAATGCGGACCAATCTATCTTATTCTCTCCCACCTCCCATTCTTTTTCTTTAAGTTTTTCATATATGCCCGCAGGCAACAAGACCTTTAACATTTTAATGATATCAGGATACGTGTATTCTCCCATACGGAGCATGTCCTTTAGTTCACGGTGAAACCCTGCTGGATCTTTATCGTGACAGGGAATTAGCTTTTTCATCTCTAAGAGTTCCATCTTTGTGATGGGGGTGTAAACAAATACTCGTTCTAGATCACCACCCGCTGTCCTAACTGGATGTACTTCTCGTAACGGATTCTGTCTATCTATGTAGAATGACTTCCTTACTGGGGGTGGAACGGGAACAAAATGCGGAGTCAAGAACGTACTGTATTTGTGGCGCTGTTCTAGAATGACATTAATTAAATCAGTACCTAGACCTTTCCATCTGTACTGGAGTAACTCGTTCAATACATCATATAAAGGACCTGGATCAGAATGTTGAACCTCATACAGTGTGATGAGGTGCTGGATCATATACATACCCACCAGACGTTGCTCGGCTGGGGGCAGTTTCAGAAACATTTGAGCCACTATTTCGTCTGGAAAAGTGGTAGAATCAGTAGTCCACCGGACTGCTGATCGGGCTAGTTCTTGTTCATGCATTGTACTGAGCTCACTATAACCTATTCGTGATTTCAGAATTTTATCGGTAGCTTGGAATACTTGCTCAAGAGAACACTGTTCTGGTGCTGGAGGAGGAAAAACTTTCTTGTGATCTAGGCGTGAATGTCGGTCGGAAAGTCTAGTTCTACCTACATACGCTATTCTGGAGGGATTCTTGTCGTCTACCTCTTCAGTAGAAGAGTCATTCTCTTTCTCGGTTGCTTGTTTTGCTTCTCGTTTCTCGTGTAACTTTATTATTTCCCTACGAATTTTCTTGTACATACTCTCTATACAATTTTGCGTCTTGTGTTTTCCCTCGGCTATATTGTCACTCCACCTGGTCAGAACTTTCATTTCTTCTTGATCTTTTTCCGGACAATCTTGTTCTCTTATTAAACAGTTAATTAAAAACTTTAAAAGCATGAGCTGAGTCTCGACTTTTCTTTGAACCATGGCTTCGTGAACACTTTCTGGATTTGCTCCTGTACGGATAAAACGATATATTCTGTCTAGGTGTTCTCTCATATCGGGCAGGGTGTCCAAGTAGTCGGTCACCCGTCTTAAACGTAATGAATATATGACCATGGTACCATCGCCTGGAACTGGATCATAACGACATTCGGTAAGTGCTCGCTTGATATCTACGTATGTATTCACTTTTGGCGTACGCTGTAACGCTAGTTCATGTAGCGTCATACGTCTGTGTTGAGGCGGGGTACCAGGAGAATCTCCCCCCGCGGCTCCTAAACTAGAATCGTCGGTGTGTACTGTACGTGCTGGGAGAGTGGCTGATGTAGCGGGTACATGTACTGTGGGCTGGGCCGGGGGTGCTGTAACAGATGCTGTAACATTAACTGGACCCACGGGACCAGTGACTGGAGGAGCAGGAATTACATTATTAACAGGGTGCTGAGGTTGAACAGGCGGAATATGATTTGCATATTCTGGGACTGTATCGTCCAAATAAGACGAAAGAAAAATTTCAGCTGCGGTCGGTTTATGACGTAGCTTAATCGGGACCAATGGTGGAGGAAAATTACTGGATGCTTCCGGGGTTGCCTTCGGCAAGCCCTCGGCAAGAAGAGGATACATACCCTTAATAAGGGCATTTCTCTGTCTGTCTGACTGTTCTGCTTTAACTCGTTCACCTACTTCGATTAATTCCCTTTCTTGGGCTCTTTCTGAGGATTCCCTACTTAATTCTGTTTTTCTGATTTCTTTTTCGGTTCTTCTATGAGATTCTTTGCGCCATAACTCGATGGCATCTTTCTGAGACTGTCTGGCTTTCTTTTTCCATAATGCTTCTTCTACTCGCATGATGCACTCGGCATCCCATGTACCTGATATGGGCCATCTATATTTCTCTTCCAACTCCTTGGTATAGTCCACCCATAAGTCTAGATATAATATGGCACCTAAGCCATGCTTATGATACATAAAATGTCCTGGACTGTCCCTAGGCGGGACAGGAACTGCTTCTTCGAGTAACCCTTTCCGGGTTCCTATCTGACGTAACTTGGAAAACAGAGGCATTCTAGACTTGAATCCAAACACAATACAATACACGATAAACACAGTAATGAATAGCAAAACAAATCACTCATACTACGACATTGAAAACACATTAAATAACATTAATAACAGTTCGAACAGAATATTACCTGGTACATTTAAAACATAATACTTGAACTTCTCGAGAACAGACTTACTAGAATTACTGGATGCACTGCTAAAACAGTACAGAACATACCGGTCCCATAAAGAGACACGTCGGACCTGTATCCACCTAGGTGGACACTTCGGACTGGATCTGCGTACCCAAACCCAACGGACCAGAGACAAATTAATTGACCCTGTCTAGATACTACCCCAGCAACGGTACTCACCGGGCAGCAAGAAACTGGAAGGCCTCGGACTGGACTGGACTGCTACGACGTCGGACTACGAACTTCGGACTTCAGTTACAGGTGGGCCTCCGGATACCTCGGACCTTGTACTCTCGGCTTGGGCTCTGGTCGGGACTCGCCGCGTTCCTCACCGCCTCGTCTGGATGCTGGACCGCAACCTCCGTCTCCTCCGTGGGCCTGAGGGATACTTGAAGCAGAAATATCTGCACGTGCACGGTATGGTTCCGTCACGGCTGCAGAGGGTCAGGGGGCCTGCGTGGCTTCGCCGGCGCGTGGGGAAAGGGCAAGTCCCTATTCGGGCGCCATTATGTGGTAAATAAATAATTAATTACCTGTACTATTTTTGAATACATTGAATAAAACAGATACCTCGAATCCTGTCTCTTATTTATTGAGCTATCTGAGTCTAACAGGCTTTAATCAGGCATAAGGGAAGGGACAGGAACGGGATAGCCTGCACGGAAATAGAATGGATGGCAGCTGCAATGCCTCATCGACAGTGCAGCATATATATAGTATAATACATTACATTACATTGCATACAATAGGCGTAGCAGTAGGCGTAACTCGTAGCAGTCGCGAAAGATAAGAACAAAAATGGGTGTAACTAGAAGGCGTGTACAGGGCGTATACATAGACATGTGGTATGAAACGTCACAGAAATGTCATGAGTGGGGCGGAAACATGGAGGGGGCTACCTGAGCAGCTGGGACCTTTAACCTAGTGGTGCGCGCAAACGGGCAATGACGTGTTACCAGGAAGAACTGGGGGCTATGACTTCTGCGCTAGAAGAGGAGACTAAAGTCTGTGGGGTCAGCACGACATGTACCTATAGCATATCCGGTATCTTGTGTTTGGAGTACATGTTGATAGAAACTAAAAGTTATAAGGGCAAAGGCTACTTGACACTAAGACTGGTGCATGCATAATTCTACATGTATTGCGTGAGCTAGGAATATTCTATGAATATTAATACAGTATTTCTTTTACATGGAGACAGAAAGACTAGACCATCGCTGAAACTGTTGATGCGGTTCAGTAGCTTAGGAATGCAAAGAAGGAGGGCTGGACTGATAACTAGAAGCATAACATACTCTTGGCAGACAGGCAGGCAGAGCCAGGCCGGGCCGGGCACCGTGAGGCAGGAAGTAAGTGAAGGGTCAGGGATGCAGGTGGGGGCTGCATCGCTCCTCGGAGAGGGTTCAGGAGACTGGAGCTTGAATCTGATGTCCGGGCCCTTTTGAGGCCTAGAAACGGGGACAATTCGATGGATTAACGTGTACACTGTAAAACGTGGCAACATAGGCCTAATACTCGTTGCTTTCACGAGAACTGGATACTGGCATACTAGAGTTGGACACAACTGTAATTGCGTCTTTAATCGATCATAGGGGGATATATGCATATCTAATCATGCACATATAACATAGGATGGGGAACACGTAGGCACATATAACATGGCAAAATTTACTTTTCCACAGGGTCCCGGGGTTTTGCCGGGCCTCAATCTGGTAATGGCCTCGGTGATGTCACCCACCGTTATGGCCGTCTCTAGGGCCTCTATTGACTCGGGGGGGGAGGGACGGCAGGACTGCCGCATCTAGGTAGCATAGCGCCTCCTGTGTGGCAAGGTCACGCGCCGCATAGAATGCCTCAAAGTGCGTGGCAAAAGTTTTGGCCATCTCCCTATCCGTGTTAACAATAACGCCGTTTCCGGCTTGCACTCCATCAATCCATCTCGCCGCCCTCTCTTTCCTGCTGAGCCACGCCAAAAGCTTCCCCGACTTGTCCCCTACGTCATATAGCCTGTGGAGGGTGGCAAGGGCCTGGGTCTTCGCTTCTTCGTTCACCAATTCCCTATACTGTTTCTGGACATCCAGCAGCTTTCTGAGGGTCTCGTCGCGTTTTTGGGCGAGATATTCCCTTTCTCTTTCTAGGATCGTCTGTTCTAGGGCGGTCACCTCTGCCCGGAGTTTACGTCTTTCTTCACCCCGCCTAGAATTTATCCTATCCCTAAGGACCGGCTTCAGGGCTTCCCACAGGGTGACCTTGGAGTCCACCGTGCCCACATTCTCAGCCAAATACACCTTAATGTCAGCCCGTATACCTCTAAGTAGGGTCGCATTTTGTAAATCCCAGGCCGTCTGGCTCCAAGTTCCCGCGTGTCTAGACTGGTCTCGTCCTACCCTTTCATACAACGGCGAATGATCTGATATACCCCTGGCCCTGTATTCTGCAACATCACCTATTCTCAGGTATTGGCGGGACATAAAAACATAGTCAAGGCGCGAGAACACCTTATGAGCCCCGGAGTAGTATGAGTATGCTTGTGTTGTCGGGTGAAGCCATCTCCAAATATCTGTAAGTCCTATGGCGGACATCTGGCTGCAGAGTGTTGTCTGGGTCTCGCCTCTTGCCCCTTCTCCTGATCTATCGTGTTGGGTGTCCATAACATCATTGAAGTCCCCTCCCACCACTTGTATGGTATCTGAGGTCTCCAAGAGTATGTGATTGAGTGCCGTTAGAGTACGTGATTGTAGTTTGGGCGGTGCAAATACCGAGACAAGTGTGTAAGTGCGTCTGTTCCAGGTGCCCTGCACTCCAGCGTATGTTCCTTGTGGGTCCAGCCAGGTGCGGGTAATGCAAAATGGGGAGGCCATTTTAGCGATAATTGCCATCCCTCTAGAGTCCGATGTGTATCCCGCATGTGCCAATACCCTGTGTCTCCCCCTAGCGAGAAAAGCGCATGCAGTACCCTGGAGGTGTGTTTCCTGCAGGAAGGTAAAGTCCGGATCCACCCTTTTGATATAGGCGTTCACCAGTCCCCTCTTGATTTTAGAACCCAAACCGTTGACATTCCATGTCAGGATACTCAGTTTCCTATCAACCTCTATCGGTGTAGCTATGGTACTTGCCATTGGACTGCATGTGGTCCAATTCCGGCATGTGCAGGTGGTGCGTGAGCTCAATGTGCGCTGCTGCATAGATCTAGTGCAAGTGGCCCCCCTCCCTCCCTTGACCCTCTCCTTCCCCAACTTGAGAGAGTTTGGAAACTTGTCATCCCCCCACCCACCTCCCCGCCTCCCTCCCTTTCCAGTTGCATCCTACCATAGGACCAAACTATCCGCAGGTGAAGGCCTGTCGCCCTCCCACACATCCCTCCCGTCACAAACTCAAAAACAGTAAGAGAAACTTAAAGAACATAGAAGGGCGTGGTATTGCGTGCTCCCACATGACGAGCTGCAATCCCCTGGATCCCAGAGCACCATCTGTCACGAGTGTGAGTCTTGCGTGTCCATTACAGGCGCACCGGATCGCCCCTAGGAGTCCTGCTCCAAGTGGTGGATTTCCTGGACTAGTGGGTGAATCAAGTCCTCCACCTCCTCCTCTCCTCCAGATGCGTGGCCCTCCGATTCTTCCTCCTCATCTCCTTCTGAGCGGATGCCATTGCGCAAGCAACTAAACCTGGAGCCCGCCACGGAGTTATTTCCAGGTGTCGTCGCTCCACCACCCCGAATGTCTTCCGTGGCACGGGATCGGTATGGAGTAGCTGGTGTCAACTTTCTCACTCTCCGCGATTTCCGTCTCTGTGGTTTAGGCATCTCCCAGCGTGTCTTCTCCCGTAGTGATCTCTCCAGGGCTTCTCGCCCTACGGCTTCTCTGCTATTCAGTACAGGGCGTTCCTCGAGCCATTGCCAGGCGTCCTCTGGGTGTGAGAAAAAGATGGGTTTATCTTTGTAGAGCACCTTGAGCTTAGCGGGGAAAAGGAGCATGTATCGAATGTCCAGGGACCTCAGTTTTGCCTTCACAGAGTCAAAAGATCGACGTTGTTTCGAAACTTCCTGGCTGTAGTCCGGGAAAATCATTATGGTCGTGTTCTCCGAGCATATTTCCCCCATTCGTCTGGCTTCTCTTAAGATTAGATCTCTGTCCGCAAAATTCAAGAAGCGCGCTATGACCGGTCTCGGTCTCGCTTCCTCCGGAGGTTTCGCTAGGAGGGTCCTGTGTGCCCTTTCAATGATGAAACACGGTGAGAACTGTGCTGTCGGGAAGGTGGTCTTCAACCAGGCGTGAAGGAACGATGTCATGCTTGTCCCTTCAATTCCCTCTCTAAAACCCACGAAGCGCAGGTTGTTGCGTCTTGATCTATTTTCCGCATCGTCCACCTTCCACAGCAGCTGGCGGTGCGAGGCCTGCAGTTCCGCCATGTCTTGCTTCAGGGCGGATATCGCAGCGTTGTTGTCGTTTATCCTCGTTTCAGTCTCCGTCACCCTCTCGGACAGTTTCCGGAAATCTTGCCGTAGGAGTGTAACCTCGGAGCCCACTTCCCCGATCTTCACCTCCAGGGCCGCCCGGGACTCTTGGATGTCCGTTCTGGAAGCTTGAATGGCCTCCATCAGCAGCGCTGTATCGGTCCGCACTCCGGGTGTCAACGAGTGGTGGTCCGCCACATGTCTTGGCGCCGCAAAGTTGTCCATGGGGCCTTGTTTCGTGGTTTTAGGGATCACGTCTCTTTTCCCCATGGCTGTGCTGTCTTCGGGCGGGGGCCCCCGGGACAGGCCGCAAGCTTCAGACCCCTGACGAGCCAATAATAGGGTGGGGGGGAAGGGGGAAAGCCGTCTTATAGTGTAGGTTGCAGACCCTTGTCCCCCCGGCCAGTGATAGATGCGCGCCTTCCGTTTGTGTCCGGCTCCGTCTCGCGTCCCCGTAGGAACGTGGTTTCACCAACTGCCACCCACGATGAGCACTGCGCCGTCGAGCACCCAGGGCCACCACCACCGTCTTCACCACTGGCACTCCGGGTCTCCCCCTAGACAAGCAGGTGAGCAGGGCAGCGAGCGAACAGCTCTCTGGCGGTTGCCGGGGGGGGGGGGACGCGAGCTCCGGTACCTCACAGTGTGCAGAGAGCTCCCGCATCGGTCATCTCCTTCGGGCAGCTCCCGAGCACCGCCGCCATATTGGTACAGGATCCGGGTCCTTGTGAAAGGCTCAGTGTTCCTGTGTCAGTCGTCCCCCGAAGCCGCCCCTCCGTCAGAGTCGTACCGGAGCCGTTCCGCCCCCGGACTTCACAGCCTGCGGGTGTGTGCGGGGGATAACGAAGGCGACTGGCCCGGCTCCCTCTCACCGTCTCCGGGTCGCGCCGGCCGCCATCTTGGTAAAGGTGGCCGGTAGACGGTGACACCCGTGCTCCTCACCGCACTCCGGGCAGCCAGCACCGCGGACCGACCTGTCCGCCGCGTCTTCGAGGCAGCGCTCTCCGACCCCAACTGGCCTCGGGAAGGCTCCTATGGGCCCCGTCAACTCTCGGGCTCCATGACCGCCATCTTGGCCTCGCTGAGAGGCGTCGATTCGGGGCTTCAGGCTTGGTTTGCTGTGGAGCCCCGCACCGTCGGAGCAGTGAATGGACCTCCGGCAGTCCCTGGGGGGTTGCGGCTCCCGTTAGCCGGCATGGTGCTTCATTGGGTATGGCGAAACGGCGGATCTTTGTGCAGCTCGTCGGGAGCTCCGGCAAGGCACGTCTCAACCGGCCATGCTGCTGGCCACGCCCCCGGTATTTGCACCATCTATCCTGAACTTTATCCTGATTATGACGACAGGGTTATTGAAGATGCAACCCAGCTGATATAATAGCTGCTTTCAAAAATCGATTTGGACTCCGGGAACCGTAACTACGGCACTTCGAACTTTTGCGGCCTGCTCCATGGCACTGCCCGGGGCTCAAGTCAATGTGGCACCCAGGTAGTAATTGAACAACAACGGCCTACGGGGCACTGCTCACAGCCTCGAAGTTAACTTTCGGTTTCGTTTTTGGCTCCTCGGCTTTCTCCTGTCTGGAGCCGCTCTGGCGACCCGGGATGCAGTCTGTCCCTGCAACCCCACTGGTTGATTACCACCGAGTGTCTCCGGTCGTGTGAAATCTAGCTGATTTGGTTTTTTTTGGTGAACCTGGTGGGTGAATCGAAGGGAGCCATTTTTACCAGGTCTCGAAAGCCCCTCAGGGGCGCAACATCCAATATGGCGGGCAAACCAGAGAGCCAGAAACGGAAGACCAAGATCGTTCACCGGGGGGCACTATTCAATCGAATATCATGGATCGCTACACTCATCCTAAGGGGTCCCCCGGTGGTACGTGTAGGTCTCTGGGAGATGCGGGAGACGACTCAGCGGCCGTGGATGACTTAACCCTGCGTGATGTCATGGGCGCCATTGCTAGTATTAAGACCTCTATCGGCCAACAATATGAGGCTCTGGCCTTAAAGCTTGACACTGTGGCAATTGATGTCAACTTGATCAGGGCGGATTTATCAAAGACTAATGAAAAAGTCAAATCCTTAGACCTGATGACCTCCAGCCTCACGACTGATGTGTCCGACTTACAGACTGAGGTTCGCAATCTACGATCCTCCAATGATCTCTTTTCTCGCCGGCTGGAGGATTTTGAAAGTCGGGCCTGACGCAACAACGTACGTATTATTGGGGTCCCGGAAAAACCGGAAGATCCAGCAGTTGATCTCCTTGTCGAGGACCTAATCCTCAATCATCTTGCCCCCAAAGGCCTGAGCAACTTCTTTGCGGTGGAACGTGCACACAGAGTGCCGGGCGGGAAACCCAAGCTGGGCACCCCTCCGCGTCCTATCATCGCCAGAATTTTCAACTTTAGGGATAGAGACGCTATCCTGCAGGCATCGCGGGTGGGCGGCCCTACGAAGTTTGAAAACACTACGGTGAGCTTCTACCCAGATTTCACCCAGTTCATTCAGAAACAAAGGATGGGGTTTCAGGGGGTGAAGCGACGATTGAGAGACATGGGTATGAAATATGCGATGCTTTTTCCATCTCGGCTCCGTGTAGAATACTAAGATCGGACGTTTTTCTTTGACCGCCCTGAGAATGTGAGTGACTGGCTCGATACGTTGCCCATGCAGCGTGATCGCTCTGAACATTCCAGAGGAGCTGAAGGTGGCCCGTTGGAACAGGAGTGAGCAGTGGCTTCGGACTTTCTGGACATTGCGCACAACTGGCAGCTGTGGTTCGATGACTTTTATACTTGCACTGTTTGTGATGGGATACCCAGAGGTGGCGGGGGGGGGGGTGAGACTCCTTCCTCCTCCGGGTTTCTTTTTGTAGACTAGTTTAATGTTAGGGCGACAGGCACACTGCAAGTTGGGGTGGCTTTTGAGTCTAACGCAGGGGTGCAGGGTGGGGGGGTGTGTTTTGGGTATTTGTTGGGGGGGGGGGTTTGTGTATGTTTCACTTTGTTTCAAGGCAACACATTGTTTAACTTTTGGACCTGGGTGCTGTGCTCGCTGTGGGGTGGATTCTGCATTTATTTCTTGGGATGGGGGGTAGGAGGCTGAGGTTATTGTGCTGGAATGTTAAGGGGTTGGGGGATAGGATAAAACGTGGTGTAGTGCTGCAGCTACTGAGACGCCTCTCCCCTGATGTAGTGTTGCTACAGGAGACTCATCTGATCGGAAACACATGCCATGCCATGAATCGGCGAGGTTATCGTCTTGTGGCATACTCTGGATTTACTACTGGTTCTAGGGGGGTGGGTATCCTGGTCAGGGGTTCCCTCCCCCTGGAGGTTGATGACATAATCCTTGACGACAGGGGGCGCTACACTGCTCTCACTGGTAGATGGGAGGGGAAGACTGTCTCACTGCTTTCTGTTTATGTTCCTCCCGGCCTACAGACTACGACCTTTGCTGATCTGGGGAGAGTCATTTTGGGGCTTCCGGAAGGCATCCTGGTGATGGGTGGAGATTTCAATTCTGTCGTCTCCGGTAGGGAAGACCATTACCCCCCCAGGGATCTCACGAGATCACACTCTTGGTTGGGTGACTTCTTGGAAACGCTGGGACTGGTAGATTGTTGGAGGCTACTGCATCCGGGACAATCGCAATACACCTTCCACTCTGGTGCTCAGGGCAGTCTCTCTAGACTGGATTATGTCCTGATGCCGGCGGCGCAGGCCTCTAAAGTCAGGGAAGTCAGACATCTAGCTAGGGTTATTTCTGACCACTCCCCACTGTGGCTTATGATGGATACGAAGAAGGGAACTGAGGGTCGAGTGGCCCCGATCAATCCTTGGTACCTCCGTGACCCCAAAACCCGGGCGGAGTTGATCAAGTCTCTGGATCATTATTTTGCCGAGAATGTGGGGTCTGTGTCCTCTTATGTTTCGCTGTGGGAGGCCTTCAAGACGGTTATCCGTGGCCAGGCGCTGTCGTTAATTGCTGGCGCCAAGAAAAGCAAAAACGAGGCGGTAGTCCGCCTTGAGACCGAAATAGCTGAGTTGGAAGGGGATTTGGAATTGTGTACCACTCACGACATGATTCATCTTCTCAGTCTTAAACAACTTGACTACAGGGCATTGGTAACGGATGCCGCTAAAGTTATGAGTAGAGAGCAGCAGGGACGTTTATATGATGTGGGTGATAAGGCTGGGAAATTGATTGCTTGGTTAGATAGAAAGGAGAAGGCGAGTCGTGTGGTCCCAGTGGTTGAGAGAGTGGACGGAGTGAAAGTGACTGATCCTGTTGAGATTGTGGAGTGTTTCGCGGAATATTTTGCAAAAAGTGTATTCCCGAGTATCCGATAGACCAGAGGAGGACTCCCATCTGCTGCTACGGGACATTGCATTGCATTGCCTGTCGGATTCAGATAGGGAACGGATGGACGCAGAACTTTCCGTTGACGAGGTGGCAACTGCTATTCGTTCTGTACGCTCGGGAAAAGCTATGGGCCCTAATGGTCTCCCCATCGAGCTTTATAAACTGCGTCCTGACAAAATGGCGCCGTATCTTCTTTCTATGTTCCTGGAGTCGCGAGACATCGGCTCTCTCCCTCGTGATCAGCGACTTGCGACCATTGTGGTGATTCATAAGGAGGGGAAGCTGCGGGATCGCTGCGCATCTTATAGGCCTATTTCGCTTTTAAATGCGGAGCCCAAGATCCTCGCAAAATTGCTAGCAAACCGTTTGATAACAGTGATCAGCGACCTGATCAGTCCGGTTTCATTCCACATCGTAATCAGCATTGAACCTGCGGCGCTTGCATGGCGTTCTTGCGAGAGCAGCGTCACTGCGTGAACCGGCCATCTTGGCTTCCTTGGATGCTACGTTGGCCTTTGATACGTTGGAATGGGCGTATCTCTGGGCCGCTCTTGCAAAGTTCGGTTTTGGTCCTGGTTTCATCGGATGGGTGAGACTTCTGTATGAGGAACCATTGGCTCAGATTGTGGTGAATGGTCGGGTTTCTACGTCTTTTATTCTTGGGAGGGGCACACGGTAGGGGTGTCCGCTGTCCCCGCTTCTTTTTGCCCTCGCCTTAGAACCCCTGGCTGCTTGGCTGCGGTGGGAGCCATCGATGAAGGGGATTCAGTGGACCCGGATTTTGAGGACCGAATATCACTCTATCCTGACGATATCTTGTTGTATCTTACGTCGCCTCGAGAGTCGTTGATTGTCTTGCTTGATGTGTTGAGCTCGTTCGGGAGAAACTCCGGCCTTGTGATTAATTGGACTAAATCCTGTGTCTATGTACTCTCGGGTGACTCTCCTTCTTTGCCACGCGGTTGTCCCATGCAAGTAGTACAGACGGGGTTTAAGTATCTGGGGATCTTTATCCCCTTGGACCCCGTGGTCCGTTATGAACGTAATCTGCTTCCCCCGCTCCAACGCTTAAAATCCGACATTGTGGCCTGGCGCAGACTGCCATTGTCCCCCCTCGGGTGTGCAGCTCTTTTCAAAATGATGTCTTTACCGCGGTTTTTATACGCACTGCAAAACACACTTGACGTCATTCCGGCGAGCTATTTTCGGGAGGTGGAAAGTTTGCAGAGACAATTGATATGAGGTGGGCGTTCGCGTATCGCCCTCGCCAAGCTGACGCTTCCCTGGTATGACGGTGGTATCGCACTTCCAGATATAAGGCGATACTATTGGGCTTCCCAGCTGTGAGCGATTAATCATGGAATGTACGGTCCTGCGTTAAATCCTGCGTTTGAAATGGATAAGTGGCTGCTGCCGGGTGGCGATTATAACAGGGCGTCTACTCCAAATCTGCTGGGCAGAAACTTTCGGGACCCACTAAGATAGCGGTGCGAGTGTGGCAATGTGCTTTTGCGGCGATGGGATGGAGGGATCGACTGACTAGAGCAACTCCGCTCTATGCATCTGAACGACTGGGCAGCCTGTGGAAGACGAAAGGTTTTGAGACGTGGGATATGATTGGTATCTGCAGGGTGAATGATATCTGGACCAAAGGTAGGGTCAAGACCTTCGAGGAATTGAAAGTAGAATATGAGTTGAGTGATAAGGAGTTCTTCCGATATGCGCAGATTCGCCACGCGCTGAGTTTGGTTTTTCCTGCAGGTGCCGTTATCCCGGAATCATCCCCGCTTGAAGATCGGGTGCTTGACAGATATGTTCCCCACAGCACTATTTCCCTGATATATAAAAAATGGATTAATGATCGGGTTGATTTGTTGGTCCACCTCAGAGAGATTTGGACTAGTGACGGTCTGGAGTTGGACGACGAGGACTGGCAATCGGCTATATCCTCACCGAAGGAGGTCGCGATTCCGGCTTGTCTCCGACTCGTACAGCTCAAGATCCTGCACCGGATTTATGTGACCGGCCTTCGCCTGATTCGTATGGGATATCCTGTAGATGGGTTGTGTATGCGTGGATGCGGTTTAACTGGTACTTTCCTCCATATAATTTGGGAATGTCCGGAGGTGGTGCTGTTCGGTAGGCAAGTGCATGCTGTGATGGAGGAGGTCACGGGTATAGCGCTGTTGCCGGAAGCAAGGCGTTGTCTGCTGAATGTTTGGGAGCCGAATGATTATGATGAGGCGCGGACTCAGTGGGGGACCCTTGGGAATATGATTGCCAAGAGAGATATCGCGCAATTGTGGGGCTCCCAGAGACCGCCCACGGTCTTGGCATGGAAGGAGAATATGGACTGGTGTATGTTTAGAGAGAAGACGGTGTATGTAGCGCGTGGCAGACCTAAAAAGTGGGGTAAAGTCTGGGTCCATTGGAACTCCTACCGGGGTGATATATGGACACCTCCCCTCGTGGATGCTCAGGATGTTCCGTCTTCCCCCTGACCTGACATTCCTAATAATGTTTATGCTTTGATGTCTATGATTTCGAATTCCCCCCCCCCCTTCTCCCCCCTTCTTACACTGATGATTTGTATCAAATTTTAATGCACTCCCTTCCTCGCTGAGCACCCATCCAGCTGTACTGACTTCTATTGCCTTGTTTGTTTATGTATATTTGAAATAAAAAGAAATATAAAAAAAAAAAAGGAATTGAGGCCCGGATACAAGTTTGTCTTTTGAGACCACCAATGAAGTGCGCGAATCATGCGCGATGTCACCTTGATGGAGTCGTCGAATGATCCCACGGCTTGTTGCCATTGCAGGTGCAATTCTTCTTGTAGAGGTCTCATTCTGAGTCGTGCCAACGGAATCAGGTTTATTGCAGACAAGCACATCCCCAGAAGAGAAGCGAATGTCCGGACAGAAACTGACCTTCTTTTTTTAAATCGACTTTACTAGGCTTTGCAGTCTTAGTTGGCGATCTTCTGATAAGAATGCTTTGCACCTGATGTTTCTACGTCCCCCTAATTGACATCCAGCTTTCCTTTATCGTCAATATTTTTGCTTGTTTCCTTGTCTGCCCCTTTTACCCCACGCTAATTGATTGCGATACGTGTATCTAACTCTGGAGCTCTGCCCGCATGGACTCATGATCATGTAACACTGTACTTTTGCCTTGTGAGTTTTGTTTTTTTCTTTTGTATGTTTGTTTGATTTAATAAAAATAAAAAATAAATAAAAAAGAATGCTTTGCAATGTATGGTATCCAGTCTTGCTCCCAGAAAAGGTATCACTTGGAGAGGTTGTAATTGTGATTTGCTTTCGTTGGAGAGTGAGTCCCAACTTTGAAAAGAGATGTAGGCATGTTGAAATTGCCTCTTCCATTATTCTTTTCGAAGGACTCTTGAGCAACAAGTCGTCGAGGTAAGGAAACACTTGTATTCCTCGAGATCTCAGAGCTGCCGAAACCGGTGCTAGGCATTTCGTGAAGATCCTTGGTGCTGATTTCAGTCCAAACGGGAGTACCTTGAACTGAAAGTGGACGCCAGCCACTGTGAATCGTAGGTATTTGCGATGTTTGGGATGTATAGGGATATGGAAGTATGCGTCTTCCAAGTCCAGAGAAGCCATAAAATCTCCTTTGTTGAGACAACTTAAAACTTCAGCAAGCGTCACCATTCGGAAACTCTGTTTCTTCAGAAACTTGTTGAGTTTCGAGAATCGGGCGCCACTTCCCTGATTTTTTTTTTTATGAGGAAGAAGCGAGAGTAGAACCCTCTTCCTTTCTGCGACAAAGGAACTCTTTCTATCGCATTCTTGCAGAGCATGTTTAAGGCTTCTTTGAAAAGTAAGTGAAGACGAGGGGGAGGGGGACCCTTGGGCGGGGTCGTAGGTGGTTGCTTGGTAAATTCCAATGTGTGACCTTTGTGTACTAGGTCGAGGACCCACTGATCTGACGTGATCTGTTGCCACTGGTGAAAGAAGGCCGAGATCTTTGCACCCACAGGAGGTGCGGGAGGAATGACTGGCGTTCTGCTGAACTAATTGTTTCCTGTTGGAATCGCGACCTTCATTGTTTGATCGTCTTCGTCCTCCCTGACGAGAGAAACTACCAGAAGCCGATTGTCTGTATGACGTTTGATAGTAAGGCTGTTTGTATTGCGGCTGGTACTGCCTGTTCTGATGATTGTGATAACCTCCCCTGGATGTAAAGCCACGACCTCTGGCTCCTCGGAAAGATCCACGTTTGTACTGGAGAGCAGCTTAAGATTTTGCAGTATCTGTATCAGTCTTGATAGCCAACACTGCTTCATCTATGTGCTTTCCAAATAATGAATCGCCGTCATAGGCCATATCCAGGATCTTGGTTTGAACCTCTGGCCTAAAAGATGTCGCCTTAAGCTATCCTTGGCGTCTAATTACCGCAGCCCCTGCAAGCTGTCTGAAGTTGGTATTAGCAATGTCTAGAGCGCAGTCAATAATTTCGGATGCGGCTCGTTCACCTTCCAACGCAATTTTTCTTGCCTCTTGTCGGCGATCTTCCGGGATAAGGTCTATGAATTCTGCCAAATCCGACCACATGTGGCGGTCGTACCGACCGAGAATAGCCATTAAATTTGCTGCCTTTATGGAGGATGCAGCATTAGTGGAAAACTTCTTTCCTATCAGATCCAATCTTCTGCCATCTTTATCAGGTGGAGTTGAAATTGGTGTGGCTGGATTCTTTGATCTCTGCTGAGCAGCTTGTGATATGACTGAATCCGGACGTGAATGACCTATTAGGCAAGATGGAGTATCCGGCGGAGCTCAGTATTTCTTCTCAATCCGCAGAAAAACCGCAGGTATGGAGGCAGGCGTTTTCATGATTTTAAGACCGTCATTCCAAATGTAGTCTATATTTGGAATCGCTCTTGTAATTTTTCTATAATCCTCTTTAAAATCATGCAAGAAGTAGTCAGACTGTTCAATAGTGACTGGTAATTGGAATCTAGTAGCAGCTCGTTGCATGAGGTTGTGGAAGCCGCCGATATCCTCAAGAGGAGAATCTGATGGCTGAGGAATAGGTGGAGAGGGCATGGGAATGATGTAATCATCCCAAGGATCCCCATCACCAGTGTTGTCGGGTAATTCACCCTTTTCTATACCTTCCTCGTCCGAGGATGAAGTATCATTGTGCCCTTGCGGTGCTGATCCAGAGGGCTTCCTTGGAGAAGTAGGAATTTCCACCTGAGGTAGCAATGCTGGCACTTCAGCCGGTGCGGGAGGTAAAACAGGAACAACCGTTTATGATGGAAACCTTTGTCGGCAATCAGCCAACATGGCTTGTAGGTCTTGAATCAAAGAAGGAGGAAGATGACTGGTCTCTTCTTGATGTGAAACCCTTCTGGGATGTTTCTGATAAGGGGTAGAGAGATCTTCCTGGTAACAATGTTCTTGGAAATCTTCTAAGTCATCATCGTCTTGGCATTTTATTTGTAGCTCTGAAGGATGGCGAGCTATGCCGAAAGGTCCTTCCTCATCATCCTCATCAGACTCATCATCTTCCACATACTTCTCCAGGATGTGCGATGGCAGTAATGGAGAGATGTTGCTGTAGTCTTGCCTGCGGTAGGTTTTTAGCTGGAAGTAAGAATAGGAAATAGGCGTAGCCTGTTACACTGGAGGAATCGCTGTTGACTAATCCGTCGTCGACGGGCTCTTCATCGTCAACGGGGTAATCTTAGTCGACGGTGTTGTCGTCGACGGCTCTTCGTCAAAGGCTCTTCGTCAACGGTGTCTTAGTCGTCGACAGGATCTTCGTCGACGGTGTCTTCGCCGCCGAGGGAACTGTCGTCGATGCTGTCGTCGACGGAGGTTTAGAGGAGGAACTCTTTGTCGACGAGTCCTTCGCCACACTAGATCTCTTTGAAGTAGATACTTTAGCAGACACAATAGGTGATGAAATAGCCATGGTAGAGATCGTAGTTGTAGAAAGAGGAGCAGCCGAGGTCACAGATACCGTATGAGAAGACACCAGAGTAAGAGTTTTGATCTGCGCTGTACTCACGGTTCTGGAAGTTGAAGGCCTTTTGGAAATCTCAGAGGACGGAGACAAAGCCGATCCAGAGGGAGGCATGGTAGACCTCCTTTTTTTTTTTTTGGGAAAACCTTTATTAGCACTTCAAAAGAATACAAGTATGGGCCTACAACCGCCAGGGCCGGCCGCTAAGCAGGATTCGTCACAGCAATGCAGTCATGACACTTCTCGGCAGCCCGTGAATCGGAGGCATTAAAGATTCAGTGAAAGCTTGTTATTGAGTGCACCAACCAAATTACAGGATTCAGAAAAAAGGCTCCATTTTATAATATAAGAATGAAAGGATCAGGTGCCATACAGTAAAGCAGTCACACGAAATGCGAACAGAATAATAAAACACCCACAGTCAGAACGATCGCAATTAGAACAATGGCGCTAGTGCAGATGATTCAGGAAAATCAAGCATATAGCCACAGTTCGCACCAATTAAGCGCCTGCCCATTGATACCGATGATACTGTAGGAAATACAAGCATTGATAAAATTAACGATAATACACCCAAAGCGGGCCCACCACGCTGGCCCGAAGGAGGAAGAAACAAAAGAAAAGGAAGAGAAAGAAACAAACGAGAGAAAAAGGGCCATAGAAACAAAAAAGGGCAAAACGAAAAACCCTTCCCCCAACCCCCCTCCCTGCACCCCTGCAGATGGCTACGGCCAACCCCCCCTAGCAGCGTGCATGTCGCCCCAAATAACCGAAACCCTAAATATAGAGAGAGCTAAGAGATATAAAAGATAACTAAAAAAACTAACAATAATGTATGGAGGAGGGCCTTCGTACAGGCTCCCGGCCCCTCCCCCGCCCACTAACACTTGGCCTCCCCAGAATTCCAGACACAACAGTAAATACACTATTTGCAAAGAACGGGGGATTCAATACGTGCCAGCCTTGCCTCCCGGTACTAACATTCAAAGTGAACCCCACATCGTTACCACTCAGACCAATGTCCCGAAAAATAAGTCGTCCTCAGCCTTGACCCGCACGATCAGGCACACGTGTGTACTCCCTCCGAACGGCCGCCATCCTAAAAGAGTCGAAGCATCGGTGGTATGTGCTTGAATGCAAACATGAGAGAACCCACGATGATTTGAAAGAGTCGGGCTTATAAAGTCTAGGTCCCATCCACGCTGATAAAGTCTCTCGACGTCGCTCCAAGTCAAGCCGAACCAAGTCCGAAAAGGACGAGTGGACTGCCCTTCCGCGCCACTCCCGAGTGTCCACAGAAGTCGTAGGCTTCGATACGTGGTGCGGTGTTACTCCCGTCCACCTCAAAGTCGCACTCACTGACACAATCGGGTTATCCAATTTATGTTCAATAACATAAATACCGTCTAGAGTATTGTACATCTCTCGTGTCACGACCTCAGTCAAACGGGGCTCGATGAACTCCGCTACTCTCTCAGTGCAGCTAGATGGAGGAGCAACCGCCTTCATATGCCCCCAGTCATAAGCAGCAGCATCCATTTTCTTTCCCAGGTTTCTGAGGCTACGGCTCAGAAAAAGGTTGAGTTCACTGATAGCCACCATTATGCCTCCGAGCGTAAGTTCAGCACCGAACGGCTCCATACGTTTCCCCACACAAGCTAGGTTTTGGTCCGGATTTGGAGACCCCGTACAGAGGACATTTCTCCCCGGGTCATCAGCACGACCGTATTCGGGCGCCTCGGAGGAGCTGGTCCGAATCGCAGAAGGGTCCCCGTCAGGCGGCATATCTCGCTCTCTGCTCACGATCAGACACCCGGGCTCTTAGAGACAGACCCCCCAAACAGACTCCCCCAGTGGTCAGGAGCGAGAGCCCGTGATTCAATCCGTCTTCATGTCAGGAGAGATCGGAGCCTTGACCAGGATGTATGCGCGACCATCAGATCGCACACAGGATGGTTTCAGCCGTTCAGGTGTCGAAGTCGGTCAGTATATCACTCCGCTTGCATCCACAGTGTAATTAAGTCACTCCAACACGGCGCCATCAGCACGGCTGTTTTTGTCGAGATGGGACCAAGCTACTCTTCCGCTCCGGTAGGCCGATTCCACCCCAGTTTTATGTCCGATGTTATTCAACCGATAGCCGGGTGTACTCCTACTCGGGGTCCCGGCTCAAGCGCCGATGTGGGCCGCAAACTTCGAGACGACGTTTCTCCGCATTCAGGGGTCATGGAACAGCCGGGGTTGCACGACACTGTACCATTTCAGTTCACATACACGAGAGCGGTGCATCGGCCCAGGAGAACTGGCAGGATTTCGTAGCAGGATGAGGAGGCTTACGGAGCCAGGAGCCTAAGCAGCCATCTTGGTCGCTAGCTTGGCTCCTCAGTTATGGTAGACCTCCTTGACTGGTCAGAAGTCTCATGAGAGGCCTTGTGCTTTCTTGCTGTAGATGAGGAGCTGTCGTGGGATCTAGCCCTCTAGCTAGATGTTAGGCCCTGTCATCCTCCTCAGCCGACGAGTATTTCAGCCATAAAAGCAACCTTGCTTCCCTGTCTCTGATGGTTTTAGCAGGGAAGGTTCGACATATTCTTCAGTCCTTAACTACATGGTTAGGATGTAGACAGTATATGTAGTCCTTGTGCTGATCATCTACATGGACCCTCTTCTTATCACAGGTCCTGCAGGTTCTAAAGAGAGCTTTCTTGTCAGACATCTTGAAGAGTGAAGGGTGAAGAAACTGAGTAGGCACTCCGGGAGACTCCCTTCCACACGACGTGCGGTGAAAATCTGAGAACTGCCTCTGCTGGGAAGGTTCTAGAGGGTGCTGGCAGCTGATTGGTTGGAACTATTTTTTAGTTATTTTCATATAATGGATAGACTAGTAAGTTTTGGGCCTTCTGGGCCTCTTTTCTTTTTAGCCTACCACACTTCTTACTAAGGCACTGCTTTTGTATATATATTTTTACCGTGGGACTCCCGCCTCAGCGACGGGCAATGATTCAGGCATGTGAATCTATGAAAGATACCCCAATACTGGATAAATGTTATTGGCTTATAAAACAATCAGTCTTTAGGTTACGCATATGCCATTGGAACTTAGGGTAGCTATACCGTGTCGGCAGAAGACTGTTTTTGCAGTAATTGGCTTTGCTTTTTAGGTACCATTTGTTGTTATTACAGTTAATTGAACACAAGCAAATAAGAAAGCTCCCAGAATACACTGATTTGTTAAATGAAAGCACAGTACTGGGAACATGGTGTTCTGCCAACATGGAGCTCTTAGGCAATCTTAGCTATAAATGTTATTTGTTTGGTACAGGTGTACAAAAGAACAGTGAAAAGGCACTTGTTAGGGATGCCACCAAAATCCGGTCTTTGTTTTAAATTTAGCAGTACTTTGTATTGTAGCACCCATCATTTCAGTTTTATTGTTAGCAGACCTACATGTCTCAATGTGAAAAACACTGTTTCAAAAGCTGGAACTGGCTGACAGTAGAACACATGGCATGGGACCAGTTGACAGCCATGTAAACATAGAACAGCTGCAAACGAGTGAACTGCAAATCTGTCTTGTTCACTGCTTTGTTTTATTATATGTTTGTGAAGGCAGCAGGGGAAATGTTTACTGCTTTGTGTTATTATAAGCTTGTGAAGGCAGCAGGGGAATATTTGGTAATATACACCAAAGGTGCTTAATTTCTTGTCAGCTTTTTAGTAAAACTTACATGAGACTCATTTTTCAACTAAAATAATTTCTTTTGCTTTGGTGACTCTTATAAACAATCCTTTCCTCACAGTATTCATGTAAAAGCAGCTAATATCTACAGATCAATTGATCCATATGTTAAGCCCTGTGTTAACAGCACACTGTGCTGAAAACGTTGCTAAATATTTCTTCGTTATTGATGGGTTCATCATCTTTATTATCATTTGTCTCATTGAATTAACAACCATTTTAGTGCAGTGTCATATTTTAGCAAAGTAACATTGTATTGATCTATGTCCTCTGCCATGCTGGAATCTCATCTCCCAGCTTTGAAGATCTCTCAGCAGGCAGAATAGTAAGGGCACTGTTGTTTTGTGACAGAGCCTCCAGGCAGTAAAGTCATCAAGTCAGCAGGCAGAATAATTTTTGCGCAACGTGAGTCTTTGGCTCAGCCCTACAAGGTTTATTTTCACATCCACTGGTGACACGAGTGAACGTTGTTCAATGCATCGATGTTCAAATGTGAAAGCCAGGTTATTGGAGCCTCACAGAACCCCACCCAATACATAGATGAAGTGGTGTTAATGCTTTTGGGTTACCAACAGTCTATAAACAGGGATCCAGAGACACTGTGGTGATTGGAAACAAACTATTTCATTCTCTCTAATATCACACACGCACAAACTGCACTAAGAAAAAGACACTTTAAAAGCGTTTTATTTCAACAGCCTCAATCTGTTGGTTAGGATTTAAAATACTAAACAAGAAAAGAGTGTCCAATGGTAGTATTCAACCACCGTTAGGAGCAGGTAGACGACTTCACTTAAGGCGTTAAGGAAAGCCCTCACTCACCACCTAGTGATGACATGCTTCATCATCGGGCCCCACAAAAGAGATCGAGTGTCTCTTTTGTGTGCTACAACGCCAGATCTACTGCGGAGCGGGTTGGTGGGTTCAGGCAGTGTTGTGCAAAGAAAACTAGTGAGTGGTGGATAGTTAAAAATAGTCAGTAGTGTATCAAAATTAACTTTATTCTAATGATCACTAAGGACTTATAGGTTAAAATGATGTGTTGGAGATTCGTCCACAGTTAATTAAGTGGTAGTTTCCTAATTATCAGTCGACATGTTTCAGCCACGAAACGGTATGAATTTACCTGGCCTTCATCAGGACTCAGCGTGTGTTAAACCCTGGTGGTATGGACTCTCTAAGGCCCACCCTTACCTAGGGGCGTGAAAGTGAAAATTAACAAAAAGGTGTAAAGTGCAAAAAAATTAGGAGGAAATGATGTCCTCCTAATTACTCCTGGTTTAGGAGTCTTCCGAACTTACGGTTCCTGCACCTGTAAATAAAAAATGACAAGGACATACATGTAGGACAGAACATACATTGACTAATGATGCTGATCACTTCATGTCAATCCATTGTGCCCCAGTTAGTGGTTTCAGAGACATTGGGGCCGATTAGGATGGCGGACGGACTTGCGTCCGTCCGCCACCCTTGAGGAGGAGGGAACGTCCGCAGGGGCTGCGGCGTTCCCTCCGTGCTGATTAGGATGTGACCGCCAGGGTGGCGGTCACATCCTCTATATTTAACATTGCGGCGGGTGCAGCTACAAGCTGCACCCGCCGCAATGTTAAAAAAGCATGTGTTACATTTACATGCACAAAGCGGCAGGCACCGCACGGTGCCTGCTGCTTTGTGCACGCAAATGCAGGGGGGTACCATAGGTACCCCCCATGTGCACCCCCACCCCCCATTCACCCAGGGGGCCCGCAACGGGCCCCCAAAGTGAATGTCCGTATGCTTTTCCATGGCGGAAAAGCCGCCGTGGAAAAGCAGTTTAACACAACCATCATAATATGGCGGACGGTGTCTCATAGACACCGCCTGCCATGTTATAGCTTTTCCGCCGCGGTCGGAAGCCGACCGCGGCGGAAAAGCGGCGGACGGAATTCCAGACCCACCAGCCATCCTAATTTGGCGGTGGGTCTTTGGAGCCTCCGCAGAGGATTTTCCGCCTCCTCCGGGCCGGAGGTGGCTTCCGCCGGCCCGGAGGAGGCGGAAAATCCTCCATCCTAATCGGCCCCATTGTGTGGCCAAATAACAATATAGTTATCACCACCATGGTCCCCAAACTTTTAACGCTAAAAAGTGGGTAGTGCTGTGTACTATACGTGCTATAGAAAGGTAGTGTTGTTTAAAAGGGGGGAGATTATTTCCAAAATCGCTATCAAGATAAGATGCAGGCGCGATCGCGATCGCACTAACAGATTTAAAATTCTCACTTTTTTGGTGTCAAGGATTCACACCATGGGTCACAGGAGGGGGGTGGGAACGTAATTGGCACACCCTGTAAATTGCCGAAACAAAGGGGGTAAACGTACAGTCAATCAGATAGCATTGGTTAAGTACTTAGCTTAGTGGAGTAATTGCTAGGTGGTTTCTGCCTTTACTACCGCGCCCACCTGGAAGCTGACTAGCGCAACTTATTTACTTAACGCTCCCTTGGCTTCGCGCTCACATCTTCGGGGTCCAGTCGAGGGTAGATGCAGGTACACAGCGGGTGCCGAGCGTCGAGGGCGTGAGTAAAGGCAGAAACCACCTAGCAATTACTCCACTAATCTAAGTACTTAACCAATGCTATCTGATTGACTGTACGTTTACCCCCTTTTTATTTATTTATTAATTAATCTTGTTAAGCGCGAACAGCTACCCATAAGGGTTTCCCGGCGCTAGGAGACAGAACGACAACATAAGGCAGAAGAACTTAGAGATCGAAGAGCCAGGTCTTCACTGCTCTGCGAAATCGCGTGTGACTGTTTTCCATACGTAAGGCCAGTGGAAGTCAATTCCACAGTCTGGGTCCTAGGTTTGAAAAGGAGCTACCGCCCATTCTGGTAAGTTTGAACCTAGGTACATTGAAAAGATGGTGAGCTGAGGAACGGAGAGAGCGAGCTGGATGGTAAGGGCTGACAAGGGCCTGAAGGTAGAGGGGTGCTGATCCGGCTTTGACCTTGTGCATAAAGCTCAAAGCTTTAAACTTAATCCGGTTTTCAACACGAAGCCAATGTAGCTCTCTCAGGTGTTCTGTAATGTGGTCACGTTTACGACAGCCACAGAGAAGCCGAGCTGCAGCATTTTGTACCAGCTGAAGGCGACGTATGACGGCCTTTGGAGACCCCAGATAGAGCACGTTGCCGTAATCCAATCTGTAGGTCACCAGGGCGTTCACGACAGATCTCCAGGTGTTTTTGGGGATCATCCAGAAGATTTTACGCAGCCATCGTAAGATGGTAAAACAGATGGCTGTGACTCTGTTTACCTGATCTTTCATGGAAAGACCCCTATCGATGATTACTCCCAAGTTTCGAACTTGTTCAGATGGAGTTGGAAGGGGACCCATGGAAGTGGGACAGTGAGTCAGGTTCCAGAGATCGGGTTTGTTGCCAAGAATCAGAACCTCCGTCTTTCCGCCGTTTAACTTAAGTAAATTGTTGTTCATCCATTCAGCTATCTTGCTCAGTCCAGTTTGCAAAGGGGAGGGGGCCGTGGGATCAATTTGAGAGAGTGAAAAAACAATTTGTGAGTCATCGGCATACGAAAAAAGATTTAATGCTGAACATTGTGCAACATAAGCCAAAGGTGTAACATACAAATTAAAGAGCAAAGGGCTAAGGATAGACCCTTGGGGTACCCCATGGGGAGAGGAGTGACTCTTAGAGGATGATGACTTGGAGAAGATTTGAAAAGTGCGGTCAGACAGGAAAGATGCAAGCCAGTCCAATGCTTTGTTGCCAATGCCAATGGCAGCAAGGGATTTGAGAAGGATACTGTGTAACACAGTATCAAAAGCTGCGCTGAGATCGAGCAAGATCAGCGCAACTGTTTCTCCTCGATCCAGGAGCAAACGCAAGTTATCTGTGACGCCCAGCAGGGTCGTCTCCGTAGAGAAACCAGGGCGAAATCCCGATTGGGAAGGATGTAACAGATTGTTGTCTGTCACAAATTTTGAAAGATGGATATGGATGTGTCGTTCCAAGACTTTCGAGAATGCCGGTAATAACGAAATGGGACGATAATTGGCGGTTTACCCCCTTTGTTTCGGCAATTTACAGGGTGTGCCAATTACGTTCCCACCCCCCTCCTGTGACCCATGGTGTGAATCCTTGACACCAAAAAAGTGAGAATTTTAAATCTGTTAGCGCGATCGCGATCGCGCCTGCATCTTATCTTGATAGCGATTCTGGAAATAATCTCCCCCCTTTTAAACAACACTACCTTTCTATAGCACGTATAGTACACAGCACTACCCACTTTTTAGCGTTTAAAAGTTTGGGGACCATGGTGGTGATAACTATATTGTTATTTGGCCACACAATGTCTCTGAAAACACTAACTGGAGCACAATGGATTGACATGAAGTGATCAGCATCATTAGTCAATGTATGTTCTGTCCTACATGTATGTCCTTGTCATTTTTTATTTACAGGTGCAGAAACCGTAAGTTCGGAAGCCTCCTAAACCAGGAGTAATTAGGAAGACATCATTTCCTCCTAATTTTTTTTCACTTTACACCTTTTTGTTAATTTTCACTTTCACGCCCCTAGGTAAGGGTGGGCCTTAGAGAGTCCATACCACCAGGGTTTAACACACGCTGAGTCCTGATGAATGCCAGGTAAATTCATACCGTTTCGTGGCTGAAACATGTCGACTGATAATTAGGAAACTACCACTTAATTAACTGTGGACGAATTTCCAACACATAATTTTAACCTATAAGTCCTTAGTGATCATTAGAATAAAGTTAATTTTGATACACTACTGACTATTTTTAACTATCCACCACTCACTAGTTTTCTTTGCACAACACTGCCTGAACCCACCAACCCGCTCAGCAGTAGATCTGGCGTTGTAGCACACAAAAGAGACACTCGGTCTCTTTTGTGGGGCCCGATGATGAAGCATGTCATCACTAGGTGGTGAGTGAGGGCTTTCCTTAACGCCTTAAGTGAAGTCGTTTACCTGCTCCTAACGGTGGTTGAATACTACCATTGGACATTCTTTTCTTGTTTAGTGATTAATACTGGGGAATATGAGTGTCACACTACTCTCCCTGCCTCTCTTTTTGTTTGGACATAGGATTTAAAATAACCACACACAATATTATAACAGCACATTTGAGTGTTGAGGAACAACAAGAATATAACAAACATTTCTACCATAGTTAAATTGTCATCCAAAAACCTAACACCCTGAAATCTACTTGTATGCGCTACACTAGTGGAGCATGGAGTAGTATAACTTGCTTCTAGAGTTTCTTAGGGAGAATCTGCGCATTGCATACCTGCTTAAAGTAAAGTGCTGTAGTTGTCAAAAGTTTGGGAGGTGAAAGCTAATACATTTCATTTTATGTCCACCCAAGGGTGGGGCTATCAACAATGATTCTGTAACGAACAACACTGATATTGTAGACAAAAAGACAGTTGACTTGAAAAACATTAGTATATTGAAAAAATTATGTATTTTTGAAGTCATGGTTTAGCCCGGTGGGCTCCAGATCATTAAAATCCGGCGATTGACTGTGCAGGTTGTAAGCTGTCAAAGAGTTGAGCTTTATTAGTCTCTTTAGAAGGTGAGCTTGTATCCATGGCTTCACTTTCCTCTTACCGTTATGCACACACTGATTTCCAAAACATACCTATTTTTCTATTGATCAGGCCATACACACCTGTTCCTTTGCCGTGATGAAGACCCCACGGTGATGTCATTCATACACACACACGTTACTAGGGGTCGAAACGTCGACGTTCATAATTAAGCGTTGTTGCCTAACCAGACCCATACAATTAAGGAGGTCTTGCTAGGGTTTCTGTTACTGTTTATACCATGCGATGAAATGAAAACTTGATGTTTCATGTACTGTGTTTTTTATGTAAAGTTTGTACTGTCGAAATGTGTACAGCCACTGTCTATCCCTTTTCCATGTCACCATTGTAAATAATCACTTATGTTGTTGTGTAGATTTGATATGTGTCCTGTTATGTCACTTTCTAAAAATACATGATTTTTTCAATATACAAACGTTTTTCAAGTCAACTGTCTTTTTGTCTCCAATATCAGTGTTGTGCATTACTGAATCGTTGATAGTCCCACCCTTGGGGGACATAAAATTAAATGTAATGACGTGGCAGAACCACTGTTCACATAACGTACCTATCCCCAGGTTCTGCACGTCACTGGGTTACCCCATTGAGATTATCAATCTTTATAGAAGGCAGGCAGTCCTCCCAGGGTATTGGAGGTTACTGGGCCTGCAAGACAAGTTGACTTTTGTAGCAAGTGCGAAAGGCAGCAGTTAGGCCGGCAGGGCTGGTGCCAAGTCAGTCACTGGTCCTTCTTTTTTGCTGCTTCGGCTTGGCGGCATCTGGGTTCGTAGGTCATCAGGAATCTGATTTCAGGGTCTTTGGGTGCCACCTAAATACTAGATTTAGAAGTGTTACAGAGGAGTGACAGGTAGGGACTAATGGGTTCCTTACCTGGGGTGTCGACACCCTCTATTATGCTACCCTCCTGCGGGAGGGCGACATAGCCCTAACCCTAGTTCAACAAGTCCTACCATCTTCAAGATGTAGGGCACTGAAAAATATGCTTCACTTCACCTCCAGCACCTGAGGGATGGAGTTGGCAAAGGGCGGCCCACCTATTCTCACCTAGTTTTCCAACTGATTCTCCTGTCAAAAGTTGGGGTTTAAACCAGGGGCTGTCATCTGCTGCTAGCAGCAGAAACTGGGATTGCATTACAAAGGCGGCAAGACCTTTGAAGCTTCCCTCTCGAACACTGTGCTCATCGTTGGGAGGAGGTGTGACACCTCCGCACCGGATGGGCTTTGTTTCTGGCCTCAGAGAACAAGGGCTCTCGACCCAGGGATCAAAAATTAATGTATGACGTTATAACGCAGTTTTTACATCACAACATTCACTACAACGCATTCCATCACATCGCATATAAAAAAACTACCTTTACAACGCATTCCATTACATCGCATACCATAACATTGCATTTAAGGTAAGTGTTGGATAGTGTAGGGGTAAAAAATGACTATTCTAACTCCAGGGGGTGCAACAGTAGGGTAAGTGTTGGATAGTGTATGGGTTAAAATTACTATTCTAACTCCAGGGGGTGCAACAGTACGGTAAGTGTTAGATAGTGTAGGGGTACTATGCGTTGTAATGGTATGCGTTGTAATGCCTGCGTTGTAGTGGCATGCAATGTAGTATCATGCGTTGTAATGGTATGCGTTGTAATGACATGCGTTGTAAAGGATGTTGCGCTGTAATGACTGCGTTGTAAGTGTAGTGCTATGTAATGACTGCATTGTAAAGGTTATTTTTGTGGTTCTATAAAATCCACATACTCCTACTCAGGGGTCTTACCAATAGGTAGTCCATTCAAAAAGCAGCAAAGGAATTGACAGAGAATCTGAAATATGAAAAGACATCTTTATTACATACAACAGTGAGGCTACGTCGCCCAGCCACGCCTAAAAGCGACTGAATGAGATAGCCTGCCTTCATGGACTCCGCACAGTCCTTTTATACAGTTTTTTATGCCTTGGGCACATATTTGAAATACATTCCCAGAACGTGCACACAGATGCAAAACCCACTTTCAAGATAAGTCCAGGCCATAAACAATGTCCACATAATGAATACATTCTTTAGCTGACAAGGCCGGATAACCCCAAAACAGTAAGATCACAGCCCATGGCATAAATAGCTCGTGGAGGCAGGAACAGGGACAGATGGAAGTAAGATAGGCAGGGTGTGTATGCGATGAAAAGGTTTATGGCATGTTGGGCCTTGATGTTATCTTGCTCGGCCACTGGGAGAGGAACTGACCAAACAGGCTCGGCCTGGGGCAATGGTTTCACCTGGTCCAGGTCAGGAAAAAGTCAATCAAGGTGTACGTGGCTTTTTGGGATCGAATTTAGCTGTGTGTTATAGCCTATGTAAAGGGCAACACACAACATGGCTGCTGTACACAAAATGGATGCCAAGGGTTCAAAACGAAAATGACAATTTCGAGGTGAAATTGTTACTGGAACATAACGAAAATGCTTGTACATAGTGTACTGGCTATTCTCGGTCTTTTGATATAAAAATCGTCATGCTATGACAAAGTTTATTACACGAGTACAGAATTTTAAAGTACCACAGACGCACCTTTTGCCCTTACATAGGCAATAACCTATACTCACGCTAGTCTGAGTCCAGATCTATATTTTATAAAAAAATCCTCAAGATGTTACTGAAGCATAATCCTATTTCCTAGCGTCTCTCTCGGGACAGGTCTCCCTACACACGCAGTAGAACAAAGGCCATATATGGCAGGACAAAAATAGGGAGTGCCTCTATCTGTAGTATGTGGTACAAGACCACACACCTAACAATAAGTGATGTTCAACTACTAACTGGTGTTGATGAAAACGGTACAAAAGGGATTTATCAGTAAACTCTGATCTCCTAACTATCCGTGTTCGGGTAACATCTGGAAAGATGAAAAGAAGTAGAAGTAGGAAAAGACATAGGTTTTGGAGGTGGGTGCAGATGTGAATTGGGCATCAAAAACAATCCCACCCATAAGAGACAATGCCTGCTTAAAACACACTAGAAAACGCGTCATTAGGAACATAAGAACAAAGTAGTGACCGCTATTACAAATGAATCATAATTTTCCACAACCCTAAGCAAACGTACATCCTAAAATTATCTAGTACATTTTAGGTCTTCTTATGCATTTCTGTAATTCATTATATGTTCAAGTGAAACAGTGGTGACTCTCATTAATGCTCTGAGGTGAAAAGGGAATACTCTTTCACAGAAAAGGGACGTTATTCTGCTTCTACTCAAGGGAATAGTACTTTAAAATAATGCTAGCAAAGCTGCAAAAATTAGTTTCCAAACTCCAATTCTATACAAGCTCACAGAAAATACCCAGAGTCCTTCAAAGCCTCTGCTGGTAGGCTTCTATTGTCAATCAAATCCGCTTCCAGTGTCTTCTTCGCGTTGGGCCTCTTCATTCAGGCTCTTCATGACTCAGTATCCGTTGGAGTGCCCTCCTGGCAAACACTCATAGCTCAATTACAAAGTCTCAATGTCTCAAGGCAGTGCACCAGTGTCTCTTCTTCGTGGCAGATACTACAGATGATGCACCCTTCATTGATCAAGGGCACAAAGCATTTCATGCAGATCCAAGCAATACTGAGAAACAACCCAGCAAGATCAGCAGCACTTTCAGACTCCAACACTCATCAGAGTGTCAGAGGACGCTCAAGCTGCTCTCTCATGGGCACCGGAATGTAGTGTCTTTTTATCCCCGGGTGCACTGCCTTTCCGCTGGAGCAAAGGAAAAGAGGTGTGTGGAGGGCCAAAAACTTAGGCCAAGGGGATCAGGGGACCGCGCGCTGTCAGAGGTTCAAGCACATGACAGTTGAACAAACTGGATGACAGCCCTGCCATCAACAACAGGGATCCTTCGCATCTTTGAAACCAGCTCCTCTTTTCTTTTCTTTGTACAACGCCTTCTGATGAAACAAATGGCTTGCTTGGGAGGTACCATTGGGGGCACGCTGATGATCGCTGTCACGCTGATGATTGCTGTCACACTACTTGGTTGCAGGAATTGTAGAGCCAAGAAGTCTGTCTTTCATCTGTCACTGATGGAGAGTGTGCTTAGTCTCGATCACAGGTCTGCAGGGTATCACTCTTCCTTTGACTCTGGAAGATTCCAGCAGAACCTAGTGATATAGGAAATGTGACAACTGTTAGTTTCCTTCAAATCAAGCACAAAAACAGTTCATGGGTTTTGACAAGGGGACTGAAAGCAAGTGGCCTGCAATCTGCAAAGGAGTGGCCGCGCGCCATGGGACAATGTTGGTCTAGAATGCACTGTCATTTTTAAAAAAGCAATTTCAAACATAAGGGGAGTAGGCAAACGGTGTCTCTGGGCTTTTCAATTGGGTTTTCGTGTGAGAGCATATCCTTCATAAAATTCTATCTAAATGGATGTTTTTTACATATCGTGGCATTGTCTAATGGTGCAAATACATATTTTCCTCAATGATTAAGTGTTCCTAAATTCCTTATCTAGAACATCTCAAATAGAGAAATGACATAATACAGAATATCAAGGACATCACAGAAAAATCCCTTTAGAAATGTGCATTAAGTGCACTATGCAATACAAAGGCTAATGATCAAATGTGCAGACAACAAGACCAGAACTGGAGAGTCCCGCTATTTGCATAATTAAAACACATCTGATCCCACCACAAATTAAAGCAGCAGGAATAGAAGAGAACTGAGGAATAAAAATAGACATTGAAGATTCGTCATGTTAAAAAGGTAAACTTAAGATATCTCCTATTGAGATGGAAAACGTGTCTTACTATAACATTGGGTCAGTTAACCAACCTGTCACTACCCCGACAATCAGTCTGAAAAAACATTTTACATAACATGGGGGATCCCTGATACATCACTCTAGTCTAAAAGTGTGCGCATAAACAATACACCCATAGTAATAAATGGGCTGACTGGTGAAAGGAATATGGAAAAGGGAAATGGAAATAGGACACAACTAAAATCCCCAATAACTAAGCATGATGCGGCATCGGTCAGGGGAGAAACAACCAAAGAAAAATCTATAGGAAGAACAAAAATTCTTGGGTGATAGTCAAGTTTGCGACATAATACCAAAAAGCATGGACACAAAAGTCACAAATAGTGCAGAAATTTGGACTCTACCACGCCCTTACACCATATACGGTAATGTCAGTTAATGGTCCAGTTCCTTCTGCAGGGAAAAATGAAACCTAGTTTCCTTTCAAGGGACAAAGCCATATGCTATTTGGGAAACAAAATATGATTACGTAATGCAATATAAAAATTAGGACACCTTGAGTCACAGATCTATAATTCTATCCTTAGGTCCAATCAAGGATACATAACAATTTAGGGCTGCCTATTCCTTTAAGGGGATGTGCAGTAGGTGACTAACATCAGGTGATACACTTTTGAACCTGTATATCTTTTGAGTTCTCTTTAATATCATTATAGCCAGATTTAGGCATGCACTGGTAAAAATGCTGCCTGTCTTCCTCACAGTATGTAAACCATATCTGTGAAATTTATCATTATACCAAATTCATCCAATTATTGTGTAACAATACGTGTCGTCACACGGATCCCTTCACAACACTGGAGGAGAACTTGTAATAGTAACAACATAAAATAAAGATGCACAATGCACATGTCAAGCCATCAGATATATTCGCTGTATACTTTATGCACTGTAAACCTGCAGCCCAAAATGCAATATTTGGGCCTGTCTAAATTTTGTCAGGTCTAACCTCCATACAAACTCTATACCCCCCTTTTGACAGTGAACACAACACAGTTGTAGTTCTATTGTCAAACATAACTTTACTGTCTTTCTTCTCACATACATGTCCAATTAAAATATCATGACAGTGCCAAATACCCAAACCAAAACATGAACATTTTTTCTTTCAAAGAAATTACGCAAAAACACATCTCCTTTCAATTAACCAAACTCACGTGTCTTGTCTGCCTTAGAATAATCCATGAATAATCTGTTGGCAAAAGCAACAAGAAAAATACACAACACACAAGAAAGACATTTTTGCTAATAAACGAATATTAATTATAACTTTTAATCAGAAGACAAAACATGATACACAGTTAGGGAAACCCAAAAATAAGTTCCCATTACTTAACTGTTACCATCTTGTCAGTTTACCTCGCAATATCAAGCCATTTCATTTTTACCGTTCCAAAAAGAATTTGTTACACTAATACCCCCATATGAATGTGGCACCTATAATGTGCACTGAAAAATACTGCCTAATGAGCAAATCCCCCTTTTTGTTTTTTCTTACTAGGCCTGTAGCCTTCAAAACTGTGAGAAAAGGCTGTATGTTATTTTTATCTAAGACTCAATGCAACACTTCATTTTCTGTAAAATAAACGCAGCTTTCAAACATTATTTTCCTTAGTGTGGAAACACAAAATGTATCAGTTTTGCATATTATTTAGCACATGTTTGGGACCTTCAGAGAAACCCCTATGTATTTTCCCCTTTAAATTAAGTTCGTTCATTTTATTGATGTTCACACAGAGAAACCAGAAACCCCACCCTTAGCAGCCCGTGAAGAGAAGTCATTCTGCATTCCTCATAGGAAAAGTCCTAATTAAGAGATCGCAAATGTCAACATGACGGCCTTCTCCATTATTTACAGTGAACACTAAAAGATAACATCTCAGGAGCGCGGCCGAGTCAGCCATCCTCCCAGCCCCCAACTGCTGCTACACTGAACCCGTCAAAGCAGAAGGCTTATAATCTGCAATAATTCACTCGATGTTGAAAAATAATTTCTCTTTATAGGCGCTAAAATTATCCCTATTCCCAGATCATTAAACTACATTTACTGTCAATGTGTCTCAAAACGTAAAGACACACAGACCATTTTTTTTCAGAGTAAATGCTTGTTGCAATCCTATGATATACGCTTCAGTAGTTCTTAAATGAACTGACTTTCCATAGGCCTAGCTAAAGCTAGAACCTTCAACCCTGATATTAAAACAAGCCTTTTTACTGGCACATTAACCCACTGAATCATAAGAAGGCACAACCTTATATCAAAACCTAAATGCATGCATCTGCTTAAGGCTGAGACACCTTAAAAAGTACTCTGAATGAAAGCAAAATGCTGTTTAAACATTGATTTTACTCAAAATCGACTTTCACATTTTGGGCATTAAAAAATGAATATCCTACAATTTTCTTGCATAATATGCATTATTAGATTGTTTATTACATAACCCATGAGTCAGGCATTTGAAAATAATAACTTATACTTTATAAAAATGAGCTTATTTGCGCCTATGCTAAGGGAAAATTATACACACGAATGTTTGTCATTTTAGTGATGCAACATAACTCAAATCAAATTTTAATGCTAGGGGGTCATAGCATGAGTACTAAGCTTTATAAATATCAAAAAACGATATTAAAAAGCACTTATTTTTTTCAGAACTTTTTCCATAATTAATAATTTTTCTCTCAAAGAAACCAATTATCTCTTTATGAGAATTCCACATATAAAGGTACGTTGCATCCCTTGCCTATCATTTAAGATGAATTCATTTATGCGCCGAAGCACAAAAGCTTAACTTTAAACATGACATTTTCCTGCGTCACATTTCTGCGCCACTTTCATTTAAATGGACGGTTATGCAAAGTTCTACCCATCTTTAACTGGGAAAGTGCTGGCTGAATGAACATTCCTATCAAATGTACTGCAGCTGAAAGACTTGCCTGTAAACATCTAATACAGTGCAATTTAAGAAAAAATGCTGTAAATGTATTTATTTTTGCAAAAATAGACAATTTCGTTTTTTCCTTTTGGGGCCTGATTTATATCCATTGAATGTTTTTCCTAATTTTATCCTTTTTAAGCGTGTAACGGCAGTTTTGTATGCGGGCATATACTAATGCATGTAGGTACAAAAAATGTTATAAATTCGTTTCTCTATAAAACACACAATTTATTTTTGAGGCCTTTCATATTCCTAGTAAATACGAATTTTAACTTTATCTAGTTTCAATCCTTTAACATTTTGCACATATGCGTTTTGCTTAATTTATAAATTAAATAGCAACATATAGCGATTTTAGCATGTCGCATGGTAAACTGCTACATTGTTCATGTAAATTTCGACCTAATATTAATTAATCCAACATTTCACTCAACAAACTGAAAAACATCAAAACCTCTTAATACACACATGAGCTCATTTCAAACAGAGACAGAAAGTGTTGAAACATTCAGGACACACAATACAGCGCTTTTAGGGATTTTGTTTCATAAATTCGCGCCAACGCTATTCACAACAGAAGTTACAGTAACGGCAAAACCCACATTTAAACACACATGGAACCCACAGGTCAATACATAGGACGGAAACAGGACAGCCCAGACTGTACTCAAAACCCAACCAGTGTAGCTGTGACCATATTTACAAGAAACACTTCTCAATAGTGTTGAAAAAGACTGCATAAACAGCTCAACAGACCACTGTATGTGCAGGAAACCAAAAATACACTTAATACACTAGCTTTAGGTGGCAGAACACCAAAAATCGTTTTGCATGTAAAATTGCCCAGAGCAAAGGATCCTTGTTTTGCATTATGTCATATTTTAATTCCCTGGGGATACAAAAATCACCAAGGAAGAAATATGTTTATATATCTAAACCTATTTAGATATTCCCTAATGGAAGCCGGCAAATTCAAACGTATACCAAAGTTGGCCAACACAAATCTCCAAAAATGCTAAGATCAGGCATCCTATATCCCACTAATCTAGCTTCTAAACTTCAAGGGGTTATCTCTATCGATACACTCGTAAATTTACAAGACCCTTGGTTATTGAAAATTGCAATGTTCAAATAATCGTAAGCGCAATACCAAAGTACTACGTAATGGGCGCGACCCACAAATACTTACCAAAATACCAAAGAACTAAGGAATGGGCGCGACCCACAAAACTAAGGAATGGGCGCGACCCACAAATACTTCAACTGGAGCAGATGGAGAAAAGTCTCTTCATATCCGCCTACACAAATTGCAATTCGCATATCCAAACCTATCAAAGCTATAGCAAACAAATAGTTGTCCAAATTCTAACTGCCAATTCCCAACTGCACTAACAGTCTCTTTTCTTAAAAAAAACACTTACGCCAAAAAAAGAAAGGGTTTCTCAATCAAGAGTGGCATCTTTTGGAGATTCTGAGTCAGAAAAAATCAAAAACATACTGAGCCGCAAAGACAGAGAATCCCCCAGAACCTCTGTGCACAGAGTACCTTTTTTAGTAGATTTCTGTCTTGCCTTCCCCAGCAGTTTTCCATCCTCTGACACAGTTACTCCTCAGATAGCCACTGGACGATCGAGCCACGAGTTGGGCGCCATTTGTGGTTCTATAAAATCCACATACTCCTACTCAGGGGTCTTACCAATAGGTAGTCCATTCAAAAAGCAGCAAAGGAATTGACAGAGAATCTGAAATATGAAAAGACATCTTTATTACATACAACAGTGAGGCTACGTCGCCCAGCCACGCCTAAAAGCGACTGAATGAGATAGCCTGCCTTCATGGACTCCGCACAGTCCTTTTATACAGTTTTTTATGCCTTGGGCACATATTTGAAATACATTCCCAGAACGTGCACACAGATGCAAAACCCACTTTCAAGATAAGTCCAGGCCATAAACAATGTCCACATAATGAATACATTCTTTAGCTGACAAGGCCGGATAACCCCAAAACAGTAAGATCACAGCCCATGGCATAAATAGCTCGTGGAGGCAGGAACAGGGACAGATGGAAGTAAGATAGGCAGGGTGTGTATGCGATGAAAAGGTTTATGGCATGTTGGGCCTTGATATTATCTTGCTCGCCCACTGGGAGAGGAACTGACCAAACAGGCTCGGCCTGGGGCAATGGTTTCACCTGGTCCAGGTCAGGAAAAAGTCAATCAAGGTGTACGTGGCTTTTTGGGATCGAATTTAGCTGTGTGTTATAGCCTATGTAAAGGGCAACACACAACATGGCTGCTGTACACAAAATGGATGCCAAGGGTTCAAAACGAAAATGACAATTTCGAGGTGAAATTGTTACTGGAACATAACGAAAATGCTTGTACATAGTGTACTGGCTATTCTCGGTCTTTTGATATAAAAATCGTCATGCTATGACAAAGTTTATTACACGAGTACAGAATTTTAAAGTACCACATTTCCTCCCAGAAACATGTTTGGTGGTGGCAGGCTACCTAAAGCCAGTCAGAGACCACACCAGAGTTGGTAGGTTTTCAGGAGGCACCTCTGAGGTGCCCTCTGAGTATGTTTTAATAATTCCAACACTGGCATTGGTGTGGGTTTATTAAGAGTAGTTGTTTGGTACCAAACACCCCGGGGGTCAGTGAAACCATCATGGTGCTGGGGAACTCGAGTTGTCGAGTTTCCAGCCCATGTACTCGCTATAGCTTCCCTGGCACTTACAATATTAAGAATAGACTTAAATATTGTAGACGCACATCTGCTCATGCAGATATTCCCACACCTGAGATATAGTGTACCTTGCCTTAGGGCTTTTAAGGCCTGCTACAGGAATGACTTACCCATACTTTAGGCAGTGCTGCTTTGACATGGCACACAGGGAGTGTGCCTTGTGGACTTTGTTGTTTTTGTCTGCACCAAGGCATGCAGGCTGCAGTGGCAGTTTGCATGGCCTTGGTGAGGCTTCAGTCCCAATGCACTAAGTACCAGGGGTACCATTAACTAGGGACTTACAGCGGGGTCTGAAGTTGTGCCAATCGTGGTACAGTTTTAGAGAAAGAACACTGGTACTGGAAACCTGGTTAGCAGAGACACAGTTATCTACAGTCAAAGTTACATCAAAAGCCAGGCAAAAAGTGTGGGAGGAGGTATTGCAACAGAAACCCAAATATTTGGCATGTAAATCTTTCACCAAACTAGTACAAATTCATATAAAAAAATGATGTACTTAACACACTGAAGCATGTCACCTTAGTACATCAGATTGTATCACCACATTGAGATATTTATTTGAAATTGATTGTTTGTAAATATGAACTTAGAAACATTCCTGCCCCCTCTCTCGCAACAATGTCATTAGTGGATTAAGAGGCAAATCAGTTGTCATGTATAACCTATAGCGGGCCGCGATTCTGATTTTATATATATATATATATTATATATCATGTATTTAAAGGTGCTCTCATATGTGATAAAGAAGAAAAAGGAGGCATGGTGAAACAAAATCTTTGTCTACAATCACAGTTGGCAAACAGGGCAGTCAGGATCGATCAGAGGTTTTTTTGTATATCATTTTGCAGTTCAGCCATTAGGCGGGTATCTCTTGCTCCCGTCTATTTTACATGAAAGTTTAATGTTTGCCTTTATTTCTTGGTGCCTTTCAGTAGAGCATGGGTGGAAGACATAAGACTTATAAAAGCTCGGCCTGTTGTGGTCTTGAGGGTTCAAGAGGACCTCTAGCTGAGCCAGAGCAAGGAATTTGGCTCAAGCTTTCAATGAAACCCGCTTCTACTGAAAATCACGGCGGGTCCCCCACCAAAGTGTCTCTCCGCTGTCCCAATAATGTGCTGCAGCTGCGCTCAGTTCAGTTGCCTACCATATCTAAATCTGTATTGCTCCGTGTCTGTGTTGTGGGGCTGCTGCTTTCTACTTCTCTACTTGGTCTCTCATTTGCTCTCCTGTAGTGTCTTTCCTTCCCGCACCAACTAGATGCTCTGCGCATAGTCAAAGGGGATGGGTGCAGAGCTGAGAGCTACAGCAAGTTTCTTACGTGACAAATAAGGTGGCCAAAGCACTAAATCTGAGTTTGGTTTTGACAGAGCTGACATACAAACTGAGCTGACGTGGACTGCAGTCCTAATAATTATTTGGAGGGCTACTTATTGCCTACTGATAAAGGGTAGCGTAATTAAGCAATCGGGAAGTGTAAGGCACATGTAATGTCGTGCTCCAGGACATGGATCTATTATCTACAGTTGAACCATACTTTTTAGGGGTGGGATAAAGGAAGTGAGCTAAAAATCTGATCAGCTTACCACTAGTTATTTCTGCCAAAACAGCCACATAATGTTAACATTAATGGTGCAACGGTGTGGTACTGTCCAGCTCGAACATGAAAAGCCATTACCCATGCTACACATTATCTTTTAGTCACATGGCACAATCTACTGTTTCATTTCCTCTGCACCTACCTCAGTATTTTTTTGTTTGTTTTTACGGTAAGGTAAAAAACTAAGTTTATTAGGGCAATTATCCATAAAACATTCTAAAACAATACAACTAACATTATAATATCAACTTAAAACCCACTGATCCCCCTCCAAGAGCAGCATAACCATCCTAAAACTCTGTTTGATAGTAATAATAAAACATCCAGGGCCAGATGTAGGTCGCCAAATACCGGTCGGGAACGGCCGAATTCGGCCGTACCCGACCGGTATTTGTGATTTGACATGTAGGGGGCTCATATTTACAGAATCTGTATATTTACCGATTCGGTAAATTTACAGAATCGGTAAAATACCGAATCTGTAAATTTACCGATTCTGTAAATCCATATGTAGGTGGCACTTTTAAGAGTGCCACAGGCCCTTTAGGAGTCGGTATTTACCACCCAATCCTATTGGGTGGTAAAATACCGATTTCCAGTGTACATGCACATCTGTGCATGTACACCTATGCCATGTGACACACAGACATGCCCTTAGGGCATGTATGTGCGCCACATGTCACACAAGCCTGTACTTGGGGTGCTGCAGGGTGTCAAAGTGACAACCCTTCCCCCTGCCAGGATTCGGTATTTACCGATTTGATAAATACCGAATCTGTATTTCCCATTGATTCCTATGGGCTTCAAAGCCCATAGGAATCAATGGGAAATACCGATTCGGTATTTACCGAATCGGTAAATACCGAATCTTACAGATTCGGTAATTGTAAATTAAAAATTACCTACATCTGCCTCCTTCCAATTTACCGATTCATAATTACCGAATCGGTAAAATTCGGAATTTATGAGTCGGTAAATTGGATTTACCTACATCTGGCCCCCAGTTCCTACTGCCACATCGGGATAGCACATTCCAGACAGCCGCTCCATCACCTCCAACTTTAATAATATTTGATATTTTAAAAACATAATACAGGCAGAAATATAAAAAACAAGTACATGAGTCAAGGAGCATTTTACACTCAGGGAGCATGTGCAGAATCCATTACTATCCTTCCGGACTGCATTACACTATTTAGAGGATGAAGCGGTTGGGTTGCATCCCACTCTCACCTTTAAAATGTCATTCCGTAACCTAGGGTCAGTGTAGTAATTAAGTCCACGCTGTTTGTGATATTTCATGAAGATTTATTCAGGTTGGTTACAGCATATAAGTGCAGAAGTAATTAGCCCCACAAAATGTAGTTATTAAGTCCATGCTGATTGTGATATTTCATGAAGATTTATTCAGGTTGGTTACAGCATAGAAGTACAGAAGTAATTAGCCCCACCAGGAGCAGCCAGCAAGGCGCTCAGCCTTTCTCCAACTGTCTGCTTCATACACCAACATTCTAAGTGACATCAACTCCAGAGTGTTCTACAGATGGAGGAGTGGAAAGCATGTAACACATAATAACCAGGATATTACAGTCGGCTTCCTCGGTCAAGTAGGGAAAGACTGTGCCCTGTCCAAGAGTATTTAATGAGAAGGTGATGGAAGGCTTATCCCTCAAATAAGCCAGGTCCAGAGAACTGTCAACCTTTCCCACAGATTCTCTCAGAGCTAGTTTACTGGGTAAGGGGGGCTAAGTTTCACTTGTACCCCAAAGAGAACACATTATTTTTAATCTGTTATCCTGTTTCTTGCTTCATTACCAAGGATTTCTTACCAAGACAATCTAGACACCTTTGGGGCTTCGCTATCAGCTGATAACGTATTGAAAAATCTCAGAACACTGGAGTTCACCAACAAGTTCCAGGATACCAGATTCAATTCTCTCCTTACACCCTGAAACATTGTTCCAGGTGGCATCGACAACAGCTTCCTGAGGACAGCCCTCTCCATCGAATCTCAATCACAAGAGAGGCCAAGAGCAAGTACTTCTGCTCCGTACAAACCCAGAGAGGATATTTCCCTTCATTAGAGATGGAAGGTCCAAGCCCCCATACTTCCAGTTAAATCTGACCTCACAACTAGCATACAGCTTGGACCTCTGCTTGACGCTCCCCATATGGGTACCCCATTTTAGGTTCCTATTGAAGGAAAGCCATAGATATTTATAGAAATTCACCACTTCCACCTCTCAAGCATACAAGAACCTTTTAAAGTTATTCTGTTTTTCCCCAAAGGCTAGCACCTTGGTTTTCTCCAAATTAATTTTCAACGAATTCTGCTTATTATGTGCCTCGAGGGAGTCCAACTTTGAGGGGAAATGACTTTGTTAGCTATTTGGCTGCTGGAAGGTCTGTCAGGAATAAGCTAAAAAGCAAAGGCACTAAGACGCATCCTTGTCGGAGGCCATTCTGAATTGGGATCTTATGGGATAATCAGCCAGATTTATCTAGCTCAACCTGTACCCAATTATTCATGCGCAATGCTTGTAATGCACTAAGTAGGTCAGACCGGAACGCTTTCAAGAGCAAAGTTTCCCCCATAGGAGTTCCCTGTCTATTGTGCCTTATCATCAAAATGTGACAGTAAACTATTTGAGAAAGGCTTCTCCAAGATGCCCAGAAGGTTGATCTGTGTATAATGTGAGGGGTCCGAACCGTTCACCTTTTTAGGTCTCAGCCTACCAGACAACACAGCTGTCTGGCTATGCTAAAGACATCTTGGGGAGTTTCCGAAAGTTGACCTGGGAATGCATTCCACACGTTGCTTGCCATTGACTTTGTGGTTTGTTACTCACGTTTTCTTGCTTTCAGTTTGCTGGCTTTATTTGCTTTAAGCTGTCCAGGTTCAGTTCTTCCCTCCTAATGTCAAAGTAATGTTTACTGTATTCTTCCACAAACTTGTTTTCTGTAATAAACAGGCCTTTAAATCTTGTTCTTATCTCGTCACATTTGATGTGCATTCCAAGACCAAGGTCAAATGTCAAGCTGTGTCTGTGAGAGAGCCTGGTGCTTATTTTGTTTTCGGCTGACTTCAAAGTGAGAGTGTTTAGAGGCAAGAGGAATGCATCTTACTCTCTCCATGGAGCCTGCTTGTTATTTTAGCACATGCTAGTTGTGAGCGATGGCAAGGACCTTTCATCACACACCCTCCTTACTCCTACTGACATCCCCTCACACCCCACACCTGCCCACTTCCAGAGTACCAATGTTTTCTAGAGCATGTTTGCCTATTATTGCATGTTTGTAATGTTGGAAAGGTGCACACTATAACATTTTCATACTCTCTTAATGCCAAACGATACGTCCCTGTCTGCCTTTCTGTATTTCTGCTTAGTTGCTTATCAACTTGTCTGGTTGCATTGCTCCCTGTTAGTGTGTCTACCTGTCTTCCTATTAGCTGCCACGTTTGCCTGTCTCTGTGCCTGTCTACTTGTCTCTGTCTGGCTTTCCATCCAGTCTATTCATAAACCCGTCCATTCAACCATTCGTTAAATTTTACCACCACAAACCAAATCATGCTTCCATCCTTCAAACAATTCATCTACACTCACTCCTCCACCTCTTCATCAAAATCCATCCATCTCCATGACTGCCTCAAATGCATGTAAGGGATTTCTGTTTATCTTGTACATGAACAAACACTAACTTTGTGAAAGTAAATAGCTCTGATTTTGTGTTCCCCATTAAAAAGGTTTGCTTTTTGAGGCTGCAGATGGTATCAAATAATTGAGATCTGCTTGGATCAGGCACAGGAGTTACTTACTATATATCTATGGGCAAACGTTACCAGTGGGTGTAACAGGAGCCTGCACTGACACTGGACGTCTGTTTAGTTGATGTGATAGGGAAGTGGCACTCCTGATGTCAGTGTTGTACTGGGTGTGTACTGAGTCGTGTACTGCAAGTACTTTAATGTATCTGCATGAGAGGAGTGCTTGCACTGGCCACTGTGGTGTATCGCATCCGCAGGTGAACAAATTGGACAAGTTACTTACCTTCGGTAACGCCTTATCCGGTAGAGATATGATCGAGCCACAGATTCCTTACCAGTGAACTTCCCGGGCGACAGACTGGATCCGGAAGATTTTTCTTTAGCAGTACTCCTTAGGGGTAGTAAGCTCTATGTAAATGCAATTACAATACAATACAATAGTCCTGTGTTCCGGTAGACTCCGCATGACGTAGTTGACGTTGTGTTCAACATTATTTCATCCGTGTCGTCTATATAGGCACCACCTCAGTGTGAAAACGTAATTACTTTTCACGACTTTCCATGCCAGAAGTTCAGAGCCCTGAAGGTGACTGACAGTGGTATATTTAGACAACTAGGGCCCTGAAGAGTAATAGCCCTGACACTAAAAACAAACTGATCCGCAGTGCTGGTAGGATGATTGGATCGATAAGAAATCTGTTGCTAGATCATGACTATGCCAAATAAGGCATTGCCAAAGGTAAGTAATTTGTAGATAGAGATATCTAGCCGCAGATTCCTTACCTGTGAAAAGATACCCAAGCAATACCATCGCCGGGGTAGGGACTGCGGAAAAGTTCAAACCAGAAAATCCTATACGACTGAAAGGCCAGAGAGGCCCTCCCTACGGACCTGATTGTCCAGGCAGTAATGCTTGACAAACGTGTGCTGGGATGCCCACATAGCCGCCTGGCAAATGTCAAGGCCCAGGACACCATGCTGGAGAGCTGTGGTGGCAGCTTTAGCCCTAGTAGTTGAGAGCGGAGATCTTCAGGTGACTGTTTCTTGCCCAGAACGTAACCGATATTAATGTAGAGGATTACCCATCGGGAGATGGTTCTCTTTTGCACAGCACGTCCTTTCTTTCGTCCAACGTACCCAACAAATAGTAGGTCATCCACCCAAAACACTTTAGTGTGGTTGAGGTAGAACAATAACACTCTTTTGGATCCAGACAGTGGAGACGTTCTTCTTTAGAAGGATGCAGAGGAGCATAGAATGTAGGCAAAGTGACAGATTGTCTTAAGTGAAAGGGTGTTACCACCTTGGGCAGAAAAGGAGCACTACCTTGTCTGGGAAGACGGTCAGGTAAGGAGGCTGAGAAGAAAGTGCCTGTAACTCGCTCATCCTCCTGGCAGAAGTTATTGCCACTAAAAAGGCTATCTTGATGGGGAGCAGCCAGAGGGAGCAATTGTGTAGTGACTTGAAAGGTGCACACATCAGATAAATGAGGATCAAGTTAAGGTCCCACTGGGGCATGATGAAAGGAGGAAACAAATGTGTAAGTCCTTTCAGTAATTTATGTACAAGGGGGAATTTGAAAAGTGACGGTTCATCTGGCAACCCTAGAAAAGCAGAAACGGACAAAAGGTAATCCTTCACAGTGCCCAGAGAAGAGCCCTGCTGGGCAAGAGAGAGGATGAAAAGAAGTATGTCCAAAAGGAAGGCAGACAAAGGGTTGATAGAACGTTCTGAACAATATTTACTAAACATTTGCCATCAGCAGGGGTATACCTACTTAGTGTTTGGACGCCTGGCTGAGAGAAATACTTCAAATACTTTAGAAGGAAGGTCAAATGCTATCAACTGTCGCTGCTCAATATCCACGCATGGAGGCGCAGAGTGGAAAGGTTTGTGTGGAGGACCCTCCCCTGCTGCTGCGACAGAAGATCCTCCTGAAGGGGCAGTTTGATCGGAGGATCAATGCTCATTTGCAAAAGCTCAGGATACCAAACTCTCCATGACCAGTCCAGAGCCACGGGAATGACTTGTGCCCGTTCGCTTCTGATTTTCTTGAGCACTCTGAACAGGAGTGGTATGGTATGAGCGGAAAGGCGTAAAGGAGGCCTGAGCTCCACTCAATACGAAAAGCGTCCCTGAGCAAGAGCTGCCCTGGAAATACCAACGCTCAAAACTGCTGACATTGCGCTCTAACCAAGCCTCTCCCCACCACTGAAACAGTCCTTTGACCACCTCCATATGGAGGCGCCACTCGTGATCCGGTAGGCACCGATGGCTGAGTTTGTCCGCCTTGGCGGGCCAGGTGTTGAACCACCAGGGATATGCCCTGTTGTTCCAGTCAGCTCCAGAGGCAAAGGGCCTCCTGACAGTGTCTACAACCCACCCTGCCCTGTTTTTTGAAGTACCACGTGGCGGTGGTATTGTCTGTGAACCCTTCCCTTGATAGATGGTAAGAAGGCTTTTAGTGCCAGTTGAATAGCACAAAGCTCCAAAAGGTTGACGTGGAGCCCGCCTTCTGCTGGAGACCAGAGTCTTCTAATCTCTACCTCTCTCAGATGTCTGCCTCATCACTACTGTGAGATCTGGTTGGGGAAGGGAGAGGGGTCTGCCCATAATCCATTTGCGGTTTGTTAGCCACCACTGCAGATCTCTCACAGTTCCCTCCGAGATCTAGGACAGGTTGGCGAGATTTCCCCGATGCTGTGCCCACTGGAACTTAAGGTCCCACTGCAGAGCCCGCATGTGCCATCTGCCATGAGTCACTAGCAGGAGGCCATGAGGCCCATCAGCCTCAGTCAGTCTCACTGAAATCCAGGAAAGAGGCTGAAACAACTGTATTAAAGCCATAGTGTCTTGGGATTGCCATTCGGAGGGTTATGCCAGAAACTGCACTGTGTCTGAGAAGGAGTCAGGTGTGACTTCGGCACGTTGATAGTGAACCCCTGCAAATGCAGTAGGTTTGCCGTAGTCTGGAGGTGGGAGACGACCTCTTGGGGCGAGCTTGCCTTCAACAGCAGTCGTCGAGATGGGGGAAGACTGGAACCCCTGATCTCTGTAGATGAGCTGCGCCCACCGTCCTCACCTTGGTGAACACCCAAGGGGGGGTCTGGTGAGGCCAAAGGGGAGAACAGCAAATTGAAAATGTTTGTGGCTCCTCGTAAAACGATTTGCAGGTAAGATGGGAATATGGAAGTAAGCGCTCTGCAAGTCCAGTGCTACTATCCAGTCTCCTGTCTAGGGCAGACAGACCCTGTGCCAGAGTGAGCATCTTGAACTTTTTTGAGGAAGTAGTTGAGGGCTTTGAGGTCGGGGATAGGACAAAGGCCTCCATCCTTTTTGGATTCCAGAAAGTTGCAGGAATAGCGACCACAGCCTACTTCTGGCAGCGCAACCCTCTCTATGGCTCCCTTTGCCAAGAGAGTTACTATTTCCTCTCGAAGTAAAGTAAGGTGATCCTCCATTAGCTGAATGTATGTAGGAGGCAAGAAGGGATGGGAAGTCTCGAAGGGGAGGGAGTAGCCCCTTCGGACTATCTGGAGAAATCACCTGTCTGAGGTGAGTTCCAGCCAGTAGTGGAGGTGATGGTGTATCCTGCCACCAACTGGACGCCCATGATCCTAAAGGATCAGACTAGGAGGGTTTGGAGGCAGAGGAGGAAGAGGGGTTTGTGGCCTGACCTGACTTAAGGCCGCCCGACCCACGTGGTCCGGGCAAGCCACGTCCACGGCGGCGCAGAGGTTGCGTTACTTGCATGGTCCTCTGGCTAGGATAGGGCTGGCGTGGCTGGAAGGCCCTTCCGTAGCTACAAAAAGAGCGAAAGGCAGACGCAGGCCGTGATGACATAGAGAGGCCCAAGGACTTTAACACCGCGTCTGCCCTATCTCCGAAGAGACGTGACCCATTAAAGGGCATGTCCATCAGGTTGGCTTGGACATCCCCAGAGAAGCCAGGTGTTCTTAGACAGGTGTGGTGCCTAAAGGCCACTGTTGAGGAAACCGCTCTGCCTAGCAAGTCTGTCGTTTGAGGCCACAGCGAATTGTAAACTTTGCTGCGTCTCCCTTCAACAGCAGCTTGGGAAAGGATAGCCCGGGCCTCGTCCAGGACTTGTGGCAGCACTCATGCAACTGTTTCCCATAGGGAATGGGAGTAATGGCCCAATAGGCATGCAGTGTGTACTGACCTCAGTGCTAGGCTGGTGGAAGAAAAAATCGTCTTCCTGTAGCTATCCTGCCTCTTGGATTCCCTATCTGGGGGTGCAGTAGGGAACGCACCACGGGAAGTAAAAGCTTGGACCACCAAGCTCTCGGGATTTCTATGCGATGAGAGGAAAGCAGGGTCACCCGGAGCAGGGTGGTGGCGGCAGGTGATCGTTCTATTCACAGGAGCCCCTGTGCTGGGTTTGGACCAGGTCCACAGAAAAACGTCTGCTAAGGCCTCATTGTAATGCAACAAGGCGTCCGAGGTGGGGTTGCCAGGCTACAAGGCCTCTGTCAAGACATTGGTCTTGACCGCTACAGTAGGAAGCTGCAGCTCCAAGACCTCTGCAGCTCTATGCACCACCATGACAAAGGAAGCTTCCTCCTCTGTAACCAGGTTAGGAGGGGAAATCATGCCAGCCTCTGGAGAGGTATCCAAGTCACTGGCATCACCCAGTTCCTCATGCCAGTCCCATTTCCTCATTGTAAAGCGGGATTTCTAAGGGATCTTTACTCTAAAACAATCTACTCTATGCCAATGCACTCTACGCTACGCCACACTGCTCTAAACCACTGCGCTCTACCCCAATTCGATCTGCACAGCTTTACTCAAAACCAATGTAGCCTACACCACTGTACCTATGCCAACTACTTTGCACCACCTCACTTTACACCACTATACTCTACAATATTCTATGCCACTGCATGCTATATCACTCTATACCATTGCACTCTACGCCACTCTATTCCACTCTGCACCACAGTACTCTATGTCACTGCTTTCTCCACCATTCTACTCTGTCACTCTGCCACTTCTCTCCGCATAACTGCACTTTATGCCACTGCACTCAACTCTACACCCTGCCCTGCATCAATCCACTCTATGCCACTTCACTCTACTCTGAGCCACTCTACTCCACTCTGCACCACTCCATTCTGTCATTGCACTCCACGCCACTGCAATCTAGTCTGCACCTCTCTACTCTATGCCAATGCAGTCTACACCACTTACTCAAAACCGATGCACTCTAACCTGCTTCACTCTATGCCAATCTGTTCTGCAACACTGTACATTATGCCACTTCATTCTAGGCAACTGTTCCACTCTACGACACTCCGCTCCACAATGCTCCACTCTATGATGCTCTACTCCATCAAACTCTGCTCCACTGCTCCACTGACATTCTACTCCACTCTATACCACTCCTCTCTACAGCAGTTTATTCCACTCTCTGCCATTCTACAACACTACTCCACTCAACGCAATACCCAATTCACTCTATGCTACTTTACTCCACTCTATTCTATGACACACTACTTCTCTCTGTCACTCCACTCTGACAATGCCACTCTACAACACACTACTCCACACAACACCCCGTGCCCCACTCTGCTCTACACCACTCCACTACACTCTATGCCACTCCACTCTACGACACACTATTTATTCAACTCTGTGCTTCACTCTATGCCACTCAACTCTACACCCTTCCTCTCTATCACACTCTGCTCCCACCACGACTCTCCACAATACTGTACACTACTTCATGACACTCCACTTCATTCCTCTCCACACCACTCAATTCTACTGTTCGCCACTCTATGCCACTCCATAATACTCCACTCCACTCTACTATACGACAAGCCATTCTCCTTTACCCTACTAACGTTTAGCCATGCTGCACTGCAGCCGCTCTGCTGTACAACATTGCTATAAAATATTGGCAAAGCCAATACCTCTTACATTATGCGAGCCTTATTGGCTTTATCAATGCTTGTTTAATATTGGTAACACTATTGAACCCCATGACGAGCGATATTGGCCCGTTGAGGCTATCCAACAGAACAGAAGGGAATACATTATTGCAAACAGTCGCTATTAATTAAAACCGCCACGTATTGCAGGAAATTTAGCACTTCTCCTTGCATCTTCAGTCATTGACGGGCTGCTGTAAATACGTGCGCATGTCAGGCTGGGCAAGTATTTGTCTACAGCCAAAAAGACATGCACACTTTGAAGTGTCTGTTCTGATGCTTTATTAGAGAGCTAGGTGGACAGTGACGGCAGCCCCCATTCTCAGAAGGAGCACTGAGGTGCCCTGCCCAGCCAATCCCGAGGCCATTCTCATACACTGTTGAAAGAACCTCTTGCTCTTTATTTTAAAGAGCACCATCAAGATTGGCTGGGCAGGTGAAAAACAAAAACTGTGGATCTGCACTCAAAAGAGCAGCGCAGGTTTGTCCACTCATGAGCAAACAGAACTTGTGCCCAACATAAAGAGAGAGTTAGGAAAAACAGCTCCAGTGTCACAGCAGTACACATATTTTCTCCTATAAGAAAGGTGTGTCAAAAGTTTTTAATTTTCAGTATCATGATGTGGCGTTACGTCAACTTTGTAACTTTGTAACAGGTTAACCAGGGTCGAGTCCCGGCGTCTGCCGAACATCCTGTGTTCAGGGCAAATCACTTAATCTCTTAATTCCTAAAAAAGAAAGAATCAGATCATGTGTAATTTAATTCACTTAAACACCACCGACGGGCCCCAGCACTTCATTTTCGGGCACTGCAGAAGGACGACAGGTCCAAGGAGGATCTAGACCGGTATTCTCGTGAGTGCGCTACTGCTACAATTGGGGTAAGCTCTCTAAATCTTCCTCCCTACAGGTCGGATATAATACAAAACTCTCACAACCTTCTTTCAGGGTCTCTTTCTCTGCATGGTGACCCAAGGAAGCTTTCTACAGCAAATAGCTTGTGTGAGGATAATGTGATTTTACTTACCTGTACCTCACAATGTTATTTACCGCTGTTTTAGCTCACCAGCACTACAAGCGGTTACAAGACTAAACCCACGCTGGCCATGCCTCTGACATGGCCACACCCTAGTCGAATATAGGTCGAGCACCCACCTTATATGTCGGCAAATGATGTGGCAATAATCATATCAAACTAATATGACTCTACCATGTACGTCTGTCCTTGTCTTATATGTTCTGTGTAGCAAAGCAAGAGGGAATCCCCCTCTAACATATAAACGCACCTTAGGGAGTGCGACACATAAAAAATAACACAACCACTATAATTTAGTATTTTATTGTTTATTGCACTTTATTCACATACTTGGTCCTGAGGAAAGCCAGTTTAAAACGAAAGGCCTGGCTGAAACAGGTAGACCACACAGGACGCTGGAGGTCATAATCCGCACTCCACTGCGTCCGTCTGCCTTTTTAATAGCTAACAGGGACCCAGTCATTAAAATTTATCTACTTACCCTCGGGTACTGGGACCCACTGTATGGCTTTTTAATTTTCACCTTCTCACCCATTACACTGCACACTCAGCAACATACCAGCTCCGCAGTAATCTGGCGTTGAAGCACACCCGGGACACATTCGGTGTCACTGTGGTGGGCCCGATGATGAAGCATGCCACCAACTAGGTTGGTGGGTGAGGGCTTCATGAACAAACCAATGGGTTTGTTGGCACGCGTACTTCATTGAGTCTCCCCCCCTTTTCCTAAATAGCTAGTCCTTTTTGATATTAACATATAACCCTGGGGATCCGGACTGGCTTACCTAGTCCTCACTCTCTCCTTTGATACGGCACTAATTTAATTGGTGCTCATGTAAGGTGCTCCAGTCCAATGTCCTTGGGCCGAGTTTTACCTTATATATAAAAAAATAACCATTCTTTTTGCTCCTTCAACTTTGGTACAGTCACTTACGCCTGCCACTTTTAAATCTCACTAGCCACCACTGAAGGTTAGATGAAATATGTGAGCTACCATATAGGCCATCTAAGTATGGAGCCCAGATATCCTTGGCAAACATACATGTGAGGCCCCCTCATGAGGACTGCAGGATTCATTTACTTTCATCCAGGAGTCTCGGTTCCCTGACTGTATAACCTTTAGCCTATCATCCCACTTACTAGGGTAGAAAGTGGCCTTTTTCTCTTTAATCAACTGCCTATATTGACCCTTTAGCCTAACCAACTCCTGTTTGGGATAACCTTCTGGCTACAACCTAACTTGTGTGGATGTCTTTCTCACCAAACTTTTCATTTGCTATCAGGCCAAATCAGACCAACCCTTCCCATTTCCATGGAACGCTGCCTGTGGCCCACATTCTTTCATGTATACACGTATATTTTATAAAAAGTTATCCATAATCTCATTAAACCACTAGATTCTATTTCCTTGGCTCACAGAAAAAACCTGTTTTTCATTGGTTGACATGCAGCCAAAAGCTTAAGATGGGTTGGGTCGAAATGTGTTGTAAGCCTCGGAGAGAAACATACACCAGGGACAGTACCTATTCGGCTGCCACTAGCTCATGAAAACATAGGACCCAATGATCACTTCCCCCAATTTTTTGCCTAAATATATAATCAATCTGGTGCTACAAACGGCCGTGCCGAAACGTTGCAGCTGCTGGGAAATCATTTTTTAAATGGATGTTTAAACATACCAGGTCATTGGCTCAATACCTTATCCGTCTGCTTTATTGAGCCAGACAGAAAAGAGGCTGGAGGAATATTATAGCAGTCCAGTTCATCTTCCATCTGAACGTCCGCCTGGCCAGGATACAAGCAAGCATTAAAATCCCCAGCCTTTATTATAATTGGATCCAGAAATTTTCCCAGGATTTCAAAGATTGATCAAAAGGCTCCAGCCACTTAATCATTCTACGGTACTCTTCTCTAGGGATGTATACATTTATCAATGTAATATACATACAAACCCTGTTGCTCAATCCAAGTACTACCACAGAAAGATGCATGCCGCTAGACAAATTAATAGCTTCCAAAGGTTTTTTAATTACCTTAGTAGATATGAGGGTTAATACCCCTGCTAAAGCTGTAGCCTTTTCTTGTTTGAAGCCCTTACTGTTTATGGCTATGAAGCCTTCTACTGTTTTAGAGACTCTCAATCATGACTCCTGAAGGAACACCACATGATAGGGCTTTATTCTTTGTTCCAAGTCCTTAGGATTCTCAGATTGGGAGATGTTTGCTCCTTCTATGGCCTACTAGGCCAGTCATCCCACTCCCATGTGTCAGGGAGCTACATCCTGGGAGCAAATCTATTTCCCTGCCTCCACTCTGGATACCCCCTCTGTTCCATCAATCTGTCATTTACAAATACTACCCTCAAATTTTTAGGGACCTGTCAATCTTGCCCCGTCCTCATATTATTTGGCATTAACCCATCTTGGAGATAGGATATATTCTGCTCCCACTAATTGGGGGCCAATCCACCATGCATACTTAAAAAAAAGTGGGGTTTGAGTCGGACGCCTTGGACTTCTCTCTGATGGAAAACAACTTATAAACCAACCTCGGCTAGGTCTTCTTCTGCCTTTGTGACCAAGTGTGCGAGCCCCAGGGGGTGATGAAATTCACTTTTGATAGCTCCCATCCTTTGTACCAGACCTGGAAACCCACATAGGCTAGGTCACCTGAGGATATCCCAGAAAGTGAGAGAATCTGCTGGAATATGCTCAGACTTTTTGAGCGATTCAGAGGGTTTCAATTGGTGGCTTTTTCCCCCCAGCAAATTATATCCAGCAACAAGACATAGCAACCAGGCTCAAGCATAGGTGGTTTCTTAGACATGACAGTGATTTCATTACTCTTCCTTTTTGCTCCTGGTGGATTGGTCCCCTTTCACCTGACGGGTGCTGTGGTGTCTTTACATGTAGTAGCACAAACTTTTATTAGCTGGAGATTCCTAGCTTGCTGGCTTCTAACGTGCTTTTGTTACAGCCTGAGTTGGAGTATCTTGACCTCTTTCAATCTGGTTTCACAGCAAGACATAGTACTGAAACTGCACTAACTCACATTGTGGATGACGTTCTGAAATCCCTTGATCAAAATGTCCCTTGTCTTTTGATCCTTCTGGACCTGTCTTCTGCATTCAACACCAACAAACATGAAAACTTGATTAATCTTCTTCAACTTAGGATGGGTCTCACAGGACCGGTCTTAAAGTGGTTTACCTCTTTCTTATATAACCGCACGCAAAGGATTAAGCTCAACCAGTCCCTTGCATCCAGTACCCCGGTTAGGATTGGAGTTCCACAATGATCCACACTCTCGCCTACGCTCTTCAACCTTTTTATGGAACTTCTCACTGTCATTCTGAACCATGCTAACATCCATTACCACATGTATGCGGATGACACACAACTTTACTTGAAGCTCTCCTCTATAGATGACATTAAAATTCTAAATGAGGCTCTCCCGCAAACTCAACAATGGCTAGCCCAGAACCATCTTTTGTTGAACACCCTCAAAACAGAATTCCTGCTGATTGCCCCCACAAGCACTTTGCTCCTACCCTTTACTGGCTAAAACAACTCACAGCCCTTAACTACTCCCCTCAAATGGTTCATTCCTCTAAATCGTTAGGCATTACCTTGGACAAATACTTGAATATGCAAGCTCACATCAGTGCCACTATTAGGGGTGCCAACTTTCATCTTAACAACTTTAGAAAATCAAGCCTTTTTTTCTCCTGAAGACATACAACCTGCAATACATTCCCTGGTGATCTAACGACTTGAAAATGATCTGGTGACCCTTGCGGGGCTCCCTAAAGCGAGCTTGGCCCCTTCCAGAGCCACGCTCAACGCATCGGCCAGGCTCATCACTGGCTCCATAAAACACGATCGCATTACACCTGACCTTTTGCAGCTTAACTGGCTGTCTATTGAAGCGAGGATTCGTTTTAAAATAGCTTGCCTCACGGATAAAGCCTTGCATTACAACACTCCGGCCTATCTGGCGAACAAGCTTGTTCTTTCGGGCTCGGGTCGGAACTTAAGAAGTACGTCCACACTACTCTTCAAACCTCCCAAATTCGAAAAGAAAAGTATGTACAAATGTGCTCTCTCCGGCCTTGCTCCTAGAATTTGGAATGTGCTTCCTACTGAGATTAGAGCCAATCCTTCCACTGCTTCTTTCAAGAAATAGGCCAAATGGCTTTTCGTGAGTGAACATTAACTACAGCACCTGTCATTTTTTTTCAATTCCCCTTGTTGACTGATTTGACATTTATCTCAACTTATCTTGCTCTATTTATTTTATGATTGGTTGGTAAATTGATATTTTACACTAGGGCCCTTCCGGAACTATACTGGCTGGGCCGATTACAGATTTGTCATTTATTTTACTATGTTGTCACAAGTCCCTTTATGATTGTCTTGCTGAATTTTACTAGAAATCTTTTGCACTCTATGTGAAACTGAACTAGCGGGCCCACTACCCAGTCCCTGATCTGGATTGTTTACTCTGGGTGGTTTTACTGTGCAGACCTCTAATGTACTGAGTTTATTCTTGCTTTTGCCTCTGTGTACAGCGCTCTTATACTCGCTAGGGTCATGTTCGGGCTTTAGAAAACGTTTGAAATAAATAAATAAATCTAAAGCTGATATAACAGGGGCCGCTCCTCCACTAGGGCAGAGCAGTGTCGCCGAAATGCTTTCTCGCAGTGCGAGAAAGCCAAAACATAAAATGGTAATAACTTTTGGTTATTACCATTTTATGTTTCTTTCCGCATTGCGGGAGGGTGGAACTGCCTGGGCAGGAATAGTTTGCCCACTCCTGCGTATGCATGACTGGTTTGGTCAGCCATCTCGCGCCGCCAAACCATTCATGTGTACTCTGCACTTCACCATACAGGCTGCATTGCAGCCAAACATGGAGAACATGCAATCGCCTATAGTCCCTGGCTGGGCGGCGTTCTGACCAATCATTGGCTTGGGGACGGGAGGGAGGCTGCCTGGTGCCTGTTCCTGCCAGAGGCAGGAAAGCAGGAGCAGACCAATCAGTAAAGACGCAGGACCCGGGCCGGCAAAATGGTAGGTTTTCATTTTTGTTTTTTATTATTGAACCCCCTTCCCTCGTGACCCCCCTTCCCTCATGACACCTCGCCCGTCCCCCCCACCCCATGTCTGTCCCACCCCCCATCCCAACTCTTGAGCCATGCCAGCCGCGACTGTGATATAATACCACTAGGCGGGAGATGAAGGCCATTATTATCAAAGGATATAATGGTCCTAGATAGCTTAGTGGATCCTAAATTATCTAGGACCATAATGTTATATTATGTTATGTTATGTTATGTTAAAGGTATTTGGTACCGCGCACGTACACCAATTGCTTTCTTGGCGCTCGGAGACCAGTGGGCAGAAGACATAAATGGGTGAAGACAGCTACTCGTAAGCAAGACGGAACAGATAAGTTTTCAGGGATTTGCGGAAAGGAAGATAGTCAGGGAATATCCTTTAGTAGTAATCACCATTTTAACTAGACAAGTGAACTCATTCATTAAAATGCCGTGTCTCTTAGGATCACTTAGACTATGTTAATACACTTTTTCCTTTCAAATCATTTTTTACCAATCTACACTACCAGCACACACACCCTCACTTCATCAAACGGTAGTTCAATAAAAAGATCTCCGTCACAGTGCCCCCTCGTGGGTCCCGCCGAGTTTGCCCAATGATGAAGCATGTAGGAGCATATTACCCCTCAAATAAACTACCTTTATATACTTATTCTACTGTCTTTGAAAGGAACTGCATACTCTTGTTAGATAATTAGATATAGTAAGGAGCTCGTATGCTAACTAATCGCTCCTGGTCCCCTTCTTCTTTAATACAGCTGGTTTTTCTTATCCTACTGAATTAGACTTTGAAGCCCCTCTACTCAAAATGATCACTTTTAAAATGTTTTTTCTTTTTTACAGTGCCTTTTGTTAAGCATACATACACCGTTACGTTCCCTTGGTGTTGAGGACCAGAGCTTATGCTATAGGAATAAGCATTGGAGAAGTGTGGCTCAATGGTTAGAGCGGCAGACCCTGATGCAGAGGTCTGGCCCGGGACCAGGGTTCAGTTCCTGCCTCGGCGGGTCTTGGGCTCAATTTCCTCGGACCTGATAATTCTTGCCTTGGTGCCTATTCTAATCATGGGTCCCACTCTGCCACTCTGGGCAATAGCTTGCCTAATCTCTACAACGGCCCCAACAGCGCTGGGATGCCTGGTTTCACCTTGGGGGTACCCAGGAGTGGGCATTTCACAGGGAAAAGCCAGGAAGGGTTCCACAGCGGTATGCGTACAGCGCCAAGATGCCTCAGGGTATAAGTGCGCTATACAAGTACGAATTCATTCATTCATTTATTCATTCCTGATTGTAAGTCAATGCATCTTTTTGTATGGTCACCCCCAATGTTTTGAACAGATGTTGTTGGTTTTTTGACTCTGAGATGAATGAGGACTGCTAACCAGACCTCCGTGCCAGTGCCCTGACCCTTAAAAGTGTATGTTTGATTGGCCTACACCCAGTTGGCATAGACTAACCTACTTCTAAGTCCGTAGTATATGGTATCAGGAGTACCCAGGGCCTGTAAGTTAAACTGCAAGAGTTGTGCCACCCTGAAGGAGACAAGGTAAAACATGGCTCCTAGTCTACCGAAAGTAACTCTAAGTAGCGGCATACATACTTTCCCAAGGTTTTTTTTCCCATAAAAAATTCCGAAATGTCAAATTCCGTGAATTTTGCATTGCTTTTTCATGGTTAAGTGAAAATTTGTAACTTACTAGACCATGCAAAATCTGTGTTGTCGGAACTCTTCGTCACTGGAAGAAAGAAGATTGGCTCTTGAAGAGAGAAAGGCCACGTTGGGCCTCCGGCCCAAAGAAGATGGTGGCTGCAGAAGAGTGACTGTGGTATCTGACAGGGTTCCCCCAGAGGCCAGGTTGCCTAAAGGGATTGTGCCTAGCTATTTTCAGGGGGATGGGATTGACAAGTGGCTCGTGTCATAAGAGAGTGTGCTCAAGATGAGGAAGGTGAGTACACAGCACTGGGGGTTCTACTCTGGGAGTTAGTGTCAGTAGTTGGTAGGGATAGATTGCTTACACTTGAGGATGAGGTAGCAGAATCGTACCCACACTTGATAGCTGCACTTATAGAACTCTTTGAACTCACCCCTGAAGAGGACAGGCAGAAGCTTAGATCAACACAAAAGGGGGCAACACAGACATGGTTAGACTTCGTAGACACCTCAGTAAAGGCACTGCATGGAGGACAACAGGGTGGACTCTTATGAAGGGTTCTACAATCTAATAGTCAAGGAACATTCTCCCTAATTGTACCTCAGAGAATTTGCACCAGCATTTGATGGATTCTAAGCTGGCTAGCCCTAAGGATCTAGGCAAGACAGTTCATGAGAGGGTTCCTACCAGGGTCCCCAAGAAGTTCCTGGGTGGTGACCAAAAAAAAAGAGGTCACCCTCCCCCACCTCCACATCAGGGAAATGAGTGGGCAAAGATCAAAAGAAGGAAACTCCGAAAGAGAACCCAAAAGATGGCAAAGTGGAGGAAGGCCAAAGCCACATCCCATTCCAAGGGGAGGAGGTACCTGGGAAAGAAGTTTGACCCTACAAAGGCTGGGGTGCGCTTTGATTGTAATCAACCAAGGCACAAGAGGGGAGGTGCAGTGTGCACCAAAAATGCACCCTCTGGTAACTATCCCAAGGGTATGGCTAGTGTAGTGATGGGCTTTGAATCTGCCCCAGGAGAGCCCAATGGGTATACAGAGACCAACCTCAATTTCCATGGGTGGGAAGAACATTGAACCTTTGGCTCCTTGGCCCAAGTATGTAGAAATGCAGACAGTGGCAAAAGTCAGATGGAGGTGGCAGTGTAGCCATGGTCATGGCTAAATTGGTTTCCCCAGACTAGATCCTTCCAGAGGGTGTGCACCAAATTGTCAATGCTGACAATGTCACAAAGTTCGAACCCATGGCTGTAGTGGTCTTTGAGTGGGGAGGGTTTACTAGCTCAAAAAAGGTAGCTGTGCCCCCTGCCCTCCCAGTAAAGTGCTCCCTGGGCAATGACCTGGAAACGTCTGCCTAGGCAGAAGTGAAATAAGGACCCAGACAGACATCTTCCTGAAAGGGTGTGTGTAATCAAAAGGCCCTGACGGAATGTCAAGGGAACTACATTTATGGACCAGGACCCTAGAGCCAAGACTGGCTGCCCCCCTTCCAACAGTCCACTGGCCCAGAAGCAGCCTAACCCTCAACCAGAAGTTCTGGTGCCTGAAGTGTAGACTGCTCCCATAGGTAACTTGGCAGAGTTCCAGGGAGTAGAGGGTCACTCCAGAATGGACCTGAGTAAAGGACAAAGGATTTGCTCCACTTTTGTAAACCTGCAACAGTTAGCTGTCAGACAGGAACAAGGGGATGCCAATGCTACCCATAATTGTTGCAAGGCACAAGGGAAACCCAATCAAGCAATTGGTCAGGGACCATGGGTACATACAGTATTTCAAAAGACAGTGGTCCCTAGACAGCGAAGGATACACAAGAAAAATAAATATAGATCCAATGATGTCTATATTCTTTGTCCATCCGGACAGGTTTTAATATATCATATATTCAGGTAGTCAGTTATCTATACAATATCAAGTGGGACACAGCCTGTGTTCTACTACCACATATAGACAGGTGTGACATACAAAAAGGGGAGTGTCAAGCAAGGGGAGACAGTCTGCGTACGATCAAATTTTGCAGGCTAATAAATCGTAAATACACTATTGTGACATATTATATAGTATAGTCAAAGATATATAGTGTATATGATGTCGACAACGTTTCAATCCCTATGCCAAGATGAAGGGATCATCCTCGGGACATTGAAGGAATCACACTGTCCTGAGGATGATCCCTTCATCTTAGCATTGGATCTATATTTATTTTTCTTGTGTATCCTTCACTGTCTAGGGACCACAGTCTTTTGAAATAGTGCTACCCATAAGGCATACCTTCCACTATATCATGATTTCGCATCTCAACAAATTTCCGCAATATTTGTGAAGTCCTGCGATGCCCACGTAGTTAAATTAAGTTGCTGTGAAAACAGCATCGGTCAACTTTTCTCCCCGTCGCGTTTATATTGTTTACTTATTCCATAGTGTAAAAAAATGAGTGAGGCCTTTGCACAGGCTTGAGAGCAGCTTTTCTCCTTTACCCGCAGCATTTTGCTACTGCCTGCCTGAGGGCCGGGTGTAGGGAGAGTGCAGTGGTAAACATCAAAAGTGCACTCAGCCGTAAGAGGCATAGCTTTCACTCGTCTTCTCTACTATGGGCATTGCCGTGAGAGCTTGGGTGCCTGCCCTGCCTCTTCCTTATCTGTGCTCTTGTATCTGAGTCACATGCCTTGTTAACCCATCTGGATGTACTGAGCTCATAAAATTTAGGATTTGCGCATAAATCCTCTGACAAGCACTCTCAGTTAAGTAATGTCTAAAATTAAAATCCTACCCCAGAGTTCACATCCCAAATCACCTTTATGTTTCAAAATAAATCAGTCTGTATTTTTGTTTAGCACAGCCTTGCTCAAATTCTGTTATCAGCAAAAAGTGGGAGGAATTATTAGAGGGGCTGGTAAACTGGATTTAGAGGAGCCTTTTACTTGTGAACCAAATCTAATTGTAAATTAAGGATATGTCTGTGTTGAAAATAAGCACGTTTGTAACAGTACTAAAAGAAATCAATTCCTACCCAATGGCCGAGTTAACAAGCATTGGCAAAGCCAATAGGTCTCACCAACGAGACAAGAGCTATTGGGTTTGTTAATGTGTTTTTTTAGCCATGATGTACAGCAGTGCGGCTGCCATGCAACCTAGTTGATAAGGTTTTCTAGTTTATTACGGAGGGAGGGTGGGATGGGAGGCAAGACCGGGGAGGGTGTGTGTAGCTGCCACACGGACAACGGACGGTGTAAGGAAATAAACCACTATGACGGGGCTACCGGTGTCAGTGTCTTTTTTTTGTTATGGCAGGTGAAGGGCAACATGGGCATCGAGAAAAAGAGGGGGGGACAGGTGGGAGAGTCGTCATGGACAACAGAGGACAAGTGGTGGCAAGCAATAATGACAACAAAAGGTGGGAGGGCAGGTGGGGCTGCAAGCAATACTGACAAAGGAAGGACGGTAGGTGGGGTGAGCAAAATCGTTAAGTGGATTGACTGTCTCCTCGGTGTTTCTGGAGGATAGGACAACGAGATATGGGTCAACAAAGTACCTCTAAAATGCAGCAGAAAACATAATTCTGTGCCGCAAAATTTCCACTAATGGTGAAGCATAATTTGCCACTCCATACCGCAATATCTTGGGGGTCTGATAGGGTATACTGGGGAGAGTGCCTCCTGTACAGCAAGGCAAGGGACCCCATACCAGGACCAATCCCATGAATGGTGGTCCCCCCAGCAGCATAGAGATTTTCTCCTTAGCCTGGCCCATGCCAACCCCCCAGCTGGGCACCTGAGGCAGACCAAGACCTATGAAAGGCTGGTCAATCATTTCTGTTGAACCCAGATGGCTGGGAAAGTGATGTTTTGTCACTCCTGTGTCACCTGCCAAGGCAGGGGCAAGCCAAAGGCTCCCCTGATACCACTCACTGTGCTGGGGGTAATAGAGTGAAAACACAAAGCAAGAAAAATCCCACACCAATTTAGAAATATAGAGTACATTTTAATAAATTATTTGACACCAATCAAAATCCAATCAGTAGAACCGTAGCTATGATTTTTAAACGTTTTTAGTAAAAACGAGTGCCTAAAAAATTAAAGCACCAACCGTGGACATCTAGTCATGTGAGACCAGGTCAAAATCGGAAAATATGACAGACCGTGATGGAGTGCGGTTTTAATACAAGTAGTGGATTGGGCCTGGTCGGTGCTTACCATCGGACTTAAAAGAATTTTCAAGAAAAATATTCTGAGAAGGTAAAGCTCGGCGGAGTAAGGCTGCAGGAGTGTCCGAGGAGGAAGCGTTGCCATCGGGGAGCATTGTCATCAGGGAGCTTCTGGATGACGACGCTGTGAGGTTTCTACTTTCTGACTTAGTCACTTTTTTAAAAGTCAAAAATCTCCAGCGAGACAAGGCAGGAGGCTATAACTTATGACAGTTCTAGGAGGTTGTATAACCCTTTGGCAAAGGACTGCTGAGCAGGATTTGCTACTGTAGAGAAGAACTTAGCAAGAGCAGCCGCGAAGTTAGGGTGACTGGTGATGCGCCTTGGGTAGATTGACTAGCAAGTTTATCCCGATCAGAACTGTTTTTAGCCAAAAAATGTCCAAGTCCCTAGTTTTGGAATTTGACAATTTGGGCACTTTTAGCACCAAAGCCAAGGGTCTAGGACTGGCGGGACACCACTTGGGGGTTCAGGACTCACTCAGGCTGGGTCCAAGTGCAGGTTCAAGATGGTGGAAGCCTTTTATGTCCCTGTAGGTCTGAACAGGAGGCCAGCAATCTAGCCCTTGGCGTCACTCTGGTGGTCCTGGTTTAAGTTGAAGAGTCATGGCTCAGACAACTGGCCTGGCCTCTGAGTGTCCAAGGCAGACTCCAGGCAACAAAACAGTCCTTCCAGGAGCAAAGCGGACTTGTGAAGAACAAAATAGGCCACAGCAGCAGGCAGCCCTCTAAGAGTCCTTCCGCAGGTCCAGAAAGAGGGGGTCTGAGGACCCCATTTTTATACCTGGTGCCTCTTTTGAAGTTGGGAGAAGCTTCTGGAGGATGCTGTTTGAAGTGCTTGGAATTTCCTGGCTCCAAACTGGCTGCAGATACAATGTGGAGGTGACAAGCCATATGTGTGAAGGCAGAGCACAGTCAATTAATTTGCTAGGTGGGCTGTGTCCAGCTCCGCCCCTCCTCCATCCTGCCAGCAGATGGTTCATTCAGGCACACCTAATCCCTTTATTGTGTGAGTGTCCGGGAGAAATTCACAAAGTCTGTCAGGTACACCCAGTCATGAGATCCAGTAGAGGATGCAGGCACCAAATGGTCAAGAAGAGGCATTTTCAAAATTAGAATTGAAAATCCGACTTTACCATTAAAGAGGATTTTTAATTAAAATTTCATAGATACCAAACATGAAATCCTTATTTGTACTCATTCAAAAATGAGCACTTATTAAATGCAATAAGGCAGCCCAATGTTACCCTATGGGACAGATAGGCCTCACAGCAGATTTAAGAGCTTTTCACTACCAGGACATGGAAAACTTAAAGGTACATGTCCAGCCTTTTAATTACATTGCATCCTGCCCTGTGGGCTACCTAGGGCTTCCCTTAGGGATGACAATGCAGCATGCAGCAACAAGGGAGTTTAAGGCTTGGCAAAAGGGTTATATTGCCAAGTCAAATTGGCAGTTTAAAGCTTCATTCAGGCTGCAGTGGCAGGCCTGGGACATGTTTTAAGGGGCTATTTAAGTGGGTGGCACAACATGTGCTGCAACATTCAATTAACAGGCACGTGGCATATGGTGCACAATTTACAAGAGACTTCTAAGTAAATTAAATATGTCAATCAGCAATAAACCAATTTAACCATGTTTAGGGGAGTGAGTACAAGCACTTTAGCACTGGTCAGCCATGGTAAAGTGCGCAGTGTCCTAATGCCTACAAAATGTGATTTCAGCAGAAACTTGGAGGTAAGTAGGCAAAATGTTTGGGAGAAGACTAAGTGTTCCACGTCCAACAGCGCAGAAAGATATCCGAAAGAAATTAACACAGGGTATACATAGAGGACCTGATCAAGGTCAGACCCCTGATGGCCTGGCTGAAAATTTGGACCAACACGGAGGCATGCCTGAGCAGACAAATCATTAGAGATTGCTTAGATAGGGACAGAGGAATGAGTATTACATGAAACTGCCCTCGAGGGAATTGGGTGCAAGGATCTCTTTATAAACCCCACAGCAATTACCCCTCAAGACACACAGAGAATCAAAAGAATCTTTTTGAATATGGCATTATCACGGAGAGCGGCCTAGGAAGTTAGTAAGACCACAGTCAGCGCTCACAGCATGGTAAAGACAGGGGAAGGAATGGAACCTTATTTAGCTCTTATGCACAATGCGCAGGAAAGGTTTTTAATCACTCGTTTTAGGCTCAACCTTTTACATCATTTACTGGCGGACCCACCAGGTTTTACTTCAACAGTTGAGCAGAAGGGTCCATGCGGCTGCGACAATAGGTCTCCGCAGGATACCCTTCATTTTGTATTATTATGTCCATTATATGTTTTTCCTAGGTGTAGTTTTTTTAGTAAGGATTTTAAAACAGGCGAAGTTTAGACATGCCACGGTTGCCCTTTTATTCTTGCAAAGGGCTAATGATCCCCTTACACTGTTATGTATCATGAATTTTATAAAGGTTGCTTTAAGACTCAGGAATTCGAGAGGGTTGTGCTGAATGAATTGCTGGATAATCGTCTCCAATGTATCTTTTCATGAATTGTATTTTATCATATTGTAATTGTATAATCTGTACTTTTATGGTGTTTTCTAAATACCGAATAAAGGACTAATGAATGAAAACCAACGTGCGAAGTTGGTGGTTATTTGAGGCCCCTGCATCATTTTTGGAGCAGGACAGACCTGATAAAAAGCCCTAAGATGCCACCTACCAGTTCACAAGGGAATTGCTGAGAAAAATCTCTTGATATACTCTGGCACTTCGGGATATTCACTAGGTGAAGAATCTGTGGTAAGATAGAGTATCCAACCCAATGAGCGTTACTGAAGGTAAATAGCTTGTCATTTGAAATTTGTTTTAAAAAAAAAGTAAAAACAACCAAAATTTGTTTGTAACAATCGAGGATGATTGTATCACGGGGAGAGGACTGCAATCATAAATAAATGATCACGCTCCCAGGGATCATGAACTGCAAAACAGTCTGCACTGCAGGTCAAAATGCTATAAATCATTTGGTAGTGGTTTAAAATAGAGCAGACACGCATACTTAGTTTGTAGTCATTTCAGAGCCCTGAGGTGAACCTGTGAAAGGTAGGTTGATTTTGATGGGTTTCAAAAGAAACACTGATGTTGGCATTATCACATTCAGTCCAGTAGTTATCACAGCAGAATGGCATCTGTTGATGGCATAAGGGAGAACTTTCTCAACATCCTAACATGGTAAATGATGAGGATTAAGCCTCTAACTTTGGCAACCGTCAGCGACTCAGCATGTCTGTCGAAACTCAGATATTATACCAACCAAACTGGTATGCAGCAAATTCTTATCTACATTTTTAACATTTTCTCAGTTTTCATTCCCTCTTAGAAGAGTATTTGTAGTTGTCTGATTTTTATAAATGAACAATGTGCAGTAACACGTTTGAAAGCTGGCGTGAGAGGGTCTTCTTAATCACCAACCCTGACAATGCTATCTCCTTTACATTTTTTCTGTCTACATGGCTAAAATGCCTTTTTTGAACCCCCATTACGCAAATATGGTTTAGTCCATTTTTGTTATGTGTTAAATGCAACATCATGGCTAAAACACATTCACAGTCCCCAATGATGTGCAGGTGTCAGTACACATACAACAGTGGAGTTCAGGTCAAACCATGAACACATAATAAATGTTTAATATAGCCTTATAGCCTGCCGTAGCGGGCTATAGTGGCTATTAAAGGCCCGTTCCCGCGTTAAAGGACCGAGCCGAAGGCGAGGGACTTTAACAAGGGAGCGGGACTTTAATAGCCGGTATAGCCCTGCTATGAAGGGCTATTGGTACATTCTGCCACTAGAGGGCAGAATGTTCTAACAAATAAAACAAAGGCTTCTCGAAGCTCGAGGGGATTTAAATCCTCGAAGCCTTTGTAAAACATTGGAATGTTGATCTGTGGGCCTTTACCTGCCCGTAGAAGCAGAGAGCACTCCATTTTCTTCAATGGAGCTACCAACATTCCAATGTTCTAATAATAATTTAAAAATGTGTTTCTGGTGGACATATCTTACTGCAGATTCCTCACCTGTAGAATATTCCCCCATGTGCCAGACTAGATCGACATGTTTTCACAGCAGTGCTCTTGCACACCACTAGGGTGCACCATAATGCACCATGTTGGCTACGTTCTGCCCCAGAAGTGACAGAGCTGCGTATTAGTGCCACTCCTGTGCAATAATGTCCTTCCCTTTCTTTTCACGCCTTCAAACGCTGATCCAGAGCTCCGTTTCCTATTTTTTCCATCAGTTTAATGTTTTTCAAAATTAATTCCATTTTGCAAGGGAACAATGTCCCCACCTAAGATTACAGGATTCAAAATATGCAGTGATTGTCGTAAACAGATGTTGGTGATAGACCTGCAAGAGGTAGGCCCTGGGCATGACTCAAACTCATGTGAGAAATGTTCACCTGAAGGCAATCCGGGTCCATGAAGCCAAGCTGTACATCCCCAAAAGAAGTCAAGGAAAGCCCTGCTCCCCCTCTAAGTTGATGGCGTAGTCCCATATCTGCTCCCCAAATCAATTATGGATAATTTCTTCTTTGCTGTCAATGTCCTCTGGTAAGTTGAAGTCCAATTCGAAGTGAAAACAAAAGAAGGCGAAGCAGGACTAAATCTTATCCTGCCACTTTCTAGCTAAAGAGAAATCATGAGGGCATCAAAATGCAACTCAATCTTACTCCCAAACTCTAGTTGAGCAGCTGATCCCACACATGTTCAACCTCTGGCGATGGTGGCTAAGAACAGAGGGCTTACGGCTGTATCTTATGCAGACGATACACAGTTGGTAGTCACACTCTGGATGCTTGTAAGTTCCGGAGTGATCTTGAGGCCGTTGTGGAGGGGATGACTGCCAACTGTCTTCAGCTCAACGCAAGCAAGTCTGAGGTACGGCTGGTAAGGTAAGACTCCGAGATGTGAGTGAGCATTGGTGGCCGGGAGACAGCCATTACAATGCGGGCTTTACACCGCGCTACCATTACGACACAGCCATCACAACGCAAGTCGTTACAACAACTTGCGCTGGATGGCGCTATATACTAAGGAATAGTATGATTTACTATTCCAACACCTTCCCTACTGTTAAGTAGGCTGGAGTTGGAATAGTAAATCATACTATTCCTAAATCCAGCGCCTACAGCGCAAGTCGTTGTAACGACTTGCGTTGTGATGGATGCGTTGTAATGGTAGCGCGGTGTAAAGCTCGCGTTGTCATGACATACATCCTTGGCGGCCTGCCATGTTGGGGCGGCACCTGTCCCTAAATAGGTGGTAAAGAACTCTGGGTCGACACCACCCTTCGTTTTTGGACCCAAACCAAGAAGGTCATAGGGACCTGTTTGGGGTTACTGCGGGGGATCAAACCACTGTTGGGGTTTTTTGACCCCCCCTATCAGGCAGGTTATCGTTCAGGCTTCGATTCTGTCAAGACTGGATGGACTATGCCAATTCACTCTATCTGGGATCTAACAAGTCTGAAATCATCAGACTCTAAAGGGTCCAGAATGCGGCAGCTCAAACTCTTCTTGGCCTGCCTCGGATGTGTTCCACATCTAGTGCCATTCGTCTGCTCCACTGGCTGCCTGTGGCCAAATGTTTAGAGTTCAAGGCCCTTTGCATCACATTTAAAATTCGGAACTTTTCATCCCCAGGTATTCTGGCCAATCTGCATACATTTTACACCCCCTCCCGCCAACTTCGCTCAATGGGGCAGCATCTGGCGGTTGTCCCTCGATTGAGGAGGGTCCGTGCTGGAGTGCGCTCCTTTCGTGCTCTGGCTTAGAAACTCTGAAATGTGCTTCCTATTTCTATCCGCATTCTAAAGACTTATTTAGTGTTCTGTAAAGCTGTCAAGACGTTCCTCTTCCCTCCATTGTAGGCCGTGTCCCTGCTAGAAGCTGTGCAGTTTTTGGCCATCAGCGCCGGGATGCCCCTTTGCTGGGTCACCCGTGTGCTTTACAAGTCCATATAACATAACATAACATATGATCCTGATGAAGACCAGGGTCCCTGGACCATTGGCTATACGCAGAAGCTTCAGGCCTTTACGGAGGGCATGCTGCATATTTTTGGCACTTCCGGTTTCTCTGGTGCACCTTTGGACTCCAAGCTTGAAGTTTGAAGTTTATTTATTATGCGTGAATAATTAAAACCGTTGCATACAAAAAAATTAAAATTTCTTGTGTTAAAATTATTATATAATAAATGGTTTTACATCGTATTAAAATAACACAAATTATTAAAAACATTCTGTACATTAGCCTTGTTCATTACTAGTAATATTTTGAGTATTGCTATTCTTGTTACGTTCCAGTCAGTTCATGTAAAGTCTTTTTGCGGCTCTTTCCCATATTTTATTCTTTTTGCGGTTATATCGAGGAATTTAATTAGCCGGCAGTTTAGCTGAACCAGATCGGGGTTGAAGCACAACATTAGCGCTTGTCTACATGTTCCGGCTCCGTACTGTTTGGGTGCTGGCTTTAACAGGGTAACCCTTATATCTTTGGACTCCAAGGATCCACAGGGGCATCCAGTTAAGTTACCTCCAAGGGGGTCTGTCCTTGGATTACCTCCGCGGGATCTGTTCTTGGTGCCATGTGGGCCCCTGGAAGCCACCTTGAGTTCTTCACTGACTTGTTGCTGACTTCTTTTCCAGCTCAAAGACCTGCACCAGTCCCTCTCTCATCAACACCAGGTTCGGTTGTCACTGGTGCTAGAGGTGGACTCTTTGCTGACCCAAGCTCAATCCCCCTCCACATAACCAAGGTCATGCTCTGATGCCACTCCAGCACAGCTGGGTCCTGGACAATCTGATTCAGACAAAACCCTCCCTATACCACGGAGCCCTGCTCAGTTGCTTCACCAGCTTTTCGCATCCGTCTCTAACCAGAGTTTGACAACAGTTGGGGATGACAGTGAAGATGATGGGGGTGAATTAACCCCACATGATGATGATGACAGTTTGGATATGGATTTATAAAAAGCCAGGCTTAATACTTCTCCTAAAATAGGGTTGCTTTCCCCCCCGGGCTGTCCAGTGATGCAAGTGCTTCCTATGCAGTTGTCATCAGACGTGCTGCTAAAGTCCTGGATTTACAACTCCCCTCTGCTGAGGTTAAAACACGTGTGCTGCAGCTCTTCAGCCTGGGCTGACTTCTTCTGAGCCCTTACTGTGATGAATGAAGCCCTAACTGATACCCTTATGGACACTTGGCTTAAACCTTGAACATGCCCACCAGTGAAAAGGCAGGTGGCCTGGCGTCACTAATTCATTCCGCACAAACTTACCCTGACAGGAAGTCAGAAATGGCTGAGGTATTTGGGAAAATGTGTTCTCTTCGGCCAGGCTAGCATTGAGGCCGGTCAATTCTATTTGCCTTCTTTGCCATTACAATTGATGTTACTTCATTACTTTGCATCATCTGCCATATTTCCCCAAGAAAAACCTACTATTAGGGTTGGAAACAACCAGCTTGCCAAACAAGAGTCTTGTGGAAAATAAGATCAGGAAAAGTCAGGCGGCAGCCTGTGCAGAAACAGAAATGTGCAAATCAAAAAAAGGAACTCCAGAAATACAAGGCCTCTCAATACAACCACAACTTTAAAATCAAGGGATATTCTGGACAGCCCATTGATATCATCAATACAATTGTTTTGGGAAACAAGGACCAAAATCACAAATTGACGTTTCTCAAGGATCCTGTGGCATCAAATTACTCAATCATCTGAGACCTCAACAGGTCAACAAAAGCCATTGACACCTGAAAAGTTTGGCCTAACTTTAACAACGCTAGTACAACCGTTCAATCTAGAACTGCTTCCAGAGGATAAGTCAGACTTGCCCAAAGACAACTATAGCAAAGGGCCAGGATTAAAGGTAGTTACAATTCAAGCTCAAGTACATGCTTCAAACCATCCTCACTCAACCCCCAGATCCAATCAGGATCGGGACATCCTTAAAAGAACAAATAACACTCCTGTGGGATCTGTGGAGGGGCCGGATAGCTCCTGGCTACGTTCAATCTCAACATCAAGCAACGCCGACCTGGTGCAAGCGATGGAAGTAAAAATAATAAATGTGGCCGGTCCGGCAAGAACTCAAGAACAACAAGGCAGTAATGTAACACACAGGCTGCAACACTGTTACCAGGGAGCCATAGATGCAGAAAAATGACTCTCCCCAAAGGCCTCAATAATACTTCAGCTGACATAGGCAGGAGTAACTGAAATAAACCTGTCGCACATCAACCAAACTGAAGATATAAGGCCACCAACTAGTACACTCGATACGGAAAAGGACCAGCCACTCAAGATTGCAAGCCAACGAGACAAAAATAATGAAAACCCCATGATCCCTTATGTTACACTGGTAGATGTCCTACATGCCTTGTTTGCGGCCTTTAATATGCAGTCTGACAAACTAGACATTCAAATAGAGCTCATGAATCTGATGGCCTCTCATATCTCTGGAATCAATGGAAAAATTAAAAAACGAACCGATTTAATAACCAGAGGCCAAGCAACCCCCCCTGCAGTCACTATGAAACTGCGCTTACAGCCCAATAATCGATAAACTCCGCTCCATCCCAGAGATTTTAACAAGTCCAATAGAAACAAAGAAACTAACACCCTCTTATTAATGCCCAAATCCGAGAAAATGGAGTCGAGTTTACACAATCTGACAGGAGGACAACATCGATCCCCAGGTGCAGGCTTGCCACCTGGGGGAGCACATATGCTTCAACCACATCAAACAAGAAAGGATGAAACAAGGCAACCTACACAACACAACAGGCAATGAAACTGGAGACATACCAAGTCACCTAAGAAAGCAAGACTCTCTATATGGAACAATGCAAGCCACACAGCAACCATCAAGTGAACCAGTTTCGAAAAAGCTCAGAGAGGTTATGCAAACCAAAAAGCAGAAAAAACGGGCCAGGAAGGCCTGAAATAAACAAAGGTTCCCGGCAAAGGACGGGTTTACTACAATCTATCCGCTCTTCTAAAAAAACTGGAGCAGATCTGAATCTATTAATACAAATGTGCCAACTGACCCGCATTTAAGTACTGCAACAGAGGAGGAATCCGATGACTCCGAATCACAAGACACAGTGTCCCCAATTAATGAGATTGCTACTATTACAACAAAGCAGGTAAGCCTACTGTAATCACAGTTGTCACGTCTGGTGGCATACAACCACGAAACAACTCGCAGCATACACCGCAGACTGTGCGGATAACTAGCACACGCAAGAATGGGCCTGCAGTCAATTATGGAAAACTAACCAGCATGCAAAGCATCACGCAGACAGCTGCCATTAACAGAGTTCCTGTCCAGCACCAATACACAGGTCCCAAGGAGCAAACTAGCACCAAAGGCGCCAAATACTCCAGTGTCATGTGAAACAAATATTCGAGAGGTCCACTCAATGGCCATTATACAGCAATCGAACGAAACAGCGTCTCCCCCGGGCGAGGGGAGGGACAATCAGCCAAAGGGCACACTGGAGGCAGCACAACAACAAGTCAATATCATGCCACCAATTCCCAAACAAAAAAAGTAAGGATAAATCAGAACCACCAAAATATTTACCAACCAAAAACCGTAAACTCAGATCAATATAAGAACACACCTACACAGGAGAGGGTAGAACACCAAATTCTCTTAAAACCCGACCTTAAGACATCTTAAACAGGGGGAGTATAATGAGACTATTTGCAGAAATTCCTGGTCTAGCACATCTTCACTCTAGCGACTTGCTAACGATAGAATTTATTCCCAACGAACATAGTAACCACGCAGAATATACTCTCGCCACATGGAGAACAGACTAATGGCTCTTTCAATTTTGAATTATAAACAACGGTTTGAGGCATGGGGCATTGCACTGGCAAAATACACGAAGCCACGGTATCCAATTCCCCTGATCCAGTTGGACAGAGATAAAATGGCTAACTAAAAAATACCTATGTACCCAGTGCTACGGGATGCTTGGGGCCCCTCAACCACAAGAACAATAGTGCTGTCTGGTAACAAAATCAAATCCAATCCCCCTTCAGTCCAGTGGAGCTGGCTTCCATTTTCCCTGAATGTCGCATGAAAGGAATGACTCCGATCGCAACAACTGAGGACTCCAGAGGTTGTAGAATTACATCTGGCCTCTTGGAATATACCAGGGGCAAGATCCCTGCTCTAAAATGGAATACCACAGAAGAATTGGTGGAAATATGACATCATCGCACTACAGGAAACATTGGTACCTGAAACTCTGCCATTGGAAGGTTACTTGCAATGGTAGGCGTAAAGGCGGCCTCACAGTCTACGTGTCAACAGCCTTAGATATCCAGTCTGAACAGATTCCATCGCCAGGCCTACATATGGTCAAGTTCAGCACATGGATTAGGCAAGGGACGTACTCAGTTTTGCCGCTCAATGTGTATGCGCATCCAAATCCAAAGGAGAAGCAAGCAAGCTCTCTATGCAATGTTAATCTCCAAGGTAGAAGAAATCAGGCATGAGAATCCTTCATGGGAGCTAATTCTGGCAGGTGATTTCAATGGTAATTTAATTTACAGATCCGACGAGGATGAACAAATATCCACTGAAAATGCAATCTGGAATGTGCAACAACAGTTTAGTCACCTTATAAAGCAACAAGATAGAAAATGCCAAAGTCTAGTTCTGGCCCTAGAACATCTGGGGTTGAGAGTCATAAACAGCAGAACAAAACAAAACATCCCACCAAAATATATGTTCCACAGTGCCACTACACAATCTATTATAGACAATACAGTTTTATCGCTCTCATTGATGCCGTATTTACTGTAATATGAATACACAACCCTAAGTGATCACTCTTAGCAAAGGCTAACATTGGGCATAAACCCCCCCAAAGCACAATAATGCTAAAGCTGATCTTGGTGTCTTGCAATCCACAAATCTAAGACGCCTGAGGTGGTCAAGCAATTCTTTACCAGGTTTGTCCTCCCTAGCTAAACAGGTAATGGAGGGCAGCCTCGAAACTGCAATCAATCATGAAGGGATTTTACTAATACACTAATAACATATGCCCCCTACAGTAAAGACCACAGTAGGAGGGCTAACATAGGTGTCATAGGTCTGTCACGTAAATGGCAAATGATAAATAGTGAATTAAGAAAATCAATTCGAAAATTGAAGATAACTGATATCAATCCGATCATGTGGGAAAAAGTATGTTTACTAAGAAAGTAATACAAAAAGGAACTGTGGAAAGACCACAAAGAATAGAAAGAAGGATTGTGGGCAAAACTCATTCATTGTGCGACGCAGACTAATTCCAGGTCATTTTAGGAGATGGTATATGGACTTGGTAGAGCAAAAACCTGATAAACAACTCAAAGGTCCCAGAGGAAGCATGGTTAGTCCACTTTGCGAAGACATTCAATGGTGGTTGTCACCTTGGCGCTATAGAGTCAACCGCCCACAAAAGCCCTCCTGGGACTCAGCAGAGTTGTATCAGGGCTTCATATGAATTACAAACACACATATTGCAATATATGAGAGCAACTGTGGCAGTTACCAGCAATGAGGATTGCAGAAACTTAACTAAGGATACAAACAATCTTGAGGACTCAAACTCAACCTGGGTTGAACCCAAACAGCAATCGTATACCCCCAACGAAGTTGAAGAAATAATAACCAAGGAACGAAAGGATGGAGCTCCGAGGCCAACCGGTATTCCGTAGGCCATCTACAAACATGATCTTGAGTATTGGGCACCACCACTAATTACAGATTAATAGCACTAATAGATGCCGAAGCAAAATACTACCGGTCACTAATCTTAGCTGACCTTGTGGAGTGGTACGACAGGCATAAACTGGTTCCTGTAAATCAGATTGGATTTAGAAAAAGATACAGTACGACTACATACATCCTAGCACTCTCCCTAATTGCAGATAATTGCAAACAAAAGTGACAAAAACTGCACCTCCGCTTAGTAGATCTGAAAGCAGCTTTTGATCGAGTTGACTGGGCCATCTTGCTGATGAATATAAGGAAATTGAACTTTCCAGTTAGGACCCTCCGTGGCCGTATAATTAATATACTTGCAAACATGGATACGGGTCAAGCTAGATGATGGCACAAAGATTTCCAGGAAGACTGCCACAAGCAAAGGCCTGAAGCAGAGGTGTGTCTTGGCACCATACCTTTATTATCTGTTTATGTCAGACTTATCGCCAAGACTAGACTTGGTAAATTTGCGCACACCGCACTTGGGTCCACTAATTTTATCACATTTAGCGTACGCGGATGATGTGGTCTTACTCAGCTTAACACAAGTGGGGCTGCAAAGATTAGTGACTGAGCTGACCTACTACACAAATGATAATCAGCTTGGAAATAACAGAGCCAAAACAAAAACACTGATTATTATGAATCGACCAGGCCCACAACTTAAAATCTAGCTGAACACAACAACATTAGAGTAAATCAAATCATACAAGTATTTTAAATCCTCAGGAACACAAGCAATATATGACAGCAAAAGGGCATGCTCTGACATTTGCATTCTGCACTCTTGCCAAGAAGCTAAGTGTCCCGTCTTTTAAGATATTACTAACAGTAATGGCTGTCAAAATGCTACCAACTGTGGCATACGGAAGCGCCACCCTTCTGAATTGTGTGCAAGTGAGGGCTTTCAAGCGGATATTTGGCCTTCCACAAAACACATCCCCTGCTCAAGTACGTCTGGAATTTGGGACTATTATTGAAATTGTTGGGAGAATGTACACTGCAATAAAAAGCTGGTAAAAAATTAGATCAAATATAGAAAGGTCAACATTAAACAATGCGCTAGGGATGGCTATGGAAAATGACCCTCATTCGACATACCACGAATATCTCCATCAAGCACTAAAACTGACTAACATGGTTGAACTTTTTAATAAAACTCTGCCTTTTCCAGTGTTAGGAAGATAATCAATAAAGAAGCAAAATTGCACTCATATTTGATTGATAAAAATACCTTCAGGGGTCGTTCAAATGAAAGAATGGCATTTAAATATCCTGACCGTTTGAAACCAGCCCCATACTTAAGCCTAATGTATCTGCATTTCAACAGAAAGTTGATGGCTTTTTGCCTCGGCCAACTCCCCTCGTTGGCGGATCAACCACCCGGGATAAACAGCAGCTCTACAGCATGCAGACTCTGCGGTTCAGTGAAGGAGGATTTCTTGCATGTGGTTTGTATATGCCCAACATGTTTGATACACTTGTCTCTTTGCTAAAAAAGCATTACAACAGTGAAGGCAGATGCATTTACCGGGCTGCAATAATAAAAAGCCTTGACCCGTCAGATCCCCAACTGAACTGATCACCAATATCGTTATTCTACACCAGCTTTTGAACTAGATCCTCGTCATTTTTCCTGTGAATTACAACAGCCGCCCTACTGGCCTTCAGGTCCTACATTTACTTATACCTCATATATCGGGCCAACCTGAAGCTGCTTCCTCAAATACTCCAATTCCTAGATGTGCTTTGGACCCTATTGAATTGTGTTACCTTTATATCAGTCGAGTGTGTTACATCTTATCGGATTTCGAATCGAATAGGGTCCGGTTTTCCTGCCGTAGACCATTGGAGGGCCTAGTCTACCTCCCCTCATTCACTCTAGGATATCGCTGAGGGCATTATTGAGACCGGCTATATGATATGCTTTGTCAGCCAAGACGGTCTTTAGGACACCCACCCATCATTGGTGCTTTCCTAGTTTGAGAGACTGTGCCTATCTTCATTAATTGTGTTCTGCGCCCTGATGAAGGAAGCTTGAAGTGGCACTTTTCCGAAACACGCGTCGGCGCCTCCTGTGGATGTTTATGTTTGAATGTGGTTGTGTGTAGCGGTATGGGAATGTTCTTGGTCTGATTGAATGAGTGAGTGAACTGTGTGCAAATCTTTTATTGTTGCTTGTGTCCTATGGCAGATGCTATATTTTTTATGCAAGTTTCCTTGAAAAAAATGTATATAAAAATATGAGAAATAATTTTGCACTAACTAATTTTGATAACTCAGACCAAACAAATTGTGTTTTTTTATATGAATAAAAAGAAATATTTGATATTACACAGCTGTTCTGTGGGCGTTTCTTAGATTACTGGAGAATTCTCCCCTTTGTATCATTGGGAACTCCCCTTTCATGTTGTTTGACCTGTTCTTTTCAGTGACTACATACAGATATATATATATATATATATATATTTATATATATATATATATATTCACTGAAAAAAACATAGGTTTAGGAGTTATATAGTTAGGAATTAGCTTTTAAAAAACCTTTGAAATTCACTCAAAAAACTATAAGTTTTAGTGGTGTTATAGTTAGCCGGGCATTTTACTCATACAAAACCATTGAAATTGCTCCAATATAGTTAGTTGTACTAACTATATTTCGCGCACCCGCAATCCACTGCTGATGATGTCACATATTAGATCATTCATGACATGGTCAGTGACCTCACTGATGACATCTCAAATGACATTACTGATGACCACTGATGACATCATCCAGTGAATGTGGTCTGCTTCGTTATTTAAATATGCATTATATATATAGCAATTCGCATTGAAGAATAAGTGGATATATATAAATAAATATATGGATGGAGGATATAGTAGCAGTGTAATTGACTTTTTACTTGACCAATTTATAATGTCTCACTAAATATAGTGGATAGTGACTAAACAGAATTCAGCCAGAGCATTAAGTTTGTGCATAAGGCAAATTGAAGTCTGGTCTAGAAGCGACCAGGTTGTCCATGTTTTACAATATATTTGTGACACGACAACACCTTACACGAAACTTCCTATGGTATCTGACATTTTAAGACAAAATGCACTCTTGGTTCAAGAGTTAAAGATCTGAATTTCCCTGGATTGCTCACAGTGACAAATCATTTGGATTTGGGTCCAAATTTCCTGGATTGCTCATGGAGACAAACCATTTGAATCTGGGTCCAAGTACCCTCATCCAGTTTCTGTATCCGAAATAAAAGACCAATTACTATTGACCAAGATTTCAGTTTACACCATAAAAGTGCACAATTAACTGTATCAAAGAAGTCCTAACAGGGCTTAACAAGAATTCTCACAGAACAAATCTTCTTTACTCTTAGTGAGTCAGAGGGGGTAATCAACAGAAAAGACCTGCCACCTAAAGTAATCTGTGTGATTCGTTGTAACACAAAAAGTATATGCAGGCTTTAATTCAGAGTAGTAATAATCCACCCTTAAATGGCTGTTGACTTCAACATATGCTCCTCACTATCAATATGTCAGGCCTACTGCTTTTATTGTGACTTTTCATAATAAACAATCAGGCATAAACCTTCATCATTGGCTTTTCACCACAAACAATTTAAGCCCATTGTGCTGAGCTTAACTTTGGCACAGGGCAACAATCGGTTATAAAGTCATAAAAGTACAAATGTATACAAAATTACAGTTGGCAAAGCAAAATTCTATCCTAAAGTTGGGGAACGGGCTCATTTGGATTCGTGGAGAGCAGAGTACTCAAAATTATTTGCCCCCTTCTTTGCGCCTACCCGTCTTCCACGGTCCAAACATGTTCACCATCGACTGCACTCCAATGTAATCGATGTAAGTCCTCAGAACAACACGTTTTGTTGTTTTGCTATCTCTGTGTGATGTTCACATGAGTGTGGGTTCACCTAAGAATTCTGAATAGAACAGGATACCTGCATAGAAGAAGATTAGATAGTTTACATGGTCCTCAAGAATTGCCATAGATCCTTAGGAACTGGACGGGCAAGAAACATGTTGCTCAATGACCACTTAGTGAGTATATAGGGAATATTATTATCCTGCACATTCTCCTTTCAGTTTTTAACTTTAACATAGGCCCAAAAAATAAATAGGAACAAAGAAGGATTGTATAGTTCATTTAACCCATCACAATTCCTCACCAATCTTCCTTGATACCTGTGTTCATTACATTTCTTTCCTCCACCCTTGAACTTGGAGACAATAGGGTTGCTAATTTGCAACCTTTGCAGCTATCACCTACAAAAAGACCTCAGGCACAGAGCCCCCTTGAAGGGCCAGCCCATAAAGAAACACAGCTAAAGATTTTTTTTTTAAAAGGGAGCACAGCCTACTGATGAAGCATGCCACCTTTTGGCAGTGAGGGCTATTGCTCCAATAAGCTGACTCTTTCTTTGACCTACTTGGGATTGGATAAAGAATATCCTAACCAAAGACCCATTTTCGGAACGGTATACTTGACTGATTATTGATACTGGGAGAGTGTGTACTGGACCAAAACTGCTCTCAGCCCTCTATTCTTTGATGGCATGCATTTCGAATAAATTGATGAAGCCGTTACCCTGTAACATTGGCTTTACACTTTACCAAATACTGACCTTTTCAATTGGTCATAAACTAGCAATCATCATAAATACAGGTATAACATTACGATGATCTTTACCCGGGAGAGAAATTCCTTACTTTTGCGAAAGCAAGAATGGCATTTGAGGTGGGAGAGGGCAAGTTCTTACAATATGCTAAGCTGGCAAATACTTATTGGATACAGGTGGTTGTGTGTCTGAATGGGGCGACTGCCCTCATAATTGAGGAAACACCTCAGGAGTGCCTGCTTGGTATTGTCCCATGACCTAGGAAGGGGAAGATGTGCTGGAGATTCAGCCCAATTAAATCCTGCCCTCAAGGGAACCAACACATGGGTGGAGCCTAAGCCACTCTCTCAGTAGGATTCTGAAAGCTCTTTTTTTGTTGATTACATAAGGTTAAGTGACAGTTGCACCGTCAAGCCAGAACTAAAAATCATGCAGGGTAATGACTTCCCTCCTCCTATCTGTGCTGCTTCCAGAGAAAAACAGACACCATATGATCTAGTTATCTAAGACACTTTAATAGCATTACAATGTCATTTGTATTCCCCTGAAAGTTCAAGCTCAAGGAGCTCGAAAAATAACAAAATGATTACAGATGTATGGGGTCTAGCACTTTTTTGTAAAGCACACAACTTCTGCCCAATCAAAACATGTACTCCTGATTCCCAACATGAGGTAGGAGCCACAGCCCCTTCCCTAGTGATTCTCAAATAATTGGCCACAGCTACATTGTCAAGCCAGACCATAACAAGCATTGGCAATACCTTTTGGTCTGGCTTATAAATGCACTGTCAAGTCAGACCTAAAATCCCATGTTCATTAATGACTGCCCTCCTCCTATCTGTGCTGCTGCCAAAGAAAAATACCATAAATTCAGGGGCATAGCTTCAGGAGCGGCTGTTTGGGGTGTTACAACCCTCCTAATAAAAATATTTTCTTGTAAATAGTAGGGTACAGGTGCTTACAGTCAGATTTGGAGAGATGTCTGCTGGAATTCACCACAAATTGTTACATGCGTACAGACAAAAACGCACAAGCACTCTTTTCCTTTCTCTGTTTTGAAAGTCTTCAAAAATGCTGGTAAATTTACAAAATACTGTGTTTACCCCACTTAGTACCCCTACCAATCCGAATTCCTTTCCACTGCCCCTTAAGCCACTCTCATGCGCCCTGTCCCAGTATAATGTATTTCTTACATTATATGCCAGCGTGATTGTTGGAAAACCAGAAGCTCCCCTCAATCTTACTGACCAACTATGCCCCTGCATAACTTATCTAGTTATCTAAGACACTTTAATAGCTTGCAATAGCATGTGTGGGCCCTTGAAAAGTTCAACTTAGGCAGCTGGATAAATAAACAAAACGATCACAGCTGTTTGGAGGACAAGCACCTTTCTGTGGAAGGACACCTCTTCAGTCCAATTAAAAATGCCAGCACATGTACCCCTGACTCCCAACATGCGGGTGAAGCCAAAGCCCCTTTCTTGGTGATACATAATTGTCTGGTGAAAGCTGCACTGTCTAGTCAGACCTTAAAAATGTGTGGTTTATGCCCAGTGGCATAAAACACTGGGAATCCCTTCTGTTCTCCCCTGCCCTGTGTAACTGTTTTATTAAACAAGTCTAGCACTTTTAATTCAATTGTCGGTCACTAGTACTAGACAGATAAACCATGCTAATGGCACATGCCTTAATCCCCCGAGAGTACCTGGTTTAAGTGGGAAGCTGGATGGGCATAGATTTGCAGGATAATAGAGCCTCCAGCCAGCCACGGTACATGCAGGTAACAGTGGTGGGGCGGTTGGGCCATGTGGGGAGGGATTTTGAGGGACGATGCAGAGGGAAAATTAAATAAATAATACAGTTTCCCTCAGCACGTTCCTCGAAATCCACCCCCCCACCCCCACATGGCACCACCGCGGTTACCTGTATGTACTGCAGCTGAATCCAGCTGGTCCCTGTGCTGTTGTCTGTGCCTGTAGCATGGCCAGTCATTAAGGACTGCAGAGGGAGGTCCTGTAGTGATAATGAGACAGGTGGTGTGACTGACGGGAAGCTGAGTAGCTTTTATTAGAAGCCCACAAAGTATGAACAAAATTATTATTCAGCCTTGGTCAAACTTAAGTGGAAGGTGGCGTGGACTGTGTTTTTCCATAATCACCCTGGGTAAGTGGCTGTACATTACAAAGCTCAGGACTAGCACCATAGGAAGCGAGAGAGAAGCCAGAAAGTTAAAATACCCCTCACTTTGACCTAAAACACTGAAGGCACCAAGCAGGCGAAGTAAGTGAGCCCAACCTGTCCTAGGAAATCTCCCTTTTCTCTTCCATCCAAGCGTCCATCCATTCATCCTTTCACCTTTCAATTCACCTGCTAATATCCACATTTTCACCTCTATATGCTGTCATCCACTCATTTTTCCAGCCATCATTCAATATATTCCCATTCCATCCATCCATCCATTCTGACATCCATACATCAGTCTATTCATCCATTCATCCATCCACTCGTCCGTCCATCTATCCAGTCACTCTACCATCCATCTATCTATCCATCCGTCCGTCCATCCACTCTGCCATCTATTCACTTTGAAAACAAGACCACTGGGTATGGGCTCCCACAGGCATCGCTTGCCACAAGTATATAATGAACAAAAAAAGTTGCAAATGCCGCTAATTTCAAAATTAAACGTTTGTTATGTACACATACGAATGAAACAATATGTTTATTGAATTGAATTCCACTTATTTTAATTTCTTTATATTTTCAATTGAACACTTCTATTTTGAAAGTGATTTGCACAGATATTATACAAATATTAAAAACATGGTGTGCACAACAAATATCGTATACAGTGCTTACAAACTCATTAATTATTTACAAATTATACAACTTGCTCACCATTCAATCATCATTCATACATCACTCAATCCACTACAAACCACAACAACTAACAACAAAACATAAATGATTCGATAAATGCTGTAATAATAATATCTACAGCAACAAAAGCCAATGTTTTTTCACAATGAATTGAATATGTACAATTATTCCTATGTCAGTAAATCATTTATAATTTTTTGGGCTATTAGAGGGTCACCTCTAATAGCCAAAAAAATTATAAATGATTTACTGACATAGGAATAATTGTACATATTCAATTCATTGTGAAAAAACATTGGCTTTTGTTGCTGTAGATATTATTATTACAGCATTTATCGAATCATTTATGTAAGTGGAATTCAATTCAATAAACATATTGTTTCATTCGTATGTGTACATAACAAACGTTTGATTTTGAAATTAGCGGCATTTGCAACTTTTTTTGGAATTCAATTCAATAAACATATTGTTTCATTCGTATGTGTACATAACAAACGTTTAATTTTGAAATTAGCGGCATTTGCAACTTATTTTGTTCATTATCTATTCACTTTGGCATCCATCCACCCACCCTGCCAACCAATCATTCTGCCAGCCATTCACTCACCCATCCAGTCTGCCAACCACTCTGCCAACCATTGACTCTGCCAACCATTCACATGTCCATCCACCTATCCATTCATTCACTCTTCCATTTATGGAACCATCCTTCCCTTTACTCTGCCATCCTTTCATCTGTCCATCCATCTATCTAGTTACTCATCCTTTCACCAACTCAATCATCCACCAACTCGTACATCCACCGCCCTTCCATTCAATTGTCCTTCCTTCTTTTCCTTTTCAGTTTACCCATCTTTCATTCTTCCTTATTCCTGCTGGCTCTTCATTTGAGGCTGTATTTTTTAAAGCATTATGTTGTGACTTTATCAAGTGTAGGTAGGAAACAGCTTAAGAAGGTTTATTACCTTCAGGTACATAGACGTCTCAGCGTCCCTTTCTCCTCAGCCAACAGCAACTGACACTCTCTGACTAAGTCGCGAGGAACGCTGCTTCACAGAAGAACTTCAGTACAGCAAGATTCCACTGAGGCACGCGGCCACCAACACAAGTGGAATCATAACATACCCCCTTCCTTCTACAGACAGGTAGAACCGAACAATATTAAACAGTTAATAAATATGAAGAATAAAACAGTAGGAACAAAAGCAAATGGGAAGGTAAGATACATTTGAAAAATAATTTAGTGTGCAAGGAGAGGCGGAAGCCAATAACACTAACAAGGTGAAACATAAAAGTTGCAAAGAAAACACTGCATCCCCCAGAAAGATGAAGCACTACAAAAGTTACAAGCACGAAGTCATGAAAAGAAATCCTGAGAACAATGAAGGGAGGACTACCCCACCACAAAATCCTGCAAGTAGGAAGGAGGCCGCCTGGCCCGTAAGGATCTGTGACACCGTTGTGCAACCTGAGAATGGTGAAGATCTTGACTCTCGTCACTGAGACTCTGATGATCACCCAAGTTATCACCACCAGGACGAAATGCTCGCAACTCTGCACACGCATGAGAACTGTTCAACAACAGGTGATCATGCGCCAACATATAACCTGAACAAGCATCTCTTCCATCAATCAACCTGGGTGATTTGTCTCGTGAGCAGTACTTGGCCACCCTGCGTAGGTTCCACTTCTCTGGTTTGAAAAAATAAGGGGACCCCTACTTAACACAAATGACAACTTGCTAGCTAGTAGGGTAAGTCTATAACGGGGAAAAGCACAAGCTAATAGCAAGTATAAATGTTGAAAAACTGTATCAGGACATCTTACATTGAATCAATCGACATAGTGCTTACATATTATCCAAAAAATATATTTTTAGTTTGTTTTACATTTTATCTTTTTATCCACATTATTAATAATATACACTCCTATATATATTTATACAGTCACAATGCATTAACACATTTTACACCATTAAAAGCATAATCACATAAAATGATGCAGGATGAGAGATTGGAACATGATGATGCTGTTTTTAAATGATATAATATTTTTTCTCTCTCTTATTTTTGCATCAGGTTCCTAATCAATATAGACAGAAAGGTGGGTCGGCGGTAGGTTCCACTTCTCTCCATTGGTCAACACAACATACCACTTGTGAATCTCTTTAAATTAGAAAGGACCTCGAAACTTACTTAGACCCTTAAACCAACAACCAGATCTGACTTTGACCCAGTCTCCTACATGAATGTTGGTGGAGGACTTTGTCCATGCAGGAAAGGGAGTGGATGCAGAAGTGAATGCACACTCATCACCGGCACCCTTCCCTTCTAACAACTCTCTAACACAAGAGGGTTCTAACCTTGAAGAAAGTTTCCTTCCATGCATGGCAACAAAACGAAACACACCAGTGGAAGAATTTTCTGTGGTATGGTAAGACCATACTAAGTCATTCAAGGTTTCTTCAACATCCAAATTATTGGCAAGAGAAAGACCTATCGCTCCTTTTACAATGCGGTTAGCTCTTTCCACGATACCATTGGATTGGGGATTATAAAGTGCAGTGAGAGAACGTTTAATCCCACAATTGCATAAAAATTCACGCATCTCGCCGGAAGTTAACTGTGTGCCATTGTCTGTTATCAGCACAATGCGATAACCTTCTTCTTTAAATATACTGCGCAACACTTTTATGGTGACACTGGTGGTAATTTCAGGAAGGAGATGCACGATCAACCATCTAGAGTGAACATCCATGATAACCATGCCAAATCTCTTGTTAGGATGAACACCTGTCATCTGTCCAATGAAATCAAGGCAAACACTATGCCATACCACACCAGGATTGTGAATGGAACTTGGGACAGACTGTGGCCCTACCTTCAACCTCTTCTCACACTCACTACATTCACTGCACCTTTGAACCCATTCTACCACCTCACCATCCTTACCCGGCCACCTAAATTCGCTTCTCAATCTTTTTTTTTGTAATGGTCTGCCCCAGGTGTCCTTCATGGCCTAAATCAAACAACTTCTTATGAATGCCAAACGGAGGAACAATCTGATCACCCCGCACAACAATCTGGTCTGCAACAGTAGATAATTCATCTAAAACAGCATTAAATGTCTCACATTATGAGGCAAAGTGCTCTACCTTCGTCCACCTTTGATTATGAGGTTAAAACAAATTTCAAAACCTCATCTTGCAGCATGGCATCTGTCCACTCTTCTTTGCTGATCACACCACCACTCAACTGAACCACATCTTCCACTCTTGCAATGGCTCCTTCCCTCGCACTCTTGGCCACCCCAATCTTATCCGCTTTTTCCCACTCCAAGGGTAACTGCGACAAACAATCTGCTTGAACACTGCACCAACCAGAAATGAATTCAACCTGAAAGTTGTACTCCTGCTACCTGGATGCCAGATGAGCTAGTCTGGCTGACCCTTTCCCTGCCCCACCTGTTGACAACATTTTCAACAGTGGCTTGTGATAAGTGTGGAGAAGAATATTTCGCCCCCACACATACGTTCTGAAATATTCCACACCCCAGGTGGCAGCTAAAGTCTCTTTCTCAATTATGGAATAATGACGTTCAATGGCTGTCAAAGTGCATGAAGCGAACGCCACAGTTCTTTCTAAAGTGCCATCATTCTGAGACAAGACAGCTCCAATGCCAGTGTCACTGGCATCTACTGTGACAACGGCATTAGCATTAACATTGAAAGGCACAAGTATGCCAGCATCACACATTTCTTGCTTGATTTTTTCAAAACAACTTTGCTGCTCTGATCCCCATGTAAGGTTTACCCTCTTTCTCATAAGTAACTTCAAAAGTTCAGTTTTACTTGCAAAGTTCCTTACAAACTTGGAGTAATACTCAATTAACCCCAGGTAGTAGCGCAATTGATCCCTGTTGCAAGGGATAGGAGCTAACCTTATTGAAGCAAGTAAATCTTTTTTTAGTTTAACATCTTCCGAAGAAATGGAGTGTCCCAAGTACTCCACCTCTGAGATCAGACAAGTACATTTTTCCCTATGTAGCCATAGGCCAGACTCCAAAAGCCTCCTTTAACGCCAAATTGGGATTGCTCACACTATAAAAAAAATAGCAGGATATCATCTTGGAAGTAGATGATATTTTTTAAACCTTTAAACACCTCAGACACCGTCCTCTGAAAAACACTAGCAGCCGAGGATAAACCAAAAGGCATCCTGGTAAATTAGAAAGTACCCTCCATGGTGATAAAGGCTGTTAAGTGTTTTGAGCAGTCATGTAAGCGTATTTGATGATAAGCGTACCGAAGATCCAATTTTGAGAAACATTTTCCCACTTGCAACAAATAAATCAACTCATTAATATTGAGCAAAGTAAAGGTATCAGGAATGATGTTCTGATTTAAACTCCTTAAGTCAACACAGAAACACAAATTTCCATCCGCCTTCTCCGTGATGACAACAGCAGAAACCCAAGCAGAACTTTCTACAGGTTCGATGACTATTTAGAAGGGAACGACTCTTCCAAATAGCAAGTCACAAAACCTATTTAGAGAGTCGCAAAACAATTGTGACTCGCTAAATAGGCTATGTACATGGCATGCAAAAACGGGTAGTACATCTGGCCCTCAGTCTTTTTAGCACCTTAAATGCGTGCTCACCCATCCTTTAATTTTTCTTTCCTTAAGTTGAAGTATTCTATTTCTGATATTGTCTCCATCTGTGTTTCTCATGACATGGTCAGTGACATCACTAATGACATTTCAAATAACATTACCGATGGCATCATCCATAAAACCACTGACAGACCTACTCACACCCCCATACAACCTCTTGTACGCCCACTCAAACACACACACAACCACTCACATACCATTCATAGACCCATATCAGTAATCATACATCCACTTACTCCTTCATAGACCAACTCACACATACACTCACACAGGCTGTCACACAGCCAATCACTCGCCCATACAGCTACACACTTGTTCACCTATATAACCACTCACACAACCCCTCACTCACCCATACAACCTCTCAACACTAACTCTCTCACACACACACACACACCCACTTATATACCCATTTCCTGGTCGCCACCCCTGTCCACCACGGCTTGTGCCTTTTGAGTGGAGGGCTCATTCGACCAATTACACGACCCGCTCTGTGGGTCACGCACTTCTGGTGGAGGCGGGCGCTTCTTCCCCAGCCCTATTTCTCCCCCATGCTGGCCCAGACGCACAGCGGACGCGCTTCAGAGGTGTTGCGCTAGCTACACTGTAGAAATTGAGCATTTTTAACTTATTGTATTGTGTTGTCAGTTTTATCTGTTCACCCACCCGACCTGGCGTTTTAATTGTTGAGCGCGAGCCACGCCTGAGCATTGTGCAAACCTTACTGTGCTGGGCTGCTGGATCTCTAACGCTCTTTTTTGTACGGGCTGCCTCTTGCAATCACTTTGTCCTGCCTTGCTCCACGCATTTCCTGGTCGCCGCCCCGGTCCACCACGACTTGTGCCGGTTGAGTGGAGGGCTCATTCAACCAATTACACGGCCTGCTCTGTGGGTCACACACTTCCGGTGGAGGCGGGTGCTTCTTCCCCAGCCCTATTTCTCCCCCATGCCAGCCCAGACGCGCAGCGGACTTGAGCAGTGGGCGCGCCGCTGGCACGCCGCTGGCGCACCAAAGGCAAGCCCGTCTGCGCCCGTCTGCGCCCGTCCGCGCCGGTACGCTGCCAGACGCCAGACCCTCTGGCTCTACCCAAGCTCGTACCTATTCCCGGGAGTGGCTGCTTGCTGCACAACGTTAAACACCATGTGGCAATCACTATCTACGCCCAGCTGCGCTTCAACTGCAGTGTAAGGTATGCAGCTTTAGAACTGATGTAACCGATAGATCTTTGTGTAGACCTTTCAGCACTCCACATATTAACATTCTTAGCCTGAATTGTAGGTCACTAGCTAAACATCACGGAGAAGTATTTGATCTTCTTCAGGATCTTACCCCAGATATACTTTTTTTAACCGAAACATGGCTAACAAGCGACTCTGTGGCAATTCCTGCTTTAGCCCTTCCCTTGGGCTATTCCTTACTGGCCCAGAATATATCTTGCGGTAGGGGTGGGGGTCTAGCAGTGATATTTAAATCAGCTTTTTCCTGCACCCTATCACCCCACAACATCCCGGATTGTGAGTGTGCGTTGTTTAAAATCTGTCTATCACACACTTTTACCTTCTCTGGGCTCCTCATTTACCGCCGGCCGGGACCCTCTAAAGCTTTTCAAGAGGCCCTCGTACTCTCTGCATCTATACTGGCCCTGGAGGCAGCCAATTTCAGTATTCTGGGTGTTCTAAATTTGCACCTAGATTGCGATGACTCCCGGGAAATTACTAACTTCCTGGGGGACATGGAGGCCTGCCAACTAATGCAAATAGTCGTGGGTCCATTCCATCTTGCAGGCCAACTATTGGACCCTGTATTCTCTAACATCCATCCTGTTACTGCCTATGCCCCTCTCCAACTAGCCTGGTCCGACCGTTTTCTTATTCACATGAGTTTCGATCTGGCTTACGCCCCTCTTCAAACTCTCCAACATTCCACCATGAAACGACCGTGGCACAAACTGGACGCTTCTGTGTTTGCATCCAGTCGAAAAGCCTCCTGCCCGGTATGGCCTACCTATCTAGAGGAAACGGATAAGGTTTATAGGAATTGGATCAGTAATACTCTAGACGGCTGCATTCCTAAAAAGATGACCTGTGCTAAGCGTATAAAATCCCACTCCTGGTACAACGAGTCCTTAAGGCAGGAGAAAAAACAATGCAAATCTTTGGAACACTCCTGGAGGCACTCCTATGACCCTACAGCAAAACAACTCTATAGGTCGGTCGGTCGGCGATTAAAGCCTACCAGAAACTTGTTCAAAAGGTTAAAGCTGCATTTTATACCAATCTAATTACTTCAAGCTACAATCCCTCCAAAACTATTTTTTCTCTCGTCAATGATATGACGAAACCCCTAGCTGACACCAATAGTATCATCTCTTCTGACAAGCATTGTGTAGCTGTAGCCCAATACTTTATCAATAAAATATACAGTATCTATACTACCCTTGATGTGCGTAGGGTGGTACTTGAACTACGGCCTTCTATCACGCATTCCTTTCCTAGACTACAAATTCTTCCCCCTCTCTCCTGTAATGATATGGTAACTATCTCTAACAAGGTGAAATCCGGCTCTCCTGCCGACCCTGTTAAACCTGACATTTTTATGAAGTTCCAAGACTGCCTCCTGACAGAGGGGAGGGTTTTGATTAACAGATCACTTCAGTCAGCGGTGCTTCCTAAATCCTGGAAGCACGCTAAGTTTGTTCCGATCCTAAAAAAGCCCATACTGGATGCATCAGCCTCTTTGAATTGCATGCAAAAAAAGTGGCAGGCATTTGCTTTGGCCACTTACGTGGGCTGAAACCCATTTTAGGTTTCTTTACTGCACCCATTCGTCAGGTGATCATTCAATCAGTAGTCATGTCTCATCTGGACTACTGCAACGGACTCCTACTGGGCACAAATAAAACGGTTACAAAGAGACTGCAACAGGCACAGAATGCTGCCGCCCGCACTCTGTTTGCCCTCCCTAAACATTGCCACACCTCCCACCTTTTGCATCGTTTACACTGGTTCCCGGTCGAACAGAGAATTCATTTTAAAACTCTCTGTACCCTTCATAAGATCTTATTTCATCAGGGTCCCCAGATTCTGCAGGGTCTATGCTCTTTATATGTCCCAACTCGAGCTCTGCGCTCTGCTGACTTGCACTTAGCCTGCACTCCCAGGGTACGCAGGAGCAGAGCGGGCGGACGTTATTTTAGGTCTCTAGCTCCTGCCCTTTGGAATTCTATCCCAATTGCGGCCCTCCGCACCCAGAATCACTTGGCCTTCAGAAAACAGATTCAAACCTGGCTATTTTCTTCTATCTAGCCGGGGCACTCCTGCCCGTGGCACCTGTACCGGTCATTTCTGGGAGGTCTTTTCCCTTGCTTTCTCCTTCACCTCTGCTGCCCGTTCCGCTAGCGCTGGGACGCCCCTTTGCTGGGGTAGCCATGCGCTCTATAAATCACCTTAACATAACATAACATTCACACATCCATATAAGTACTCAAACATCCACTCACTCACCCATACAGCCATGCAGACACATACTCTTCAATACAGCCACTCACACACCAACTCTCACTTAGTCAAACTTCCACTCAAATAGCCACTAACTCACCCATATAGCACACTTACACATCTAGTTGCTCACTCATGCAGGTATTCAGACAGCTACTCACTCAATCATATAGTAACTCAACCACCCATACCGCCCTTGACGCACCCACTCACTCACCAATACAGCCACCCATACAGCCACTCACACACTCATTCACACACACATATAACCACTCAGACACCCACTCACACACAGATTCACACAGCCACTCACATATTATATGTTAAAAGTAGTGTCACTCATTAATAATACAGCTAGTAAATTAATTAAACTTTTGTAGTAGCTTAGTGTGTATGTTCAACACTCATAAATTCTTACAAAACACTTATACTCACTAGATGATTTCACTGACCATGTCATGAGTGATGTAATATGTGACGTCATTAGCAGTGTATTGCGGAGGCGTAAGTTATAGTTAGCTCAGGTAACAATCACTGCTGAATTTCTATGGTTTTGTACAAGTGAAATCTGAGCGTAACTATAACGTCCCTATAACCTTTATTTTTTTCAGTGAATATATATATATTTATATATATATATATATCCAGCTCCAAGGGGAATGTCCAACAGTTGAGCCGCACTCTGACACGAGACAGCTTTTATTGGTACAAACTGTCCAGCTTTCCACCGACTTTAAAAGGCATCAGACTGCTGCCCGACGCGTTTCGGGAATTCCCTTCCTCAGTGTCAATGCAGTCTCACAGAGCATGTCAGATGACGTCTCTCTATAAGCGATATCATACGCCAGTGATTGGACGCTCTGTATGAGCAGTATGTTGCCTTCTGGGAGGCGAAGTCCGTTCTTCTGGGAGGCAAAGTCGCTGGAAAGCTGGACAATTTTTACCAATAAAAGCTGTTTGGGGAAAGGCTGTCTCGTGTCAGAGTGTGGCTCAACTGTTGGACATTCCCCTTGGAGCTGGATATTTGGGCGGCCATCCTGCCACCGAGTCCGCACCTCCCCAAACGTAGGGTGCCACGGAGCTCTGCAAATTAAAAGGCTCATCGCGTGGTATACGGACCACTGATAAATAACTGCCGCTTTCTGGGGCCCATGTCGGGTTATATTAGCATGAAAATTCCGCAGTGCTACTACCTGAAGATGAAAGAACGGACTTCGCCTCCCAAAAGGCAACAAACTGCTCATACAGAGCGTCCAATCACTGGCATATGATATTGCTTATAGGGAGACGTCGACTGACATGCGCTGTGAGACTGCATTGCCACTGAGGAAGGGAACTCCCGAAACGCGTCGGGCAGCAGTCTGATGCCTTTTAAAGTCGCTGGAAAGCTGGACAGTTTGTACCAATAAAAGCTGTTTGGGGAAAGGCTGTCTCGTGTCAGAGTGCGGCTCAACTGTTGGACATTCCCCTTGGAGCTGGATATATATATATATATATGTATATATTCACGAAGGTTTCCCAGTTAACCCTTCTCCAGGACAACAATTGACTCGCACTTCAGGGTCCGTGTTTCACAGTTTGTGTTTATTAGCGACGCGTTTCGACCGGACAGTCTTTTTCACTAGCGATATATATATATATATATATATATATATATATATATATATATATATATATATACATATATATATATATATATATATATATATATGTTGGAAAGGAGATCCCAGGGGAGACAGAAGATGTCTGACTGCCCGCCCCGAGACCCACCTCCCTCTATGGAATAGGCCGAGCGCCGTAGGGAGGCCTCCTTGGCGAGGCTCCTCACCTATAATCGTAACAGTTGAGCAATCACCCTACCACAGACAGACACCACACGAAGGAATATTCTCAAGAATCTTTATATAAGAAAGAAAGGCAAGTTCTCGTAAGGTTATCACACCGGGATCGAGGGATCCGTAAAGTCTTGGTTTCGGGAAAGGGGGTAGCGGGACAGTCTCGGCACCAACTGGTGCGTGGATAGTTCAAGGGGTCAGGCCGCAACAGCGTCAGCAGGGCCTCGAGATAGTTCAGCGTTGTCCAGGCCGCGACAGCGTCAGCAGGGCCTCGAAGGTGGTTCAGCTCGGTCAGGCCGCGACAGCGTCAGCAGGGCCTCGAAGGTGGTTCGGCTCGGTCAGGCCGCGACAGCGTCAGCAGGGCCTCGAAGGTGGTTCAGCTCGGTCAGGCCGCGACAGCGTCAGCAGGGCCTCGAAGGTGGTTCAGCTCGGTCGGGCTGCGACAGCGTCAGCAGGGCCTCGAAGGTGGTTCAGCTCGGTCAGGCCGCGACAGCGTCAGCAGGGCCTCGAAGGTGGTTCAGCTCGGTCAGGCCGCGACAGCGTCAGCAGGGCCTCGAAGGTGGTTCAGCGTGGTAGAGCCGCGACACCGTCAGCAGGGCTCAGAGGTTCCAGGTTCCAGAGTTCTTATCAGGATCAGCCGCGACGAGGTCAGCAGGGCTTCGACTCCAAGATACAACTCCCGTCCCAGATCAGGGCTGGCCCAGATATAGGACTGGAGTCCTTTGATGTCCGGACCCTCGCGCCTGGGGGTCAGAGGGGCCGGGATGAAGGTGTCCAGACACTCAGCAGGGGGGTGGAGCCAGCGCCCAGGGAGGCTGGGGGGCGATCGATACCAGGCGTCCGGGGACGGCTGGAGGCCCATCGAAACTCCCCTCCTCTCGGATCTGCCAAGTGGCCACTCGACCACCCGGGAGGATCTCGGTGCCTCGATGTCGGGGCTTCGCTGGGGCCGGGCCCAGGGATGGCTGCGGCCACGTGCTCGGGACGTGATGGGCCCAAGATGGAGTCGGGCCGGAATGGGTGGCCTGGCATGGTTGCCAGACCGGCAGTGTTGGCGAGCAGGGTCCGCCGAGGTCCCAGGGGGGAGAGCCGTGGGTTGCCAGGGGGGCTGCTCTCGTCGATGGTTCGTGTTCAGGGGGGTCGACAGCGGGTCGACGAAGGGCCGATGTCGTCCCGGGCCCGCCATGCGGGAGGGGTAGGACCACGCCACGAGGCCGGGTCCAACACATGACCCCTCCAGCTGAAGGGGGGGAGAGTCACCCATCTTCCTGGGGACTCTCCTTGTCGAGGCGGAAGAAGCGGGACAGGCCATCAGCGTTGGCGTGGTCGTCGCCCGGGCGATGCTCTACAGTGAAGTTCATCCCTTGGAGGGAGATGGACCATCTCAGCAGCTTGGGGTTTTCGCCACGCATCTGCATCAGCCACCGCAGGGGCCGGTAGTCAGTCTGGACCCGGAAGTGGGTGCCGAAGAGGTAGGGCCGGAGCTTCTTGAGGGCCCAAACGACGGCGAAGGCCTCTCTCTCAATGGTGCTCCATCGCTGTTCTCTGGCCAGCAGCCGCCGGCTGATGAAGGCCACCGGATGGTCAATCCCTTCGGGGTCAATCTGGGATAGGACCGCCCCCATGCCGTGTTCCGAGGCGTCGGTCTGGACTACGAACTCCCGGCTGTAGTCAGGGGCTTGGAGCACAGGGGCGGTGCACATGGCTGTTTTCAAAGTCTCGAAGGCCACCTGACACGCGGGTGTCCATTGTACTTTCTGGGGCCGGTGCTTCGAGGTCAGCTCAGTGAGGGGCCCCACAATGCTCCCATAGTTCTTGATGAAGCGTCGATAATATCCCGTCGATAATATCCAGTGAGCCCCAGGAAGGCTCGGACGGCGGTCTGGGTGACCGGGGGCTTCCAGGTTATGATGGCGTCAATCTTGGGTCGGAGGGGAGCCACATGGCCGCTCCCCACTTGGTGTCCCAGGTAGGTCACGGACCCTTGACCTATCTGGCACTTGCTGGCTTTCACAGTTAGTCCGGCCCGTCGAAGGGCCGTCAGGACTTCCCAGAGGTGCTGCAGGTGCTCGGCCCAGTGGAGGCTGTACACTGCAATGTCGTCTAGGTAGGCGGCACTGAATTCTTCTACCCCCCAGCACTTTCTTCACCAGTCTCTGGAAGGTGGCTGGGGCGTTTTTCATACCAAAGGGCATCACCTTGAATTGGAAGTGGCCATCGGGTGTTGAGAAGGCCGTTCCTGGGCGCCAGGGGTGAGGCCGATCTGCCAGTACCCGGCTGTGAGGTCGAAGGTACTGAGGTACTTGGCGGCTCCCAGGCGGTCGATTAGTTCATCAGCCCGGGGGATGGGATGTGCGTCGGTTCTGGTAACAGCATTCAGTCCTCGGTAGTCGACACAAAACCTGAGTTCTGGAGAGGTGCCCGGTGCGGCTGCTTTGGGGACCAGGACAACTGGCCTGGCCCAGGGACTGTCGGAGGGTTTGACCACCCCCAGGGCCAGCATTTTGGTAACTTCTGTCTGGATGCAGGCCCGAACTCGGTCGGGAACTCGGTAGGCTCGGTGTCGTACTGGCTGGCTGTCCCGGGTGTCGACATCGTGGACACACCATTGGGTAACCCCAGGGGTGAGGGAGAACAGGTCCGTAAATTGCCCCAACAGCTCTTGGCAGTCTCGGCGCTGTGCGGGGGTCAGGACGGAGGAGAGAGAGATTCCCTCGACGGAGCCGTCCTTCTCAGCGCACCTTAGGAGGTCGGGCAGGGGCTCGGAGTCGTTTTCGGCCCCATCATCTGTAGCGAGCAGCAGGCTCAGTTCGGTGCGGGCTAAATGAGGCTTGAGCCGGTTGGTGTGCAGAACCCGGAGGGGGTTGCGGGGTGACTCCATGTCCACGAGATTGGTGACAGGGCTCTTGCGCTCGATCACCTTGAAGGGGCCCGACCATTTGTCCTGGAGGGCACAAGGTTCGACCGGGGACATGACCCATCCCCGCTGGCCCGGTTCGAACTCGATGGAGGAAGAGTTCTGGTCATACCAGCGTTTCATGTCCTCCTGACTGGCCTCAAGGTTGGCCTCGGCAAGGGCCCGGAACTTCCGAGTCTGGCTTCGGAGGGTCAGGAGGTACCGGTAGACATCCGGCGGTGCGTCTTGGACTGTAGTTTCCCAGCCTTCTTTGACCAGGCTGAGGGGACCTCGAACAGGGTGCCCGTACAAGAGTTCAAAGGGGCTGAACCCCAGGGATTTCTGTGGTACCTCCCGATAGGCGAACAAGAGGCAGGGCAGCAGGACGTCCCATCGGCGGCGGAGGGGCTCTTCCAGGCCCTGAATCATTCCCTTGAGTGTTCGGTTAAACCGCTCCACAAGTCCATTCCCTTGGGGGTGATACGGGGTGGTGAACTTATACGTGACCCCGCACTGTTGCCACAGGGACCGCATATACTTTGATATAAAGTTCGTGCCCCGATCGCTCACGACTTCTCGGGGGAATCCCACTCTGGAGAAGATCTCCATCAGCGCTCGGCCCACCACGGGAGCCGTTATTGTTCGGAGGGGGATGGCTTCAGGATAGCGGGTGGCATAGTCCACCAGGACGAGGATGAAGCGATGCCCTTGCGAGGTTCGGGGGTCCAGGGGCCACACGATGTTGATCCCCACTCGCTCGAAGGGGGTGGTAACTACGGGAAAGGGTTGGAGCGGGGCCTTCACCTTCCCCCCGCTCTTTCCGCTGGCTTGGCAGGTCGGGCAGGTGCGGCAGTGGTTATGCACATCGTTGCGCATTTTCGGCCAGTAGAAATGGGTCACCAGGCGGCTGTAGGTTTTGTCCTGCCCCAGGTGCCCGGCGAGGGGCACATCGTGTGCCAGGTTCAAGAGGAAGTCTCTGAATCGTAGGGGGACCACCAACACTCGGCTGGCCCCTAATTCTGCAATTTTCTGTTCACTGTACAGGAGGCCGTGGTCCCAGTAGACCCAGTGGGACCCCGATGTGTCCCCGGCGGCTTGGGCTGTGGCTTACTGCTGGGTCCCCTCGAGGGAGGGGCAGGCCTTCTGTTCCTGCCGGAATTGTTCTCGGGTGGGACCACCCTCCTGGCGCCATTGGGCTAGTTCGGGTATGTCGCTGAGATCGGTGCTGCCTTCTGGGTCGTGCTCCGATGGCCCGGGGTCGGGTCCTCATTGACTGCGGCCGGTGTTGGCGCGGGCCACTCTGGTTCTTCAGTCGGGGTGGCCTCGGTTGCCGCCGGGGCCCGGGCAGTCATAGATCGGGTCGTAGCGCAGACCCACTCTGGTAGTCCCATCATTCCTAGATGTTCTCTCCGCTCGACTTGGGCCCAGGGAGAGCTCTCGAGGTCGTTTCCGAGGAGGCAGTCCACGGGGGCGTCGTCCCGGACGGTCACCGTGAGGGTGCCTGACACCCCCCCCACTCGAAGGGGATTCGGGCCATCTGACACAGAGTCTCGGAGTTGTCGGCGGCCCTCACGGGGCATCGCACGTTTGGTATGATCTGTTCGGGGGTCACCAAGTGGCAGCGGACGGCCGTTACACTGGCGCCCGTGTCTCGGAGGGCTTCAGTCCGTCGTCCATTGATGTGGACCCACTGGCGGTATTTTTGAGTGTTGCTCGGTAGCGGGGCCTGGGGGACCATGTCTCTTTCGCCCAGGCAGGCTAGGGCCATGGCGGCCGGTTCATACTCGGTTTGATCTTCATTGTAGAGCTCTTCGCCTTCTTCTTCCCCTTCCCCCAGGGCTGCTGCAGCGAACTGGCGGGTCGGAGGCCCGGTGGTGCCGGGACGCTGGTTCATGGGGCAGAGGGGGTCACTGGCATAGTGACCGGGCCACTGGCATCTGTGGCAAGTAATGTTCGGGCGGGGCCCCGGCCGTGCGGGCGGGGTCCCTCTTCTGGTCAGGGAAGGCGAAGTGTTTTTCTGGGGGGACCCCCGAGGGGGACTCCGTCCCGGGGCCGGCGGAAAGTCCCGGCTCCTGTTCTGGCCTCCTCCGCCGCCACGCTGGCGGGTGTGCCCCGGGCCGTTCCGTCCCGTTTCTCCTATTGGGGTCCGGGGGACCCGGGTGCTCACCCATCGATCGGCCTCGACGGCGAGTTTTCGGGGCTCGGTCAGCTTGCTGTCGAGGAGATGCTGCCTGAGCTCGACAAAGCAGTTGTTGGAGAGGTGCTCCCAAACGATGAGGTCGAACAGCTGCTCGTAGGTGGACACTTTGCTGCCCTTGATCCATCCTTCCAGGGCCCGGCTATAAAAGTTTACGTACTCCACCCACGTGGTACCGGGGATCTTTTTGCAATCTCTGAACCTCTGTCGGTACATCTCGGGGGTGAGGCCATACCGGGTGAGCAGGGCATCCTTCATGTGGTCATAGGAGGACATCACGTCCTCGGCCAGCTCTAACAGGGTGTCTCTTCCTTCGCTGACAAATCTCCCCCATAAGCCGGCACCCCAATCTTTTCGCGGGATGCGGTGCGCGGCCATGGCAACTTCATACGCCTTGAACCATTGCTGGATATTGTCATTTTTGTAGTACTCCTTGACGACATCTTTGGGAATGTGGACCTTCGGGTCGGCAGGAGGTGGAGGGTTCCGGGTTACCGCGGCGCCAGCCTCTTCGATCTTGGCTTTGATTTCTAGTTCCTTGAGGCCACGCTCGTGTTCGTACGTGAGCTTTTTTTCTTCCAATTCTCTTTGCCTTCGCCTCTCTTCTAGGTCTCCCTCTAATCGTAGTTGCTCAAGGGCCATTTTCTTTTCGGCTAATTGGAGTTCCCCGTCCAGCCGGAGTCGGGCGAGCTCTAGTTCATGGAGCCGACTCCTCTCTCGCTCTCGGGCGTCTTCATGGGAGAGGCCCGGTTCTCCGTTGGCGGTTCTTTCTTCTACTGGAGTTATGACTGTACTCAGGGGTACCTCTAGGACAATGTCATCGTTAGTTTGGGGCGGAGTCGCTCCGGTCTCCACCCACGTTTGCAGCGCTTCTTTAAAATCATCTTTTGTGCTTAGTCCGGTGGTAGCGATACCCAGGGCTTTGCAGAATTGTTTGAGTTCTTTATGGGTGTAATACTCTAGTCGTTCCTTCTGGAATTCTGTGGTCGTTCCGGCTTCCTTAGTACTCATGGTTGCTGTGTGTCTCTGTCAGTAGTGGCGAGTTACTCGCTGTACGATTTGCGCGGGCTCGGATCCCGTCGCTTGCCACCAATGTTGGAAAGGCGATCCCAGGGGAGACAGAAGATGTCTGACTGCCCGCCCCGAGACCCACCTCCCTCTATGGAATAGGCCGAGCGCCATAGGGAGGCCTCCTTGGCGAGGCTCCTCACCTATAATCGTAACAGTTGAGCAATCACCCTACCACAGACGGACACCACATGAAGGAATATTCTCAAGAATCTTTATATAAGAAAGAAAGGCAAGTTCTCGTAAGGTTATCACACCGGGATCGAGGGATCCGTAAAGTCTTGGTTTCGGGAAAGGGGGTAGCGGGACAGTCTCGGCACCAACTGGTGCGTGGATAGTTCAAGGGGTCAGGCCGCAACAGCGTCAGCAGGGCCTCGAGATAGTTCAGCGTTGTCCAGGCCGCGACAGCGTCAGCAGGGCCTCGAAGGTGGTTCAGCTCGGTCAGGCCGCGACAGCGTCAGCAGGGCCTCGAAGGTGGTTCGGCTCGGTCAGGCCGCGACAGCGTCATCAGGGCCTCGAAGGTGGTTCAGCTCGGTCAGGCCGCGACAGCGTCAGCAGGGCCTCGAAGGTGGTTCAGCTCGGTCGGGCCGCGACAGCGTCAGCAGGGCCTCGAAGGTGGTTCAGCTCGGTCAGGCCGCGACAGCGTCAGCAGGGCCTCGAAGGTGGTTCAGCTTGGTAGAGCCGCGACAGCGTCAGCAGGGCTCAGAGGTTCCAGGTTCCAGAGTTCTTATCAGGATCAGCCGCGACGAGGTCAGCAGGGCTTCGACTCCAAGATACAACTCCCGTCCCAGATCAGGGCTGGCCCAGATATAGGACTGGAGTCCTTTGATGTCCGGACCCTCGCGCCTGGGGGTCAGAGGGGCCGGGATGAAGGTGTCCAGACACCCAGCAGGGGGGTGGAGCCAGCGCCCAGGGAGGCTGGGGGGCGATCGATACCAGGCATCCGGGGACGGCTTGAGGCCCATCGAAACTCCCCTCCTCTCGGATCTGCCAAGTGGCCACTCGACCACCCGGGAGGATCTCGGTGCCTCGATGTCGGGGCTTCGCTGGGGCCGGGGCCAGGGATGGCTGCGGCCACGTGCTCGGGACGTGATGGGCCCAAGATGGAGTCGGGCCGGAATGGGTGGCCTGGCATGGTTGCCAGACCGGCAGTGTTGGCGAGCAGGGTCCGCCGGGGTCCCAGGGGGGAGAGCCGTGGGTTGCCAGGGGGGCTGCTCTCGTCGATGGTTCGTGTTCAGGGGGGTCGACAGCGGGTCGACGGAGGGCCGATGTCGTCCCGGGCCCGCCATGCGGGAGGGGTAGAACCACGCCACGAGGCCGGGTCCAACAATATACTACTGGCGGTTTCTAGTAGGTAGTTATAGTTAGGACCTAGTTTCCATAGGAAAATCTTTTTTTGGCTTGGCTATAACTTTGGCGCCGTTTTACCAATCTGCATGAAATTTCCCCAAACTAGTGTCACGGAGATGCCTTTTGCTTATTTGGTGTAAATCCCTTCAGTAATTATTTAATAATTTAAGTTGAAAATTATAGTGATATATCTGGCCACGAAACCTTCGCGGTCAAAGACGAGTTCGTACAGGGAAATGCACGGCTCTGATTGGCTGCCAACACTTCAACCAGGAAGTGATGGCAGCCATCTTGGGACTTGGCCTGCCAACACTTCAACCAGGAAGTGATTGCAGCCATCTTGGGACTTGGCTTGAGCCCCAGAGAACGCCACCTCCCCGGGGCACTTTTAAAACAAATGTGGGGGAGCCTGCTTGCCCCCCCACTGCCCCGGGGACAACCACCTCCCTGGGGAACACTGTATATATTTTTTTTATGTGGGGGAGGCCCTATGGCCTCCCCCGCTACCCGAGGGACCACCAGCCCCCCCTCCCGTGGCACAACCACAAATTTGTTTTTTTCTTAAATTAGGGGGAGGCGAATGCCACCCCCTCAGCTCTGAAAGAGAATGGGGCAGATGAACTTACAGGTCATGGAGCATCCACCCTACAGCGCCCCAATCCTCACCCTGGACCTGACTCCCAAAATTAATTTGATCGCTGTTTCTAAAGGCTGCCAGATCCCATGTTCCTCCAGACTGTTAATTTTCTAATTACTCTCCCTTCTCTTGCTCCCCCTTGCACCCCATCCCATTTTTCAGCACACTTCACAAGGGCCGAGAACTGCCTTGCATCTTAAGACAATTAAAAGGATGACAAGTGGGTGCAAATGAATTCAAGAAAACTGCAACCTGTGATTCTGTGGTAAAGGGAGGAATTACATTAGATATTTAGATTTAATATTTTTTATTTTTTTTATTTTTTTTATTTAGAAGTTTTCTATAGCGCTAACAAGACCCGAAGGTAGCAGAGCGCTTTACAGTAACAGGCGTGACAGGGTGAACAAAAATACATGTAACAGGTAGAGGCAGTCCTCGAAAGGCAATATTGGGGGAGGGAAAGATAATACATTGCATAGGTCCATTGCGCTTGCCATGAAAAGTGGGTGGGGATCCAAATTGTAATTTGCCAGCCCTGAAGTTAGCCCTGATCATCGAGAGGTAATATGCCTCCCTAGGTACTTCTCGGCAGGAGGCCCTGAACCCTTCAAGGCCCGCCCCCTCCTGTGACATTGTTCTTCAAGTTGGCAGGTATGCTTCTTGGCTCTTTGTCACTCTTGCAGGTTTATTCTGCCCTTGCCTAGGCTTCTCTTTCTTCCCACCTTTCTGCTTTTCTCTCTGTAGTGTCCTGCTGGACACGTTCTAGTGTTCAGCCTTGTGCTGTACCCACTCTGAACACCCACCCATCACAGACATCACCAGTCAGGTGACCCTGCTAATAAAAGGGGCCGGGCGCACGTGCCCTGGGCCAGTTCCCAGTACCCTACTGCTGTGTCAATGTGGTTATTCATCCAGCATGTGGGCGTAGTGGCCCAAGACACCACACTATCTTGCTGAAAGTCAGATGGAAAATAAGCGGCCGTTCTCAAAAATGAAATCTAGTGCCTACCACCTGCAACCGCCGGCTCAAATTAAGCACTTCATTAGAAAGAGTTTTGAATTGTTTTGAGCTTGGTTCGCTTTTATTTCATTTTCATTGACTGTGGGCGGGTGAACAGACCAGACCTTCTACTGTCCCACCCCGGCCTTGCTACAATTCACAACACATTCCTCGGGAAACCACCTACCGCGCTCGCTGCGAGGCTCCGAGACAGTTGTGAGGAAACTGAAAGAGAGTAAAGCCGAGGCGAGAGGGCGGTGGGGAAGAGGTGGGTAGGCTTCGGAAACTCGCGACTCCCACGCAGATGACGTGCGCTGTGCACGAGGACGACACCCCAATGTAGGCTGCGCGTGGAAATTCCTGCCGAGCCTTCGGCGCTCCGGTCGGTGGGAAGTGATGGCACAGCTGACCCGTCCGGTCGGTGCACGAGTCCCAAGAGGGAGGGGCAGAATCGGAGCCAACGTCAGTGCACACAAACTTCTCCCACCCGCGCTTCCGAGTCCGCAGTGTCTACGCAGTGTTTCCACGCGCACCTTGAGGTCGCCCTCAGGCAGTGTCACGAGGGCACAGCTGGAGTGGCGCGAGCCCTGCACCCCGGATGGTTCTGGGAAGAAGCCGACAGAACAGCCCGGGACTGAGGTCACTGTACTCGGTTCCTCCACCTGTGTCCTCCTGACAGAACGACGAGGTGGACGAAGAGCCAGAGGTCGCTCAAAGGAGGCTCGTTTTCAAAGGGAGGTGTCAAAGTAAGGTAGTTTATTTCTTGGATCCTTTACACGCATCACCGAATACGTCGCTTGCTCATTTCCTTCCTCAGTCACAGATAACATCATATACATACGCATGCTTATTACCTTCCTCTGTCAAAGATAACCATAATATAAATTCCCAGGTATTTAAATGACCCACCACGCGTGTACAGGCTTAGGGAGTCAGAGGCAACATCGATACTTATTTGTCCAAGGTCACACGATTTATTAAATGAGGAAAACTGGACTCTGATCCTTGATCTTGAATGCCTGGCTGTGTTCTGGCAGGCTTGGTTCTTTCAGTTTGTGATCTTATCTTATGATGTCACTCGCTGTTTTCGTGGGGGTGAGTTTACATTGTTCACCGTCCGGATAGTAATCAGCCTACCCTCCTGTGATTAACTGCTTGATAATTTGGGTTTACAAGCCTGTGTTGATTCTTTTTTGTTTTTTGGGATTTTCCTTAGTTTATAGTTGTGGTCCGGGACGGATTGGTACCAACAATAGGCCTGGGCAGCCCCAAAAGAGGAGCCCACATTTGAGGAGCGCGACCTTTCACAAAACATTGCTTGGTTAGCATCAGGAGGCTCATTTTTTGTTGAATTTGTGGTACATTAAGCATTTTTAAGCTTGAAGAGTCAGCAGCATTGGTGAGGACTGGAAACACTCTAGGTGTAAAAATTGAATACTTATTCCAGTCTCAACGCCTTGTACACGGTTGCCACAATCCTGCTCTCAATTAAGTTGGTCCTCAACTCTGAATATAACATCAATCAGAAATCTAAGACAAATCCTAGGGGCAAAAGGGGTTATGTCAGGATCCCTGGGAAAAGAACCAACAATGACAGGTGGAAGAGAAAAAGCGTCTCTGAAATTCCTCCTCTTGATTCACTACATATGGGTTCCATAGAATAAAACCTGTTATTTTCAGTAGCGCTCGCCCTTGTTCCGGCCCCCATTTTAATAATACTAGTAATTAATATTAACCTATTATTCATTAGTATATTAAAACATTTGCTGTGGCCTGAGGCAGCAAATCATGTCTGGCAAAGGCTCATAGAGGCACCTGCAACAATCATTAGCGAGACTGACCTGGACTAGCAAAGTCCTAGCCTTGGCCCCTGGATCCTGTCAGGCCTCAATACCTTCCCGTTAGTAGCATGCTGTAGTGTCACTGGTACAGGTAGACCTGGGAGCTTTTGTGGTAATCCCTCCAGTGCCCGGGGCTACCCATCAGTCATGCTGTCACCTCATCCTCTCCCATCGCATCACAGGGGAGAGAGGTTGGCAAGAGCCTCACTCACCACATCCTATCTTACAACAAGACGAGGTGAGAATGCAAGAAATTGATAGCTGAAGCCTAAGCATCACTGTGCAGACTCCAACTTTGTGCTTCAGTTCTCGAGGCCGGAAGAAGCTGTGTACCTGTCTTGAGAGTCTATCAATACCATTATCTGAAGAACATGGTACACAAAGGGGTGGTGATGGACGGAGCATCTGAACCAATCAAACACTCACACCCAGTCAACAGATCTGGGTTTAATCCATCACCGTTCTTTAGCCCACTCTGCCACCCCAGTTCAGACATGGCCATATGCAAATCAGTCTGACCCTGTGCCTCATGGGAACAGTCCTGCCCAAACTGCCAAGCCATGCCTTCCCTGGACCGGAAACAAGCTTCCGAGGACCGGTTTCTGGCATTTCAGCGGTCTTCAGCCCGGCTTGCTTGAATCCAGTGGCAAAGTGAGCAAGGGACTCACGTCTGAGCATACCCTGCCAACTTATGGCGAACAAAGTGGTACAAAAGGGGGTAGTGAAGGACGGAGCATCTGAACCAATCAAACACTCACACCCAGTCAACAGATCTGGGTTTAATCCATCACCGTTCTTTAGCCCACTCTGCCACCCCAGTTCAGACATGGCCATATGCAAATCAGTCTGACCCTGTGCCTCATGGGAACAGTCCAGCCCGAACTGCCATTTTCATTTATTGACTTTGTTCAATCCCTGTATGTAAGGGACAGGCATCATTTATTTTCTTATTTGATTTCTATTAAAGCGCTGTGTGTACCAGTGTAGGGTGATATAGCAATTTGCATCACACTCACATAATGTGCTCTGAAAATGAATCATACAAGTGTGTAAATCAATTCATAGGAAATGGTACATAAGACAATGAGGGTTACAAGGTGTAAAAGTAGCGGTATACACCTGTTACAACACATTTTTTACTCCGCACTACCATTACAACGCGACTTTTACTCCGCATACCATTACAACGCATTGCGCTGGGGGGCGCTCTAGGATAGGGAATAAGTATAATTTACTATCCAACACCTTCCCTAGGGTCCACGGGGACTGGAGTTAGAATAGTAAATTATACTTACCACTATCCAGCACCTCTAAGCGCTATGCGTTGTAACGGTATGCGGTGTAAAAGTCGCGTTGTAACGGTCTGCGGAGTAAAAGTATGCGTTGTAACGTCATACATCCAAAAGTAGCATATCTTCTATATTGGTTGGTATAATATGTTAAGAGTGCCTGGTCTGGTGAAAGACAGACACAAATTAAAACATCACGCAGTGGTTGGGGTTGTCTGGACTAATGAGACTTTATTACTACTTAAAGAACCCTTTTTAGCAATATCAAAATAAAGATTTATTAAAAATGAAATAAGTTACTATGCTTTGCAGTTTGCATGCAGCTCCTTAATGCTGGTTCATTGCGCAGTGTGCTGCAGTGGAAGGATTATAACCAGGGGCACTGAAATTATGCGATTCATCAGCCACTGCTTTTCTGTGTAATTATGGATGTGCCACATTTGCCACTTAATTCTTCATCTACTGTATAATATGCTGATTTTAAGGAAATTATTGGTTTCTAGCTTAGTCAGTTTTAAAAGTTACAAAACACTTGGCGACACGTGTTCTTGCACATTGAAAGGCCCTTCTCAAATGTTGACTGGTTATCTTTCAGTTGGTATTGCTTATTTGATTGTTAAACTAATACTAATGAGGTGAAGCTTTTTCCAAGACAGGGATGACAATGTTATGAGGTGGCAAAATAAGGAAACAATACCATCCAAAAAATTGCATATTTTGTCTTTTCTTGCCCCAAAATGTAGTCAACTGCCACATAACGTGGTCCTCCCTACCACATAGTTCCAATGGCCGTGATTATAACTTATAAGCTCCAAGTAACAAAAGGGCATCTAAGCAGTAACTCATTGACCTTTCTACATAAAATACAAATCTTTGATCTGCAAGCTTCACGTTGTGTTTGCAGCAGGTAAATAAACCCTCTCTGCTAACTTTTGATAAATGAAACCTGACTAAACTAAACATGGATCTCTCCAGCAAGTACATGCTACAACTACACCCCAAAAACTGGGCATGTGCTCGGTAGATTACCTGATGAAATTTGAACTGGCCAGGTCGATGTGAAAATGGGCATAACATCTGACCTGGTCTGGCCTTCCAGCGAGGCCTTTCATCCTTTGTGAATTCCCCTACGCCCTCCCACTATGGCCTTAATATGAAGTCCTAGTGGAGGAGGGGTCAGATGAAAGGTAAATGACATTGCTTCACTTCTGAGCTGGGCTGGCCCCATGGGGGCTGTGGTGAGAACTGACAACTAGGTGAGAATGTCCCAAAGGCCACAACAACTCCAGGCCTCTTCATACACTGTGGGCAGTTGACAGAGGTGCAAAAAAAGCAGCCCCCTGCTGGCACTAGGCACCGGCCCATGCCTGATTGCCTGCATTGGCAATCCGACCTTGGTTGTGGTCACACGATTTTTTCATATCGCCCCACTGTAGTGTGAGGTTACTGGTTAAGGTTGTTTGCCCATGATGTCTTGTGGCATCAATGCTAATGTCCCCCAACTGAATGACCAAGTTCCTTTATCACTTAGCGCTGTGCTTGGTAGCTAGACAACCCTGAGTCTCTAGTTTTCCAACCAGATATAGATTCTAAATACTTGTATAGGTTCCAAGTGCAATAATTTAAATTAAGATGGAAACCTATGGCCAAAGTTATCCAATGGAAGATGTTTAGGAATAGTACCCAGGAAGTCTGTGGTGAAACAGATCTAAGCTAATGATCCTTGTGAAAGGATCACCTACAACACACAGTAGCTCAAGTCACAGTTCTATAAAGATACATTTCAAAAGGTAAGAGTTCATGGAGCTGCAGTTCAAAGGTAAGTAAGTGTGTGCGCGTGTGTGTGTGTATATATATATATATATATATATATAACTATATAGAGAGCTTTATTTACTTTACGGTCTGTATCCAGGCACTGTCCATGGGCACGGGGAGATTAAGTGATTTGTCCAGAATCACAGGCTTTTGCGCCGATGCTGAGGATCGAACCTGGACCAGAAGCTGGAGGGCACAATTCCAGGCACCTAGGGCACACGGAGGGTCAGCGAAGGAAGCCAGGGCTACTGGTGTTCTGTGAGCTCCCAGCACACTTCTGAATGCTACAACAAACATCCACTCTACCCTGGTAATCTTTAGACTGCCTCCTATTGAATATGAGATGGATCTCCAGTGAAACACCAGCAAGACATACGTGATCTCATACTTAAAAAACAGAGCCGGCCTTTGCGAATAGAGTACCTTGGGAGTGGGCGGAGAGAAATTTGGTGTCCTTGCTGATGGTAGTGAATTAAATGATACAGCAGGGGGGTCCCTTTTGTGTTCACTGGTCATTATCTGGATGAGCAGGGACTGGCCCCTGAGTACAAACATCCCCGGACCTCCCCCAGCAGACCTAAATCACCGATAGCTTAGTTGCCTCAGGCAGATTATGGTTTTGTTGATGTGTGTCAGTAGGGGTCAGAGGGTTAAGGAAAGTCAAGGAAGGGAGCTAAAAGGGTGTTAAAATCATCACCTGCCATTTGATAATGATGGACTAAAACCACTCTAAACTGGCAAATCAGACAGAAACGAAGAGGCAGGGACAAGGATAAGGCTGGAGCAAGATGATAAGGGCGCTGCTTTTTGCATTACCTTAATGGACCCAGCTCCATGCGCTCCTCAGAATATTAGCGCCCTGGGCCCAGTTCGCCCATGCTAAAGGTTGGCCCTGTTAAAAACAACCTGAAATATGCTATCTTATAGATTCCTGGTTTACGTTGGATAGTGGAGGAACCATCTCAAATCTCAAGGCTAAAGCCATATTGGACGTCCTTGGGGCAACTGGAAGGTTAGCCAAACAGACCAGTGTAGATGGTGGAAGGTACCCGTAATTAGAGTCAAATTGTTATGTTATGTTGATTTGTATAAGGCACTAATCTCCTGCAGTTGTCACCAAGCTAGAGGGTATATTGTTTCACTTTTCTAAACCCTCGTTAACAAGAAAGTGGTAGTTGACAGCTTAGAATTTTGAGGCAGTGAGTATTGTATAGCAGGTTTTGGCAACAAACTATGTAAGTCTAGGGTGGCGGGCCCTATTTGTACTCTTGTTCAATAGATTGTCGTACCCACACTCTGTATAACGTACCCTCATTCATCGTGTTGTTTCCTACCCTCTGCTTGACTTGTAAAGCGCTCTGATACTCGCGAGAGTCTTGTTCTCGCTATATAAAACATAAAAATAACTAAATAAATAAATAAGTTTTAATTCCTGGAGCCAATCACTGCAGCCATTGACTCTCAGATGACGAGGCTGCAGTGTAGTTAGCAATGCATGGTAAAACAATATGGTCCCAAAGTGGACTCCCTTGCATGTCGGTGTTTATCCCTTCCCTTTGCAGCATGAGACGTAAAAAGGCGATACACTGTCACTCAAGATGACTGACTCCAATCCCCGAATAGCTGCCCTGTGGGCGGATCGAAAATGTCAATGGTACTCCCAGCAAAGTGAGGGGCAGAAGGGGGCTTGCTCATTGTCAAAACTTCAATTATGCTGTGCTGTAGCCAGTAGCTGAAGTGGCCTGATCCAAAGCCATTCTTTGTGTTCATTTTGGTCTAATTACATGAGATCAACCAACAATTAACGCTGTTATGCCAGACCTAGAAATGCAAAGTGTCTGTTAGGATAAAGGTCCTTCTGCTACGCTGTGACCTGTCTTATCTTGCTGTTTTTTTTCTCCTAGGTTTACCCATAATGTTACTGCTAGTGACTAAAAATCCATGAGGCCAGAGATAGGCCAGCTCTTATTTTGTTTCCCAGCAGAGTTGCAGACTCTGCTAGTTCTGGGGAAGCAGTAACAAAAATGTTGCACACATAGTCACATTGTATACCATCACCCAGTCTTTGGAGTGACTGTCTGCTGATGGAATCTTCAGTCAATATTTGGGGTAAAACCCTCTTTGCCGTTACCCTGTTGGTAGAGGTTTGCAGACCCCCATGTGCAAAATCAGGACCTTTCCTCTGTTAAAAATCCATAAGGAGCTTAGGCATATTCAGTTTGTGGTGTGAGACTCGTGTCCCTTTAGGTGCTTGTTTAGTGGATCTTTAATAGCTCAGGATGAATGAAAGCATTCTCTTAGGAAGGCCTCCATCTACACTGGATCCTTAAGACATGTACGAACATGGATCCTAACATTAAATCCCTTACGAGTGACTGTTAATTGTACATACTTACCATGACAGTTGAAGATTCAAAAGAACTGGAAAAACGGATTCAATCCTACAGGCATCAAAATCTCCTGAAATACTAGAAGCCTAACCATACATCATTAAGCGATGAGAAGATGCAATTTTGTGTCCACCAGTAAGCAATATGTACAGATGGCTCAGTGAGGACGATCCAACAAATTAGTTTGGGAAGCAAACAAGTTTGCCTCTTTTGTGTTTTTAAACTTAGGGGTATATTTATAAGAATTTCCGCTAAGCAGATTTTGCGTTAGTTAGCAGCAATTTTCTTAACGCTGTTTATCACCGAAAACTACCACCCTGTTATCGACGTATATACAACACATCGCTACATGACAATAGTATCAGCTAGCCGTGGTGAAAACTGCTGCTAACACTAGTATCAAGGCGATAAAAAATTTGACATTAGCAAGAAAAAAGTGACGAAAGGCCAATTCATGGCAAACAAATTCACACTAGTCAGCCCAGCGTCACTTTTCAGCTGCTAGAGGCAAAAATAGCCTATAAATACACCTCTAATGAAAAAGATAAAATAAAAAAAATGGAAGGCAGAATGGAGCAGCTAGGGTCAAGTCGAACACTGGTCAATAACCCCCCCCCCCCCAGCACCCCAACAGCCAAGATGACCAGCCAGAGTCCCAGGGGAAGAGGAAACGCAGAACCAGGGCCTCATTTAGGAAAAGTGGAGCACCGCTGGGGAAAACCAGTGATGCAGCACTTTTCATAGCGCCATCCTTGCAAACCATGGCAGCCGATGCCTAGAAACGCGGATAGTGTCTTGGGCCCAGAGGCCTCACTGGGCCTGCGTCTGAGACCCAGAGTGGGAGGCGGTGGGGCAGTGGAGTCACTGCTGCCTGACGGTGGTTGAATTGAGACACGTTGCTGACCTGTGTAAGAAGTCTGCCTGGCGCACATTGGAGCTGTGATCGGTAGAGGTGCTCCTGCGTACCAACGTAGGGAGGTCTGCATTGCGTAAGAGACGCTACCACTACACCGGGGCGCACGGAGGAGACTGCCAATGTTGGGCCTCGTCTCTCTGCATCACAGGGAGGAGGATGTGGCGATGCCCGGATGCTGTGGAAGGTGTGGCCCCTGAGCTGCGCTTAACTTGTGTAGCAAGAGCACTGCAACTTCACACCTAAGGGGGCCCTGTTGCATCACTGCATCAGGAGGTTCCCCAGTGGAGTTGGCGATGACTGCTGTACCCAGGCTTGTGTAATCCCGCCTGGCTGAGGCTCCTGCTGGCTTAATCACAGATTTGGAGAGAGCGCGGTAGATTGAGCCCCGGTGTTGATGTCCAGGTGAGAAAGAGGTACAACACGGAGCGGAGGAGGCCCGGGGGTCAAGTCGGGCCCAGGCCTAGCGCCAGTGGGTGGCGCACACCATGCCCTGAGCAATCCCTCCACTGCGTCTGATCAACATCACCGAGGGCACCACACAAGACTGGTGGGGGACTCCACTAACTGGCTCTAGTTGCTGATATCGGCCATTGGTGGTGTTGGGTGCAAGGGTCATGGGGTTCGGTTCAGGTCCAGGCCCTTGGGTGTACCGCTTGATCTGCCGTCACCCACTGGGGCACTGGGGAACACGGCATCTGGTTGCCACTGTTAGATCGGAGGAGGCAACTGGGTGGTGCTGCCTTTCCTCGCCCCCTGGTAATGAGCTCTTGGGTGTACGGGGGATTTCCATTATTGCCGCCCAAACGAACATTTCTGGCTAGCATACACCTAACTGGAGGAGAGGGGCCTGCTGCCCACACTGCACTGCACTGCATGTCATACATAGTGCTTGGGTGTCTGGCGCAACGATGGCCCGCCTGCAGATTGGTGCCTCGTCGACATTTGGCCAATCCTCCATGTCGGTGAACCTAGCGGTTGGGGATTGATGGCCGCCAGGGAAGGTGACAGCCAAGCCTGGACTCCAAACTAGACTCTGTGCTCGTAGCAGCTGCGTCCCTCAAACAAACGGGCCCTTTCTTTGAAATCACAGTTGATTTCACCCTGGAACATGCAGATCATCATAAGCTGACTTACAAGGTACACAACATTGAGCAAGAACTGGCCAAAGTCCCTCCGAGTACTCTGAGTGCAGCAATGGAGGTGTAGCAGCTAATGGTACATGTGAAGTCACTGGAAAGAACAGTGGAGGATGCGGAGCGCCGCTCCCAGCGTAACAACCTGAGGGTGTTGGATCTGCCTGAGGGAGCAGAAGGGGCTGAAGCAGTGGCATATAATGTGACATAGTTGCGTGTCCTACTGCCAGCAGGTGCACTCTCCATAATCCTTGTTGTGGAGCAGGCCCATCAAGTGCTGGCAAGCCACACGCTGCCGGGGCCAGGTCCCAGAGGCCACCCTCCTACAGGGATTGTGACACTGTCCTGAGGGAGGTACGCAAGCTGGGGGAGATGAAAGTGGATAGCTCCACAGTTATTTTCTTCCTTGACTACCTCCTGGGGGTGCTGAGGCAGAGGGGCTCATCTCTAGTGGTTAAGCGATGCCTCAGAGAGTTGGGCATCAAATACTCCCTCCTCTATCCGTAAAGTCTGCGAATGATCTCAGATGTTGACACGCTAATCAGTGACGCCGCTGAACAGTGCTGGACCAAGAGAGGCGGAAGGAGCTGCATGCAATGCAGACGATACGCTATCGCACTTAGAGACTTTACTGTCACTTGGCCATCTGGTGCAGAGACTGTGCATCCCCCAGAGGTGTCTCCTCAGATGGCAGATAACCATAACCTAATTTAATGTTGACTGGTTGTGCGTCTCTCCTTCTTCCACCGTTAAAGACAGCTCCAGAGAGTCTCTGGCTTTCGGCGGTCCCTGGTCTCCAGCTTCCTGTTGCTGAAGTTCCGGTCAACCGAGGTCAGCACTTAGAGGGGATCAGGTCCAGTCATCACCCAAAGGGAACAGAGCAGTTGTCTAGGCGAACGATGTATGTCAGGGGTGGTGGTGGTAGTCTCCTTGGTGCTCCTAGCTGCATTTGCATGAGGTCCATGGTGTTATTGACCTCGCCAAGGATGAATTGTGGGAGTTCTTCGATTATCCAAGGGCCTCATTTATGAGGCTCTAGGGGCACTCTTGTAATGCTGTGACATCACATGTTTGACAATCCGGTTGCCCAATGTGCCACAGCGTGTTCACAAGGCCACGCAAAGCCATTTTACATGGCTTTTCATGGACTTGTGAATATGTACCCCTTTTATGCATTAAACAGTGTGAAAGGGGCGTTCCATGCAGTGGCGACCAGCATGGCTTGCATATGGCGGAGTCGGGGTGGATGAGGGAGATCGCGGGATGGGCTGCGGGGGGGGTCCCAATTGCAGGAGGGTGCACATAATAAAATAATATATATATATAACTTAGCTTGCCGCTGGGTTCCGGGTCTCTGCTCCTGCTCTTCTCGAGGAACAGGAAGCACAGCCAGGCCCCACTGACCAATCACAACACTGCAATGTAGCGTTGTGATTGGTTTTGAGCGTCCTGGGTTGATGCTCAACCAGGGAATTGTGGCCTGGGCATGTTTATTTTTTTTTTTTTTTATTTTCAAAAAAACTTTATTTTTATACGTGCTCATATACACAGCAGTGTGCCTACAACCATATCAGGCCGGCAGCGATACACATTCAGCAATAAGGTAGTAGCATCGTCAATAGAAAACACAGTGTACCTGCGTGGACGCACACAACACCACAATAATAGATAAATAGTCCATCCGCGACAGAGCGCATATCAGGCCGATACATAAGTACTTGGCTATCATGGGAACAAAGAACCGTGGACTAGTATAAGCACAGGTAAGGTCGGTCCTGCAGCTGGAAGGAGGATCAAGGGAGCACTCTAGTACAGAGCGCCTCCGCGCCCCCTCACACCAGTGGCAACACTAGCATCATACGTAGCTGTCAGCAGAGTATCAGAGCAGGTCATTACTTCAGTTTATCATACCTTTTCAGTACAGCCCTGCAGTTCAGCCACGTCTACATAGGCCCACAGTTCCGCCGAACACAAGCCTGGCAACAGCCTTCACATCCAGCAGCTCAATGTCATTAGGGCCACCCAGAATCCCATCCTCTCCACCCTTTCCTGGCGTAAAGCACATGTGCCTAATCCGAGCCTGCCATGGGGGGTATGTCCTCAACCTCATCAATCCCAGTATCTTCCGTCCCCTGTGTCGCAGTTTGCATAAGGTACGCCTGCAGTGGGCCCCATATATCAGCTGGCCTAGACGCCAGAGGCAGTAGTTCTGAGAATATCCCATATTGCTCCTGACAGTATAACATATCTTGCAGCCAGTCTTTGAATTTGGGGGCTCGGCCTCTCCCCCACCTACAGGCCAGTCGTCTCTTTGCTAATAACAGCGCTACATTAGTGTATTTCCGAACAGACCTCGCTATCTGTGCAGTGTAACCCAGCAAGAACAACAGCGGATCCAGGGCCAATGTAGTCCCTATCATGAGGGAGACGGCCTAGCAGACCTGTGTCCAATACTCCGTCACTTGTGGGCATTCCCATGCCAAATGGAGGAAATCCGCCCCTCCCTGACCACATCGCTTGCACCTATCCGAGTCAGCTAGTTTGAACCTGACCTTTCTAACTGGTGTGTAATACAACCTATGGAGGAACTTGTAATGTATGATTTTAAAGCGACAGCTAGACATCACCGTGCCCGATAGGTCGCAACAATACTCCCATTGATCCTCTGAAATCTCCCTGCCAAGATCCTGCGAACAGTGTGCTTTAGCTGTACTCTCCACAGTTGGCAGCTCCCTCCGAAGGCATTTATATATGTTGGAGACTAGGTGCGCACCATCCGCGCTGTTCATCACAACCGTTAGCGGGGCAATACTGGGGGGTTCCCGAGGGTAGTCAGGCAGCAAGGCCTTTAAGCCTTCCCGCAGCCGTATAAAGTAGAACACCTCCAAGTGAGTAGGTGCATGTTCCCCAAAGAACCTTTCTCGAGAACGAAATACACCATCGTGGAATAGATTGCCCCACGTCTGAATATGTAACCGGCGACACATGGTACGGAAGCCCAATTCTCGGAAGAGCGCCATCTGCGGATGATATGACAGTGGCATCCGGGCCGTGTACAATAGCGAGGCTTGCAATCGTCTCCCTATCCATGCATCCATGGTACACGTCACCGTGTTAGCCTGCATGTCCAGCACCGATATAGGGGCATGAACCACACCCTCCAACGGTAGTGGGTGAGCGATCCAGTCTTCCGCCGCAACCTGCAGCATGAAAGCGATGGGTTTCATCCAATAATACAGGTAGTGCGCCTGTGCGCTCAAATAATAAACTTCAAAATCAGGGATGTCAAAGCCCCCTACATTGTAAGGTTGTGTCATAACTGCCCATCGAAGGCGCGCCTGCCTGCCTCCCCATACAAGTCGGATAACTTCAGACCGCAAGGTTTTGAAGAAGAAGGCACCCGGGTAATAGGGTACGTTGAGAAACAGATACAAAAAACGAGGCAAGACCACCATTTTGATGAGGGAAACTCGAGCCGCCATGGACAAGGGTAATTTAATCCATCGAGCCACCGAGTCTACCAGTTTGGTTATGGCCGTGCCATAGTTCAATCGTAGCGTGTCCCCCTTGTCTCTCGAGACTTGTATCCCCAGGTAGCGCAAATCCGAAGAGCACCACTCCAAGGGATAGTCTAGTGGGAACTCTGAGACAGCAGGTGTTAGTGGGAACAGCTGGGATTTACCCCAGTTAATTGAGACTCCAGACAGGCCACCAAAGGAGACAAACTCCCGCAGTAACGCGTTCAAATTGGTCCGGGGCTCCTTGACATAAAGCGTGACATCGTCAGCATATAACAAAATAGAGAGTTGTCGCTGAAAGCAATTAAAGGCGCTATCCTTGTGTAGCTGTTGGATGCGGCAGGCCAGCGGTTCTATCGCTATAGCGAAGAGCAAGGGGGAAAGAGGGCACCCCTGGCGAGTACCCCTTGTTATCTCAAAGGTATCTGTCAAGCGCCCATTCGCAAGCACTCTCGCTTTTGGAGCCGTGTACAGCAAGCGTATCCAGTCCACAAAGACTGGGGGGAAACCCATCTTCTGCAATACCGTAAACAGATATCCCCACTCCACAGAGTCGAAAGCTTTCGACGCATCTAGCAATACGGCAGCGAGCGGTATCTCAGGGCTTACGGTTTGGATTAGGGAGAAGACAGTACGGAGGTTGTGTGAGGTAGATCTCGTGGGGACAAATCCTGATTGATCAGGCAATATGAGAGTGGTCATGAGCAATGAGAGTCTAGTGGCTAGTATCTTGGCAAGGATCTTGGCATCACAATTCAATAGCGATAGGGGACGATATGAGTCACACTGCGTGGCATCCTTACCCGGCTTAAGCAGAGACGTGATTACAACCTCTCTCATGGACCTCGGCAGCACACCCCCCTCCAAGGCATCTTCAAACACCTCTCGCAGTACCGGTGCCATGATATCCACATAACATTTATAAAATTCCGCGGGAAGCCCATCCAGACCAGGGGCTTTCCCGTTGCCCAAGGACATTATGGCGTCACGTACCTCATCCAATTCAAGTGGCTCCCCCAAGAATTGTCTATGGGTGTCGCTTATTCAGCACAGCGCAATATCCCCCAGAAAGCCCTCCAGGTCAAAGCCTCCAGTTGCCTGTGATGTATAGAGTTGTCTGTAATGTGCCTGGAGAGTTGTCAGTATGCCATCTGAGTCCTTGCATACCTTACCATCAGCTGCTGTTAACTCTAATATAGTGTTAACGCCACGCGCCATTCGAACTGTCATTGACAGTGCCCTACCCGGTCTTCCACCCTCATTGTATGTTCGAGCCTTCCAGTATTTACCTCTGAAATGTACCTCTCTTTGCGCTTCTGCCTCGTATTCCGACAATTTAGACCTAAACTCCTGCTGTACAGGCCCTACGTCTCCCTGCACCATGCTTCTTTCCAGCACCCGTAAGTCCTCCTCAACCTGCTGAGAGTGCGCTGTTTGTCCCTCAAAACCCCTGAGCTCTTAGCAATGCACCACCCCCTCACTGTGACCTTAAAGGCTTCCCAAACTGTTTCCACACTATCCACAGTGTCTTTGTTACGGGGAAAAAAGTCAGCTATATCCTCCCTAAGTTCCTCCCGGAAGACTGCATCCACTAGGATGTTAGGTTGCAGTCGCCAGGGCAGTCGTGGTTTATTATACCCAGGCAGATCTATAGTCAGCAAGACCGGGCAGTGATCGGAATGTGTTCTGGGCAGGTGTTGTGCATCAAGTATATGTGGTGCTAGACTTCGTGACACAAAGATATAATCAATTCTAGCCCATGTGCCTGTGTATGATGTGTAGTGTGTACCATCCAGTAAGTCCGGATGAATATGTCTCCAGCCGTCGACTAACCCATCCTCCTCCACCATACCCCTGAGGACATCCCGCGCTCTGGGATGGTATGTCGTGCTCCCATCCGCTCTATCCATCTCCGGGACTAAGGCAACATTGAAGTCTCCACCCCAAACAAGATGAGTCGATCCAACATCTATCACAACTCCCCAGAGCACAGCAAAAAAATCCGGATCATCAACATTAGGTGCATAACAGTTGGCAATGGTAATCGTTTCCCCACCCAACCTCCCCCACAACACCACATATCTTCCCTCCTTGTCTATTCGCTGGCCTTGCAATGTAAAGGGGAGGGCACGATGTAAAAGGATAGCCGTACCCCTGGCATAAGAGGAATAGTTCGAGAAAGCCCGCACCCCCGCCCATCCGCTACCGAAAGCGGACGTGGTGTGCGGGGGGATATGAGTTTCCTGTAGCATAACCACTTGTACTTTATGTCTATCCCAATATGCCATCAGCTGCCTACATTTACGTGCATCTTTGAGTCCCGCACATTCCACGACAGAAAAGTACATTTGTTAACATCCCCTGCGCCCACCGACATTATCATTGACTGGTCTTACGATCATTCTATGCATCAGCAATTCCAGCATCACGTCTCAGTCCTACAATCATTGTCCGACAATCCTGTGTATCGCTTGACCTGCATGCAGGCCTCCCTTAACGTGATACCATGCAGAAGGGTATAGCTCAGCGTCATCCCAGGTAGGTCAGAAGAATTCACTACTTGCTTGTGTACATCGCACTCAACCAACTCATACAACTCCCAGTCACACTCCCATTCCCTCCCACCCTCCCACTGAAGCATCCCCAACTTGCCAGTTCCTCCAACCACCCCATCCCGCCCCGTTGCCCTAAAAAAACTAGGGTGGAAACATACCCTATCCCAATACGAACTGTGTGGGTAATACCCGCCAGGCAGCATTCCAGGTGGCAACACAATCGCCCCCTCTCACCACCAGCTCCACTCGATGGAGCCCACCCAGCCAGTGTGAGAGAGGGGGGTACCTAGCGAACCGGATCTATATCAGCCTCCCCGGGGCCGGAACATCCCATCCCATCGTAACTTAAGGAGGAAGGGGGGTGAACACATAGAATTACAGTTGCAGTATTGTCCATAGATCAGTACTCACATACAGGACTTATTTCGGCAAGAAAGTCTCATTGTCCGTGATATCACTGCTCATCATCTTCCATACCTTCTTGTCGTTGGCTAGGATCGTTGTCTTCATCCCCCCTTGGTTGTGCTGCACGTTTATAATGCTTGATGAATTCTTCCACCTGTTGCGGTTTTGTGAAAAATCTCTGTCGCCCTTGACATGTGACCCGCAGGCGAGCTGGGTATAGCAACGCGTAATCCACTTGAAGATTGCGAAGTTTGGCTTTTACATCCAGGAATTTGCGACGTTCCTCCTGCACCATGGGCGTGAAATCAGGATAGATGGTGAAGTTGTTGCCGTCAAAGGAAAGCGTTTTGGAGTTCCGAGCCGCACGCAAGGCAGTATCCCGATCCCTATAGTTCAGCAAGCGGGCAATTATAGGTCTTGGAGTCGTGCCCGGTTTGGGTACTGGTCCCAAGGATCTATGCGCTCTCTCCACTATAAACTGGGGCGAAAAAGCTTCCGGGCCAACCTCTGCCAGCAGGAGTTTCTCCACGTATTCCTCCATTCTTCCCACATTTGTGGACTCCGGAACACCCCCTATGCGTATGTTATTACGCCGAATTCTCGCCTCCAAATCCTCATTTTTGGCCGCTATAGTGCGTAGCAGGTTATCCATCCTAGTGAGTTGCGTCGTGTGTTGTGTTGAAGTATCCTCCACGTCCGAGACCCGCTGTTCCGCTTCCTTCAGCCTCCCCTCGTGGACATCTAATTTGTGGACAACGGCATCCATCCGAGATGACATCCTGTCTACCTTGTCCGCGATGGTTGCAAACCCTTGGCGCATTTCTCGGAGGATTTCCTGGAGATCCGAGGAAGTGGACGCCTGACCATCAGTGGAGCCGCTAGCACCCGTCTGTTGTTGTTGCTCCAGGCTTGTTCGAGTTGTTTTTTTGGCTTCATCAAACGTGATTTTCGGCTGTCTCGCGTCCGGCCACCCCACCTTCGTCACCGGTCAGGGCAATGGGTCACGATCTGCGGTGCCTCAGGTGTCAACGTATCCCCCGCAATCCCAGTTATGCAAGTTAGGCAGAGCGCAATGTCCACACTGTCAAGCAGCAAGGCCCAGGGACCGAAATCAGTGTAGTCCACGTGTGGGTGGCTATGGCAATCCTCAGTATCGTTTCCCGGCCGCAGAGAGCTCTATGATCATATGTCCGACGGTATCCCAGGTCGCCACGCACCGAGAGCACTCGCTTTCAATAGTGCACCCGAAGAGAGCACCAGAGGGGGACAGCAAAGCCCCGCGTCCTGCGCAAGCCAGTCTGCAGCACCAGTATCGTGTGAAAGACAGCTAATCCAAACTGGTCACACACGGGCAGCTGTATGCATCCCAGTACAGGGGGCTAAGCCAGCAGTCAGTAGACCCCACCACCACACAGTAACGGCACCAGGCTGCACGTATCCCAGGCCAGTGCAGCGAAGGATATCCGTGGGCAGTGCTGCCCAGTGCTTTCCTAGCACTCAATCACGTGGTCCAGGCCACAGTGCTGCCCGCTGCGTATAGTATAATCAGTGCACCATTCAGCCCTCATCAAATGGCATGCGGCGGAATATACGTGCATTCAACGGAATATCGAGTGTCCAGCTCTGTTTCCCAATAATATGTACAGTACAGGTCACTGTCAGGTGTCTTCTGCATCCAGCAGACGCTGCGCCCAATCTCCGCCAAGGGAGCCCCCTAGCCAGCCGCACAGCACACCGCAGCCCCCGCCGCCGTACGGGACAGCGCGATGTAGAGCGCGTCTAGCCTCGCTCCTCCACTCGTCGCAGCCTAGACGTGTAATTGGTCCCCAGATCTCACCGCACTTAGACTCGGTCCCGCTCCGGTGGCAGCCGCGGCAGGCAGCAAGCACCCCCCAGGGCGCCGTCAGCGATTAGTGCGATCTCTAGCAGCAATCCGGTACCTCAGGTGAGTAGAGCACAGAAGAAACAGTTCTCGTAGGGGTCGTTCCTGTAGCAGTCGTCGTTGCGCGTATCTCTTCTGAGCCTGAAGTTCAGAGGCCGTGCCCGCCAGCCGTCTCCACCCGGCCGGCAAAACTTTCGCGCCACTTGAGGCCCAGCCGCAGATGCCAACTCCTCGGTCTCGCGTCGTCCACCAGGCCGTCCAGCCGCGCCGCCTCCTCTGACAGTCAACACCGCTGGAAACAGGCGAGCTCCTCCCGTCCGGTGGCAACGAGTAATGGCCTCCAAACTTGAACCGGAGCCGTCGGGGGGTCCCCTGAGCTGATGGGAGCGATTTCAGCCCTCTTGGTAGCCGATTAAAGGATAAATACAGGATTTATAGCGCTAGGTCGTGGGAGCCTCACACGAAGGCGTCCATTCACCAGTGCGCCACCTAGCGCCCCAATTGTGGCCTGGGCATGTTCTCCATGCAGGCTGTAATGCAGCCTGCATGGAGAACGGTTAAAGTGTGCATGACTGGTTTGGGTGACCCGAGAGGGGCCCATTAAACAGTCAATGCGCCCTTAGGAGTGGGCAAACCACTCCACCCCTGCCTTTCACTGAAAGCAGAGCAGCCCCGCCCGCCCGCAAAGCAGCACAAAAATAAAATAAAATGATAATAACTTTCAGCTATTATAAATTTATGCTTTTACTTCTCGCATTGCTTGAAAGCAGTGTGGCGACGCTCATCTGCCATAGCGTAGGAGCTGCCATTGGTTCAATAGGTGTTACTGTGGGCATTCCCACGCCAAACCAATGGAATCTGAAGCATTCTAGGTTTACGAGAAACTGTAAACCTTCGGAATGCGCCAGAATGTAATACCACCTCAAGAGTGACGTTTGGGAGGCGCTACCAGGATAAATGTTTTCATTTCTCCTCTTTTTTCCACTTTTTCTATGTGTGCAGCAACACAGAGAAAGAGGAAATACCTTTGATGAATAGGTTTCGTGCAGGTAGGTGTCCCTTCCTGCACAACATCAAGCAACTCTGCAACACAGTCACCCTTGCTCCATGGTTCAAGGGTGCCTGGGTTGATGCATGTCAGCCATTGTGCGTCAAGGTAGGGGAACAATATAGGGAGGCTTATTCATGAGCCCCTTCTAACAGTTTAACGTCGCTGGTGCGTCATTTTTTTGACGTACTTGCAGCGTGAACTTTGCACCATGTTGAGCCGTATTAACAAAGTGATGCATCTTGGCATATGCGTGACCTTGTAAAGCCCTGTGCCACATTATACCTGTGTCAGGTATGATGTATGCAGTGTGTGCAGTTCCACGCAACAAAGCCTTTTAGGAGTGGCGCAGTGCAATATATCAGTTTACACTGCGACAATTCTAGGACGTCACAGCGTCAAAACTTTCCGCCCGCTTCATGGCAGGCGTAAGGGTGACGCAGTGCCATAGGTATAGACCTTCCCCATGCATTGCTGAAGTTGCATCATGCTTGCGACATAACTGCTGGAATGCGCAACTTTAGTGCAGACAGTTATGTCAGGATTCCAGACGTATCTGTCACTGATTGCAACATGAAGTAAATATGGTAAATATGGTTCATCCATGGTGTCGATAGAACGGCGCAGTGAAAAGTGTTGCAACACAGTTTTGTTGTAGCTATGCAATACTTTTCATGAATGAGGCCCAGGAATACGCTCTATCTTATTGATAGGGCGCATTCCTAACCATTTGTTTTGGTGCGTGGCAGTGCAGCAATATTCCGTGCAGCACTGTCCAGCACCCAAACATCTTATATGTGGACCCAAGTGTTTGCACCAATTTTAAGACCAGGTATTTTTTTATCTTAAAAAAATGCCTATAATTGGACTTAGCTGCAGATTTTTGGGTTTGGCAACATAGAGGGAATTCCTTGTAAATATCGCCTGGTGTGTTTAGTGGAAGTTTTTCATGGGAACTCCTATCATACATCTCATTTTCTGTAAGTTCCACTAATGGAAGTAGCGATCTTAAAAATTCCAGTTTACACTGGAAAATTGCTGCTAACTGGAGTTAGCAGCAACTTGTAAATAAAACGATAAAAAAATCTGCCGTAACGTAAAAAAATTGATGCTACGGCAGCATTAAGTTCTTGTAAATATGCCCCTTAGTGTTTTGAAAATGCCAGCTACTGTTAGAGGTCCTTCATGACTTGTGTGGCCCTTGTCTTCTGAGATTTGGAGGCTTCTTTAGTCAATAAATCAATCAGTAATCTTATAAAGCGTGACTACTCACCTGTGAGGGTTTCAAGGCGCTAAGGGTGGGGGGACAGGGGGTGGATTTGCGGTTCAAGTTGAAAAGCCAGGCCTTGAGGTCCTTCCTGAATTGCAGCAGCAATGATGATTGCCTGAGGTGCAGCGGCAGGGAGTTCAAGGTCTTCGCAGCGAGGTAGGAAAAGGATCTTCCTCCAGCCACGGTCTTGCGGTTCCGTAGGGTGGTGGCCCGGGCCAGTTGGGTGGAGCAGAGATGTCTGGTTGCAGTGTAGAAGGGGAGATGGTGGTTGAGGTATGCAAGTCCGGTGTTGTGGTTGGCTTTCTAATCATGCTAGAGGAGCATGAAGGTAATTCTTTTGTTGACAGGTAGCCAGTGTAGGTCTCGCAGGTGGCTGGTGATGTGGTTGCGGCGTGGGATATTCAGGATGAGTCTGGCGGAGGCGTTCTGGACATTCTGAAGTTTCTTTTGGAGTTTCTGGGTGGTGCTGGCTTAGAGTGTTTTGCTGAAGTCGAGTCTGCTGCGGATGAGGGCATGGGTGACCATTTTCCTGGATTCGATGGGGATCCACTTGAAGATCTTACCAAGCAGATGGAGTGTGTGGTAGCAGGATGACAAAACAGCATTGCTTTGGTTGTTTATGGAAAGCAAGGAGTTTAGGATGATGCAGAGGTTTCGTGCGTGGTCCATGACTTCTTCCTACGTGCTGTTCTGCACATCTGATTGCATTTCTGTCTTTAGCGGCCACACTTCAGAAATGTTTGATTCTTTCTTTACCTCATTATTAAGGTAAGCAAACAATAAAGCAACACCTTTTACGCTCTTACTTTTGCACCTGTTAAACTCTCTCGTCTGGGTTTCTTAATGGCTGCAATCACCCATTTACTGTTCTGGCAACCAGCAAAACCTGGAGAGAGTATCTTGACACCAGCTTCTTGTGCTTTTTGGAGATCTCGGGGACATCAAAGTTCTCCCCCGAGGGACTAACACCATCAACTTGACATCTGGAGAGCAGTGCCCTCTCAAGTGCCCACCTCTGCTACTGAATCCCAACGTGTAGCGTGGTGTGAGCGTGGAACTAAGAGTTGTGTCTGGAACCTGGATTGTCAAGTGAGGAATCCAGAAATCTTGCCTCCATCTAGGACGTGTGGTTCCTGGACTGAAGGGACCCCAACACCGATTAGCGTCTAGTTGGTGGTGAGCAGATTCGCCGGTTGCGGGACCCCACATGGGCTGTTTCGTCGATCTTGCCACATCTCTCTCATGTTACACGCCGACTGCATACTTATTGAGTGCAGTGTCCAATTCACAAGTTGCGTCCCTCGGAGGTGGGGGTGTAACTGGAGTAGTGCCAAATTCTACCTCATGTATCTTTGCTGAACTTGCGCTTGTGTGTGTGACCAGACTGGTTTGGTGCAGCCTGTATCATCGCGCACCAGACATGGTGCCTCATTTCCAGGGAGGTACGGAATTGCAACTCTTCGCTGTGTCTGACCAGAATTGCCTGGTGGAATCGATCTCAGCGTGCACCTGACATTGTGCCTCCTTTCCCGGGAGGTGCAAAATGTGCAACTCATTGTAATTGAAATCTGAAGTGCCTGGTGAGACTCATAGCAACGCGCACCAGGTGTTGTGTCCGAAATGCCTGGGCATGACCCGGATCATCGTGTACCGATCGGGGCACCTCATCCTATTGAGAGTCTCCCCTGTGTTACTCCCCATTCATCGGTTATTCCCCTCTTGACCCTCATCGTGGCGGACAATCAAAAAGACATAAAGACCTGCTCTATAAGGCACCTCTCTTTAGGTCAAACAATTTGGAAACGAGGTAGGGATTCATAAAATGTAATCACCATATACGCCTCTCTTTTCCATAACGAAGTAGTAACCAACCGTTCTTTTGCCTTCAATTTAAAATAAAAACCGTTTTGACAGATAGCAGTCACCCCGTTTTTTTCTAATCACCGTACAAGAAGGTTCGTGAAAGGTGCATAAAATGATAAACATCACAATCACAACAAAAGCCAGTGATAGCGCGCGCGAGGTCACCCAACCAATAATTTCGCCGTTTCCGGCTTCGGGCCCATATATTTCAATTCACAATATACATTGACCGGGTGACTTCACGGGCTGCTACCAATTTGTGTGAATTCCCTACTGTTATTACTCAGCGTACCCGACTTACCATCCACCGACACGGGTACCTATGACCTCAACGAATCAGGGAGCTAGTTGTAAAGGAAAGGCAGCAAAATACAAACTCAAAATGACATTCAATACTGTTGTAAATGACCACGGACAACTGGAAGTTTTAAAATCTTTATCTAAAGTTCGTTCTCTGTAAGCATAAGATTCACAAGAATGAGGCAATCAATAATCAGGATAACGAAAAGTACATAACTATAGAGAAATAAAGTCAGGGTAATCATGGAAATGCTAATATGAGATGCAACAGGAAACGCTATGTATTAGGGCAATAGTTCTTTAGACAGTTTAAGTAAGGCCGTTCTAGACCATATCAGAAAATGACAAACTGCAATGCAAAATATGATTTCTAAAAGGTAGGGTAACATGGGAACACGTTATGAAAATATGCAAATGACTTTACGTTTCAATAGTTGCGGTAAAAGCATGGAAAAATCAACATATGCAAAGGTGTCTCTTTATTGAAGCAAAAGACAGAAAAATAGAAAGGTGCAAGTTTAAAGAGTTTAGAGCGATATTTACCTAGACGGGTGTGGAAACCAAACCCTGGCCACGGGTCAGTTAGGAACAGGAAACCCTCAAGGAAGGATACCCCTCAATGGACAGCAGGTGCAGAATGGACACCCAGGACAGGACAGGAAACCCTCAGATTAGGAATCAGGACAGGACTTCAGGACAGGACAGGAAACCCTCAGGACAGGACCGCACCCGCAGTTTGGAAGCAACGCCTGCGCTCCACCCTCTCTGCAGCTATCGATCAAGACCCCGATTGGGTCAGCGAACTCCCAGCAAAGTGCTTCGCCAGCACTTTAAGGTTCAGTAGAACCTTAGTCTATGGTCAATTTCGGACAGAGTGCTCCGCAGCTCTCTGTATCTTCAGTCACCTATTGAGTACGATGGGTCAGTGACAGGTCAGCTAAACCAGACAAGTCGGACAATTTCCCTAGGTGAACCCAGGGTAGATATACAGTTTGGGGACGGTGTACCACCCCCCAATGTTGCAAAGTGTCAGAATCCCTCAATTTGGATTGGTCCTAAGGTAGGATTTGGGTAACACACCAATCAGAACACACTATTTGGAGGCCTTATTTACATCTCAGGGCACCGCCTAGCAAGATTGGGGTTCCCATGAGAAAATTGCGCAGAATACAGGGAAAGAATACATTTTAGCAACATAATAGAACAATATCGTGATGCTGCGGGGCGAAGGTGCTGCTTCCCAGGGTGGCTTCTGGTATCAACCTTCTTTGGCAGCAATTCAATGCCAAGATGGCTCTTGGCGAGTCTGCGCACAAGTACCCTCCAAGATGGCTTTCCTCTCAGTCAGACCCCCATTCCCCGCGGTACATGAAAAGTAAGCGAGAACAAATTAATACATAGAAATAACATTATGAAAACACATCACAGGTTTTGTACTTTCAACTTATCACTAAGAAATATACTTATGCAGTCTAAATGTTAGCTACATATATACGAGCACAAGAGCAGTGGCACTAGCAGTACCACGTTACTGGCAAAGCTATGCATTACGCATGCGCAACTATCTCCCTCCAAAACCTGCAAACACATCAGGACACGTGAGTGTGACTGACGCATGCGCAGACACTTATTTCAAAGCAGCGGCCATTTTAAAGACTCGAATTAAATCGTTTAGTAAAACACATAGGCAAGCTTCGTGGACCTCGTTTAAACATAAAATAAACGTTAGTAAGACGTACAACTTATTACGTTATTACACATGAACGAGGTTCATGACAAAAGCAAGTCGCAAATGCGAAGCTTTGCTTCATCAATCCCCTCTTTGATGATATTTACTATCATCACAAAAATAAATGGAACCAGATGCCAACTTCTCACACTTTATACAGCTCTATCTCTTCCAACAATCTGTTCAACTTTTCTTTCTCATTTTTGGTAGGGTGAGAATTCTTCACCCTTTTGTATATCTGATTATTTATCTCCTCCAATTCAAGCTCATCCACACTTCGTTTCACCCCTCTCGCATTCACTTGGTGCTTTCTGGTGTGCTTACGGCATTTGCAACAGACAAATATGAAGAATAGGATGAGACCTAGAATTCCAATTGGCATCAGTACCTTGAACAATAAGCTTTTACCTACGCTAGCAAGCCAATGACCTACATTTGAGAGACCATCTACCAGTCTCTTCCAGTCACTGTCAACCTCGAGTGGTTTGAGTTCCCTTTCCAAATTAGTAATGTTTTTCACGTATCTTTTGAGCTGTACACTTTTGTCCGGAATATAAGTGCAACAATGTTGCGCCTTCAACATCCGGCAGACTCCGCCCTCTTTCGCTAATAAGGTGTCAAGAGCAAGTCTGTTCTGTAAAACCATTGATCTGATCGCAACCATTTCGGTATTGACCAGCAGAAATCCATGAGCTGTGTCAGTAGACAACACATCCACTATAGTGGACAATTTGCAAATTCTGTGAGTGTTCAGAACCACTCCCACTCCAGGTATCAGTGCACTGAAAATACTACCCATTATTTCACCTACACTTTCTCTTTTACTACGCACTAAGCCATTAGTATTTTCACTGCTTCCAGCAACTCCATTCACATGGTATATTTTCGGGAAGACAATGCCAAAATAGCAGCTTCAATACCAGTGATCCGGCAATTTGAAATAAGCCTTGTCCCCGCAAATATAATAAATTCCAGGAAACACAGGCTCTGACCCATTTTTGAAACCCCAACCTCCAATTACCTTGTAATTATGTTCGCATTCACTGGAACCAATGAAAATGTTATTATAATAGCTAGTCTTCTCGCGGTGAAGACATAGCTTGCCTTTCTTTTCAAAATCCAGCAACAGAGCAGGACCCGCCCCACCAGTTGAGGTGCCTTCCATGTTCTCTGCTCATCTTGGTCTTTTCTGTCTTTCGTCATCTGCCTTTCTTTGTATTTTAATTCTCCTTTTCTCTGCCATGTTCAGGAACATCTTTTCCTGCTCACGCAAAGAACAAGTCAAGTTATCTCTGTGTGCGTCACCTATGTCGATATTACCTATAGTCAGAAAGTATTCGCCCATATAGCGAGTAACGTCACTTTTGGTATGTACAGGATTCAAGTTCCCACGTATAGGAAGTTCAGAAAAGATCACGTCATTGTTAGAGTAATAGTATTGTAACGGTCCTCTTTTGTAAAATAAACTAGCTAAAATGCTACAGGAGATTCCATATGTCAGCGGCAGGTGATGGTATGTCACGCCTTCAGCTACAGAGGTAGGTAGCTTCATGCAGACATAGCAATCTTCAATTTCCATAGTCTCTACATAGTGTATTAACAAGTTTGCGAAAACATTTAAGTGTGTCTTGTTCTTAACTCCGTGATAATGTAGTCCTCCCTCATCTGATGCTTCTAAGTCTTGTTTTGTTTGTCTCAGTGCTCTCTCATGTCTTGCTACACTCTGTGTTGTCAGCTCCTCACTGTCAGTATTTACAATTTCAGTAGGGACAATATTAGTATTTTTGCTCACTGCAAAGGGAATGAACACTGTTAGTCCTATCCAAACTAATATCAGGACAACTATACTACATACACATACCTTGCAGCAAGTTTTGCCTTTCTTTTCCTCTCTAGTCCACTTCCTACCTTCCCAAAGTCTCTCACTTGTTCGAATGGGGTCTTCAGTGAGATCAATCAATGGTATCCACTCCTCTGGCCATATGCTCGGCAGCTCGTCTTCAGCTACTTCTGGCTCAGCTTCTTGGACCCCTTCAGCAGGCTGGGCTCTTGGTAGTTCGTTATCAACTATTCTTGGGCCAACGTCTGCTGATTCTGCAGCTCGACTGGTACTGGGCTGTATGTCGCCAGCTACTTCTGGTCTGGCTCCTGCAGAGTCCTCTGCTGGACGCCCTTCTTCTTCAGGCTCTTCGTCTGGTAATACCTTCTGGGTGTGGCTGGCGTGTATCCAGTGTGGAACCCCTGCACACTTTACTGCTGTGGTTGTTACCAGGATCACCTGACGCTTCTCTCCCCACCTGGGCTCCAGGCAGCTCTTCCGAGTATGCTTCTTTATCTTGACCCAGTCCCCCGGGACCAGTTTGTGGAGAGGAGTCGTTGGATTGAGGATGGCGTCTTCTCCGATCTGGCGAGAGATAGAACGCACTTGGTCACCCAATCTCTTGCAGTATTCAAGCACCAAATCATCAGTAATACTCAACAGTTTGCTTCCTGGCACCCATGCTTGTCTCATCACTCTTCCCATAATGATTTCATGGGGACTTAGGCCTGTCTTGCGGTCAGGAACACTTCTGAGTCCCATCAGGACCAAGGGCAGGGCCTTCACCCAGGTCATGCCAGATGCATCACACAGTTTCGCTAGTCTGTTTTTGATAGTCCCGTTTACTTGTTCCACTATTCCAGAAGCCTCTGGACGATATGCACAGTGTAGCTTTTGTGAGATTCCAAAGGCCTTACAGAGTTCGTCGATCACATCATTCTGAAAATGTCGGCCTCTATCTGATTCAATAGTGACTGGAACCCCGAACCTAGGTATCAGTTCTTTTAGTAAACACTTAGCTACTGTTATTGCGTCATTTTGGGGAGTAGGGAAAGCTTCCACCCACTTCGAAAATAAACAGACCATGACAAGGACATATCGCTTCCCTTCACAACGGGGCATGGTGATGAAATCAACCTGTATTCTCACAAAGGGACCCCCTGACCTCCCAATTTTCCCCAGTTCCACCGCAGTTTTCTTGCCTGTGTTCATCCTTTGACATGGCAGGCACCTCTGGCAGAGGGACTCTGCTACTTTCCTGAACTTTTTACTGTACCAAGTCTGTTGGAACACTAGGATCATGGCGTCCCTACCAATGTGTGATCCTTCATGTATCAATCTCGCCATCGTGCTAAGTAAGTGTCTAGGTAACACAGGCATACCAGTTGGGCCTAAGATGACACCATCCACACGTCTTGGTCTACACCCATCTTCCTTCCACTTCTCTCTCTCTTGCCAAGGTGCTGCCTGCTGCCACTCTTTCACTTCATCCCATGTAGGCACTTCTTCAAACACCTGAAGTTGGCAGCTGGTTCCTGGCCCCCCTCGTTTTGGATTTATGATATACCGATCTCTGGCACACCATTGGGCCACTCGATCAGCAAAATCATTTCCCAGTGATACAGTGTCCGTGCCCTTCTTATGAGCAACACACTTCACCACTGCCAGTTCCTTTGGTAACTGGATTGCCTCTAAAAGGTCTTGAACAACGTTTCCATTTCGAATAGGGGTACCTGATGAAGTCAGGAACTCCCTCTGTAGCCATAACTGGCCAAAGTCATGCACAACCCCATAACAGTACTGACTGTCAGTATACACTGTTATGCGTAGGTTTTTCCCAATTTTGCAAGCTTTTATCATAGCGATCAATTCGGCTACTTGTGCAGACTTTACGTCAAATAGATAACCTGCTTCTTCAATTTTGGTTAAGGAGACTACCGCATAGGCAGCACTCAAGCCTCCTTGTTCATGTCTTAGACATGAACCATCCACAAATAATTCCTTGTCATGCACAGGCAATGGTGTTTCTTTAATGTCTGGGCGTGGCTTGGTGTTGAACTCAGTTAAATCAATGCAATCGTGCTCATCATCCACTCCACCTTCCATATCCATTGGGTCGGGGAGTAAAGTGGCAGGGTTCAAAATACTGCACCTAACAATGTTTACATTTGCAGCACCCACAAGAATCCTCTCGTATTTAGTCAGCCGACTAGGGGTGAGATACTGAGTCTTCGTTCTGGTCAGTAATATTACCACTCCATGTGGAACATACACAGTTACAGGATGTCCCATGACAATGGACTCACTCTGCTCTAAACTTGCGCAGGTAGCAGCTACTGCTTTCAGACAACCTGGTAATCCATCCGCCACTGGATCCAGGGTGGCAGAGAAATATGCCACAGGCCTTCTCGTTGTGCCATGTTCTTGTGTCAGGACTGACAACGCGCAATTATCGCGAGTGTCACAGAATAGGGCAAATTCCTTGGAATAGTCTGGCATTCCCAACGCAGGGGCTGTACACAGACAATCTCGTAGTTTGGTGAAGGCTGTTAAGCTTTCATCATCCCATTCTACAACATCTGGTGTTCCTCTCTTGGTCATTTTTATCAAAGGCCTAGCTAGGACTGCAAATCCCAGGATCCACTGCCTGCAGTATCCTATCACTCCCAGGAACATTCTGATCTCTTTCTGAGTACGGGGTAACTGCATCTTTTGAATTATTCTCACTCTTTCTGATGTTACTTTCCTGACACCTTTCTCTATCTGGTGCCCCAGGTATTTCACTGATTTTGCACAGAACTGTAATTTGTCAGGGGCCACTTTATGTCCCTTCTCACTCAGGTGATTCAGTAGGGCAATGGTGTCAATCACACAATCCCTATGACTTTTAGACGCCACCAAGAGGTCGTCTATGTATTGTACTAAGACAGAGTTCCCAGGTAAGACCAAAGTTTCCAAACATTTTTTTCAAGATCTGATTAAAGATAGAGGGGCTCTCTGTGTACCCTTGAGGGACCCGGTTCCAGACATACACGTGACCATTGAAGGCAAAGGAGAAAATAAATTTGCTATCTGGATGCAAGGGAAGGGAAAAGAATGCATGACATAGGTCTATCACAGTGAACCACTCAGCATCCCAGGGAATCTGATACAGAATCACTGCTGGGTTCGGGACAATAGGGCAGCAGGGGACCACTATCTTGTTGACTTTTCGTAGGTCCTGCACTACTCTGTACTTGCCACTAGGCTTCTTGATGCCCATAATCGGGGAGTTACATGGGCTACTCATTACTTCCTGTATGATGTTTCCTTCTAGCAATTTCTGTATTTCCAGAGTGACACCTGCTCTCACCTCTGCATTCATCCTGTAGGGTTTAGTATTGGGGTATACTGCATTGTCCTTGATTGCTATCTGTATGGGGTCCACGTTTTTCATTAACCCTACATCTTTCCCAGTAAAGTCCCATACCTCTGGCTTCACTGCTTCTTGGAGTTCTTTGGGCAAATCCTGCATGGTCATTCGTTTAATTTCTGAGTCAGGTCTGATTAACATTAATTTATAAATGCCGTCTTCATCTGGGGTCTGAATTTCAACACCCTTTGGTGTGCAAAAGATGGTACAGTTCATTTTGCACAGCAAATCTCGTCCCAGTAAGTTCACTGGACTGGTGTCACAAACGACAAATCTATGCATTTCCTTAAAGTTTCCAATTGAGATCTCCATGGGCTTGGTAACAGGAGTACTAATCAATTGATTAGATACACCCACTACTTGGATGGCTTCTCCCGAGAGGGGTAGGTTTGGAACGTCCACTGTTCTCACAGTAGAACGGGTAGCACCAGTGTCCAACAGAAAAGTGACATCATTTCCGTCAACCTTCCCTTCAATGTATGGTCCGGACTGGTCTACCGGCAAGGAGGCGCCAAGTACGCACTCCTCGTCCTCCCCTCTCAGGCCCCGTCAGTACTGGTCATCACAAAGGAAGGTATCGTTTAACAAATACTGCGAAGTTGCTGCATTTCTGTTCTCATTGCTTTCCCAGACTCCTATTTCATCACCCTCTGTCGCTTTTCCCCTATGTACTTGCTTTGGAGCTCGGGGCACCTGAACCGTTTTTACCTGTGGTTGAGTCTTTCTTGGTCTTTCTTTCTGCGTCTGTGGAGTTAAATCAGGTGTTTTGGGGTTATCGTCAGGCAAATAAGGACACTCGTTACGCCAGTGTCCAATTTCTCCGCACTGGTGACAGGGAAATTTCTTCATAGCCTCTTCCCTGCTCATTTTGGGCCGGGGCTTACCTCCTCCCCCACCCCCAGGACCTTGGTTCTGAGTGTTTTTGACCATATTACTCAACTGCTTTTCCTGCTGTTCTGCGAGCTTCACTTGAGCCCACATGACCTTTTCCTTGAGAGCCTTTTTCTTTTCTGCCATCTCGTCCTCACAGTACTTTGCGTACCGCAGGACCTCGTCTATCTTTTTGGAGTGCCAACAAATTTTGTTATCTTTTATCCACTGACAAATTTCAGGCCTTAAACCGTTTACAAACCTGTAAATGAAATGCGTCATATCCTTCATCTCGATGTTATCTATACCACTGTATGTTTTAAACACCTGCAACAGCCTTTCATAATAGGAGTGCACTGTCTCGTCTCTTTCCTGCGTGGTTCTATCTATCCTGGTCCAATCAGTTTCCTTTGCGGGCACCTTATTTTTCAAATGCAGAATTACTTGTTCGTATTTTTTCATCACTTCAATCGACGGCTCCCCTGTGTTAGAGTCCCTCGGGTACTCCTCACTAGGCCAGCCTATGGCTATTTTACACTCGGTCCATAGATCTACCGGGACCACAATATCGAAAAATCCATCCAGGTCTTTCCACAGGCATTTTTGCACCTTTACGAACCTTTCCACATGCCGGTACCAGTCAACTGGCTTTTCGCGCAATTTCGGGAAATCGTTAGTAAAGGACACAATATCCTGTCTGGACCATTGAACGTGCACATACCTCCCACCTGGTACTTCACGCATGGGGCATAACGTTTCAGGCTTATCTACTTCTCTCAAAGGGAACTCAGGGGTCGCTTGTCTGGATCGAGCCTCATCTTTCTTTCGGGCCCACCTGCTTTTCCATTTTTCCACGTCTCCCCATTTTTGCAAAATTGCTAGCAACTCTTTAATCTGCAACTTTTTCCCTGACACATTCAAGTTCTCTATATCCTTGTCTGAGAATTCAGCTCTGTAAGGCTTTTGTAAGGGCTTGGATCTTGAAATATCTACCCCCATACTAGCTGCAGTGTCTGTCAGTTTTTCGTGGAGCACCCTGGTACTTCTGGTAAGGCTTTTACACATAAACAACAATTCTTCTTCAGAGTAGGTATTTAATCTGTCTAATCCCACATTTCCTGCCATTAATTCCTCTATTTCTACCCTCAGTTTGTAGAGGTCTAAAGGTTTCGTTTGCGGAGTCTGTTTTTCTAATTCACGACTCCAATTTTCAATTTCTTCCGGAGTTACCAAAGAAACACTCCTAGTACCTGACGTTGATTCTAATTTAATTTCTTTCGCATTAAAAGGATTATGCCTCTTCTGCACTCCCTTCCCGGTCTGTTTGTTTGGCAGGTCCAAGAACACAACTTCGGACTCGCACTCACTGGACTGATCGTCTATCAGTAGGGGCTCTTGCCTCGGCGGGGCCATGATTGGGTTCATAACCGGAGGGTTTGGACTTCCTTGACTATTCCCATACAACGGAACCACTGGTCCGATTGTTACCGGAATAGTCAAAGCCTCAGGACTGGCATTTAACTGGGAGATCTTCTGAATTATTTCTGTCCTCTGTCTAGCTATGGCCTCTTGCTCCCTTTCATCTAGTACTCTTCCTAAGGTTCGGTCAGGTATTATCTGTGGGGTCAGGTGAGGGGTAAAACTCGGGGCAGTAGGATGCGTTTCACTTGGTCCTCCACTATAATTTGGTTTTGGGAACAAAGTTCCTGTGCCAAATGACCTGCGCTCTTCCCCATATGGAGGCTGTAAAAAGGGCATTCCTGAACTTAATGGCTTTTCTTCGTTTTCATAAAGAGGTCTGGGGAAAAAGACTCCTTTGCTGGAATATTTTTCCTCCGGGCTCACGGGCATTCTAGGATATATATCTCGTACCTCCGCGGGTCCGGGATTCTCAAAATAGGGCAGTACCTGGCCACCTCCCCCCCTACTTAGGGATCTGTCCTCCTCCTTAATAGATGGACGCTGGGGATTCTCGCCTGTACTAGAAGGTCGGGCTCCCTCATTATAAGGGGGCGGGCTTCGCGTAAAAATGTCATCTAATAATTCATCGTCTGACTCCCCAAGCGCTCCCCAATGCTTACTCTTTTCTGTCTTTTTCTCTCCCGCAGAAGGGGTACCCGCTGGCATCATGGGAAACAGACCCTCAACAATCATGCTCTGTCTCCACTGTTTCATCCTTTTATCCCTGGTCTCTTGTTTCAGCCTTGGGTACCACTTGGTCAGACCTTTGTCCAACCGGGGGTTTCTCTCTTTCAAAAGCCTCAATCTCCCATTCCTCTAATGCCTCATACTGCGTTAGTCTCGGTCTGGGATGCAATTCATTCATTCGGGTTCTCAAATTAAATAAAATCCTGCCATTGAAAGTACCGTCTAACGGAAAAGCCAATATTCCGTCATCTTTTGTGTACTTCACCCAATTTTCCAACCACACACAGGTATTGTACCCTCGATCAAACATCATGAACGAGGCGGGAGTATTCGGTGGCGGGACAATAACGCCCTCTCTGGACTTAATCGGTTTGTCCGTTTTGAAATAATTCTTTACCCTATTTACAAGGGACATTTTTCTCTTAGTTCCGTACATAATATCGTATCTCTTGGCTTTCCACTGATCCCTTTCAAACCCTTGGTTTCTTGGATCGGGTCTAGTCTCTGGACAATACGAGTGCCACATACGATTTCTACGCTTAACTCTGTTTACAAAGTTACCTCCAATCAGAACGCGTCTTGCAATTCCGTGCGACCAATGGGGTGCACGCGTTCAAATATTTTCAGCCAATGGGTGCGCGGCCCCTTCGTGAGACAGTCCTCACGCTCCGGCGCTTCACCCCTCCTTTACAATTCCAGCCCCGGCCGCTACCCGCCCGCTGCTTCTACCAATCCCAGCGCGGCACGGAGTGACGTCAGAGACGCTTCGCGGCTGACCCCCTCCCTTCACAAGGTAACGGAAACTTTCTTTCTTTCTAAAGTGCTAGTGCTTGGTTATTTTACAACAAATACACATTCGCCACAGTGCTCAAGTGTCTAGACAGAGAAAGAGTTATTTTACTGCAAGTAAACTACTTCCATTTACTTTTCACGCGCTGCGGGTAGATCTCTTCCGCCTACCCTTCACTCTAGCATCGGTGAACCTGTTATTCCCCTAACTCATCCACTTCTCCGGGATATATCCGAGTCTAAGGTTTCCCAGCGGACCCCTCTGCTTTCACCCAAGCTCCGAGGAACCTGCTACTCTTCCGATGTGACCCTTACTAGGTTACGCCACTATGGGAATTTTGCCAATGAACCTCGTTACTGACATTTATTCACACACGTATTCAGAAAAACCCTAGTTAGTGCTTCCCGGTTATCCTAACCTGCACCTAACTTTTCCTTAAGCCTGCGACCTCAAGGCAATGGATTCTATTCACCACTTGCCTTTTCAATTCCCCTAGGAGTTCGGACAACAATGAACGAGACGGTTTACAAACGCATGGATTAGTACATATAACAATATAAGAACAAGAATAACAATGATAAAACAATTCATGAATTTCAAAGCAGCGTATTCACAAGAGAATGATCAGGTCCCTCGGAACAGCCGCTCTTATAGCAGCATTAATATACTAGCAGCTACCGACTTAACTAGTCTAACTAATCCTGCCTAACCTTTAACTAGTCCCTAACCATCCTCTGCTAGCCAGAAAAACTGATAGCGCGCGCAAGGTCACCCAACCAATAATTTCGCCGTTTCCGGCTTCGGGCCCATATATTTCAATTCACAATATACATTGACCGGGTGACTTCACGGGCTACTACCAATTTGTGTCAATTCCCTACTGTTATTACTCAGCGTACCCGACTTACCATCCACCGACACGGGTACCTATGACCTCAACGAATCAGGGAGCTAGTTGTAAAGGAAAGGCAGCAAAATACAAACTCAAAATGACATTCAATACTGTTGTAAATGACCACGGACAACTGGAAGTTTTAAAATCTTTATCTAAAGTTCGTTCTCGGTAAGCATAAGATTCACAAGAATGAGGCAATCAATAATCAAGATAACGAAAAGTACATAACTATAGAGAAATAAAGTCAGGGTAATCATGGAAATGCTAATATGAGATGCAACAGGAAACGCTATGTATTAGGGCAATAGTTCTTTAGACAGTTTAAGTAAGGCCGTTCTAGACCATATCAGAAAATGACAAACTGCAATGCAAAATATGATTTCTAAAAGGTAGGGTAACATGGGAACACGTTATGAAAATATGCAAATGACTTTACGTTTCAATAGTTGCGGTAAAAGCATGGAAAAATCAACATATGCAAAGGTGTCTCTTTATTGAAGCAAAAGACAGAAAAATAGAAAGGTGCAAGTTTAAAGAGTTTAGAGCGATATTTACCTAGACGGGTGTGGAAACCAAACCCTGGCCACGGGTCAGTTAGGAACAGGAAACCCTCAAGGAAGGATACCCCTCAATGGACAGCAGGTGCAGAATGGACACCCAGGACAGGACAGGAAACCCTCAGATTAGGAATCAGGACAGGACTTCAGGACAGGACAGGAAACCCTCAGGACAGGACCGCACCCGCAGTTTGGAAGCAACGCCTGCGCTCCACCCTCTCTGCAGCTATCGATCAAGACCCCGATTGGGTCAGCGAACTCCCAGCAAAGTGCTTCGCCAGCACTTTAAGGTTCAGTAGAACCTTAGTCTATGGTCAATTTCGGACAGAGTGCTCCGCAGCTCTCTGTATCTTCAGTCACTTATTGAGTACGATGGGTCAGTGACAGGTCAGCTAAACCAGACAAGTCGGACAATTTCCCTAGGTGAACCCAGGGTAGATATACAGTTTGGGGACGGTGTACCACCCCCCAATGTTGCAAAGTGTCAGAATCCCTCAATTTGGATTGGTCCTAAGGTAGGATTTGGGTAACACACCAATCAGAACACACTATTTGGAGGCCTTATTTACATCTCAGGGCACCGCCTAGCAAGATTGGGGTTCCCATGAGAAAATTGCGCAGAATACAGGGAAAGAATACATTTTAGCAACATAATAGAACAATATCGTGATGCTGCGGGGCGAAGGTACTGCTTCCCAGGGTGGCTTCTGGTATCAACCTTCTTTGGCAGCAATTCAATGCCAAGATGGCTCTTGGCGAGTCTGCGCACAAGTACCCTCCAAGATGGCTTTCGGCTCAGTCAGACCCCCATTCCCCGCGGTACATGAAAAGTAAGCGAGAACAAATTAATACATAGAAATAACATTATGAAAACACATCACAGGTTTTGTACTTTCAACTTATCACTAAGAAATATACTTATGCAGTCTAAATGTTAGCTACATATATACGAGCACAAGAGCAGTGGCACAAGCAGTACCACGTTACTGGCAAAGCTATGCATTACGCATGCGCAACTATCTCCCTCCAAAACCTGCAAACACATCAGGACACGTGAGTGTGACTGACGCATGCGCAGACACTTATTTCAAAGCAGCGGCCATTTTAAAGACTCGAATTAAATCGTTTAGTAAAACACATAGGCAAGCTTTGTGGACCTCGTTTAAACATAAAATAAACGTTAGTAAGACGTACAACTTATTACGTTATTACACATGAACGAGGTTCATGACAAAAGCAAGTCGCAAATGCGAAGCTTTGCTTCATCACCAGCATGAATCAGAAAAAATTTGAAAAGGCAATTGTGGCGGGCCAACTACCTTCTCAACACCTGCCCCCTCCCGAAGACGTCTTGGCACAAGGTAGTAGTGAAAGAGATTGACTGGGTTGAAGAAACACTTCCGAGAAAGTTTGGAAGTGGGTCAAGAGACTGTGTGACTCCTTTGTGTGTTGAGACTGGTGGGGAACTTTCAGAGTGGCTGCTGACCTCTCCCTTGTTTATACCTACCTCCTAATTAAACCTGTTACATATTCCCACCTGCTTCCCGAGGACTCAGACTAAGTGTGACTTTGGTCGTGTGGGGCCCAGTGTCCGGAATGCAGGGTTATTTAGCTTCCATCCGGGTGTATAGGTCGATTGGGGTGAACCAGAGGAGAGTGCAGGGTGACTTGGACCACAGAGTCTGCAGAGGGTGAACCATTGACCTTCTAGGTACCAGTGCAACGAATTAGGATGCTGAGTTTGTATGTGTGTGGAAGAGCGTGCCATACGGACTGGCTGATACCTGTTGTGCGGAGTGAGTGTGGGTGAGTGATCGTGTTTAGATCGCCTGTTATTCACGACACTGACCAACCGGTGCCGCATTATAGGTTGATTGTCGCCGTAAGCAAACTACCTTTTGACATTCTGTTTTCCCACATGGTTCCTGCTTGTGGTGCTGCTAAAAAGTGTTCTATTTTCGTGTATGTGCATAATTTTGATATCATGCATCACATAAGGGTGCTCTCTTTCAATTGGGTGTAGGGAGGATTAGATTAGTAATTGTCCGCAGTGTGCAGAATATTTATAACATTCATAACATTACAAGTGGGCCTAATATTGCTAGTAATATTCCCGAATGTGTTTTATTCCCAAAAGTATATGATGATCATGTTATAATGATTGAATATGTGTGTTGAATATAAATGTTTTTACATACATCCTGTGTGAAGTCTCTTTTGTGACGTTCAGTGTATTTATCGTAAGTGGCGGCTGTGTCTGTGCTTTACAAATTGCCTCTGTAGCAGTGTAATCACCTTCCCTTGATGGAAATGGTTGTTCTGCCTGGCTAGGGGCATCCCTTTAGCCAACCTGACACTGCATTTTCCAACATGCTTACAATGTTGTGGACAGTCGTATCTGCAAAGGAGTGTCTAAGGTTGATAGGGCTGTAGCTGCTAGCGCTTGCCATAAAGCAGCATTATTTTCTGTGATGCCTGGACAGGTTGAGTTAGTGTGTCTACTGCTGCTATAAGTAATTGAATGTCATCCATCTTATTATTAAAAGACATTTCTTCTTTTTTGGTGTAGAAGTCTGTGAACTGTAGGACGTACTCCCCTTACCTTCACCTTCGTTCTGGTGGAAGGGTGATGCGGGTGACTGTCTCCAAACATTGCTCTACTATTCTCCAGAATTTCTGGATGAATATTAGGGAGAAATTGGATAGAGCACCAAAAAGAGAACAGCACTTAATAAAAAAAACTATCAAGTTGGCAATAACAGGGAGGTGCCCAAAGAGGAAAAAAAGAACACAGGCAAAAACATGTAACAAAAAATAAAAAATAAAAGCAGGCACCATGACAATAAATTTCATAAACTGGTAAATGAATGCCAACAGAGAATTCCTACTCGTAGTGAAACAAGGCACTGAGGTGCAAGGGGCCGTAAAATGTGACAAAGATGGAACAACTTTTGTTGTGATGCAATAAACTGAGTTCTAACCTCTCTTTTACAGTGCCAGTGCCGATGATATCTGTTACAATCAAGGATGTAGCCTCGTAGGTTACAAAAGATGTAGGTTTATTAGGCCTGGATCAGGTTACGCTACACCTTACAAAATATGCAATACTATAGTTTCAGGAGTTTGGACTATAGGAAAGCCCTGCTGTATATGTTTTACAGTAACTGACAAAATTACTTTCCATACAAATGGTGGATACCCTTCAGAGGTTTTCTTGCCTTAGTCTCAACTTTGTTTATTAAATCTGTAACACGGTTACCCACAAGCTGTGAATGCACAATTTCTAACCTGAATGTTGAGATGCCTTGAATCAATTCGACTATGATCTTCGTAAAGTCATTCTGTTAAACCTGTGTTTCTGGTACCAGGAGACTTTAATCTAAAATTATCAGTTTCTGTCTCTCTTTCTGCTTTTTCTGTCTCTCTTTCTATTTTTTCTCTTTCATTCTGACTATTGCCTTTGCTTTTTCCTTTCCCTTTTCCTCCTGCTTTCTCTCTCATCGCCCCTGTAGTTGTGATCCCCTGCGGCCCGCCCCCCTCCTGTGCCCTTCTCTTTTTCTGCTTTTTCTGTCTCTCTTTATGCTTTTCTCTTTTATTCTGCCTTTTGGGTTAGCTTTTTCCTTTCTTTCCTTTCGACCTTGTTGCGATTCCACGCAGCTCTGCGTCTCTCCTGTGTCCCTTCCTGCTTTTTCCCGCCTCCCAGCTGTTCATCCCCTCCAACCCCCCGCAGCACTATTTAATGGTGGCCACTGCGTGGTGAAGGCGCACTTCACTATCCTGTAATGGACTTGCTCTTTCACAGCGTAGCTCTGTCTGGTTGCTGCTGCTTTCCCCAGTGTGCTGCTGACTTAGATTTAAGTCATGTTAACCCCTTCGCTGCGGCGGCAATTCCGCCGCAGCGCTAGGGGGGAGGGGTGGCTGCGCGGCTCTCCCATGCTCGTGACGGAACCACTCCGTCACGAGCCTCGGGCGCGCTGTGCTTGTGACGGAGCGGTTCCGTCACAGCCCCGCCCGCTCAATGCAACGTCCAGCGCAGGCGCAAAATCAGTGCCGTGCAGGCGCGCCGATCAGGCCATGACGGAACCGCTCCGTCACCAGCACAGCGCGACCGAGGCTGGTGATGGAGCTGTTCCGTCACCAGCATGGGAGGGGTTAAACACCCCCTACAATTATATGGAAAGCCTCCATAAGACAAGTAGAAAGGTTAGAATTAAATGGGAACATCCAGAAAAAAATATTACAATTCCCCAAAAATTATGGATAGAGAAAAAACTTATGAAAAAACCATACACTGTTTAAAAAAACATTCTCCTGATGCATGTGCCTTGAAAGGCACAACAACCTGCAGAGAAAATGTTTGAAAAAAACATAAAAAACATTTGTGCAATAACATTACTAAACTAGCCTCTCTTACTCCTCCTCCTCTCCTGAATGAAGAAACAAACATCAAAACAAGGACCACTTAAATGGTGCCCATAAAAGGACAATTCCGTCCATAGAAAACAATGGAAATCTGTGGGAAAAAATTTAAATAATGTTACAAAAAGCCTTTAATATTTTGCACTGTATTTAACAATTGGAAATACAAGTGTAAAAAATATATTTACAGTTTTTAAAAGTAATAGAATACTTTTAAAATTGAATATATTCTTACTTAAAATGTTTATTAAAAATATAAAAATGTATTGTGTGTTTACTTTCATTAATGAATGAAAAAAGTCAAAACTTTATATTTTGTAATTTGTAAATTATGTAATTTGAAATTGTTTTAATTATTCCAAAATAAAAAGAGGGATTGAGCAGTATGTTTTGTAGGGAAATGGCGCCCCTCAGGGAAGTTCACAACATATTATGTCAGATGTTCAAGTCAAAAGGCTGTGCTGCAAAGGTAGAGTGAACCACCCTTCTCTCTGCTATGTGATAAAACCAACAAAACAACTTTAACTGCATACCCTAGCCCATGTGAATACAATGAATACATAATGTATAATGTCAAAGCAAACATTCTTTGTTTTCTTATTTTTCTTCTTTTATTTTGACTTTTTTTCTGTTGTTAGGTTTGTTATCCAACACGTGTTTCGGCACGATATGGGCACAATATCTCTTCAGGGCTAAGAGAACTATACAGAAAATAAACAATATAGCGAGCGCTTAAAACTAAATCATAATTAATCACCTCACAGTGACTTTTGTGACAAATTTAACTGCCATATGTATAGTCAAAGTGACATTGTATAGTGGAAACCCATGCGCATGTTTCCGTTTTCATCGTTCTTTCTAATCAAAACAGCCTTAAAGTTCAGCTTTGACTCAAAAAGCATATCTCAACGTACGTTTCATGTGCATGAGCACTGTCATTCTTGAAGCGCATGTAAGTGAAATTCGAGCATAATTATCCCTTTCGAAGTATTCATAATCCCAATTTTTGTATAAAGGTTGCAATCAACACTGTGCCTACTAGATAAAAATGTGAGAAAAGGGGGAAAAAGAAAAATACCTTAATATTCTTGGCGTAATACCTAGTGTCAAAAGGGTAAGTACGAATTAGTATATTTGCCTAGCCCAGGCACAGGTTTCTTACTAATGAGGACAACTTATTTTGTACTTTAAAATACACCTACCTTCCTGTCGGTTGTATTTCCGTCCTGAAGGTAGTGATAGTCCTGATCTGGTTAAATTATGTCTTTATGGTATTCTTGAGAGTTGAGTGGTCCATATAATAGTGTAGGGAAGACGAAACCCAAATATGGGGAATAGATCGCTTGTGTACCTGTGTAAAGATACATTCATATCCAAGTTACAATCATTCTTAATCCAGTCCAAATAATTATATATGGGAAATCAGCACAAAAAAAATCCGATGCTATCAGCCGCTTACTGGAACAGTTGTCCTGCTTGGCTGAAAGTAGGTCGTAAAGAGAATCAGAGCGTCCTTATAAATAGGAGTGATGCCCTTTGGATATCCTGAGTGTGGAAAACGATCCGCGTGTGTATCTGACCCTTTCGGGGAGAGATATAAAAGAGCCGTGTCCACAGCTGTCAGCATCGATAATGTCTATGCAAACATAATTCCATATCCATTAACCCTAAGCATCCTACCGGTACGTGTTTTCATAACGGAGTTCCAAAGCGAGTACGCCGTCCACCAAGTTCTTACGTCCCTAAGTTTGGCAATAAAAACTAGCGGTGCCGAGAAAAGTATACAGAGAAAGAGAACTGCGTAAAGGTGTTCTAATTCCAGCCACAAAATGTGCTCCACATTTGAATGCTGACAGGTCTATTTCTTTCTATATATCCATACGGAAGGGAAATAGTATTAGAAGGAATATCATTCAAATCCAATTGGTATATCAAGAATGCGTGCCAGAAATGTTTATAGAAATTATGTCCATACGGGTAGAAACGCTTTCTATATTAACTTCCCATAAAGGTTTAGCATTACAAAAAGTAAAAATATAAAAGCGGGGTTGTGTTCTTAAGAAAAGTGAGTCGTCCTGATTATGTGTAAGTAAAACATATATAATAAAAGGATATATATATATATATATATATTATATAATATATATATATTTCAACAACGTTGCTCCTGCTGGAGATCCTTCGCCTTTCCAGGGGTGGCTTGTACCGGTGGAGCAGCCGGAAATAAACATCCATAAACAGCGGCGTACCTTTGAGCACTCAGTTCAAGAAATACACACAGGTCGGGTCTCTTATATCGATGGAAGAAGATATAAAACAACGTAAGCAATACAAACTTCACAGGGACTGTGGAGATTATGAGGCGGGACGCATTCTAACACACAGTAGGAAGTTTGATCATCCTTATGAGGGTACAGATGCATTTGATTACAACAAAACGCCTGGTGGAAACACAGAAGAGGCGAATGAATACACCAGCGATCAGAAGGCTCAGAAATTACTATATCCTCGGAAGGCTCAATTTCAGAGAATGAAGCAGCTCCACGACGACGTACTTTTTTAGACGAGTACAGACTCCTGAAAGAGAGTCGACAGGCAACGAGATCATCGTCCAGGTTAAGGGAAAAGCAAAACAACCCAGGAGCCAATGTGAGAGGAAGACCAAGGGGTACCAGATCAAGAGGCGGAGGAAACGGAAACAGAGGTGGAGGAAACAACAAAAAGAAAAATCAAGAGCAAGTGGGAAAGAAAAAGGCTCATTACAAGAAAAATGTATTATGGATGACGAACAGGTAAACCAGACCATAATCAACCTATCCTCTAAAGATATCAGCAATAAAGATAAAAGGACTTTATGCTTAGGTTTATCTTTCAGTACAGTACCCATGAATTATGCAGATGACAAAATTGATATGTTTAAATTTTGCAGAAAATTAAAATTGAGGAAATGGCACAAAATGAAACCGGTTAGGAACAAATAATCCCAATAAGATGAGAAAAGTATCCCTATTGATGATCTAATAATAGGTGATATTGATACCATTTGATGAGTTAAACAATGATGATACCGATCACAATCTCAGCACAGATGCTTTACGCATACTTGATGCCATGGAAATCAGACATGACCGGGCAGCTTGCTCGGAATTTAAAAACAAATCCACCTTCCTACCTAAAATGAATCATGATAACATTGATACCTTTCAGGAGGTGGTAGGGAAGGAATTACTGGAATTGAGAAGTACCAACTGGCCTAAACGTATGCAAAATGTTAAACATAACTTAACGTTTGCTCAGAAGAAAGCAATGAATGAACTGGCATCAGATACAAGTAAACTCGTTAGACCGGCAGACAAAGGTGGCAATATTGTCATTCTCCCAAAACAAATGTATATCAATGAAGCGGAACGCCTATTAAATGACAGTAGAACCTACAAGAAATCAAATCGCACTGAATACACTAAAAGCATCAATTCTATTTGGGACAAATTGAATGAATGGAAGGATAGAGGGCTCATTGAATGGGAGGAATATTGCTCCCTAAAAAGAGACCATCCTGTGCTACCTATTCTCTATCTTTTACCCAAGATACATAAATGTAGAATTGATCCACCAGGAAGACCCATAATTTCATCAAGGGGCAGCGTCCCAGAAAATGTATCCCGATATGTTGATCTTTTTTTGAGGGAATACGTTATATCTCTGCCATCATATGTCCGAGATACCAAGGATTATTTGTACAAAATAAACAATCTAACATGGGAGAAAGATGATCTTTTAATAACTATGGATGTCAACTCCCTATATACTGTCATTGAACATCAACAAGGAACAGAGGCTTGTGCTAGATTTCTAAAGAACAGAAAGATTGCTTACTTGTAACACACTGCTATGTTACTTGATATGATTTTTCGCTATCTTACTAACAATTTTTTTCTTTTTAATAATGACATTTATGTACAGTCACATGGGACTGCGATGGGCACATGTTTTGCCCCTAGTTTCGCAAATTTATTTATGGGGGCATGGGAGAATGACTTGACATCAGACAGCAATCTCATTGAAGATTTCTCTAGAGTAAAAATCTGGCTACGTTACATCGACAACATTTTTGTCATCTGGAAAGGCACAAAATCGCAAGCACAGGATTTTATAGCCAGAATCAATGCAATATCTCACTTACTTGTAACATAAGTGCTGAAGAAGTAGAATATCTTGACACCAGAGTACTGATAGGGAGGATAGATTACATACTATCCTCTATAGAAAAAGTACAGCAGGAAATACCGTATTACACGGCCTGAGTAGCCACCCTGATAATCTGAAATGGAGCATTCCATTTGGTGAGCTACTCAGAGCGAAAAGAAATTGTAGTGCGGAAGCTGACTTCCTTTTGGAAGAAAAAGTGATGACCAATAGATTCTTAGCACGAGGTTATCCGCTGTGGGTCATTAAAAAAGCAAGTGACAAGGTGAAATCAGTCCAACGTGAAACCCTATTGAACACCAACTCTGAATTGTCTACGAATGACACTGAGATACCAGAAACGAGGATAATTCTGAATTACAATGGCAATTCAAATATGGTCCGAAAATGCTTAGTAAAAAATTGGAATATCGTTAAAGGAGATCCAATAATTGGTCCTGATCTTCCTGAAAGACCAAAAATTACGTACAGGCGTGGACGTAATCTTAAGGATATCCTGGTGCATAATGATATAGGTGACCCCAAATTGAGTAGAGGGATTGACCTGTGTGGCTTTTACCCATGTGGGCATTGTAAAGCCTGTAACAACAGTCACATGGTAAAGGAATATTGGAGCCCTAGTTCCAATAAAATGATTGCCATCAAACAATTTTTGACATGCACCAGTACTTTTGTCGTGTATGTGTTAGTCTGCCCATGTGATCTAAAGTACGTGGGCAGTACTACACATATGGCAAAAAAGAGAATACTAGAACATACCAGGGCCATCAACAAAAACGACAGACAGTATCCTATTGCTAGGCATTTTGAAACACACTATTTCTCGGATCAAACTAAGTTATCATATTTTATTGTGGAACAGGTAAACTTAGGACAGAGAGGGGGCAATCGCACTATGAGACTAAGACAAAGAGAATCGAGGTACATTATCAACATGTGTACACGTTATCCGAAGGGACATAATATGGATGCGGAGATGGCAGTACACTTACAATAAGAATGAATATTAATAGGTATCATCTTCTCTTGTGAGAAACATTACACATACTGCAATCTCAAACTACAGTACTGTATATAAAAAAGTGTCTGATGACTATGTGGTTGGATTTTCAGCTAATTGCATTTAGTAATGGATGATAAGCATGTTTTGTATATAAAATGTTTTTCTCTTATTCATCCTAATCTTCATTATCTCTCTTCTCTCACACACAGGAAGGAAGGGAGGGACTTTGACGCAGGCTTTCGACAGTAGTACCCTAATCCTTTCTCCGTGACTCATCCTTCATCTACCATCTCAGGATGTAATGTATACCCTTTTTTCGAAAGTATGCAGTTTTAATTATTTGTCTTTGTTGCACTGAGGTTTTTGTACTTAATTTAATTTTAGGTGAGGTTTTACTCGTGACAAGTAATGACTTGTTGATGAATTTTGGTTCAGATGAGCACCCCTCTATTTCGATCGTTTTTGTTATGACATTGTTGCAACATGAGATATTAGGCACTAACTAGCCGCTATCATCTGCGAGCCATAGTATACACTTCTCCTACAATATTATCCCCGTTTTTAATACTGTACTGTATGGATTTTCATGTGAGTCTCAGGCACTAACCAGCCAGAATTAGTTCATTCGGACCTACAGCTATTTAGACTTTTGCGTCAACAACACATACCCACAATCTTTTATCTAATGCAAGATTATCGATAATGATGTTTAATTTTGAATACTATTGAATATAGACTATAGGCTGTATAAATCCACAACATGAACTGGGATAGGATATACACACCACGAACTCCACAATACACGTGCGAAGAATAAACCACAATATGCTGTATAGTTACACAACTACGAATCCCACAATGCACGTGTTTAGATTGATTGCAATCTTGAACGTAATTTTACTCAGTTGAACACGACCAGTGAAATCTACACATAGATAAAGTGGGACTTTGGAGAATATTTTAGCATATGGGCTTCATTGAGCTGCAACCGTGAAAGGAATATAACTACATTATCATTTACGATCGATTTGTAAACATTACAAGATGGCGGTGTTAATCATAGTCCTATTTTCATGGAGATGAACCAACAGTGTGTGTTTTTTCATGTTTCTTTATAAACACGAACAGAAAAATGTAAAAACGTTGTGTGAACAAGCGTTCTGTGGAGCGCGAAACGCGTCACAAGGTTTATGACTTAATAAATCTCGCTTTCTTGGCTTAAGAGACCCGACCCGTGTGTATTTCTTGAACTGAGTGCTCGAAGGTACGCCGCTGTTTATGGATATATATATATGTACACACCCACACAAGCTGTCTTGCGGTAACAGCGAAAAACGTTATCTGGGCGTGACTGATACTGAAAAAAAGTATAAATGTGCTAAAATATTGGAGACTAAAATATAATATCTTATAATAGAAAGATACACTGATAAATATCTGTTATTCTAGTATTGAAGAGGAAATCCTAAGTATGGAATGCGATTCCTAGTAGCTAATATTATTGAGTAATATAAAGTGGAAGTACCTTTCCATAAGTGTTTTTCAAAACATCCAAATTCCATTATGTCTCTTTCATATAAGAAGCAGATCATTGTGATTGCTCCTCTTAATGCAAACATATGGATATCCTACATGTACAAATTATCATATTTTCCATCTCATGATGCACTTAGATGAACATTAGCCTTTACATAGTCAACATTCATAAACTTCTCCCCATTGAAGGACGGGCTATATGAAAAGTGAGCCTAATGGGCCTCCTATAGCTTACAAGTGAAGGGAGATCTAGCATATATAGAAATAGTATATGGTGCCCATAACAATTGTCACAAAGGCCTAAAATTACCATCATTCATAGTACAGTCCACGATGCCCCAGCTCTGTGAGTTACTTGCCAAGGAAGTAAGGTAGTTCTTGATCAATATTCAGTCCTGTTTCTACACTTCGCAATATAAGAATCCATAAAGCTTCCCTCCTACGTAATGTAAGTTCCCTATTTCAATTGCATTTATCTTGAGCCTTACGTGCCCGTTCTTTTCTCGTTTCCCCTTCTCTATGGCTTAAGTTTCTCTGTTTTCTCTCTGTCTCCCCTGTTTTAAAACACCTCTTGTCACATGTGTATATTCACTTAAGCACACTGTATTATATACGATATAATCCGCTGAGACCTATCACATATTTCAGACTGTGGTCTTTATTGTGAATTCATACTTTATACGCTATAATCCGCTGAGACTAGACATACATTTCAGATTGTGGTTCCATACTGTGAGTTCATATTGTGATCTCGTGGTTATCAGGACTGTACGTAAGTTTATCTTTTGTCTTCTTTTAGATACATAAAAAAACGGCTCATAAATACACAGATAAATACAATATTAAACTACATTACCGTGCTTCTGTGCTCTACTGTTTTTTGTCTTCTTTTAGATGCCTCCCCGAACCGGGCCAATTCTCTCTGAAACTTTAATGTCAGACGTCATTATATTTAAACACGTGATTGTTTTCAGACAACTTTCCATTTAGAGATATACTCACATCACTCCCGGCCCTGTTATCTTAAACACGCCATATGTACTCGGTCTTTACCCACGAGCTTCATTATTCTAGAAACTGTTCTTACATCCTGATTATTACTCTGATACCACCATCGCGCCATTGTGTAGTTCCGTTGAACAGTTTATGTTGGTCTTCTCTTAGATACAGCAACTCAAGACTTTTTCTAATCTCTACTCGGTACTAGCATTTTGACTTGTTTTCTAATTTACGTTTTGTTTTAAATCACCACTTCGTCACAGCACATTTCAGGCCTTTGTTTATTATGGACTCCAAGTCACCTTATGTCATATGTCTTTCCACCAATATAGGGTCTCCACCCAGTTCTAGGTGCTCCAATTCGCACACTGAGTCACTTCTTATTACACGCAACACACGGCATATACCCCCACTATGTCACTTTTTGTATTTACAGTTCAGCAATTCTAACTCATGCATACATTGTGTCCTTCCCAGCCCTGAAGAGTCACAACCCCCACACGGTGTGACGAAACACGTGTCGGCTATTTGCTCTTGTATGTACTGATCAATACTTAACCATTAAATATATATACTCTACAATCCTGGACTCTGACATCATATTTTGAACGCTTACTCAGTACTTTGGGCTCTCACTTGAGAACCGAATTTAATATATACGTGTGCACAGGACACTCTTGGCATTTGTTTGATAGAGGAGACGCTCTCTATCTTAGCAGGGGCTGTTTTCTGCTGGGTTTGTTGCCCTGACCTGTTTGCACCGGACCAATTCAATCTAAAATACTACCTACGTATCAGGTACCCGCTGAGCGCCATTTCTTCCTGACCCTCATCCAAACCCACTCTCTCCTTTGTACTAAGTTCCCTATTACCACCCCTAGGGTGTCTCTGTGTGTGCTCAATTCCATAGAAAGAGAAGTTTCTATTCCTATCTTGAGACAGACACTCTGCTACATACAAAGATATAGGGTATCTGACATCTTCTTGTTAAATCTCATGTGCTCACAGATTCTCTCTTTTAGGGCTCTGCTGGTACTGCCCACATATTTCTTCCCACATTTACATACAATAATATAGACCACAAATTTGGTATTGCAGTTTATTTTGGATGTTATCGTGCAATTCTTGTTTCCTGGGCTAACAAATTGTTTCTTTTTTTCACCTGCCAATTTACAAACAGCCAGGTGCCACATTTAAAGAATCCCAATGTATGGGGTGTTAGTCAATTTTTCTTTGTCCGAGAAATAGGGTAACTTGGGCTTAATACGTTTCTACGTCAAGTTCCCTAACGGAAAGTGATGTCTAGCCTATTCGTGATGTAACCTTCAAGTGTTTTGTCAGCCTTTAACATGAGACAGTTTTTTTTAGACTCCGTATTAGAATATCCGACATTCTGGTGTAATCTAAAACCACACGAACCTTGTCATCTTTGTCAGTTCTCTTGGTGCATTTCCCTTGTGTTTCTTGTTTGTTAACATTCGATATTCTCAGTTTCGCTCTGGTTAGAGTTAAGTAATGAACAATGAAGTTTTACTACTTTGTTTAGCATGCGTTTGAGGGTTTCAAAAGGGAAAGACTTGTTCCAGAGCTCAACTGTATTGGTTAATGTTAATACTTTAGACAGATACTGATTATACATAGATTGTTGTCACTTCTTCCCGTAAAGCCTTATTGATTGGACTGTGAGCCAAGTTTTGTTTTATTTTATACAGCACTTTATCATCGAGTTAGTTGGTCAGGCCAAATTCTTGGCACACCTATGATGGTGAGGCAGATTTGGGTTGTTGGAAGACACGTTTATATATTGTAACCAGCAACTATTTTAGGAGGGCGGAGTCTTTTCCGTGTTGGATGATGCTGGCGTAGGATATCATGGGTAGCAGCTTTGCAGCTATTACTGTGAGCAGTGGTTTGTATGATGGACCGTCTGTTGTTTTGGCCAGTATGGTAAATGCAAACAGTTTTCGCTAGATTTTTGTGACATGTAATTGTTTTGTTGTTGATACGTAAGTCTACGGTCAATGTAAGCACCCAAGTACTTATAGCTAGTCACTTCTTCCAATACTTTACCATTTAGCCAGATATTCAATGGAGGGCTTGGACAATTGCAGATCTCCATTATCTTAGTTTTTGATGTGTTAATTTCGAGATTATTGGTTTTAACACACTCATACATTTTGTTTAAAGACCTCTGAAGTCCAACTTCTGATTGTCTCATCAATACTACGTCATCTGCGTACAACAAATGTGAAACAGTTAAACTTCCAAGGTGCGGCAGATAGGAGTTAGCCTGGTTAAGCTGAGGTGTCAGGTTGGACATGAACAAGTTAAAGAAGTGTGGCGCCAGGAAGCACCCCTGTTTTAGGCCTTTGTTTGTGACCAGTACTCTTGAGAATCTTGAACCATCACTTAGCTTGACTCTTATCCAGGCGTTTGAATAAAGTAACAATATTCCTTTCAAAATTTTATCTGGAATGTTCCAGACTCTTTGGGCCATATGTATCAAGGACAAATGCGTCCGCAAGCGCCGAAATTCGCAGAATTTCGGCGTTTGCGAACACATTTTTGCTAAAAGGTATGTATGTAGAAAATCTGCTTGCACAATAAGAAATAGCAAAATATGCGATTCCTTATTTTGCGATTGCCTTTAAGGAATCGCAAATTTTGCGATTCCTTAAATGCAATGTATGAAGCACCAGAAAAATGCAAATTGGCCTTAAGGAATCGCAAATTACCACCAACTTCAAGTTGGTGGTAATTTGCGAATTCCTTGAAAAATGCCCACTTTTGCATTTTTCAAAGTGCCATGTGACGCACATACATGCCCTGAGGGCATGTATGTGCACCACATGTGCACCCATGCTAATTTCAGGGGTGCAACAGGGTGTCCTTTGGACACCCCTGCACCCTTGAAATTATTCTCAATTTGCGATTTTCAAATTGCGAATCGCAAAATTGAGAATACCTTCCCATTCATTCCTATGGGCCTCCTGGCCCATAAAAATGAATGGGAAAGTATTCCTTAATTGCGATTCGCAATTTGCTAATCGCAATTAAGGTACCCTCATCCCTAGATATTCCAAGGCTGTAACTAGCGACTGTCCTAAGCAGACTAGCTTGACCATTTTTATCTGATACTGGGGGAATACTCCAGTGAATATTATGTGTTGTTAGGATCTAATCCTCATCTGGAGTGTGGATTAGGTTTCAATTAAAATCTCCCGTCAAAAGTATGTCCCAAAACGGGAAATGTATTCTTATATCTGAAATCGTTGTAATGAATGTTAAAATTAGTGTTTTCCCCCCTTCTGTTGGGGTGTGCACACGTGTTGATTAACAACAACGTATTTGGTTTGAATGTACTCCCGGGTTGCGAGTATGACTAATTGTATTCCGGGGTTGGGGAGGCCAGATGTTCTACTTTGATGTGTAACGCTGCGGACACGTAATATACATATTCAAATATATGTGTGTTTCTATATACATCTGTGTATCTTTACATCTTTAAAAATAAATAATCACACCCCAAATCCAGTACCCAAAACAATGGAAAGGGGGGGGATTGTCAATGTTTTGACCCTGAATTATTTGAGGGGTGTCCTCAGGACGTAGTCATCTGGCTACCACACCACCACTATTGTGTGGATATAGATATAGATCAATTGTCTCTCGCCAATAAATGGCTACAACAGTCTTGATTCCGTAAATATTATTCCCTCAGTGTCGACTGAAGGCGAATGACGGTGAAGTGAAGAGTTTAGCATTCTCCCAAACAGTGTATTGGATTATTGAGTAATTTACAAGGTGTGTTGGATTGTGGCTACACATCGGTGGTGTGGTAGTCAGATGACTACGTCCTGAGGAGACCCCTTAAACAATTTGGGTTTGAAATGTCGACAACTCCCCCCCCCCGCCTCCTCCCCCCTAATTAGTTGACATTTGCAACTAGCAAGAAGGGATTGTGGATTCACTGGACCTTCCCTATGTTTCTTTGTTTAAACGTGATTATACAACCATTGGGGACTGTATATTGTCTTTTGTAATATATGTTGTAAATACAACCACCTTGTGAGCACTGCATCACCTGCACTATATTCAGCTTCATCACATCAAACTGTATATGTTTGGATGTAATGCATGTATGATGGATATTTTTACTCTGTCTGGTACTGTTGTTCCTGTTCAATTAACTTGGATTCAAATTGTGATGTTGAGTAGATGGTAGAGTCTTCTATCTTGGAGAACTGTTCTCTCTTTCTGAATGAGTACCACGTGATATATTGTTCAGATAGACACAGGCCAGTATGCATGACAGTATCTCTTTATAACGTAAAACTCATTTCACTCGTTTATCTTCAAGCTCATGCATGGGTGCAGTGATAAAAACAAGATAAATGCACAACTCTCATATTCATGCACTTCAGCTGCACTATCCACTTAGCCAATATACCAAACACTCTTCCATCCATTGCACTGCCAAGGACTAGCATGCAACCCATCTGGAAAGTGCTTCACCACCTCACCAAGGATGGTAAGCTCTATAGAAATGCAATTCCAATACAATGTAATATGATTCGGACTCTTATTAAAGGTCGACTTGTACATCTTCTGTTGGTTAGGGAAGGAACCCAACACCAATCTACTGAGATAAAGGTTGGCTCACTGACATCAGGAAGGAGAAAGGAGCATAGCAGAATCCTGGTGTAGAAATCCAGAGTAGCTGCTAAAAGTAAAGATCAGAGACAAAAAAAAGTAGCAAGAGGTGATGAATGTGATAAAATTAATGGAAGAAATGTGTTGCCCACATCCAGCACTCGGAAATGAGTCTTTACATATAGTAATAACAGGAGCAGGAATCACAGGAAAGAACTCTGCATTATTTTGGATTGGGAGCCTCTGTTAACATCATATAGGAAACCCACCATCTTTTTATATGTCTTGACCTGCACTATCCTAGAAATCAGGGTATTTCCTAGGTAGACAAAGAAGAAACTCAAGTTTGACATTTCTTGAACAGTACTGCATTATGCAGTCCTTCCATTGCCATTCATAAAACTAGCTCCTGAAAGAAGCCAACCAGTGCTAGGGCAGTTCATACATTGCGGCCACTGGGCAGCCAGTGAAGCGCAAAGTCTCAGAATACATTGCCTGTGGGCCAGGAGATGGTGCACAGACATAATATCGACTCCAAAATATCGTTTGGACAGAATATCGAGTCAAAAATATCGTTTGGACAAAATATCGACAGGACAGAATATAGACAGCCAAAATATCGTTTTTAAGGTAAGTGAAGTAATATCGACTGTAAATAATATAGAAAGTGAAAATATGTAACTATATAATATAGATAGTAAAAAAATTCGTTTTTATTTTTAGGGTTCAGGGTCAGTTTTGGGTTTTTGGGTAAAGGGGTATTTTTAGGGTTCAGGGTCAGTTTTGGGTTTTTGGGTAAAGGGGTATTTTTAGGGTTCAGGGTCAGTTTTCAGTTTTTGGGTAAAGGGGTATTTTTAGGGTTCAGGGTCAGTTTTCAGTTTTTGGGTAAAGGGGTATTTTTAGGGTTTAGGGTCAGTTTTCAGTTTTTGGGTAAAGGGGTATTTTTAGGGTTCAGGGTCAGTTTTCAGTTTTTGGGTAAAGGGGTATTTTTAGGGTTCAGGGTCAGTTTTGGGTTTTTGGGTAAAGGGGTATTTTTAGGGTTCAGGGTCAGTTTTTAGTTTTTGGGTATTATTTTATTATATTTTGTTACTATATATATATGTTTTAATAAATATGAAATAAAAAAATATTTATTTAACTTTCATTAATTATTTAATTATTATAAGTTAATTTAAGTAATTTTAAGTATATTTTAGTAATTAATTATTAATATTAATTTAATTTAACACTGTTTTTAGAAAATACGATATTTTTTACAACTATATTTTTGTAAACGATATTTTTAACTCGATATTTTTGTACTTACCTGTTTGTAGATAGAAACTCGATATTTTGACTGTCGATATTTTGTCAACGATATTTTTGATGGTCGATATTCTGTCCCTCGATATTATTTCAGTGATCCCCAGGAGATATAGTCGTCTTTGGCTGACGGAGGACTTCTGGTGAATTCCGGCTCAGATCTTGGCACAGTTATAACATCATGATTAAGTCTTTGCCCATCACTTACAGCTAAATTTCACATGAAACTCATAAGCAAAGTTGAGACAGGCATAAAGGAGATTTGCACTTGAATGTATATTTACAATTGGCATTTTTAGATATCTATTTGATTATAAAAGTTTAATATAGACAGCCTCAGGTAACTAAGAGAATGGTCTTGTTACTTTTTTACACCACTTACAATGGAGTAAAGCATTCTATTGCTAGATAGTGACAAAATAGGAGTGCTGAAAGTAGATGGAAGATATTAGTCTAAAACTGAACCCACCAAAGTGTGAAAGTATGTTGGTCAGACACTAATATTAGACTAGCCACAAGAGATCTGACCGGTACAGCTTGTGGGCTGCCCGCCCTGTTTCCTCTGTGACAAACGTGTGATTCATGTTGGAATCTGATCAATCACTTGAGATAGATACCTCGAATACAGTGGATTATTTTTTTTTTATTCGAGCGTGAATAAAAAGATTTCAGTTGGACCCAGCGGAGTCTGGCTGGCTGGGACGCTTCAAAGCCGGGCAGAATTCACTGTCCTAGATAGGATGAGTGCGATACACTTGTCCGATAACCTGTGCACCCCTTTGGGTAGCTTGGCACAGAGCAGTCAGGCTTATCCTCAGGGTCAAAGTGTAAAGTATTGGCACAACTCTCATCCTTGCAACTGTACGCTACAATAAGACTCCACACTGTATGCATAAAACACTGGTCTTTGTATTACAGACACATTGAAATTAGAATGACAAACACATTGGATATATACTTGACAGTTATATGCAATTGTTGAACTATTCTACTAGCAGCAGAACGGCATAAACATATATGTACTAGTCATAGTTATTCACTTACCCCAATATCCCCTCAGCCTCGTAAGCAACATAAATCTATGTGCATACTTCCCGGACATGTTCACTATCCAAGCAATCCCTCTCACATCAAAAGCAATAGAAACATATATGCAGGCTGTTCAGAGGTATTCCACTTTCTCACTAAAACATTAGCATAAAACACAATAATACCAATATCTCATACCCCATACAGTTGTAATGGTCAAGAAATCACAGGTTTTGACTATGCCCCGTGACCCAGCCCCTCAGACTCTCAAACTTCACCTGCCAATGATACATGTAGCAGCCACTGGCAACACTTTGATTAGATTGACTGGACCAACTAAAGTGGAAGGAAATAATTACATGCTCTCATCCATCCAGATTAGGTACCCCAGCACCCAGCAGCACATTTACAAGTGCAGGATCACTATCCACCCCCCGTAGGCGAAAGACTGTGACACCGAAAGCTGGGGCGCTTCCAATTTAGAGAATTGTTTCCCCTCCGACTGAGGTGCAAGCTGCAGTTGCTCCAGGCAGCCAGCCAAGGCACAACGAGGCCCCTCGGGTCCAGTCACAATATTCTTAACAAGAGTACCTTGTGCCGTTGGTCCATGGAGAGGGAGTCAGCAACCTCGGACTGAGGCCGCAGACCCAGGCACTATCGTCTTCCTGATCTGGAGTTTGGAGACAGCCTAGGCAGCTATCTTGGGTCCCTTGAACTTGGCAAACTTTCCCCAACACCTCTTGGACACCACACGCTACGGAGTGTGAGCTAGCACAGGTTTCCGTTTATAAGCTCGGGTCCCTCTCACTCAGCAAACTTACCCCGTGCTCCCCAAACTCCTCATGATATGGCACCCCTAGTTGGGCCACTGATCGTTACAAGCACACTCCTCGGCACAGTGTGATTACTGCACACATTGGGACGGTCCTTGTCCCAGTCGACGATCACTTCCACCCATTTTTGCCACACCCTGCACGTCCTTACGATATTGTGGAAACAGGGAAATCCTTTCTGTCCCTGGGATCTCATGGACAGGAGGCCAGCCAACTGGCTCTTGCGGAGTGCTTAGGAACCCGGGCCATGACAGTTAGCAATTAGCTGCAGGCCAGCAACATCCAGGCAAAATCCACCAAGTGCTAGTCCCCTTCCTATAGCATGACAGGCCCCAGGCCACCACAAGTCTGCGGATAATCCAATTGCAGTCTCTCCTGTCCCAGTAGTTCCTCTTGTCAATGTCCCAGTGTTGAACCAGCATACTATGGCTTTGGTTCCAATCCCACAAGCATCTCTACCTCCTGAGGGCGGAGCCTCAGTAGTTATACCCACAATGGCCTTTGAAGATGAGATCAGTTCAGAAGGCAACCTTTGAAATGCACGGGCCCTCTCTAAATTTTGTCCTGTCTGCCATTCTACCCCGGGAGGCACATCTTTATTGTGGCCAAGACCCTGCCCCTTGGAATGCAGGTGCCAATTCCACCACCTCTTTCAGGAAGACCACTTAGAGTCCAAGGTCTGCAGTTTCCCTTGAGCCCCTAGTTTATGGCTGTCTTATCAGAAATGCACAGATGTAGCTGTCCCCCGGCACCCAGATGTGGATTAAAGACATGCTGACAGGCACACAGAGCAACAAGCACAGAAATGCCCACTTTCCCAAAGTGGTATTTCCACATTAGTAATGTCGACTCCACTCGCACCGCCAGAGAGGATTTGCCTTTACTAACTCATTGATATCGAACACTATACTGCCACTCTTCTGCACGTAGGAAATACAGCTCAGTAGCCTTTCCACACATCCCTTATGTCAATCCAATGCGAGAAGCAGGCAGTACCTACCAAACACACTATCCTGTGCCAATCACTAACCCGTGCACATGCCCTACCTCTTCCAGACACCGCATCCTGCCCCCAAGGAGTACTTCGATGAAGCGTGAGACATGCAGAACCTTGGCAAGTAGTTTTTTAAATGCCAAGCCGAGTAACAGTAACCTGCACACACAGGCCACACCATGGCAAACCTTTGGCAGTTACTTCCGTGGGTGGCACAACCAGTGCTGCAGGTCCACGTAGGAGCATTTGAGTTTCATGCCCTAGGTATATGTCTTACCCCTAGACAAGGGACTTACAGCTAACTCAAATCAGCCAATCATGCATACACTAATCACCAGTATGTATATGACAAGCCTAGTGCTTTTGCACTGAATTGCAGTGTCAAAAGCGCTCAAAGTCCTACGGCTGGCACATAGATCAGCGGGAAACCAGGAGGGACAAAAGCAATAATTCGAGGGAAAGCACCATAGAAAGGGCCATTTCCAACAATTTCTTTAACTACTTTCACTGGGTACATGAAGTGCTGGTGCCTATTTTACTGAGACTGGATGTCGCAAATGAGGCTTACAAAAGAATTTTGGTCCCACTACACAGGCCTTTGGCAAGTCACTCAGAAGTCTCCTCTCGCCTGCCACTCTAAGACTATGGGAGGTAAAAAGCTACTCGTAGCACACAAACCAGCCTTACTATAAGACACAATGGTAGTCAGCGATGTAAATTAAAAACAAAGAAATACCTTTATATAACACAACACATATAGAGCACAAGCACCGTCGTAAGAGCACTGAGTTATAATGCACAAACCGATATTGTTGATTAAAAGTGATTCAATTTTATTCCTAAAAACAAGGTATCGCCTTGTACACAGTTCCATACATCACATTGGCAAATTAATACAAGAAATTACAAAAAAAACATAACAGTCGAAGCAGCGTTTCGGTGCTTTTTTAAGATATGACACCTTCTTCAGGACGTTTTTTATCTTTAGAATGAGCAATCCTTCATAGATATAACGAAAGCAGAGACAATGTAGTTCCTCACTTGATGTTGATACAGACACTTCGTGAATATGGTTATCACGCTTAAGAAAAGTGAATGCACTGATGTCCTTAATTTTACAGTCACAACGGATCACGTCTCGGCATCATTCAGTATGCCTTCATTTCATAATTCAGTCCCACCTCATGTAGTTAGGACAGCCTTCGTTGTGTAGAGGATCAGTCTTGTATCTTCCCGGCAATTGCACGTTTCCGGGTTGCTGTAATGAGGCTTAGATAGTAAGCACAGACACTAACTCATCAGCTCCAGCCAGCATTTACCAAACGCAACTGGCAAAAGGATTTGAAACTTAAATTGAAATCTGCTTTTCTTCTCTTGCTGGTTTGCATTGGATTCCAATATAAAAATAAAATCTACCTTTTGTCACATACACTAGGTAGTGTTTAAAGGGACTCCAGACTTTCTGTGTAAAAATCTCAGATCCTGAGACTGAGTCAGAGCTTTTTCTCTCGTGCTGTCATAGCCTTCTTTGCAAGTTCAAGATTTAGGTCATAATGGGGCTGCTTTTGAGTGCCAGCTGATCAGGTCAGGAATCCACTCCCTCTTTTAAAAAAAAATATTTTATTGACCACATTGCTTCACATTACCTCATATACCATTACCATACACTTATTTATACTGCGGCATCTGCATGACCATGTACTGCTATGTCTCCCACATCTGTGGGGCACAATACATTTGCAATGTCGTTTAAGTTTTTAATATTAAACAATTAAAACAAACAAATAACAGGAGACTTCCCCGTTCCACCCCCCGATGCAGACAGTGACACTATTTGTTGGGCACTCAGAGCGGCACGATAACTAGTTTAAGTTGTGTGTGTGAGAGGGTCGTTATCACCTACAGTGTTAGGTACCTATGAGGCGTGTGTGGACCACTATGTGGGTGTAGCTTCATCATCACCCTGTGTCTGTATCATGAACACTTCTGTTTGCATTTGTCCCCATTCCATCAATTCACTCTCAGTGTTCATATCCGTTCTTACTGCCCTAAGGTGCATTCTTCGCCACTCCCCACTCTCTCATGTCATCTTTCCATTTGTTCAAAGTGGGTGGCGCAGAGAGTATCCAATGTATTGCAATCCGTCTCTTTGCCAGTATTGGACCCAACATCAGGAACCAGTGTCATATCCGTGTCCCCTTTTCTGGTGCTGGAAGAATACCCAATAAGCACTTTTTTATGGATACTTCTATATATATATATTTTTTTTAAACCGGTTTTATTGCAGGAAACACAGTCCATTTCACACATGTACAATATGTCTCGTCCCCTGTCGCCAATGCACTTTCCTCTCATCTCCCATATCGTGTACACAGCCATTTAGCCCACAACCCGGAGGTAGGGCGGCGTCGTTCAGTGGGTCCCTCTTCTTGAGATTATTCGTATGGCGACTTCCTTCTACGTAGTATTACACATCCTGCTTTTGGTATTTTCACCCTACCCACCCCTGTGGTCAACTAACCCTCCCCTCCCCTCCCCCCCAACTTCCCCAACTTCATTCTCTCTCCCCCAATCGCCCCACCCCCCTCCCTCGAGTGCCTACCTCCTGCGCCTGAACTTCCACTGTAGTGTACGTGTGTGTGTGCTCTCAGGAGTGTTTAATATCTGTTTGGAGATGTGCTCCCAGTGGGTGTCCGAGGGGCTGCATCAATTGATTCCAAGAGGCTGTCCTCTTCCTCCACCATGCTATCTCGCAAGGATTGCACCAGTATCTCCCATTCCATGGCCGCCTCCAGTGCCCCGTCATCCGACCTGCGGCGGCCCAGCTGGTATTTGAGTGTGCTTTCACTCGCTGCCCACTTAAGCATCTCGTTAGTCCATCTCCTGAGCGTCGGGCAGTTTTTTGATTTCCAATGTCTAGTTTTATGGATACTTCTATGCGCACTGCTTTTACAGTGCGAAGAATCTGTACCCCCTGATTCCAGTATAATTGTAAGTGTACGCAGTTCCAGGTCATGTTTAAAAAGGTGGGGGGGTCCACACTGCATCTTGGGCAGAAAGACACGGCCCCCGGTATAAACCGCGCTTGAAGCTTTGGGATTATGTATGTGCAATGCAAATAATGAAATTGGGTGAGCTTAAACCTAGCTTTACTGGTTGCTTCTACCGCCTGTGCTAAAGCTCTTTTCGATTCGCCTTCTGTCAATGGGATAGGTAGATCCTCTTCCCACTTCCCCCCTATAGCAGATAAGTCAGTCATGCGGTCTTCCTTTAACGCTTTATATATGCGTGAGATCAGACCCCTGCAGGAACCTGGATCTAACAGTGTCAATAGTGTTTGTGACTCCTGTGGTTCGTCCGGGAATGTGGTCCATATCTCTCGGACCGTGCGCAAAACCTTGGCATACTACAGAAAGTGCCCCACCGGAACCTGGAACCAATTCTGTGCCTCTTCAAAAATCTGAAAGGCTCCAGTCTGATAAAGATCCCCAGCCCTCTCACATCCTTCTTCGTTCCACATTGAGATGTACTTAGACACCTGGATACTCTGAAACCCCCATTACCACCGCAGCGGCAACGCACTAGCATATGGTGCCCTGAGAAGTACCAGTGTGAAAGCTAGCTCCCAGGCCTCCGCAACCATACGCACTATGCGTGGACAATCTCTTGGGGCCTTCGATCCCATAAGGAACCTCTGCAATTGTATCCCCTGATTCCAGACAGCCTGTAGCTCTTAGTCAGCCCTGCAACCCTCCATGCACCACTGTGCTGCATAGTGTAATAATCCTGCTATGTAGTACAACCCGAGATTAGGCAATCCGAGACCTCCCGCGTCCATGTCCAACTTTAGCGTTTCTAACTTAACTCTACTTCGGCCCACACCTGCGAGATTTGTAGACTATTTAGTACATCAAACGTGTGTTTCTGGATTTTACAGAAGGAATATAGGCAACGGGGGAGCACCACCATCCTTGACAGAGCCATTCTCCCCATGATTGAGAGTGGGAGCTTGTTCCAGAATTGTATGGACGTTTTTAATCCTAAAATAATTTTACCCATTGGGTCTCTGGCTAATGTGCTACCTGAATGCCCAGGTACAGAAAATGACCAAGCTCCCAGTTCAGCTCTACTTCAGGGAGGTCTTGTGGAGGACTCCGTGCAAGGGCACCCAATGGTAACAATATTGTTTTCTGGTGATTCATTCGGGGGCCAGAGGCCACACCAAATGAGTCTAGCACCCTCAAGCATGCCCAGATCACCTATTCTGGCTGTCTAATATACAAAAGGGCATTGTCCGCATATAAAGAAACCACATGTGTTCGGCCGTCTACCACTATACCCCATGGTGCCATGTCCCTCCACAGTCTCACCGCAAATGGCTCCATTGCTAGTGCAAAAAGAAGTGGGGATAGTGGGCACCCCTGTCGCATGCCCCTTTCTATCCGTATAGGTTCTGACACTTGACTCCCGTTTCTCAGAAACTTTGAATGGTTAGTGAACAATTTTGAGTTTAAAAAAAAAAAACAGAAAATTATTTGTTGAGAACTTAATGGCTCCTTTTCTTGTAGGCATTGCATTTTTGGATTATTTGTGGTATTATGCTATCTAAAGTCCCATATGTGTGCAGGGAAACAAACCATAACAGGAATTTCCTTCTTTCCAGGATCCCCAGTTGATCTCTCATTTTGTTGAACTAGTGTAGAATTTGGAACCATTCTGCTATGCCCTACACTGCCTGATTACTGCGTTATAGTAGCTATACATTTTAATGCTCATCTTACACTAACTGGGGTGCTCCTTCTCTGAGTAGGAGCCCCACTCTCCTATCCTGTGTCCTGTGGGTGCTCTCAACAGCAAAAATCTGACTACGATGGGTCAGTCTGAGATTCATGTACCTACATTTTTGAAAGACCCTGGCTGTCACCAAGAGTTGTATGCCAGAAGTCATTGGGCACACTGAACAAGACTTAAGAGCACAAACCTAACACAACTAATGCAAAAAAAACATTTACTAACCTAGTATTAACCTCTAATCTTGGGTTCCAGAGTAGCACGCTACTCGTTGGAAAGCGCTTTAACGCCCAGTAAGGGGTAGCAAGAGCTGTATAAATACCATTTACAACTACAGCTGTAATCTGTATTGAATAATATTAATGTATTGTTGCGAGGACGGTCAGCTCTCAGTTTAACAGGTGTGTATATCAGCGATGAATACATTGCTAAGTGAGTCCAGCACCTTCACTGAATAATGACGTTTCACTTGATGTCTGATACACTTTTCAACAGGAAGCTGATTGGGTGGAAGAAGGGGGTGTCGACACCACAGCAACACATGCTTTTTCCGTGAGCCGCTTCCTTTGAGCTGTAGCATGCCTCAGAAATGTTTTGTGAACCTAGTCAGCTTCAAAACCTAGACGTGGGACCGAGCAACACAGCGAGAGGTATGTGAAGAGGTGTATTATACCTTTTTGTTACTATTAAAACTTCCGCCTTAATATACGAATTGTTTCAGAATGTATTGTTATTACTGCTGAATTTCATAGTTAGTTGTCGGAAGCAAAAACTTGACAAAAATCCGATTACGAAAAGCGCTTCAGCGCCTCGACAGGGGTAGTAAGAGCTATATAAATAGAAATGTAATTCCATTTATTAGGTCTAACTGAATTGAAGGCGCCAAATGTCACGCAGAAGTCGCGTATGTAGTCATAGTTTTTACTTTCCATTGTGACGTTATTCGTTTGGTGTAGTGATGTGTGAAAGCAGAGTGCACGTGCAATGAATGTAAGGGAACAGCTGGACGGCACGAGACACATTCATGTATGTGATTTGGGAAGAATGGCCTGAAGACTAATTTGTAAAATAAAGAGAACCATGGCCATCCACATCACTGGCTGATGGGGAGATCATGTGTGTTGACACATTTTAAAGCTGCCACATGGATCCATGGTTTTTGAGACCCTTTTTTTGCCATCTGGAATTTTAAACACTTGCGTGTAATATTCACAACGAAACTACACATACCAGAATGCAAAGGGCTGTGCGTTAAAAATACAGGGATTTTGTAATGTGTCATACATCATGTATGACATATTACCATACATGATGTACGGATTTGCTGCCACTGGCCACCCAGGCATATGCATCTTTTATAGGAATTATTTCTAGTACTTGAAAAATAAATCATCCATCATCCCCTGGATCTCCGGGCGTCATTCATACAAGCTTGTGATTTTTAAACCACTGTGCTCTCCAATCCCCCTTGTGTGTGTAATAGAAACAAGCATTTGCAATTCAATGGGTCCCACATGTGTGAGAGTTGGAGCTATTGGCGTTTTAAATGACAATGTCTTTAACCCATGTGTTTTGGTTTGGAGTGCAGTGGATGCATGTGGTGTGGAATGGAATTAAGTGGGTTAGACTGGAATTGTTAGTTGTGGAATTGTGTGTGGTGGAATTGTCCAGTGCAAGACAAACGTCCACCAGCCGTAAAACACAAACCTGGCTGCCAACCACAATACACTTCAGAGCCTGCTAACACCCACAGAATACTGAGCACTCGGCTTACAGCCACAGAGCTATATGCACAGCTACCTTGAGTACAAAACAGAAGGCAATCACATACAGTACACTGCACACTATCTGTCGTTAACTGACCAACGGCAGTTGTCATACATGATACAAGTGCATCCAGGTGCAACTCACAGAAAACTACAGGCGACTCTTGCAAACTCTACACTGCACACAGCCACCTGTTACTATTAGTACACAGCAACCTGCTATGCGCTGTACAATACAAGCAGTTGTTACTCACTGTACTTTATGTACAGCCATGTGTCACTGACACCATACTGTGGCCAGTTGGCTGACCACCACTGTGCACACAGCTTTCATTAATAGTGCACAATCAGTTGTCACTCCTGGTACACTGCACAGCCAGCTGTCACCCACAGTAAGATGTATAGCTATGTGTCACATACAGTACACTATTCAGAACCAATTTTCACCCACAGTGCACAGTCAATCATCATTAAGAATACAGTTATCCATCATCCACAGTACAGCTGTCACCTATAGTACAATACTCAGACAGCTGCAGTGGAGTAGATATTCCCACCTGGTGCAGGTAAGAGAGGGGAGTGCAGGGGGTGGCGATCGATGACCGACTTGTTTCGGGGTGGTGGGTGGCAGATTACTTGTTCTCAGGAGGATGGTGGTAGTCGTCAGATGTGACTTGCTCACCTCCGCCGCCCCGAAAAAGAGTGCCACCTGGGGGAACCTCCCCCCGACACCCCCTTGCTTCGCCACTGGGCAGCTGTCACCACAATACAGAGCTGTCACTACAGTACACTGGGACAGCAGGGTGCCGTCAAATACAATTTACTGTACATCCAGATATTACCAATACACACTCGGCTGTCATCACAGTACACCAAGCACTCAGAGGTCACCCACAATACACTGTCCTCATTCAACTGTCAAAGTATAATGCTTACTCAACCCGGTGATCTGCAATGCAGTGGTCTGGTTATACGACTGATAACTCATTATACAGACAGACCTACATCTTTCACTTGCAGAACATTATGCAGGCTCACCCCACACATCAGTTCAATGTGCACAGCTAGGACTGTCACCCACATTCCAAAGCAGACACAACTCTGCCACCTGTAGTACACTTATCTGACAGACACAACTACAGTACCCTGAGAACTCAACTCTTGTCATCCATAACACAGTGGTCACTCCCAGTAAGCTCGATTGTCATTTACGATAGACTATGCACAGTTATCTGTCACCCATAGTGCTATTGTACAGAAAATTGTCACTGTCAGTACATTACAAGGCCAGGTGTCTCACACAGTACTCTGTCAGCCACTGCACACACAGGCACAACAAACAATACCTCATCCACAGTCAACTGTGCAAACCCCACAGTTCTCTAATGCACACAGACTGCTTCATCACTCACAATACACTATAACGAAGATCTAGAAAAGACAACACACACTGCAGACGTATTTCTTCCACTGTATACTCTACAAAGTGTCATGCTTAGTATACTGTGCAGACCCAACACTTTCAATGACAAAACTCACCTTTAGCACTGGACTTTGCAGTGTCACTCCACTACACACCAGCCCTTTACTCTAACCACTATATACTCAGCAGACAGAGAGCTGTTACCTACAATGTACATGTTAGAAATGGGGGTCTCTAGTTGGCAGAGGTAGGTACCTTTGTCCAAATAGGGACCCTTGCTTCTAGTCAGGGTAAGGGGGATACACTTCTAAAATAACCCAAGCTCACCCCCTTGGTAGCTTGGCACGAGCAGACAGGCTTATCTCAGAGGCAGTGTGTAAACCATTTGTGAACACATACAGTAACACAGTGAAAACACTACAAATGGACACCACACCAGTTTAGAAAAAGAAGTAATCTTTATCTAAACCAAAACAAGACCAAACAACACAAATCCACACTACAGTACTAAAAATAAGGCTTTCAAATGGTAGAAATAGTTTAGTTCAATGCAAGTTGTAAATGCGACACTTTTCTCAAAATGAGCTTAGATGCGTCACGCAAAACAAACGAAATGGCCGCAGGGAAGGTGTTGCGTCGGTTCCTTACTCTCAGTGAGGTGATGTGTCGGTTCCTTACTGCTCTGCAGGGGAGGTGATGCTTCGATTCCTTACTGCGTGGGGAGGTGATGCGTCTGTTTCTTACTCTGGCCCCCAACGATGCGACCGTCTTGGCGCCTCGATGTGATGTGTCGATTTTCCAGCTCCCAGCGACAAACAGTCTCCAGAAGTCCTAAACTGCAGCAGGCACCACTTTGCAGGTTGGAATTCCCAGCAAGGAAATTCAGGGGAGCTGGTGGTGAAGTCTTTGTGTCTCTGAGACTTCAGAACAGGAGGCAAGCTCAGTTTCAAGCCCTTGGAGCTCTTCCTCACGATGACAAAGCAAACAGCAAAGTCATTTTGTCCTTTCCTTGGCGGCAAGCAGCCACTGCAGGCCAACCCCAGACAGCAAACAGCACAGGGGAAGTATTCCTCCGCAGCTTATCCAGCTTTTCTCCGTGGCAAAGGTTTCTCTTGATTCCCAGAAGTGATCTAAATGTCTGGTGTCTGGGCCCCTCTTTTTATACACCAAAATAATTTGTTCTCTGAAAGCAGAGATTGTCTGTACCCAGCCAAAACCAGTTCTGTGGGGAACTTTGCAACTGCACAACAACCTCCATTGTCAGTGTGAGCCCTGGCTCCAGACACACCACATGGGGGGGGAGCCGTCATTGTGGAAGGCAGGCACAGCCCTATTCAGGTGCAGGTGCTACTCCTCCCACCACTCCAAATGCAGACCAGGCCTATTCAGCCCAGCCGTGACTCATCAGACTTCTGGAGCTGCAGCCTCTCTCCAGCCCCTGTCATCCAAAAGCCAGACATGCAATACACAAACCTAGCAGAGGCACACTGGATGGTTAGGCAAGAAAATACCTACTTTCTAAAAGTGGTATTTTCAGACACAGAATGAAAATGTCACTCTCACTAAAAGATGCACTTTAACATTCTGAGTTCAGGCATACTAAACTTTATTTTTCTACCAGTTATGTTTATAAGATGTTATAAACAAACTCCACATTCTGTCCTATGGGAACAGGTAGCCTTGCAATAGTGACATTGGCAGTAATTCACTAGCAGGACATGCCACACACATCAGGGCTTGTCCTACCTTTCACATACATTGCACCCTGCCCACTGGGGTACCTTGGGCCTACCTTAGGGGTGGCTAACATGTAGAAAAGGGAAGGTTTAGGGACTGGCAAGTGTGTGCACTTGCCACATCGACATGGCAGTCCCAGACAGCACACATGCTGTGCAATTGCAGGCCAGAGTTACAGTTTACAGGCTGCTTCTGTGGGTGGCACAATCAGTGCTGGAACTCACTGGCAACATTTGATTTACAGGCCCTGGGCACACATAGTGCACTATACTAGGGTCTGACAAGTAAATCAAAGCTGCCAATCATGTAATCACTAATCCATAAGAACAATTTACACGTAGAGCATATGCATTTTAGCACTGATCGGCAGTGTTCAAGTGCCCAGAGTCATAAAACCAAAAAAACAGGTCAGAAACAATACAGGAGGAAAGCACAAAGTTCAGCGATGACCCTGCAAAAAAGGGTCAAGTCCAACAGTACACATTTAGTTCTTCAAACTCACTAGTTGCGCTCCCATCTGTGGCCCAAAAATGCATTGCCTACCCTGAGGTCACGCACAGGATTGCCTAAGAATCCCCCTGACAGGCTCTCAAGGTTATAAAAACCAAGTGGTCAGAAGGTGTCCAAACCTTGATAGACTGTAAAATTCAAGTTCCTTTTCATCCTCAAAAATACCTAGTGGGAAAAAGACCCAAAATATTGAGTTCCAATAGTGAAACCCAAAATATGATTATAGTGCCCAATTCTTGGATCGTTCTTCGGATGCATCTCTATGCACCAATCAGGAATCTACGCTGAGGTACAGCATACTTCATCAGTCAACACGACCAAACATCAACTTTGGAGGTTGATCCTTGGGGACTCAGGGTCCTTGATTAAGGGCTACCCTAAACCCAGATTGGAGACCAGAATTAAGGTACCTGTCATTCAAGAAACGTTTGGAAACACATTTTCAAACTTGCATACAATTGAGCTTCAAGGCAAAAAAGGGGTTGTAATCGAAGAACGTCAGATTAGGTTCCCATCTCAGCCGCTTACATTCAAGCCTTTTGCACTTGGTGAAAGGCAGACTGTACTGCCAAGAATTTCAACTCTCCCAAGTAACCAAAGGAGGACACAATGACCCACAATAATTTTGCATATTCAGCTCGGTCACCCACAATAAATGGTACGACCATCACAACTGCAAGCTAACACAGATGTCATAGTAACCTTCTCGCAACCCTACTTATAATGGGCAAGTCCAATATATATGATAACTTAATAGATGTTATGTGGGCCCGTATGGTAAGCACCATTTTCAGCAAACCCTGGCTTTTCATACTACAATTCCCATGCCGGAGTTATTTTAAACTCATAGCTATAACAGGAAAAGGCAAAGTCACAGAATACAGTGTCATTTGTGAAAGGCCTTGCCATATGTGGTACTGGAGCCACTAAATACCTACACAGCATGGATCTGGGCAGAGAGCGGTAATCTTCCACCAATTAAAGAATAAAAGTTGAGGCCATGTTGGGCACAAATCTGAAGAATGACACCGATGTTGACAAGCACGTTCAACATGGTTTTAGCCCCTTGCGCGCAGGTTTATTTCCCGTGCTGTGCGGGAGAAATAAACGGCGGGCGGGATTCGGACGGTCGTTGGTACACGCACACGCCAACTGTGACGCATGATGGCTGGGAGCCGTCATGAGCATGCAAGGGGTGAATGTAGCTCATTCGCCTTGGTTTTGAGCAGATAACTCCATATTATCTGTTGGAGAAAAGAGGTCTGGGGAGATAAAAACAAGTCTAGGACATCCACAAGACAAATATAACAAGGTGGTTTGTAAATCAGGTTACTGACAACTTTCAGTGACTTTTTTACTGAAACATCAATTCATCTGTTACTGTGTCCTGATTTGCCTCGGTAGGTTGGGGCGGAAGCATGTGGGTTAAGAATCTCCGGTCAATGGGTGGCCTCGGTACAAGTTGCTGAGGTGCCCACCTACCGCACAGTATGTACAGTGCAGGGCTGCTGCTGTCTCAGACATCTGGCATGTGGTTATTAATGCAGGTGGTGTCAGACAGCAGCTGCTGGCTTCAGCAGCCTCCAGTGCTATCAAGAAAGCACTGCTGAGTGCCAGCTACCGAGCACACACATCAAGCTAAAGACAAGCAACGGGGAAAGAAATGAGACGGCCTCGTCATGATGTTAATGACGTCATCGCACATGACGTGGGGCTGCCATCTTAAATTGGGGCAATATAATAAAAACCATAAAGGTAGTGATTTTCTGTGCGCATCAGCAGCACGTAACTGGATGTAAATAGTAGTGTTCTTGATTCTTTTTGCACGACGGGGGTGGAAACAGTCACCCTCTAAAAACAGCCTCCAACATTTCACTTCGGTCTCTGAATGCACAGTAAATGTAACCAGAGAAAAACATGATTTACAGCCCTATTTACAGAAATTGACCTGGAGCGACTGAAAACTTCCAGCACTCTGGTCAAATGCTCTTAGAGAAAGGAAAAAGTAGTCCCTAAACAGATGCTTCTGTGGGACAAGTGGAAGGGTACACGTACTGTGGTATTGTACAACTGACGAAAAGGAGGGACAAAGAGGAAGGATTGACCACTATTAAGCAAGGATTTTTAAGGACACTGAAACAAACAAATGAAAACGCCGAGAGCCCACAAAGGAGTATATGCTAAAGTATATACAAGAGGTCTCGAATGCTCGATCTTACTAAAGTATATACAAGAGGTCTCGAATGCTCGATCTTACTAAAGTATATACAAGAGGTCTCGAATGCTCAACCTAAAAAGCCAAGTGCTGCTTTGTATACAAGCCTAGAGAAACCTGGTCACAGCAGCCCTCTCTCATCTAATCTCAGGGGGGCCCTTGACAGCCTACGCGATGGCAGAGGGGAGGGGGCAAGGTGACCATCATCACACGCAGTGGGTCCGCTGCAGGTTTTCATAAGCTCACAGATCAACATACATACAAGAATAGTTGCACATTCAGGCACCTATGCACACTTAGCATACACACAGAAACATGCAAACAACCCATGCCCGCACTCACATATACATAAACTAATGTCCAGCTGCAAGCATAATAATAGAGGCAGCCTTGCACGTACTGACCTGCATACCTAAAGGCAACAGTGGACACAGGCCAACAGACATACAGGTCTTCCTAACACCAACATCCACTGACATACAAAAATGATACAGCCCTCCAGCTAACAGACACGAACACAGATTCTTAAACCTATTTACATACAACCAGGAAATGCATGACAGCAAACACAGACAACACACATGTATACATACATCTAATCAGAACTCCTTGCTCATACTAGAGGAGTGCGAGCGGCTACTTGTTTTACTAGATGCATCCATGAGCGTGGGTGGGTGAGTAAATGGATGCTTAGATAGATACAGGGGGTGTACGTGAATGGAAAGACTATTCGAAGAGTGCTGGTTAGTGGAGAGCTACATATGTGTGCCTGGATGGGTGGATAAAGAGATTAGAAGAAGAATGCATAGATGTGTGCGGATGGATAGCTTACTCAGCCACCTGCCTGTACACTCGCGCATCACCTTACCCATTCATCTATCCATCAATCCATCATGAGTCGCTGCATTCCTTCATCAGTTCATCCATGTGCTCAGTTTCTCAATGATTCATGTCCTTACTCGTTCTTCTATCCATTGATTCATTCTTGCATTCACTCACTGACCAATTCACTCAGACAAACCTCACCAGTCAATGAAGAAGCAGTTAACCTATGCTGTCAGGTCTTAAGTTGGGGTATGTTGTTTTTCCATATAAAAGGTTAAAATGTAAGACTCACGAAACTTGGCAGAATGAGCCCTATATGAGATATTGAGGGCAGTAGTACCTACAGTTTACACGCTCTGCTTCATAAAACGCTTGATAACTACACACTGATTGCATTGAGATAGCGAGCCGGCCTCAGGGTTGTAGGCTCATGCTGTGTACTCTGCTTTGTATCAATAAAGGTCTTACACAAAAAAAAAAAAGAAGCAGTTAACCTTATAGAAGAGCCAGACCTATTGTCTTTGTCAGAGCTTGTATGTTGATGACCAGAGCATAGTGGTCCCCTAGTTTGCCATGGCCAACCACAGATTACTTTGGCTTGAATATGTATATGGCGGCACTTACCATGGTGGGCTTGAGAAGATGTCAGCTGATTGGTCAGCATGCGCATTGAGACTGAATATACTGTAGCGGATAGTGAAAGGGTGGTCAAGGTACTTCATGGCTGGGGAGAGATTTGTGTAGCAATGGGAAAACCGTCTCTGTGTTAGCTTTATTTTAAGGGCCTCATGCTCTGGGTCCCTGCTCTTCTTGGGGTTGAGAAACCTAATTCTCAGCGTGAGTTGGTACCAAGGCCTTATTTATACCATTTATTTGAAATGTGCTAAAAAGTTGACAATCATAGTCAAAATTCTTGGAAAAGCTATTGGCAGCACTTGAACTTTCAGCATACATACAGAAGACCTGCTGGATGTGGCCTATGGTTGCATACAACAGACGCAATGGATGAAAGAGTTGCAAAATTGAGTGGAGTATCAGAGACAATAGCGAATACTGAACTCAATTATTATTTATAACAATATTAAGAAATAAAGATTCCTGGATACTTCACCGTATGAGAAATAGAATGTGTTCAGCCATCCTCCACAGAAGCTCCATGCAAGATTCTGGAAACCTTTGCGGACAATTCATATAATTTATACAATTTGAGTCAGTGGTAAATTTGCTCAGTTCCTTAGTACGTGTATATGATTTCTACACCAGAAAATAAAATGTATCCTCTTAATATCAAGTGCAGTGAAGCTGGTCCCATACAGATCGAACGGATACCAATAACAAGGCGACATTGCACACATTGTGATTTCAGTTTTATTCTTCAACAAGAATGCGGTAGAGCTAATTTCATTCCGTTCAGCACCATTGAAGTGTGGAGAGACAGAGGTTGAAGAATAAAAGGAAATTCAATTTGAGCAATTTTGCCTTGATTTTGTACTGGTTCTTAAATAATATGCCCTGGTAGTGAAATAATTGACTGGGATAGGTTAAAGACCTGGCAGTTCTTCCTGTCACACAAGTGATCTCACTATTAGGTGGCCTAGTAGTCAGATGACTACGGGTCATATGTATCATTCAAAATTGCGAATTTTGGCGTTTGCGATCGCAATTAGGCTAAATGGTATGTATAAAAGAAAAACTGCCTCGCAAAATGAGGAATCTCAAAATTTGAGATTCCTTATTTAGCGAATGCATTTAAGGAATCGCAATTTGCGATTCCTTAAATGGAATGTATGAGGCACCCAAGTTGTGCGAATATGGCATAAGGAATCGCAAATTACCACCAACTGCAGGTTGGTGGTAATTTGCGACTTCTTTAAAAAAATGCAAGTTTTTGCATTTTTCAAAGTGGCATGTGATGCACACACATGCCCATAGGGCATGAAACATATAACCTAGGCACACATAAAAGCAGTAAAACGATATGGTAACTGTCTGTAGAAAAAAGAATATATATATATATATATAACAAGTGACTTCAAGATTAAAGGAAAAGGTCTTGTGTGGATCAGGTTGAAATGTTTTAATCCTTTTCAGACGTGAAATGAAGGTAGCAACAAGCCAGCCGACACGTGTTTCGTCGCACAAAGGAGAATTGCTCCGCGACTTCTTCAGGGCTGGGAATGGATACAATGATCTTTTCTACTGGCACTTTGGTTTCATTTTCTCCCTTATTTCTTGCCCCTTGCAGGACCTTCATTCTTGACGCTTATTCCTTCTTTTGATGCCCTTTTTGTTCTTTTAACGACCCTCTCCTTTTCTTACTCACATCAAAGTTTTCCACCCCTTTTCTTTAATCTACACCTATTCTTCTTTATCCTATTTTTCTCTGCAGCTCTCACAGATTAATAGTTGAATATCACAGGTATCATTTGAATGTTTTATCCTTAATCTACCTATTGACTCCTTTGTGTTTCCTGAGTATAAATGACTTAGAAATCACTTTCTCGTCTCAATCACAATGAGTTCACTTTTCTTCTCTCACACTCTTTTAAACAATTACACTTTTTTTATCACCTGTCCAGGGATAACATCACTCCCTCCAAAATCCAATTATAGCATACTCCACGTGAGGTTGGTTGGGATTCCACATGTGCTTTTCATCACTCGTAATACCATTAGGGCGGATGTTGTAAAGCCCTTAGTTTTTCTTTTTTTTACTTGCGATACACTCATTTGACTTATTGTATCCATTCCCAGCCCTGAAGAAGTCGCGGAGCAATTCTCCTTTGTGCGACGAAACACGTGTCGGCTGGCTTGTTGCTACCTTCATTTCACGTCTGAAAAGGATTATTGTTATACATATATTCTTTTTTCTACAGACAGTTACCATATCGTTTTACTGCTTTTTATGTGTGCCTAGGCTATATGTTTCATGTACTCTGTGTGTGGGTTTTCCTACACCCTCAATAAGGGGTTTTAAGGGCATATCCCCTTGCCTAGTTTGCACCATACACACTTACTTTGCTACTCTTACTCTTTTGCGTGACAAGCTGTGCGCCTAAGCAAACCCCCGGTCCTGCTAAAAACCCCTCCTTCAATGCCCATAGGGCATGTATGTGTGCCACATGTGCACCCATGCTCATTTCAGGGGTGCAACAGGGTGTCCTTTTGACACCCTGGCACACTTGAAATTGCATTCTCAATTTGCGATTCTCTAATTGAGAATCGCAAATTGAGATTGTCTTCCCATTCATTCCTATGGGCCTCTGGAATGAATTGGGAGGTATTCCTTAATTGCGAATTGCAATTTGCGATTCGCAATTAAGGAATATGTAGGATTCGCAAAATGTATTGCAAATCCTATATACATAGCGTTTTGCGATTCTCAAAGCCTAACATTGATACATATGGCGCTACATGCTAAAGAGACTCTTAACAGTCACACAGGGTCGACTGACCTTTCCTATTGGTTGTTACGTGTAATTTAACTTCAAGGGATTCCACACTAACATATGTAAACACTGATATAAATTAAATCCATGAATGCATACAACCGTTGGGAATTGTACAGTTTCTGTTATCCATGCTGTTTGTAAATATAATCAGTTCAAAAACAAGAAACGGGAGCGACCCCACACCCAAGAGAAGGGGTCCCACAGGTAAGTAAAAACAAATTTCTCCTGGGAAAACTTGAAATGTACTAGAAACAGTACTGTTAATAAATCTCAACCTAGTGAACTTTTTCTCTAATCTGCATTCATTCACACTCTAATTCATGGACACTCTTGCGATAATATATCGGATCTTATGTGGAGTAAGGAAAATGAGGATGTTGCTCTAGTCTTGCACTGTTGTTTGCTGCTCTCTTGTTTTTATTTTTCAATTGTTAACAAATTTGTGTTTTTTAATTGTGTGTGTACATTATACATTTGCTGATAAGAGGTCTTTTTAAACACTGTATGATATATATGTAATGTATTTTTATTAAAAATTAATTTTGTTACTTTTGTATATTGGTGCTTTAGAGTATTGTTTTACATAATTGACTGTCGGGGACTCTATTGGTGGCAAATGTTAATATCACGAGTGGTGTGAATGAATGCAGATTAGAGAAAAAGTTTACTAGGTTGAGATTTATTGACAGTACTATTTCTAGTACATTTCAAGTTTTCCCAGGAGATATTTGTTTTTACTTACCTGTAAATATAATCAACATTGGAGCACTGGGTTGACTATGATCATTTATTTTGTAGATTGTTACACTCAATTGGAGTAAAAAATTACAAGATGCAAACTATGTCAGTCCTGTGCTTTCTCTTCTTTGTAATTCGTTTTTGTCCAACAAATAAGTCTGAGTAACTCTGGGTTCCTTCTAGGACACAAACGAAGGTAGCATTTTTGAATGAGTCCCAAAAGTCAATTGCTTTATTAATTAATATCTACCCTGGTTGAGTGGGCAGATAGGGTTGTCCTTGTTATTTAAAAACTGTTTGGATGTTGCAGCCAAGCCTGAACCCAGATTGGTAGCTAGATAGATGATTGTCCAAAATTAAGACATTCAGGTGGATTGCAAAAATCTTCTCAAAGGCCTTGCCAAGCCTAGATAGACTGGAAACATTGTTAAACCTGGGTCTAGCCTTTTTGATGATGTGGGTTTTCTGGGCATCTATTAACAAAGATTAGAAAATTTGCAAAGAAGGCAAGAGCTTCTTAACTTAAACCAAGTATCTTTCAATATGGAGTAATTGTCTTTGATTCTTCCTGCTGGAATGAAATGGAAAAAGTAGTTGATCGGTTTTTGGTTCTTAAAGGAGTCAAATAGTTCACCTGGAGCGATAAATGTGAACGAATCGTAAATGTACCACGAATTATAGGAAGGGTTGGAGGAAGGACATTCAAATAAAAAGTGAACTCTATTCAGTGGATTTTCTCCTTATATTTATCTTTCGAGTAGGCTGGTGGATTATTTTCTGCAGCGTTGGACGTTTTCGGAGGTGCCAGAATATGAATCTTGTCATTTGGAGAGGATTTTATTGGCTTTTGGATGTAAAGAGATTAGTCTATATTTGTTTGGGAGATGTCAATCTAGATGAAGTTGTGTCTGTGTGTGGGTTCTTCATTTGTTCTCACTTTTCCTGCAGATGCTTTCTTTCCGGGATTCTGACAACCATGGTTGGTTGGGCTGAGTCTGTGATTTTGTAATATAGTACCAATAGTTCAACTTAGTCATATTCGAAGACCATACGATTAACATATTTGGGGGAATAATATTGTAAAGTTTTAGAAAGAATGTGTCCCATCATTGCTTGGTGGGTGAGTTTTTTAAGAAGGTGTGAGAGACTTTTCCCAGCCACCGGCTTACTACATTATGGGTTGGAATTAAAGAGAATGTGAAAAATGGTGATCCCACCAGTGAGTGGGAATGGGAGGAACACCCCAGAATCAGATGGCGTCAGCAAGAATGAGGTGGAGAATTTTGCTTTCAGAATGACTGGGCTATGAGACATTTTGTTGAAAATCATGCAGCAGAAGCAAGTTGTTTAAAGTTGGGTAGTGCCTATTTTCTGAAATCAAGCCAGTCAACATCAAAGTCTCCCCTGGGGAATGTTCTACTTGGCAGGCATGCAACCTTCAGTAACTTATTCAGAGAGCCTGTCATCAAACATTGAAGTTTGGGCCCTAATATATTTTAATAGTCAATATCAATCCATTGACATCAAGATGACTTAAGTGTTTGTATATAATATCACAGCGGCTGTATTTCCAGAATGTGTTAGTTCTAAGTGAGCTCTTGAAATGCAAAAATGTGTGTCGGACTGGGGCTTCATGTGCTTGAAAGGTCAATTCTGTTCTGATATCCTGGAATCTCAGACTTTATCCAGGACAAGCAAAGGTGCCCGATTGAGTATGTCTTTATGGAATCATGGTATTTTGGCGAAGTTCACTGAATTAAAGGTTATTCAGCTAGAAGGCAATATCCATTTTCTTTTAAGAGCAATGCTAAACTTACATGTGTTGAATACATGAGAAAAGTTGATACTGTTGCATGTGGAATTGGCTAGGAGATTAACTACTCCTAGTGATGATAATTAACTGGCATTACTTTCACATGTCTGGGGAAAATTGATTTAGAAAGATTACAGATGTTAGATATTCATACAGTTGGATGGTATAACAGTATAGAAAAGGAGGTGGGAAATGTCTCAAAGTAGAACTGAAAGAAATTGGATCATATGGCTAATAATAAGGCAAGGATATTTAAAAAGAATCCAGAAAAATTTGACTCACAGTGTCAAGCTTTAAAAAGTAAATTAAGAATGTTAAAGTAGACAACACAGGTTGTAAGTGATATTCAATCTAATAAAGCATATAGTCGATTCAATTTGGAATATAAGTCCATGAAAAAAAGAAGAAATTGCTATTTTATAATACCAATGGGGAACATATGTTATCAGTAATATCAAAGGATAAAACGAAGTTCTGGGGATTAATGCAGCATGGCATGAGAAGTGAATGTGGTTTAGCAATGTGTATGGTGCAAGAAGAGTGGTGGTTAAATTACTTTGAACAACATTAAGTCCTGGGAGCGGAATCCTGCTCCCATGCCAGAAGCACTGCTTGAAAATGCTTGTTGCAATGAGTGTACCACAATAAAGTTGCGTTATGAATCTTTTATTCAAATTAATTCCAAAGTTATCATTATTTTGCTCCGTTTCTGTATGTCGCATGTCGAGCCATATTTATGTATTTAAAATTCTAATACAGTAGACGTGTCCAACTGGACTTTCAACTTCTACAGCAGGATTATATACATGATTCATCCTCGATAGCGAGTAATATCCAATGCATTTCGGGCCGTGTTTTTAGCCCTTCATCAGGGATTCATTAAAAATATAAATAGGAGCGTTAGACCATAAGCGTGCACGATCAACCATTATACGGTTTCATCAGACATTCATTAGCACGTTAGTTTACAAGAAAAATACTTCACTCTGCGTTTTCCCTCTAATTGATCATTCTACAACTCAAGTGAGATGACTACCTTTTCTAATTTCCCTATGCCAATTCGTATAGAGTCCCCCATATTGCAACACATATTGTACCCCTTACTCCAACCTTGTACAACACCCCTCATACCTGTCTCACATGCCGTGGCCTCTTAGCTAGTCTGTTTAAACTGACAATCACGTCTCTAAACACCTGATGTCATTTTAAATTCATCAAACGTGACTCCTCCCCTGTACGTACCCCGGTCTGCCATGATACTCCAAGACCCATAATTCACCTTAGTCAATGAACGAAACACTGCATCTTCCGTCAATTAGTTTACCCCGCCCACCCTTATGATGTTAATACCTACGCCCTTATGCTAAACATGTAAAAAGTACTTTTCAAGAAATATGCATTCGTCATTAATCGTTCTCAAAATGTATAAACGTGTGATAGAGAAAGCATTTGCTGTACACATGGTTGCCTGTGTTTCCTCCACAATGTCCGTGCACCTTGAAGCTGTTTTAACTCCCTCCTACGAGGAGAAATGGCTAGGCATGCGACCATCCGCTTTCATTTGCGTTTTCTTTGTTAACTGTATTCCGTGGGTGCTACCTTGAAAAACCACGAATCCAGAACGCACGCATAAATCAATACAAATCAATACAAATCAACAAGAATGGGACTAAATTGGTGTGCACCCGACCTCTCGATCTTTTGATGAAATTACTTTGAAGACATATACAGAAAGGGGTGTTTTGGACCTCCTCCTGAAGAATATATATGTTAGGAAGAAATTCTTTAATTTGTTTCTGTAACTTCCAAAAAGGAAATTATTTCATCACTTAATTCGCAAGAGCTGCTAATCCAGACAATCGCTATCCAATAACAATTAAATCCAATACTGATTGGTTGGCTAGGATATTTGCATTAGTATTATATTGTATAACAATTACTGTTCAGTTCCCAGAAAGGCCTAAACAGGCAATTATTGAGACAGTTTCTAAAAAGCCGATCCCTCTTAGTGATTTCTAAGTCTTGTAGATGTTGGTGCGGAAATATATGTGAATCATCCTCCTGTACTTAAAGGATTGGATTGAGACTAATGATTTAATACCCATCAAACAAGGTGGGTTTAAAGTGGCCCATTCCATTGTTTCAGCTTATGGTTGATGGCCCAGAAGTCGATTGAGAAATGGGTTAACTTGTTTTGTTGTTTTTGGACTTTTGTGCTGTATTTCATTTAGTCAACCATGATATTTTATGGGAAATCTAAAGGAATTAAAAATTCCCTGACCTTCTTTAGGTGGCCCAATGAATATATGATATTGAAGCTGCTTTGATGATGCCCTTGCTCCCAGTCATATCTACTTCCCTTTTTCCTGCCTCGGTGAAAATGGAATATCTCTAACGATGTACACAATGTGAATATGTGCTCCTGTTACCACTACTCTAGGAGCTTGGTGGACACCATTAGTTATATCATACTCCTCAATTGTGCAACATTTTACGTAGCTGATCCAGAATGAATGTGTTTTGCTCATTGCTGATCTCAGAGTTTGTTCGAACACTTCCATATTTTAGCAGTGAGATGTGACAAAATCGGTTGCGCATGTAATAGGAGACTGTTTCATGAATGTGTTGTGTGCTATTTTGTTATACACAATTAATCCTAATAAAAAATATATATATCAGAAACATTCTCATTGTCACAAAGTCAGGCATCGATCCAGAATGAGAGGCAAGTTCTGAATATTGTCCAGAACCTGGAAATAAGTATAGGGACATATCTCAATATCAGGGACCTTAGTCCAATATTGGTAAGTCTTCCAGGCATGAGCCCTAATGGTGAGCCCACTCCAAGATAATAACAATCTATTCTGTTTTTGTTAAAAATAAAGTTTATTTTATTGTGTATTTTAAACAAATCATTCATTGTCGGTTAACACTTTAGGTCTCAAGAATAACATTTAACAATCTTAGCTGACACCTGTTTCATTCTATGGCGAGTTTTACAAGATCTCACAGTTGTGGATTCCTAGCTTTCTGAGATTACCACTTGCAATGTTGCAGATTCCTTCACTGAGCTGGTAAGCCCGCACACATTAAATACAGTCACCCCTCCTTGTTAGATGTATATGATGAGCTATGATATATTTGTATAATGACTTGTCATGAAAACTGTTAGGCACAGTGAAGCCGCTTCCAAAGAATGTGCAAACAAGTAAGGGAAATAATGCACACGTCTCTTCTGAGGTATTAGGTCATTTGCTTTTGTTATTTCCTGTGAATCAGGGCCTATGTTTCAAGCAAAACATGGATGCAAACATATGGGTAGAACTAGAAGGGAGATTTGGCAAAAATCAGGCAACATATATTTTTTTCTTTTACTTGCATTGAGGTGGAGGAACTTTTAAGTGGGACAAAGCTAAAATAACATATATATTTTTTTAACTTTTGAGTCTTCCCCTAAATTGGCACTGTTGTCATGTATGCCTGCTCTGTATGTTCCTAATTGTGTCACTAGACGTTTTAAAAACAGAAATAATTTCAATACATGCAATATTACACAGTCTTACATATCTTAGATATTTTCAGCATAAAACAAATACAGTAAATAAAAACAATTTAACCTAAAGGCATTTACAACATGCTCTTGTTATGTCTAGATTCATGGTAACTCCCAGATGGCTTCTGGAGGCTCTCAACACCTCTCAACTTCCCTCACACGACAAACCTCCAATGGCGCCATTTCTCTGGACTTTGAATCTAATGGTGAATACACGTTTGTTGAAAAGCTGCAGGAGCGGTACAAATGTGCTGACTGCCATTCAGTCCTCCACAATCCCCACCAAACAGGATGTGGGCATCGCTTCTGTCACAAGTGTGTCACATCTTTGAGGTAAGAGAGCTTTTCAGAGAAATGAGCACTATGTTTTAGCCTTGTCTAAAGACAGCTTTAGTTGTTTCTACATCCTTATATATTTTTTAAAATCATAATTAAAATATGCACACATATACACTTGAGCTTTCCGTCAGTTCTTTTGAGTGATTTGTTCAGTTGTCATTCACTTTTTGCTCCCGCCCACCACAGCATACAGCGGTGGGTCATCCACTGGTTGTCTTTGACTGCTACTGATGAAATGTTGCCTGATCACATGTGTGCAGCTGCCAGAAAAGGTGTGCATTTCAGCGCCAGGATTGGTTCCCAGGCTTCTGAGCTACTCCTTCCGTTTTCTACTCGTTATTTACTTTGTTATAGTTTTCTTTGTTTATTGTATATGTTATCACACAATGATCACCCAAAATACATTTTAAAAACATGTGGCAAGCTTTGCAAGGCCCGAACCTATTGACTTTGCCAATGCTCATTAGATGCTTTGAACCAGTAATTAGTGAAGAATGAAACATATATCGCGGATTTGCCTTTTTAAATGATCATTAGATTAGTTCGAACTACAGTGGACCAGAACTAAATATCAAGGTCTTTTCTTGCATTTCAGAAAACTCTGCCCTTTGCCTTTTGTCTGATACACCATAGTTCATTTTACAGCACATCTGCTCTATGTCTTAGAAGCACTAGAGTCAATGTACAGAAAAACAATTGCTCTTGGCGATTGTCAAACCAATGTATATGTGCACTACTACTACCAACATTCAAACCATAATACTTCACCAGTCCTGAAAAGGAAGAAACCAAGGGATGTGTATATATACAAAATTATCTTTAATTCATTAAAACTTCATCAGAATGTGCATTACAAGATTCTCAACATTAAAACAGTACATAAGGCAGTGATACAAAAATATTAAAAGCCAACAAAGAGGGATTAAAAAAGACATAAAAATTAGTCATTCACAGTGGTTATCCCATTGTGGTGTTGGGCCTGAGGCCCACATGACGCTGCAATGATAGACGCAGGATAGTATGTATGTAAACTGGCCACGAGCACGTGCACCCGGGCCCTTTTATTAGCGGGGTCACGTGACTCGTCACACCCGTGATGGATGGGTGAGGGGGTGTAGTGTGCCCAGCCCTCGAGGGAGTGGCTGGCTTACAGGAAATGGAAAAACACTAGAACGTGTCCTGCAGGACACTACATTCCTCCCCAACTTTATTGAGGAACAAATAAATTGCTAGTCCAAACCTGTGGGAATAAAACAAAGTTAACTAGTTACCACAGGGTCCATCAGTCTCTAGAGTCAGGTGGCAGGACGACAGCAGACCTGGATTGGTGACTTGGCTTGCAGCAGAACCTTCTCGGCAGGCACCCGTAGTTTAACCTGAGGGCCTCAGGACACGACCGCTGGCTGGGAGACGTCCTCTGCATGCTGACAGTTCGTTGACGGTGATATGTCTTGCTGCCTTGCCTGATTTCCACTTTGCTGACATCCGTGATGGTCCGTGGTGGGTTCTAACAGTTTATTGTAGTGGGCTGCGTCACAAAAATGGATGGAGTCCTTACGGAGAGTTCACAGAGGTGTGGCAGAGCCGACTGTCTTTGTTGAACGGCTGGGTTGTGACCGGAAACCTGTCGGTGGGGCAGAGTCTCTGCTCGCTCTCCCGCCTGGGGAGGCCCGTTGCCGGGGTTGCTGCGGGACTGTAGTAGGGCTGCGCTGAGGGCTGCTTGTGTGCCAGCTGGTGGCAGCTGCAGGGCCGCGGAGGAGCCATTGCTTAGTCGACCTCCCAAACTCCCACGGGTGCATGAGTCGTGGAATAGACTTGCCTTTGCTGCTTCGGTTCCAGTGTATTCCAGGTTCACAGGGGGGCCTCTGGTTTCTTTTGTCTGCTGGTGTGGTGACGGTGCAGGACTCCTGTCCGCTGATCTTCTGGGAGTGGAGATGTTTGACGCAGGTGATGACGGCTGACGTGATGGCAGTTGCCAGCCATGTGGTGACTTGGGATGACAGGTGGTGGTAACTTGCTGGGAGTGTTGGATGTCCAGATGGACTTGGCAGCCAAGTGCCTCCGCCTTGCTGAGATGGAGTGTCTGTGGCGGCTTGACACGTAGAGTGTGGGGATCCTCCTTTGCCTGGCTTGGGGCCACTGCCGACTCCCTCTTGAGGCGGTGGGAGGACGGACACTCTGTGCTGATCTTCACCCTTTGTACCTGAGGACAGGAGCATGGATGCTGGTTGACTCAGACTGCCGACGCTCGGGGATGGACGGTCGCCTGGGAAAACGTCGGGATGAGACGTGGACTGCGCTTGCTGCGGCTTATGTTTGGTCTATCCGTGGCGCTGCATCCTGGGACGTCGGTCCGCCTTGGAGGCTGTCTGGCGTGTCAGGGTGTGCTCCTTGGCTGGCTGTGAGTCCTCGGTTTCCTCCCTTTGTTGGCTTTGTTCAGCCCACCTGTGCTCATCCGGTCTGTGCTGTCACTCTTCTTCTTTTCTCAGAGGGTGTTGCGTGTGGACCTCGAGGCAGTGCTGTTGTGGCACCGGCTTCTGCCTTTGCTCTGGCGTGCTTGTATGGATTAGTCACTTGGTGACGTGTTTCCTGCTTGCTGGGCGACGTGACGTCCGGTCTTGTGTCGCTGTTTGTTGGAGCACATGGTGCTGTGGCGGCCTGCCACGTGGGGTGTGCGACTCCTCTCTTGCCTGTGGTGGGTCCCTGCCGACTCCATCTGGAGGCAGTGCGAGGGAGGACACTGTTGGTGGTCTTCGGCCCGCCGTAGGGTTTCACTGTGGCGGTGGAGATGTGTGTGCTCTCCGACCTGCGTTCAGCAGTGTTTCTGTGTGGAGAGGTTTCCTGGGTGCTGACTGTGCCGTCAGGTTCACAGGTGCGACCTCCTGCGTGCTTCTGGCATTGTAATGTCCTTTGAGCGTCTGGTCTCGTTTGTGGACGTTCTCTTCTGGCCATGAGGTGCTTGCGTTGTAGCTTGTAGTTGTCCACCAGTAGGGTGGGTGACGACGACCTCTTCACTGGTGGTGGCTGTCTTGCGTGGTGCTCTGGGCTTCTGGCAGCCAGTGCCTCTTCTATTTCTGATAGGGTCCCGGGGCGTGGGAGTGCTGAGACTGCTTTTCCGTGAGTATCTTGTCGTGCTGAGCCTTGTAGGCTCCTTTGTTCCTGGGTGGTCCACACAAGTCATGTCTGACTGCTTGGGCGTGGAGACGCTTGCGGTGGCGCGATAGAGCCGTGCCTGATAGTTCCTGAGGCACTTCGTATCCGCGCTGTGACAGTCTTGTGCGAGTGTTGTGGGCGCAGGGGGGGGGGCCTTCGGGGTTTCAGGATATTTTCTGCCACCAGCTTTGTTTAGTAGCGACAGTCCCGGTACCAGGCGGGTCACTCTGCTATTTTCACTGCTTGTTGCCTGAGGCGGGGTCGATGATCCTGCAGGTACCTTGATTAATAGGGTGGCGGATACATTTCCTTAGGCTCGTTTGTGTAAACCAAATGCCCATCTCCTGGGCTATGTCGGATATGCTGTGTAATGGGCAGGTGCTATGTGGCTCGGTGGGCTTTTATGGTGGCCCAGGCACTCTTGTTTGGTGGGGCTGCGTGTCCTTCCTTGTTTGGATAGTTGCAGCTGGTTTTCCCTTTCAAAAATCTAGTCCTGTGCTGTGCTGTCGTACCCAGATCTCTGGTGTGGAGGCGATGTGGCTGTGGCACTTGGTTTGTCCAATGCTTGTCTATCCCTCGGCTTGCTGTGTGCTTGGCCTGCAGTGTGGCCAACCGGCCACTGGGTGTCAGTGTTGCTTTCTTCCAGTTGTGGCTGAAGTTTCTGCTGGAGCCCTGCTGGGTTCCTCCATGCTCCAGGCCTCGCGGAGGCCTCTGGGGCCTCTCCTGATCCTCGGACTGCAGTGGCTGCTACTCGTGACAGTCCTTGGTCGCTCCTGGGGGTCCAACACACACGGATCATGGACGTGCCCCTCTGCGAGATTTACCTCTGTCTGAGGTGAGTCTAGTCTGCCACTTAGTTGGGGGGCTGTAGTATTGTGCATGGGGCACACATGTGGAGAGTTGTGCCATGTCCTCGGGATGCCCGGCAGCTCTTCACACGCTGTCCGGGCGGGAAAGGATCTGCGTTACCCTCGGCAGTGGTTGCACACTGTCTCTTGGTGCAGTCGGCCTCGTACGGCAGTCTCATACCACTTCAGCCACTGCCTGGGATTGTGTGTGTGTGTTAGCTGCGGGCAGTATTTGGTGTCCTTTACCCCACAGCAGCCTCGTCACACGCTGCGGGGCGGGGGTCATTACGGCTCCGACCGGGTGCGGCGAGGTGGGCTCTCGCAGGTGTGTGGGCGCACGAATTGACTGCGGGTGGGCTCCGCTTGCTACAGTCATTGGGGGGGGGGGGGGGGCGCTTCATGCTCATGCGGCCCCCCAGGCAGTCTAGAGCTCGCGGGCTCACCTTCGACCTACGGGCCTATTCTCTTGTTGCGGCCGTGGTGGGTGGGCTCCGCCCGGCCGGTGTTCCTCTCCGCTGGGGGTCACATCGCGGCCGGCTCAGGTGGGCTCTGGCCGGGCCGCACTCCGTGGCGAGGGACCTCAGTGGCGGCCGACGCGGGTGGGCTCCGGTCGGTCGCTTCTTTCTGGGCACCGTTGCGGCCGGCGCAGGTGGGCACTGTCCGGTCCGCACTTCTTCTCCGGGGCTCTTTTCCTGGCAGGCAGGGCGGCAGGCCTTACCGGGGTGGACACCTGGACGCCACGTCCTCGCAGGCCCAGGGCTCTTCACACGCCCTGCAGGCCATCGGACGTGCTCCTCGCCGGCTTCTGGGAGTGCCCTCGACCCGGGCAGCTCTCACCGGGATCTGCGCTCCCTTCTCCCTCTCACGCGGCGGGGGTGAGGTGCGGCAGGCTCTCACCGGGACAGCGTCGCCTCCCCTCTTTTCCCCGGTGCCAGAGGTACAGCAGTCCCCGGTAGCTGTGCTGGGGCAAGGGGCGGCAGTTTCACGCCCGATGTTTCCTGCTGGCTGCACTGGCGAGGAACGTGGCGATGTGATGAGGTGCTTGCCCTGGACCTCCGGCCTCCTTAGTCTGCTTCAGACGTCGGGTGGGGGCACGGCTAGATTTGGTGGCCGCTCTGTGACTGCGGAGGGCGGCGATGCATCAGATCACCCTTACAGTCGCTGGGGCTGTGGGAAACGCTGTGGGGTGCCGCTTCTCAGGCACGTCCCTTTTCTTCCCCCACGAACGACGAGAAGTGGGGTGCTGCATACCAGGCCTAATTCCTCCCCCACGAGGAATGATGAAGCGCCGAGCGGCAGGCATGCGGGGTTAGCTACCCACCTCGTCGCCAATGTGGTGTTGGGCCTGAGGCCCACATGACGCTGCAATGATAGACGCAGGATAGTATGTATGTAAACTGGCCACGAGCACGTGCACCCGGGCCCTTTTATTAGCGGGGTCACGTGACTCGTCACACCCGTGATGGATGGGTGAGGGGGTGTAGTGTGCCCAGCCCTCGAGGGAGTGGCTGGCTTACAGGAAATGAAAAAACACTAGAACGTGTCCTGCAGGACACTACACCCATCAGAATCAAATGACAGTATTGATAACATTTAGTTTTTAACAATCAATACTATGCGTTCCTTGGATGTAACCTCACACAGACAAGCGTGTTTGTAGAAGGTAAGGCATGGCAACCCCGTCTGTGCCTGGACCGCGCCTATTGCCACAAACCCTGTTCCTTCACTCCCTCCTAAACAACTCTGCAACTTTCCCCTGATCTCAACCCGGACGCCCATCGCCACACTGCAGCCTCACCGCACTGCACCACACAGAAGGAGCTCTCGTTGCACCCAGTGCTGCTTCACGGGCAGTGTTTCACCCACCACAACCACACCTCCCACACAAAATACAAACAGCACACGTCCTTCTCCCACCTAACAACCCGCACCCCAAGGCAAACTGTCATGCAGCCGCCTAAACACCTGCTTACTCAGCAAAATGGCCACAGAAATCTGGAACAACCTGGACAACTACGCCCCGGACATCCTGTTACTTTTTTTTAAAAAGGTGTTTTTTTTTAGGGTTTTCATATTCAAACAAAAAGCAGTGCCACAAAACATTTGTAATATTACGATTCGGCGTACAGCTACCATTCCAGTGATCTCTAGATAGTAGCGCGTCTGTAAGTTCATGTATCGGGTGGCTCAGCCATCAGAATGCTGCAGTGTGGAGTAACGGAGGTATGTGCGCTAATATGGCAGGTGTCAATGTGTCCACTCTGCTAACTGGGGTAGTGCCCCTAAACTGGGGAGGGGGACGATGATTCGGGTTCAACTATAGGCGGGACCACACATGCAGAAGGGGAACTGATGAGGCCAGCGCTGAGCTCCAGCTGGATCAAGATGGGCGTTGCGAGAGAGGCCAAGGGGTGGACTACTAACTACTATCCTGACCCAAAGTAACGAGTGGCAGCACAGCAGTGGGGAGGAATATCCAGAAGGCACAGTGACTTATGGGCAGGGACACTTTTGGCAATGGGCAGTGGCTTGACCAGACTCTCTTAAATGAGTATAAATCTTTTGTCCATGCGGAATTTGCGGGGGAGGTCATTGTTCAGGTGAGTTGCTCGAAATGATCAAGGAGGTTGTCCTAGGACGCTGAAAGGTATCGCTTGCGCAGGTGCCTGACTTCTTCATAGCACAGTTCCTCCCCCTCTGCCTTTCCTCACATCTGCATTGCCCCATGCCACGCCGCCTCTGATGGCGCCTACTCCACCCTCCACTGTAGGGTGATGACTCCCCTAGCAAGCTGGAGGATCATGCCAGCAAATCATGTCCTCACCCGTGTTGCCGCCTACGTTTGAATATGCCAAGAGTGCAAGCTTCCCATGTGTTGATGTCAGTAAGTTCGATGACCTCTTGTAGTACAGTGGAGATCGAGTGCCAGTAAGAGGATAGGAGTCGGCAGGACCACGATATGTGCTGCAGATCCGCAGAGACCAACCGGTAGCAGGGGCAACTAAGGTGTGCATGGGGGGGAGAACCAGTTAAGCTAACAGCTTAACTGGTTCTTCCCCCACCTTAAAAAACTTCATTGGTATACTTTTAAACCGAGCATTTCTGGACCTCCTGTTTCATACCGAAACATGGCTGACCATTGAGTCGGCACCCGACATCGCAACAACCATCTCAGCAGGATACAAGGTCCCGTGGCCGGACTGCCAACACAAACCAGAAGGAGGAAATGTGATTATGTTGAAAGAATCCAACAACTGCACCACAACTTCAGGGAATACAACCCCCTACATGGAGCACCTACATTTCAAACTACAAATCTCAGCACTCCACCACACTCGTCGAAAGACTTGGAAACATCGGACTGACACAGCACATCGCTGGACCCACACACTCAGCTGGACACACCCTTAACCCACTTTTTGTCTATCTTCAACTGCATCAAAATCACTGCAACTACACCTCTCACCTTGACTGATCACATCATCATCCACTTCCAAATCCGCAACCCTTGCCAATCAAAACCTGCCACCACAAGCCGGGTCAGGCTCAGTTGGAACAGTACCTTGAAGTCTAGCTGACCTCGGACCCTCCGCTAGAACCAGTCCAACACCACGATCACCACAGCGACATCAAACAGCTCGACGGGTGGATCACAAAATACGCTGCCCTCTGCACCCACATCCTCCTGAAAACAAGAAGGACCCAGAAGAAGGCTATTTGGTACACTGAGGAACTCGGTGCAACCAATAAATACTGCAAACAACTGGAAAGAAGTTGGAGAACAAACAAGGAGACCTACAAAGCAGCCCTGAGACGCTACTACCAGCAGATCAGAGAAACGAAAATTACGGCCCTAGCAGAGTGCATAGACAAGAACTCCAGTAGCTGTAAAGAAATCAGCTAAGTCCTAACCCATATCCTGAATCACTCCATCACCACTGCAACATTCCTGAATGCCTGGAACACGAGATGGTCAATGCACTGCGAAAGAACCCTTCAGCAGACCCCACCCAACTAGCAAACTACTGCCAGTTATCCCTTCTACCCACCCAGCCAAGGTTATGGATAACTCTTCAACAAGCAACTCGCTCACTACCTGAGCACACACCTACTCCTAGGCACCCAGCAATCAGGTTTCCAGCACAACCACAGCAGCGAGACAGCTCTCATTAACAGACGTTATCAGGTTGATCCTCGGCCGTGGAGAAACTTAAGCCCTCATACTACTTGATTTCTCAGCAGCCTTTGACACAGTCTTCGCCACCTGCATGACCTTGAAAGTCACCTGGATGAGATCAAAATGCCTCATCCTCAACATATACAGAACTGAAGAAGTGAACTTCGGAAGGGAAACATCTGCTTGGGCCTCTACCTGGTTGCATCAGACTTCACTTCTAAACACCTACTCTCACCACGCATGCCAGAAATGTAGGAATCATCCTAGATGACAAGCTCAACATGACAGCTCAGGGAAATGCAGTGACCTCCAGATGCTTCTACACTCTGAGGATGCTGCAAAAGATCCTCAAGTGACTACCAGAGAATACTAAGAAAGCGGTTATACAGGCCCTGATTGCCAGCAAACTCGGCTATGGTAATGCACGCTAAGCATGAATCACCAAGAAGGTCCAGAACAGACTCCAAACCATCCAAAACGCCTCTGCTAGACTCATCCTCAACCTACCTCGCTGCACACACATCACTCCTCACTTTAGAAAACTTCACTTGCTCCCCATACATAAACGCTCTCACACACTCATACAAATCATTACACAACCCCACGGCCTACCCCAACATCTGCGTACAATTCCACCTACATTCCAGGCACCTCTGCTCAGCTGGACTCTCACTAGCACACATACCCCATATCCCAAAACCAAAGCAGGAGGCTGCACTTTCTCTTACTTCTCCCACTAAATGTGAAACTACCTCTCGCATCACACCAGACCCTCATCATAGCTTCTTGAGTTCCACAAGAAGCAGAATACCTGGCTCTTAGAATAAACTCACCTGGGAGACAGCCGCCTACACACCTGCAAAGCGCCTGGATACTCTCATGGTTTATTAGCATGCTATACACATAAACAGAACATAACAAATCATGTTGCCAGCATGAAAATAGCTGTTGTTTTTATGTACCTCTTTCTTCCACATTTTATCAGTTTCTAATCACTGTAAATAAGAAGTGTTGCAGGTACCATGTTAATGATACTCAATTTACTGACCTCATTGAAGGCTGACTTGGCCTTGCCATGATTCAAATACAGATAACAGCAGATGCTGTTGCATTCACTCAACTGAGCCACCATTACCTGCTATGTTTGAGGAATACAAAATATTTGGCAGTGGTGTCTTTCAGAGTTTTTGAATAGTATGTTTTGTAAAGTAGCTTAGGGGCTTGAGTCTGTACTGGTTTTGTGCATGCATGATGTACTTGATTTAAAAAAATGTGTAGTGTACACACCTCTCATCACTTAAATGAGAACTGAGAAGTCCTCATCAGCATGCTCAAACACAGGATATTTAGAAATTCATTATATATTACGTCTTCAGTATCATGTACTATATATTTGCCATTGATATGTGTGAGGAGGGGTGTTGTATTAGAAAGTAGGTTCTTCATACAAGACCCTGGAGCCATTATGGTAGGATATAAGTTCTTTATTTCATGTTAGGCCTTAGTTTTCAGCAACAACAGGTACGTTGTGTCAGCCTCGGATGTACGACGTTACAACGCATACTTTTACAACGCGTGCCGTTACTACGCAACTTTTACAACGCAAGTCGTAACAACGACTTGCGTTGGGGGGTGCTGGATAGTAAATATTTTAATTTACTATTCCAACTCCAGTCCCCGTGGATAGTAGGGAAGGAGTTGGATAGTAAATTAAACTATTTACTATCCTGGAGCGCCCCCAGCGCAAGCCGGTGTAACAACTTGCGTTGTAAAAGTTGCGTGGTAACAGTACCGCGTTGTAAAACCTTTGTTGTAAAGGTTGTTCCCCGTCAGCCTCCATCCTCCCTTTACTTGTGTTTATATCCAAGCTTCCACTCCACAGCACAACCCAGTATTCTATTACATTATTCACTCTCAGCATTCCAGAAACCAGCTCAAACATATAGAGAATGGGGACACATAGGATAATACTAATGGGTGGTAAATTAAAGGGTGAAAGAGAGAGATGAATGGAAGGGAGGATTGCTGGGTGAACAGAAGCAGGGATGGATGAAAGTATGGCTAGATGGGTGTAAGGATAAATGGATAGGATGTGAAAGAATTGATGAGTAAAAGTATGGAAGGATGAAGAGATGTAAAGGTGGAAGGGTGGAACAGTCTATGGATGAGTGCATGGAGAGAGAGAGAGTGAGAAAGGAGAGAGAGAGATATATATGCAGGAATGTTGAAAGGAGCTGGAGATTGTGTAACAAACTTGAGTATGTCAGCAATGCTATGCAATGTACAGTTTTAAGCAAAAGCTACACAATTGGTGGACGGAATGCAGAACAAATCAAAACATTCACCCCAGGCAAGAGATCTGGGTTAAATCCATCATTCTTTTGCTCACCATGCTACCCCAGTTTAGGCCTGGCCATATGCAAATCAGTCTTGACCATGTGCCTCATGGGAACAGTCCATCCCGAACTGGTAAGCCAGGTCCTCCCTGGACTGGAAACAAGCATCCTAACACCGGTCGGTTACGGCGTTTCACCCCTCATCAGCCAGGATAGCTTGAATCCAGTGTCACAGTGAGCCCGGGACCCACATCTGGGCATACCCGCTGCACTTAGGGTGGGAAAGCAAAAGACACACAATTGATGTATGGACTGCAGAACAAATCAAAACATTCACCCCCAGTCAAGAGATATGGGTTAAATCCATCATTCTTTTGCTCACCTTGCCACCCCAGTTTAGACCTGGCCATATGCAAATCAGTCTTGACCCTGTGCTTCATTGGAACGGATGTATGACGTTACAACGCATACTTTTACAATGCATACCTTTACAACGAAATTTTTACAACGCAAATACTATTACAACGCATGTATTTACAACGCATGTTTTTACAACGCAGGTTCCTTTACAACGCATACCATTACAACGTAAGTATTGGTAAGTATATATTAATTTTTAATTGTAAATTAATTGAAATTATTATAATTTAATGTAATGTAATTTAATTGAATTTCATTTCATTTAATTAATTTAATGTAAATTTAATTTTACTTTATTTTTAACCTGTACCCCTGTACCCCAAAAACCCAAAACTGACCCTGAACCCTAAAAATACCCCTTTACCCAAAAACCCCAAACTGACCCTGAACCCTAAAAATACCCCTTTACCCAAAAACCCAAAACTGACCCTAAACCCTAAAAATACCCCTTTACCCAAAAACCCAAAACTGACCCTGAACCCTAAAAATACCCCTTTACCCAAAAACCCAAAACTGACCCTGAACCCTAAAAATACCCCTTTACCCAAAAACCCAAAACTGACCCTGAACCCTAAAAATACCCCTTTACCCAAAAACCCAAAACTGACCCTGAACCCTAAAAATACCCCTTTACCCAAAAACCCCAAACTGACCCTAAACCCTAAAAATACCCCTTTACCCAAAAACCCCAAACTGACCCTAAACCCTAAAAATACCCCTTTACCCAAAACCCCCAAACTGACCCTGAACCCTAAAAATACCCCTTTCCCCAAAAACCCAAAACTGACTCTGAACCCTAAAAATACCCCTTTACCCAAAAACCCAAAACTGACCCTGAACCCTAAAAATACCCCTTTACCCAAAAACCTAAAATTGACCCTAAACCCTAAAAATACCCCTTTACCCAAAAACCCAAAACTGACCCTGAACCCTAAAAATACCCCTTTACCCAAAAACCCAAAACTGACCCTGAACCCTAAAAATACCCCTTTACCCAAAAACCCAAAACTGACCCTGAACCCTAAAAATACCCCTTAAAAAAACCCAAACATATAACATTTTAAATATAATTATATACTTACCAATACTTACGTTGTAATGGTATGCGTTGTAAAGGTACCTGCGTTGTAAAAACATGCGTTGTAAATACATGCGTTGTAATAGTTTTTGCGTTGTAAAAGTTTCGTTGTAATGGTAGTGCGTTGTAAAAGTTGCGTTGTAAAGGTTGTTTCCCCATTGGAACAGTCCAGCCGGAACTGCCAAGCCATGTCCCGCCTGGACCGGAAACAACCATCTTAGGACTGGTGTTGGGGTTTCACCCCTCATCAGCCATGATAGCTTGAATCCAGTGGCACAGTGAGTCCGGGACCCACGTCTAGGCATACCCGGCGCACTTAGGGCGAGAAAGCAAAAGTGGATGGTATTTCTTCAAACCATATTACCTTCTTATTCAAAGTCATTTGAAAAAAAAATATAAACATGAATGAACAAAATACTTTTTAGAAACATTGTCAATATTTCTTCAACAAGGCTACACCTACCCTTCCCCACATTAACGCAAAGATATTCCAACAAAACTATAAAGTCATACTATATTCACTGATATCCTACAGCCTACAAATATGCTACAATTGTGACCAACAAAACACCACACTTCTACTATGTGGCCGAATACTTATATATTCGTGAGTGCACACTCACAGAAACAAGCAGCAATGCTCACACAAAGCATTCCAAGAATGCCCTTTAAAATACCTCCCTAGTGTCTGGATTCTTTCCCTCTTTCACTCGCTTTTCTCTCTCTCTCACACACACACACACACACACACACACAGGCAAACACCCAGACACAAGCAGACAGACACTCACACAAAAGACTCAGGTGGGCTAAAGGATATTTTACACTCCTTATCTCCCGTGGCTTTCTTAATTGCTGCGATTGCTGCTGTCAGCGGGGTACCTGGATTTGAGTGTGTGCACAAATGCACACCATGGTGTGAATGTGATTGACAGCATAGGGCCTGATTGGACCCTGCCCTGTCAAACGCAGCATGGTGGTGAACACCGGACATTATGCAGATGAGCCCTGCTGAATTGTTAAGAGGTGGCTCAGCTTGGGCGAGAGGCGCTTTGGCTGTCAGACAGCCTCGTTCCTGCGTGTGAGCTAAAGCAACAATGAGCCTACCTTTGATAAGTACAGGTACTCTCCTTGGCAGCAGAGAAGTGCCGGTACTCAGAGCGGTAAAAATGAGAAGTGCCGGTACTCAGTACCGGTGAGTGCCGGCCCATTTAAAGCACTGCTCTGGACATTACAACAGGCTTCTTTTACCATCTCTAAGCTGATGACACCAAAATATCCACCTCACTCTCCACCTTCAAACATATATCACTGGACAAGGTTAGATGTTATGTTTAGAGGGTGTTAGGGGAAAGTGTGCGGAGTACAGGCTTTTAAGCAAAAGATACACAATTGGTGGACGGAATGCAGAACAAAACAATCACCCCAGGCAAGAGATCTGGGTTAAATCCATCATTCTTTTGCTCACCATGCTACCCCAGTTTAGGCCTGGCCATATGCAAATCAGTCTTGACCCTGTGCCTCATGGGAACAGTCCATCCCGAACTGGTAAGCCAGGTCCTCCCTGGACTGGAAACAAGCATCCTAACACCGGTCGGTTACGGCGTTTCACCCCTCTTCAGCCAGGATAGCTTGAATCCAGTGTCACAGTGAGCCCGGGACCCACATCTGGGCATACCCGCTGCACTTAGGGTGGGAAAGCAAAAGACACACAATTGATGTATGGACTGCAGAACAAATCAAAACATTCACCCCCAGTCAAGAGATATGGGTTAAATCCATCATTCTTTTGCTCACCTTGCCACCCCAGTTTAGACCTGGCCATATGCAAATCAGTCTTGACCCTGTGCCTCATTGGAACAGTCCAGCCAGAACTGCCAAGCCATGTCCCGCCTGGACCGGAAACAACCATCTTAGGACTGGTTTTGGGGTTTCACCCCTCATCAGCCATGATAGCTTGAATCCAGTGGCACAGTGAGCCCGGGACCCACGTCTAGGCATACCCGGCGCACTTAGGGCGAGAAAGCAAAAGTGGATGGTGTCCTAGGACCTGTAGGACTTGTATTTTCATATATCCATCCTGCAGTCCTACAGACTTGAAATGAAATGAAAACAACATTTATATAGCGCGATAGCTACCCTGAGGCATCCCAGTGCTGCAGACGAATGCGGACAGACAGAGAAGGTCCAATAATTAAGTGCAATTGTTAAAGAGCAGTGTTTTTATGAGTTTACAAAAGGGCAGCAGATTAGGCTCTGCCCGTATGTGTGGGGGGAGAGCGTTCCATAGCTTGGCGGAGTTATAGGGAAAGGAGCGTCCGCCACATCTAGCTCTCTATTCTTGGGAGTAGGGCGAGGGAAGAGGACGCCAAGCGGAGGTTTCTGCTAGGTTGGTAAGGAATTATCATAGATCGGCTGATTGCTGCGCCATTCCTCCAAAAGGCCTTGTGAGCAATACACATGGCTTTAAATTGAATTCTCTCCCTAACAGGCAGCCAGTGAAGGCTCCTCAGTGCCGGTTTTGCGGATTGCCGGTAAGGGGTCTGGAGGAGCAGGCGTGCTGCGCAGTTTTGAATGTTCTGGAGCTTGTGTGTAGTGGATTGAGGGGCTCCTAAATGAAGGGCGTTCGCATAGTCCAACTGGGATAGAATGACAGCCTGGAACATGATTATTTTTGCCTGAAATGACAGAATAGGGAGCATTTTGCATAGCATCCTCAGCAGGTCATAGCAAGTGGACAATAGTTTTGCCGTTCAAGGAAAGCCAGGACCATGTTAAGTTTGCTATGCTCCCTTCCAGCCTCACCAGAGCCCCTTGGGGGTTCATGAAAATGATGCGAAAACTAACCGCCTACCCAAACAATGTAAGGAATGCAACAGTCAAAAACTCAATCTTTTGCAGTACATATATGTTGGGTCAAAACATTCAATATAAATACACATAATCCATTTAACTTTTTTAAATTATTTCTTCAAACCATATTACCTTCTTATTCAAAGTCATTTGAAAAAAATATATAAACATGAATGAACAAAATACTTTTTAGAAACATTGTCAATATTTCTCCAACAAGGCTACACCTACCCTTCCCCACATTAACGCAAAGATATTCCAACAAAACTATAAAGTCATACTATATTCACTGATATCCTACAGCCTACAAATATGCTACAATTGTGACCAACAAAACACCACATTTAAACAGTAGGGGAACACAACGAGATGTAAACATTGCATATAAGAACATATGCATAACAGTAATATTTTCTTGGGAGAATTCAAATATGCAACTAAATACTTCTCCTTGGAAGCAAGCTACTATATGACATCTCTTGTATGTAATCAATACATTAATGTTTCTTTCCTTTTCAACTCATAACATACAGTAAACATAACTTTTCTTGAAAACCCAAATAGATAGGATATTTCATCTTGTTGTGTATATTCCAAACTTTACACAACCTTTAATTCCCCAATATGTTGCCACCGATGCGTGTTTTAGTACCACACAAATATGCGGTCATGCACCTTCCTCAGGGCGCTTGTAAATGATTCAAGAACAAGGGGGAGAAGGAGAGCAAATGGTAGCCGAGGTGAAGAAAACACCTGTAAAATATATAAATAAACTTCATAAAGCTCATAGTACTAAATGACTCACAGGAACAAAAATCCATATCAGACATTACTTGTGTAATCTGAAGGAAAGATCAACTGGTGGTAAATGGTATAATTCACCGATAGACATATCATACCTTCACCAACACCCATGTGCCTTGTTAAACCAGCATTAGTTAAACATGATAACCATATATGCGACCCCCACCAGACTTAACTCATACTGTGAAGGAGTAATGAAGCCCAACCACCTCACTGTACACATATAAATAGAAGACCTACACTTGAGGACACACAATCCTCCAAGTTCTTCAGCAATGATGTAAGGAAAAAGAATTTCCTTTACTGTAGTTGGAGTAGCTATAGAGGATAAAACACAAAGATGACTACCTGTCCTCTCACTATCGGAAAGGGAAGAGAAATAAACGTATTCATACAAGAATCCCATACCTAGTATCCCATATATGCCACAACAATACTCAGTTGGTGAGCTGGTGAATAGGGACATGAACCATTAAAACAATCTCATAAGTCTCAATTTCCTCCGTGTGGTGTTCATGAAAGCGATGGCAGTGGTTAGGGCCCCTCTTCGGGTGTTGAAGATATCAGTAGTCCAGTACCTCAACATCTGGCTGCTGAAGTCGGGTTCCCAACAGGGATTCATGGACCACCTCTGGAAGACCGCAAACCTCTTAACATCATTGGGGTTCACTATGAAGGAGCTGAAGTCACACCTGATTCCTTCACAGAGGCTTCCATTCACTGGAGCAATCCTTAACACAATAGAGTTCAGAGCATTTCATCTGTATACGAGACCAAGACATTTTGGCTCTGATCCCAATGTTTTAGGCTTGATACTGAATGTCAGTGAGAGGAGCTCTAGGGCTTCTTGGCGTCTTAGTGTCCTGCATCCTCCTTATCAGCTGTGCCAGGTGTCACATGAATGCTCTGCAACGTAGCTTGAAGGTCCATTGGGTACAGCATGAAGGCAATCTGAATGATGCCATCCTGATCTCAGAGGAGATGGCTCAAGATCTGCAGTGGTTGCTACTCTAACACAATTGGTCCAATAGCAGTCTCTCCCTCCCACACCCAGAGCTGGTGATGGTGACAGACATATTCCTGCTGGGCTAGGGCGATCATGAGGGGACTTTGGTCTCTGGTGGAGGGATGGCTCCATGCGAAGCTGCTGCAGTTGCGGCCCATTTTTCTTGCTCCAAGGCCTTCCTTCCGCCAATCAGGTGGCGGCCAGTGCAGGTTGCCATAGACAACACCACCACCATGTGGTACTGCAACAAGTAGGGCAGAGTGGGGTCTTGGGTCCTGTGTCGGGAAGCTCAGCACCTCTGGATATGGCTGGAGCGTCAGAGTAGTTTCCTGAGTGTAAACCACCTGGCAGGGTTCCTGAATGCTAGGGTTGACGAACTGAGCAGGCAGTATTTGGTGGTCTACTTCCTGAGATGGCGCAGAGTGTCTTCCAACAGTGGTGAGAACCCTGACTAGATCTCGTCACCACTGCTTTTGCAAGAACACTTGTAAAGAGGTACATTCTGGCTGTAAAGAAACACAGGGCTCCTCCCTACCCCTGCCTTTCCTGCCGAGAGTTCTAAAAAAGATCAGGAATAAGCAGGCCCAGGTAATCTTAGTGGCTCTGGATTGGGCCAGGAGAGTGTGCTACTCAGACTTTCAGAGCCATCTTCCTCCAATCAGGCTACAGCTTTGTGGGGCCCTCCTGTCTCTGTCCCTGAATCTGTGCAGTCTAACTCTCCATGTGTGAAAATTCAGCTGCGACAACCGACTGCGTTTGATCTGCCGCCTAGTGGTAGATGTCATTGTTACTGTCAGGTGCCCTTCTACGAAATCTGTTTATAATGGGCGCTGAGGCAAATTTGTAGCTTGTTTGATGTTGGCAGGACTGACCCTTTCAAACAAAGCTGTTATATGTCCTTTGGTTTCTTATATCTTTGGCCCACAAAGGTCTTGCAATGGGCACATTTAAAGGTTATTTGTTGCCCCTATCAGTTTTTAAGTCTGCTGGACCTACCATCCTTGTTTTAGTTACCCGTTGTAATGACATTTATTAAAGGCTTGATACATATTTTCTCCCAAACAGTTTGTGTGAGACCGTATCTTGCTTTTCATGCTTCTCATGTGTACACGCTTCAAGCTGATGCCTAGCTTTTCAATGCGTCTCTCGGCTTTAAAGGCCATCTTCCTCACTGCCTTTACGTCAACACGTTACATAAGTGAACTTTAGGCACTTTAAGTGATTTTCGACCGACATCACCTTTCTCCTAGGCAAGTTGGTGCTGAGGAATTGAGCAGCATTCTTGCCAAAAGTAGTGACTCCCTCCCACATTGAGCAGTCCATCATTGTGCTAACATTCTATGCTCCCCCTCACCTCTCCATCGGCTGGACCCCAAAAGGGCTTTCAGCTTTTGCATTGATCATACCAAGGACCATCAGTGGACAATCAACTGTTTGTGGGGTTTTCCAGAGGAAAGAAAACGCACGCGTTTGCAGAAAAGAACCCTGTCGAAGTGGATAGTTCTCTACATCAAGATTTACTACCCACTGGCCAATAAGCAGCCTCGGGAATGTCTAGCAGCCCATTCCACCAGGACTAGGGCTTCTACCACTGCAGAGTGCCTGTACTTGATGTATTGATATATGATATATTTCAGGCTGCGGCGTGGGCATCAGTGCACGTATTCTGTTCACAAAGCACTAACGCCTTGACAGCCAGGTCAAGCAGGAATGGTCCTGCAGGACTTTTTGGTCTGAGTCCACTCCACAGACCCTCCATCTGGGAAGATACTAAGGTGTGAAATCTGCAGCTAGAAGTATACGTTAGAAGAATAAGTAACTTACCTCCAGTAACACTGTTTCTTTTGGATGTTCTATCTAACCACATATTCCTCACTGCCCTTCCATCTCCCCGTTCTGTGGGGTGGCGCTTTTTAACTTCTGAAAAGGTCCCAAGTTAGTATTCAGTACATTACAAACCATGTGTCTGAGGGCATGGAAAGAGAATAGACCAAAAACTTATCACAGCGCTTAGGGGTGGTGTTGAGTCAGAACTGCATGGTGCCACCTAGTGGCACTCATAAGCACTACAATGGAGAAAAGAGTTCCGGATCCAGTCTGGAGCATGGTGAGTATTTTAAAGGGAGAGAATCTGCAGTTAGATAGAGTATCCATCAGAAAGAATGTTATTAAAGGTAAGTAACTTGTTCATTAGGTATGCTTCAGTGTTTTCTGTAGTTTTAAGAATGTTCCAACGTCCTTGACTTTTCTGGTATTTGTATTATTTAATAAGTGTTTTTTTATCCATGAGAAAAATACATTGTTGTAGAGTATGTAGAAACTGCTGCCATCTCATTTCTGTCATCCACTACTTGTATAAAGTGTTCAACATTGGTCAGTTATTTTGTCGCTGGCTTGAGGGACACTACCTTAGGGATAGGACCACTGCCTCTCTCTGGACCAGTGCTTTAAATGGGAAAAAATAAGTGCAGGTACTCTGAAAATTAGCTATGAGTGTAGCAAGTGGGTGGGGCTAAGGACAAGACATATAAGACACTTCTAGTATGTGGCCGAATACTTATATATTCTTGAGTGCGCACTCATAGAAACAAGCAGCAATGCTCCCACAAAGCATTCCAAGAATGTCCTTTAAAATACCTCCCTAGTGTCTGGATTCTTTCCCTCTTTCACTCGCTTTTCTCTCACACACACACACACACACACACACAAAAAACAGGCAAACGCCCAGACACCTCGTTCGTGTGTGTGAGCTAAAGCAACAATGTGCCTACCTTTGATGAGTACAGGTACTCTCCTTGGCAGCAGAGAAGTGCCGGTACTCAGAGCGGTAAAAATGAGAAGTGCCGGTATTCAGTACCAGTGAATACCGGCCCATTTAAAGCACTGCTCTGGACATTACAACAGGCTTTTTTACCATCTCTAAGCTGATGACACCAAAATATCTACCTCACACTCTACCCTCAAACAGATATCACTGGACAAGGTTAAAGGTTATGTTTGGAGGGTGTTAGGGGAAAGTGTGCGGAGTACAGGCCTTAGGTGCAGGCAATGCACCCAGAGCATGCTGAGCATCAAGAGAGCCCTATTGACCTGGGTCTTGAGGTCAGGTCACATCCTGTGCCTAAAGGGACTGGGCACCGTTGGGTGCTGAGTTCAGAATTCTTGCACCCTCAGGGCCTCATTTATGAGGTTTTGACATAAGGCAGCGCCGCAAGGAAACTTGCTGCGCTGCCTTACCTCAAAACAAAAGGGCAAGAATGTGCTGTATCTATGTGATACGGTTCATTTCTATCCTTTTCGCCAGTGCCGGTGCACAATGGGCTGCCATGCGCCAACGCAGGCACCCTTGCACCATGGTGCAATAGTGCCTGCGTTGCGGGGCTGATTGATTTTCTGCAGGAAGGGACACCTTCCTGCACAAAATAAATCAATTCAGGTGATTTCCTCTTTCTATATGTGCTGCAGGATGGTGTGGCGTTAGATTCTGACGTATTCCCAGGTTTACAATTTCGTGCAAACCTGGGAATGCTTCAGATTCCGTGGGTGTTACATGGGAACACCCATAGCAACACCCATGGAACGCCCCTTTCACGCAGTGTTCTCCATGAAATGAAATACCAGTATTTGTAAAGCACTCAGCCACCTCCGAAGTGGTGCCCCGGCGCTGGGGGCCCTCGGGAAGATTAGGCAAGCTATTGCCCAGAGTCACATGGTGCTGAGTTAACCTGCCGCTAGCACCGGGGACCGAACTGTGAACCCAGTAGCCCAGAGTCAGGCACCCTGGCCGCTGCGCCACACCTCTTCCACCTCTACCCATGAAAAGGGTACATATTTACAAGGCCATGAAACGCCACATAAGGTGGCTTTACGTTGCCTTGTAAATATGCCTGGGCACATTGCGTCACCGGAACATCAAAAAAGTGACATTCCGGTGCCACAAGGGGCCTCATAAATTAGGCCCACAGTTTGGGTTCCTGTGCAAATGTTAGTCTATGCTTACAGAGCCTTCTGGGTGTGGCCCAAAGTTACACCCAGTTCATTTGGGGGATTAAAGGTGTTGAGGAACCTTAGTCTTGTCATTGATGTTTACAGCTGGGATGTGATGTGATGTCACCCTGGATATCACTGATGATGTAATTGCTGATGACATCTGTGAGCAGTGTAATGGGGACATTTATGGTCGTATTCCTTACCATGACTTACACATTTCAGTGTTTTTATGTTTAAACACCATAACGTCCAGTCAGGGGAGATGTTTAAAAGAAATTCCTGTTCTTTAAAGCAACCATTATTTCCTCCTTTGCGTAAAGTACCATAACTTTATTTTCTCTTACAAAACATTTGCAGTTAATTATTTGGCTGTGGGTTTAATGATATAGTTTGGCTCCACGCTAAAGTAAGAAATGCTGTGAATAGCCTTTGACCAACCCACTTTGCCCTGAGCACCTGTGCACTACGTTGGAGCAGGGCATTTATTCTGGCCATTCTCTGTGTCCAGCTCCCATATGACCAGATCTCACTTCATACAACTTTCAGCAGCGCACAGCAGCATTTGCCTTTCACAGTGCCATGCTCCCAGTCTGTGCGCCCAGGGTATGTGTTCAACAGAGCAATATATTTTGATAAATCTAAACTTGGGCAGCTACAATACACAATTTTCTACATAAGCAAGTACATTATGTGTGTGTTTTTATTTTATTTACAGAGAACATAATGAACAGCCTACGTGTCCTTTAGATAAAGAAATTATAAGACCTCATGAGGTAAGGCAGTTATTTACTTTTGAAACTCTTTTCGCTACATATCTGTGTCATTGGCTGTTTTATGTCGCACAGGGAAGTATTTCGTTTTTGGCTGTTCCCAAGTCTATCTCATTTTAGGTCACTAACCTGTCTGTAGTTAAAGTTGAAAGTATATTTTTGTAACATACACAGATATTCCTTATCTTATAAACAGTGTTGGCTTGCATTGTCTCAACCAGAACATTGCTTTGAGCAGTTTTCCTCTCCCAAACATAGGTGAAGTGGTGTTAATGTGAAATGGGGGAAATACTTCTGTACCTAAGGTACCTTCTGGTCTTAACTTGGTGGCGAGTGTATTCCAGTGAATTATGTCTCACATTTGTATTTGTTATTACCTTTATTTATCTTTTCAACACCTATGAGACTAGTGTACAGTGTTATTAACACGTATTTGTAAGACAGTACTGCAGTGTGTCATGACAAAAGTTGGATCCCTTGATTTTTTTAACATGGTAAAAACTTCAGGGAACAGAGGTTCGGCCTCACACTCACTCTGATTCTGCCTCTGTCATGTCTTCAGGCATTCCTGACTCTTCCTGATCACTTGCGTTGGAGTCTGATGGTAAAAAAGTATTACAAAGCTCGCTCCGCGTTCACGAGATCCTCTTCTACTTTGGGATCCCTTCGACTATTTTTCATATGGGCTTCCTCTGCTAATGTCCATTCATGCACATCACTCAGCGAAGCTTCGATCACAGGAGGGCGCTTGCACATCCAAGTTATTGCCACTTTGCGTCTCTCTAATACAATCAGTAGCTGGAGGAGTTTAAATGCCATCTTGTGCCTTTTAGGTTTCCGAACATGTCCCATTAAGCAGTGCAATGTGGACTCCTCAATTCTTTTTTTTTTATATATATTTTTTATTTTAACAGTAAGACAAGAGTAGGCATTACAGATATCAGGTGGCAAACGGTAAAATGCAGAACAGGGACTGGCGGGGAAAATATACATACAGCAACCATCGTAAGGAACACATGGCCTATCGCGATTACGCACATTAGAAAAGAGAAATTAACAGTCTATTATACGATCCAAAACAATCCCACCCGCCCAACCCCGTCCTCAATGATACAGGATAATTAAAGCCAGTGTAGACACCCGGACAATAAAGGATCCGTGAAGAATAAATAGCCCACCTCTCGTAGAAAGGAAAAAGGAAGACAAGAGGGCCATAGAACAAAACAAAGGCAAAATAAAAAACCTTCCCCTAACCCCCCACCCTGCACTCCCTGCAATGGCTACGGCCTAACCCCACTAGCAGCGTGCCTGTCGCCCAAGGACTCCCCTAAAAGAAGGGAAAAAGAGAGAAAGTGGAGGAGGAGAAAGCAAACACACTCCCGGTCTCCCGTACCCCCGCCAACAGCGACCACCCCGAGACGTGATAAAGCCAACATTCAGCAAAATATACAAACCAGTCGGGGTAGTATAGTCAATAACCACCAAACTCCCGTCACAGTATAGGCACAACCCCGGCATTGCCTAAAGCTATTATATCAGATCAAAGCGATCAAGTTCAGCCCTGGCCAGTACGATCTTGCATAAGAGTCTTCTTCACTCGAGCCGCCATCATGATGGAAAAGGCAAAGCGTTTATAAAAGTTCATGTCAGTGCAGTAGGATCGAATACAGGATAAAAGTTCACGAATTGAACGAGGAAAGGTGTCCAAGAGCAGCGAGTATCTCGAACAGTCACTGAGGAACTTGTTACCACACAGAAGACCGTCTATAGATGTATTAGGTGGCAGCAGAATCGAGCAGGAGACGCTGGCGATAAGCACGGGCTGGCTTGTTGTTGATTGGGGACCGCCAAGGCTCATTAAATCCGGGATCTGCACGGGGACCTCGATTCCAGACATTCGGTGCACCGCTGGTACCACAGCTAGCTGGAAACTTAACAAAGAGTCGTCCTCCGGTTCCAGGATACCGTCCACTTTCACAATCAGTGTCCGGAACACAGCGATGGTGTGCGAATGGAGCGCCCCAATGGCGGCCATAACGGCCTGCAGCGATGGTGTGCCTTCCGTCCGCTCCATCCCCTCTCAGTAGGCGACAGAGCAGGACTTGAACCCCAGAGGCCGGCTACTCCGGGGTAACAGGCCACACAAATCTGATGTTGAACAGTGGGCGCTCCTCGTCTAGCAGAACACACCTTCGTCGTCAGCGGGGGCCCCAGCCCGACGACCCCGGGAGGGCAGCAAGGTCTTCGGGCACCGGCCCCCCACCACGGCAGCCGGTGTGACACGCTGGTGTGTCCTCGGTGTAGGTCATGCACAGGATCGTCACCAAAAATCAACAATTCACGGCACACTTCGGGAGACCGGGCTCAGTCCAGGTCTCACGGCCTATGTTGATCAATTCCAACCCGGATAGGCTAGAAATCTAGGCCCCGGCTTCCACACGTAGTTAGGCCGAGAATGGAAACACGGCGTATCTTCGTCAGTCGATGAGGTAGAAAACTCGGGATTGCACCTTTAGAAGCAGAAAAACTTAATGAACAAGGAAATCTGGTGTCAGCTCAGGATTAAAGGCAGGATATTCGAGCCGCTGGCGGAGGTCGGCGGAGCCGGGAGCTTACGCGGCCATCTTGGTTGCTAGCGTAGCTCCTCCTCGGACTCCTCAATTCTAATCACAGTGCCCCTCCACATCTTCTTCACCACCTGACCCCAAAATTGATTAACCTCAGGGTATTTCCACGCTAAATGCATAAAGTCTGCCCTCATTTCACCGCACTTAGGGCACGTATCTGGCTGGTCTGGTGCTATACGGTGTAACCTCTCTGGGGTCATATATGTGCGATGTAAGTAGTTGTAGTGTATTCATTGGAAGCGTTCATTGGATGACACGAGTGGGTGAGTGCACTTATTAGCATCCAGTTCTGATCACTTAATGGTTCAGTCAAATCCGCGTTTCATGCCGCGTGCGCTCGAGGGAGAGCCCGTTGAATCCTCATTCATTGCCCTATAAAGGAGAGAGACTAGTCTGCTCCCCGTTCTGCATTTGATCATTATATCCAGCATCAGGGTCGTTTGGGGGATGGCGGGATATAAGGGCCAAGTTACTTTGAATAAATCAGACAGTCCAGCATAATGGAGATATTGACTCGGCCCAATCCAAAGACCTCACATGCCTGTTCGTAGGAGATAAATGTCTCGGCTGGGTATTGGTCTGCCGTCTGTTCACAGCCTCCCTCCCTCCATGCTTGAAAGGACATATTTTCCCTCATACTGTGCACCGGGGCAAGTATCCATACTGGTAGCTCTCGATGGAATGGAGCATGTCATAAGACAGGCTCCACAATTTTTTGCCAGATATTCGCGGTTTGTTTGACTATATACGGCATATCCTCTGTAACCCCCGCTCCCCTCATGAGTGCTGCTGGGACATTGTCTGGCGTTACACGTCCCGTAGGTAGTCTCTCCTTCCAGTTATGTCCCTCTTCCAGCCACCGGCCCGTGTATTGTAGGTGGGTCGCACAGTAATAAAGTTCCATTCTAGGGGGCTCGAGTCCCCCCTTACCATACTGCTGGTGCAGAGTGGCCAACGGCACTCTACTACGACGGCTGGCCCAGTAAAGAGACACCAATATAGAGTTCAACTGCCTATATACCAACATGGTTACTGGGAACCAACATGTTTTGAATGATATACAGACAGCACAGTAGTACAACCATCTTAGTCACTGCCAGTCTACCCATTAAAGAGAGCAGCAGTTTTTTCCAAAAGACTACAGACTTTTATATTCCATCAACCATCCAGTACACATTGAGGCTCAATATCTGGGAATCTACATGTGCCACCTGAACACCCAGACAATGGAAATGCTCCACCTCCCATCACAATCCCAGGTCAGTTAGGCGCTCTATGGGTACAGTTGCCAGGCGGGCTAACGGGACAATCCAATATTCCGTTTATTAAGGGGCAACCCTGAGTACAAATGTATGTGTTATTTCCCAAGCAGTTCATGATGCTAACTAAATCAGTCATAACGTGCTAACATTCTTATTCTAAGCACTTGCAATGTGGATTATTCCTAGTAAATCAATCAGTGTATATCCAGGTTACATTGGTCGCAGAGAACAATAAAGACAAAGGCTTTCGTACCTAGTAAGCAACCTATGTAAAAGCACATATATTTTGCTCAAGCAGTTAAGTCTAAAAAGCATTTTAGTTCTTGTCCTGGCAATTGCTATATTGAAAAAAGGTAGGAGCTCCTATATGATACTCAGGAGGCCAAGCATCAGAATGCTTTATTCCATTTAGGTCTGGAAGTGTTGTGTGGATGAATAGGGCTTTTACAGTTATTAAAAAGCGGCTTACTGTAGAGTTGCACACCTGAGGGAAATTAAATAATGACAAAAACATCTTTTTATGTGGCCTTCATATGACCCTTCTGCTGTTTATAGATGAATAATAACAGGTACTACTATTACCCAGCCCGAAAGGATGAAGGCTAAATTCTCAAACCAAGGATTTGGTTGCTCCTCTGGTGGATCACAATAGACAAAGCACAGTACTGCTGTGTCCTTGTACTATACCTTTCCCAGGCACACAGACATCTAACACAGAACCACTACTCCTGCTCTGCGCACCACTCCACATCTTACCTGATGTAGACTAAAAGTAAGTTAAGTACATAGCAGTGGAACTTTTAAAAAGGTGACTGAGCCTGTAGTCCTCACTCCAATGGCACAGGGTAAAAATGTCCTGTTCACTACTACTGATCACTAAACTGTATGCTGCCACCACCACAATCGCGCTCCTTAACTGCCTTCACCACTATGAGGATAGCGCTTTGGGTGGTCCTCCCGATCCAACAAGACCACAATCCGTGAGACAGGCCTATGCCATGGCACACACTCATGTTTCGTGTTCGCCTATTACAAAACAAAATCTGCGTTAGGAATCCAGATACCAATACAGTTGCATTCAGGGCAGCGGAACACATCTTTTCCAAGCATATGACTTTTCCGCCCCAAAAATGTAAATATTCTTTATTAATGTGCTAATGTTATTACATTTTCGAAACATTTGTTTACCCTCTGAGTAGGCGTCTTGGCTCCAGGTTAGGAACTGCTGGTCTGGAAGATGCACAGTCTTAAAGGCATTGGAATTGGTGTATTAACATGATCGTAGCTGTGAGTAGGCCTAAACAGCACCACACCCAACCTGAAATGCTCGATTCATAGGTGTGTAAAAAAGGATCCCCAGAACCTAGCAAAAATGTGCTCAGTGGAGCACCAAAAAAGAGAATCGTTCACTGTTTGGGGTCATGGCAAGCTCTATCGGTTGCCGCCAGCTTAGTATGAGAATTAAATATGAAAGCACATTTTAGTGGTTCAGTTCTCTCTTTGACAGACCCCCTCATGTTGAGAAATGCTCTATTTAAACATCCCAACATGCCCCAACTAGATCACTGCACAGTAGCACATCTTAGACAATATTAGTCTGGAATAAGTCTGAGAATTTACATCAAGCAACACTGCACCTTATTCTGTAAACCACTCCGTCTCCACAGCCAAGTGAAGCAATATTAATATGTAATAAGGTGCACATGCCAATATTTCAACCTCAGAGGCAAAGTTTCTTTATGGCCCTTAGCAACTGAGCTCCACTGTTAAGTACCATGTCATTGATTGTGCAAACAAACAAGAAAACAGTTGCAAGTAGATGATAAACGTCCCCATGTCATGCACAACACAACATACCAATACTGACTATTTAGCTAACAGCACGTTTGTAGGAGAGTAGGGTCTGCAATCCTATGATCACCCAGATTTTTGCTTTTTGCTGCACTGGTTTACGACTTTCCCTGGCTGTGGGCCTGCTAATCAGACCCACAGCCTAGCTGTTCTCTCTATCCAAATTGTACTCAGGTACTGAATTGGCACTGGGCACTCTCCAAGTCCCTGTACCCAGGGCTGAGGTGTACCCAGAAGTCTCCCAGGGGCTGAAGCATGTATTATGCCACCCCTGGGCTGACTAACTAAACTGACACAACTGGCTGCACGACAGCTGGGGCAAGGTGGTGTACTCACCCTTTGCTTTAGATATAGTATACCTATATCTAACCCTAAAATGGACACACAGATCTCCTATCAGTCACTCCTATGGCAGGCCTTAACAATCCTGAAGGCAGAGTGCTTGGAATCGTGTGAGATGGTGCTCTGGCATGAGCTGAGCATGTCTGCGGCTTTCGGGATCCATCCCTTAGCCGTTTCCATGATATGGCATACCATATACTCTTAAGTGCATTATAATCCTCGCGGTTATATGCCAACTCTGGTATCGCTTTATCAAAACATGTCGAGTAAGGTGTCATACGAATTGGAATACTAACCCCTCGCCAATTCTGGCGACGGGGTTAGCATTCCACCCTTCTAGAGGGACACGACATGTATGTAACCCCTAACCCCGGTTAAAGTCAGACAGAGCCTTAGCATCCACAAAATGGATACTGCCACCGAGACACAAGTCTGCCCTCCTGCTGCTGGGAGTCCTCCCAGAGCAGGAGATAAGGACAAAGGGTTTCCTGCCAGGGGCGGTGCCAGCACCGTCCCAGACAGGATTTTGTGTATTGTAGGTAGGCAGGGCTTCAGAGGAAGGTGACTGCACGTGGCACCCCGGTGCTCACTGTGCATAGGCTGGCTTGAACCAGTTCCAGGGACACTCCAGACCCTGTGCTGGGGAAAAGCCCGCCAAGGAAGTGGGTGTAACCACCCCCCTCCTGGTCCCACCCCTAGGGCAGGACCTAGTCGCGTGCCAGCCCCCTTTTCCCAGATAAAGGTAGGGACTGGCCCCCTTCCAAATCAGATCATCTTTGAATCCTGAAACTACTTTCCACGAAAGGAACTCAAGACTTCTTCCTAAGATTTCTCCCTTGTGACTAAGGAGTAGTCACCCTGCATCCGCAGGCACCATCTTACGAACACTGCGGTCTGCTGCAAGTCCTTCCTCCGGAATCCGACTGCCCAGCTCGACGAGAACTGGCTTCCCTGGCACCTCTGACCTCTACCCACCTCTACAGCCCAGCTGAGAACCGTGGGTGCGACGAGACCTCGAGGGACCGGCCATCTGCAAGACTGCACGACTTCTGCACAGCAAGCCCGCCAAGTAATTTCCTGGTGAGTGCTTTGGGGTCCGAGAAGCCCCGACCCTGAGCAGCTCCAGCACCGAAGTGCAGCCTCCCAGCATCTCCACGATCTGCGTGGGGCCCTTCTGCTTTTTGCTGCTCACCGCGTTGTTTGGCTACTAGCCCGCTGGCTTGTGGCCTTCTGAACGACGCCCGACGACATCACTGCTGCTGGTCTGGTTGCTCCAGACTGGCCCTTGCTCCCTTCCCGAAGAGGAGCACCCAGGACCCTCCTGGTCCACTCAAGACGCCATTTTGAGTCCACCGCGTGGGCTTGAATTAGCCAAGGCTTGTTGCCCAATCCTGGGTAACTTCGACGCCGACAGCTTCATCCATCGTGGGACAGCTCGCCTCTCCATCCTGGTCGCCGACAACGCCTCCTGGTCCGTGAGATCTGCAGAGCCAGCGTCGCCCACCCACCTAGTCGAGGTGACTGCCATCCGGTGCCCTCCTGGTGCCCACTGACTACTGGCTAGTAGTCACGAACTTGGTCCCCTCTGCTTTCAGGTGTCATCCATCTTCCAGATCCAGGCTTGGATCAACTCGAACTATCTTCACTGGTCGCCTGCCAGCATCTTTTCTTCCAGGCTCCTGGTCCGGCAACGAGGATTCCCGACGTCTTTTGAGACATATGCAGCTGCAGCCCCTGGGCTAGGTAACTTCGGCATTTCGGTGCCCCAGCATAGCCTCACTATCCAAGGGTCAGGATCCACTGTCGTTTTCTCCCTACCAGGTCGGGTTCGCCCGTGAACACTAACTTTAGCGTTACTAGCTTCCATAGACTTTGTCCCGCATCCCGCGTGAGAGTGCACACTCTGCACCCGAGTCCCCTAGGTCTCCTAGAAGTAATCTAACAATTCTATAGTCAAGTCCTAGCGATTCCAAAGCCTACTAGTACTGTACTTACCTGCTAGTAATTTCGCATTCCACTTTTAAAGTATATGGTTTTTCGTGCCCCTCGGGCATTTGTGTATACCGTGCTAACTTCAGTATTTTCGTAAGAGTTTTGTTGTGTGCCTAGCACCCTGTCCTCATAAAGAGTACAGGGTTGTTGTGATTCTAATAAATACATTGTTTATTTTCATAACACTTGTGTGGTGTCCTTTCACTGGGTGTTCAAGGGGTAATGTGATGGTAAAACAGCTGGCTTAACACGCCCTCTAGAGTCTTAGCCTTAGACTGCTCGTATCCATGCTACTAGGATAGCTGGTCTATAAGGTTGACTTACAACCAATCATCAATAAGGGTTGTTTGGACTGATATATAGTGATCACTAGAATAGTGAACACTGCACATCAGGCCAACTTCTCACATTGGTGAGCAGCGGTTGGGATTTGAGCTTGCTGTTGTTTTACCACACATGCCCTAAGAATATCTTGTGAAAGATCACATAAGTACTAAAGGTACATATAACTTAGCTTATAATACTCTGAGTTCTACTGAACCAGCTGTTGTAGCTCCTAGGGCCTAGCACACCCTAAACTACAACTCTAGCAAGGGATCAGTAGGCAAACACATAGTGTAGGTAAGTGCACCACTTACACCTCACTAGAAAAGCATGTCTACCCAGGGAGAATCTACTGACACTCCCCTGGTCAGTGTTGACCCTCCACAGGTCACTTCAAGATATGCAGCTCTCAGTTTTCAGGAGATGAGACAAGTCTGTACCTCCAGGAAACTGAAGCAGGGGTCTAACCCCACCATTCCCTTTCTGATAGGTCTCTTAGAGACATATGATGCCAGAAAGATTTCTCAGTTACATGAGAATATGCCAGCCTTAGAGGGAACCTCTGGGGATCCAGACCTCCCCAACACTGCTACTGCAGTTGAGGAGGAGGATCAAGAGGAACTCTCTGGGGATGAGGTAGACAAAGGTCTTGAGGTAGTCAGAAGGCTAACCAGGGCCAACTTAGACTTACTTGGGCTAGGATCTGGGGGCCCCCCAGTACTAACCCGAAGTGGGCCTAACCTTGGAGTTAGGAGAGATAGATCTCTTTCTAGGGACTCCAATAGATCTCTGCACTCTAATGCCTCTTCCCAGAGGAGGAGAAACTCTCCACAGAGGAGAGTGACTTCCCCTCAGAGAATAGAGCATGAAGCTAGAATGAGACAGGCTGCTCTGAGGATTGAAAGGGAAGAACTTGCCCTGGCCAAAGAAAAGCTTGCTTTTGCTAGAGAGCAGCAGATGAGTGGGCTAGCTCCCACTGGTGGCAGCAATCTCCCAAGAGATAGAGAGAAGGGTTTAGATACTAAACACCTGACTAAGATAGTGCCCCCCTTCAAGCAAGGGGATGATATCCAGAAATGGATGGCTGCTCTGGAGAGGGCCTGCACTGTGCAGTGCATTCCCCAGAGTCAGTGGACAGCTATACTGTGGCTCTCCTTTGATGGTAAAGGTAGAGATAAGCTCCTCACTACAAGAGTGGAGGATGCTAACAATTACCAGGTCCTGAAGAATACACTGGTTGATGGGTTTGGTTTAACCACTGAGCAGTACAGGTTGCCGTTCAGAGACACCCAGAAAACTCAGTCTCAGGACTGGTCTGACTTTGTGGATTGTGCCACTAAGGCTTTGGAGGGCTGGTTGCTGGGTAGCAAGGTTACAGATTACACAGGATTGTATAATCTTATGATGAGAGAAGAAATTTTAAACAATTGTCAGAACCAGTTGTTGCACCAGCACCTTGTTGATTCAGATCTGACCTCTCCCCAAGAATTGGGAAAGAAGGCAGACAAATGGGTCAGGACAAGGATCAAGCAGAACCAGAACCAGAACCAGGGTGGTCAGAAGAAAGCAGACCAGAAGGGTAATGCAAAGAGTGAACAAAATGACCAGAAGTCTTCACCAGGTCCCCAACAAACCAAAGAGGGTGGGGGTCAGGCTTCCCAGAAGAAGAAGACTCAAGAAGGCCAGTCAAAAAGGTGGTGCCAGTACTGCAAAAGTAAATCTCACTGGTTTAGTGAGTGCACCAAAAGAGGAGGACAAACTCCTGCCACTACAGCCCCTAAGGCAACTGCACCCCCTAGTACAGTCAGTAGTGGTAGTGTACCTCCCAAGGCATTAGTTGGGTTAACCTTGGGAACTGAGGGGTCTGACAACTTAGTTGGCACACTCACTCAGGCTGTCCTTGTCTGTACAGGGGATATGGATATATCCCCTGAGATAAGTCCCAATACTTTGGGCAAATACAGGCAGACGCCTTTGATTAATGGCAAAATGGCTCAGGCCTATAGGGACACTTGTGCCAGTGTCACCATGGTGACACCTAACTTTGTGGACCCTGGACAGATCATGCCAGGTACTGATTTCCTGGTGACCAATGCCAGCAATGTCACTACTAGTCATAGTGTGGCAATTGTGGCTTTCTCCTGGGGTGGAGTGAAGGGACAAAAGAAAGTTCAGTGGACAGCAAGCTGTCAGAAAGCATTCAATGACCTAAAGCAGGCCATGTGCACAGCACCTATCCTAAAGAGTCCAGATTACTCCAAGCCATTCATTGTCCAAATAGATGCTTCTGAGTTGGGTGTGGGGGCTGTTCTGTCTCAACTGAATTTTGATGGTAATGATCAGCCTATTGCTTTCATTAGTAGGAGGTTGACACCCAGAGAGAAAAATTGGTCAGCTATTGAGAGGGAGGCCTTTGCTGTGGTCTGGGCCCTGAAGAAGCTGAGGGCCTACTTGTTTGGCACTCACTTCACCATTCAGACAGACCATAAGCCCCTCTTGTGGCTAAATCAGATGAAGGGTGAAAACCCCAAACTGCTTAGGTGGTCCATTTCCCTACAGGGGATGGATTTTACAGTGGAGCATAGACCTGGTACTGATCACAGCAATGCTGATGGGCTCTCCAGGTATTTCCACTTAGAGCAAGAAGACTCACCTGGTCAAGGTTAGTTTATTGTCCCAAAGTTTGGGGGGGGGTCATGTAGGAGAGTAGGGTCTGCAATCCTATGATCACCCAGATTTTTGCTTTTTGCTGCACTGGTTTACGACTTTCCCTGGCTGTGGGCCTGCTAATCAGACCCACAGCCTAGCTGTTCTCTCTATCCAAATTGTACTCAGGTACTGAATTGGCACTGGGCCCTCTCCAAGTCCCTGTACCCAGGGCTGAGGTGTACCCAGAAGTCTCCCAGGGGCTGAAGCATGTATTATGCCACCCCTGGGCTGACTAACTAAACTGACACAACTGGCTGCACGACAGCTGGGGCAAGGTGGTGTACTCACCCTTTGCTTTAGATATAGTATACCTATATCTAACCCTAAAATGGACACACAGATCTCCTATCAGTCACTCCTATGGCAGGCCTTAACAATCCTGAAGGCAGAGTGCTTGGAATCGTGTGAGATGGTGCTCTGGCATGAGCTGAGCCTGTCTGCGGCTTTCGGGATCCATCCCTTAGCCGTTTCCATGATATGGCATACCATATACTCTTAAGTGCATTATAATCCTCGCGGTTATATGCCAACTCTGGTATCGCTTTATCAAAACATGTCGAGTAAGGTGTCATACGAATTGGAATACTAACCCCTCGCCAATTCTGGCGACGGGGTTAGCATTCCACCCTTCTAGAGGGACACGACATGTATGTAACCCCTAACCCCGGTTAAAGTCAGACAGAGCCTTAGCATCCACAAAATGGATGCTGCCACCGAGACACAAGTCTGCCCTCCTGCTGCTGGGAGTCCTCCCAGAGCAGGAGATAAGGACAAAGGGTTTCCTGCCAGGGGCGGTGCCAGCACCGTCCCAGACAGGATTTTGTGTATTGTAGGTAGGCAGGGCTTCAGAGGAAGGTGACTGCACGTGGCACCCCGGTGCTCACTGTGCATAGGCTGGCTTGAACCAGTTCCAGGGACACTCCAGACCCTGTGCTGGGGAAAAGCCCGCCAAGGAAGTGGGTGTAACCACCCCCCTCCTGGTCCCACCCCTAGGGCAGGACCTAGTCGCGTGCCAGCCCCCTTTTCCCAGATAAAGGTAGGGACTGGCCCCCTTCCAAATCAGATCATCTTTGAATCCTGAAACTACTTTCCACGAAAGGAACTCAAGACTTCTTCCTAAGATTTCTCCCTTGTGACTAAGGAGTAGTCACCCTGCATCCGCAGGCACCATCTTACGAACACTGCGGTCTGCTGCAAGTCCTTCCTCCGGAATCCGACTGCCCAGCTCGACGAGAACCGGCTTCCCTGGCACCTCTGACCTCTACCCACCTCTACAGCCCAGCTGAGAACCGTGGGTGCGACGAGACCTCGAGGGACCGGCCATCTGCAAGACTGCACGACTTCTGCACAGCAAGCCCGCCGAGTAATTTCCTGGTGAGTGCTTTGGGGTCCGAGAAGCCCCGACCCTGAGCAGCTCCAGCACCGAAGTGCAGCCTCCCAGCATCTCCACGATCTGCGTGGGGCCCTTCTGCTTTTTGCTGCTCACCGCGTTGTTTGGCTACTAGCCCGCTGGCTTGTGGCCTTCTGAACGACGCCCGACGACATCACTGCTGCTGGTCTGGTTGCTCCAGACTGGCCCTTGCTCCCTTCCCGAAGAGGAGCACCCAGGACCCTCCTGGTCCACTCAAGACGCCATTTTGAGTCCACCGCGTGGGCTTGAATTAGCCAAGGCTTGTTGCCCAATCCTGGGTAACTTCGACGCCGACAGCTTCATCCATCGTGGGGCAGCTCGCCTCTCCATCCTGGTCGCCGACAACGCCTCCTGGTCCGTGAGATCTGCAGAGCCAGCGTCGCCCACTCACCTAGTCGAGGTGACTGCCATCCGGTGCCCTCCTGGTGCCCACTGACTACTGGCTAGTAGTCACGAACTTGGTCCCCTCTGCTTTCAGGTGTCATCCATCTTCCAGATCCAGGCTTGGATCAACTCGAACTATCTTCACTGGTCGCCTGCCAGCATCTTTTCTTCCAGGCTCCTGGTCCGGCAACGAGGATTCCCGACGTCTTTTGAGACATATGCAGCTGCAGCCCCTGGGCTAGGTAACTTCGGCATTTCGGTGCCCCAGCATAGCCTCACTATCCAAGGGTCAGGATCCACTGTCGTTTTCTCCCTACCAGGTCGGGTTCGCCCGTGAACACTAACTTTAGCGTTACTAGCTTCCATAGACTTTGTCCCGCATCCCGCGTGAGAGTGCACACTCTGCACCCGAGTCCCCTAGGTATCCTAGAAGTAATCTAACGATTCTATAGTCAAGTCCTAGCGATTCCAAAGCCTACTAGTACTGTACTTACCTGCTAGTAATTTCGCATTCCACTTTTAAAGTATATGGTTTTTCGTGCCCCTCGGGCATTTGTGTATACCGTGCTAACTTCAGTATTTTCGTAAGAGTTTTGTTGTGTGCCTAGCACCCTGTCCTCATAAAGAGTACAGGGTTGTTGTGATTCTAATAAATACATTGTTTATTTTCATAACACTTGTGTGGTGTCCTTTCACTGGGTGTTCAAGGGGTAATGTGATGGTAAAACAGCTGGCTTAACACGCCCTCTAGAGTCTTAGCCTTAGACTGCTCGTATCCATGCTACTAGGATAGCTGGTCTATAAGGTTGACTTACAACCAATCATCAATAAGGGTTGTTTGGACTGATATATAGTGATCACTAGAATAGTGAACACTGCACATCAGGCCAACTTCTCACAACGTTGCAAGCTGGTTATTTTGAATTGTAAATGCAAGAATAGAAATCCTAGGGTGCAAAGTGCTCCTCTGGCACCTTCATCCATTTCTGGCTTTTTAGCCAACTACACCTTCCAAGCTGTGAAATTTGAGGCCACTTACAATGTTGAAAAATCAAATATACAAAGCCAGGATTCAAAGTGTTGTGGCTAAAAATGTAAGAGTGCCTGAAGGCGATGTACATGACAAGAAGCTACTAAGCAGCTATGTCTATTCAAGCCTTCCGAGGTCGGTAGACTGGGCACATTGGGTACTTGAAACACTCACAGTATTTACAGTTCTTCATACTTCAGAGGGTGTAACCATCCTTTGTATTATCTCCACCCTCAATAAGTGAAACAAGCCTCGCAAATATGCTTTAGTGGGATCAACCACCTGGTAAATTCTCCTCATCCTCCAAAAATGTTTTCCTCACTGTTGATTTCAGTTACATCACCCTCCACAATCACCTGACTTGCCCAGCTTAAACATATGTGTCTCCTTGTCCCATTCTCCATGTCCCTATCACAGTTTCATCGCCTCCCTGTCCTTGTGACTGTGAATTTCTATCCCCATATCTGTGTCTTCCTATCCCAATGCCTGTCTTTCCCTGTATTGATGCATCTGTCTCCCTGACAACAGAATCGACTTCTCCCTGACACAGGCCACATTTTAGATCTACTAGGGTCTGTGTCTCCCTGTACCAGCGTCTGTGTCTACAGTCTCCTTGTCCAGTGCCCATGTCTCCTGCACTTTCCTATACTAGTGCATGTGTCCATGTCCCAGTATTCATGGTTCCCTGTCATGGTGTATGTGTATCCATAGTCCAAGAGTCTTTTTAACTGTGACCAAGAGTCCTTATCAGCATGTCCCTAGGTGTGTGCCTTCCTGTCCCATAGCCCTTGTCTTTATCCTAGAGTTCTTGTCTCTCTGTGTCAGTGTCTCACAAACTTTGTCTTGGTATCCATGGTTCTGTGGCCCAGTGCCTGAGTCTAAAGTGTGTATCTGGCTGTTTCAATGTCTGTGTCTTCAAGACGGTTAGAAATTGTGTTTTTAGTTGAGGGGTTTTGAGCCCTCCTCTAGCAACAACCACAGTCCCTGTCAGGATGAACCACAAAAAGTGACTAAATTAACCTATGCTTAACCCTGTGGTAGTTTGGCAGACAAGCATTCACGCTTAACTTAGAGCAAATGTGTAAAGTAATCATACAGCAGCAATGCAAGAAAGATTCCACACAATTTAGAAAAATTGAATAAAATGTAATAAATGATGTGACACCAAAACAGCAAAAATCCAGTCAGTAGAAGCGGAGTAATGAATTTTAAAAGTTGTTGGTAAAAACTAGTACCTAAAATATGAAAGTGCCAACCGCAGACATCTAGTTGCGCGAGAGCAGGGCAAAGTTGAAAGTTATTGTTGACTGCGATGGAGCGTGGTTTGGATATATGAAGTGGATTGGGCTTGGTCTCCATTTACGATCAGACTTAGAAAAAGTTAGAAGAAAAATGTCTGAGAAGGTAAAGTTTAGCGGGGCAAGGCAGCCGGCGATGTCTGAGGAGGAGGCGTCGTCGTCAGGGAGCCACTGTTATGTTATGTTATTTTATGTTATATAAGTTTGTAAAGCGCGCTGCTACCCAAATGTGTCCTGGTGCTGTGCACTGTCTACCTGAGTGCGTTCAAACCAGAGAGGTGACCTATAGCTAAACTGGAAACAGCCATGTTTTCAGGCCTTTTCTAAATTATAGAAATTCCGTGGCAGACCTTAGATAGAGCAGAAGGTCATTCCAGGCCGAGATGGCTCTGAAGACAAAGCTCTTCCTGCCCCGGGTTCACCTTTTTAGTCTTTGGAATGGCCGCCCTCTTTGCAGCCATTGAACGCAATTCTCTTCCAGGAACATACCAGTGGATGCGTTTTATAAGATCTTCCGGGCCAGTCCCCCTCAGGGCTTTGAAAACAATGCAGAGTGCCTTGAATTGGGCTCGTTGTTTAACCGGGAGCCAGGGAAGGTGGCATAGCCCATTTCTAACCTACGCAAACCTCGGGGTGCCTGTGAGCAGCCTGGCCGCAGCGTTCTGCACCATCTGTAATCTGTTCAGATGTTTCTTCGTGATAGTCAAATATAAGCTGTTACAGTAATCCAGGCGGGAAAGAACCAGGACTGATACTACTGTTCTGAAGGTTTCGTCCGTGAGGAGTAGTTTTATTTTCTTTAGTTTTCTCAGTATAAAAAAGCAGGTGGAAACCACACTACCAACCTGGTACCCAAAAGCAAGAGTGTTATCCACAATCACTCCCAAGTTTTTTACCTTCCGTACCGGAGGTGGTGGGGGGCCCATATCACTGGGCCACCAAGCAGGGGACCAGAGGTTGGGATTATTCCCAAAAATGATCACCTCTGTTTTGCCTGCATTCAACTTCAGGCAGTTGGCAGACATCCAGCTGATTGTTGCCACCATACAGTCGTGGCAGCTTGGGGCCTTTTCAGCTTCTTTGCCTCTCTGCAAAGATAACACAATTTGAGTGTCATCAGCGTAAGAGGTTAACAGTAGCCTGTTGTACATTGATTCTTCATGTAATATGGTTGTCTTTTGTCTTAGTCCTTTCTTTGTGTGAACCTTTTGCAACGTTTCTTGTCACCCTGTTTTGTTGTGTTGTTGGTGGTTAGGTCACCGAAATTGTTAGTAAATGTTGCATGATTGTGAGAGATCAACACCAGGTGTGTGATGACGGTTTCATGGGTCTCTTCTCCTTTTGTATTCTTTATTATGAGGTTGCACTAACATTTAGTGTCTCATTCTAGTCTGCAGGGCCATTTCCTCCGATGTACTCTATCTAGGAGGGCTTATGTGTTTTTCCTGGTGTGTTTAACCTTTTGAGCGTTTTGGGGGTCAGTGTGGAAAGTGTTTTGAGGTACCCATGGTATACCCTATGTAGGGCATGTTGGTGTATAAGTTCCATGTGCAACCTGTGAGAGTTGTTGTTGTTGTACTTTCCTATGGTGGTGTTTTTACCCATTGGTGTACCCTTCTTTGGGGAGGGTGTGGGGCCTGTTGGTACCCATGGTATACTCTTTGTAGGGCATGCTATAGGTTTGGTTTCAGGGTTTGAACTCTGTGTTGTACCCTTCTTTGGAGAAATAGTGTTGGTAGTTAGTCAATCTCCAGGTTAACCATCCTGTGCTGTCGTGTGGTGTAGCCTACTTTGGAGGGTGTGAAGTTGGTGAATAATCAATACCTATATTAGTTCTCAGGTTGACTGGTTACGTTTTTCTGAAATAGGTTGTAGTGTTAGTGCTGCTCTTATTGGTCATTGGCCATGTAAGTTCCCTGGTTGTCTATCCTGAGGTATACCCTGTTTAAGGAAAGTTGTGTTATTTACCAGGCTTAGTTTCTTATGTTGTTCCTTATTTTGAGGGGTCTTGTTTACACTGTCTGTGTGTCCGTAAAAAGGGAACTGTTGGTTTCTTTAACTTTCTTGGGGTATATTGTGTTTCTCCCAATCTCTAAGGGAGGGGAATGGAGTGTAATGATATTTCGGATTTATCTTGTTATTGTACAACATGGGGTAGGTGTTGTTTGAGTGTTTTGTTTCACCTCACTCTTCTCTTTTCTTCCTGTGTCTCTGAATACTCGTTTGTCTTTGTGGTTGTCGTTGCAGTCTTTTGTATTGTAATCTTTGTTTTCCTTTATTTCTTTTCTTTTCTATAAAGGAGGGAGATGTGTTGTACATTGATTCTTCATGTAATATGGTTGTCTTTTGTCTTAGTCCTTTCTTTGTGTTTTCTTGTTCTCTGTCTACCACAATGCCTATGTATGTTCTGACTTCTACCTGGAGGATTCCACTAGTGTCAGTTGGTGGTCTGGTCAGCTGGCGAGGTTGTGTGCTTGGCTGTGTCCTACAATAAATCTACATGTAATCAACTGGAAGTATCTTGTCATCTGTGGCCATCCTATTTACAACATAGCCCAAAAGATCTTATAAGGGCAGCCAGTGGTCTCACATACATGTTAAAGAGAGTTGGGCTAAGTGAAGAGCCCTGAGGAACCCCACAGGGGAGGGAGAATGGTTTAGATCTTACTCCACCGAGCTCAACTGATTGTACTCTGTCGGCCAAGAAATATCTTAATAAGTTCCAGGCTTCACCCAGAAACCCCACCTTCGATAAACGATCCATCAGAACCTCATGATGGACCGTATCGAAGGCAGCCGACAGATCCAGCATGATCACAATGGCTGAGCCTCCCTGGTCCACCACCTCACACACCTCCTCCGTAGCTTTAATCAGGGCTGACTCCGTACTGTGACCCGAACGGAACCCATATTGAGAGGGGTCCAGAATGTTGTTATTCTCCAAGAACAGGCTTAATTGTGAGTTCATAGCCTTCTCCAAAATTGTGGCGGGTAATGAGAGGCGGGAGGTCGGTCTGTAGTTACTAGGATCCCTACGATCTAAGTTATTTTTTTTTATAAGTGGCAGGATTGAGGCGGTATTCCAGGCAACCGGGTAGTGCCCTGCCCCCAATATCTGATTAAGTAAAGGGGTTAGGGTGTTGGAGATAATGCTCGATGACAATGTCATTATCGCAGCCACTGGACAAAGTTGTGGTGAAAATGTCTACTTTTGGACTTTGTGTCTTTTTTGGAAGTCGACAATCTTCAGCGAGAGGAAGCTGCAGGCTTTAGCTGACAAAGTCTCAGAGGAAGCAGCAGAGGAGGCTGGTCTACAGAGCTGGACCACCTTGGCGACCTAAGTCAGGCTCAGCAAACCAACCAGCCATAGACAAGGAAGAAGAACTGGTATATTGAGGGTTGACAATAACTGAGGTAACAACAAACAGGGCCTCAAAGATTTCTTGGACAAGCTAAATCACAATTTTCATCACCTTGACTATGCAACAGCCTATTACATGGCACATACCGTGTGTGCTTCTTCCACATTTCAATATTTCACATTTTCTGGTAAATCCTCATTTATATTGAATTGTTATTTACAATTTTGAAATATATTCGATCAATTATATGTTTTCATTACCATCTCCCAGAATTATCAACAATTACACTAATCAATCATTTTTCAGGCAAGGCTGTGGAAAGGTACTCCTTAAGATATTTAGATACAAAGATAAAACTCTGAAACTAGTGCCTGCACAGGGAGGTATTTCTTTACCAACCTATAGCCATCCTTTACAAGAATTCTCTAAACCTGGCAGCATAAGGTCTTTGATTAAAACTGTTAAGGTCCTTGGGTAGAGAAAGTTCTTGTGAACAGGAAACGGAATGGGCTAGCTGATTACAGGGAAAACACATCTGTGGTCCTCTTAAATTCCTTGCTCACAGATGTGTGGTATGATCATTGCCAAATGTTTTGGTTCGTATGGAATTCTGGCTGCTGTGAGCGGCTAAACTCCGGAGTTTATAACCCCACAGCAACCATTAGCTTGGCAGAAAAATGTTATTTTACGCCAACGTCAGAAATTATAATACATTCTCTGTTAAAAAGGCTCCCAGTCTTTAATCTGACTTTGAAGGTGTATATGTTGAACAATTTAGGCGGCATCGTTATGTCTGCTTAGTGAGTGTCTTTGCCCAGAAAAGGAAAAGTACACTTGTTATGTGGTGTAAAAAATATTTTGATAGTGAGTCTTTAATATTTGTGTATAGCCCTCAGTGAGTCTGAGATTGCTAATATGCCCAACAGAATATATTGAGTTAGATCGATTAGGTAATAGGTAATATGCCTTAAGAAAAGCAGGTTTATCGAATGTCTTTTATTTGTGCAGTACTTTTCACATTTTAATATGTTCAGTAGCATTTATTTAAGGAATAAATACTGATAATAATAATCATGTTAATCATAGAGTAAAATGCTGTCTGTTTACTTTTTTGCAGGTTTTCCAAGATAACTGTTGTAAAAGGGAGGTTTTAAATTTACTCGTCTTTTGCAAAAATGTGCCTGACTGCAATGTAAAAGTGACTTTGGGCAGATATCAGGTGGGTACTGAGTAATTACATTGTCTGAAAAACATTTTGTATATTCTGAGACTGTATTTTTCTTTTCAATATACTTAATTTATTGTCATATTTCATTAAATAAAATTAAGCATAACAGAATTCATATTTTAATTTAAACTGATACCACAAAAACTGTCACTGTATTTTATAACTGTTCAATGTTAAGCTTGCTCTGTGCATATAAAATATACAAAGTTGGTGTCTGAGCGTGGTCACGGTTAGCTGAGCGTGTTCCTGTGAGCTCCCCTGAAGCCACAACTATCTTGCAATCTTTTGCTTCCTTAGATGGAGACCCAGGCTCTGCAAACCTACCGGATGCTGCTCACTTGCACCACTCTTCCATTGGTGCAGTCCGGCTGGACCGTACGGCAGATCCTTTATTTCCAACACCCACTTCAGTGCTGTTAGACTGGCACTGAGGGTTGTTGGGCAGTGCCCACCCCCCAACTCAAGGGGCCAGATTACAGATCTGCAAACTGAAGAGAGACTTGAGGAGTGGCGGTGCGGTGGTAAGGGGCACCTGGCGGTAGACCTGGGAGTGAACTGGTCTGAGGCAACATTGTTCCTGGTATGACAGCTCTGCTGCGCCTTCCTCTCCCTAAACGTGAAACGTTGCTCCTTCAGAACGATTTATACTGGTACCTTTACCACCTTTCTGTTCATTTTGCAAACCCCTAGAGGTGAATAATAGGCATACATTTGGATCTGACCTTGCCACTTCGCACTTGGATCTTTACCTTTATACTAACAGACTGTGGCTCTCTGCCTACCTTACTACAGTGGGGCTGATAGATGAGGGAGCAGAATGGACCTCTAGTGTTCTGAGACCCTTGATCAAGACTTTCAAAAGCACAAGAACTGTTGTGGTGCTGGAAGACTTTGGCTCTCTGAATTAGTCCCTTTTAAGACAGAAGTGACCTACACCTCACTGAAATATCTCAGGACTTGTGCATTGAGGTCTAGGTTGTCCAACTTGATTCTCTAAGCTGCCAAATTGATTAATTGGTGAATTTGTTTCATGTTATCTCGAGGTGCACAAATGTAGCACTTCAGATGGATGGGCTGACACTCTGCAAGAAGCTATGTGCCTAAGGCCGTGGTGGAATCAGATGAGGAGTCCACCTTGCAGCTGTTTTTGCAAGTGACACAATGGTTAGCAGCGGATAATATCGCTAAGCTGAAAGATAGGATTCAGGAACAATTGAACAACATGGGCATCTGCACTAATACCACCACAAGACCAGCTTTAATTCCACAGCGGTTCAGGAGGACCTCCACCCATGAACCCTACCACCACAAAGGTTGTTGGAAATTAAAATCAATGCAGTAGCACTCAAAATGAACATGTTGTGCTGTGGCATGCAAGTTGTTTGTGGGCTGAGGCAGAGGGTGAAAGGCACTGGATTGAAGAACATGATACTTTTCCCCTCCAAGCTGAGGGTTTTCATCATTGGCAAATGCTTGTTCCTCATGAATCCTGTAGATACTTAAGACTGAACAAATGGTTGGGAAATGGTGCAATGCTAGCCATGGGTGACACCTCTAGTTCTGGAGCTGTTGGGCCCCATGCAGTGGTAAAGGGCAGATGGCCAGGAATAATAACTACACAAACAACAAACTCTCATAATTTCTATTAACAATGCAGGTTTGCTGGACATAGTTGAACCTCCGTTCATAGATTCTTGAGTTAAGCCAATGTTTTGATGTTAATTCTCTCATATAGTAGGTACATAGGAGTTCACCTGTCACCTCTGTGAGGACCGTGCTACCCTAGTTCAACATTGTTCTTTATTCTGAACATAATACTTCAATTTAGTGGGACATATAAGTTGCAGCAGCTCTTAGATTGATGAGTGGGATTCATATGACATGCCACCCACATGTATAGAATTTCAAGAGGTACATGGGAAGCTGGCATGGAAGGTCAAAGTGATACATCTAAAGTTGGGGTTGGGTGATGCATTGAGTAGAGTACGAAGTTTAATCAGGGTTTTAGGACACCATTTTGACATGTTAGACTAGTTGTTTATTGTTTTAGTTGTTATGCTTCAGGATGTCGAATGGGCTATGGTCACTATGGTACTGGTGTTTTAAATTCAGCGATCCTATTTTGGGAATGAGCCTATTAAAAATACTCACAAGAACTAAACGCGTTGTGAACTGGAATATTAGGAGGAGCAATCATGTGGTGAAATATAGCCAGATAAAATCTTTATTACTTAGAAAAAAAATGTGTTGATCCCTATATTCTAAGAGATTCATTTGAACAAAACTATATTTGTTAAATGAGCAGTTCAACAGAATTGCCAAATGTATTACTATTCTGTCTCATCATTGGGTATGGGAATTTTAATCTCGATCAGGGACTGTGTACATTTTATGCTCAATGTTGTGAATATGGACAACATAAATAGCACAACTTATTTGGTGTTGTGATGTGTGGCCGTACTATCAATGTATCCTTCTATTTTAAAAGAGTAGGGATTATGCTCAACTTCTGGTGTAATGGATGGGGACTTTAATCGGAAATCAACTGCGGAGTACCCCAAGGATCATCGCTCAGTCCCACTCTCTTTAAAATCTACATGGCCCCCCTCGCCACCTGCGTAAGACAGCACGGTCTCAGCCTAGTATCCTACGCCGATGACACCCCGCTCATCCTCCCCCTCACCAAGGACCCCACCACCAGGACCAACTTCCAAGAAGGAATGCAGGACGTCGCATCCTGGATGAGCAACAGCTGCCTGAAGCTCAACTCAGAGAAGACAGAAGTACTCGTCCACGACCCTCCCCCTCGGCATGGGATATCACCTAGTGGCCCACCGCCCTCGGCAGCCCCCTGACCCCCACGGACCATGTCCGAAACCTCTGCATCGTACTCGACACCTTCCTCTCCATGAACCGACAGGCCAACACCATTGCCTCCAGCTGCTCAACACCCTACCCATTCTCCGAAAGCCCTTCAAATGGACCCCACATGTGCATGACTTTACTGACTTTGATAGACAGCTATGTGATCATGTATATTCCCATTCTGAATTAACATAGGTCCCAGTGTCAACACTCAGGCTTTAAGCCAGTTGGCTGAGAGTCCAGGCGAACTTTGTGAGCTAGTAAGATTATAGTTTAATGAAAACACAGATACTGCTTACAGCATGGAACAGTGCGGGATGCCATACATGTGATTCTATAGTCAAAGGTATGGGCATCTTTGTATGGGTTAGCAGGAGGCTGCAGAGGTAAACTGATGTACTGGAAAGGAACTGCAGGATATATTAAGGGGGCCCGTACTTATCCCCCTGGGACTCGCTGAAGATATTGGGATTCTCATTGATCAAATTCAGTGTGGTCAAGTGGCCTTTCATATGGTTAGAGAAGATCTGGCTTTCCAATGTATGCATTGACAATATCACCAATTATTTGGCCGCATCTACCGAGAACATTTCATTGACAGTTTCATTGCACAAGTATCTGTCTTCTCACTCTTTGTAAGTGACAGTGTTCTAGCACAACACTGCAAGAAGCCATTGTATGATCCTGATCCTGATCCTTTCAACTCCTGATGCCTTCTAAGCCAAAGACTTTTAAATTTGAGTTGTGCTGTTGGAAACTCTGCTGGTCCATTCTCAATCAGCTTTCAGAAGGAGCTTTCAGAAGTGAGAGTCAGAGTTGTCAGAAAGTGAGAGTCAGAGTTGATGCATACTTAATATGAGTGGCTCCTTCCATGATTAGGAGCAAGTAGAGCAAATAAACGAAATCAGAAAGTAGCACATTGAGAGAGTAGATAAAAGTGTTAAAAAATCAAAGTGGAGTGTACAAGTATAAATACATAGCGAGAGACTGAATAAGCAAGGCCGGCTCCAGGGCACTGAAACTGGTGCCGCCGCACCTGGCGCTGACCTCAGGGGGAGCTGTGTTTATCAATAACATATTTAAAAAGCACCTGCTGCAGAGTTCCTCAGCAGTTTTCAGGCAACAATAAAAATGTCAAGATAACTTTGATGAATAATGTTCCTGCTGGAGAGAGATCTTTTGTCTAGTGGCAATTTCCACTCACAATAAACTAGCTTAGAGGGTTAATATGCCAGCTACAAAGAAAGTTTACCATGTAGATTACCGAACTGTATTTTATGTGGATCACGAAGTGGGTTACCGCTTTTGTCACAGAGATCCTTTTGTTACTTGCAGTTCATAAATTGCAACCCTAATATAGAACATTGAGCTATTAACTGTCATAAATGAGCTGCATACAAACTTCATGGTATAGGTTAGAATATTATGGTTTTCCCTAGTCTTTCATTAGCAAAAACAAAAATTGTCACACCTGGCGCCACCAGCACTAAAGCTGGCCCTGCCAATGAGCAGAGATAAAGGGTGGTCAAAAGATTGTACACATTTAAAAACAAAACAGAGAAAATTAAAGGGAGCTGAAGTGTGTCAGTGTTAGACCTCGTCTTTTGGCATGTTTCCCCTGTGGTTTTGCTTCTGACCTCCTGGTTTTGGTGGTATGCTGGACTTTGTTTCTGCTGGTTTTAGTGTTTCTGCGCACTTTAATACTTCTGATCAGTACTAAAGTGGAAGTGCTCCCACTTTAAATTGTGTTATAGATTGGTGTTTCCATGATTGACTTATTTGATTTACTACTACGTCCCGACTACAGTGCACTGTAACTCAAATTCTGCTAGTGGGCCTGCAGCACTGGTTGTGCCACCCACACAAGCAGCGTTTCAAAAGGGTCTCAGATCTGCCAATGCAGTGTCTGTGCGCAGTCTCTATTGCCATGTCGACCTGGCAAGTGCACCCACTGGCTAGGCCCTAACCTTCCCTTTTCTCTCTTATAAGCCATCCCTAAGGTAGGTCCAGGGTACCCCTACGGGCATGGTGAAGTGTGAGGGAAAGGTAGGACTTGTACTGGTGTGTATTGCATGTCCTGATAGTGAAATAGTGTGCATTTCGTTTTTCACCGTTGCAAGGCTATTTGTCTCATAGGTTGACATGGGAGCTGCTTTGTAACATCTTACAAGCATAACTTTCCATGGGGACAAAATACCACCGAACTTTAAAGGGAAATTTGGTATAAATATTGGGGCTCAGACCCCAGGACTTTAGAACTCTTCAAGATCAAGCAACTTGCCAAGAAGAAAAGCTGAAGAGGCTGTGAGGAGAGACTACCACAGTAGCTGCTTCTGTCTTGGGCAGAGAAAGGACTGGACTGAAATTTCTGCAACTTCTTTCTGAGTGTCTCCAAGGGCTTGAGGTAGGACTTCTTGCCCCCTGTTCAAAAAAGTCTCAAGAACAACAAAGACTTCAAGATCGTCTGGGTACCAGCTTCTGGAACTGGGTGTTTCAGTTGCTACAGAGGAAAAAGCAACATGACTCCTTGACCTGAAGGCACTGCAGAGGGCACCAGAGTCCTGGTCTCACTGATGATGCCGTTCAACGCCGCCACTGACCCGCTACATGCACCGTGACCTGAGGGCACCACTCATGGAGAACATGGAGCACTGTCCCGCTTCGCAGCATAGCCCTGGTCTTACAGACGCTCCAAGTTGACCTTGACGCCACTGCCTGCACCGTAATTTGGGGGCACTGCTTGTAAGTTAAATGACGCCCGCCGCCTTGGCCGTCCAACATAAGCGCCATTGACTCCAGTCGTCAGCCAGCGACAGTGTTAAAATCATGCCGCTGCCTGCACCGTGACCTGCCAGCACTGCAAACAGCACAGTCCCACACCCGCCGGCGCTCCCGACTACAAGCACACGAAATTCGACCTGAAACACGTGTGACTTCAAGGGCCCTAATGCTCCTGCACAGACCTCTGGAACCGACGCCTGCCGACGCCGGCTCTTTGAAGCTCATAGCACAGTCCCCAAACCCCCTGCATTTCTAAAGGTACTGTTTTGTGTGTCTTCCCAACACCGTAGCTGGCCCGCGACGACGTGGTTCGCCAAAGCTGTTGGATTTGTTTGATCACAACGCCGTAAGTGTCCCAGAGGGATCTATCGACTTCTAGGAACTGTTTTTAAAGTCTATTTATGCTTATTGATATTTTTTAATAACTATGTGTTGGTTTCTTATCGTCTTGGTCTTGTTTTACACTGATAAATATTGGCTATTTTCCTAAAACTGGTGTGGTGTCCTTTTGTAGTTTGTATTATTGTCTGCCTCTGAGATAAGCCTGACTGCTCGTGCCAAGCTACCAAGGGGGTGAGCAGCGGTTATTTTATAAGTGGAACTCCCTTATCCTGACTAGGAAGAAGGTTCCCTACATGGACAGGGTAACAAGTGGCCAACTAAAGACCCACATTTCTAACAGTCAGTAAGATCAGCAGTCACAAGCCCTTTTACAAGCAGAAAATTATGCTATTCTTCTCCCTGTTTGGGTAGTAATATACAGGTATATATATGGAAGTTCAAGCCCCTGAACCACTGCACTTGCTGCACCATTCATAGCTGTGCCGAAGTGTGTTGGGGGAAACATGTGGGGTAGGAAGAGATTAGAGAAGATTAATAAGGGAGAGATTAGAGATGATGGATAGAGGAATTTTGAATATTCTGAGGTAGAGTGGTAATATATTTTTGAAGGCCAACATTAAAAGAGGATTAATAGTTTAGATGAAAAAGAACCACAGTTTGGAGAAGCAATTTCTACGTGGAGAAAGAAAGAAGACGTAATTTTTTTAATGTTTATAATTGAAAAAGACAGATTTTTGAAACAAAGGATATTTGGCAAGCACAAGTACTAGACAGGAAGAGTAGAAGTCTGGTTGTCCAAATGATGCTTTTAAAGGTATATAAAAAAAGCAAACCAAGTGCTATATTTTATGAAAGGCAGTGCTTAATTTCAGAGGGTGGTTGCCAGAGTGAGGCCTGAATATGTAGGACCAGGGCTGTCCTTCTTTACTTTTCGTTGTATTTTGTTATTTAGTATGTAATGTAATCTGCCCCTTCACCCGTGGATGCAATAAACCTAACACTCTCCTCACTCCAAATAAGAGGGGTCTGGCACTCTGGAAGTCTGGAAGTATATATATATATAAATATATATATATATATATATATATATACCCCGCGGTCCCCGTGAGTCAGGTCTGGGACATCATTGAAGTAGTGATGTCGCTCCACGAGTTCGCAGACTATCACTGATAGCAGAGTCTCTGGTTCACAGGGTGCGAGGCGGTCTGGGCAATCACCATAGCCCATGACACTTTAAGAAAGGGCCAACCCTGCGCGTATGGCGGCGCGCTAATATGCAAAAATAGTCCTCCTCATTCCAGGCAGACAAGGGGGCACGGCGGGTTTTAAAGCACTGCAATCACTAACCTGTGCACGCTCATCGCCAGCCTTCCAACTGGATGCCCCACAAGCAGCTGGCGAACTGAATCACTCACCGCGACATCGCAACATATAAAAACTGCATTCTGGGAGTTGCAGTCCTTCCACTCAAAACTACAACAGTGGTTCCAGTTGAACGAGGCACAGGTGTGCAACAAATCTACTTTAGAAGAGCCAATACAAAAAGACACTTTGGATTGCAGCGTCAGTGGTAACTTGAAAGGCATTGCATCTGACGAAGGCGAAAGCTGAAACGCGTTATGCTACCCTTTCAACATTGAAAATTTTAAAACCCGCTGTGCCCCCTTGTCTGCCTGGAATGAGGAGGACTATTTTTGCATATATATATATATATATATATATATATATATATATATATATATATATATATATATATTACATACACACACATACATATATATATACATGATTGATTTAAATGTCTCCCTATTTTAATTTATTTAACAAGAGTTCCTACGGATATTATTATATTTTCTGCCTATATGGGAGTGTATTTCAGTACCAGTGGTTGGCCATGTGTAGTGCTTCTCTTACTACAAAGCTGGTCTGGAGTACATTTGAGCCTGTTTTCACACTTTTGGGGTGCAGTACCTTTAGAAGTGCAATTTCTATATGTCAGTGGTCTTACTAATTTGTGGTTGTGTCTGCTGTATTAGTATGTCCCACCTTCAATTTCCCTAAACCCCTCCCATTTACGAGTAAGTATTTCCCATTTCTCAGCCATTCCCAGTTGTCCCTCCCAGTTTTACAACTTAAATGTATATCTACCAGCATGGAGACCTCTGCACAGAAAAGATAGAAGAGGCAGAGGCGGAAGTCTGCGCTGTAGATTATGAATAGCAATTTACATCATGTGAGTAGTACTACGTTCATACTAGTTTACGTACGAGAAAATGCAGTTTGCTAATTGGCTCCATGGTGTTGATTTAATTTTGTGAGTTGCTGCTCTTTGCTGGCAATAAAATTGGTAGACCAACTCTTTTTTCAACACTGCCTTTCTGGCCCTTTAAATCTTGCCTAAATGTTAGCATTCTTTTTTTTTAATGGCTCCACATGTATAGTTACCAAAAGTGTGTTTTTGTCAATGGTAACAGGACCATCTCAAGCAATGCTCGTATGAAATAACTAAATGCTCCAATGATGGATGTCGTGATGAAATACTCAGAAAAGATTTAAACGAGCATTTACAGTGTCACTGTAAATTCCGAGAAGAAACGTGCGACCACTGCAAGCAGAGTATGGTAGCTGTCAATTTAAAGGTAACTAAAATATTAGATTTACTGTGTATTTTAAATGTTTTTGAAGATATTTAGCACATACCTTTTGCATGCACCTATAGCCCAGACATCAGCAAGTTTACACAGATCCTGGTGCAAGTTTTTGGTGTCATTTGAATAAACCAGCCAACACAAAAAACTGGGTAGTGTAAAAACATTTAACATCAGTAGGTTTATACAAATGTTTTCAGCAGCAGGTATTGTGATGGCACAACATTGACCGAATTCAGTGACATTTGTGTGATACTTCTCCTGGAGTCTGCATTCGACATATAAACGTGTAAACATTTGTAAAGCATGTGTTAACAAAACCAGTTTCTGAAACCATTAAATGCTTTGCATCCTCATTTGCCATGCCTCATCGTAGTGTACATAAAATATGGATTAAATCCAAAGATCTGATGTGAATCTGAAACATCATACAAGGTTTACTGTGCCCAGTAAAAGACAATAATATTAAACATTTTCTATAGGTAACGTTGTCAAAAAATGCATCTTTTGTCCTCTGTGGAGACATTAGTTCAAGGCAAATGGATAAAGCATTCACAAATAAAAACGGTTCAATTATTATAGGTCTTGCTACAGATAGCTCTAGTTCCTTGTCGCAGACTAATTGTTTACACTACATGCCTTTAGTTTCCAATACAGTATATACTTTGACTTGTTCAATTGGATTGCTTCAATGTCTTATGATATGTTTGTTCCCCCTAGCAGCATTCCGAACACACTATGTTGTGATTGGGTGAGTTGTAACCTTCCACTGCTGACTTGAGGGGACTCTTTTTCTTTCCCTTGCAGCATTCTGTAGGGGTGCTTGTCTTTCCTTTTTTAGTTCCCCTGTTCACGTGCTCCTCTTGACGTCCCTGCTGGGCTCACTATCTTTATCTGCTTTCTCCACCCCTATCCCTTAGTTGATTTTTCGGATCTTTTATTTCTATCCTTGTTTTTCACAACATACAACAATAACCAACGTTCCTCCAGTCTAGATTAGAAATTGCAGGCAACTGCTTGGTTTACCAACTCTCATAATGTTATATAATGCACAGCTAAAGGCCACACGTACAACTAGCTCTAGAAACTAACTCTAGGCTCCTCAGAGTAGTGTGCTATCCATCCGCAAAACATGTCAATGCCTCATCAGGGTTGCTAAATATAAATCTAGAATACAGTGAAATACAACATACTAACAATACAGGCGCTCATGCACACTGACCGTCAGGCATCCAGGTACTCATGTATCCCGACCAAAACACGGAGGCTCACAGGCAATACACATGGATCCAAACGTCCCACATAACATAACCACAGTTAGCACATATGCAGGCAAACATAGCAGGTGAGTGGATAGACGACAGACTGACAGAAGAAAAAGAGGTGAATGAACAGATAGATGGATGAAAGAATGCAGGATGTATCGGTGTAGGCTTCATGTCCACTTATTGTTGGCTCTACACAGGGTTATGACATTGAAAGTGGAGAATAGAGTCAACTCCGTTTTTCATCTTTCTTTGTAGAAATCACTTCTAAACAGTGATGGAATACTTCACACTTGATACCCATCCAAACTGTCTTTGGAATGATACATGTATGTAACAATACAGTTTCACCGCATGCCCATTTCACCAAAGTGGCAAAAAAAAAAAAAAAAAAAAAAAACATTTCACCAAAGTGGCAACTTTGGTGTAATGATTTATAGCTAGTACCCTACTTCAGTACCTTCATATCTCAAGACTATCATGTAATACCTAGGGCCTGATTATGAGTTTGGCGGTCCGTAGAACGCCAAACTCATGGTGGTAGGGCAGTGGCAGTCCAGCCACCGTTGCACCAGTGGTCCGACCTCCGTAGTACAACTGTGGAGGTCGGACCGCCATTGGACCCTGCAAAGGACAGGGGCCGCTTTGCTTGGTGGTAGCGGGGTGGTCAGGGGCTCACAATATGCTGGTGGTGGCGCTGAGGCACCTCCATGCATATTCCAAGTTTCCTGCCCGCCATTGCATTGCAGCGTTGGGATTGGTTAGTGGGTCCTGCTTCCTGTTCCTCGAGTTCCACGAGGAGAGCAGGAGCAGAGAAGCGTGACTCGGCAGCCAGATCAGTTTATTATTATTATTGTTTATATATATATGTGCAACCCACCCACACCCCCACGTGACACCGCCACCCGTGAGCCATGCTGGCCGCCTCTGGTCCCAGGTGTCCACCCTCAATGTGCAGAGTATCAAGCTGGCTCTATCAAACAGATCTGCAGTTAGGGGCAGGGGGTCAGCAGGAGCAAATGCTGCCATCTGGGAGGATCGGTTCTTTGAACAGCAGACTTCTCTGCAGGATGATCTTCGTAAAGATGGTAAGAAGTGACCATATGCAACATCACCACCCAAGTGGAAGACTTCCCAAGGATAGACACATCCTGGAGAGTGTAGACAAAAGTCGCCTGGACATTGTGAAGCTGCAGCTAGAGAGTCTCTGGGTGTTGAGGGAGGGAGATGCAAGGCACAAGACCATGATCCTGCTTCACCCACAACCCACCTGGTTTCAATGCACAACCTGATCCTCAGTCCAATGTGGGCCCAGTATTGCATAGCCATGGAAGCAGATAAACACATGTGGGTAGGGACAGCAACCACGCCCCCATGAACATTTCATCCATCAGTTACTGCCCAATCCCAACATAACATTGCCCTACTGTTCTCCCACCACTACAGAATATGCAAGAAAATCTTTGTTAACATTTTTTAATAAACACCAATTTCACCTATCTTCCATCTTTGTGTCATCTCACGTGTGTCTGGGCCTGGAGGTGGGTGTATGGCAGAAATTAGATGGAATGTGTTGGAAAGTCTTCATCACTTGTCATTCAGCCTTAGGTTAACAGACACACATCCATCTGCAGTCTTAATACAGTGACAATACATGCAATACAGAGTCAATAAATGCAATACAGAGTCACAATACAGAGTCCGAATTCCAAGTAAGATTATAATTATATTGTGTTACCAAAATGAAAATGAGATATGAATTATCAGATTGTTATAAAGACCTTAACCTTCCTTGTGGAGGAGAGACATATACAAAGTCGACCCCTGAGTTAATGGAAGAGTGTCCAGTTGGACAAAGGTGGGCAGCAGAAAAAACAGGGGAAATGCTTATCTACAATGCCCAAAAGAGAATTGTGTCTAAACAATCCTCCCAACAAATGTTCAAAAGTTCCAAAGTAGTAAAATCTAAAGAGTCTTTTGGAAATTTTAACTTTCTTTAGGGTCATCCTAAATTGCTTTGTCTTTTTGCTGAATCCTGTTTTTGTTGGCTATAGATCTCTGTGTACTTTACCTCTGCTAACCAGTGGTAAAATGCTTGTGCATCTCCTTTCAACATGGTAAAATAGGCATACTCCTGATGGGCATATTTAACATACACATAAGTTCCTAGTATATGGTACCAAGGAGTTACAGCGCCTGTAAGCTAAATGGACTGCAGCACTGATTGTGCCATCCACTGCAGTGACAATGTAAACATGACTGCAGGCCTGCCACCAGAAGCCTGGCTGTGTAGCCATTTACTGAAAATCCGACTTGTCAAAATAACCCCTTTTGGTTGGTCTAAACCTTCCTGTTAATTATTTAAAACGTATAAATAATTAACAGGAAGGTTTAGACCAACCAAAAGGGGTTATTTTGACAAGTCGGATTTTCAGTAAATGGCTACACAGCCAGGCTTCTGGTGGCAGGCCTGCAGTCATGCTTACATTGTCACTGCAGATTATAAGTCGCCCATAAGTAGGCCTTATTGCCCATAAAGGGAGGGTGCACAGTATTTGAAAGTAAGACCTGTAAATGTTTAATGTTAAACACATCCTTATAATGATAGGCCGTTGCAGTTACTTTCACTGTAGCAGGATTGGCTTTCCATAGGAATGGGATGGAATAATAAATACTAATCCAAAATCTCAGTAGTGGGACTAGCTAAAAAAATAATTAAACAACTCTATTTAATAGTTGTTAAAAGCCCAATCCAGTGGTGAAGTCGAATTTGTTCTAAATATTATGGAATAGTAGCTTTTAAAACGTTACCTTGGCCTTACCTGAAGTCCCTGGAAGCTAAATCTGCAGTTTGTTCTCCCACTTCTTCCAGCCAGAAAGGAACATTTATGAATTGTGAACATGCTCCAAGGAGCAAAAAAATAGGAGGACTTGTATGGCAGATATGACCCCTCTAAATCTGACAGAATATCCAAGGGGGGCTCAGAGGATCCATTTCGACATTAAAGTGTAAAGTCCTGCTTGAATGCCACATCCTGCTTGACATATCTGCTGGGGCTTTTCATATGACAGTTGGGACGCACTTCAAAGAGGCCTCCCCTGTCACAGGCAATTGTTAGCTAACACTTGGTGATTGCCTTGTTATGTTATATTATTGTAAATTTCTAAAGCGCACATTCACCTGCAGGTCTCTTGGCGCTGAGTTTTAATTATGGAGTCACCGATTAAGAAGTCCATGTCTAAATGTGAGCTTGGGTAAAAAGCCAGGTCTTCACCTTTTTTCTAAATCGCAAATGGTCTGTTTCTATTCTCAGAGATGTAGGCAGAGAGTTAGAGAATTAGGGTCCCTGTTTTGAAAAACGCGACCCTCCTGTCCGTTTGCGTCCGAATCTGGGAACTACCAATAAATTCATGCGCATGGATCTTAGGGTGCGTTGTGGGGAGTATTTGTGAATTATTGAGGAGATGTACTTGGGACCTATGCTATGTATAGCTTTAAACAGGATGCATCCTGTTTTGAACATGGAACGCTGCTCCGTAGGAAGCCAGTGGAACTCTTTCATCAGCGGCCTGATGTGACAGCGACTGTCTTGTTAATAGATTATTCTGGCGACTTGATTTTGTATCAGCTGCAGATGGTATTTCTGATTTTGTGGGAGGCCTAAGTAAATCGCAATTGCATAATCAAATTTTGATGAAATCAAAGCAATAATGATTTGGATGCTGCCCGCTCTGCTGAAAAACCTTCTGATTTTTAGCAATTTCCGAAGTTGGAAAAACATGCAAAGGTGACCGCGCCGATTTGCGACCGCATGGAAAGATCCAAGTCCATCTGTATGCCTAGGCTCTTAATCGAATTCTGTGAATTAGGTGCAGGGCCTAGATCTAGGGGCCAGTGTACAGGAGTCTAGTGCAGGAGTTTGTTTTTGGGGATGATGATTTTGTTTTTTTAGGAGTTCAGTTTTAATTGTCTCTTGTTTCCTCAGCCACTTAGGCCACAATCACAGTGGGCTTCTTTTGACATTACAGTGTCACAGCCATTTTGATAGGTGTGCCAGGTTTACATGTAAATTTTGAGAATATATGCCGTTACAACGCATGCAATTACAACTCATGCTTTTACAACGCAGTCTTTTCATCGCAACTACCATTTCATTGCATGATTTTACAATGCATGCCATTACAATGCATTTTTAAAAAATACCATTACAATGCATTCCATTACAACGCATACCATTACAATGCATAATACTTTTAGGGCAACAGTAGGGTAAGTGTTGAATAGTGTAGGGGTAATATTTACCAAGTGTTGGATAGTGTAGGGGTAAAATTTAATATTCCCAATCAAGTGAGTGCAACAATAGGGAAAGTGTTGGATAGTGTAGGGGTAAAAATTACTATTCCCATGTACCCCAAAACCCATACCCATTCTAATACAAAATAAATCTCCATTACTTACTTTATTATGCGTTGTAATGGTATGCGTTGTAATGGCATGCGTTGTAGTGGCATGTGTTGTATTGGCATGCATTGTAATGGAATGCGATGTAAAGGCAGTTGCGTTGTAACAGCTGCGTTGTAAAGGTAGGTTGTTGTAATGACTGCGTTGTAATGGATGTTTCCTAACTTTTGAGGCTCACTTCAAAGAAGGGAAACAGAATGGCAAAACAATTTTTATGTATCCACAGTCTGGGTCTGAAAGCTAAAATTTGTTATACTAAATTTCAGTTTTTTAGGATGTTGCGGGCACAGGGATTGCCTAGCACTGGATTTTAGTGTTAGATGTGGTAGGACACCAGGAATACAGCAGTGCACTCCCCACACTCACACACACAGCCCTCGGAGTCCAAGTGCAGTGTGCCTGAAGACTTCAGCCATCTTGAAAATGCCCGAAGTGTTTAGGGGTAGCACCGGGAACCTTTAACCCATTGGTTAGGTTGAACCCAGGGGTCATACCCACTCACTAGCACATGCCAGGCATAAATTAGGCATCTCCAATCACCCACTTCAGAACCATCCTAGTCCTCAGGAAGATAGGAAGATCAGAAGAGGACTGAACCTACTGTCTGCAACCTGTGAAGAGCCCTGGAGGACTGCACCTGCTCTCTCACTTGTACCCAGGACAAAGAAGTAGACTCCAGTTGTGAAAAGGCTGACCTCCTGGTCAAGCTACAGGGATACAGCAAGCTACAAGAGGCCTTTCCTTCAACTGCCGCCCAGCTGATCACTGGCAGCTGAACCTGCACTGGACTCTGCCTGCCACCGTGTGAGTCTCTAAGTGCGCCCCCTGTGGTCCTGGTGGTGTTTGAAGTGTATTCCTGTGGTGGCTTGGGACTTATAGTATTAAAGTCAGAAAGTTAAAACCTTTGACCTGGATGAACCTAGTTAGTATATCCGACCTTCGCTCCATGGTGGTCAGTGTTAAATTGTGACTATGTCTTGTTCTACTGCAGACACTGACTGCCATTGGCACTTTGTGCTTCTTGGCACTGTTTGTACTTACTAATTTTAAAAGTCATAGCTCTCGTTCCCCATATTGGATTTTTGTCATTTTCATGTTATTTTGTTCATTAAATTGCAGTCTAGTGTTCTAATTCGTTTTGGGATTTTTATTGTTTTGCATTTCAACTTTATTCCTTTTTTAGTACTGCATAAATACTTTAAACATTTCCTCTAAGTTAAGCCTAGTTTGCTCTGTGCCATAGCTGCCAGGAGGTTGAGCTCAGGTTTATTTAGTGACTTTAGTGACTTACTCTGTCAAGGATTGTTGTTATTATTTGAGGTGGGTATTTACTCCCACTCAACAAATAACTCAGTTTCTTACAGAGTCCAACATAAATTATAAATGAGCCTGCCAACGGAGACTCTATGTCCGAGCTCCAGTTCTTGGTTGATGGCAAAATTCTAGGTCAACCTATGCATTGGGCACTTGAGTAACACTGTCCTTCCTTCTTCTCCTGCACATCCACTGCGGGCTGTGGGGCAGCAGAACCAGACACCTCCTGAGCCGGAGCTCACACTGGAATCGTTTGGAGGCCAGATGTAGAAGACACCTTGGTTTCCATACAAAATATTTTCAACGGATGCCCGTGCCCACAGAAACCATCCTTTATTGTTCTGTGCAATATCCATCCGGTATTACATCGTTCTGGGATTTCTTTGAATCCCTAATCAGTCTCTGTTTTTAGAGGGAATTACAATTGTAGTATGACTATAATTCATTAAAATTATATCAACATAATTAGTATCTGTCTTAAAAAGAGCATTATCATCGCACTGGGGAAGGCCGTGCAGAACATACTGTCCCATTGGGGCACCGACAAGATTCCCACACTTCAGGGATGGCTACATAGGCTGTGGTACATGCTGGGCATGGAACGCATCTCTCTTTCACTTCAGGGGGACGGAACTTCCCTTGCGTTGGTATGGCATCCTTTTGCAACGTTGCTGAGCTCTGACTTCCTGGAACTCTCCTGCCCCATATACCCCGCCTATAGCGCCATCCAGCGCTATTACAAGATTCGGCCCAACCCTCATCAACGTGAGATCCCGGGCTACATTCCTAGCTTTTCTGCCTAGTTGCTTCTTTCGGATGGTAGAGGGGGGATGGGGGACAAAGAGGAGGGGGGGGCGAGGGGGTGGTTGGGATCCTGTTTCTGTCTTCATCGTTTTTGCCTTATTGTTCAGCACGTCTCTATGGCTTTCAGTAGAAGGCACTGTATTGATTGTTGCACTTGCATTGATCAATACAAAACGATTTAAACCTAAAAAGAGCATTATGGTATTGGTATATGTTCCAAAAAGAAAGTAAATGTAGGCATCATAGGGTTACAGAGGGTGGGTATGAGTTCATCATACATGTGTAACCTATACGTTATTCCTGCGATATTGTGACTGCAGCGTGTCGTGAAGCGTAGACTACGTTTGCTATTACTTACTGTCTACCTTCTCTTTTAGACTCATGTGGAGAATTATTGTGTAAGCTATCCAGTGTCTTGTCCAAACAAATGCACAAAGGTTCTGCCAAGAGCTGAGGTAAATGAAACTGTCAAAATCTAAAAATGTATATTCAGAACACATAATCAGGAATTATTATATTGTAAAGTCTACACTATAAGATATTGCAGGCCTATTTAGTTTTTGATTAACTTCTTAAACTCCTGAGAGAGGTGCAATATATTTTATTTTCTAAAATGTTCTGTATACAAATATCACTGTTGTGCCTCTAACCCTCTGGCTCTCTTGATATTACGTTTGTTCTTTGTCCACCCAGACTGAAACATTTTAGACATTCCTGTTTCTTTTTTAAAATGAACTCTGTACCAAAATCTTATTTGTCTCACCTTCGTATATTCTCGCTTGCGAGAGATAATGTGTATGAATTAAGGTCCTTCTACTGCTGGTGCTGTTATTGAGGTACTATTTTTTTGTTTTAGTTTCTGCTTTTCCTCCTTCCACATCCCTTGGCCGTTTTACTTCTTCCTTCCTTGACCCATCCATGTAGCTACTTTGCACATCTATGTTACTTCTTATCCTGCCCCCCGCCCTAGATTCCTATTTCTTCTTCCACTCCTACCCATCACCATCTGTGTTGCTTCTTATCCCATCCGTGTTGCTTCTTATCCCATCCATGCTGCTTCTTATTTCCTCCCATCCATGTTGCCTCTTAAGTCTGTGTTTCTTCTTATATCGCCCACCCTCCCCATTCCTGATTTTTCTCCCCCCCCCTGCGGTGCACCCCATCGATGTTTCTTCTCAAGTCCCTGTTTTTTTCAGTCCTTGTTTCTTCTTCCCTTTCCTCCTGCCTCATCCTTGTTTCTTCTTCCTCTCCTATCCGTCCTCTCCCTGTTTCTTCTTCCCCTCCTACCCCATCCCTATTTCTTCTTCACATCCCTGTTCCTTATTCAAATGCCTGTTTCTTCTTTGACCCCCTTCCACCCACCATGTCCCTGTTTCTTCTTCAAACACTGTCCTGTGTCTTCTTAGTCCTGTTTCATCTTCTCTTCCCTCCCTCCCACCCGTCCTGCCTTTGTTTCTTATATACCTCCCACCCACCCAGTCCCTGTTTCATATAAGTCGCTTTTCCCTATACCCCTTCCATCCCTCATCCCCGTAGTTCCTGTTTATTTTTTCCTTCTCAATAGACTGTAAGAAAAAAAAGCTCTGTGATGCCGTCAGCGCTGGCCTGTTCTCCACATCCACACCACCCGTTCTCCTTTTGCTCCACGTGTTGCTCACCTCCACCTACCCTCCATTCCTTCTCCCCACCAACATCCCTTTATTCACATGCCACCCGCCTTCCCTTTATTCACGCCACACACCCTCCTTTCTCCACCCTCACTCGCCCTCCCTTTCTCCACCTATTCCCCTCCCACCCATCCTTTCTCTACAAGTTCTCGACTCCCACGGCCCTCCTACTTTCTAACCCCATTGCTTTTTGAGTCTGTCTAGTGATAGTTTTAGCTGTTTGAAGTCTATTGTAATTGCTATAATATTAATATAGAACATTATCATGCATATACAGTAAGGGGCTGTGGGTAATGCACCTTTAGCCTTTGAAGGATCTGGGTTCCACATTCTAGATTTACTCTAGAACCCCTGGCCGATGTCTCTTTTTGTCTGCATAAAAGTGTGGAGGGGAGGAAAATCGTTAGCCAATCAAACACTGCTGTTCCAATGGACTAGGACTCTGAATGATAACGACCCCAGAACTAAAGTTTAGTTTGTTTATTACAAAGCCAAGAACAATTGGACAAACAAGCAGCTTAAGACGAGGGTATCGAAATACATTGGAACTAATACAAAGCCAAACCTATGAGTGAAATTGAGTTGGTGCAACATACACAGAATAACCAGCTCCAGAATCAGGATACAGAATATGATGGCCCCCCACATCCAAATTACCCTTCATTCGGGGTTCGTGGGTGAAAAGAATTTGTCTATCCCTAAACTACTGCTAAGGTGACATCCCGCTTAGCATTTCACAGCAAGTTCCTTAAAAGTGTCAGCTCGTGAACACTCCCTAAGAAGCCCATTAAGGTTGAATGAGTTAGGTAGCATAAAGCTACAGATCTCGTTCTAAGATGCCCTCTTCTCTCAAGGCAATGCAGAAGTCCCCGGACTCTGTCCCTAGCTCTAATACAAGAACTTAAGGTATTGCCCCAGAATTCACAGCGGTGTCACCCCATCCAAGCAAGGCACCTTCTTGTAGGTAACTTTCCATGAGGCAGCGATGCTCCCAGACCTGGGCTCTATGACCTTGATTCCCAAGCTCTCTCCAATGAGAAATTACACAGTCCCTCATTATCAGCATTGCCGTCCAATGTATCTTCTCCTCCCTACGCCTAACTCCTAAAACAAAGACATTATTCTAACTAACAAGGATGAATTTCTCCACCTGCAACATAAACGTGAGAAAGATCAAATTCCACATACACATGAGATTCACTAGCAGTTCCAATATCGGAGCTTCCAGGGAGAAATACAATTCAGGCCTACAGAAATTGGCCAACATAAGAAATGGCACGTGATTTCATAGAGCACACGTATAAGTGAACATTATTTCTGAGCACATTTAAATCAATGAAATACGTATGCACATTAATCATGAAAATGTTAGTTAGATACATGTACAGTTCTAGACATTAAGGTTTTCCTCTAGACACATGTAATTGCAACGTTGATTTATCCACGTTATACAAAAATACACCTATCACTTCCCTTTGCTTGTTATTACAATACACGCTCTAATGGCACAAACCTTTAGCCATTGATCAGTTAAAGAGGCCATTAACATGGTACAACAATCAACAGAACAGCATAAAAGAAAGGGGTAATGGGTGAGGCCCCTTCAGCAATGGACTATGTTGGCAGTTGCAGCCACATTTTAGATCAGTCCAGAGGTCAGTCATTTACGCTTTGGAGGGTTATGCACTGTGAAAAACAACATTTTGAGTTTGTCTCCAGCCACCACTACTGTGCCCGGCACACTAGCCCTCGAGAAATTCAGAAGTTGTCGTGTGAGGAGCAGAAATGGGGCTAGAGACTTCAGTGCAGCCACAGAAACAGTGCAACATCTGCAGCTCCAGAAACAGCACTCAGCACCAAGCAACATCTGAAGTTTTGTTCACTCCAAAACCACCCTGGCTATACTGTTATCACTGCAAGAAACACCTCTCCTTGTTGGCTTGCCCCACGGGGCAGTAGACCACAAGCACAATCATAGCTCTGTGAGACAAAGGAGAAGCAAGGTAAAGACTTTTGATTGCCCAAATTTCCACTTATCTCCAAATTACTGACCAATGCTGCTGTTGTGGCGATCATCGCTCTGGTGGAACTGGAAGGAACCTCTACTGCACCGGATGAGACCTGCTGCACTGCTGCAGAGCACATTCTGCTTCCTTTGCCACAGCACCTGGAACAGGAAGAGACCTTCCCCCAGAACCGGGTTTGAGACTCACTCCTGTTCTATGAACGAAATACATTGCTGTCGTGTTTTGCAGGCACAACAGCTGATGGTGTTGTAAGGTAGCGATCAGACTAACTAAATGCTTAAATTGAGCCGGTGATTGCCAGTGGTAGCCACCGGCACTCATTTTAGGGGACCAGCATTATTTTGCACCATCAGACGAGCAAGAGAGGTAGAAACATGGAGGAAGAGAAAGATTAAAAGAACGTCACAAAGGCAGAAAGAAGTACATGCAAGAGTGAAATAAAGGGGCAGGGAGTGTCTGGTAGTGGATTAAAGAGACAGGAGGTGAATTCAAGGCAGCTTAACCTTGGTATTTGGCTCAGCAACATTATTATTATTATTGTTATACTGCTCTCTACTTGTGAAGTGTTCTGATATCTGCAAGGGTCATGTTGGCCCTATAGAAAACTATCAAAATAAAATCAATAAATAGCATCAGCCACAGGCTTCTTAGCAAAGCATTGGGCAATGGCTTTGATTCTTTTACAACTTCAGCACTGTCAAGCAAGCATTAAGAGTCACAATTGGCACATCATCTGCATAGACCAGTCTTTTAATTTCAGCTCTTGGGAAACCACCGGGGGAATAACTGATATATTGATCAATACCCTCAGAAACAGTTCCATATATAGAGAAGAGATAGAGGACATCCTTGCTGCATGCTATTGGTGATGTTAGATGTGGCTGAGTAGTGGCCATTTATGGTAGCAACCACTTTTAGGGTGTGGTACATGGCTTGTATCCTCCTGAAAACCACTGATGGAATCTCAAATCAATACATGCCCACCCAAAGGAATTGCCACTCAGTCGATCAATGCAGCTGCAACATTAGTGTGTTCCATAACGTCTGTACCTGGGATAATGCATATTGCCATAGGGTCAATAATTATGTTATGATTTTATTAATTACAATTGTATAGTCTGAGTATAAATGTGAGATTGGTCATTATGCATTGAGATGTACAGGCAATGTATCTTTTAAGAGAAAACCATAATTCAAGTAGAACACCAAAATAGTAGAATAGATGCTTCTAACATAATTTCATTAACTCAAAAAAAGGGGAAGCAACCTCGTTCTTAATCAACGTATATAATTCACTTGGGATGGCTTCGGTGCCTCCAGCCTTGCCTAACAGAACTGTGCAAATAACTTGTAGGAGTTTCTCCAATGTAATTAGAGCAGTTGAACCTGAGTCAAAGCTTGAAGAGGAGGAGGTGGGGCCAGCATCCGTCCAAGATGGCCACTACTTGGCCCCCAAATTTATAAGGGACACTGTCAATCCACACTCAGGGTGACCGCTGAACGCATAGCCTGACATGAGGAACCCCAAAGCTCTTGATGATGGCTGTATCATACAGCAATAGTTACCTGCTGCGAATGGACAATTCGGGGCCTGTCCATGTTGTGGAAACCATGAGCTGGATGTCCCATTGAGGTGGCCTGGCCTGCTGCAGCATGGCTTGCGACATCAGTGATGTTAGGTGCAGAGATCCTCGTGGATGTAAGTGAAATTAAGGCGTTGCCTCCGTTGATTTGAAGTAGCAGGATCGGACGTGATCATGGTAGGACGGCACATAACCCCAAAACAACTGTTGCTCCTCTTAGTGTGTTACTTATCCCTGCCTTTGTATGGTGGTTAAATACCAAGAAAGCCTTTCTCTACTTCTGGTTCCTTGCCTCCAGCTCATTGTACCCTGATGGAAAGATGCACTCATGTGGCTGAACTATAGATGACACTTTTACCTTGGTTGACCTTCCAACACCACTTCCAGTTCCTTCAAGCATATAAATAGTGTACTTTTACAGACGACCATCAGAAACCATTGGGAAAACAGATACTAAAGAAGGCAAACTTTCATTTGAACAAAAGCAACAGAAATTCGAGATCCCCTACGACTATGCCTACTTCAGAGGTCATTACCCCATCATACACCAGACAAAAAAGCTATTTTAGTTGACATGAAATCCAGCTTAAAAGCAATAGACTCTAAAATTGACCGTCTCACTGCACCTCAATGAGGCCGAGAACAGGATCTCAGCAGTGGAAGACGAAGCCTCACTTGGTAAGGCTAGCATTGAAAGTATAGAACAGGAGATGACTAAATTAAAGGCCGAGAATGAAGATCTCAAATCAAAATAATTCAGGGACAACATTCGCATTGCAGGTTCACCCGAAATAACCAATATGGGAAATTCGGAACCATTTATTGAAGCACTCTTGGTAGAGCTATTGGGTAGGAAAAATTGAATGGACATCCTGGTATTTGAGAGAGCCCACATATCGCCGGGGCCTATGTCACCACCAGGCTCCCCTTCGCCCAGTCAATGACAGAATGTTGAACTATCTAGATTGGGACACTGCATCAAGACTGGAAAGAGAGAAGAGCCCTATAACCTATAACGACTCGAAGATGTACTGCTACTCGGATGTTACACTTGCGAGAAAAAAGGCCAGATGGGCTTTTAATTAAGTGAAAAAAAATCATGAGCGCAAGAGATGTTAAATGTGCAATGCATTGCTCTGCACACAGTACAACAGCAAGATGCACATATATTCCAACTCTAACAAAGAATTGAAATTCGCTAAGAGAGCAAAACACACCGATTTGGGATAGAAGCTGAAAGGCCTCAATGATGATCTGACAAAGAAAGTCGATCGCATCCTGAGAGCCAGGAATGAGACATTGACTCTAGTTGCACTGAATCTGGACCCATTGATGCCCTACTGTAGTAAAGAAAAGCAGTCTGATTACCTGGTGTAATTGCTTCTATGCTGAAACTAACACTTTATAATGAATTTGCAGATCACTTTGCTCACTGCTGGTGCATGTATGGCCACCTTCCATGAACTCCCTTGAAGTAGTAGTGGGACATGACATGAATGGAGTGGAGAAACCACCGCAATGGAGCGCACACCGCTAGCCCCTCCTCCGGATCGCCCCTCGGGATTCTGGTACTTGTAGTTCAGTAGTGGATCACCCAGGTGGGTGCAAGTCGGTACTTGTTGGACTGATGAATCTCTAGACCCGATACATGTCCCGGGTTTTTGGGTATCGCCCGAGACATGGCTCGGGTTTCGGGATAACTTCCCTCATCAGTAGAGAAAATGGTTTAGGGGTGGAGGAGAAGGCCGCCAAACAACAGTCAATGGCCTCGATGCCCGAACCGGCACGCAGGGCAGCATCCAGGAGCCCGTCGGCTCAAAGCTCAAGGGAGCCAATTAGTAAAAACCACCGCAATGGAGCGCACACCGCTAGCCCCTCCTCCGGATCGCCCCTCGGGATTCTGGTACTTGTAGTTCAGTAGTGGATCACCCAGGTGGGTGCAAGTCGGTACTTGTTGGACTGATGAATCTCTAGACCCGATACATGTCCCGGGTTTTTGGGTATCGCCCGAGACATGGCTCGGGTTTCGGGATAACTTCCCTCATCAGTAGAGAAAATGGTTTAGGGGTGGAGGAGAAGGCCGCCAAACAACAGTCAATGGCCTCGATGCCCGAACCGGCACGCAGGGCAGCATCCAGGAGCCCGTCGGCTCAAAGCTCAAGGGAGCCAATTAGTAAAAACCACCGCAATGGAGCGCACACCGCTAGCCACTCCTCCGGATCGCCCCTCGGGATTCTGGTACTTGTAGTTCAGTAGTGGATCACCCAGGTGGGTGCAAGTCGGTACTTGTTGGACTGATGAATCTCTAGACCCGATACATGTCCCGGGTTTTTGGGTATCGCCCGAGACATGGCTCGGGTTTCGGGATAACTTCCCTCATCAGTAGAGAAAATGGTTTAGGGGTGGAGGAGAAGGCCGCCAAACAACAGTCAATGGCCTCGATGCCCGAACCGGCACGCAGGGCAGCATCCAGGAGCCCGTCGGCTCAAAGCTCAAGGGAGCCAATTAGTAAAAACCACCGCAATGGAGCGCACACCGCTAGCCCCTCCTCCGGATCGCCCCTCGGGATTCTGGTACTTGTAGTTCAGTAGTGGATCACCCAGGTGGGTGCAAGTCGGTACTTGTTGGACTGATGAATCTCTAGACCCGATACATGTCCCGGGTTTTTGGGTATCGCCCGAGACATGGCTCGGGTTTCGGGATAACTTCCCTCATCAGTAGAGAAAATGGTTTAGGGGTGGAGGAGAAGGCCGCCAAACAACAGTCAATGGCCTCGATGCCCGAACCGGCACGCAGGGCAGCATCCAGGAGCCCGTCGGCTCAAAGCTCAAGGGAGCCAATTAGTAAAAACCACCGCAATGGAGCGCACACCGCTAGCCCCTCCTCTGGATCGCCCCTCGGGATTCTGGTACTTGTAGTTCCTGTAGTGGATCACCCAGGTGGGTGCAAGTCGGTACTTGTTGGACTGATGAATCTCTAGACCCGATACATGTCCCGGGTTTTTGGGTATCGCCCGAGACATGGCTCGGGTTTCGGGATAACTTCCCTCATCAGTAGAGAAAATGGTTTAGGGGTGGAGGAGAAGGCCGCCAAACAACAGTCAATGGCCTCGATGCCCGAACCGGCACGCAGGGCAGCATCCAGGAGCCCGTCGGCTCAAAGCTCAAGGGAGCCAATTAGTAAAAACCACCGCAATGGAGCGCACACCGCTAGCCCCTCCTCCGGATCGCCCCTCGGGATTCTGGTACTTGTAGTTCAGTAGTGGATCACCCAGGTGGGTGCAAGTCGGTACTTGTTGGACTGATGAATCTCTAGACCCGATACATGTCCCGGGTTTTTGGGTATCGCCCGAGACATGGCTCGGGTTTCGGGATAACTTCCCTCATCAGTAGAGAAAATGGTTTAGGGGTGGAGGAGAAGGCCGCCAAACAACAGTCAATGGCCTCGATGCCCGAACCGGCACGCAGGGCAGCATCCAGGAGCCCGTCGGCTCAAAGCTCAAGGGAGCCAATTAGTAAAAACCACCGCAATGGAGCGCACACCGCTAGCCCCTCCTCCGGATCGCCCCTCGGGATTCTGGTACTTGTAGTTCAGTAGTGGATCACCCAGGTGGGTGCAAGTCGGTACTTGTTGGACTGATGAATCTCTAGACCCGATACATGTCCCGGGTTTTTGGGTATCGCCCGAGACATGGCTCGGGTTTCGGGATAACTTCCCTCATCAGTAGAGAAAATGGTTTAGGGGTGGAGGAGAAGGCCGCCAAACAACAGTCAATGGCCTCGATGCCCGAATCGGCACGCAGGGCAGCATCCAGGAGCCCGTCGGCTCAAAGCTCAAGGGAGCCAATTAGTGAAAACCACCGCAATGGAGCGCACACCGCTAGCCCCTCCTCCGGATCGCCCCTCGGGATTCTGGTACTTGTAGTTCAGTAGTGGATCACCCAGGTGGGTGCAAGTCGGTACTTGTTGGACTGATGAATCTCTAGACCCGATACATGTCCCGGGTTTTTGGGTATCGCCCGAGACATGGCTCGGGTTTCGGGATAACTTCCCTCATCAGTAGAGAAAATGGTTTAGGGGTGGAGGAGAAGGCCGCCAAACAACAGTCAATGGCCTCGATGCCCGAACCGGCACGCAGGGCAGCATCCAGGAGCCCGTCGGCTCAAAGCTCAAGGGAGCCAATTAGTAAAAACCACCGCAATGGAGCGCACACCGCTAGCCCCTCCTCCGGATCGCCCCTCGGGATTCTGGTACTTGTAGTTCAGTAGTGGATCACCCAGGTGGGTGCAAGTCGGTACTTGTTGGACTGATGAATCTCTAGACCCGATACATGTCCCGGGTTTTTGGGTATCGCCCGAGACATGGCTCGGGTTTCGGGATAACTTCCCTCATCAGTAGAGAAAATGGTTTAGGGGTGGAGGAGAAGGCCGCCAAACAACAGTCAATGGCCTCGATGCCCGAACCGGCACGCAGGGCAGCATCCAGGAGCCCGTCGGCTCAAAGCTCAAGGGAGCCAATTAGTAAAAACCACCGCAATGGAGCGCACACCGCTAGCCCCTCCTCCGGATCGCCCCTCGGGATTCTGGTACTTGTAGTTCAGTAGTGGATCACCCAGGTGGGTGCAAGTCGGTACTTGTTGGACTGATGAATCTCTAGACCCGATACATGTCCCGGGTTTTTGGGTATCGCCCGAGACATGGCTCGGGTTTCGGGATAACTTCCCTCATCAGTAGAGAAAATGGTTTAGGGGTGGAGGAGAAGGCCGCCAAACAACAGTCAATGGCCTCGATGCCCGAACCGGCACGCAGGGCAGCATCCAGGAGCCCGTCCGCTCAAAGCTCAAGGGAGCCAATTAGTAAAAACCACCGCAATGGAGCGCACACCGCTAGCCCCTCCTCCGGATCGCCCCTCGGGATTCTGGTACTTGTAGTTCAGTAGTGGATCACCCAGGTGGGTGCAAGTCGGTACTTGTTGGACTGATGAATCTCTAGACCCGATACATGTCCCGGGTTTTTGGGTATCGCCCGAGACATGGCTCGGGTTTCGGGATAACTTCCCTCATCAGTAGAGAAAATGGTTTAGGGGTGGAGGAGAAGGCCGCCAAACAACAGTCAATGGCCTCGATGCCCGAACCGGCACGCAGGGCAGCATCCAGGAGCCCGTCGGCTCAAAGCTCAAGGGAGCCAATTAGTAAAAACCACCGCAATGGAGCGCACACCACTAGCCCCTCCTCCGGATCGCCCCTCGGGATTCTGGTACTTGTAGTTCAGTAGTGGATCACCCAGGTGGGTGCAAGTCGGTACTTGTTGGACTGATGAATCTCTAGACCCGATACATGTCCCGGGTTTTTGGGTATCGCCCGAGACATGGCTCGGGTTTCGGGATAACTTCCCTCACAGTAGAGAAAATGGTTTAGGGGTGGAGGAGAAGGCCGCCAAACAACAGTCAATGGCCTCGATGCCCGAACCGGCACGCAGGGCAGCATCCAGGAGCCCGTCGGCTCAAAGCTCAAGGGAGCCAATTAGTAAAAACCACCGCAATGGAGCGCACACCGCTAGCCCCTCCTCCGGATCGCCCCTCGGGATTCTGGTACTTGTAGTTCAGTAGTGGATCACCCAGGTGGGTGCAAGTCGGTACTTGTTGGACTGATGAATCTCTAGACCCGATACATGTCCCGGGTTTTTGGGTATCGCCCGAGACATGGCTCGGGTTTCGGGATCCCTTCCCTCATCAGTAGAGAAAATGGTTTAGGGGTGGAGGAGAAGGCCGCCAAACAACAGTCAATGGCCTCGATGCCCGAACCGGCACGCAGGGCAGCATCCAGGAGCCCGTCGGCTCAAAGCTCAAGGGAGCCAATTAGTAAAAACCACCGCAATGGAGCGCACACCGCTAGCCCCTCCTCCGGATCGCCCCTCGGGATTCTGGTACTTGTAGTTCAGTAGTGGATCACCCAGGTGGGTGCAAGTCGGTACTTGTTGGACTGATGAATCTCTAGACCCGATACATGTCCCGGGTTTTTGGGTATCGCCCGAGACATGGCTCGGGTTTCGGGATAACTTCCCTCATCAGTAGAGAAAATGGTTTAGGGGTGGAGGAGAAGGCCGCCAAACAACAGTCAATGGCCTCGATGCCCGAACCGGCATGCAGGGCAGCATCCAGGAGCCCGTCGGCTCAAAGCTCAAGGGAGCCAATTAGTAAAAACCACCGCAATGGAGCGCACACCGCTAGCCCCTCCTCCGGATCGCCCCTCGGGATTCTGGTACTTGTAGTTCAGTAGTGGATCACCCAGGTGGGTGCAAGTCGGTACTTGTTGGACTGATGAATCTCTAGACCCGATACATGTCCCGGGTTTTTGGGTATCGCCCGAGACATGGCTCGGGTTTCGGGATAACTTCCCTCATCAGTAGAGAAAATGGTTTAGGGGTGGAGGAGAAGGCCGCCAAACAAAAGTCAATGGCCTCGATGCCCGAACCGGCACGCAGGGCAGCATCCAGGAGCCCGTCGGCTCAAAGCTCAAGGGAGCCAATTAGTAAAAACCACCGCAATGGAGCGCACACCGCTAGCCCCTCCTCCGGATCGCCCCTCGGGATTCTGGTACTTGTAGTTCAGTAGTGGATCACCCAGGTGGGTGCAAGTCGGTACTTGTTGGACTGATGAATCTCTAGACCCGATACATGTCCCGGGTTTTTGGGTATCGCCCGAGACATGGCTCGGGTTTCGGGATAACTTCCCTCATCAGTAGAGAAAATGGTTTAGGGGTGGAGGAGAAGGCCGCCAAACAACAGTCAATGGCCTCGATGCCCGAACCGGCACGCAGGGCAGCATCCAGGAGCCCGTCGGCTCAAAGCTCAAGGGAGCCAATTAGTAAAAACCACCGCAATGGAGCGCACACCGCTAGCCCCTCCTCCGGATCACCCCTCGGGATTCTGGTACTTGTAGTTCAGTAGTGGATCACCCAGGTGGGTGCAAGTCGGTACTTGTTGGACTGATGAATCTCATTGACGGTTGTTTGGCGGCCTTCTCCTCCACCCCTAACCATTTCTCTACTGATGAGGGAAGTTATCCCGAAACCCGAGCCATGTCTTGGGCGATACCCAAAAACCCGGGACATGTATCGGGTCTAGAGATTCATCAGTCTAACAAGTACCGACTTGCACCCACCTGGGTGATCCACTATTGAACTACAAGTGCCAGAGTCCCGAGGGGCGATCCGGAGGAGGGGCTAGCGGTGTGCGCTCCATTGCGGTGGTTTCTACTAATTGGCTCCCTTGAGCTTTGAGCCGACGGGCTCCTGGATGCTGCCCTGCGTGCCGGTTCGGGCATCAAGGCCATTGACGGTTGTTTGGCGGCCTTCTCCTCCACCCCTAACCATTTCTCTACTGATGAGGGAAGTTATCCCGAAACCCGAGCCATGTCTCGGGCGATACCCAAAAACCCGGGACATGTATCGGGTCTAGAGATTCATCAGTCTAACAAGTACCGACTTGCACCCACCTGGGTGATCCACTATTGAACTACAAGTGCCAGAGTCCCGAGGGGCGATCCGGAGGAGGGGCTAGCGGTGTGCGCTCCATTGCGGTGGTTTCTACTAATTGGCTCCCTTGAGCTTTGAGCCGACGGGCTCCTGGATGCTGCCCTGCGTGCCGGTTCGGGCATCAAGGCCATTGACGGTTGTTTGGCGGCCTTCTCCTCCACCCCTAACCATTTCTCTACTGATGAGGGAAGTTATCCCGAAACCCGAGCCATGTCTAGGGCGATACCCAAAAACCCGGGACATGTATCGGGTCTAGAGATTCATCAGTCTAACAAGTACCGACTTGCACCCACCTGGGTGATCCACTATTGAACTACAAGTGCCAGAGTCCCGAGGGGCGATCCGGAGGAGGGGCTAGCGGTGTGCGCTCCATTGCGGTGGTTTCTACTAATTGGCTCCCTTGAGCTTTGAGCCGACGGGCTCCTGGATGCTGCCCTGCGTGCCGGTTCGGGCATCAAGGCCATTGACGGTTGTTTGGCGGCCTTCTCCTCCACCCCTAACCATTTCTCTACTGATGAGGGAAGTTATCCCGAAACCCGAGCCATGTCTCGGGCGATACCCAAAAACCTGGGACATGTATCGGGTCTAGAGATTCATCAGTCTAACAAGTACCGACTTGCACCCACCTGGGTGATCCACTATTGAACTACAAGTGCCAGAGTCCCGAGGGGCGATCCGGAGGAGGGGCTAGCGGTGTGCGCTCCATTGCGGTGGTTTCTACTAATTGGCTCCCTTGAGCTTTGAGCCGACGGGCTCCTGGATGCTGCCCTGCGTGCCGGTTCGGGCATCAAGGCCATTGACGGTTGTTTGGCGGCCTTCTCCTCCACCCCTAACCATTTCTCTACTGATGAGGGAAGTTATCCCGAAACCCGAGCCATGTCTCGGGCGATACCCAAAAACCCGGGACATGTATCGGGTCTAGAGATTCATCAGTCTAACAAGTACCGACTTGCACCCACCTGGGTGATCCACTATTGAACTACAAGTGCCAGAGTCCCGAGGGGCGATCCGGAGGAGAGGCTAGCGGTGTGCGCTCCATTGCGGTGGTTTCTACTAATTGGCTCCCTTGAGCTTTGAGCCGACGGGCTCCTGGATGCTGCCCTGCGTGCCAGTTCGGGCATCAAGGCCATTGACGGTTGTTTGGCGGCCTTCTCCTCCACCCCTAACCATTTCTCTACTGATGAGGGAAGTTATCCCGAAACCCGAGCCATGTCTCGGGCGATACCCAAAAACCCGGGACATGTATCGGGTCTAGAGATTCATCAGTCTAACAAGTACCGACTTGCACCCACCTGGGTGATCCACTATTGAACTACAAGTGCCAGAGTCCCGAGGGGCGATCCGGAGGAGGGGCTAGCGGTGTGCGCTCCATTGCGGTGGTTTCTACTAATTGGCTCCCTTGAGCTTTGAGCCGACGGGCTCCTGGATGCTGCCCTGCGTGCCGGTTCGGGCATCAAGGCCATTGACGGTTGTTTGGCGGCCTTCTCCTCCACCCCTAACCATTTCTCTACTGATGAGGGAAGTTATCCCGAAACCCGAGCCATGTCTCGGGCGATACCCAAAAACCCGGGACATGTATCGGGTCTAGAGATTCATCAGTCTAACAAGTACCGACTTGCACCCACCTGGGTGATCCACTATTGAACTACAAGTGCCAGAGTCCCGAGGGGCGATCCGGAGGAGGGGCTAGCGGTGTGCGCTCCATTGCGGTGGTTTCTATGAATGGAGTGGAGGGTGGTTGGCACAGCTCCCTTCCCAACAATTTGCTTGAAGTTTCACTATGAAGGTTTGTTTGAGCAAGAGAGTAGATTTTCTGCAAGTTCGTAGTGATCAGTGTACGAGGCGAGAGGAGGAAATAGGAATTGTTCAATGTTTAAGTAGAGGCTGTATTATTACTAAATTAGTGCTGCTGTCACATATATGTCTCACACCCATTTTGAAGCAGCGCCAAATTTCAACGTACTCCTAATGGTCCGATAGCTAATTGCCCAAATGGAGTATAGATAGGATTAAAGTTATGACTTTACAGGATGGGTAACCCCAAGAAGAAGCCATGCATTCTTATGTACTTAGTAACAGACACAAAGTAGAGATTGCGATTTTACAGCAGACTTATTTAGGAGTACCTGCATCATGCTCATTCACCAGCTCATGGGGACTAAAACTTTTTCTATGCTTCATACAGCACATATGCCAGGTATGTTGCAATATTAATTAGGAAATCCTTGAGACCCACAGTGCAGATATATATACTTGCATTGCATATTGAATGACTTACTTGTCACTTTCAATAATGTTAATGCCTCTAATGTTGATGACCCTAACTTTATCGAGGGAACACAAAGCAAAAAATATGATATGGAGAGGGGAATTTACCCTATTCTATACAATCAAGACCACTCCCAGCAGGCACTTTTGTAGTAGCACAAAGTATCAAAAAATATAAGAGAGGGGTCCAATAAGACCAAATGGAAAGGACGCCAAGTTCAAAGACTGAAAACAAAGGATCCCTTTGGTTTCTCTTTAATATGCACGCTATACACAAACCACACTACCAATCAATCCACACTCAAATAGCACCAATAGGAACTCAAGAATACAATGTCAAGAATTCTGCAGAATTTTGTGGCAGACGCAAATAGATGGCGGCTGTTACCTCTCACGCTTCTGGGCCGAGCGGCCATGTTCTAAATGCTGACGCTGCCCCAGCTCCTCTACGCGTTTCAAAACAAATATTACCCTCTCCCTCGACGGGTGTTCAAGGACATCAACTCAGAGGTTCGCACGTACCTCTGGCTTGGTAAACAACCTAGGGTAGCACTGGCAACTCTACAGAGACACCAATACAGTGGGGGGATCTCGCTCCCTAACGCGGAGGCCTAATACTGGGCAGAGCACCTGGTAGTTATCAAAGACTGGTTCCATGCCTCGGCTGCTCACCCCACATATGCATTGGAGAGGCATGTTATGGGTGCCTGCCCATATAACCATTATTTATATGGAGGGAAAGGGAAGGGGAGGCTGCTGCCGGCCACACGGCTTACACTAGTGCTTTGGAACAGAGCTAATAAGACCATAGGTTGGGAGGAGAAACACACCAGGCAGACACCCATATGGCACTACGCGTGGCTGCGAGAGCTAAATAAATTGAAGGGGTTCAAAAGGTGGGATGACATCGGAATCTCGACCCTAGCAGATGTAATAGCAAAAGGGACACTGAAGCCCTGAGAGCAGAGTTTGGCCTCCTCCCCACGCAATATCTGAAATACGCCCAACTGAGACATGCATGGCAGGCCGAAGGGATCCTAGAAGACACACTCCCTGAATACGCACCCCTAGAGGGCCGCCTCCTACAGGAGCAGATACCGGAGAGAGCGGAGTCACTGACATACAGGACCCTTATGAATAACATGCCTGATGGCATGGGAACTCTCCGCGGCAAATGGGATAGTTAGGTAGGAGAAATGGAGGATGTAGATTGGGACACTGTCCTCATGCACCCAAGAGAGGTAGCAATTAAATCCCGATTGAGGCTCATACAGTTTAAAGTCCTCCACAAGACCTACTATGATAGGGTGCGCCTCCATAGAATGGGAAGGATAGGAGACACAAATTGCTTGAGATGTGGACAAGAGGGGGGAGACTTTTATCATATACTCTGGTTGTGTCCGATGATACAGACTTACTGGGAGGAGATTTTGAAAACTCTGGGTGAAGTCTTGGAAGCACCCCTGCCCACTGACCCAAAATTAGTTTTGCTAGGCATGACTAATGACATAGATTTCAATGGCCCGTTAGTGCTCTTCCTGGTGTTGGCCCTGGTGGTGGCTAAAAGAGACGTGGCGAAGTTCTGGGGAGCGGCTACGATTCCGCAAGTAGAGGAATGGTGGAGGGGCCTAGACCTATATATGGCAGCCGAGAGGGTCACATACAAAGCAAGGGGTTGTCCTAAAAAATTTGGCAGAGTTTGGAGCAAATGGAGAAAATATCGTGGACTTGATGGGGGTCTGTAAGAAGGGAGGAGAGAGGAAGAGGCACCCAAAGGCAAAAGGATGTCACAGGCGTGCGGACGAAAAAAGTCAGCCTGGATTACAGATAAGGTTAAAGGCAGAGTGTGGGAAGAATAGAGAAATATTGTTCTTAATGGTGTGGCCGGTGGGGTGGAGGGCTGGGGGTCGGGAAATGTTGACCAGTGATGACATGTCTGTTTTGTTGCTATATGAAAAAATGCAAATAAAAATGTTTTAAAAAAAAAAAGAATACAATGTCAAAAAAAGTCATACATCTTTTTATTATTCTATATTAAAACATAAACTTCTTTAAAAATCTCATAACATAAATAAAAATTATATGTATATACACACACTTGTTTATCAGGGGACAACAAATTACATATATTATGAAGAAGTACATATAATGTATATAGACACAAGAAAAACACAGCTAAAACAAATGTTTAAAAGAAAATAATTTGATTAGAAAAGGTCCACACTTTAGAAGCCAATCCCAATCTCATATAGGTACTTTGCATGCTATATAATGTACACATTAATACTTGTATTCAGCACCAGTTGTAATAACAAATTTTTCCTTTGATCCTCTTTAAAACCAAGAATTTTGTAAAATAATTGTTAGAAACAGAAGTGACGCGTTTCGGTGGCATATGATATTTCCCACCTTCCTCAGACTAACAATTTCCTAAATCTCCCCACGAGTAATCAATTTCATGGGTGGGTCAACGGAGGAAACAATCTCTCCACATCAGCTAACCGATTGTCTAGCGATGGTACATGGACAGAGCAACTAATTAATCAGGGGTCAGGATCACTCTCCCTCTATTAAATGAGAAGCCGTAATTCGAAAAATTCCAAAGGGTCAAATTAATCCAAGGACATGGATAGTTTTCATCTCAAGCCTGCCCCTCGGTGAAAACACTAAAAACAATAAAAACTGCTTGCTCAAAAGAGCATGTGCAGTCCCCTAGAGTTGTAAACGTTCCCCACTTGAAGTTGAAATAAATATCTGTGAGTGTTCCACTGTTAACCGGGACTCTATCGTCTCCTGGTCTACTCAGGGTTTCTTCAAAATATATATGCCCCTGTGAACTGAACATCTCTTTCAACCCTAGCTTCTCAGTTCCTGCAATTCATTTAGTATTAACTATTTCTTTTGCATCATAAACTGCCTGTCCAGGAATTTCTCTGAGAATGTCTGAAGAAAGGGGCTCAGAAAATAAGAAAGCTAAAGAACAATAACAGCACTAAATTGTGTGGGTATGGGACCAGAATATCATGGCCTTAATATCGTCTCACAAAAAGATTGTGTCCTAAATAATTTATTAACTTATCACCCCATTGGAGCTAGTAAGAAATCTACATTCAATGGAGGAATATTATGTCTGGCAATATTTTTTTTACTATATTCCAACATCTGGCCCAATGTATTGCAACTCCTTCGTAAAATACTTTCTCATTGTCGGAAAATGTGCAAAGTTGTTATTCTAAAAAAAAATATATATATATATATATATGCTAAATCTTACAATGGTGTTGTTTTTGTTGTCTTCATAGATTGATGACCACCTCTCCATGTGTCCTGAAGCTGACATAGAATGTCCATTTAAGAATTATGGCTGTCTGGTTAAGGTACTGACATATTCATTTACTATACTTCTGCACTCTTGCTGTTTTCTGCCCTTTGTTAACCTTGACAGGAGATTGTGATGGCCGCTATATTTGATATGAATAAGGGCAGGGATGTCTGAAATTTCATCATATGGAATAAGAGCAATTTGCAGCTCGTCCATATTAAGTGGTGGTTGGCAGATTTTAAAAGGGGTGGGGCGAAAAAAGGTTTGACCCAAGAACAGTGTTAAATTTGTTTAAAAAAAAGATAAGTGGCATACCCCTGTCAAGAGGCCCTGCTGCGTGCACTACTCATTGCCCCAATAAATGCCGCCAATGACAGAATTAACACAACTACTAATCAACACACCTTACAAGTTTGACATTTCAGACTATTGCAGACCCCAATTGCACAAAAATGGCTTGGGCAGCAGATATTGGTCATTTTTAGTGTTCATTGAAATAATAAACAACTGTTGTTGTGTTAATCCCTAATTTAGATAAACAGTGAAGACTGTCATAAGTGCCGGGGTTAACATTTAAGTTCCAGTGTCGAGAACCGGAAACCACCGCCTCAGATTAGGCACTGCCCAAGTATAGCATGCGACTATGTTTGAATGTTATTTGAGTGGTGATTAGTCGAGCCACTGCATGAACTGGTCTTGATTGAGGTCATTGAGTACTTTGTAGACTTGTGAATAGCGTAACAACTCCATCAGTGTGTGATGAGACAAGAGCCTGGACGGTGGTTTAGGAGGAGGGAGAAAGGGCTTCTATTTTGCACGGTAGTGTAAGTATAATCATTCTGTTTATGATGTTCTTGCTATGGTTCTTGACAGACAAAGTTAGAGCAATGGTGAAGACCTGCGCTTTAGTGGAGGGTGACAGTTAGAGGAAGATGCTATTTAACGTCATGTTGTACATCCACCCCTGAATGAGGGGCTTGTGGGTTGTTCCATTAACTTGTGGGGTTAAGTTTCGCATGCACTCCTGAAGTTCAAGTTTGAATGATTTCCTGTCTGGTTCTGTGTGTAAGGATACAGTTAGATGACAACATGTTGTGTGGACCTTGAAATTTCTCCTGGTCCGGTCGCCATGGAGACAGCCTTTTGTGAGCTAATTGCCACTGATAGTGTCTCTTTGAATTTAGCTGTTATTGACCTAATTCTCACCTCTTCTGTGTGAGTTTATCTTTCATGTGTTGAGAAGGAATGGAATCACTGCATGGACGATCCACCCTGAGTTGCAATGCCCACAGAAGTCATTTGTACACAGCATTTGTAATCCATGTGTTTAGTCATGCAATACTTGCCTGCCTTGTTCATAACAACATTTGTATTGCGCTGCATGCATGACCTTCCCTTTGAAAGGGTGGCCAGTCTCATACCTGCTTAGTGACTCTGTGTCAAGTGCTGCAGCTACAGCCAATGATAGCTAATAGCAAACAGCACTTCACAGGCAGCCACTTGGGGGCTCACATTTATTATGGGGATAAGCAAGTTGAAGGGTGTGGTTGGCTCAAAAGCCCGGAATGGATGAAGATGTGATACATGACATGGCTTGGAGTGGTGCAACTGCATCCACCTGTTGTGACCATATGTGAAGGCTGGGCAGGCTTAGAGCAGAGTGCAGACACAAGGGGCCTCATTTATGAAAAGTGACGCATCGCTGCATGAAAACAGCGATGCGTCACTTTTCATTGCGCCCTCCTCGCGACACCAATGATGCGTCATATATAATGTATGACGCATCATGTCGCAAGGAGTTACAGATACGTCAGTATTTTTGACGTATCTGTCTGCGCAAAAGTGACGCATTGCTGGAGTGTGACGCAAAAGTGACGCAACTCCAGCAATGTGTCCTTTCACATGGGGCCTGCGTCAGTCTTACGCCTGCTGTGAGGCAGGCGTAAGATTTTGACGCATTTGAGTCCTAGAAGTGGAGCAGTGAAATCTCATAGATTTCACTGCGTCACCTCCATGACCCTTTCTTGCGTCAATACGCCCCCCCTTGCATACATTATACCTGGCGCAGGTATAATGTGGCGCAGGGGTTTACAAAGTGATGCATCTACCTAGATATGTCACTTTGTGAATATGGCGCAACAAGGCGCATTTTTTACGCCACTGGGGCGTCACAAAAAGTGACGCACCGGCAGCGTAAAAGTGACGCACGGCCTCATAAATGAGGCCCAAGGAGACGATAGATGGAGCACTGAAACTTTTCAGACACTGACCCCCAGTCACAGATCTGGGTTGAATCCATCATCGTTCTTTAGCTCACTTCGCCTCCTCAGTTCAGACCCAGCCATATGCAAATCAGACTTGACCACGTGCCTCATGGGAACAGTCCAGCCCAAATTGCCAAGCCAGGTCCTTCCTGGACCTGAAACGAACATCCTAGGACCGGTTTTACAGAGAAGAGTGCATCACTTGTGGACATCCCCTTAAGCAGGAGTGGGGAAGGCTTGGCCACATAAAGGAGTGGCAGAAAGGACATTGGGGCCTGAAAAATGTCTGTAACATGACAGATTTGCCTCTGAGAGGTTGATAGGGCTGATTCAAATTCAGTGACGTCAGACCAATGACTGTAGTACCGTGCACAGTGGGCCACATGTCAGATTCATTTTTGAAAGGTCAGTTTGGTTGGGACAAAATCAGTCAAATGGCAATCTTGCATTTAAAAAGGTGATAAAGTTTAGGGTAGACTAATTCACGAGGCACCCTCATGCATGACTGACTCTGTTCCACTACTACTGCATCACGTAATGAAAATTAAGTAAAAAATAACAGTATGCAACTGGGCTATTTGTAAATAACACGTTCACCTTGACAGGTCTCTCACTGCTGCTGACAGATAATGGATGTTTAATGTTAGTCAAATTAGTAATACTCACTTTATCGAAATATAAATGGCTGAGTGAACTCTCTAGCCTCTTCCGTGCGTCGGACGGCCCCCGGCCGTATGACGTCATGGTGGGCGTGTGCGTCGGACGGCTGGGGGCCGTCCGATTCTCGCACGCGTAGAATTCACCCGCACAGTGGGGAAATGTGCGCTGCAGCGAAGCGGCTAGAATTTGAACCTGTGACCGTGAAGTCAAACATTGATCTCTGAAATGCAGGTATTAATTATGGGCCACCAACCCCTGAGGGTAAAGTAATATTCTTGACCAACAGCAAAAACAATACGCATGTATATATTTTTTTCTTTTAAGGGTGCAAACTTTGTTCTAGTAATTTGATTAACCCCTCCCCTGCTGGTGACGGAACCACTCCGTCATCAGCTGCGGTCGCGCTGTGCTGATGACGGAGCGGTTCCGTCACGGCCCGCTCGGCACGCCTGCGTGGCGCGGATTCCGCGCCTGCGCTGAGCGTTCCATTGAGCGGGCGGGGCCGTGATGGAACCGCTCCATCATGAGCACAGCGCAACGGCGGGTGGTGACGGAGCGGTTCAGTCACCAGCATGCGCCCGCCGCGCGGCCGCCACGCCCCCTTAGCACTGCGGCGGAATAGCTGCCGCAGTGAAGGGGTTAAGTGACTCAATGTGTAGATCTGGTGACAATGTGTCGATTTCTAACGTCCTGTTCTGGGGGCATAATTTGATCTGCTGTGAGAGTGTGTCTTGCTTCGGTCTGGGTGGGCCCAGCTGTAGAAAGTTGGTGGTGTGGCTTTGCTGCTCTTTTTTTTTTTTTTTGAAAGACCTTTATTGCACATGTTATATATACACAGCAGTGTGCCTACAACCCACTGACAGGGCCGGCCACAATCAGTGTACCAGCCGAAACAGACGAGTCCAGTAATAGACGTTACTAGCAATAGGGCGGAAATTATGAATACCCAACTCGTGAAGGCACAACAGGTGGTCATAGTAAAAAATGTACATAGCACACCATAAGACTGTGGCCGTAGCGCCCTGATGGAATCTCGGTCTCATTTTACATTTTGAAGAACCAAACCCAAACAACCTAAAACCCAATCCACCCCCGACCCCCCAATCCTGGTCCTCGTGAGTAGTCTAAACCTGTAAGGTACATTGTCCATAATGTAAGCATCCCCGTTGACAATAGGTGAGTAGTAACCCATGCAAGCAGTCATGGAAAGACCTATATACAGTGAGTCAAAAAACAACTGTAAGCAACGGTACAAGCAGTAGATCCCACTGTCCAATGGTGGTGTTTGCCGGACCCCAATAGTTCCCGTAACTCAAAGACATTGTGCAGGACAGCCGGCACACGCTTCCTCAGTCACAACTCATTCGGATTCAGCACCTCCTTCAGATGGGGCAGCCCTCACACTCCTCTCGCTGTCAGAATCATCTAGGGAGAGCATATAGAGCGTAAATGGAGTCCATATATCCCGTGGTCTTGCCGTCTCAGGGAGCCCCTCATAGTAACAATTCAGCTGATCCCTACAGTAAGCTATGTCATTCAGCCACAGTCGTACGTCAGGCGCTCTCCTCCCTCCCCAACTCAGCGCCACTCTTCTCTTGGCCAGCTGAAGCGCCAATACTACAAATCTTCTAGACTTGACCGACACACCAGAAGCAATGCCCAGGAGGCAAAGGCGCACATCCAACGCAACTGCAGTCGACGTCATAGCAGTAAGCGTCTCAGTCACCGCCTTCCAGAAGTCATACACGCGCGAACAGCCCCAGGACAGGTGCACAAAGTCAGCGTCATCCTCACCGCATCTAACACAGCAGGCAGAGTCGCGAAGGCCAAACCTAGCCAGTTGGACCGGCGTGTAGTACCACTGATGTATGTATTTAAAATGCAGAAGTCGAAAATTACCATTTATCATGTACCCCCCCTACCAAAGCACAACACTCAGTCCAGTCATCATCACTTAAAGGTTCGGGGAGACTTCTATCCCATCTGGCTCTAGCCTGGACCGCGCCCCCTCCCTCATCTTCCTGCACCGCTCGGTACAGTCTAGAGAGCAACTTAGACCTATCCGTGGCAGTGTATAGCAATTGTAAAGCCCCAAGTGTCAGCGGCTCCTCCGGGTACGTTGGATATAGAGTATGCACCGCAGCCCGAAGCCTGACATATATAAAGGTAGACATAGTGGTGTTAGTGGAGCGGTCCGTCATAGCCTGCAGGGCAAGAAACGATGCACCAGGGAATAGGTCCCCCATAGTTTGAAGCCCAGCATCCCTCAGAACCTGTAGCCCCCCTATCTCACTAGACACCGAAATGCCCGAGTGATACAGCAGCGGCATAGCCGGCGCATACAATAGCAACCTGTCTGCCCGCCTGCCCAATTCCTCCCAGGCCTTCGCCGTGATTCCTACAGTGTCAACCTCCCCCTTTTCGAACACCGAATGTTCATTGACAATCTTGGCCCTCAGTGGATACGGTAAAACAGCACTAGCTTCAAGTGCCACATGCGGCGTGTACGGTGGAGCACACAGCCAGTAAATCGCAAAATGTGCCTGCGCACAGAGATAATAAAGCTTCATGTCCGGCAAGGCAAACCCCCCCAGTTCGTACGGTTTGGTCAGCACCTCCCATGTCACCCGTGGCTTTTTACCTGCCCAGGTGAGGGTTATCAGCAGTGACCGCAGTCTGGCAAAGAAGTGCGACTTCAGTGGGACTGGAATATTGACAAAGAGATAAAGAAATTTCGGCAGAACTACCATTTTTATTAAGGACACTCTATCTGCCAGAGTCAGAGGGAGACGGGTCCAGCGTGCCACCTGATCTTCCAGCTTAGAGACAGCCACTCCATAATTAGCCCTTATAATTTCTTGGGAGTCCCTGTGAACCCAGACGCCGAGATATCGAACCGACTCAGTCGCCCATTCCAGGGGGAATTCCAACGGGATCTGGTGCGTAACGTCCGTAAGAGGCAGCACAACTGATTTGTCCCAATTAATGGTCAGTCCAGAATGGCGACCAAACTTAATGAATTCCCGGAGTATGTTTTCGAGGTGAAGCGCAGGCTCGCGAACATAGAGAACCATATCGTCAGCATACATTGACACTGCCAAAGATCTAAGAGGGAACTTCAACGCCGCCTCCGCATATTTCTGCCGCAGAATACAGGCCAGCGGTTCCATCATGATAGCAAAAAGTAAGGGCGAGAGCGGGCAGCCCTGCCTCGTCCCCCGCTGTATCGGAAACGAGGAGGAAACATGACCATTAACCCTCACTCTTGCCGTGGGCTCAGTATATAAGAGTGCAACTAGCGAAGTGAAGAAGAATGGTACCCCCATCCGGTGCAGAACTGCCAACATATACTTCCATGCCACCGAATCAAGGCCTTGGCGGCGTCAAGCATGACCGCCACCGCAGCCAACTCCGGTTTAAGGAGATGGAGCACAGCGAACAGCGCCCTCAGATTATGCGTAGTCGACCTGAGAGGGACAAACCCCGACTGATCCGGCAATACCATGACAGGGAGAATCAATCGCAATCTTGTGGCTAAGACTTTGGCAATGATTTTCACGTCGGTGTTCATGAGCGATAGGGGGCGATACGAGTCACATTTATTCAGGGGCTTCCCTGGTTTAGGCAACGCCACCAGCAGCGCCTCTCGCATAGTCGCCGGAAGCCGGCCACATACCTTCGCTTCCTCCAAGACCATCGCTAGCTGTGGGATCAGCAAATCTGCATATTCTTTATAGAATTCGGAGGACAAGCCATCCGTGCCCGGCGCCTTCCTGTTCGGGAGAGCAGCAATCGCCTCCCTAAACTCAGCCTCAGTGACAGGATGCATCAGAAATTCCTGCTGTCCTCTGGACAGCCACACCAGAGCTATGTCCTCAAAATACCTATTCACTTCCTCCTCGTCTGCCGTGTCCCTGTGCTCATAAAGTTGTGCGTAGTGTTTCGCGAAGCAATTTAGAACGCCCTCCGAGCTAGTCACCACCTCCCCCTGATCGTCAATCTCCTGCACCGAACAGTGCCGCGCCCAGGGTTCTTTGATCCTGTCCGCTAGGCCCTTCCCCGGTCTGCCACCTTCCCCATAGTATCTAGCCGTGGAGTGCTTGGACAGAAATTTCACCTCCTGCTCCGCCAGTTCATTGTATGCAGTGACTTTAGACCTGACCTCTGCTAATAATACGGCCTCCGCACTGAGCTCCAGGCGACGCTCCAGAGCCACCAACTCTTTTTCCAGCCTGGCCATAGAATCTCGTAGAGACGTCAGCACGCCGGATCTCAGGCCAATACATGCCCCCCTCACCGTCACCTTGAAGGCCTCCCATACAGTACTCATATTGTCTACAGACCCCACATTGTGCACAAAGAACTCCTCAATAATCTGACGTAGTTTCTCACGCAGTACTTGATCAGACAACACCCCAGGGGAGAAACGCCACGTGAAAAGAGCAGGTGCAAGCGTAGGCAGTTGCATCACCAGCTTCACAGGCGCATGGTCAGAGATAGTGCGAGGAAGATGTTCAACACCCGTCACCCATCCATGCACATCACGTGTTACCAGCCATTAGTCTAATCTCGACCACGTATCATGCGCAGATGTGTAACATGTTCCCTCTCGTCTGTTCGGGTACTTCATTCTCCAGGCATCCAACAGTTGTAGGCCATGCATACCCTCGCACACCGCATCAGCCGCCTTCTTACGCACACACGGCCTGTCCTGCTTTTTGTCCAATTCAGTATCCAGCGTGACATTCAAGTCACCACCACAGATGACAGCCGATGGGGGAAGCATATAAAGTTTGTTCCAAAGGGTCACATAAAATTCAGGGTCATCGACATTAGGACCATACACATTAAGAAGGGTGACCAGCATACCACACAATTTACCCTGCACAAGAATATATCTACCCTCCCGGTCAACTTCCTCATGGTGTATTTCAAACGGGACATTTTTTTTCACCTGAATCATCACTCCCCGGGCATATGAGGAAAAGGACGTGGCTAGTCGGACCCCCGCCCAGTGCTTACCCACTATTTCAGCCGCCCTCCCCCGGAGATGAGTCTCCTGAAGAAAAACAACCTGAGCACCGTGCCTATTTAGAAAAGCAAGCATCTGCCGTGTCTTTTGCGGCCGATTGAGTCCCCGCACATTCCATGTGGCACATGTGAGTTTACCCCCCCGATCCATATCGCCAATCACTCAAGCAGACCAGCAACCAATAGGCCCCCTCCAGCACCCACCCAGCACCCCATCTATCGCCACCCAGCGACCCAGCGTGGTCACTAGCACTCCTGCAAGGTACCTCAAGCAAATGCCAACAAGGATCAATACAGTCCACAGGTAATTCAGAACCCCAACCACCGACCAAGATACGGAACATGTCCCCAACAAACTCCAGGAACCCTTCCCCCAACCCCCCACCCACTTCAGCAGCCCCAATTTGCCAAAGCCATCCCATACCCCCCCCCCCATTGCAACCCCCAACCATGCAATCAACTGTGTGTGGGGATCTCCCATATCCAGGGGCGCAGCGGCGCACAACTCCCGCCAATAAACTGACGAGAGCAAGACCATTCTCAATGATCAAAAACCCCTCCCTTGTCACCCCCATCTTCCAAGATTCCGAGACAGGCAAAGCATCAGCCAAGCATCAGCGCAGACTTACATGACACCCATTAAGACCGTCATGTAGCAGCAAAGATGACAACAGAGGTGCACCGCGCCAAAGCTATCCACACAATAGGCTCTCATGCCCCCCCACAACCCCAGCATCGCGCCAGTCCCCTCACAGCCCCGACATTACACATGATCAATACAGCAGTTCAAATGGTATGACTAGGCAACTGGGACGCAGATCAGTCCTTCCGTCCCTCAGCATTAGTCGCGGGGTCCGTTCGAGACAAGCCCAACACTCGAGGTCTGCGGGAGCGAGCACAACCGCCCTCGGCACAAATCCAAAAGAGGCACAATGCAGCACTGCTCAACCGTGCACCCCGCGCAGTGTAATGCTCACAGAGATTTAGGCTACTTCATCCTGCTGTCCGTCCTCGTCTTCCTGAAGCCCTTTAGGTGCCCTTTTGCGTTTCTTCTGTTGTTTGGCGTAGTCCATAGCCGCCTTAGGAGAGGAGAAGATCTTGTTATCCGACGGCGGCCCTATCCGGAGGCGAGCAGGATAAAGCATGGCATAAGGAACTTCTTCAACGCGCAAAAGCTGTTTCACTGTGGCAAATTCCTTGCGTGCTGTCTGCACCGCCACGGTAAAGTCCGGATAAAACTGAAGCTTGCTACCCTGATATTCAATGGTTCATTTCTCCCTTGCAAGGCGCAGAATGGTGTCCCGGTCCCTATAGTTCAAAATCTTGGCTATTATCGGACGCGGCGGCGCCCCGGGTGGCGGTCGTTTTGCCAGGGAGCGATGAGCACGTTCCACTATGAAGACGCTAGACAATTGGTCCGCTCCAAAGATGTCTATAAGCATACGTTCCATATAGTCCTCCATGCGACCAACATTCGTGGATTCTGGCAGGCCCGTGACGCAGACATTGCTCCTTCTGGACCTCCCTTCCAACTCCTCATTCTTTGCCTGTATGACCGCCAGAACCCTCTCCATGTGGAAGACCTTAGTGGAGACCGTCGCAAGGCCATCTTCGGTAGCGGACACCCTCTGCTCCACCTCCCCCATTCGTTCATTTTGACGGTCAAATTGGGTCGCCATTTGATTCAGGCGGTGATTGACAGACTCCATAGTGCCCTCGATCGACTGGAGAGTCTTTTGCATAGCTATCAGCGTGGATTCCAAATTCGGAGTGCCCCCCGCCGCCCCCCCCTGTTCGTTGTTAGGCGGCTCCTGGGAAGACATGTGCGCCGTCTTTTTGGCCTCAAATGTGATCTTCGGCTGGTTCCTCTCCTGCCTGCCCATGGTGGCGATCTGTGCGACTCAGGCCCGGGGTGTAGTCTGTGCGTTGCCCCAGGTCAAGACAGAGTAGAAGGCAACCGGTCCACACCAGGGAGAAGGCCCACGCCTCTACCGCTATCCCCGGCAAGCGAAAGCGCGCCAAAGTGTCCCGCTGTCAATCTCCCAGCTCTCACAGCTTATGGCAGCACAGCAGCGCCCACAGTCAACTTATCCGCTATAGCCCCAGGGCCTTAGACTGCTCTCGGTCCACCCAGTGACGCTTGCACCGTAGTCAATGTTCTCCCGGTGGCGCCCCTGTCCCCGCCACCGGTACTGCCAGGAGGTCACAAAATGGCGGGCGCAGAATGTTCCTTCCTCTTCACAGCAGCGTCCAGCTTGTCCTCGCCGTGCAGCAAGCAGTCTGCCTCTATTCAGCGCAATTCGGCTATGCCGCCCGGGCCTTTCCACCTCCCAGCAGGCCGCCTCCTCGCACCCCCACCAGCTACGGCTCACGCAGCGCGGCCCAGCGCGGCCCGGCACCACCTCCGCAGCCCCGGGCTTGCGTAGCGCCCTGCCCCACTCACCGCAACCGGCAGGGCCGGGACCGGCCCGCCGTCGTTCCTGTTCCTCCCAGAGGCTTCCACGCCCGGCAGCGCCACCTCATGCACCGAGCCAAGCGTCCCTCAGGCACTCCTTGCCGGGAGTAGGGGGAGCCGTAGCCCGGACCACAGCGTGTTGATTCCTCCGCTCGGGCCTAGGTTCCGCCGGCAGAAGCCCGGTGAAGGGCCGATCGGTCCGGGGGACGCCCACCGCAGCGGCTGCTCAGCTGAAAACAGCACCAGTGATTCCCCGATGTCAGCGGAGGTAGCACCACTCAATTACGGGGCGTAAGAGGTAGGGTTAACAGGATAAATAAGCAAATATTAGCATGTCTCGGCGGAGCCTCACACAGGTGCGGCCATCTTGCTCGGCGCCCTCTAGCGCCCCGGCTTTGCTGCTCTTGATCCCCCCGCAAACAAATAGGACTAATTTGGAGAAACATTATTCAGCTAGAGGTCTTTAGGTTTTTTAGGAGGATCTTTATTAGGATATGATTTTACATAGCCAGGCAGGCGAGACCTGCATAGGGGCGTGGTCTTCCTCTGAAGTTTCATTCTCCCTCATGTTGCCATGTTAGCTACTGGCCACTTGACTTTCTTTGATTTGATACACAGGGTGCTATTGTGGAAATCTATTTTGGTACTGTTGTCTGTAATTCTCAAAGCTACACTTACCGAGAAAATGCAGACTTGTGGCATATTATTCCATGACTCCCCCGAGTTTGGTTTATGATTTGATTTTTACCTGGCTGGATTTGGCGTGCAGAGTAAATTCTGTCGTGCTTAGGTTTATATGTGGTCTCGATCCCGATGCCTGCTCATCTCTTGTATCATGTCTGCAATAGGGGCCCTGAGTCACTGGCAAATTTATTGGTAAATTTACACCTGTATACGTTCCCATCATTATGTTCAGGTTGGTTGAAAACCTATGCTGTAGCAATTGAGGTCAGTGTGCGTGTTTTTGACTCGCATAAAATGGCATAGAAGGTTGAGGTGGTTAGAATCACTGTTCAAGACTTGAAGAAAAGAATGCTCGACCAATTTATGCAATTTTCAGGGAAGGATTAGGCATAGGAGATATTTTAAGGCAAGGTCGAAGACTTTAAAGGGACATCACTCAGAAATAAGGTGAGAGTTTTTTCTGGTGCAGGGGACTGAGGGGGCCCCCTATGGATTTGTTTTTGACGAGAAGGTTAATGACTCAGATTATGATTACGTTTTCATTCTACATATTGGCTCATGCATTCTCGGTCTATACACATATTTCCCTTTTAGCAAAACATCAGTGGTGTGTTGGCTCGTCGATTCTTGCTCGATTCCCTCATGATAATCCAACTACTTACTGTTTGACACTTTGGGTAGGTACATAGCGACCCAGCATTCTTGGTCTAAGATTGGGGGTTGGGATGAATTTGGTGGGATGTGGGGTTTGTTTAGGTTTATAACAGTTATGTAGCTGTGTTTGTTGGTTTAATGCAATCGTGAAGAGTGGCCATTTACTGAGATTGAGGTATGCTGAAGCCGTGCTTGTGTTAATTTTGGTGGCTCCACTTAGTTTTGAGTATTAATGACATCAACGTCATTGTTGAATTTGAGTTGAGATGTTAAGGATATAAATGGGGTGGTAATGTGAAGCAGGATAAAATCCTACCTAAATCTGTGGAATGCTTCTCTTTTAACGTTTCAAGACACCCCCTTGAACAAAGTTGAACCTGAGGGGTTAGCGATGAAATGGGGTCATCATATACACTATCCCTCATTTACTTTTTCGGCTGCATGGGTTTTGATTAAAAACTGTGAACTACACATACTTTGTGCACGTTTGCAAGTCTAAAATGTCCACTATGTTGGGATGGTAGGAGATATCAATGATGTGCCTTATCTGTAATGGTGCATTATGCCCCTGATTACAACTCTGCCTTTTTCTTAAAAAATTGAATTGTGGTAGGTCCTGGCATGCTAGATGGTTTGGATGAGGGAATATAATTGTATATTAAATTCGGCTTTTGTTCTTTTGCTGTCTGTCTCTAGGTCTGCCGTACAGAACGTTGGGAACTATCATGGCAGACTTTTAATTGAAGGAAGTATGGCAGATATAGCATAGGTTAGATAGAGCAAGGACATCTCTTTCACAACGCATCTTTTACTCTAGGATAGATTTTCTTTTGGCGGGACTTAACAATGTGCATTCCTTTACTGATACAAATTCTTTTTGCTGATGCAAGGTACTTTGATAGGGCATTGTCAGACTATTCGGTGTTGGCTGCTCAGATGACTGTAGGCATACATCAAGCGCTGGTCCATTTGTGGAGACCTCAGCCTGTTTGCTCAAAGGACCCGACATTTCACGCCAATCTAAGTGAGGCAGCTAAGTTATACATTTACACAAATACTAACTTTGCCGCTAGTGGGGGTTTGGAGTGGTAAGCCTTCATCGTGAAAGATTTCCGTGTAAGTGCCTTGATGGTAGTGAAGATAAGGCTGACCGTGGAAATTAAAACTTTGGAGCATGCAATTCACAAGCTTAATGCCGTACCCCAGAGTAATCCCTTGCTGCGACCTGAGAGGATGGAAGCAGTGTGCAGGTTAGTTGATGAATAGATCAGACTGGAAATGTTTGACACAAAGATTATTGGACCAGAATGCCTGTGGATGGTCACAAGGATGAGAGGTTGTTACCCGGGTTACTTAAATGTTAAATAGTGTTCAGGCAATCTGATCCACAAGGAATTCGATTGTGTATTTGGTGATTGATCAGAAAGGCAGTGTTGATGTTTTTAGTGATTATTAGTTGTATATGCCATAGGTCCAGAAATTCTAAGAACAGGTTCAGGATTTCCTACTAGAGCTGTGACACTCGAACCACCTTTGCATGTAAGAAGCTTTGTTGCAGGATGAAAAATGCCTGCAGCTTGGGTGATAGGCTGGGGAAAGTACCCCACTACAGATAGGTTACCTTTGGAACTTAGCCTGAATTTACTGATCTGCTAGACCCCTTTAAAAGGAATTAATGAGGCACTCTCAACAGTTTTGTTCTCTGTTTCCATGCATAAGTCCCTGTGCGTAGCTCTAGCTGGACAAAAATCCAGTTTCCAAAAAGCCCTTACGACTTTTTAATGTAGATGCAATGATCCTGGCAAAGGTGCATGCTTCTAGGCTCGATCCATCGCCGCTTGGTATCATACACCCTGCCCAACCGGATTTTATTCAGGATAGAAATATTGTGGCTATTGTATCGAAGATACACACAATGAAAAGATGATTCCTGCTGCTGTTAACAGTTTTGACACATAGCAATCATGTATTCATATGGCTGGAGTCAGGACACAACTTTTGTTTGACTTCTACTAGACATACTGCATTGCTATTTTAAAGAAAACTGAACCAGGTATTCTCTGTTTTTTATCTCTTACTAACGAGTACGGTGAGATTGTGTTTCCATGAAACATTGTAAAGATCTGGACTGCACTGGTGAATTATATATATAAAGTGTGATAACCTTATGGCCACATGCGATGAAAAGGTTTGATTTTTGGAGGTGGTTGACTTTTGGTGCCCATTGGGTATGGAAAAATTTTCCGAAAGAGCTTCAAAGACTAAGGGCACGATGTAGGTCGCCAAATACCGGTCGGTAACGGCCGATTTCGTCCGTTACCGACCGGTATTTGAAGATGGAGATGTAGGGGCATGTGAAGATACAGAATCTGTAATTTTACCGATTCTGTATTTTGACATGTAGGTAGCACTGCAATCAGTGCTACAGGGGTCTAAGAATTCGTTATTTACCACCAACTAGAAGTTGGTGGTAAATAATGAAAACCCTTCAAAAAGCATTTTTTTTGCTTTTTAAACAGTGCCATGTTGCAGACATGCACCCATGCACAATTGAGGGGTGCAACAGGGTGTCAAAGTGACACCCTGCCACCCTTCAATGTTTCCCCCAAATGCCGAATCGGTATTTACCGATTCGGTAATTGCCATTCATTCCTATGGGCCTACAGGCCCATCGGAATGAATGGTAATTACCGAATCTTACCGATTCTGTAATGAAATTGGTAAAATTACCTAAATCCCGATTGCCAGTTCTTAAATACCGAATCGGTATGTTTCGATATTTAAGAATCGGTAATCTGGGATTACCTACATCGGGCCCATAGTGTTAATTCTACCTTGCAATTACTAATGGAGGGAGCAAAGAAAGCACATTTAATCTATCTGTGATGCTCTCTCTGACAGGGTTTGGTAAAATTAAGCCAAAATAGGAATGACCGATATGGAACGGCATTGTGCTTGTGAACACACCAGAATGGTCATGTGTGAAAATGGATTCAAGATTTTGCCTTAGAAGCTCTTAATGAGAGTGTGAGACTCCCATTGTCATCCATAAAATGAATCTATTCTACACTCCCACTTGCCCTTTAGGATTCCTTGAGCACTGACACACATTTTGGCACATGGGGTAGATATGTACAAACATATCTTACTTTTGGGATGTGGTGGTAGAACATTTGGTAACTTTTCTGGAATGGCAACTGCACAGGTCACCCAGACACTGCCTCGTGGGTCTGCTTCTGATTTGTAAGTTCGTACGCTCCAAGTTCTGGTTTTTGGTGCTGGGACTGGTGCTGGCCAAACGTTGCATTGTTATGACATAGAAGGGTTCCTTGATGCCCTACAAGCTCCATGGCTAGGGGATCGAAGAGTGAATGCTGAGAGGTTTGCTGTGGAAGACGATCTCTTGATTAAACGCTTAGGTCCAGGCATCTCTGTCATTTATGATTACATGGACACTTGGGATGAAGAACAGGAAGACATGTCCCATTGAGCTCCTCAATTTGGCTTTTGCTAATCAAACATAATGAGTTAGTTGTACTACACAGCGATTTTCCACGTCATGTAATATAGTCTTTAATTGATGTTGTTGTCATGACCTCCTCATGTTTACTTTTCCCCTTCACCTTTTTGTATGTGATTGGGCTGGAAGGCCATGATGTTCTTCTTCTTTAGATAAGTCTTGTAATAAGCATTGTATTTTTGAAAGCAGGTCCTGTCACCCTCAGAGATTCTGGTGCACTTGTGTCATTTGCTCAGATATCTACTGCGCAATTTGGCATGATGATGCCTCAGAGTTCAATATTGCCTTCTTTCCACAACCTCTGTTCGTTGTTTATTTTTTTTTTGTTTCTGAGAAAAAAGGTAATAGAGTAAAAAAAAACAGAAGATGATTCTGAATTACATGTGAAACCAATAACAGCATTTACTGTTCACTTAATAATCTTGTTTTATTTTTGCAATGGTTTATTGTATAGCGTTGCCTTATACTTAACACATGTTTTATTTTCATATCAGGAAAAAAGAGGAAACATTCAAAAACATGAAGAAACTTTCTTAAGAAAACACATGCTCTTGGTTTTGGAAAGAAATACCAGATTAGAAGAACAGGTAAAGCACATGGTTGTACAGATGCTCTTGACCTTAAAAAGTCAGATGACTTGCTGGACAATGAATCCTTATCAGCCACAACTGAATTGAACTATTAGGTATATCTAGGGTTGAGTAATTTGATTATGTCATGGTTAAGGCTGCCATTGATTCCTATTGACATCTAAAGGCCTGATTTAGGGTTGGGTAGTAATGGAAAATCCCCAGATTTATTTAAGAAATGCGGATCTGGGGAAAAATCGACCGGCAGAATTTCCTACTGATTTAGCTCTTTCTCCATGTACTGAAAGGCTTGTCACCATCACCGAACTCTAAATAAGATATGGGCTCTGTAGATTGTAGATATGTCTTCCAGTAGTGGCAAAAAAAAAGATGTGGAGGGAAAACTCCTCCAGTATAAACTGTGGAAAATATGTTATTTTGAGCACATCACATGTTTAGAATTGCTTGATACCTACGATGAGGCTGTTGAACATGTCGCCACTGATGAGTCTCAATTTAACTTGGTTCTTAAAGACATCTCCATCATCAATGAGTTGCTTCCACTAGTACACGGGACGACTCACAAAGACATGGAAGCTTGGATTGGATGGAGAAGTGTGGCTCACTGGTTAGAGGAGGCAGACCTGGAAGCAGAGGTCAGCCCGGGACCAGGGTTCAATTCCCGGCTCGGCGGGGTCTTGAGTCCTAAAATGTCCATGGACTCGACAATTCTCGCTTCGGTGCCTACTCGATTCACGGGTTCACACTCTGCGACTCTGGGCAATAGCTTGCTTAATCTCCACAACGGCCCCTCGCGGTGGGATGCCTGGCTTTCACCTTGCGGATACCCTGCTGGGGTTATCTCACAGGGGAATACCAGGACGGGTTCCCTAAGCAAGCGCTTAGAAACCGCTTGGTGATTTGCGCTATAAAAATTCCTGTACATTTACATTTACATTTACTTGACTATGAAGAAAAACAGTTTTTAACTGAGATTCCAGATACAGAATGTAATTCACTCCATTGCGTAGACACACAGTGAGTGCATGATCAACAGCTTCTCTGTAGCAGTAATTTAATGTTCCCTGTGAGAAAATGGCCCCTTCCTGGGCTAGATTCCTGACATGCCATTATACCTTCAACCATTAGGAACATTTGTTCTGCTAATATGACAATGCAGCGCAAGGGTGGATCCCCCAGAAAGCATATAAGCATATAGAACGTGAAATCACTAAGCCTTGATCAGCAGCTGCTCCCCTCACGTATAATAGATCACTATAATATCCAGTCTTCAAATACAGCACCAGAACACCACATCTAAAATCAAAATCCCAGGTGTTGATCCAGTCCACCTGCCTAAAATGGTAGACTCTACTGCTCTTGTAATAACTCACAACCTGTAATAGAAACAGTTAGGCACCTATGGAAAATTGACTTCTGTGACTTCTACAACAGATACATCTCAATGCAAACAAAACTGTCAGACACAACAGAATGTGAAGCCGTGAAGGAAGATCTCCATCTTAAGAAACAATATATAATCCTTCCCCAAAAAAGGAATATACCAAAATAAGAAATAAAGTGGCCAGCAAGTGGTATGATCAAATTTTGCTTGCCTGAAACGAACTGGGAATAATTCTGCCATACCTACAATCAAATAGGCAGATCACAGTATAGAATGCATTGAAGATATCACAGAACAGGAGAGCAAAAAGAGAGTAATAGTCTTGGTGAATTAAAAAAGCACACTAAAACAGAGAGAAATAGACAACAATTGAGACAAAAACACAACAAAACAGTTCAGGAGCCCTTCCTATAATATCTGTCATGATACAATCACCTTTATCCACCCACAAGCCTTTGAATGTACAGGACATGGCAAAGAGAGCTGTTGAGATAACACCCTATGCTCTCTTCTTAAGGCCCATGGGCAGCATGCCTCAGGGGCATTGCCCAGCATTGGTCTACAAAATCACAAACATCTTGAATGCATTCCTAACCCACTCAGATAGCCAAACATATATGACGTACCGTGAGCTACTTGCTGTTATGTTCCAATTCCAAACCTTCTCTATCCCAGTCAAGTTCTGGAAAGTGAAGCCACAAGGGAACTCGGTGGAGCAAAGAAACCTACTGCATGAGTGTGATAAGGCCTCATACATTTGAATGGGATGGAGCTCAAATGAGAAAGCATACAAGAATGCCTCTTTGTCATACTATATCACCGCTCACCAACCTTTTCCATAACGGGAGCCATCTCTGCTGTTAACAAGTACTATCACTGCCAAAATAGTCACCGTTTGAGACATGACGATGGTGACATACCCTTACAATACTGCCAGCAGTAACCCCTCAGCTGATCAGACAGGATAACCAACACTAATGTAATTAAAAGCTTTATCAGCATGAAATGCCTCCACATAAGAATTAATAGCCATAGCAGTGAGTACTCTCTGGCATCAAGAAAATAACAGTAATACTGCAATATGTCTTCCCGAGATCCCTGTGTATACAATTCAAACACACATGAGGGTAGTTTGAGACCACTGTGCACATATGTACACACACCACACCCATCCAGTGCAGCATTTGAGGTATTTTCCTGTCTCCACTTAAACTCCTCATTTCCTGTGTGACTCCCCCATCTGGCCTACACAATCCCACTTCAACTCAGGTATATCTAGTCAGTCTATTGCTCACACTTTTGTATGGACTTTGTATAGTCTCCTCTCCCCACACACACACATATTCTCACACACAAAGTGTGAAAGAGTGGGACCTCAAAAGGCCCAATAACCTTACAGTTTTGATTGGTTGTGCTGAGGCCCCTGTGGTTTTTGTCACTGTGGGTGTGTGTTGTGTAAAAGGCACTGCCATTGGTATCACTGGCAGCTACTTTGAGGGTCATGCAGGAGACAGCACCTCTCACCTAGAGACCTTCTGAATGAAGTACTTGATTGGGGTCCACATCTGCTAGCTGCTTTATACAGCTGGTGAGCTATCTGTAGCTCATTAGCTACACATTGGAGACCCGTTTTCGAGATGGCAGACCTTAGACAGGCCTTTTCAGGGAGTGCCTTTTCTTTGGCTTGTCTTTGAATCATCAAACCCTCTGGTTGGAGGATCGCCCTTTTGGGCCCTTTCTGTGTGACCACCCCCATGTATGCTCTCCTGTGTTTTGCTCTCTCAGCAGGTATCCTCCACTGAGGCTGTCCCCACACCATGAAGCCCACCTCTGTCTTCCTGCAAAGACTTGTGTGGACATGCATACTGTGGGGGAGATTTGCTAAGATTTTGTGCCGTGTTTGCGTCACAAAAATCTTTTTTTCCTAATTAACTTTCCAGCGCTAAACTTGTTTACCGCTAGAAATAACGTAAAAGTAATGCGAAGCAGCACATTGCGCTGCTTCGCATCACTTTGCGCCATCCGACTTTGCATGCATGCTGCACTGTGCAGCACGTGCAGCATGCATACAGAGTGGGAAAAGCTTTCCCTCGTGTCTAGCATAGTATTTTGTACAGGAAGGGTATCCTTCCTCTACAAAACCTATTCTACACTCATGCACACCCCCTAGCGCTGCGGCGCTATGGTGTGTGCATGGTGCACAGCAGCTGAAATCAGCACTGGTGCACGGGAAAGGGGAGGAGAGAGCTATGTCTTCGAAGACATGGCGCTCCCCTGTTCCGTCCCTGTCACGCAACACAGAGCAGCCTCGTGGGTGGCTGCGCTGCGTTGCAGGACATTTTTGTAAATCTCCACCTGTGTTTCAAAAGGCAGCATGTGGCATTGTCATCAGTGCATTTCTGTGAGATCTCACGAGAGCTAACACTCTTGCGAGTGTTCTGATATCGCACATGAATCTTGTGAGATCTGATAGGTCTTTTAGACGAGGCCCTGTATGAAACCTTACCATGCCCCCTTATGACCAATGAGTATGTGCACTGGAACAAATTTATTGGTTTCGGAGGTAGATCCATTTGGTCACAAGAGATCCATCCAGAGACCTACAGCCGCCTAACAATTATGAGTCCAGTCAGGTGTCCACACAGCACACGTGGAATAAATGTTGAACCTGTTGTTTGGTGATTCAGAGTCATGGACCCTAAGTGGTCTCCAGACCCAAAGACTCTAAAGAGCCCTCTTGTAGCACAGACATAAATATTCCCTGGCATATTTAGGTGTTAAGTATGAATAGTGTAATTTTGTATTCGTTTTAGGAATTAGGCAAGTCCAACAGACTGATTTTAGGGCAGTCAACAAGAACAAGAAAGTGACTCAAGAAACAGAAACTCAAAAAGTGCAGTAGATGGTCTATGCTTTGCTTGTACAGAAAATACAATAACACAACAAAAGGTGGTAGATGGAATATGTGCAAAAGTCTCTGCCACTGGTAATCATTCAGGCCCCTTCCCAGTCCATTGATTTGTTGCCTGTAAGAACAACCCAGCCAGAAATGCTACATCATTTCCCCTCTAAACGAGAACAGGAGCAACTCCATACCGAGTTCATCCATGTCAGCCTCATCAGTGAGGCTGGAGAACAGGACCCATGTCTGGGCAACTCTGTTGCACGTAGGCCATCACATTAAAGCAATGGTGGGTGATGGGTGGCATACTTACTACATTTTCAACCACTCATGCCGCATTCCAGTTCATTGTTTGTCAATAAAAATACAATAACCCTATACCTGAGTATCAGTAACTGAAGCTTCTCTTTGGGACCCATAAGTAACATATTTAGTAAAAGGTCTGAAATTCATTGTAGGCAACTTAGCAGGGTATGTTTTCTCCATTAGCCACCATATCCAGAGTGAAATCCCAGTAACCGATTCTTGCGGGAACCCAGTGGTAGGATGAAGTCATCACAAGTCCCCTGCCGTAATATAACATTCGGAATCAAGTTTCATACAGCCTCCAGTATCGTTATAGTGGCAATATGTACTGCAAAGGGACAGGATAAGGCAGTCCGTTTCACCAGCAATCTAAAGTAATGCAAACCACCTCAAGTATGGCCTTACCATTGCAACCTTTGGTATCCAGGATGAAACTGCTGTGCCTTTTCACCTTGCATGAGGCCTACTGGAACGAAGGGCTTAGGTACTTGGAGGAGTTTTCACCACGTATCAGCCATGACCCTTCATTCGAACAGGCACAAATTCTCTACCAAGTACCAGATTATCAGAAAAGGCATGGAGTCAACCTTCTGGTAGTAAAGGGTTTTTGGATGTGTAGCACGCTCAGCTCAGCCAAACTATGTTCGTTTCAGGAAGTTACATTCTAAAAACAAGCTTTAGCTTTCCAAGTTGTAAGTGCTGGTAGGGGGTGAACACCTAATTGTGAGTCAACATACAACTAACCTGTGGCAGTCATTGATACCCTCCCCATAACCCCCTATCCACACAACTATTAACCTTCTGATACTTTTCACCCAGTAGCAAAATCTTAAAGTCCAAACCTTGTCTTTGGCGGCGAGCTGTACAAATACCCAGCTAGGCAGTGAATACCTAACTTCGATGTATAGAGTAACAGTGTGCTTCAGCTAATTATATGCTTCTTGAGAGGTCATAGAGCACCTATTTAAAAAAAAATCTATATATTTATGAAGTTTTATAAAGAGGGAACAAGACCAGAATTTGATGTCAGTGCACTGTACACTGTACCACATAACAATAGTGTTGAATGTACAAGGAGTAAGATATAGAGTCACAGGGTGGAGCCCGAACATTTAACAAAGGCGAAAACATATAGCGGGCATAGATGAAACAAAGAGTCATAGTGAAAATGCTAACAATGAATTCAAATTGGTATTGATAGTCAAATCGGATTAAAAGGAGATTATTCAGCAGTGTCATTTTCACTTCTTTTTTTAAAAGAGGGAATGAAGGGATGGTCCTGGTCTCTGGAGGAAGAGTGTTCCACATTTTTGAGGCAATTCCAGAGAAAGTTCTCTTCTAAGTTTTCTTTTTGTAAAATGTCTAGGGTTTCAGTAGTAAGGAGCTTACACTACGAGAAGCTCTGGGGCATATTATCAAGGACAGGCGATACATTATCGCCGCTTTTAGCGGCAGGAAACTGCCGATAAAGCGGCGATAATGGCCTTGATAATATGCTCTATGAATTCCAATCGAAGCCCATGTTAGATGTGAACCCATCTAACATGGGCTTCGATTGGAATTCATAGAGCATATTATCAAGGCCATTATCGCCGCTTTATCGGCAGTTTCCTGCCGATAAAAGCGGCGATAATATATCGCCTGTCCTTGATAATATGCCCCTCTGTTCCTTCTAGATAGAACCAGTTTCTGAGCCAGGTAGCAAGGAGTATTGTGGTGGATTGCTTTGTACATCATGCAGGCTATTTTTAGGTGAATCCTGGATTCATAGGGTAGCCAGTTCTGAGAATGGAGAGCCGAGGTGATGTGATCAATTTTTGTGTGCCCGTGATGAGCCGTGCAGCCATATTGAGGGTAGCCCTTGGCGGTGTTATTTTTATTTTCAGTAGTGCAATGAGGGTAGAATTCCCATATTCAGTTTTGGAAATTATGAGTGCCTGAACCACAATTTTAAGATCTGCATTGGGCAGGAATGGCTTTCATTTTTTTAAAGCGTGGAGATGGTAATTGGCCCCTCTGGTTGTGGTGCCGGTGTGATTTAACATATAGAGGTTGTTGTGAAATGAAAATGAAATGAAATAGGGGTTTTTGTAGAGCGCGTTTTTGCCGTGGCGTCTTAGCGCTAGCTGTCATTTATCTGGGCAGGAAGCATGGGAAACGGCTGTGGATTAGGGTGTGAATAACCATGTTTTAAGCCATTTCCTGAAATGCAATTAATTGGGTTAATTTCTTTGACTGATGGGCATTGTGTTCCATAGTTTTGGGGCCAGATGTAAAAAACTTCTGCCTCCCCATTTTAGTCTCTTTATCCTGGGAACTAACAGTAAGGAGGCTGATACTGATCGAAGCTCTCGCTGTGGTAGGTAAAGCCTGACATGTTGGTTGAGGTAGGCTGGCCCGGCCTCGTATAGGTCTTATGCAGAATGCACATGGTGGTAGGTAAAGCCTGACAGAATGCACATGGTGGTAGGTAAAGCCTGACATGTTGGTTGAGGTAGGCTGGCCCGGCCTCGTATAGGTCTTATGCAGAATGCACATGGATTTAAATTGAATCCTTGACTGAACTGGTTATCAGTGCAGGTCTCTAATGGACTGGCTAATGGGGCTAAATTTAGGAATTTTGCGTAAAACACGGGCCGCTGTGTTCTGTAGGGTCTGTAGTTTACGTACAACACTCCTTTTTGCTCCCAAGTAGAGGGCATTACAGAAGTCGATTTTAGAAAGAATTAATGTGGTGTTGACTGTTTTTCTAAGGGCCATGGGGTTGAAAGGTAAGATCTTTCGAAGAACTCTGAGTGTGTAAAAGCAGGAGGAGGTGATATTGTTTACTTGGTCAGATAGAGTAAGCTGATCATCTATCCTGATCCCCAGATTGTTTACTTGTTTGACAGGCTGAGGGCAGGGCCCTGCTGCTTCCGACCACTAGGTGGAATTCCAAATGGATGTGTCTCTTCCAAACAGTACCACTTCAGTTTTTCCGGTATTTAGCTTTAAGCAATTAGCCAACATCCATGTAAAAGTTATTAAAATTTAGTGCCACTCCCGCAGGTTTAGAGGTTAGAGAGATCACTATTTGCGTGTCGTCCGCATAACATACAACTTTAAAACCATACAAACGTATAAGCTTGGCCAATGGGATCATGTAAATATTAAACAAGGTGGGTGAGAGTGACGATTCCTGGGGGACCCCACAGGGCAATGCGTAAGAATGCGATTTATGTTCTCCAATCATGATGGATTGCTCTCTTCTACTTAGGTAGGAGTGAAGAATCTCAGAGGCTTTGTTGACAATTCCTACTTCAGCCAAGCGCTGGATAAGGATACTGTGGTCAATCGTATAAAATACGGCCGACAAATCGAGTGGAATCAAAATGGTCTCCCCCCCACTTCAAGTTGGACACGTATGTCTTCTGTCGCAGCGATTAATGCGGACTCCGTACTGTGGCGTGGATGGAAACCGTGTTGCGCTGAGTCAAATCTGTCATTAGCCTCTGTAAAGGCTAATAGTTCCACGTTTAGGGCTTTCTCCAGTATTTTAGAGGGAAATGGTAAACAGGAAATGGGTCGGTAGCTGCTAACCTCCGTGGGATCTAGGGTTGGCTTTTTCAAAAGAGGTCTTACCAAAGACTTTTTCAAGGTTTCAGGAAAATGGCATGCAAGCAAAATATTGTTGAGAAGGGGTGTTAGATTGGTTGCAAAAATACTGGGTGCCATATTGTCCGAGGGAGATCCAGATTTCGTCGAGAGTATTAATTTCTCAACTCTGTCCTGTGTAAGAGTCTGAAATTTATGCAGAAAACCCTGTGTAGTTGGCTTGTCGTTGTTAAGTCGATATACCTTTGTGTTGGTTTTGCTGCCAGAGAACTCATCATAGACTTTGACTACTTTATCATGAAAAAAGTCTGCGAGTTCATCGCAGAACTGTCTATTAGGTTTGAACTGGTTACTGTTGCTAAAACTAGTTAACTTGGAGACTGTCTTAAAAAGTTCTCTGGGAGTATTTTTAGATGTCATAATTTTCTCAGTAAAAAACTAGATTTTGCTAGAATTATTGTTTCTTTATACTTTACTAGTGCCTGGTTATGGTGTATTTTGTCGTTATCGGAGTAATCCTTCCTCCAAATTCGTTCCTTTTCTCTGCATTTTTTCTTTAACTCGTTTAGCTCGGTGGTGTACCATGGAGCTGATGCTGTTCTTTTGCCTGTCTATTTGTAAATTACAGGGGCTAGTTTTTTTGCCACTTGATCAATCCAACTGTTAAAATTGTTGGCTGCGATGTCTGGGTTAATATCAGACTGTGGATTATGTAACTGTAAGGCGATTTCTAAGTCGGCTGTAGTTATTTGCCCCCAGAGGCGTACTGCCCTTGTCCTGTTTTTCTTTAGTTCTGTGGTGGCTGCTCTTGTTAAAAGTAGATCAAAGAATATAGCCCTGTGATCTGTCCAAGTCAGTGGCAGCGTTCTCCTAAATCTTGTCTGTGGGAAATTTGTAAAAATTCCGTCCAAAGTGTGGTTCCCGTTGTGGCTAGGTTCAGTGATGATTTGCTGAAAATCTAGTCCTTTTAGTACGTCCACTAATTATTTGTATCGCAACTTTCCATGGACTCTAGATGAAAATTAAAATCACCCAGTATAAGAAAGTTAGGGTTTTCCATGCAGGACTTCATTATTGAGGAAAAGGATTCAATAAAAGAGTTTATTGGCCCTGGTGGTCTGTAAATTAGCAGCCCATTAAAAGCCAGTAGTGTTATTCCTACGGATTGTGCTGAATCAATGATAAATGGGGTACAGTTCAAGGCGTGAGTAGAGGGAGCCAGTCTTTGATATTTGAGGTGGGGTTGGGTGGAGAGATTAATAGCAATTTGGATTTGAGTGCGTTATGTTTGAGGTGGGCTGTTAGTTAGCTAGTGTTGAGGTTTGATCACGTGTTATTGAGGGTGCTGATGTCATAATGGGAGGCAATCTTCATGGATAGTTGAGTATCATCAGTGTACATATGGTAGGAGATGTTAGAGAGTTTTAGGATTTCAGTCAGGGGTTTCATGTAAATATTGAACTGGGTGGGGAAAGTGAAGAACTTTGGGAGAAAGCTGTCCGTGACCGGCGTCTGATCCGATAAGTCCTGATTGATTAGGACTCGTTGAGATCTGTTTTGTAGGAATGAGAAGAACCATTTTAAAACAGTACCAGAAAGACTTATCCTATGTTCTGATAGGTTCTGGAGAGTTTCATGTTTGACCGTGTCAAGCACTGCTGGTAGGTCAATAAGGATTACAAGGCAGGATTCATTAGGACCGAGTACGCAATAAAGTATTGTCGACAGCGTGGACCTGGCCTGAAACCAGTTTAGCAGTGGTCGAGGAGTTGGTGCTGGGCACTGTGATTGCAGAGTTGCTGATTAACACATTTTTTCCAGGAGTTTGACGAAGGTTGGGCTGCTCGAAATGGAGAAGAAATTGTTGGAATCAGAGAGGTCCGCGTCAGTTTTTTTTAAGATAGGTGTGACTTATCCACTTTTAGACAGTCAGGCATGGAGCCTTGCGTAAGAGAGGCATTGATAATTTTGGTCCTTAGGAGTATCAGGATGTGTGAAGTTTCCTTGAGGAAGTTGGAGAGGAGAGGGTCATTGAAGTGGTTGGAAAGTTTAGTGGAAGTCAGTAGTTTTGAGATGTCAGAGTCATCAAATGTCTGAAAGATGGACCATGAGGCATTGTTTTTTGGTTTAAAGACAACGTTGCCAGGACAAACGTCCTGCGAGATGGAGGTGCACTGTGGCGGGGTTTCAGTCAGTAAGAAATTCACAGCAATGCGGAGATCATTGTCAATTGGATTTCTCAAATAAGGAGGAGGAAAACTATGACAATTAGGTAATGTATCCAATTTTAGCTATAAAGAAAACCCCATAAAAATGCAACATCAGCATTGGCTGGAGCTTCTAACTCCACGCCCTATATATTAAAGAACACTTGTTCCCGCCACTGAAGTTGCATACATATCATTACACAGCAACATATTAGAAAACCATATAGCCAAATATAAAGTTTTTTAGCATATGTTTACAGTAAATATCATATCTAGCTTTTAAATGTAGCTTCGTTTTTGCATAAATGTCCTTGTTTGTATTTGCACTTATGCATGGAAGTGGATGAATTAAGATTTCTTTTTTAATACAACTGCTTTTTTGAGGGTACAGACCACGTTGTATACTGTTATACAGAGAGGACAGTAAAGAAAAGAAAGTCAGTGGGAAGACATCTAGAATTGACATCTTTTTAAAATAAAAACTTCTTTGTTTACGACTGCATTGACCATTTACCTTTTGTACTTCGTCCATCAGATATTCGATTTATACAAAAATCTTGAGCTGAAAGAGAACAAAATACAGCAGCTGGCGGATACAGTAAAAAGGTGTGAAAATGAATACAGGCAGTTTATTCAGTACTTTAGTACAAATGGGAACTTGCCTACAAGCACACAGGTATGGAAATATCTACTTGGTAATCATTTAATCTATTTCATGTCTCGTGCCTTCCTTTCAGAATGTCAGCCATTGGCCCATGCTACTTTACTGCCATGGTGTCATTAAGTACATTCTACCAGGTTGCCTTGAGCTAGAACCAGTTGCTTTCCATAAGGATAGTTTTCTTCCTCTTAGGATTGTTAGTGGCTGTGTAGATGGCCTAGGTTGTGTTAGCGTTAGGACCTGGGAAGTGATGCATGTTATGCTTAAGGTATCCACCGCAGTAGGAGGTGAAGAATACACCGAAGTGTTCCTAATATGATAATCAGCTTAACTCTTATTGTAGGGGTCGTCCAAATGTCCCTGATGTGTTTAGTCTTTTACTCGCTTCTACAAAAACCTAAGCTAGACTCCAAGACAGTAAGCAATTAGAGCCCTATTGATGGCCTGAGCTGGCTGTTAATAGTCTTAGAAAGAGTGATAGAGGACCAGCCACAGGCTTTTCCTGAGGAGCTGCTCAACGCCATTTAATTAGGGTTCAGTCCCCAGCAAAGCACAGTCTACCCAGGGAGCTATTCGTGGCCTTCCCTCGCACTGATTTTCATAAGAATCAGGAGATTTCTGGCATTTATATGTATGTTAAGATCTACCAATCCTGCTCTGTCTAGTGTTGTATGGATGCAAGAGGGGCACATTCCAGTGGCCACGTTTCTGGAATAAGTTACTCTTTGAGATTCACTTAATACCGACCCTCATGGGCCATACAAAAGCTCCCAAAATCTACAATTCTAACCATTAAAATCATATTCTTCTATACCTATCCTGTTATCTGGGTTTCTCTGCCTTTTGCTCAACCAACAGTTGATATTCTAAGTTTCATTGGTGTTGTCAAGGCGCCTTTTCATTCTATACCATTTAAAAAAGCTTGATTTTCTTAATAATACCTATGTTTTTCCCCTCCAATTTGGTTTTGTACAATTAGCACTAAAGCGTTCTTGCCACATAGATACTCCTCATTGTAACTTCTGCAACAGTGTCCTCTTTCTCTGCTCACTACCCAAATTGCTAACATAACAGAGACAACGCAAGCGTGCAACAGACTTTGTTGTTTCAGACTAGTCCTCTTTGCAGGAAGGATTATGTCAAGCAGTAAGTGGACCTATTCACAAAATACAACCAAACATTGCTTAAGAGCAACATTCAGCCCCTCCCTCTTCCTACCAGCTAGCTCTCACCTTTGATAAGGGCTCCTGAATGCAGGGTGGGTGCACTTTGCATAGCATGTTTCTTACATATTATTGATTAAGGGCTACTTGTGTGTGTAGTTCAGTAGCTAATTTTAGGGGGAAAGAAGCAGGCTGCCACAAACACAAATGTCGATTTCTGATGTCAAATCCAGCACGTCTGAAACACAATTAAGCCAAGAAATGTTACAACATATATCTGATGCTGCAATGTGAATTTTGCATTGTTATTATCCGCTAACTAGATTCATTATTTATGAGAACGATTTGTAGTAGATTTTAATGCCATTATTGTTGCAAAAAGAAAATGGCTTGTAACATAGATAAAGAAATAGGTGTAGAATTATTATTATACAACATGCATATTGTACGTGCAGTGTCATTTTTAGGGCACTTGGGTATTCTGTAATATGACGTAGCTTCTCCTTTCTTTGATGTTGTCAATGGCTCCGCCCCCACACTGGATATAAAGACCCTGGCTAACCGCATTGACAACTCAGTGTGGCTGGAAGCTGAGGTGAAGCAGCTCGTGCAGAGAGTGGCCCAGGAGCAGAGTCGGCTGGACCTGAGGCTTGTGCTGGACACCGTAGAAGACGTCAAGGGAAAGCTTGCATTAATGGAAATCTACGAGCGACGCTTAGGTAGGCTTACATTTGATTATTTCTTGTACATAGCGTTCAGACTCCGCAGAGGCTGCACCAAAGCGCGTCGCAAGGGAGGGTTGCTAGAGATAATTCTTCACACCTTACAGAACACAAGTTCTCAGTTTCATCGCTGCCTGAAGGAAAATTACCTTTGAAGTAATCCATAGGATCTGCAGACAAGTAGCTTTTCAGGACCCTCTCTGAATGTCAGGAAGTTGACATTGCCACCTTCTTTTCAAAAAAGTGGAAAAACCTTATCTTTCCTGTATGTTTTTTCACCTGGACACCAGTGGGAAAATGCAATCTTATGTGTTTGATTAAATCTGTGTAATAGAAAGCGAGTCATGGAAAGGCACAGTGGGGGCTCATTTATATTTTATTTATTCTGAAATATACTAAAAAGCAATATCCTCACCAAAAGGGCATCGAAGTGGTCAGTGGCGGCTGGTTCGATTTGAAAGTGGTGAGCTGAAAATGTTTGGCGTAGAATGGCGTGCGAGCGAGCGCAGCGAGCAAGCCCGAACCACCTAAGGAGGGTTTGGGGGGTTCTCCCCCCCGAGAAAATTTTGAAAAATTAGCAGCCAAATGGTGGATTTTCAAGACTTTCGGAAGCCATTGTGCTTAACAGAAACAGGCCACTGCCTCCCCTAAAACTATCATCAGTTCCAAGGCCTCATGAATAAACCATTCTAAATTGCAATAAACCACAATTAATTTTAACAATGTTGCATAAATAGGTTGGATCTGTCTACTGACCAAGTGGCTACTTGAGATAAAATGGCATTCAAGGTAGCCCATCAGAGTAAAATGCCTACTTTTTCCACATAGAATTGAATCATGTAAGTGTGCAATAAGTGGTCTTAAAACAGGCACAAAAACGAAATAGCAATTGATTCATAAAATATAGTAGCATGCCTTAGGGAACAAAGGTGGAGCAAGTCAAGACCCACATATGCGCCCAGTCTACTGAGGAGATGCCAATATGGTGAGAGGGTATGCGTGCTGGAAGGGATTCGTGATAAAGGACATTTATCCACGATCGTGCTGGCAGGATGGTGTTTTATTCACATCATTTGAACACTTACAGCAATGTGCAAGAAATGTTTACTCAGTCACCTGGCTGTCATTGGATTCCACATTAAACGTATGTGTCACCGCTATACAGGTATTAACGTCGTATGCTGAGTACAGTAATGAGGACTTCTAGTCTGCATATTTAAATGAAATCACTGTGAAGGCAGCTGAAATCTGCAAAAGGTGCTTTTTCAGTGACACTCTTTATACAAAACCCTTAATTTCTCTTGAGAGATCACCACCAGTACTACACAACATAACACCCATTTGTGTCGTTCAGGAACAGTTAAAGCATGTCTGGAGTCCTATAAGTTATTTTTTCAAGCATTGCAATCTGTATCCATTTTACCTTTATCTTTCATTGACGTCTTTATTTTTTTCATTGACAAATATGTAATATCTAATGTTTTTCACAGTGCTGCTTCAGCTGGTTTTGCAGCCATTGTACTGTAATTACCGAGGGCCTCGTAGTTAAGTGAGTGAAGCATGTTGTCCGCCTCATTAGAAGTAAAGGCTGCAGTACCCCTACTGAGATTCAAACAGTTTACACATAAACCCCCAACAAATGTGCATTACTGGGACGGATAGCCACACATATATGCTATTGCATACATACACGTGCACACCATGTACATTAAGTGCGACGCATACAACATGTGGTTAAATACTCATAGCTGCCAAGGTTTCAGATTGCCATGTGTGACATTTTCATAATTTCTGTGAAATTATGAGTGACATTTCAACAACTATGAGTGACACTTTCTCGCGAGCTAAAATCATCCAATGAAGACGAGGGAAACTTTGAAATATCAGAAATTACAGCCATATGAGCAACAAGAAACTCCAAGAAGTTCTTGAAACTGCTGCAGAGCACCAGAAATGAAAGGGCACTAACCCTAGTGCTCCCTCCTGTAACATGACTGCACTGTAAGGAATGGGTAGGCATGCAAACAGCGGTGTGCCCTATACTACATGCTCCGCTTTTTGCATCTTCTTTTACCATCACCACATCACGTCTTTCCTCTTCTTCTTCACGTGTTATTCTTCAACCATCATCAAATGCTGAACTTCTTTCTTAGTTCTTACCAACCAAACACCATCCGCCTTTCGTCATTAGCCCATTGGATACCTTTCTTTGCTACCTGTACCTTACACCATAACTGCATCCTGCACCTGTCCCCACTCACCATCCCCTTCGCTTTCACCTTCACTACTAGCCTTCCATTACAAGGTGTACTTCGTTTTCACCACAGCCATAATTTGCACCATTAACAAACGCCGGGCCCTGCACCTTTCATCATCATTGCACCTGACCTGAGCCTTTCTTTCACCATTTCTAAAGAGCGATCCTTACACCTTCTTCAACACCAGTATTACACCATAACTGCATCCTGCACCTGTCCCCACTCACCATCCCCTTCGCTTTCACCATAACTACTAGCCTTTCATTACAACATGTACTTCGTTTTCACCACAGCCACATCTTGCAGGGTCAGTCTGAGGATAAGAAAATAAGTTCAGATCTCCAAAAATGAGGACCTACTCCAAAACAAATTAAGCTCTGCCATTATCACAAGTACCAACCCGCTATTCCATTCAAGTGTGAGTTGCCCAATTTGACCATTAGTTGTGCTGTGGTGTTTAGGGTTTTCCTGCATTTTCTGAACTTTACAAAGAATTCCACACTAGGCAAGATGTCTCTGGGTTAAATAAAAACCAGGAGTTATAATTACATTGCAGTCCTACAGTCGTCGTCAGCGGGTACCAGCAACTGTTGACAGATCTCATACTCTGCGTATCACTGAAATGGCAGCAGTCAAGTGTGGGCAGCCCACAATAGAAACAGCTGCACTTTATCTCGTTGTGTTCCAGCAGATTGTCTCAGAGAGCATCACTACGCTATCCTCACACTACCAGCCAAGTCTGCCCTGAGATCCCTGCGCCCGGTGTTGTGTTACTAGTGGCTGGGTGTCAGCAAGGCAGACGCACAACAGCTATGTCCTCCCTGCCCTGCCAGCCTTACCTGCCCTCAAACCTACCCCCGCACAAGGTCCTACGCATTTGGTGTTGAAGAATGTAGTGTGCTATACACTATGCCCTTGCCACTATTAGTGAGCTCATTATTATGAACACCTATGATGCAAATGCCCTTGTAATGTATAGGTGAGGGAAAAAACACAAAGTGCTAGTGTGATTCACAAAGCTAGCTCTCTTGCTAGGCAAACAGACCCTTTCATCACACTGGAGAGCCACCAAACCCACAGATGTCTTGCAGCGGCACATTACACTCCTCCAATGGGGGTGGCCGAGAGTGTAGCCCTACATTACGAGGAAGCCTGACATCTATGTAAAAGATCTGTAGTGGTAACCCGGGACGCCATGCTCACCCAGTTTACAAAACTGGTACGTTAGGACACCCCGTGACCAAATGACTGCCTATAATTTTGCCCTAAACCTGGCCCTCTGCTCTGACCTCAATCGCTGACACACAGAACAACATGGTTTTAATTTGGTTGCACATAGGCAGGTCCCATGGGCCGAGGTGGTGCCTTTGATGGGTCTGCTCCGTGGGGGCTCCCGCCTGCACATGTATTATCTGAGGTTACCCTGCCAGCCCCTGCTCGTGCAGCTGTTCAGTTGCCCCCTCCCTAAAAGTTATGACATTCTTCTCCCCTTCTATCTTTTGCAGTTACACATACTTCATAATTTAGTATTGTGGCTCAGATTCCACATAGCGGACTCAGCCTCGACACACATGGACAACACCAGCACACGCTATTCCCTATGCAAGATCTGCCTTGATGTTTTATATTTCCCTCAAACACTAGCCTGGTAATAAAGTGCAGAACGTAGGCTGAGCTTCGCCAACATCTAACTCGTGCTAATCGTTTCTTATCTAATATTCAGATGTATCCAAACCTCTACAACTTTTCTTTAAAAAGGGGTGTTTCTCCTTGTACTACAATTTGTAAAACACTCTACCTCAGAGACACCAATGCTTTTAAAATGGAAAGCGTGCGATGCTTCCTTAACAGTGTCTTGTGCTTAACAGTGTCTTGTGCGGGAGAGAACTGTACAATTTCCTTTAAGTAAATTATATTACCAAACGTTTACAGATATCATAATACCATGCCTGAATGGAAGATCCCACTTGTTGCCGGGGAAGCCTTCTTTCGTTGAAATAATGTTCGAGCAAAGGGTAGCAAGCATGGCTGGAGAAGATTGATGCTTGGACTAGTGGCATATTTTGCCAGTCCTTTGCCACACTCTTTAGAGAGAAAGCAGTTTGTGTGTGTGGTGTGTGATTGGTGCGTGCTCCACACATCAATGCACCATGTGTATGTTCAGCCCTGCAGTTCAACACCATTTCTACTCTGCACCTTTCATAACTGTAGGCCCGGCCGAGACCTGAAGAGTTTGAATCATGACAAGAGGAGGAGAGCGCCGCGGCATTAGAAGACAGACAACGTCTAGACTGTGACAACATACATTCCTGGCTCCGCTTAATCAATTAATTAGGATGCATTGCGATGTGCGAAATAAATTAAAAACTTCTCGCCTGTGGGGCCCTACCTGCCCGAGTTCAGTTCACACGTCTCACTCTCTACTCCGGAGCCCGGTGACCGGTCTGCCCAGCCTGCCTGCAACCAAAACGGATGGCTAGGCTGCTGCTGCAGGGCAAGACCGGTAGAGTCGACTGCTTTCCTTCAGGCTCCCCGCTCCGACCTTGACCTCGTCGGTTAGCGTGAAAGACAGTCCGTCACTGGGTCTAGAAAATGGCTGCTAGTCTTCTTCTCCTACTGATGTGCGGCGGCGGGAAGAAGTCAGAGTCTGCGCAGACGATACCCACTCGTCACAGGGTGGGTCTCACCACGCCCTGTGACGAGTTGGGAGGGGTGACACACGACAGCAAGCTCTCCTCCTCCACCTGATTGACGTGGAGACGTTAGCAATCCCGGGCTTGTATTAAAAAACGCCCGGGGCTAACTTAATCTCCACGCCATCAGGGGGTGGAGACTGGGCATCCAGGCTATGTCTTTGCGAGCTGATGACATCACAGCCTTCAGGGCTCTGAGGGTCTCAGCCGCAAAGACATAGCAGGTGGTGCAGCGCGGCGGTATTGGCAGTGGGGGGGCAGCAGACTTCGAGGCAGTGCCCCGTGTTCTTTGCCCCGGGCCGTGTTCTTACTTCTTTGCGATTTCATTTTTTTTATTACAATTGAAAAAGAAACTAGTTAAGAAAAACCAGTCAAAACGTAGCAAACGTGATAAATTGCCAGGTGCTAAATTACCTGGGGTGGAGCCCCAACGCCCACAAAGAGAAACCGCCACTGGAAGTGCTGTAACTCAGCAAAATAATTGTGATGAAAGACCAAGATTTTGTGCTGTGTAATCCTACGTTTTTTTTCCAGACCTAGGGAATTCCGTCCATCTTTGCAGAGGTCTAGTCAGCTTTTCATATCAATCAGGAAATATTATTTCCAATGGTTTTCTCTAACTGTTCCTCCATTCTGGCCAATTAAACACTTTTCAATCTGAATATAAAGTTAGCTCTGAATTTCTATTCTCACCAACTAAAGAGGTAAAGACCATATCATGGGCTTTTTGCCACCTAAAGTTGGGATGTTCCTGACAGGCAAGGCTACCTAAGCTGCGGCATATTCTAGATCTCAATTATCTCTCATTGGGTCAATGTACAAATGTAGTCTTCGTCTACGGGATCCTAACTCTGTCAACACAGATTAACTGGGCTTTGTAGGTTTCTACAATATGTGTATCTGCCAAGGAGATTAGTTGGACAGCTATTTGGACTGCCCACATGCTTTCTTTGTATAGTAATAATCCTTGATGGTGTTGGCTAGACTGAATATATGTGAATGCATTTTTTGTTTTCTCTCTTTAGTGGATACACAATGAATCTCTTTCCAGTTTAGATGTCTAACATATTTTCCAATTTAGCCTGCGATCTCACACATAGGATGATTAAGGACATGCCAGCATTACCAAATATTTCTGTGTGAACCACTTGAGCACCACCGTGGTCTCAGGGTGTTTTTGCAGACTATATTTGGGTTTTGCAACCATGAGCCAAATTCAGGAATTTCCACTTCATATTTTGAAGGATTTGCGATTTAACTATGGGTTTAGGTGTGGGTGGATTGAGTGCGTGTGTGGTGTATGTGTGTGTGCGTGTTTCCCTCTTTTCTTCCTCAGTGGCTGCAGTGAATGGAGCCAACTGAGGTCATCTGACCTGTTACTGGTGGGAGTGTGCCTGTTAGAATAGATCTATGAAAAGAGCAAGAGGCAGTTCTGAAGGAAAAGATAAAAGGCGTCTTTCAGCTTTGAGACGGAGACCCCAGATGTGCTGGGGGCTTTGTGCAGCTCATTGTTAGTGGATATCAGCAGCACTGCACTGCATTAGTGCTGCGGGGCTTGAGGAATATTAGTATAGACCTGCTCTGAAATCTCTCTGCACAGAGTAATCTCTGGCATACGTAGGTGCTCCTCTCCTGTGCAGGGAATAGTTCAGCTCATTTAAACATTTACAACAATAAATATATCCAGCAATGAAACCAGTTGAATTATACAGTAGTTTCAATGCATGAATGCATGCCTGTCATATTTTACCAAACTATGAAACCTTTACCTCATCTACAGAGAGTAACAAGGCAAAATAAACAGACACAGCAAGTAGATCCTGTTATTCGTTACACAAACACATGAATCCACTAAAACAATTGTTATCATGCAGAGGATACAGAGGGAATACAATGTTAAAAACATCATTTCAAAACACATTGAGATTAGTCCAAAGCTTTTCACCTGGCTACTGCCTTAGTGAATTATAGACAGCACCCATACATACTTTTAAAAGTGTTTACTTGTAATTTTGAACATATAGGCAGGGCAGTAGGAGCAATGCCATAAATATATACAAAATGTATACTGGTATAAGAGCCGACTTCTGTGGGGTGGGGTAGGAGAGCGATTAGGAAATAAAACCAGGCGCAGGCACAGCCATACATATGTTGTTGAATTTTATTTTCCAAAATATACACATGTGCATCAGAAACGGTCTACAGTGTTTTGACTCTTAAATTATCAATCAAAACATCTATATCACATTTTTTTCCACACAGTTTGGGCGTGCCCCGTACTTCAGACATACTGGACGCAGGTAATCGGACCAATAGGAACGGTCCTGGGGGTAACGTTGCCGATGGAGCCAAGGTTTGTGATACCAGGGATTCCAAGTGAGGTGGACATCACCAGAACACAGTTTATGTTTGCTTCCCTGGGGCTGTTAGTAGCCAAAAGAGGCATAGCTAGGAGATGGGGAGTGGCCGACAGGCCGACCATTGAGAATGGACGAGGGGAATGGACATATATATGAAGGCCAAGCAGACCACATATCATAGCAGAGGGTGTCCGAAAAAATTCCACAATATCTGGGACCCATGGAGACGACACTTCGGGCTTGATATTGAGGATGACACGCAACAGTCCGCCAGGCACATCACACAGGGGACTCAGACATGGGGGCCCGAGGGCATAACATCCTAGTGGTTATCCTTGAAGCTTACTCGGGCCGTTCCCTGGTTCAAAACAAAACCACATACCCGTGACAAAAAGACACTGGTGGCATGCAATGATTCACACAGATCGAAAGGGGGGGGGGAGTGGCTTTGTTGATGACGATCATATTAGTAACTGTTTGAGATCGAATTTTACAGATGTATCATGTAAGAATTGCCTTGTGCTGATTGTTCAGCTGAAAAAAAAGTCTTCATCACAAAACGAAAAGCAGAGTCGATTTATTTATAATTATTTAAAACTAGGATCCAGAGTGGATTGGTGTAGCACCCATAAAAGAGAGAAAAAACGGTTCTGAATGTTATGTACGTGCACACCCAGCTTTGGTTTAGGAGCAGTGTGCACAGATGCAGCAGTGTCTTCCCCTACGGCCACCCCTCCTTACTGCCTTGGCTGCCCCTTGAATAGGTTCCTGCATCACTATTCGTTCAGAATACACTTTTACAGTACCTGCTATCATGTCATGCAAGAGTGGGTCCTTCATTTTCCTGTATGTGCGAGGGTACCTAGAGAACGCTGGCTTTTTGAGTAGGAAGTATAATTTTAGCCCAGCTAATCAGACAATAATCTATCTAAGAGTGCCATGGAGTACCTTTTGGAGAGCAAGATGTATGTGTAATTTAAATCTCGAGTATGACCATGTCTGCGTATATCTTACAGTGTTAAATCCTGGTTCCGTTTCAAAAGTACCTACAATGTAGGCTTTATTCATGTATAAGGACTTTCTTTATCAAATATATATGGAGAGAGAGTGTAGGCCTGTTGCTGCTGAGGAAATATCACAGCAACCAGTTGTAAAGGAGCATTCTGATGTGGATCCTGATTTTTTGGGGTGCCCCCTAAAACCGGTGTCAGGGACTATTGTCTGAAACAGCAGTTTCAAAGATTAGAACCCTTATAATAAGATAATTAGCTGCTACAAATCACAAGAACTTTGTTTGAAAACACAAACATTTTCGAAAGGCATTTTCTCTCCTAAACAAACCAGTAGAGATATTGCTTGCTTGGAGTGCCTAAAGATGAACACACTGCTACTTATTGCTTTAGTAGAAACGATTTCATATGTATTCCCTTTCCCAAAGTCGACTTTAACCTATAAGCATTACGATTCATTTTGGTATAGCCTTTGATCCAACATCCAGATTTCTTTCGTTAGTGTTTTATTTTACATATGTCTGCCCAATCTTTTTTTTTTTTAAAACCTTTATTGTAACATTCAATAAAATACAAGCATGGGCCTACAACCGCAGGGGCCGGCCGCTAAACAAATTAAGACCCCCTATATCACAGTACGACACAGCTCATCAGCCGACAACCCTGAGGTCAGACAGCGATTCAGGATAGAACTTGTATTAGAATGCACAACTGAGTCCCAGGATGAGACAGAGGTTCAATTTTATATTATTTAAGGAAGGATCAGGTGCCATACAATCAAACAGAAGAATACGGGGGACAGGACAAGAGACAGGATTTGCATGTAAGAACCGCTATAATGGAACATTGGTGCCGAAGCATATGGATCGGTGCGAACGACAATACAATATACATTCAATGTTGAGCGCCAGATCTCAGGGCCTGCCCACCCAGGAATCAGGATATCATAAGAGCATAAGCACTAAATACAAGTACGCGTTAAAAATCCGAATGATTCGCAAACTATACTGATCCTTTAAGGAAGAGAAAGGGAAGGAAAGAAAAAGGCCATAGAAATAAAAAAAGGCAAAATAAAAAACCCCCTTCCAACACCCCACCCTGCACCCCTGCAAATGGCTACAGCTGAACCCCACTAGCAGCGTGCCTGTCGCCCCTAATAACTAAAACCCTAAAAGTAGGAAAAAGAACGGAGGAGGGCTTATCAATTTGGGCTCCCAGCCCCTTTAGAGTTCTCCGCCCGAAACAGACACCCCCTATCACTAAAAGATCAACGTATGACAACACTTATAGAAAAAATTAGGGGGCACCATAATACACCGCCCAGCCTTTTAGATCAAACAGTTGCAATTCGAACACCCGTAAAAGCCATTCCAACCCGTCACGACCTAGTTGATCTTAACCCTGGCCCTTCCAAACCTGCACAAGGACTCCCCCCAGCGAGACCCAAAAGCACACAAAGGAGTAATAGGGGAGAAGGGAGTCATCAAGAATCAATCTATGGTGACACGGAGGCGAAGAGTCCACAAGAGCCTCAGACGCAGAAGAACTCTCCCTCCTAGATGGACAGTCACAATGTATCTTGCCCAGGAGTCGTAAAGTCACCAAGAAAGGAGAAGACGACCACAAATTGGATGGAAAGTCAAGAACAAAAGTCTCCGGGAGGGGAACGCCTTTCGATACCTCCAAAGTCGATAGCGGTGGAAGGTCCGGCAATACACTGACGACCACGGGGACACTGTCCTCCAGGGCACCATCCGATGGTTCCAATACTTGCTTCCTCACGGGGTTCTCGCACGGAGTCAAAATGGCCGCACTTTGAATGGCTGCAGATTGCTGTTCCATCTGTAAGGCTGGGTCCGGTTCCACCAGGATCAACTCAGATAGGCGCGTGTCCAATTTGCACAATAAGACATCCACATGTGAATGAAACGCCCTAATTTCTGCCAGTATTGACCTCAGCGATGGCTCAAGCACCGTACGATCCATATTTTCACGCCCGACACCAATCACAATCACCTCCCGGGGAGAATCTGGCGTCCTCAGGGGGGACAAGCAGGATCACGAACGTTCAGATGCGGAGGGTGATCAGTCCTTATTCGCAGCCACGGTCAACAGGATCACAAACATTCAGTTGCGGATGGTGACCAGTCTTTATTCGCAGCCACAATCAACCCTGTGAAGGCCGCAGGCCAGAGACCCCGACCGAACGAACCCCGGCGGGCCCAGTACCGGGTCCGCGGGACGGGGACCCCCACCCGCAGCCAAAAGCAAGTAGAGTCACTCCTCCATCGATGCTGAGCAATAGAAACGATCGCCGCCAAATTCGGGCTTAAACAAAGCCTCCACACCGATTGACCGGACCCAGCCTGGGTCTCCCTGCCGATGTTGTTGCACTGCAGCCCGGCTGTGAAAGTACTCGAGGCCCCGGCTTCACCACTGGAGTAGGCCGCAATCTTCAACTCGATGGAACTTCGTCAAACCGGCCGATAAAAGTTTCCAGATTTCACCATCGGAGTGCGGAACAGTTCATGCACACGAAGGCTAGGCGTGAAGTCAGGATAATGTACAGGATATTATGGCGGCGTACGGAGGTCGGCGGAGCCGGGAGCCTAAGCAGCCATCTTGTTTGCTGACGTAGCTCCTCCCCTCTTCTGCCCAATCTTTTAACTCATTTTATTAGGATGTTTAACACAGTTTATTTTGCTTCTATTTTTCTCCTCATGGTTAAGGTACTCTGGAATTCAGAAGTATTAAGGTATTCCTATTTATTGGCCAAAGTCTCTAAATGTGTTAGCAGCAAATCGTCTTTCCTTAAACTTTGGCAGATTGTTGTTCATAGTTTAATGGTTCCCTTCTGGAGCATAGCAGGTTCTAGTCTAGATGTATATCAACTATTTGCTGTAGGCAGGATGCGTAACTTTTTAAAGAAAATTACGTTCCCTAAATGATCCCTTCTCAACAATCACTTAATGGAATATTTTCAGGTAAACAAACTGCCTATTCTTCATTACTGTAGAGCTGTTGTTCTGCATCCACATCATCTGCTAAGCGCCACACCTGTTTCTCGTGGAGATTCAGGATTATTCCATGAATGTGTGTTCCACTGCCCTCTGTTTCACTTTCTTCACAGTTCAGTAAAGCATACCATGTTGGCCTCCTCCCATGATCCTTCTATCTGAATCTTTTCCCCTCCACCCCAACTACCACTTATCAGCATGATGACTGATTGGCCTCATGCTCATTCAAGGGATCACCTGGTCTCATTACATTACAGCTTTAGTCACAGATAAGTAGCTTATTTCATCCTTGCATTACAAATGTGTCTGTGCTGAGGAGAACTATTTGCTAACTTCTCCAAGAGAAAGTTTGTGTGCTCCACATTTTGTTCTCTGCTTGTTTTCCTCTGTTAAACTGTTGACACCTTGTTGCCTCCATGGCCTGGTGTGGTGTAGCATCTGAAAATGGTTTTTAAAAAAAAAAGCACTCGAGATGTTATGAGTTCTGGTATTATATGGTTTTGTCTGTGTTTTGAGGTTGTGGCCTTTCACAGCTGTGGAGCATATTGAGTGTTGTCATGGTGTTTCGGCAGGCAGGGTCCCTCCCCCAACATTTTATTGGATGAAGTTGGAATAATTTCAGGTAATCCTGTAAGGCACGCCCACACATCCCCATGAGTAAGAAACATGTTCTATGCTTCACAGTGCACACACAGGCGATCTCTCCTCCTTGGAGAAAGAAGTGCATGTCCCCTCTTCTGTACCAAATGTGGCACCATAAATACATATCAAGTGAAAAATGCTGGGAAATAGCCGGACTTGGGAATTTTAGGGCAACACATTCTTCTCTGGAAATGTATGTGTACAGTCTTCAGTTTGGCAAAAATGTAGTTGCCAATCTATTGCCTTGAAGCCCGTGCATTGGCTTATGCTGTCACCTCCTTGGAAGTAGTTCTATTGAGCTGCAAAGTGTGAAACAGATGGATATAAGAGTAAAGAAAATGCATCCCTTTGCATTGGAGTTACTGTTTCACCCATACACCACTTTAAAGTAGTGATGTGCCACTGAATTTCTGTTTCACCCACAGACTGGTAGAAATTAGCGACCTTTCATCCACTCTTAACACTCAAAAACAGAACCGGTCTCAATTCACGAGAATTGAGTGATAGGATTACAAGGAATATTCGGAGTATTTGTCACAGTATGTGACAGTATACACACATGTACCTTCTGTAACCCTTTGAATAATAATGTTAAGTATTTTAGGAAAGAGCACGAAAACCTCTAGGGGCTCCTTGGTGCTAAAGACCTCAGATAGATAAATAACCAACTAGAATCATAAATTCACAGAGTGAACAAAAAGGTTTAGATGTTTTCCCTAAAGGCTACCAAAGTTTTGTTTCTCCTTAGGGTTAATGTGATAACATTCTGGAATACAACTATAACGTGAGAAAAAATGCCAACTTCCATTATCAGCTTTTTTGTTTTCCGTGTCTAAGAAGATTGCGACGGGGTGATCTATGTCCACTGCTGGGTTCATAGTTATATAGACAGTCGATCATAAGTTTCGGTCCTCTATTGTAGAAGGCCATGTAAGGCTGCATCAGGGTATTGAACACTTCATGTATCCAACCACACCCATGCAGTTTCTGGCTGTGTCACCCTGGTTGAAGATGCCCTAAAGATTGTAACTGGAAGGAAATGCTGGAATTCAGGTATTACAGTAGTGAATGTTTCCTTAACCCTTTAGATTCGTCTTGGTCTTTGTTGATTGTCTTATATTTCAGTGAAATGTGAATTGTTTAGCAGTATGATAGGTCAGATAGTTCAAGTTTTTATATTACAGCAAGTGTAGCACATTTCACACATGTAGTGCACAGAAAAAGTTTGTTTCCTCAGCGGCCACTCTGAATTCGGGAACACATCACCTCTTTACACATTTAGCAACTGGACTGTCAGTGGCGTAAGGCTCCCACTGTGTCATAGGTGTAGTGCATTACTACTTTAATCCCACATGTATTCCATAAATGACCGGCGTAAATTCTAACCTGCACGTCATAAATTAGGCTTTGAGCTTTTTTTATGTAAACGTCGTACCAATGTACAAAATTACAAATATTGCTAATTTGTTATATATAAAAGCAAATACTAATGACAAGAAAAAACAGTACACACACAGACTCTTGTTGCCCTAGTAGCAGGTTATGATTTCTTAAAATTGCACATGTTTCTCGAGGGGGTAATGGAAATGTTTGTAATATACAGTGCATATAAATTGCAGAAGGGCGGTATAATGTTATTAAAACAGCATTTTATTTGATTTTCTCCAGTTGGTCTGGAATTGCAGTCTGAAAGACACAATGACCTACTTGGTGTCCACAAGGTGCAGTTGAGCAGCAACGAGGAGAGATTCAAGCTTCTGGAAAGTACCTGCTACGACGGGAAACTTATCTGGAAAATACTAGAGTACAAGAAAAAGAAACGAGAAGCCACCGAAGGACGGACTCCATCCATCTTTAGTCAGCCTTTCTATACCAGCCGCAGCGGGTACCGGTTGTGCGCCCGAGCATACCTCAATGGCGACGGGTCTGGCAAAGGAGAACATATGTCACTCTACTTCGTGGTCATGAGAGGGGAGTATGACTCCCTCCTACCATGGCCATTCAAGCAGAGGGTCACTCTGATGCTGTTGGACCAGAGTAAGAAGAAGAACCACCTTGTGAGCGTGTTCAAGCCTGCTCCAAACAGCAGCAGCTTCAAAAGGCCAGAAGGAGAGATGAACATTGCCTCAGGATGCCCACGCTTTGTGTCGCATTGCGTGCTGGAAGACGCAACAAACTCATACATTAAGGACGACGCGTTGTTCATCAAAATTGTTGTGGATCTAACTGACCTTGAGGAACTCTAGCCCTACTTGTTGTGTATTACAGAAATTTAGTAAGTTCCTATGGGCACTAATGCAAGTCAAAAAATGGATCCACCATCCCAGTGGTTAGTAACACTTGGGTGTAGTGGGCACCACACACTCCTGAGGCGGCACTGCACCATTGCACTGGTTGCATAATGAAAGCTAAGCTCCAGCCCCCTTTTACCTATCCTCTACCCTACTTCATTCCCTGAATATCTCCAGTTCCTCCCTTACTCCTGTTTTCTCATGCTTCCTTCCACTGCCCCCACATCTCTTACATCTCTCTAATAACTATTGATGGTTACATTCCCCACTGTCCCTCCCTCCCTCCTCTTTACTCCTACCTATCTGTTCTCCCCAATCTCTCTCTGCTGTTCTTCTCCTCTTACTTTTGGAGTAAACACAAAGTTAGACCCCTGGAAGGCACTGGTAAAACGGCTGCCAATGCGGGCAGGATGGGTTCCCTGCCCCTCTGGACCGGTTGCACAGCACTGACTGCTCCACTGATAGATATGCCCCTGGTGTATCCTGGGAAGCTATGTAATATAAAATCTTGTAGGTTTGTGAATATTGATTGAACATTCTCTTATTTATTTATTTTCTCCTGCTACAGTTCACGATCCCTCCTTCCTCCTGCATCTTTCCACGTTTGTCTCCATTCTCCACTGTTAGTTACAATCCCCACGGAGCCCTTTACCCCTTTATCCTGCATCTCTCCTGCCACTTTTACCTTGCCTCCATAGCTCTTTACTTCCCCCTACTCTTCCCTGTCTTCTTGTTTCTCTGCAAATTTCCCTGTGTATCTATCTCCATTCTTCCCTCCTCCTGCTTCTACTGTATCATCCTACTTTCCACCTTCCACTGTTCTCCTATTCCTACCTGTATCTCTTGACTTCCTGCCTTTCTTTTCTCCACTAATGTTTCCATTCTACACTCCATTTAGCTCCTCACCTCCTTCTTCTCATTATTACTCTAGTCCCTTTTTATTCCCCTTGCTTCGATTCACTGTATCACTGTATTCATTTGTATCAGCCACTGTCATGCTTTTCACATTCCTCTTTCTTTGCTTTTGTTAGCCTCCTAAAACTCTCCCCGTAACTTAAATCTTCCCTCTCTCTTCTTTAATTCGCCTTTTTATAGCACTACTGTCTTTTACCTTTGCTCCACTCTCCTCTGTATCTCTCCACTCTTTTTCCTTCGTACAATGCTATGCTATTTGTCCCCTCTTTCTTTTCACTCCCTTTTTTTCCTATAGCTCTCACTCCACTTCCATTTCCTTACCTTCTCCATTTTCCAGTCTCTTCCATTTAGAAAACCTCCTTTTTCTTACTAACTGTATCTCTTTTCCCTTCCACCTGTTTTACCTTTATCTCTATTTTCTCCCCTATAGTTCTCTGATGTTCTTCTCCCCTCTTATAGTAAACACAAAGCGAGTCCCTTTGCAGGTACTCGTAAACCTGCTGCCGACACAGGGCAGACTGGGCCGCCGCCCCTCTGGGTAGCTGCGCCACTCATGTCTTATGGGCAACTATGTCATCTGAAGTCTTGTAGATTTGTGAATACTTTGTTTATATGTATTTGTGAGCTAATATTCTCTTATAAAGAAAGAAGAATTGTGCACAATAGTGAATTGTTTGTACAATGATGGAACAGTAGTGGATAGAACCCCGTTGTCTGATGCTCCTATGCCATGCAAAACATGCTTCCTGCCGGTGTCTGACATGTTCTCTAATTTTACAGTGTAACTGGTGCCTTGGAATCCTTTCTTCTCTGTATGAAATGTGCATGCCTCCTAAACTTTGTCTATGAACCAATAGAAAACGTTCCTTTTGAAACGTTGTCTTGTTAGCTACTGATTGTGAACGGGAATTTAAAGAATGGAGAAACGCGTATAAATCTGATCCTTTATTGTTCTTGCAAGCACTTTCTTCAGGGTTAATGGGTACTAAGAGGCAAGCATACAAAGCTGCAAATGGTGTGCACACATTTTGCATGAAATAAATCCAGAGTATACTTTCACAGTTGCTACTAGGGTGGTGCTTCGTTTTACAGAGGGGACACAATTGAACCATAATTTCTTGTGTGCCTTGTTGGCTCAGCTTTCATCTGTTCACTTACCTGCAGAGTAATGCATTTAATGCTGTGGCGGCCGGTGAACTTGGAACCTGGTGGAATGGAAAAACAAGCCCTGAATTGGAACCAGCAGCAAGCATAGCTGTCTTCTGAAGTTAGTCTTGCGATGTGTCTTCCTGAAGCTCAACTCGTAGAAGACAGAAGTCCTCGTCCTCTGGCCTACACCCTTTTCATGGGACAACACCTGGTGGCCCACCACCTTTGGCAACCCCCCCCCACCCCCATGTACCACGCCCAGAACATCACCATCATACCTGACTCCTCCCTCACCATGACTCGACAGATCAACGCCGTCGCCTCCACCTGCTTCAACACCCTCTGCATCCTTCGCAAGAACTTCAAATGGATCCCCCGAATCTGGAAAGACCATCACCACGCACTCATAACAAGCAGACTGGACTAAAGAAATTCACTCCATGCCAGAATCAACAAATCCCTGATACACCGTGGCCAGACTTGTCTTCAGCATCCCACGACATGAACACATTACCCGACACCTGCAAGATCTCTACTGGCTCTCTGTCGAGAAGAGAGTAACCTTCAAGTTACTCACCCACGCCTACAAATCCCTCCACAACACCGAACCCAAATACCTCAACGAAAGAGTCTCCTTCCACATACCCAAGAGAAACCTCTGCTCTGCTGACCTCGCCCTCGCAGAAACCCGCGCATCCGCAGAGCCAGAGCGGGTCGGAGAGCCTTTTCCTACATCGTGGCAAAGACCTGGAAAGAGCCCCCGATCAACATCAGACGCTCCACCATTCTGCACACCTTCAGGAAGAGCCTCAATGCCCACTTTGTTACAAACATTTTTAAGTTCACATCTTTTCTATACATTTTTTGAATAACACATGAAGTCACCAATGGCCGATGAGGAAAAGGAACCTTAACTCATCGGGTAACAACTGAAAACATTCAATATTCCTCACACTCCAAACCTTCATCCCCCCTAACACCAGCCAGCTTATATTGTAGTTCTACCCTACCTGGGAGTTTTGTCTCTATACTGGGTCTTCAGTTCTGACCTGCTGAATGGAATATTGCTTCATTCATGCCTAAATCTGAGCCTCCTCTGTGGTGGGGAGTATCTGCAGCAGCCCGTGATTCCAAGTGCAAGTTTTCCAAACTCCAAGAACAGATAATTGAATAAGGATGCCCATGGCTCCCTAAAGTACTCCCTCCTCTGTTTTATCGGTAATGAGGTTTTCTCCATGTACATTGTGATGGTAGATGCATAATTCCCCACTATGACTCCTTTAAATAGCAATATTCCCCTGCACTCTATCAGTGAGCAGTTCCATAGCCAAGGTGGTAGAAGTGGTGAGGGGGTAACCCTGTCTGTTACCTCTTTGAGGACAAGCATCCGTTAAGTCTCACCTTGACATGTGTGCATTTATAACTACGAAGGATTCATTTCCTAAACTGCTCCCCAATCCTAAATGCCTTTAGATATCTCAAGTGGAACTACCAACTCACATGTTCAAAGGCCTTTTGTCACATCCAGCAACAGCATCAGGGCATTCTTCTCATTTATATTATGAGTTGTGTGCAATGTTTGCTTTGGATTGTCTCCTGTGTCTCCTGGACACAAATCCAGATTCTTCCGGGTCTACCTATTTGGGAAGGATGATTCGAGGATGTGTTGCAAGATACCAGTAAACCGTTTTGCAGCTACGTTAAGGAGAGATATTAGACTATAAGAACCACGGGGCATATTATCAAGACAGGCGATAAAATTATCGCCGCTTTAGCGGCAGAAAACTGGTGCTAAAACGGGGATAATGGGCTTGATAATATGCTCTATGGTATTCCAATTGAAACTCAGGTCAGATGTCCTTCACGTCTAACATGGGCTTCAATTGGAATTCCATAGAGCATATTATCAAGGCCATTATCGCAGTTTCAGCGGCAGTTTTCTGCCGCTAAAGCGGCGATAATTTTATTGCCTGTCTTGATAATATGCCCCCACATGTCATTGGGTGCTGGCTGGTTTTAGGGATGGCTGTAGCCTGTGCTCCCAATATAGAGTCCATCTTGGATCCCATCTCAGAGAAGTATTATATAGTCATGTATGTATGGAGGCAAGGCTGTGGCAGAATGTTCTGTAATATAGTGGGGTACACCATCCAGGCTTGGCAATTTCTCAAGTTTAAGCCTGGTGGTTCCTAGTATAACCTTTTCTAATTTGATGGGTTGCCCAAGCATTTTGGTCTGTTCAGCTGATAGACAAGTTTGGTTTGGATCCATCAGGGTCACCTTAAATTGAAAGGAGATGTCCTTCACCCAAAACGGATTCACACAGAAATCTACAAAGACTTGTGCTTGAAGGAGACGGGTTCCATGTTCTAGATCTGCTCTGGAACCTCAGGTCGATGGTTATTTTTATCAGCGTGGAAGCATGGAGGGGAGAGAATTAGTTAGCAGGTCAATTATTTCAGTTTCAATTTTACTATGACTCTTAAGAATCACTGGCTCCCAATTAAATGTAGTTTGTTTATTACTAAGCCAAGAACAACTGGACATACAGGGACCTCAAGGTGAGGGTATAGAAATACATTGGAATTAATACAAAGCCAAATCTACGGATGAAGCTAAGGCAGTGCAACATGCACGGGATAATTAGTTTGAGAATCAGGATACAAAAGATTATCGCGCAGACCTCCAGATTCCCCTTCCTTGGAGGTTTGTGTGTATAAATCATTAATCTGTCCCTACAGTACCAATAATGTGACATCCCTGCATAGCATTTCCCAAGGCAAGATCTGTTAAGATGTCATCGTGTGAAGTCTTCCTAACAAGTTCCTTCACATCAGTTGGGTCAAGTAGCATAAAGCTACAGAGCTTGTTTTAAGATGCTCTCTCCCTCAAGGCAAGGCAGAAGTCCACGGACCCTTACCCTAGTTACGATACATCAATACCACTGGTAGTATCCCATGGTGCCTTACAGATCACGCCATTCAGTCCAGGCCAGCTCCTCATAGGTTACTTTCCACTAGGCAGCGATGCTCCCATGCCTTATCGAGATGACCTTGATTCCCAGTCTTGCCCCGATGAGAAAGTACAACAGATCTCAATTATAAGTATCAACGCTCAATGTATCCTCTTCTACCTAAGCCTAACTCCTAAAACAAAGACATTAGTCTAATTAACAAGGATAGTTCTTTCACCTGCAACAAAGCGTGACAAAGAACAAATCCAACATGCATATGAAATCGAAATTATTTAATCTAATGCGAGAGCTTCCAGGGAAAATACAACATAAGAGAATACTACACAGGCCTTACGAAATTACATATAAATGAACACTTTTACTGAGCACTACTAAATTAACACATTAAATAAGTACATCAAATACGTGAATAATTGTTAGCAGCATGTACAAATTCTACTCATTAATATCTTCATGTGTATTCAACCAGTGCCGTAACGAAACTTGAGGGGGCCCCCCTGCAGGGTACGTGGAGGGGGCCCCCTCCGGACTCAATCTGGATCTCTCCGGCCGAAGTGCGGTGCTGAGGGTCCACGCACCGCAGAGGCTGCGGGGGCCTGTGTTACGCCCCTGGTAAGGACAATGACTACCCGGCTTTGTATTTACAACTGTTGCGCACCAGTGGCCACACGTGCCATGCAAAACACAAACGCTGCGGCTAACATAAAAGTGACGTAACATTGTACCGCAGCGAAAAGGCTATTGGGGAGCATTTTATGTGATATAACGCAAATTACACAACATGTACTCTTGCAATTTGTATCCGTTATCGGGAACTTTGCACTACGTCACACAATGCCATTTAAGCCTCTGGTATGGTGCGTTTATGTGCAAAAATAGCTTTTGAAAGCTGATCAGTACTATTGTTTTATTAGGCGAGCACAGCACCCACTTGACTAAATCTGGGATTAGACGTTTTGCCTGTTCTTCATTTTTTTATTTCAAGAAACGTTTTGAATTGTAGATAGCAGTAAATATATATATATACGCAGAGCGGAGTTAAACAGGATGTGTTTGTACAGTATTCCTGTTTTTTATTTCATATATTCTGCTAGGGTCATCATATTAAGCTGTGATACATTGCATAGTCAGGTTTGTTTTTTCCTTGTGGAAGGTAATAAATGCTACTGCTTTCGTCATGCGAGCACCATGCAAAACTATAGTAAATCTGCTTGTCCATGTACACCACGCTTCTGACAGTATCTGTCCACATGTCTCAGGCTGCTTGCACTGTCAATGTACCCCAAGCTCCTCTATCTGTCTGTCGATGTGGCCCAGGCCCCCACAATGTGTGCATGTTCCCCAAGCTGTGATATGCCTGCGCCCCTCACTCTGCCCACGTGCTCCATAATAGAGAATACCATTCAGTGGATGCTTTCTGTTTCACAGTCCAACGCTGATGATTTATCTATCTCGGAAGGATGAAAGTCTGAACGGATCCACCAAGATTCAAACCCTGTGAGCAAATGGTTACACACTGTAGCCTGCAGGGGACACTTCAATCCCCTGAGACCCCTCTTAAATTAAGGTATAGTGCGAAGTTGCTAAGCAGCGTTCCCCTTGATAATAGAAGGAGGCTAACAAGGTAGAATTCCACCTTTTAGCTGTCATTGTTCTGGCATCCGGGAGCCAAATAACACCCTTCGGACCCATCCTACACATTTTCATTGCTACGGTGAGAAAATATGTGGACTGGCCGTTGGTTGATATTAGGGGCATGTTCAGTGCTACCAGCCACCCCTTCTCCTTTGCCCGTCACTGTATTCTCTGAGGCAGGATCCTGCTGTGGGAGCCCCACTCCACTCAATCAAGACAAGCATTTGCAATGCAACAGGTCTCGTGTCAGTTAGAATTAGAGTTATTGACATTGTGATTACAATTTTGGTTAATGTTTTTTTTTGTAGTGTAGTTGAATGTATTTGACAGATAAAGATTACACAATTTGCACCTTGGCTTTGCTACTCAGACTGGGGTTGCCCCTTTGCACTTCCCTCGTAATTAATGATGCTGATGAGCATCAGTCCAGGGCCTCTCTCCCAACTTGAGTCTCGAAATATCTTGGCCCCAACAACACAGTGTTGTGGTGCCTGCCTGCCTAGTGTTGCCCTGGACTGGCCGGCAGAAAAACAAAACAGATTGCCAGCCAATGTGGGGCCTGCCCGCCCCACTCACTACAAAATGTATTTGGAGAGCACAATGTCAGAATCGGGGCCTCTCTCTGTGACGCAACCCAGCCCAATAGCAAAGATGAGAGAGGCCCCAACAACTTCACAAACAATTTAATCACGGAGGATGACCACCTATACCTCCTTGACCCGTGACCGTGGCTAGAGTACACCCTGTCTCAGACTGCAGGCTGAGGTAGCTGCTCATCGAGCTCTGCTATTGAAAATAATTTGTTATAAATATTAACACAGTCAGTGACACACAGGTGGTATGTGGCAGTGCCTGGTAACTAGTACTTACTTCAACGTTTGCAGCACTGCAGGCAGCGTGACTCTTCTTGCGTTGGCGACTCTGCAAGGCAGCAGGCTCAGGCCGGGAGTCACCCTCCACCGGCAATCTTTTTAATTTGCCACCGGGCAGGCCGCAGGTTGTCCTGAATGAGTCATGTCCTTCTGATGTAGTAGCAGTGTGCGGAAATTCACCACGCCACCTGTTTCAAATGTCCAGGCCAAAACCGGGCTTCTACACAGCCCGAATCAAGCAGAAAGGTTATCTAACGAAAGTCTCCACACCCTGCGAATAGCTGATACGGTGCGGCAGGCAGAAATTGGAAGAAGGGAGGGTAGCGTGCAAAAGAAAATAGAGTGTGGAAACAATTTCAGGGCAGGTCAACATCTCGACTCCTAGAACGGACTCCTAGAACCCCTGTGGAACAGGTCTTTAGTCGGAGGCAGCAATCGACGCTCCATAACAGGCCCGGCTCCAGGAATTTTTATCTGGATGGGCCAAGGGTGCATTTGGGTGGGCCATGGCGGGCCCAATTTTTGGAAGTAATTTTCAAGCCCTAGATTACTTCATATCTAAGTCCAAGCAGATAACACGATGCAAACATTAGACTCTGTTTGTATACAGAGCATTGAGAGTGTAGGGTAGTGGTAAATTGAGCAAAGGTTAATTTTAAGGTTTAGGGGGTAGTGGTAAAGGGATGTAAGCATTTTGTGCATTATAGCCTTAGTTTGCCTTTATCAATTTAATTAGACAAACACCAGGAAAACCAATGATTTGTGAGTCTAAAGTGTAGGATTGGAAACAATGTCCGTGATTACATGGAGGGAAGTTTTCAGCCTGCCCTCAGCACCCCTTGATAAGTATATTTTATTAAGAGCTGGGGTAAATCCTTCACACAGCAAATACATCTTTTCTTGTTTGTATGCTGAAGTAATTATTTAGCATTACAAGAATTCACCTGTATAATTTACGAGGTGAAGCCACTGGGAGATCTCTTCCCTAGTATGGCCCTGAAGAATGCCCAAGACCTATATAGGCCAATAGAGTAGGGAAGAAACAAGGTGCTTTTACCTTAGGTTCATAGGGACACAATATCCTGGTAGCCCCTTCCCATAGCTTTGAACCTTCCCTGTTCACCCAACTAATAAAGGGATACCTTGGGTTGAGTTGGGTTGGGATTTTTTATTAAATGTTAAACTCCCGTAAGAAAAAAATCAAGACATCTTTAAAAAGCTTCCTGGAACACGGTTGAGCCCACCATGACCTTTAGGAGTTAGGGTGAACCTGATGAGGAAGTGTGACACTATTAGAGTGGGTGAGGGTTATATTTAAAAAGAGGGTTTCTCCTCTTTCCACCTCTAAATGCGATGGAGTATAGGTTTCCTCTTTCCATTCTCCTTAATCATTGCTCGTTGGAAGAGAGGATACTTCTTAAGTTAAGATTTTTCCAGTGGGAGTACGTATACCCTTTCCTTCTGGTTTGAAAGGCTCCCTCCGCCATTTTGGGTCTCTTGAGTAGCCTTTAGGACCCCATTTGTTACAAGAACTCAGAATAACTACAGTCTTCCTCCAAAGAGCTCTTATCTCATAAGATTCAGGATGTCATTTAATCATAATTACCAGAAGTGGCCCCTCAATAAGATGCCACCTTTCAACCCAGATAGACGGAATCTGGTTGCGGGCATTCAATTCATGGTGGCTAACTCTGGGTTAATCTCTCTTTTACTGTATAAGTGCAACTACACAAAACTTTGCAGTGATGCTGGCTGTGGAGTAGAGCAAATGGCAACTCATCACCACAAGCACCATGCATGCCACTGGCTCACAGGTCAGCCTATAACAACTTACGGGTGTTTGCCTCTTGCACAAGAGTTGGGTGCCACGTACCAGAGGAGATCAAACCCTAAGCCCCTAAACAGGAGCTATGCTCCTTCTTCCAGATTCAAACAACCTCCACAGTATAGAATTACATATAAATAGTGACCATTGATACTATGTTAAATGATCTCTGCATTTCCACCAGAGTCCAAAAATGCTGATTAAAACATGTCCATTATACTTATGACGGTGTGTCAAACATTTAATTGATTAACTCCAAATTTCCTTTTGTAATTTACATTTGAGAGCTGTGTCCCAGAGCACCTTAATTCTGCATATTTCTATGCTGGTCATATCTTATAATAGAATGTTTAGGAATGTCACCAGGCATCCGCAGCACCTGTTGTGTGCTGGACCCCAACCCTCTAGGAGGAACTTCAACCGTTAAGAGGGCCCCATTTATCCTAAGGTGAATGAATATCTCTAAGATATGGGAGTCTCAGAGCCCCTGCATCGAATCTTGTAGATTGACCCCATCATTGTAGGTTACACCACTGTGAATGATCTGGCTCCATCAGGGTTCAGGAGATCGCACTGCACTAGTCTGCCGACCCCCCTGCAGTCCTGAAAAAGATGCATTGTGTTCTCACATCAAGGGACCTCCAATAGTTGAGGAAGAAGTTATGTTCGGCTATATTTATGAACTTGAAAAAAAAAAGATTTAAAGCCTCACTTCCAAGAGTCTTCATCTCTAGTATCTTTCAGTGACGTAGCCAGTGTATCATGGGCCCAAGTGCAAGAAAGAAAATGAGCTCCCTGTTTGAACTGTGAAATACAGCAATAATCAGGGATCTGTTGCCCCCTCTTGCCTCTGGGCCCCAGTGCCACTCCACCTCCTGCACCCTGGTACCTCATCTTCTGTTTACCAGGGTACCTGTCCTACAGGGTTTGGACTGGGCCCAAAAAAAAAATCGACCCAGGCACTAAAATGAAAGAGGCCCCCATAGCGAACTAAATAGTTAAAAAATGTGGCCCACATTTGCAAATCAGGCCGGTTTTGAATTTGTTAAGACACAGTGTATGGGTATTTTGCAAAGTATGGGAGACTGCATGGTTTAGTGTTTACTACAGGTAATATTTGTGGCAATATTGGGGAAATCAAGCATAAAATGCAGCCCACCAGATGATAAAATAGGTTCACAAACTGCTAAAAAAAACTGTCCCACACATTGATCCGTCAGACTAGCCAATCGGGCACTACTTGACTGCCCTATGGGCCAGTCCGATCCTGCTGTTCTATCTTCACCCCAACATCCCTAGCTTCCACCCAAAGTATCCAATCCCTCTAAACTAGATCACTGCCTCCCTGTCTATATCCTACAGCTTAGTAATCAAACATTTGGGGGAGTTACATCCAACACATAGGGTTGCAACATAGCCTGTTTAATGCCAGCCTCAGTGGAATTGTAATATCCCAGCCATTACAAAAATTAGTAACATCACCTAAGGTCGGTATGTTTCCCCTTTCTTGCTTAAAATAGTAAATATAACAATAATGCGATGTAAAATGTGTTTACAGTTCTGCATATAACTGTCACCTGATTGATAATTAAAGTAAACAAATTCCGAAAGGGGACGTTTAAAACGAAAACAAATTAGTTTACATTAAGTTCTATATATGGATCATGTCCAAGCTTTTGCAGAATCTCAAAAACAAATGGTCAGTATTTTTCTCTGGGAAAGGCGTCAACCCGACCAACACACCAGGCATGATATTATAATACAGTAGCCGCATGGCTCAGGAAAGGTGCAAGGTTACCGTATGCATATTTTCTATCCTCAGGAACTGTTGTAGAGAAACGGTGAGGCCAACGGAGTAGAATGTGCAGCAGGATGGAGCCCCCACATAGAAGTAAAAGTTGCTCTATGGCCGAGCAAAACAGCAGCTGGAATGGAAATCCATATATCTCAGTGCGAACAGAGCAAAGCATTTATTTCCCTCGCCGTGCCACTAATGTGCCTTCAGTAGTGGTTGGAAATCAAGCCCTCCTCTCCAAAATGAAATGCGTGATTGGGTCGCCTTTGAGGTCGAGACTCTTGGCCCAATCACAGTAGATTCACAGTACTAAGAAACAGGAACTGGTACGTTCGGCCGACCTCACGGAGCAAGTTAGAGGAATTTAGCAAGTGCATTTTTCTCCGCTAGAAACGGCTCGGGCCTGCTCCATAAACTGCTCGTTTTGCAGCTCCTTGCACTTGGAACCCACGACATGAAATTACAACCCCCACCACTACGAGACCACGCCCTCATTGCATTAAAGACTGCGTGGCCTGCAAACCAGTAGCCTCCCAGCCGCCTTCCCCAAACTTCCGCTTGGGCACTAGATCATGACGTCAGCCTCTGTTACTCGTAGCTGCGCGGCTCCGCGCCTGGAATGTCACAATTATAGGGCACCATTGATTTCATTAATGAAAAGTCCGTGGCGCGCACCATTTAATTTATGGAGAGAGGAGGCCCTGCACACCATTTTATTTCAGAAGACCTGAGAGCCTTGCTTGCTGGCTCTGCTGAGTGAGGGGGCCCCAGGGGCCCCTGGAGCGTGGGGCCACCCTGTGGCACCCCCGCACTGCGGGGGCTGCGGGGGCCTTTGTTACGCCCCTGTATTCAACGTCCATCTTTGCACATTCACATGAAAATATCCCTAACACACCACAATTCACGTTATTACAGTTCACGTTCTAATGTCACATGTTAATACAACCATGAATATATGCGGGTGTGGACTACTCATGATTATGATGCACCCTTACGAATGAAATAATGTGTTTCACGCTACATCACGGCTTACCCCTGTCATCCCTCCTCAAGGAACCTATCTGATCCCTAACTGCTCTAGTTCTTTTTCTGACCATCTTCGTACATATTTAGCAAGCTAACAGCTGCCTGAGTTTGTTGCTCCCATCATAATATTTATTCCATGTCCATAGCAAACAATTTTTAGTCTTGCATGCGTCCAACATCCTTACTGTGCCCTTGGTTCTGAAAACTTTCACCATACTTTGACAGAGCATGTTCCTCCACTTCCGTCATACATGCTTTCTTTCCTGTCTCTATTAATCTTGGCTGGACCTGATATAATAGTCCCCTAATTAATGCCTTCAGAGCATTCCTTCCATAGGTATTTGTGGCTTTTGTCCCCCATATTGGTCTCTGTCATATATCTGTTGTAACACTCTTGAACCTTGTCTTTATTATCCTTAATGTGCTTCAACCCATCCCTTAATGTCCAGCATCTTGTGGTCATGGGGCCCACTGTAGTTGCTAACGCATGAGCGGATAACATTAACTGAGCAGTGTCCAAGCAGATGACTGTTGGTGCCATTGAAGTCGAGATCAAAAGATGATCTGGTCTGGCATTGGTGCTGTGTGCTGCTGAGAATCAAGTGTAGTCATTAATATCTTGGTCTTATGTCTGCTATATATTTCAAGACCCATGCCCGGGAGCCAATCCCTCTCCAACAACAAACCCAACTGACCCACCCTTTGTGCAGAGTTATCTCCCAAACCATCAGTTACTATACTGAAATCACCACCAATGAGAAACTACACCCCCTTTCAGGTGTTCAGAATATCTGTGGAGGTGTTTTTGAGAAAAATCTCCTCGCATAGCCTTAGCTTGGAAATCTTCAGCCCCCCAGAGGTCTGGGGATGGCTCAGAGTATTACTGACATGGACCAGAGCTGAGACGCACACTCACAGACTACTCAGATTGAGGGGTGACGCACGCACAGAGGGTGACTGCTGGGAAACCTATTTGTTAGCAGTTGAAGCCAAAACCGGTGACATGCCACCTTAAGCGTGTGGCGCTGCGCTCATACTCGTAATACACGAGCACATCCCAGCTGGATGTATATGCCAACATCCCACCCACGCAATAACCTGTCAACCCTTTCTATAGCCCGACACACGTTCCGCTCCCGCTCACCCTCCTGCATGAGCGGCAACCTGACCGCACGCCCCATCTATAATAATCCAGAGGCCTCTCTAAGGCCTCTCTGTGGCATTCCTCGCAAACACCGGAGCTGCAAGCATTACATCCTTCTGCGGTTCCATACATGCTCGCTAACATGACACAGTGGCCTCTGTTGTGTGCTCAAGATGTGTGAGTACTGCCTCTGAAAGTCGTAATCTGTTTCCAAGGTATCGTAGAGCACTCAAATTGACATACTTTTACCTTATTCTTTTGGTATGTTTCACATTCTGTCAGGTTAATCTCCACAGGATCCAGCTGTTGAAATAATGTATCCACCTCCAAATGTCACCAACACCCCGAAGTATAAACACAGGGTGTTCGAGCCATTAGGTGAGGGAGAAAAATAACAAACTAAAATAACAAAACAAGGGAAGGGAAACGGAAAGGGTCTGCAGGGAAAGGATACCTGCATAAACATGAAAGGAAAACCTGGGACCTGATTCATGAACTCAAAATAAGACCTCCAACACAATCAGGGGGATATCCCCCAGACAAGTTAAAGGACGCCTGGTTTATTCTGAGCCATAAATTGTTGCAAAATAATAGTGCCATGTACTGGAATAGGACACGGAAGTGTGTGGGAGGCAAGAACCACTACACTCCGCTCCTATACAGTCGAGAGTGAAGGAACCAAAGAAGTAAACAAACACAGTATCTAGGAACACGTAGTTGCGACCACCACAGTGTTCTAATACAAAAGAATGTGAGGAAGTACAAGCGGTAACGCGTAGTTAACCTCACTACCGCGCTCCACTCTTAGTTCATAAATCAGTTCATACATAAATGACAACGGTAACACGTGGTTTCGACCGCCACCGTGTTCCGCTCAACAGCGCCTCCAAGTGCAGTAAACTCCGTTCTTCTCCACAGAACGGTAAATGAATAAACAAAGTACCAAACGTGAGAAGCTCTAGGAACCCCCTAGCAGGCTCTCACCAGTATCGAACAAAAGTGCAAACAAAGATCAATCAGACACGTCTCTTCCGTGTGTCACAGGGAAGCTGTAGAACAACAAAGATACAGCAATGGACGAGGCTTTACCTTGAGCGGGGCCCTCACGAGCGTTCGATCTCTCTTGGGAAAACACCCGACTCACCACTCCAAACCAGAGAGGAAAAAGGCAGCAAACAGGAACTGGCGCGCAGAGCAGCCGCTCTCACGCCGGGATCTGGGCTCAGGATAGCAAGCACCCGGAAGCGTCTTTCCAGCCCTGAAATACTTCCTGGAAAGACCCCGGAGGATCATGGGATATGTAGTTCCAAATACGGGCAAGGCAGGCGCAAGGCGGTGAAACCTGACACATTCAGCCAACGTGCTCAGAAAGCTTAATCATCAAAAGAGGTGCCCTTGTGAAATAAATATGGAACACATGTGGGGTCCTATCTCTTGCAGAACATGTTCTTGGTCCATGCCTGTAGTTTCATTGGAGACCCCAACTCAGGTACACCCTACCTTTGGTGACCAACCCAGTCTTAAAGGAGGGCTAATAAATGCCCGATCAATGTGCTGCCATAGGGATGATATTAGGGAACTGATTTGTGTACATAACCTAGATTTCCTTTTTATAACTGAGACTTGGCTCAATGAGGCGAGTAACCCTGACCTGGCCATTGCTATACCTCCCGATTATAACATTTTCAGGGCAGACAGACCAAGTGGTAGAGGAGGAGGTGTTGCAATAATTATCAGAAATCCCTTGAAGTGTCACACTTTTAGCCTTACTCATCTTAAAGGCGCGGAAAGCATGGGCTTCTCAATTAAGGTTGATGCCTCTCTGTCTTTTACAGGAGGCTTAATATATCGCCCACCAGGCAGTCCTTCTGGCTTTCTCGATTCTTTGGGTGAAGCCTTAGGACAATTGCTTGTGAGTTATCCTCACATTACACTTCTTGGTGATTTTAATTTACAATTAGAAGTGAAGGAGAACCCACAGGTTGCTAACTTTCTCCAGACGCTTGAGATATTTGGTCTGCATCAACAAGTACTTAATATTACCCATCAGGCTGGTCACACGCTCAACGGGATATGTTCTAATTTTTTGCATTTAGTTTCCCATCCACCAATCCCTCAAATTTGGAGCGATCACAGTTTCATCCCATTTGAGGTGAATACGGGGCATATGCAGAAAAGAGTAAAAACTACTCCCTCTTCTGCTTCTAGCCAAAACTGGACCGTGATTGCAAAAAACAGCCAGCTCAAGGCCTCTGCTCAGTCATGGGCCCCGAGTCTTTCCGGTGATGTATCACAGGATTCCAAAATGTTCCACACTTGGATGCAACTTGCAACGAATAATCTTGCCCCACCAAAAATCCCTGGAAAAAATAAGGTGAATTCCAAAAAGTCAAGTGCACCATGGTATACGAAGTCTCTAGCAGAAGCGCATCTTCAGTGCAGGAAAGGGGAAAGAAACTGGAGGAAAAATTATGACCCATTAGCTAAAAGTCTGTATATAAAATATAGGAATCTTTATTTTGCAAATATTAAAACTGCTAAAAGGGCTTATTATACAAAACGTATTCAGGAAGCACAGCAAAAACAGAAAACCGTTTTTGATATAGTAAAATCCTTTACCCACCCGGCAGTCGTGAAACAAGAAATTCCTCCTTCACAAAATCTTTGTGACCAGATTGTCGACTATTTTGACGACAAAATAAAACGACTACAGGAGGGTTTTGTACCCACTGTGTGTCCCAGTAGAGTGAGTACTAGTGACCTCGTGCCTTCACGGCCGCATACTTTTGCGATGTTTAAGCCCGTAACCTTTGCACAAATACGCTAGACCATTATGTCTTGTAAATTGGGATCACCGTCTGATGCCTGCCCTCCTTTCATCCTTCATCAAATAGTTGAGGTGGTTAATCCTATAATTAACCAAATAGTGAATGAATCACTCAGCTCTGGGGTTGTTCCTCGGGACTGGAAAAAGGCTATAGTTAGACCCTTAATGAAAAAGCAAAATAAAAACCCTTCAGACCTCTCTAATCTCCGCCCCATTTCCTTGCTTCCAGTCCTTGGTAAAATTACCGAACATATGGTTCATAGAGAGCTTTCTAATTTTGTGGAGTCACATAATATTCTGCACCCTCATCAATCTGGCTTCCGTCCGAAACACTCCACGGAGACGGCTCTCATGGAATTAACGGATACCATCAGAAATGTACAGGATGAAGGGAAGAACGCCGTCTTGATTCTTCTTGATTTATCGGCGGCGTTCGATACCATCTCCCATAAAATCCTCCTTGATAGGTTGAAATTAAATGGTATAACAGACGGGGCTCTACATTGGATAAAATCTTTCCTATCAGAAAGAACACAGACCATTGCCTTAGGACCCTTCCACTCAAAGGAGAAGAGGGTCACCTCAGGAGTCCCCCAGGGCTCCATTTTGAGCCCATTACTCTTCAACATTTATATGGTGCCCCTCATTTATTTGATTGAATCCCATGGGATAATGGTAACATCATACGCTGATGATACACAATTGATTGTATCCCTGGATAAAGACTCCGGTTCAGCAGAACAAAATTTTCGGAACTGTCTTGTGGACGTTTTTCAATGGATGAATGATAACTGTTTAAAATGTAACTCCGAGAAAACAGAAATACTGCCCATTGGGAAAAATGTTAACTTTAATCCCGATGACTGGTGGCCAGAAGGAGCCGCTGCACCTCCGAGTTCAGTAGAAACGGCCAGGAATTTGGGCATTCTTTTTGATGCGTCATTATCTTTCGACCACCATGTAAGGAGTTTGGCCGGTAGTTGTTTTAATGTCATCAAGTCATTGAAGAAATTCTTTGACTTTCTCCCTATTGATGTGAGAAAATCAGTGATGGTGGCCCTTATACTCTCCCGCCTCGACTATTGTAATGGTCTTATGGCGGGAGTAAAGAAAACGACCTTAAAAGAACTACAAAGTGTCCAACATGCAGCTGCTCGTCTGGTACTGAAACTTCCCAGGAAATCATCTGCCTCTGCGGCGCTTCAGAAACTTCATTGGCTCCCCCTACATAAAAGGATTCTCTTCAAAATTTTGTTGACTTCTTTTAGAGCTTTAAACAACATCGGCCCCAAATATCTCATTAAAAGATACTCCCACTATTGTCCCACAAGACTTCTGAGATCAACAGGCTGTAATTTAGCCAATATCCCCTCTTTCCACCTCAAAACCAAAGGGGGAAAACCCTCAGTGTCCTAGCATCTCAGGCATGGAATGGGATGCCAAAGGAGCTAAGGCTACTTGATCAGGAAACGCCTTTTCGTAACCAACTTAAAACTTTGCTTTTTAATCTGTCAGATGCTTATGTACTCGCTGCCATATAGATCTCACTTCTGTTGACCTCCCCGTTTCGATAGTGCCAGGATGCTCCTTTCGGAGCGATAGTTTGCGCTTTATAAATTCCAAAATAACATTAACATTAACATTCTCCATCATTCCCCAGTTCTAACCCCTTTCCCCAGTTTGTTCAATTGATTGAAGGTTACACGGTATATCCTACACTTCCTTTTGTGATATTGATGATGGAATGGATTTGACAGGTTTCTTCTTGTTACTTACCTTGAAATTACATTGTTTAAAATTACACTAAGCAGAGAGTTCCTCTGATATTTTCTGTAATTCGCCAACTGTGCCACTAATAAACAGATTGAACAAAAAAAGTTTGGCTAGTAAAGTTAATGATAGGGACCTACTCAAAGAGTCCACCTCTACCTTTCATATCTTGACTCTGACTGTGAGAGATAAGAATGATTATTTCCCCCCCTGAAGCTAGAAGCCTGAAGAAAAGATCTCTTTGGGAAACCATTTGGACCTCAATGGGGGCCAATCCCTTCAAAGTAATTGGGCAAATGTCCCCTATTTGGCTGAGGAGATCAACCCTTGGACATTGTAGCTAACACTTTTAATCATTTTGAGTGAGTGGAACTACCGTCCTTGGAGTGGCCTCCCCATGAGGCAAAAGTAGGTTTATGAGTAACCTGGGTCCTAGAGTGTGTGTCTAGCTACCATTAAGTGGGAGGCTTTGTGCCTGGCATATGAGCTCTTCCCCCCTCTTAAACTGAAGTTGATCATGAAACACATGTGACCACATCGCCTGTCATTTCTTCACGTTTCATTATCAGGAACATAAGTACATCAACTCCTTGCCTTAATTACCTTGCAAACTCCTCCTTCCTTCGCCAGGAGACTGTCTACTGCTAAGCAATTCTGTATAACCATAACCCTAATGGCGATCATTTCTTCATTTACCTACCTCAAGGCTCCAGCTGTATCTACTGCAAGATTATCAACTAAAGTAGCTAGACTTCTAATTTTCACATTATTCATTGCTACATCGACAGAGGGAATTAAAGTACTTAATACATCTAAGACTACTTTTCTAAAGCTCATTTTCACTCTTTTCACGTTCACTGCATCATCTGTTTCATTTACATAATTAACTCTAGGAAATACTAAAGCAAGATAGCAAGAGCCTGCCCAATTCTTCTTTAAGTTAAAATAAGCAGAATGAGTTAAAATAAGCATTCTTTCTACAAACATTATAAATTCCTCTTAAAATTGGCTTTCCACCCAACGAATAACTTCCACTCTGTTCTTAACTTATTTCACACACACTTTTGCCCACATTTTCTGCCTTACCATTTTTCATAGTACTTCTTTATACCATACATAAGTCACCTGTTTGCTCCTGCTCCATCCTTAATTTAAGAACGTTTATTTGAGAATCTACATTCTCCCTCCTCCTTTACTTGTTTCAATACAGCCTTTCCCTCTCTCCAATCTCTTACAGTTTTAACCCCTTCCATGCTCATGACGAGCTCAGCTCGTCATGGCATATACCTCTCAGGTGCTCATGACGAGCTGAGCTCGTCATGACCACACCCGTTTTCGTTGCTGTCCAGCACAGCAGGGGAAACTCTTAAGCAGCGATGTGGTTAACTTCTCTCGCATTATATTCTCTAATGGACTAATTTTCTTCATTGCTCAAACCACACACATACTTCCAATGAGCACCAATAGTAATAGATTTATTGTTTGATTACTTAAAAACATTACAATTTAAAACACATTCAATTCATTTGTATAAAAAAACAATTAATTAAAAAACTGCAGAACAGATTTGTTCTCTAAACTCTCTTCGGCCCTGAATACAGTTGATATTCAGCTAAAAAGCCAGGCTCTAATCAGCAGATGTTAGCAAACAGGAATTCTGTGGTTGAGCCTATGAACTGTTTGCGGCACTGCAGGAGTTGGGGAGATTTGTGGTGCTAGTGTCTCCCAACATTTTTGATGCTATATTGACAAATTTGGTGAGCCCATTGTTCAGCTTTGTGCTGTCTGGGTTTAAGGCGGCTATTATGGCTTGGCGGCATGATCGTACTCCTAGCCTGTTCCATTTTGCCCGCAATAATACTTCCAATGAGCAGTTTTAGCTCCATGCTCAGTTTGTGAAATCATCTTTAAAACTTTACCATATTTAACACCAGGATTATCCACTCTTATTGGAAGTTTCTCCAAAGAAACATTGATGTTAGTTAGATAAGGGGAAAGAAAATCATAATTGTTAAATATTGAAACATACACATTACAGGACATTGAGTACAATATTGGAAGCTGCATATTCGTTGTTCCTTCACTAACAGAAGTAGGAAGTAAAGTATACACATAGCACTCACTTTTCCTCATGATGTTCATGTATTCATGTATCATTCAAGTGTATATGTTATTATGAAATCCATTGTTTATTTTCTCTATGCTCTAACGCCTTAGCTGCGGCCGTCATTTCGGCACAGTGCTGGGCATTCCAAAGAGTGGGCGGGGCCGTGTCGGCCGTTGAACTTTCGCAGCACCAGCCAGGTAGTCCTCCGATTGTTCTGCGGCCGATGGCAGCAGCTATGAGGCTAACATATAATGTTTCAATTTATTCCTAACAGTAGTTAATTCAACACTCATAGAAGCATGTCCCACCGGAGATAGTAAGCATCCAAACAGCTAAATTATTACTAATAATATTATCAATAAACATACAAACCATACAATTTTACAGCATTTGACCTATCCTATCTTTCAACTGAGATGGACAAAATGTATCTCTTAACTCATAAATGAAAGGCAACACTAGTTTTCTTTAAAGCAATACATTTCTTTTTTCTTATTTGTTCAATACAATAATCACAATAAAATTCAAAACGAATCATCGTTTCTTTGTGATTTATCTATTGTTCAAATTCTTTTATCTTGTTTAACAACAGTCTTTTACCTTAACTTTGCCCTAACAGTTTCTTTGTTTTTTCAGAGTGGTCTTCTTCTGTTTCTGCTCTACTGTCAGATTTAGCCTTAAAATATAGTGACCATAATTCAAGTTTGTCTAACTCTGTTTCTTCTGTCTTCTTTGTTCTTTTTTCTTCTTCTTCATCAAAACTTTCACTAACCTTAAATTTCACAACTTAATTTTGTTAGTTTTCTCCGCTTGTTTTAAACTTATCCCCTCTTGACCTGATCTACGCTGCTAACTCGAACTTGTCTTTGAGCTTCATTTACTGCAGTATTCTGCGTCAGAATTACCTGGTAGGGTCCCCACCATCTCTCCTTAAGGCAGTTCTTCCTGATGTGCTTCCGGATCATTTCCCAATCTCCTGGCCTCAGACAGTGGCAGGGAATGTCCTTTGTTTCTTTCTTCTGTTGCCATACTCACCTGATAAAAGACAGATAGATTGCACTGTGTTGAATGCTATTATGACCCAGAATCGATGTCCTCTCCCCCTCATATCAGTTCTCGAGGCTCAAGTAAAATGTGTGAAGATATATTCAACCTTGACTTACAGAGAGTCTACAATTTGTCAAAATCAGAGAGGGAGAGGAATGGGAGACCGCATTCCTCTCATTGTATGAGTATCTTGTTATGCTATTCAGTTGATGTAATGCTTCTGTGGCATTTTCAACATTTTAGAGACTGGGGTGGTACATTCATGATAGTATATTGAGATGATACTCTGATATATTTAGGGAACCTTCAAGAGCGTGTGGAGCATTTCTAAGAGGCACTCGCCCATTTAACAAGACATTCTCTGTACACTAAGCTGGAGAAGTGTATCTTTGAAGTATCAGGAATCAAATTTTTGGGCTTTCAGATCTTTGCAAAAGGTCTTGCAATGGATAATTGTCAGGTATAAACTGTCCTGGATTGTCCTCAACCTACAAATTTAAGGATACGCAGAAATGTTTAGGTTTCTGTACTTTTAGTGCCACTTTATTCAGGACGTTTCCAACATCATTAGATTCATAGTAGATCTGAGAAAGAAAGAAAGGCCAATTCACTGGACAGAAGATGAAAACAGTTACATGTCTATATAAAGAAAGTTTTCACTATGGGCCACCTTCTTTGAAATCCAGACGTAAAACTTCCTTTCATAATAGAGAATGGTGCTTCTTCCTTTGCATTAGGGATTTGTTTTATTCCAGAGAGAATCGAAAATGGGCATATTACTTTTGAACTTTGACTAGTACAGAATGGAAGCACATCATCTCTGAATATGAGTTATTAACCACGAAGGATGCCTTTTCACTCTGGAAACATTTAGACTGAGGGTGCTAACCATATGATTCCATTGTGAAATGATCACAGAAGTCTCCTATACTTGACAGAAATAAAATGTGCTAATGCTTGCCATGCTAGGGGGTTTCTGTTCTGCTCATGAATTTACAATGAGATCATATATCAACCTGGCTACTAATGTGACAAGACCGATGCTCTGTCTAGACAGGCAGGGAAAGAAGAAGAAGAGATGTTAGCTCCAAGTATATTAACAGTCATCCCTTTACAAAAGGATGATTGGAATAATTAATTTACTAAAGCCCAACAAATTAGTGAATGGTCTACAATGGTTACAACAGGAGGATAAAACTCAACTCAAGAGGAACCTTCTGGATTGGGGTGAAGCCTTGTACCTTCTGTGCAAAGTAAGATCAGATTTTGCAGTGATATCATAGCTCGCCAGTAGCTGATCATCCAGGGCAAGGAAAATCAGTTGCCACTTCTAATGGCGCAGTGCATTGTGGGGCGCTTCCTTCATGTCTGGGGTCACGTTGAGTGACCTTACGCACCTCCATTTTGGAAACTTCCGTACATCAATCTTGGAGGTGACGCGCACAGTCTTTCTGCTCAGCTTTTGACTGTTCTTTGCTTGTATGGTGATGTGCACACCCATTGGCATTAATTTTGGTGGCTATCTGAAGCGCGGTGGCACGTACACCTCTTCGCATCTCAGTGTGTCCCAGTAAGCACACAGTGATATGCACACATTGTTAGAGTCTTTCACCACAAGTATGTATTTTATTTTCTTTGCTTAAAGCGGAGACAATTTATTTATACCTTATCCACACCATCTCAAACAGTAAACTACACAGCAAACGAGTCCCTTGTAGGTGGGGTTAGGATGCTGTTAGTGTCACACTTCACAGTGAACTAGTTGTCATGGCTAATCAAACTTTTTCTCTTCAACCACCCCAAGAATTCTGGCCAGCTGGAGGAAACCTCTGCATGAAGTGGACTGAGTGGAAGGCTTATTTTCTGAAATTCATTTACACCATCGATGAAGACAGGAAGATGACACCTGAAAGGAAAAAGAGGATTTTTTTTACATTCTGTGGGTCTAGGTGGTATGAAAGCTTATGAGGAGATGACTAAAACCTTAGGGAGTATTGATGTAATGTCTTTGATGCCATTATGAATTATTTCAACAATTATTTTGCACCTAAAGTGTGTTTTGATATCGTAAGATATAAATATTTCCATCGGAAACAAGAGGCAAATGAAACAGTGGATGAGTATGTCTCAGCTCTGAGAAAGTTAGCTGTGGATTGTAAATTTGATAATTTATTGGATCAGACCAAGTTGTGATGCATGCTAAGGATCCTGCTGTCCAGGAGAGGTTATGGGTAAATGGTGACGCTGAGTTAAAGGATGTTTTAAATATTGTTAGGAAGGCTGAAATGTCTAGCCATAGCGCTAAGCTGCTCAAGCAACAGGCTAACGAAATGCCAGCTGATGTGGTTAGAAAAAATTAAAACAAAGAGTACAACTAAACCCAAGAGGGGAATAGTTAATGACCAATAATTTATCAAGCGGGGTAACTTGAAGTGTTTCCGCTGTGATACTGTGTCACACATGGCTTCCAGCAAATCCTGTCCTGCCATTTAGCAGAAATGTTCTAGTTGTGGAGTGGTTGACCATTTTGCCAAGGTTTGCAGGAGGAAAAGGGGCAGGAGAGTGAAATGTGTAGATGAAGCTGAATATAGTTCTAGTGATGAAGAGTCCAGAATCAAGAAACTTAGTATAAGGGATTGCGGTAATGAAAGACAAGACCTTGATTCAAAGGAATTGTTTACTTTAAACATCAATGACAGTGGTGACTTGTGCAGGAAAAAACCCTTGTATTGTATGTCCATCTGTGGAGTTATTATACAAATGTATGTGAACTCAGGTTCTCCATACACCATTGTGGATGTGGAAAACTGGCAGTCCTTGTTTGCCAAGAGGTTAGGTGATAGACTGCTGGAACTGGATATTCACCCGGAGGGATTTTCTGATGAAAAGATTGACATGGTGGGCTACAGGTCACTAGTCTTCAGGTTTAAGAACAGGGAAGCGATTAGCAAGTTGTACATCGCTAGGAAAGGACCTGCAGTTTTGGGTTGGAAGGACCAGGGGAATTTAGACATAATCCTTAATCCCAATAGCCCCGATCCGGCCATGGTCCTAAACAACAGCGAGCTACTTTGTAATGAGATTTTGAGGAAGTTCCCTAAAGTATTTAGTGGTGGTATTGGGAATCGCAATGATTTTGAGCATCCAATTGTTTTAAAATATGATGCGTGTCCCAATGTGCATACAGTAAGGCACATTCTGTTCTACTATGATAAGACGTTGAAAAGGAGTTGGAGAGACTTGTCAAGGCTGATATTATTGAACCTATTGAATCGGCTGAATGGATTTCTCCAATTGTGGTAGCCAGGCACAGCAACGGGAAATGGATATTATGTATTAACTTCAGGCACCTTAACAATAACACTGTTGTGGATAGATTTGCTTTCCCCAAAATCTCGGAGATTTTATCCCTTGTCAAAAATGCTAAATGGTTCTCCTCCATTGACCTACTGCAGCCTACCACCATATTTCTTTGGCTAAGGAGAGTAAACAATTCACAGCATTCATTACTTCCTTCGGATGCTTCCAGTACAAGAGACTCCCTTTTGGCCTGGCCTCTGTCTCTGCTATTTTTCAAAAGGCTTATATACAAACTATTTGGAAAATGCAAGAATGTAAGGTGTTTACAGGATGATATACTTGGTTTTGGCGAGGATAGGCAGGAACACAACAATATCTTAGAGGAAGTCATAGGTGTTTTGGATGCCAAGGGGTTGACTGTAGAACATTCTAAATGCAAGTTTGCTGTAAAGTCCATTACGTATTTGGGCCATGTTTTTAATGGTGAAGGCATTTCCCCCAAACCTTCCTTGATTGATGCTATTCGTGATGGTCCCAGCCCAAAGAATTGAGAGGAGGTTAGATTGTTCTTAGGGCTTGTGGAATTCTAGTCATAATTTGTCGAGGATTTTTCCAGCAAAGTTCTTTGCATTAGGCAATTACTTAAAAGTAGAGTGAAATTCCTGTTGGATAAAGAGTGCCAACAGGAATTTGAGAAAATCAAGAGTGCAATTGTTCAGGCTCCTGCACTCAAGATCCCGACCTGGACAATGTGGTTACTGTTGATGCCAGTAATAAGGGACTGGGTGGTGTTTTATCTCAAATAGGTACTGAGGGTAAGGAAAGCATATTATCTACCGCTCGTGCCTTGTCTCCCACCGAGGAGAAATTCTCAGTATTGAGAAGGAAACCCTTGCATGCATATGGGCCCTGGAGCATTTCTGCTCTTTTGTGTGGTGGAAACCATGTGAAGTACGCAGTGACCACAAACCTTTAGTCAAATTACTGACCACTGAAGGACATTTCAATGAATCTGCCCGAATACCGAGATTGTCAATGCATTTGCAGGACTTTATTTACAAGGTTGTATATGTTCCTGGGAAAAAAAGATGTTATTGCTGATTTTTTGTCCAGGTTACCTGTTGATCTGCATGAATGTGATAGTTGCGTCTTGAATTATGAGCAAACTGCTTTAACTCATGACCAAAGGTTGCATAATGTAAATGAGGAGGAATGGGTGAAACTTTACAGTTTGGATAAAGATGTACGAAGCCTGTTGGGGTTTGTTGTATCTGGTTGGCCAAGGAAGACTGTTGTACTGGATGTTTTTAAATCCTTTTGGGAAATTCGACATGAACTTTCTGTTGCCAAGGGGTCCATCCATAGAGGTGATAGAATTGTTCCTCCTTCCTCCTTGAGGTCTGATATTGTCAAAATCTGTCATGAGGGGCATTATGGTGTATTGTCAAGACTAAACAGAGGTTCAAACAATGGTGTTGGTGGCCTGGAATGGATGAGTTCATTGAACGGATTGTGCGGGATTGCTTGTGGTGTGCTAAATCCAACAAGTCTCTTGTCATTCTAAGACCCAACATGTGTGAATCTATAGTACCCACTAAACCGTGGCACCAGAGGCAAAGTATATCATTGCTCTCATTGATGTTTTTTCCAGATGGCCTGAAATCAAAATTGTGAATAAGATTACCTCTGAAGACTTTTTTACATTTTTCAACAGGGTGTTCGTTGAGGAAGGGCTGCCTGCTCATATTGTGTCTGACAATGGTGGTCAATTTTTGTGTAACCTCTCTAAGAAGTATTTTTACAAAGTGGGAATTAAGCACAGGACAACTTCCATATATAATCCTAGCAGTAATGGCATGATTGAGAGATTCAACAGGGTACTGAAGAATGACATTCAAATGGCTGTCAAGATTGGCTGTGATTGGGAGGTTCAAGTTTTCAGGACCATATGGATGTACAGAACCACACTTCATGACGCCTTGGAGGTGTCCCCTTTTGAGGTTATGAGAGGACGTGATTCCAAAACCAAGTGTAACCCTGAATGGACATTAGAAGCTGCAGTCAGTTCTGTGCCTGTGGATGTTGTGAGATCCAGATTGTGAAGAAGCACAAGAAGTATAAGGAGATCTTTGATCTAAAACAGTGATACTCAAAGTACGGCCCTGGGGGCCCCTTGCGGCCCCCTTGGTGAACGGCGGCACCAGCTGCTGTTTAGTTGCTGAGCAACAATATTCAGATTTTTTTTTTAAATAAACGGGCAAGCCTTTATTAACCTCCAAATGAATACTTGCCTGCTTATTTAACATGTTTTACACTTCCTTACACAATTCCTGACCCACCAAAACCCCCTATCGTCACCCTGCTAGCATCAGTTTGGCCCTCGGTCACACCACAACTGTACTCTGTGGCCCCTGGACAAATGTTTGTGAGTACCCATGATCTAAAACGAGGTTCAAAAGGTGTTACCATCAATGTGGGTTGTTGGGTCAAAATTTAAAAACCTTGGAAGGTGAGTGAGGGTGAGAGCCAATTCTCTGAACCTTTGAGAGTTACCAAGGTTTTAATAAATGCTGTTCAATTAAGTGATGGTAAAGTCTGAAATGTAAGACGTGTGGCTGGTTTTCACCATTGTTCGAATTCTGTGGGAAGGGGTGGTGTTGGTTGCAGTAATATGTTTCCAATTTCTCCGAACGCTCATTCAGAGTGGGCTGTATGCGCTGAGGATGCTGGGGTGAGTGAAGCCATCACTGATAATGATGAGGTTCCACTTCTGGCACCGATGGTAATGAGATTGTTGACAGTGGTGATGCTCTGGTGGGGCGAAGCATGGAGGTTTGTTCTGATGGGAGGGTTGATGGTGAAGGTAGGCGCACTGTGGGGCGTGACAAGCGGGTACTCACCAAACCCAAATAGTTGTCGGATTTAATTTGTGATGAAGTATGTAAATAAATGATTTGATTTTTATATCTAATGGATGTTCTATTCCAAATGTGATGAAGCATGTGAACAACTTAGTCCATTTTTGGTGATGAAATATGTAAATAACTTATTCTATTTTATTTATTTTTTCCTTTTGTTTGAATATTTTAGAGGGGAAGATGTGTTGTGTTTACCTTCTCTTGTCATGATTCCATTCATTTTTTTTCTTGTTTCAATTATATACCTGTTGTCCAGTGGGCTTTCTCCCCTCTCACCTGTGTCATTGTGCCCTTTGCAGCGGTACCTCTCCTGCACTGAACGGTGCTGGGGCGGGCAGTGATATTCCCCCCTGAGCATTGATCAAAGTGAAAGCAGTTGGTGAATATTGGCCAGCAGACTCCCATATCTAGTATTGACATAATGATCAGCAAACTCTGACAGGCCCTGTCCTGTCCAGACTAAGATGGCCATGGTCTCGCTTCCAAAACAAGCTTACTTTGCAGACACCCAAATGCGACCCAGTGAGGTCCCGCGCTTCCCTTGCAGCTGTTCGGAGGCCCCTGCAGCTCCTGTAGCACGTGCGTCCAGCAAACTCCCCGGTGGCTGGAGAATAAGTGCAGAGATTAATTTCACACCCTGTAGTTTCTGTCCCTCTTGGGTAAAGTACATTTTGATGTCAGAAACGCAGATGGTACCCAGGAGAACTCACTTGCTTTTGCTAATGAGCTTCTTTCTCTCATCCATGTGTGTAATTAATTTGTCTCCAGCCAGTGAATAATCTGGGTTACAAGTTCCGTCTTGTGACCTCCGTCTGTTTTCCTCACCTTAAGGAGCTTAGAACATTCTTATGCTTCCTCCCTTACTGAAGAAGGGGAGCCGGCCTCAGTTGCATCCACCTCAAACTCAAAGCTGGGTCACGGCAACTCTCTGTTCCTAGGCACCCCCGCGTTCTATCAATTGTCTTTTCGAGTTTGTTAACTGCAAGTGGCTGCAATCACTCTAATAACCCTGGCAGCTCGTGCACCAGTTAATGTAAACTTCCTTTGATCAGATTTTGATTTGTAAACTTCTGGTCATGTTTAGTTCGGCCCATTATTCATTACCTAAGCATCATCAGCCTTCTTTACGCACCAAGGTCTAAGGTTTGTAAACATTCCTTTATTTGTGATGATTTTATTGGTGTGCACAAATATTTCTCCCTTGAGACGAAGCTTTCATAGTCTTGTCCTGACGACCTTAACATGGACACTCAAAAAGATTTTCCACTACGATATTCATGAAACGGAGACTCGAGTATGTAATGTGAGTCCACGAACTGGAAGTCTTGTCAACCAAGGAATTTAAAATAGTTGTACCTATCCAAAGTTTTCAAAACGGTTCATGAACTTACAATATAGGTAAAATAATGATTAATACCTCACTCCAAAAAAGATCTATTTGGATACATCCTTTGTGTTTGTTCCACGTTTGTAGAAGTTTGTCCAAACGTTTTTGATTATTCAAAGGGGAAACATTAAGATAGGGCACTGTTTCCACAACTGCAAAAGAGACGGCCCCACCTAACCGTTCACCCCTTTGACATATCTAGTAAACTTGTATTCTTGAAGCATGCCCCTGTGCACATTTCCACGTATAGTTGTTTCCTTGGCGGATATATGTAAAGATGTTTATAGCAAAAAAACATGGAAAATGTGAAACTGTAGTGCTTCCTCGATTTCATTAATGATGTCAGTGGTGGTGATGAGATGTTGTTTATAATATTGTCAGTCATAGCTCAGTGATGTCACTTCCGATGTAATCTGCATGTACACTTTAAGGTTGCTGTAATTTCACTCATGGGCACATAGCCCTTAAATAATGTTTGTATTTGGAAGGCTGCAGTCAGTGGAGAGATGCATTAAAGATCAATGGCTTGCTGCTTCAGTGACGTCATCAATGATGTCATTAGTGATGAGATATTTCAAAGTATGAGTGAGGTCATCAATGGCAGACCATATGACCCAGCTCTGTGTGCAGCGGGTTGTGGGCACAAGGTGTTGCTACGGCCCAAATACCCACAGGTCTTCGGGGCCAATGTCCTTACCCCATGGGTGTGGAAAATGACTAAATTAGGTATACATAAGCGGCGTTCATTTATGTTCAAACACAACAATGATGGACAGAATGTGGATCAATGTCACACATTCACCCCAGTCCAAAGATCTGGGCCCAAATCCATTGTTTTTCCACTCCACACCACCCTGGGTTAGACAATGGCGATATGCAAATCAGCGCTGACCCTGTGCCCCATGGGAACAGTCCAGTCCGAACTACAAAAGCCATGTCCTTCCCAGAACGGAAACAAGCATCCGAGGACCGGCCCGGTTTCGAGGTAACACCTCTCTTCAGCCCGGCTAGCTTGATTCCAGTGGTGTGGAGTGCCTGGGACTCACGTCTGAGCATCCCCAGTACACTTAGAGCGGTAACTGCAAACACAACAATGATGGACAGAATGTGGATCAATGTCACACATTCACCCCAGTCCAAAGATCTGGGCCCAAATCCATCGTTTTTCCACTCCACACCACCCTGGGTTAGACAATGGCGATATGCAAATCAGCGCTGACCCTGTGCCCCATGGGAACAGTCCAGTCCGAACTACAAAAGCCATGTCCTTCCCAGAACGGAAACAAGCATCCGAGGACCGGCCCGGTTTCGAGGTAACACCTCTCTTCAGCCCGGCTAGCTTGATTCCAGTGGTGTGGAGTGCCTGGGACTCACGTCTGAGCATCCCCAGTACACTTAGAGCGGTAACTGCAAACACAACAATGATGGACAGAATGTGGATCAATGTCACACATTCACCCCAGTCCAAAGATCTGGGCCCAAATCCATCGTTTTTCCACTCCACACCACCCTGGGTTAGACAATGGCGATATGCAAATCAGCGCTGACCCTGTGCCCCATGGCAACAGTCCAGTCCGAACTACAAAAGCCATGTCCTTCCCAGAACGGAAACAAGCATCCGAGGACCGGCCCGGTTTCGAGGTAACACCTCTCTTCAGCCCGGCTAGCTTGATTCCAGTGGTGTGGAGTGCCTGGGACTCACGTCTGAGCATCCCCAGTACACTTAGAGCGGTAACTGCAAACACAACAATGATGGACAGAATGTGGATCAATGTCACACATTCACCCCAGTCCAAAGATCTGGGCCCAAATCCATCGTTTTTCCACTCCACACCACCCTGGGTTAGACAATGATGGATTTGGATTTGGGCCCAGATCTTTGTACTGGGGTGAATGTGTGACATTGATCCACATTCTGTCCATCACTGTTGTGTTTGCAATTACCGCTCTAAGTGTACTGGGGATGCTCAGACGTGAGTCCCAGGCACTCCACACCACTGGAATCAAGCTAGCCGGGCTGATGAGAGGTGTTACCTCGAAACCGGGCCGGTCCTCGGATGCTTGTTTCTGTTCTGGGAAGGACATGGCTTTTGTAGTTCGGACTGGACTGTTCGCATGGGGCACAGGGTCAGCGCTGATTTGCATATCGCCATTGTCTAACCCAGGGTGGTGTGGAGTGGAAAAACGATGGATTTGGGCCCAGATCTTTGTACTGGGGTGAATGTGTGACATTGATCCACATTCTGTCCATCACTGTTGTGTTTGCAATTACCGCTCTAAGTGTACTGGGGATGCTCAGACGTGAGTCCCAGGCACTCCACACCACTGGAATCAAGCTAGCCGGGCTGATGAGAGGTGTTACCTCGAAACCGGGCCGGTCCTCGGATGCTTGTTTCTGTTCTGGGAAGGACATGGCTTTTGTAGTTCAGACTGGACTGTTCGCATGGGGCACAGGGTCAGCGCTGATTTGCATATCGCCATTGTCTAACCCAGGGTGGTGTGGAGTGGAAAAACGATGGATTTGGGCCCAGATCTTTGTACTGGGGTGAATGTGTGACATTGATCCACATTCTGTCCATCACTGTTGTGTTTGCAATTACCGCTCTAAGTGTACTGGGGATGCTCAGACGTGAGTCCCAGGCACTCCACACCACTGGAATCAAGCTAGCCGGGCTGATGAGAGGTGTTACCTCGAAACCGGGCCGGTCCTCGGATGCTTGTTTCTGTTCTGGGAAGGACATGGCTTTTGTAGTTCGGACTGGACTGTTCGCATGGGGCACAGGGTCAGCGCTGATTTGCATATCGCCATTGTCTAACCCAGGGTGGTGTGGAGTGGAAAAACGATGGATTTGGGCCCAGATCTTTGTACTGGGGTGAATGTGTGACATTGATCCACATTCTGTCCATCACTGTTGTGTTTGCAATTACCGCTCTAAGTGTACTGGGGATGCTCAGACGTGAGTCCCAGGCACTCCACACCACTGGAATCAAGCTAGCCGGGCTGATGAGAGGTGTTACCTCGAAACCGGGCCGGTCCTCGGATGCTTGTTTCTGTTCTGGGAAGGACATGGCTTTTGTAGTTCGGACTGGACTGTTCGCATGGGGCACAGGGTCAGCGCTGATTTGCATATCGCCATTGTCTAACCCAGGGTGGTGTGGAGTGGAAAAACGATGGATTTGGGCCCAGATCTTTGTACTGGGGTGAATGTGTGACATTGATCCACATTCTGTCCATCACTGTTGTGTTTGCAATTACCGCTCTAAGTGTACTGGGGATGCTCAGACGTGAGTCCCAGGCACTCCACACCACTGGAATCAAGCTAGCCGGGCTGATGAGAGGTGTTACCTCGAAACCGGGCCGGTCCTCGGATGCTTGTTTCTGTTCTGGGAAGGACATGGCTTTTGTAGTTCGGACTGGACTGTTCGCATGGGGCACAGGGTCAGCGCTGATTTGCATATCGCCATTGTCTAACCCAGGGTGGTGTGGAGTGGAAAAACGATGGATTTGGGCCCAGATCTTTGTACTGGGGTGAATGTGTGACATTGATCCACATTCTGTCCATCACTGTTGTGTTTGCAATTACCGCTCTAAGTGTACTGGGGATGCTCAGACGTCCCAGGCACTCCACACCACTGGAATCAAGCTAGCCGGGCTGATGAGAGGTGTTACCTCGAAACCGGGCCGGTCCTCGGATGCTTGTTTCTGTTCTGGGAAGGACATGGCTTTTGTAGTTCGGACTGGACTGTTCGCATGGGGCACAGGGTCAGCGCTGATTTGCATATCGCCTTTGTCTAACCCAGGGTGGTGTGGAGTGGAAAAACGATGGATTTGGGCCCAGATCTTTGTACTGGGGTGAATGTGTGACATTGATCCACATTCTGTCCATCACTGTTGTGTTTGCAATTACCGTTCATTTATGTTCACCACAGCCACTGTTGAAAGTAAAGTGAAAATTGTGAAACAGTGGCCACGCCATCTTGTCCCTTTTTAGGCCCCTTCATGCACGCAAGTGGCAGCCATTTTGTGTGCCATGGCCTCTCTGCCCACTGCCAATAGCCTGCGCGTCTCTCCCCCTCACTCCCCGGCCTCGCAAGCATCCCCCCCGCGCCCCGACAGCCCCCGGTCTCTCCTGCTTGGGCCATAAACACACCTCCAGCGCGACCCTGTCTCCGAGCCACATCCCGTGCTGAACCCCCTCACTCTTTCATCTCATTCATAGAACAGGCCCTTTGATAACCTCTTCCTCCCTGCCCGATTGTCCGGCATGATCCCAGGCCACCACCTAGCCCAACAGATGCAGTTTATTGCCCCCTACAGTAGGACCTCGCCTCACATCAAAGGAGCGGGGATTAATCAATGCCTTCACACCCCTAGATCCGACCGATCGCCTGCATTCCTGTTCCCAGCGGAATGTCCAGCTGCGCGATAGCCATCATGCTGAGATTTGGGTGGGGACCCCTACTGTAGATATGTGTGAGAACGGGCCTGAACCGGGGATTCCAAAGATGCCTTTTTCGTACTTCAAAGCAATACCACGGATGTCATAAATGTAATAAAGCCATAAACTTGTGTATAAGAGGCCAGGCCTCAGAGATGCGGTTAGAGCACCTCGAGAAGATACCCTGTTGTCTGATTTGACGTGTTCTGCTCCGTCGGAATAAACTCCTGTTTTCTGCCTTCCAGTCCCCAGCGCCTGCCTCTTTGTTTGGTAATATTGAATGGTATGAGAGGCGGCTAACGCCGGGCAAATACTGAAGGGTTCTTGGTCGAATTCGGCCCTGCCTTTTTACAATTGGCGTCCCAAACGTGGGGCCCATCAGCGACACGTGGATCCAGTGGGAGAGGTCCCAACGACAGAGTGAACGACTGCAACGATCGGGAAGTGCACCTGCCCGATAGACCCTCGTCTGGCAGCCGATCATCCGAACTTCACTGGTTCCGAACAGACCTCTCTCGAGTGATCTACGGTCCTGACTGGGAACCATCAGGAGTGCCACGATAGAGGACGATCGGGCGTTGGATTCGGAAGACAAGAAACTGTCCATGCGGTCCGGGTAAGGTCGTGTAACACGCCAAATTGCGAAATAGTTGATTGAATATTTGGAAAATACTAGTATTACTCTTTGAATTGTTGGTTCTTTTTGGAGATTCTCTGTCTGCAAACGGAGAGGAATAGAAAGATTCTCTCTTCCTTTGCAGGTAGTGAAGGGTAGGTAACGCAGACTTTTGTCCCTGTTGTAACCCGTCCTGCCTACCTTTCTCCCCCACTGATTGATTGTTTGCCCGAACATTGTTTGTTCGAGGATTATTCTCTCGAGAATTCTCTGTCTGCAAACAGGGAAGAATAAAGATATTCTGTCCTCCTTTGCAGATAGTGAAAGATAGGTAACGCAGACTTTTGTCCCCGTTGTAACCCATCGTGCCTATTTCTCTCTCGCCACTGATTGATTGATTGTACGAACATTGATTGTTCGATATTGGTTCTTTGGAGGTATTCTCTGCTTACGAATAACGTGGAATAGAGATATTCTGTCTAGTCTTTGTAAGCAGTGAAAAGATAGGTAGTGCAGACTTTTGTCCCCCGTTGTAACCCGTCATGCCCATCTTCTCCCCACTGATTGTTAGTTGGTGCAGCCCGGACCGTTTATTAGAGGTAGATCATCCGGCTCCACCGGAGGGCACCCCTAATAACAAGCATTGGCATTGCCAATAGGTCTCGCTTGTGGGACCTTATAAGTATTTAGTTTTGCAGCACAATATCCTGCAACAAGGATATTGTGCTGCAAAACTAAATACTTATAAGGTCCCACAAGCGAGACCTATTGGCAATGCCAATGCTTGTTTGCTCTTAAGTGCCCATGGATAGCGCGCGCGTAGTGCGGCGGCGATCTGTCTCCCCGGCGTCGTTTATTCACGGAATCCACTTAAAGAGAACGAACGGCGTCGCCTCCCTCCTCACAAAGGCAGATAATAAGACGAAAGGAACTAATGCTCGTATTAATGGCGACGGCAGCACTTAGCCGCGGGCTCTTTGTATCAGAATGCTGTAAATGAACTTGCCAGAGCAGCGCAGTTTTGTTCCTTAAAAAGGGGGCCATTAATAGGCGTCTCAGGCATTCATTGGCGTGCGGCACCAGGGGTCACTGCAGACTGCGCAATAAACGTGCAGAGGGAATTTATTAACCTTTCCCTACCAGTCCGTGGAAACACTCCATCTCAGGCTTCAGGCGCGAATAAATTCCAACATCATGAGACCTCAGAGGAGAAAGAAGAGGGAGGAACTTGTGTGAAAGAGGAAGAGGCAGAGACGGGAAAGAATGTAAACGGCAAAAAATGTCAGGTTAATGCGTGCGCCGGGAAAGAATGTAAACGGCAAAAAAGGTCAGGTTAATGCGTGCACCGGGAAAGGAAGGCAGAGAAGGGGAGGGGGAGGAGAAATGCGACACGGCGGGCAGGGGAGGGGGCCCGAATGGGGAGAGCGGCGAAAATGACTAATTAGGGGAGGAGAAGCCGAGAAGCCGCAGAGCGCACGCTGGGCGAAGCCCTTTGATGTGCTGTGCGGCAAATGCAATTAGGAGGGAGGGAGGCTGATGCGCGTTCGTGTTTGATCACGTGGTTCACGTGAACTTCATGAAAACGGCAGCAAAAAGCTGGTGGTTTCATGATTTTTTTGGCTACTTGAATTCTCGCTCCGCTCGATGCGCTTGCGCGCATCGATAGGTCGCAAGACCTAAAAAGGACATGTATATAAAATACGGATTAGCCGCTGTATCTTTCCAACGAACTATGACATAAAAATCGCTAGGAAAAACAAAAGCAATCGAGCAAAGTCAGTAGGCCACTGATGGGATCTTTTTGACCCCGCTAAAATAGAAACACTAGGAACAGCCCTTCATGAGAAATATGAAACTAGTGGGAGGAGCCGAGCGCGACACCGTGATGGCCGCAAGGTAGCTCGGCTCCGCCGACCCCGCTGCCCAAACGTGTCTATCCTGCCGCCCACCCTGCCCAATAACGGCAACCTTATCTGCTGATACCTACCATCCGTCCTGGGGGCTCCGGAGTGCAGCAGATCCGCAGCTACGCTCGTCCGGAAAATGAGGCCTTCGGCACGTGGAGACCGGGGCCTTGCCTGCAGTCATCAGCCGGCGAGGTGACATCGGTGGCGGCCCGGGGTGGAGGATGGAGGCCGACCAAAAGGGACCGTTGTGCGAATAAGCCGGAGGCAACACAACGCGCCGAGGCCCGTCCCCGGATCGTCCATAGGTGGTGTCCAGCAAGTTGTGTGCGGGGGATGCCTTGCTGATGGCTCCCCCCTTTGTTGCCTGGTCCAGCCATTTTGTATACCTGCGCCAGGAGATGGCGTGGGGTGCCCGCGGAGAGGCGGCACGGACGGCCCCTTCCCCGTCCAGGTGGAGGTTCCTCTCCTGCACCAAGATTGCCATTCGCGTTCCACTTGCGGATCCCCGCGGCTGGCTGACCGAGGGAGGGCCCGCTCCGGTGGCCGTGGTGAACGGCAGCTGCTGTGGGACTGTCAAGATGGCGGCCGGCTCCCCTGATTTGGGCCTGGTCCACTAAGATGGCTCTGGGCTACCATGGGACTCGGATGCTTGCCTGCTCGGGCATGAACCCCACTCTTGAAGACGTTCTCTCAGCTCTAGAGATTCTACGGAAGTCGTTGGCCCCCGACTCCCGCGGGCTTCCGGTGGGGGTGACCGCCGCCTTACCCTCATCTGGTGCCGTGAGGGAGGCTGATTCAGTGCATCGACGGAGGGATACGCCTGCTGTCCCGCTCTCCGGAGTGGCCACGACGTTGTCACGAGATGGCGGTGATCTCATGCTGACGCCAGCTTTTGTCCTAAATTACTAAGAGATACTGTAGACTACCAACTCGATCAGTTCCGGTGGGACCTCAACGTGGCCCGGTAGGGAAGATTCTGCCTTCCTCACCTTTAAGTCACGGTTCATGCCGCCTGTCCTTTCTGTTGGCGTTAACGGAATTTTTTTGAACTGCCGAAAGGGGTTCTGGTCCGACCGCTAGTTATTGGAGGCATTTGGACTATACTCTGGACCTGCCCGGCCTCGACCAAAATGGCGCCATTATAGGCGGGACTTGCAACTCCTTATGACGTTCTAGTTGCTTAGCCTTGATGTTATGGGATATGTATGAGGTCTTTGTGCACACGGCGGGCGGGGATGGTACTGACTGGGCATGCAGACAACCCTATTGATGTGGGTTTTTATTCATTATTGATTATTGTATTATTATAGCTTCGAAGTAATGTTACTCATGATACTCGCCCATGGTGTGCGTATGGACGATTTTATTGTAACTGATCCTGTTATACTTCCAACTATAAAATTAACCTTCACTGATCCTGCAACCGTTAGTCACGTTTAGTTTTTTTAATTAAATGGCTCGCCCGTTACGTACTTCTATACTACAGTATAATCTCTCCTTACCTCATGCGTTTCCCGTCTGCTCCGTGACCGGCCTATATGGTTGGAGGCCCGTATTTGAATGCTGACATCTTCACAAATAAAGTTTTTTTTAAATATATGGAACTAGCTTCATAACAGTCACTTAGATTGGTAGGTTTTCGAATAAAGGCTACTATCCTCAAATAAATAAAGGGCAAGTAAAATGAAGCAATTTGTATTATGAAAAATTAAAAAGACATAGTACACAGAAATAATGCGAAAAGAATAGTCAAGATCTGTCGTATTTTACATTCCTGCAGCATAAGCAATAGGTAAAGATCCTGATATTTAGATATATCTATGAATAGGACAGTAGACCAGACCTCTTTTACTTCACAGCCCCCTTGTGGATCGAAAGCGCGCCTTTTTCAAACTAGGAATCTTTAATTACACTACAGTTGTAAATTCCCCGAAGTATTGTTTGTGATGAACCCCAAGCGCATTCTGGTCCTCGGAATCCTAAACATCATAATCCTTGTTTTACCCACCCCGTGTATCAGAGGAGTTTTTAAACGCTCCTAAAACTCACCAGAGGAATGCCCTCTAGTCTAACGTTAGGCAAAACGCATACTATTGAAGGCACGAAAGCCCTCAGTGAAACTTGCCACCCCCAATAGTTTCCATGCTCTGCGAATAGGAACGACCCTATACCACTGTAGACCATTTCTTTCCTTCAAATGAAAACATGACCCCGTCACCCCCCCTCACCTTATACTGAATACCCCTGGCTTTTGACCCTTTCCTACATGCGGTCTGTACTACCACCCTCGGGCAATCTATGTAATAAACAGCCTATCATCGGTTATCTTTGCCGCACTACCAGTTCCTCTGGGCTTCAATGCCGAGATGCAAGGTACTGCATCCCAAAGAGATAAGTGGTAGGTAAAAACATTTTCGTGTTTATGCGCGCTGATGTGCTTTGAACGCTGCCCCCTCCCCCTCTTTTCTTTTTCTGCAGGTTAATATCGGAATTTCAGCTGAAGTATGGAGAAGACCTAAAACGTACCGTGTTCCACGCAAAAAAAAAAAAGAAAAAAAAAAATAGGCTAGCTCTGTGAGATGGTACATTGTATACAGGAGCTATCTCTGGGAGCGTGAAAAAAATTGTATGGTATGAATGTGCGCATGGGCCCTGATTTGTGCCGTATGAATGCTTATGTGTGGCGCACGTCTGGGTTGACAAAAGAATGCTTTTTCTATGACTGAGGTGTTGATCGAACGGTTAATGGGATAGGAAAATTAAGCCCGAACATGGTACCTGCATGTGAAAGACGAATAAGAGTATAGCACATTCCTTACTTAGAGACGACTCTCTCTCTCTGGAGCTAGTAAATGGGAGAGTGGCCTACACCAGAAACTTGAAGGGTTATTGCAGTACAACGAACCCGACCCCAACCGATATCCCAAATGTATACCCAAAATAATGCGCACCAGTGAGTCAATTTATGTGCTGACTACATAAGAGAAGTTAAGAGTACCCCGGGTCAGGGTTCATCCAAAATCCCCCTCAGCCCAGAAATTAGGGATATTTTCATGTTTTAGATTTACCCCTTCTTCTTCCATCCTCATAGAAAAATCGGAATTGTACCATTATCATCATCATCTGCTAGATGTTGGAAGACCCCACCGTGAGTATAAGCACGACTGGACTAGTGTCCGACCAAATTAAAAGGAGTAAGTATTTTTGAAACGAGGTTACCAACAAAAAAATTGTCTACTATTAGGAAGGAAGGAGAATAAAAAGAGCTCGACCCCCAAATGAATTAAAGGGAATACTGAGAATACGCAACACGCATGACAAAGTCCTTTTGCCCAAAATAGCTCTGTGTCTTGTCTTAGGTTTTCGTACTTGATGTATGTACTGTCGCGCCCTATCTGGTATTTGTGTGTACGTAAACTAGGAATTTATGTTTTCCCTCAGCTTGTGTTTTTACACGTAAAACTGACCCGTACTGTTCTATGTGTGTGTGCACTGAATAGCCTATTATTATACACGTTTTTTCCTCTCTCTCTCTCTTTATGTTGTACGTGTACTAATAGCCTATTTGGTGCGCACGACGCTCTCTCCCTCTGAGGGCTCCCTTGCTCCCTTTTGAATAAATGACGACACTGTACCTTGCCGGTACATGTATAATTGGCTTTGAACACGACAGTGTTTGAACAAATTGACAGAAACAAAACGATCGTATCTTGCCATATTACTACCTCTCCTTTCTGTAAGATGATGTAACTTAATTGGCTGAGAAAGAAAGGACAGGTAAGACGACTGATGTCCCCTAATCTGGCCCTTAAAAGGGAGCTATATGTCAGTGGCTTTTTTTAGTGCTTTAGTAACACCACCTTCATCATTCAGATTACCACCGCCCATTGCACAAAAGTATAGTGTCCGAAACGTCCCCGTTTTTCCAGAATGGTCCCAGTTCTGTACCAGCCGTCCCAGAAAACCTTAAAGAGTGTAGCTGATGACCTTGTTTTTAAAGATAAATCACGTTCGCGAATGTAACAGGAATAAACACCAAACAGACATGATGATGGAAAATAGTAAAAATGCCTGCAAACCTGCACCACAGCAATGATCCATGAGTTAATAGCATACCCCGATGTAAGGATTAATAAACATCCACCCTATCGTGACCAATAAACGTTTCCCCAACTACTTGGGGTTGGGAGAGAAATTGAAGTGTGTGAACGTCTTCCTCTGCCAGTTCTCTAAGACTTGTTTTTGTACTTATTTAAAGATAACATGCAGTCGTCGGAGGAGAGGGGCCGGACGTGACGCACAGCCTGGCTGCAGATCGGGGAACATCTAGGACCTCGACCAAAGCGGAGCCACAGAGCAAAGAGATGCGGGACGAGGCACCATTCTCAACATGGAAAATGAAAGAAAGAAGGGCTGTCCAGAAGCCCCTGCATGTTGACCAGCTCGTGCCGAAAGTCCCAGCCCATTGAGCCCGATTGATGGGCCCACTTGCTTGAGATTTCTGCCCTCCTTGGTCCATTTCAGATCTGATCCCACTCCACCCTCTCTTCCCTCGGCCTCCCAAAGCACTCCCCCATTCCCCCCCCCTTTTTTTCCATATGGAGTTTTTTTTAACTTGACTTAAAGAAGAAACACAGCACAAAGATAGAATAGGGTTTGTCACGAAAGAAGAACGGAATGCGGGTACCCCGCCTAAAGTACCTATGTTAGATCAGTTAGGAACAAGACAAACAGGACTGTGGTCCGAGAGCAAAGAATGGCCACACCCTGCAACGCGAAATCTGGATTAGAGCTGGACGCATAGCTCCACCGCTGGTGCTCAACAGTGCCAACGAAAAAAAAAAAAGAAAAAAAAGGAAGAACAATGAGAGCCTACCAGTGATGGCTCGCTGTAATAAGACACTGGAAAGAAGAACCCTTTCTGAACATTACCACCCCTTGACTGTCACTTGTATTAAGTTGAATTCCTCTCCCAACCACTTTGTATTGATTATCACCCAAATGAGCTTTCGAAACCTTACATCGGTCACTTTCAACTGTGCATGGATAACTAAGAAAGCGTTAACTCTGTATCATGATGATTGTAGAACACCAGTCATACACATGAACATGCTGTCTAGTTTTGATCCCCACGGAGTCCAGACCTCAAGTAATGTACTTAATAGCCCTTATTCTGCCAAAACATTTTTTTTGTATAACATCATGTTTGTAGTCGAACAAATTTCCTACATCATCTAAGTATTGTCCCCATCTCCAGGTCTAATGTATGACACAGCTAATGTAATTTTGTATGCACTACCTCCTCGCCTATCACATTGACTACATATGGTTATGTACGATTCTGTCAGCATTGAAAGCAGAATTATTTCCATCTGCCCGTAATGCATATGGACTACCAAAGCGAATTGTATAACTAATGTCAGCTTGTACATCCTCACCTGTGACATGAACAGAAATGGACTAACTTATGATAAAAACTGGGGACTGTGGAAAATGACTAAATTAGGTATACATAAGCGGCGTTCATTTATGTTCACCACAGCCACTGTTGAAAGTAAAGTGAAAATCGTGAAACAGTGGCCACGCCATCTTGTCCCTTTTTAGGCCCCTTCATGCACGTAAGTGGCAGCCATTTTGTGTGCCTTGGCCTCTCTGCCCACTGCCAATAGCCTGCGCGTCTCTCCCCCTCACTCCCCGGCCTCGCAAGCATCCCCCCCCGCGCACCGACAGCCCCCGGTCTCTCCTGCTTGGGCCATAAACACACCTCCAGCGCGACCCTGTCTCCGAGCCACATCCCGTGCTGAACCCCCTCACTCTTTCATCTCATTCATAGAACAGGCCCTTTGATAACCTCTTCCTCCCTGCCCGATTGTCCGGCCTGATCCCAGGCCACCACCTAGCCCAACAGATGCAGTTTATTGCCCCCTACAGTAGGACCTCGCCTCACATCAAAGGAGCGGGGATTAATCAATGCCTTCACACCCCTAGATCCGACCGATCGCCCGCATTCCTGTTCCCAGCGGAATGTCCAGCTGCGCGATAGCCATCATGCTGAGATTTGGGTGGGGACCCCTACTGTAGATATGTGTGAGAACGGGCCTGAACCGCGGATTCCAAAGATGCCTTTTTCGTACTTCAAAGCAATACCACGGATGTCATAAATGTAATAAAGCCATAAACTTGTGTATAAGAGGCCAGGCCTCAGAGATGCAGTTAGAGCACCTCGAGAAGATACCCTGTTGTCTGATTTGACGTGTTCTGCTCCGTCGGAATAAACCCCTGTTTCCTGCATTCCAGTCTCCAGCGCCTGCCTCTTTGTTTGGTAATATTGAATGGTATGAGAGGCGGCTAACGCCGGGCAAATACTGAAGGGTTCTTGGTCGAATTCGGCCCTGCCTTTTTACATGGGCACATCAGCATGGCATAGGTAGCTCAGAAACTCTAGGTGCAGGGTGTGGCAATTAGCTGTGGGTATGCCTGCTTCCAAGCCTCTGCATGTAGCTTGAGCAATCTGGGTAGAAGGTATGCCCTTGGCCATGCTCTGATCCAGTCTTGCAATTCCTGGAGATAGCAGGGCATGGAATTGAAGAGTGTAGTCTGTAGCCATGCCCTATGTTCTGTCCCAGAGAGCCCGAAGGCACACTTTTTGTCTGTGCCCATCGGCTCTGAACTGTGGACGTGATCCAAAGTCTGAAAGAAGCAAGCCTAGAGTGTGTGCATTCATGACATGCATAAGGCTCTGTGTCCAAAGTACCAATGGTTATATCAAAGGATAATGGTTAGCCTGGAGCTCAGTTGGAAAACAAGTACACCATTTGTGCAGTAAGGTAACTGTGCACATTCGGTGCTCATGTAGTATTGAAAATTGGCCCTTTCTGAAGGGTCATCCAAGATGTTTGTCTGATGTTGCTGAATCTGTTTTTGTGCACCTTCCCTTGCTAACCTGTGCTAAAGTGATTGCGCCCTCCCTAGTATATAGTACTACAACTACTCAGGGGATGTAAATTAAATGCTACCAGTGGCATAGAAAAAAGTATGCATATACACTGTCAGAAAAGAGAAGTGGGAAAACACAACCATTTCCTATGTCAGTGATGAAACTGATAAGGAGAACGGCGATTTGCTACATAATGTCATCTGAAATGTCTGCCCTATTGTTGAGAGAGAATTAAGGCAGTTGTAATGCTGCTCACTAGAAACAAATATTATTTACAATTATGGTACCTGGAAGGCTGTGGCACCTTTCTATTGCATTTAGATGTTCCTGAAATAATACTAAGTAAGTACATATGAGGGTAATCATGGGCCCCTTACATCAACGAAAAAAACGGCCGCAAACTGTCAGATTCCCAGAATCTGCCCCTTTGCGACCAGTATTTTTGCATTTGGAATGCATCATCCCAAATGCAAAAATCGCAATTTAAGGAATCGCAAAATTTGCAATTACTTAAATTGCAATTGCATTTAAGGAATCGCGAATTGCGATTCCTTAAAGGCAATGCATTAACCTAAAAAAAACTTGCGATTTCGCAAATAAGAATCACAAATTACAGTCGCTCTAAAGTTGATGGTAATTTGCGATTTTTAAGATGCACTAAAGTGGATTTTTCAAAGTCCCATGTTACACCACACACATGCACTTGGGGCATGTCTGTGCGCAACATGTGGATAAATTGTCATTTCAGGGGTGCAACAGGGTGTCCTTTTGGCACCCTTGCACCCTTGCACCCTTGAAATTGCATGTGCAATTCCCATTCATTCCTATGTCCTCTCAGTTTGAGCTCATGCAGTGCCTTCCATTAGGCTTGTGTGTAAATCAGATTTAACTCATTTAACAGATTGACACAATGCTGGTTCTCTCTTTTCTAACTATGCTTAGAGATCCTTTGTAGATTCAGGTTTGCAATGTACCCATATGTCAATCATTCCAGCATAGTTCACCCACATTCAGATCACCAGATACTCTTGCATGCCTAGATATCAGTGCAGACTAGTTGCTGCGGGGAACAACCTTTACAACGAAACCCTAACAACGCGGTACCATTACAACGCAGGTTTTAGAACGAAAGTCGTTACAACGACTTTCGCTGGAGGGCGCTCTAGGATAGGGAATAGTTTAATTTACTATCCAACACCTTCCCTACTATCCACGGGGACTGGAGTTGGAATAGTACATTAAACTATACACTATCCAACGCCCCCTAACGCAAGTCGTTGTAACGACTTGCGTTGAAAAACCTGCATTGTAACGGTACGCGTGGTAACACCACGCGTTGTACCATCATACATCCAATTCAGGTCTCTTACCAGACCCAGAATGCCTGCATACTAGCAGGGTTGGTGCAAGGAGACTACCCAAGATGATGGCTAGACTGTAGAAAATCTCATTTAAGGCTACCTGTCGTGAGAAGAGCCCTGCTATTTCACAACATGACATTTCACCTCTGAAAACCCTTCTAGGATGTTTATGATGCCCTCTACCCCTCCTGCTGGGTGCCGCAATGGCAGATCCAGGAACATGACCATTTGAAGCATGGCATACAGAGTGAGTTCACCTAATTTGTATGTAGGCAATAGTGAGTCACCCCTGCAGCATTAAGAGGTGGATTTAATGAGGGTCCCCCTTCCTGCACATAAACAAGATTTAAATGCCGTTTTGTAACTTCTATGTGTGTTGCTTAATGCAGGACACATAGAGGTTGTAATACGGCATTTTTTAAAAATAGGATTGTTTATTTGCAGGAAGGGGTACCTTCCTGCACATTAACAATCATAGGCAATTTGCTGTTTCTTTGTGTGCTGCACAAGGCAGCACACATGGAAAGAGCAAAAACGAGGAGAAATTAAGCATTTCTCCTCGTTTTGCCTGTTTAAGACCAGGTTTTCCATGGTCTTAATTTTGGCGCTGCCTCCTATTTACACTGCCCTTGTAAATAGGAGGCAGCATCAAAATCAATGAGTGTTGTGGTGGAATGCCCACCGTAACACCCATTGCATTCCCCTTTCACGCTAAATACAGCGTGAGAGGGTGCCTTATTTACAAGGCAGCGTTAAGCCACGTTAAGTGGCTTAACTCTGCCTTGCAAATAAGGCGAGGCCCCTATCGCCATCACTGAAACTGACGCTGTGGTGGCGATAGGGTCTTGTAAATATGCCCCCATGAATTATTGTACCCACTCTTCTTCCTTTTTGCTCCAGAGTCCACTGATTAGCTGTAACAATAGTCTGGAATCCTTCGAGGTACTGACCCCTTGAAATGGCTGTTTTCGCTCTCTCTCTCTCCACATTTCTCCTTTTTCATACATAGGATAACCCTTTAGACCTCCTCGACAGAGGTTTTGAGCGTTACTGAACAGGGAAGATGATTGAAGGTGTACCACACTTCCATCTGGTACCTCCATACAGAAGATGCCAATAGCACTGGCTGAGCAAACTGAACAGACACAAGAAGATAGACAGCCTCTGCAGACCACATACCAGTGATGTCATCTCCATTCTCAAGGAGACCAGAGAGATGAAAAACACTCAGGCTGGAAAAATAAACTCTTTGTAAGCTTCATTTCATGGAAGAGCATTTTGATACAGTTAGTGACAGAAACACAGGAATGATGAAAAGGGAGAGCACAAATGAATATCATTTGTAGAAAAGAAATGGGACATTCCTTCTTAAAGCCACATTCTCAGACATCTTTTGGGCTAAGGATGAAAAAGAGCTGTAGGACTCAGAAATAAATGTGATTTTATATGCTTAAAACAATCTAACATATGTCCATTTGGCACACTGGCAATGGGAAGACAATACATACCCAACATTACTTCTCTTTTAAATTAAATATGTGTTTAATAACAATCACTGCAAAAAACATCATGTTTTCTATACACCGGAACAATGCAGTTTTTGTCTATTTTGGCTGTTAGGCAGCTGAGTAAAACCTTCATAAGCACGGATTTCAAAAGATTTAGAAAAGACTGAGAAAACACCACTGAAATCCACAAAACATGAACACTGAAAACAGGACAGTTACCTACACATTAATAGAGAGCATTTGCTGCATTTCTCAGGAACAACATATTGTGATTCTTCCGGAGCAGTTCCTTGGTGCTGGAAGTAGGTGGGGGGGGGGGTGCAGCTAGGCCAAAATTACCATGCTGGAGTTCCGGAAGGTGAATGAGTGTTAAAGACTACCTAAAATGTTGTTTTAATCCTGTCACATTTGCTGGGTGTTCAAAGACAGGTCAAATGTCTAGTCTAGTCTTCTGACATATTGCTGCTTATTCTTTTAACATGTAGATTGGTGTTGTAAAGTGAGAGGATTTTGTAAAGTATACTATGTAATAATCTTGCTGGTGTGAAAGGAAAGAGGTAGAATGCCATTTTTGTCCTAACACGCAACCAAATTTAAATGTAAAGGAACACATATTTCAAAATAAATTAGCAGATAGGAAAGCAAAAATTAAGTACTTTTTTTTATTTCTGAAGTGTGATGGAAACAAAGATTTTAATATGATCAAAACAAATGAAGACCCATACTTAGTGATGCGCAAATGACAAATATTTGCTGAAATCCAATATCCACACATTATCATTTGTGCAATATGTAGTTTTACAGAAAAACTGTATGTGCTCATTTTGTGATTATTTCAATGGAAAATGTGACATCTGTAGATGACAGTGCTCCATCACACTGTGCTTTACTAATACATTTGTGACAGAGTGATTCAAAATGCAACACTAGCTACATACTACACCCTTACCAGTCTCTTTCTGTGTAGATCATTTGTGACACTTGTCCTTTGTGTAATGCTTGAATTTTTCAGAATCAACGATTTACCCTTGAATGCAGCACCCACACACTGAAAACTGTTACAGCACAACTGGATAAATTAGGTGGCAGATATGTCACGAGGTTTGGTGTGGAACACGTTTAACTTCTTTTTTGGTGCAACTGTCAGTCACAAGTGGGGGAATTTTGAAAATGTTGAGATGAAAAATGAATAGGTTGGAAGAATGTATTGTATCTCTTGGGACGGAGGAGAGTGTATTGGGAGGCATTCAAAAACACTAATTGATTAGGCTGCTGTATAGGAGGTCAATTTATAAATAAATATAAATAAATAAATAAAAACCATTTGTAAAGCGCCTGGTTACTCACAACAGAGTTTCCCCACGCTGAATACTGCAAAGAGGCTCAAGGGAAGGAACACGGGTACGCCAAACCTGGGCAAGGAAAGGGATATGGATTAAGTACGTGGGAAAAGAAAAGTTTTAAGTTTTCCCCGAAACCTGATTTCAGAGGGTTCCATACGGAGCTCGAGTGGGAGCTCGTTCCAACACTTGGCAGCCAGGTATCTGAACGAACAACCATCCATCCTGGCTCTGGTGATTTTAGGGATTTTGAACAGCATCGTTCCAGAAGATCTCAGATTCCTGGTGGGGCGATGTATTGTAAGAAGGCATTGTAGATATCTTGGACCAGTGCCATGGGCGATACGGTGGGCAAAGCATAAGGACTTAAATTTAATACGTTCCTTGATGGGGAGCCAGTGGAGTTTGGACAAGGCAGATTTCCCTGAGGCTCTCCGAGGAAGTTTGAGCACTAGGCGCGCGGCGGCATTCTGAGCACACTGGAGTTGGTGAAGCCCTTTTTTGCTCAAACCCAATAGCAGGGCGTTTCCATAGTCCAGATGGGGGTTACTAGGGCATGGACCATGGTCTTCCTGGAATCCATGGGAAGGAGGTCTATTACTTTACGGAGAACTTTCAGTACGCTGAAGCACCTAGCTGTGACTTTGCTGACATGCGGCATGTATGAAAGGTTTGAGTCGAGTATTATGCCCAAGTTACGCACCGAACTCACAGGACAGGGCGGGCTGCCTAATTCCGCAGGCCACCACATGTGAGACCATGCGGAGGAAGATTTTCCTACCACCAGCAGCTCGGTTTTGTCGCCATTAAGGCGGAGGCAGTTGTTATTCATCCAGACTGCCACGGAAGAAAGACAGTTGGAGAAATTGGTGGCATCTTCTCTGTGGTCGGGCGTAAGCTTGAACATCAATTGGGTGTCATCAGCGTAGCTTACAATGCCCACCCCATAAGTCTCAACTATGCGAGCCAGGGGTTCCATATAGATATTAAATAAAGTAGGGCTCAGACTTGAGCCCTGAGGAACCCCGTGGCTCGCCCTCCTAAGAGAGGACTTAAAGGGGGGGCAGTGCATCTGGAAGTTCCTGTTGACCAAGAAGGACTCCATCCACGCAAGGGCGTGCCCCTTTACTCCCATATCAGATAGCCGAGACAGCAGCGTTGAGTGCAGCACGGTGTCAAAGGCTGCACTTAGATCTAAAAGTACCAACGCTGCTGTCTCTCCCTCGTCCACTATGTGCCTTAGACTCTCGGTGGAAAAAAGTAGGGCTGACTCAGTAGAGTATCCAGCTCTGAAACCTGATTGTGTGGGGTGCAGGAGAGAATGTTCTTTCAGATAGCTCATGGGCTGCCTATTCACTACTTTTTCTACGATGTTTGCACAAAAAGGGAGGAGGGAGATAGGGCGGAGGTTTTGGAATTGGGAGATGTGGATGTTGGCCTTCTTTTTAAGGGGGATTACTTGGGCGGTTTTCCAAGCATCTAATACCTGGCATTCTTGGAAGGAGAGCGACACAATAAGACTGATATAGTCAATTATTGTGGTCTCCATGACTCCTTTGCAGCGAGTCGGCGGGCACACATCGCTCGGAGAGCCAGATTGTATACTGTTTGCGATGCTAAGTAACTCTTGTTTCTCAGGAGTGATAAAACACGTGAGACCAGAAGTCCCCGTGTTGCTGTTATTAGCTACTGCAAGTTTACTCGAACTGGCCTCATCCTTTGTAAAGGTGGCATGGATTTTATCAATCTTGCTTACGAAAAAATCAGCAATGGAGTCACACAGTTCCTTCGAGTAAGTGTCTTGAGCTTCCAGTCTGGTTGGGATCGTGAGTTCTTTATAAATAGAGAAAAGTTCTTTAGTGGGGTTGTCTGCTAAGTCAATTCTTCTTTTAAGGTGGCAACTTTTTTCAGATCTCACAAGTTTATGGTATTTATTTAATTCACTCTTATATAGTAATTTGTCCTCAAGATTGTAATGTTTTCTCCAGCTGCGCTCTAGAGTTTTGCATCTAGCTTTGGCAAGTTTTAGTTTTTCCGAAAACCAAGGAGCGGTTTTGGAATGCCTAGCCGGGGGTTTAGATGTCCAAGGAGCTATCTCATCCAGAGCAGTGGACAGCCATTTTTCATAATTTTTTCAAGCTTCCTGAAGGGAGCTACTTTGCGGGGGGGGGATTTTTTTGAAGAGCATATCTGAAGGCCACTTGGTTAAACATTTTCCAGTTTCTTCGTTTCAGGGAGGGGGGTTTAAAAAATCTGTTTTCTGTCAGTGTGTTATCCACCAAGAACGGGATGACGAAGTGATCTGACCAGATTATTCTAACCGGAGGGAAGGCTGTGATACCCTCCCAGTTGGCAAAGATGGGATCCAGGCGATGGCCATGTTGGTGTGATGGTGCAGCAGATTGTAGCTTCAGCCCCAAAGATGCCAAAGCTGTCGCCACCTCCTGTGCCTCCTTACATTCCCTATCGTCAAAATGAAGGTTTAAGTCCCCTAAAATGATAAACTTTTTGCATCAGAGAGCTGGCTGCGTGATAGAGTCTAAAAGCTGACTATCAAATTGTCCAGCTGCTCCAGGCGGGCGGTATACTAACAGACCATTAATGACATTTCTCGGTCCTAGTTTAATGGTGAATAGGCCGCTTTCACTATGAAGTAGAGTGGCTTTCACTAAGGTACATTCAATCTCAGACTTATGAATGAGGGCTATTCCTCCCCCTCTTTGTTTATGTCTGTCTAAGCGAAGTAGACAGTAGCCGGGGGGGGGGGGGGGGGGGGGGTGGTTTTCTCAAGCGCTTCCGGAGAGGATTCCTCATCCAACCATGTCTCGGTTAGAAAAAGCACGTCGGGCTTATTAGTGGTTAGTAAACCGTATATTTCTAGCTTATGTTTTTTCAACGACCTGCAATTTAATAATATCATATTAGGTTTAGATGTTGCATGTATGTCGTTCTTAGGGGGTTGAAAGGTCTGGTCACAGAAATCACAAGCCATAGGTAATAAATCGGCTTGATAGCTGTGATCACAGCGATTTGCTAAACTAGGACGTAATAGAAGAAGCTCCTGCTTAGTATATTGCATATAGTACCTTGCCGGTTCCGACCTGTCGGATAGCAGCAGGGGACTAAGAGGACTCGCCCTGCGCCCCGGTCTGTCGCAGACGGGCTGGACTCTGGCTTGACTCCGGCGCGAATACGGCGCGTACGCTGAACGCGTCCGCTGCGCGGAGCCATAGCCGTATGTTTTTATAGTGGCGCCTCTCGCCACAAGGGAGGCTAGCCCTACCCAAAATGGCCACCGCCGTATCTCCGCCCGTGCCCCAGGTAAGACAGCCCTGAATCGGCCGGTTGCTCTAGGGGGAGGCTGAGGAGCTGTCAATACAGCGCTAAATTCAGCGAGTGCAATTGGTATTTAAAATTGTCAAATGAAGTAAATGCCTCCACCCTCAATCGGTGAAGACAAGCGCCGCGATAAATCCGCGCGCTGGTGCAGGGGGGGATAGGACACAAAGGTAAATAATCGCACTGAGTTTTAAAAGCAATTTAAAAGGTGACCGCCCGGCTCAAGCCTCAGGCGCAAAGTAGCAGAATCCTTTAATGCAAGTTATGCATAGAGGACCAAAAGCAAGGATAACCTTGGAATGGTTACTACACAATGAAATGGGATGCAAACCACACTGAAAAGATCTTGGGATTAAGGCAATAGGACAGAGATTCCATTAATATAATGTGTTTAAATACCTTGGCAGCTGTACAGTCAGATGGCTCAAACATGTGAAGACCAGGTCCGCACCCACATCTCGCCACTTAATTTAGTTTTATTATAGTACTGCTTGATACACCTACTACAGTAGAAGAGATTGTAGTGAACTGACAGCGAGCAAAACCAGATGAGTTACACTTGCTTACTGGCCAATCGTAGCATCCAGGCGTCTAGAATTATTCACAGAAGAACTCGGTGTATACATTCTGCCTAAAAGCAAATATATTGGCCAATAAAGACATTTGCTTTTATATAGCGCCTACTACCCTTTTTGAGGTGTTGAAGTGAATGAGGGTCTTCAAGACCCCTTTCTTCAATAAATATGGACAGTGGTATTTTGTCAAAGGTTGTTGCCGCTGAGATCGATCCACTAATTTCCCATTTAGTGCACCCCGGTCATACTGGGCAGGTCAACTGTGTGCAAAATGTAGAGGTGCACAGTGTCATTATCATGGATGGGCCCAGTACTGATGTCCATCTGAGATGCCAAAAGGGTCCTCGCATCGATAGCTATAGCATACTTAAGAACAGACATGTTGCACTTTTTTAAAAACTCCCCACCTTTTTTGGCTCTAAATATGATTTGGTATCATTTTTTGACTATATATTTTTCATCTCATGTATGGATATCTCTGCTCACTAAATGATGTGCCATCAGCACGCAATATAAAACACTGTAATTTACGAGTCAGTTGCTGGACTAAATGAGAATATTGTTTGAGGGAAACCATGACCAAGCTACAGCAAGCATTTGCAATGCTATAGGTCTCGCATTTACGAGAGTGAGAGCTATTGCATTGTAAATGACAATAGCTTAAATTCTAGCAAATGCGAGACTTATTGCATTGCAAATATTTTTTGTTTCTAAGTGCTCCATGCCGCGCTTGCACGTTAATAGATGGCACTACCCTTTCTTTAGATGCGGCTCATCTAAAGAAAGGGTTGCCGCCTCTATTAATGTGCAAGCACGGCATGCGGTGCTTGGAAACAACAAAAAGTGAATAAAGAGTCAATAAAAAGTATGCAGCCACGTTCGCAAATAAACCAAAGGCGCATCCGCCACTGTGGCGTGCTGTGCTATAAAAAAAATTATAAAGTGCTAAGAGAGAGCTTGTCCTGCCGGCAACAGAAGGCAGGTGAAAACAGTTCAAACAAGATAGTGCTCGGAGGCTGTAATTAAAGCCTACAGGGAAACAATACACAGAACAGGGGGATGTTGCCATGGGAGGTTCCAAAATGATACAATGTGGTACTAAGGAGGGACTACTAAGCCTTTTGTCCAATGAAGAGCCACAGTTACAAAGGGCAATGAAACAAACCAATGAAAAATATGGGCGGAGAGTGGGCAGAGCTTCAGGTCCATACCTGAATACTGCATGCCTTGTAGAGCAGTGCATTCGCTGCCCAGGCTCGACCTAAAAATGACCCCTTGCTAAAGTCTGAATATTGTCTACTTTTTAGAAACGTAGACATTTCTGGGTTCAGTTACGGGTTTCTTGTCTGTCTTCACCACAAGTTAAAAACATGTAAAAACATGAATAGAAAATTTACAAAAAAGATCAAATGTTGGGATAAAATGTTTTTTCCAATTAAACTGCCTTAGAAAGGTGGGTGTGAAGACATTTTAGCACAGAAACTATTTATTTGATGCCATGCCACATTTGTTTGTGTGCAGCACTGTTTTCTTTCCGCCTATTTTCTAAGATTGCTTTAGGGTAATTCATTAACCTTGGACAGTTTACAGTATTCAACATGTAGAAATACAAGCACTGGTAAAGCCAATAGGTCTGTCTTTGGCAAGTCTACAGTTTTCGATATTTATTTGTGCAAACATATTTAATATGAAGTAAAGGTATATAGGTAAAAAATTGTAAAAATGCTGCTAACGGTGGTGTGTCTGAGTTTGCAAAAAAACAAGCATTGACAAAGCTAATAGGTCTGACATTTGCATGGTACATGCAGCTGTGTGATGTGCCATGCAAAAGTTACACAATAAAATTGCATGCATTGACCTGGTGCGCTGTGTACTGGGAGAAACTGAACAAATTGTTATGCTAAGAGCAAAGTCAAAAGGCAACTGCTAATTGAGTATGCAAGCCTTTCCAACCTGCACTCTTCTCCAAAACACAGCTGAAGTCCATGTTTGCACCATTTTCAAAAACACAGGTTTCAGGCAACTGTAATGCCTTCCCTATATTTTCATATAATGCACTTGGGGACAGATTTACGACCATTGATGTTTGTGACTCGCAAATTGCATTAAATTGTGAGCTGCAAATTGCAAGTCGCAAACATCAATGTACAACAGTGTCAGAGACACTGTTTGCGATTCCCAATAGGGTCTCAAATTGCATGCCTCTTGCATATTAATGAGGCTGTCGCAATTTACAACCTCAATGGGAATAGCTAGAACTCCCAGGGATGGTGGCCTGCTGGGGTCAGCAGACCTCCATGTCTGGGACTGCTTTTAAATAAAGCAGTTTCTTTTTTTTGTATATGCGGCTCATTTTCCTTAAAGAAAACGGGATGCATTTAAAAAATAAAAATGTAACTTTTCCTTTAAATTTTTAAGGGCAGGCAGTGGTCCCTGGAACCATTACCTGCCCTTAAAAAATGTGTGCATGCATATTGTTGTAACCTGTTTCCTTGTTTCCCTAGCCCTGTGGTCTCTACCTTCCTTCCTTCCTTTCCCATTCTAGAACTTAGGTGGCTCTGACTCTCTTAGAATCCTACAGAGTCCGTTTGTGCCTGGCCAGCAAGCGTTTGGCATACTGCTGTTTGTTCCCAGATTAAACTTCCATTTAATCTACCTTCACTTCTTCTGAAAACATTTACTACAATTTGGCGACGTTGGTGTAGGAGTATGCTGGCCAGAAAATAAGAAGAAAAGAAGAGTGAGCTGTGTTCTTGGACAACAAGCGTTTTACTGTTTCCTGGAAGCAACGAGCAGCAGCTGCCACCGCTGAACGACCCACCAAGTGCTATTTATATCAGAGGTCAGAGAAGGAGAAGAAATCCATTTTCTTCAAATCTGGGGATTTACCTGCATTGTATCGTGTGATCAACGAACTGTGAGTAAGCAGCGTCATTTGAAAGAGGCCCGCGTTCTTCCTGCGCCTGCACCATTCTGCTCACGCGTCACTCCCTCTCTGTCTCCCAACGTGTGAGGAAGAAAGACAGCGCGTCATCTGGCAGAGAAAGGGCTGCGCGTCATAAAGACTGTTCACGCTGAGAGGAAGGGCTGCGCGTCACAGAGTCTGTTCGCACTGAGAGGAAGGGCTGCGCGTCACAGAGACTGTTCGCGCTGAGCCCCAAGCCTCGTTTTCATCCAACCTCAGCCTCCTTTTGATGCGAGGCCATTTTGTATCAGTCAACAATTGACCTCACAGCGTCTATCCTCGTTTCTGATCACAAAAGCAATTCCCAAAGCTTCGTTTTACCTGCACTTCATTTGGAAACAAAACGAAGTCCTGAGACCCTGATTTCCGCTAATATTGTCAAAACAAATTAAAAAAATAAAAACTAAAAAATAAAATAATTTTTTGAATTTGCGTCTAGAATAAGCCAGTCTTCAGGCTCTAGTAAGGAGACCTGTGCACATTGTGTTCATCATGGCACAACAGATGAATGCTCCTATAAACGTTCTTCTTCCACCTCCTTTCTTACCTGATGCTGGAAACCCGCAAATTCCGTGGGAAGATTGGTTCATTATATTTGACAATTACCTTGAAGCACTGGATGGACAGGATTTCTCGGCAAAACGGAAGAAAGCTATTCTTCTTAGCTCATTGGGCAAAGAAGGTCAGAGAGTTTTCCGTTTCTTGCCTATAGCATTGCAGGCGAATGGGCAAGCTATGCCTGATGAGTACAAAGAAGCCATAGCTAGGCTTGAGGTAAGATTTTCGAAAGAGGAAAATCTGGTGATGTATCGATACAAATTTTATACACAACATCAAAAAGAATCTGAATCCATAGACGATTTTGTAGCACGTCTTAGGGAGCTATCAATTAAGTGCAAATTTGGGGCCATGAATGATGAGCTCATAAGAGACCAACTTATGGTCCAGTGTACCAATAAGAAAATTAAAGAAAGACTATGGGCTGCCAAGAATCCCTCATTGAAAACAGCCATAGAGTTGGCAAAAGTAGTAGAGGAGACGGAGATTTGCATTAGGGTCATTGACTCTCACAAAGCAGGCACTTCGCAACAAGATATTTCTGAAGTCTCCGTCAAAAAGTTAAATCCAGAATGTGGGCATTGTGAGGAGGAATCTGTTGCTGTTGTCAAGAACAAATCCAAGTTTGTCCAAAAAAGAGATTTTTCCAACAACAGGCAATGTTCCAGGTGTGGCAGTTATAGTCACTCCTCTGAGGCAAGATTTTGTTATGCTTCGAACAAAGAATGTCTCAAATGTGGCTGTTTGGGACATTTTTCAAAAATGTGCAGAGCCAAGACAAAACAAAGAGTAGCTATTGTGCAAGACTATCTACATGAGGGTGTAAATGAGAGAGACAAACTTCTGGTAGTCAACGATGATACTGCTGTCAATGAAGAGAGACGTCAGAACAGACCCAAAGCTCTCTTCCTCATAGATAAACACCAAGTTTACTTAATGGTAGACACTGGCTCGCGTTATACGATCATTCCTCAGGATCTATTCTTGAGTACTTGGAAAAACAAAGATCTTACCCGAAGTGACATCAATCCTACTGGTTTCCAAGGAGGGAAAATTGACATAATAGGGTACTTTGACTCTGACATTGTATTAAAAAAAAGGTCTACATTTGGTCGGGTATATGTTTCGTTGGATGGTCCACCCATCTTGGGGTGGGTACACCAGTACGACCTGTATATCATCATTAACCCCAGAGCAAAGAACCAAATTATGGTCATAGAAGACGAGAGCATTGACAGTATTCTTGAAGAGTTTAAAGTAGTTTTCAATGATGAACTTGGTGAACTTAAAGGATACTCCCATTTCATCAAACTAAGGAAAAACAGTGTTCCGGTGCAGCACAAACTGAGGAGGGTGCCTTTATCCATAAGAGAAGAGGTGAAAGCCCTTATCGAGGAAATGCTACAGAGTGGCGTGATCGAACCTGTTGAGGCTTCAGCTTGGGTTTCGCCTGTTATGATTAGTAAAAAATCGGATGGAAAACTGAGGTTCTGTGTGGACCTCAGGTCCCTAAACAAATGTGTAGTTGCTGACACTTTCCCGTTACCCAATATAGGTGAGATGGTGTCCACTCTTCAAGGAGCTACGTTTTTTTCAAAGCTCGACTTGAAGAGTGCATACCACCAGGTGAGACTACATGATTCATCCAAGGAGCTCACTGCCTTTATAACAACAGAAGGAATTTTCCAATTTACCCGCCTCCCTTTTGGTTTAGTGTCAGCAGCCAGCGTATTCCAGAGAATGGTGAGTGAGATCTTCAAAGGGTTGCACAATGTTATCTTTTTTCAGGACGACATTCTGCTGTTTGGCAACTCCATACCGGGTCATAATTGTATACTCAGAGATGTCCTACACAGGGTTAGAGACACTGGTCTCACTTTAAGGAAAGGTAAATGTTCTTTTCTAGTACAGAAGATAGACTATTTGGGACACGAGATATCATCAGAAGGCGTGAAACCAAAAAAAGATTTGTTGGAGGCCATAAGGTTGGCCCCTAGTCCTGCAGACAAAGATCAGCTACGCTCTTTCATGGGTTTGATCGAGTATTACTCACGGTTTGTCGAAAAGTTTTCTGAAAAGACCATTCCCATGAGAGAGTTATTGAAAAAAGGATGCAAATTTGTTTGGGGGGATGAGCAGGAGAATTGTTTTGTTAGTATTAAAAGTGATATTTGTAATGCTAACATTCTAGCACCTTTCGACACCAAGAAAACTTCAACGCTTTTAGTTGATGCCAGTGCCACCGGCATCGGTGCAGTACTTCTTCAGAAGCACAAAGAGGGAGACCGCCCCATTGCCTTTGCCTCACGGACTTTGTCGGCTTCGGAAAGAAATTACTCGGTTATCGAGAAAGAGGCACTGGCAGCTGCATGGGGTACTCACTACTTCCGTCCTTATCTGTGGGGTGCAAGGTTTAATCTTAAGACGGACCATAAACCTCTTGTTCGCATTTTTTCACCAGGGGGTGCTACTAGTGGTTCTCCTAGGCTTGCTAGATTAGCTGCGAAGTTGCAGGAATATCAGTTTGACATATCACATTTACAGGGATGGAGGAATTTTCAGGCAGACTGTCTGTCTAGGTTAGCTGTTGACACTCATGAAGGTGACAAATCAGATTTTTGTCTAGAATGTTGTGATGACAATGTTGCGTGGATTGATGATGTTCTTCTCTTGGGGGAAGGTTCCTTTTCGAAAGATGAGTGGTTTGAAGCCATGTCGTTAGACACCATTCTAGAGGAGGTTATAGTTTTATTGAGAGCTGGTTCTAGACGGGAGAGCTGCGTTAATGTTAGTGTGAGGCCATACTTAAAGGTCATTGATGAGCTTTCTTTATGCAAGGATAGTGTATTGATGCGTGGTGAGAGATTTATTCCACCCTCTACTCTGAGACCTAGGTTGATTGCCATGGCGCATGAGGGCCATTTGGGGCAGACGCTAACTCAGCACAGACTAAAAGCCAACTTTTGGTGGCCAAGTTTAGACTCCCAAGTTTCTTCATGGATTGAGACATGTACATATTGCAGGGAGAGTGAGAAGAGGCTTAAAGTTGCTGTTGGCTCAAGCATGGGGACTATAGTTCATCCAGATCTACCTTGGCACACTTTGTGTTTTGACTTCATTGGTCCCATGGAGGAATTGCCTTTATCCCATCGATTTGCCATAGTCTCTGTTGATCTGTTTAGTAAGTGGCTTTCAGTGGAGTTTTTGAGGGACATCACGACTGACTCGACCATTAAACATCTGAAGTTTTTATTTCAGCAAGAAGGTTCTCCTAGTGTTGTAGTCACTGACAATGGCACGCAATTAGTTTCTCAGGCCATGTGTAATTTTTTGAGTAACTTTGGCATCAAACATCATAGGACCTCCCTTTACAATCCCCAGGGAAACGGTCTGTGTGAGCGCTTGAACAGATTAGTGAAAGGCACAATTCAGATGGCCATTTCTCAAGGTATTCCAGTCAATGATTTAGTTCAAGAAATGGTTTTTGCTCATCGCACTGCCGCTCATGGTTCACTTAACAAGTCTCCCTTTGAGATCATGCGTGGCAGAGTTCCCACTACCAAGCTAACCCCTTCCTGGATGAGGGATCTCTTCGCTGATGTTGCTTATCAAGAGGGTCCTTCCAGTTATCAGTCTGTTGTTTCGAATATCAAAGTGGGAGATTTGGTGAAGGTGAGGCCTGGCAGGGTTTCTAAAGGCTTATCCAAATTTAGAGGTCCTTACACTGTTAAATATGTTTTTCCTCATTATGTCACTTTAACCAATGGTGAGAAATGGAACCTGAGGAGAGTTGCCTTATACAAGAAAATGAGCAAATCTGGCTCTGTACCTTTACATGAAAGTCTATTCAATGAAGAGAATAATGGTTATATGTTTTCTTCTTTTGATAATTCAGGTGTTCCTATTCCTGTCCCTGTTCAGAGTCATTGTGTGGGTGGAGGTGATGCTACTGATTCGCAGAGTGGTGGGTTGGTTGACACCACTCTTATTCCACCTATCACTGATTCTGTTGCCATTTCCAGACATTCAAGGTTTCGCAAACCACCAGCATACTTGAATGATTATTGCTGTGATTGATTTTATGACTACAATGTCCATTGCACCTGTTCATTATATTTTGTTCAAATTTTGTATTAATGAAAGAAGATGTGTTGTAACCTGTTTCCTTGTTTCCCTAGCCCTGTGGTCTCTACCTTCCTTCCTTCCTTTCCCATTCTAGAACTTAGGTGGCTCTGACTCTCTTAGAATCCTACAGAGTCAGTTTGTGCCTGGCCAGCAAGCGTTTGGCATACTGCTGTTTGTTCCCAGATTAAACTTCCATTTAATCTACCTTCACTTCTTCTGAAAACATTTACTACACATATCCCAAAGGGGAAGGGGTCCCCTGGAGACCCCTTCCTGTTTGCGAGTGCTTTACCACCCTTCTGAGAAGGGTGGTAAACTGTGTGTGTTTTGAGATCGCAGATCGGAGTGATCCGGCAAACAGAGTGGATCACAGGGCAATGGGATCTGATGGCTATCTGGGGGCATTGTACGGTAGAGAGCGGCACGGCAACATGCCCCACAAAGCTAATCGGTTCCTGGGTTGGGCTAACCGGCTAACGGAGCACCTCTGTGGACTAGCGGAATGTTTAGGGAGGTGGATCAGCTGCAGAGCTTCTTGAAGTGGAAATTAATAGTTATTAGTCGACTAGGAGATGTGTGGAGGCGGCAGGCAGTGAAACCGTTCTCAGACCTACAGATAGCATTTCAATTGGCACCTACAGAACATTACCGATATTTACAACTGAAGCATGCATTGGGTAGGCACCTCAAAGAGGGGGATCAGATTCCCAAATATAGTTCACTGGAGGATAGGCTATTGTTGGACCCAATTCCGGAGAAGGCACTGTCTTACAGGTACAAGAATATCCTTAATAGATCACCAAATCTACTTATAAAGTTTCGGTAGAGGGAATCTGAGGTGGGATTGCTGAAGGACGATGACTGGGCAGAGGCGGTGCAGAGTCCCAGGGAGGTGGCAATCCGGGCAAGATTTAGACTGGTCCAACTGAGGATACTACATAGGTACTACTACACCAGCATACTTATGTTCAAGCTAGGGCGAATTTTCACAGTGGAATGCCAGAGGGGGTGCACCCAGAGGGGCACATTCTTCATATCCTATGGAAATGCCCAATGACACAACAATATTGGAAGAGAATAGTTAGGATTATGTCGGAAGTGATAGGACAGGACGTCCCTCTGAATGCTAGGTGGCAGGTATTGTGTATCACTGGGGAACAAAACTGGCCCAAGTATCAAAAAATCTGGCTACAGGTGGCTGCAATGGTAGCCAAGAGAAACATTGCAGGGGCCTGGGGGGGGGGGAAGGTAGGGGAGGGGGCAACTCAGCCACCGAAATTGTCCCAATGGAAGAGGGATATGGATTGGTGTTGTGCCGCAGAAAAGACAATTCACAAGAGCCCCAAGAGATGCCCCAAGAGATGGGAGATAGTTTGGCGGGGGTGGGAAGAGTATAGGGAGTATGGGGGGTATAAGAAAGCTAGGTAGGGAAGGGCGGAGGAGGTATATAATATATAGGAGTTGCAGACTTGTTTCATGACTATGGGAGCATGTCTATAAGTTGAAGCTTGTGACAGCCGCTGAGAAACGTGTAATTCAACTGATAACTATGTCAATGTATATGGATGCCGAGACTTGCTCAAATAAAAAGAAGTTTAAAAAAAAAAAAAAAGAGATGGTCGAAAGTCACTCCCTACACAGTGCGGTGCAGTGGGGGAAGTCGAAACAAAATCTAGCCACTTGACCACATGACCTATGAAGAATGAAAAGCACACAAAAGTATTTGACGTGGCTCATTTATTTAAAAAATGCATTGAAACTACTACTTTTATCTTCAAACCTTGCTGTTCAATAGGAACATAATAGCAGAGACATTTGCCCATGGAGCAGAGCAACTTTCCCTTACATATTCATTAAAAACTCTTTATCGAGCCAGAGCCTCTGGTAGAATAAGGTCATGCACAGAGAATTTGTGCTAATTATTTTTCACAAGTTTGAATCAAAAGACCTATTTTTGGCTTTTCAACGTAGTTTTAACCCCTTCGCTGCTGCCGTCGGCCGTCGCGCGAGCTACCTCCCTGGTGCTGCGCACATCCAACGGCCGACGCGGCCACACCCGTTTCTTCGAATGTTCAGCACTGGCGCTGAACGTTCGAAGCAGCAAACGGGTTAATCCAATTTGCATTTGTGAATAAAGAATTCCATTGATGACCTATCTTTACTCATAATGTAACGCATCTTTTAGATGCAAATGTATAGGTTGGGGTACAAGGCAGCGAAATCAGAAATTCAAAACAATGGAGTAGCTCTCTTTTGGTAAAGTATATCGAGTGACAGCAGGAAGAAAAAAAAAGCAGACTGGGCAGCCAGCTTTAGAGATAAGGTGATGTTTGAAATACATCTCGAAAAAGCATCAATTGAGTTTTTGGCTTAACACTGTCAGATAGATCAGGTTCAAATGTAAATTGCTGCTTAAAAGACTTGGGGTCTTTCTTCTCTTAGCATAGATTTTTTTCCAATTCAGATGACGCTTTTAGGATTCTGACCTATGCCGCCCTCGTCAGTCACCGTCAACCAGTATCGTTCTTTGGAGCTGTGGGAGCGGCTAGTGCATATGAGAAAAGGAATTACATGTGATATAGTCTAAGGAAAGAATGGGGATCACTTTATTGAGCATGCGACAAAGAACCTTGTATTTTATCCACAGGTTTCTGTCCTGTATCTGGAATGAGTTTTATATATCTAGCAGCAGTATGCTCACACTTAAAACAATACAACTGTCTTGTATTAACTGGAATAAAGGACAGAGAATAAAGATAGGGGTTAAGGAAAGAGGAAGAGAGACACCATGGGTGAAAAATTCGGTTTTTAGTTTGGGGGGGGGGGGGGTGAAACCCCTACTCACCGCAACAGTCCTTGTCAGGGTGAACCACTAATTCACTAAATTAACCTGTGCTTAATCCTCTGGTAGCTTGGCACAAGAGCGGTCAGGCTTAACTTAGAAGCAATGTGTAAAGTGCTTATGCAGCTCTTACACAGTAACAAAGCAAAAAGACAACACTAGAAAAATCTCTAATCAAATTTAGAAAAATAGAGTACATTTTACTAAAGTATTTGACACCAAAATGATAAAAATCCAATCAGTAGAACTGGAGAAATGCAATTTTAAATATTTTATGTAAGTACAGGGCCTAAAAGCACAAAATGCCACTTGCGGTTATTTGGTCATGGGAGACCAGGTGAAATCAAAAGTTCAGGCCAACCGCGATGAAGCACGGATCAGATACAGAGACCAAGTTGCACCTGCTCAAAAACGTACCTGTGTGAAGAGTTCTGTTTGCGGTGGAGGAGACCCAAGGAGCAGGGAGAGCATAGCTGTAGTGCAAAGAGCAGGCCGGGCATCACGGACGGTTGCCACTGTAGTGCAAAGATCTTGTTGTGCGTTGTAGACAGTCTTTGCTGGAGATTCGCATTGGGGGGTCACCGCAGGCAGTCGATGCAGTGGAGTGAAGTTCAGATCATGCATTGCCGGTCATCTCTGGCGGTCGCTATAGCGCAAAGAGTCAGATGCACTGGAGCTTTGCATTGATGGTCAGCACGGGGGTGGCAAGATCTTGGCGCAAACAGGTCCAGTCACAAAGAGCACAAAACTTCAGGATTTCTCCTTTTCTTTAAGGAGGAGCTCCACTGATCCCACACCAGGGTCTGAGAGACACTTTTTTGGAATCAGAAACTCACTGAAGCAGAGATGAGGCAGGTCCAGTTGCAGCATATCAGCTGAGAAGTTACAAGGAGGCCTCAGGAGCTGGTTTTATTCCTATAGCTCATAACACGAGGTCAGTCGCAGACCCTTTTAATCACTTCAACCTGGAATGAAGGATGAAGTGGAACATATCAGAAGATTGGATGTGGTTTTACAGAGGATGAAGAACAGAGATCTGGGACCCAGGAAAGACAAATGTGCGTTGGGAGCTAGTGAGTTGAAATAATTGAGACATGTGGTTTTGGAGAAATATATTAGACCCAAACCAGGATTGTTAAAAGACCGTGAATAAGCTCCAGCACCGTCTAACAGAAAACAACTTATGCCTATCATGGGTATGACAGAGGATTATACTAAATTTGTAAAATATTTTGCTACAGTGGCTAATGATTTGATGTCATTGTTGAAAAAAGGAGTGCAGATTTGGTAGGGAGATGAGCAAGATCTTCAAGTTCATTCAAGGAAATGAAGAGATCACTCTCCAATGCAATTCTGTGAAGTCCATTTTGGCCAGGGCTTATTAGAGTTATCAGGGTGGACATGAAGGAGTGTGGTCTGGTGCAAGGTTATTTCAATGAGTGGGACGCAAAGCACGCACTGTGGCTTTTGCCACATGCCCTTACACCTTTCAGAGGGCCTCAAGGTATGCACGGGCTACTGAGTCAACCAGGCCTTTTTTCCCGCTGTCCCGTAGCTGACTTACTATGGATCCTTAACAGCTGGCCAACGACTATCCCTTCAGCACTTGACTCTCAGTGGTAGCATGGTGAAGTAGTCCAATGCTTCTTGGGGGAAGGTGTGTGCAAGGCTTACATAAGCCAATAGTCCAGTCAAATACTCTAATTTTTAATACAAGCCTTTAAGGCATATCACCACCACACTAAAAAATATCCACAGTCTCATAAGAACTGTGCACTAGTTTAATCTTGGGCATTGCCCCAGAGTCCCCCTTTTCCCTGTAACGGGGCTGGTTGTTCCCATTCAACAATAAAGGCAACTTTCAGGTGTGGCCCATACTATTGAGCATTGGACAAATTCATATTCTGGCCTCAAGAGTCAATTTGAGCAGTGCTATACACTACGCTTGTGCAAGTCCTAGGAAGACCTGGTGGCCTAGTACAGTCTTACTCAACCTGGGGCAGCTGGCGAGTTCAGGGACGGACAGGTCATGTCTTCTCTGGCTCCAGTCTTTTGAAGCTGCAGGGCCGTGGCATCTGGTGGTCTCCTATGGATGACACGCTGGGACCACGGCTTTCTCTGGACAGCCCAGTGTAGTGTCAGAAGCCTCCTCTACAGCTTCCTCAGAATCCAATACGTGTTGTCATGGGTGGTAAAGTCTAGATCGTCTCTTCTAGTCAATCCTTCAGCAGGAATCCTTTTAGCACGAGGCAACAGCCCTGTGCTTCACAGTGGCTCCAAACTGGCACACAGGGCTGCTGACTTTCTCCGACAGAGGAAATAGCCCATAGCTTCACGGCGGCCCTCACCTGGAATACTGGGATCTCCATCTGGTCCCTTCTGGCACTCTCCTCCTCCTCCTCCTCCTCCTCCTCACAAGGTCCACTGCTCTAGGCAGGCAGAAGGCTGGTACTCCAAGCTCAAGGCAAGTGGTCTTGACTTTCTGGGTGACAATCCCTTACCCCGCAGGACGATTAGCAGATCCTGGTCCCCAGTCCTGGTTGCAGCATCTTGAAGTATTGGTGATCTTTTTAAGCTGATGAACATCTTGTAAAACTCATGCCCCCATTTTTTTTTTTGTGTTAAAGGTTTGTGTTTAATATTTTAATTGTATTTGCGCGTCCACCCGCACTACTCCCCATAGATGACAGCGGCCACTGGAAATAGTTACTGTAATTTAGTGTCCAAGAATTTCCAAAAATGGTTTCCAAAGAAGTTGATTTGCAATTTTCACTTACAAAATTAACATTTAGATATTTGTATTAATAGTGGTATATAACACAGTTTGTAATTTCTTTACATTTTTTACAATATTTAGAGTTTACATTTTTCAAAACTTTTTTTACCATTTTTAAATTAAGTCCCCATTGTTTTCTATAAGGAGAAAGTCTATTTTTTTGTTTCTTTTTATTTGAAATTAACATAAACAAGCAAGGCGAAAAGAGTGTCATACAAAGTACCGGCTCAAACGAGGAAGGAAAAGACATTGCGACAAAATCAGTAATCAATATTAGGAAAGGGAGGGGGGGGGGACATGGGTGACTCCATAAACATTTTACAATGAAATAGCCAGAATGTGGGGTCAGGGGGAGAGTGGAACATCAGTATTATCTAATACAGGCGGCGTGCATATATCCCCACGATAACTATTCCAAGGTCCCCACACTCTATCCCATTTCCGGGAACGACCCCGGGACAAATATACAGTTTTTTCCCTTAACATACACCAGTCCATGTTTTCCTTCCAATGAAACATAGATTCCGAGGTATTTGAACCCCGATTGCGTCACCTGAATGGGACAGTTACGTGGCAGAAGAGGAACGTCACCAGAAAGAACATACAAGTAGGATTTTGTCCAATTAATGATCAGGCCCGAGTTTCTACCAAAAGAGGTCAAAACATCACCCAAGACCATCAATGACTTCCGGGGCGAGGTCAAATATAGTAAATTATCATCTGCATAAAGCGAGATGCGATCTTCAAACTCAGAGGACCACTGAATACCCTTAATGGAGGGCTCCCACCGGATCCATGCAGCGAGGGGCTCGAGGGCTTAGGCAAACAGGAGCGGCGACAACGGACAACCCTGACGAGTACCTCTTGCAAGACTAAACGGAGTAGAAACACGACCATTCACAACAATTTGCGCAAGGGGGTCTTCATAGAGGAGCCACACCCAGCCAATAAAACCGGTTCCAAACTCAAACTTAACCAACGCGACCCATAAATATAACCATTCTACGGTATCAAAAGCCATTGTGGCATCCAATGACGCCAAGATGGCCGGCTCCCGCAACGTCACAGCCCTCGCGAGAACGCTGTGCAGACGCCTAAGATTCAGGGCAGTGTTTCTATGCGGGATGAAACCGGATTGATCCGGATGTATCAACTCGCTAATAACGGTGATCAATCGGTTAGCCAATAATTTTGCGAGGATCTTAGGTTCAGCATTCAAAAGAGATATCGGCCGGTACGATGTACACCTGTCCCTTGGTTTCCCTTCCTTATGAATCACCACAATGGTCGCAAGACGCTGATCGCGGGGAAGAGAACCACACTCACGTGACTCCAAAAACATATCCGTTAAATAGGGAGCCATCTTGTCAGGCCGCAACTTGTAAAGTTCAATAGGCAGATCGTTGGGACCCATAGCTTTCCCTGAACGCAGGGAGCGAATCGCAAGAGCCACCTCATCCACGGTTATTGCAGCATCAATTTGTTCCCTCTCAACATCAGAAAGACGCGGTAAAGCAATATCACGCAACAGCAAATGTGAGTCCTCCTCAGGCCTATCCGACATGGAGGAATACACACTCTGGAAGTGATCCGCAAAACACTGAACAATCTCTCCAAGGTCGGTAAACCGAGCACCATTCGCCGCTTCAATCCCAGGCACCACACGACTAGCTCTATCTTTCTTATCCAGCCACGCTATCAGTTTACCTGCTTTATCTCCCACATCATATAGACGTCCCTGTTGTTCTCTACTCATGGCCTTAGCTGAGTCAGTAACCAACGCCCTGTATTCCAACTGTTTTAGTCGCAGGACATGTGTCTTAGCACGGGTGACCTCCTGCTCCAGGCCCAGCTCTAAATCCATAATATCCGTCTCGATCTTAACAACCTCCTCATCCCTCCGTTTCTTAACGCCCGCGATTAACGATAAGGCCTGGCCCCTAAGGACGGCCTTGAAAGCCTCCCAGAGCGACACCGCAGATGAAACAGAACCCTCGTTTTCCAGAAAATACTGTTCAAGAGACTTTATCAAATCAGCACGAGTTTTAGGGTTCCGGAGATACCAGGGATTAATCGGGGCTACCCGTCCCTCGGTCCCGGAATTCAACTCCAGTCGGAACCATAACGGAAAGTGATCGGAAATTCCCCGAGCCAAATGCTTAACCTCAGTGATAAAAAGAGCCTGTGCAGCAGGCACCAAAACATAGTCAATCCGTGAAAGGCTACCATGAGCGCCGGAATGAAACGTGTACTGCCGCTGAGCGGGGTGTAACAATCTCCAGCAATTTACCAGGCCCAGGGTATCAATGAAATCATGAAGCCAAGTTTGGGCCCCCTTAAGATCCCTAGGTGGATGTCGATCAACCATACCAGAAACAACAGCATTAAAGTCGCCACCTAACAGCAGGGACCCCTCGGGGAGAGCGAGGATAACCCGCCCCAAGTCCGCAAAAGTAGTTGACTGCAGGCCAGGGGGGACATACACAGAAACCAGGGATAGGATCCGGCCCTCCCACCTACCAGTAATAGCGACATAGCGCCCTCTATCATTGAGGACCGTGGCGTCAATCTCCAGCGGGAGAGAGTTCTTAATAAGGATACCAACCCCCCTGGAACCAGAGGAGAACCCTGCATGGTCTACCAAACGATACCCCTTCCTGTTCATAGCATGACAAGTATTACCTATCAAGTGTGTCTCCTGAAGAAGGACAACATCGGGGGAGAGACGTTTCAACAACTGCAGCACTACCCCACGTTTTATCCTATCCCCCAACCCATTCACATTCCAGCTCAGCAGTTTCAACCCCCTACCACCCATCCCGAAAAAGAAAGAAGAACCAACCCAGTGAGAGCCCAGCACTTCAATCAAAAGGTCTAACAATACATTGCCTTGCACAAAAACAAACAAAATCAGAACCCCCATCCCCCCACCAACATCCCGTTACGTACCCTCCACCCTGCACCCCTGCGCAATACGAGAAAGCCACCCCAACTTGCAGTGTGCCTGTCACCCCCACATCTAACTAAGCTACAAAAAGTCAATCAGAGGAGGAAAGAGACCCACCAATAGCCCCGCAACCCCCACGAATGTCAAATCAATCACATAACAAAATTAGCGAATCACAGTTCAAGGCCCACTAGAGACCCCAGAAACCAGGCAGCAGGTGTCTATTTCTGATCCATCGGTCCACCTTCCGCTCCACCAGACTGTTCCTCCTGTGCACGCTGGTGCGGCAGAGTGTCCAGCCAGTCGACCACCCTCTCAGGTCGATCGAAAAAATAAGTCCGCTCCGCATGTTCGATCCTTAACTTGGCCGGGAAAAGCTTAGCGTACTTAAGGCCCATGTCACGCAGTCCTCTCTTTACCCCTAGGAAACCAAGTCTCTGCTTCTGGACCGATTGGGTAAAGTCCGGGTAGAAGCTGATGGTAGTGTTCTCAAACTTTATAGGTCCACCAATCCGTGAGGCCTGCAGGATAGCGTCTCTGTCACAGAAATTGAAGATTCTTGCGATGATAGGCTGTGGTGGGGCACCCAATTTCGGTTTACCGCCCGGAACTCTATGGGCTCGCTCGACCGTAAAAAACGTACTTAGTCCCTTGGGTGCAAGGTGTTTAACGATGAGATCCTCGACGAAGAGGTCAGCCGCTGGATCTTCCGCCTTCTCCGGAACCCCGATGATACGGACGTTATTCCGTCTGGCCCTTCCTTCAAAATCCTCCAGGCGACGCGCAAAGAGATCCCTGGAGGCCCTCAAATTGCGCATCTCCGTCTGAAGGTCGGCAACATCACCCGTCAGACTGAAAGTCTTAATGTCCAACGACTTGACTCTTTCGTTCGTTTTCTTCAAGTCCGTACGGATAAGGTTGACATCTATCGCCACAGTATCGAGCTTGTGGGCGAGAGTCTCCATTTGCTGCCCAAGGGAGGATTTGATCCCATCGATTGCGGCCATAACGTCCTGAAGGGTCAGCTCTGTTGCAGAGGTCGATTAATCTCTCGTGTCCTCCAGCGACCTGCCCGGTCCACCGGGAGATCCCTTAGCCTGGGCGTAGCGATCCATGATGTTAGTCTGGTTATAGCCACCCCGCCGAGAGGTCTTGAGTTTCTGCTTTTCCCCCTCCGGTTTCCCCGCCATTGCAGAATGGAGACTGACGTGGAGCAGTTAGACTAGATAGAAAGATGGCGGCCCATGGGACCCCCGAGCGGAGGCCCAACCACAGCCAGAGGGCACCAGCCAAGTGTCTTCCCAAAACCAGCAAGGCAATGAAAGAGTACACTCGAGAAGAGCACAGGATAACCGCCCTCAGTACGGGGGGAGTTCTCAGACGAATATCTATGTGGAAGACAAATCGAAAGTAAAAGTCAATCTGACCGGTCTTCCCTGCCCCCTCAGGCCGATGTTGTTCAACTACAGCTCGGGCATAATGCCAACTCCACAGCCGGACATCACGGAGATGTAGGCTGCAATCTTCGAAGCACCATAACACCAGTTCCCGGGGTCCGATTCGGAATCTGAATTCAGGTTTCGCCTCACCCGTGGTTCGTCTTCACGAAGACATCAATGAGGGACAGGATAAACGACAGGATAGATACGGGAGGTTACGAGGGTCTCGGGAGCCCTAAGCTCACGCGGCCATCTTGGTTGCGCGCGAAGCTCCTCCTCCATGCCCCCATTTTTAAAGTCCACATCCAGACACAGATGCGATTTAGGATCTGGTCCTTGGAAATTCATATTTGGGGGTCAGCTTCTTTCAATTGCACTCTCCTCTGTCCTGTTCTTTGATGTTCCCCCTGCAGCCCTCAGGAATGTAAAACATCCAGATCTCCTGTCAGGGGTTGCGATCCTCACCTTCAAGTAGCCTTTCCAGGCCTTGGGCCACCAAAATGGAACACACAGGCCTGTATGAGGGTGGGATGGTCAACTGTGTCAAAGGCATCTGTGAGGTCCATCAATATTAAAAGGCACAGACCATCTTCATCTGTGGTCAAGAGGGTATTGTCTACAATTTGTACGGTGCTATCTGTAAGGTTACAGTCTCTTTGCTGCAATGTGATCTGAAGCCAGACTGATAGTCGTGGAGGAGATTGTTAGTAAATATGTGATCTTGAAGTTGAACATAAGCTGCTTTTTTATAAATCTTGCCAATGAGTCATAGGACAAGTGATGAGTTCAAGCAGTGGGTTGTCTATGGAGAAGTCTTTGAAGGTTCGGTCTTCTATTTTATGTTGACCTTTGTTTGTTAGTGGGACACATCATAGAGATTGAGATGGCAAAGTGGGTGATCCAGTTGAGAGGTGTAGGTGCTTTTTATTGGATTGTTGGTGATGATGACAAGATGAGATCGTGAATGTGGCCTGTGCAGAGTGAGCATTGCTGAGAATGAGTTCTTGTTAGACCAGAAGGGGCGCACCAAGTGCTACTCTAGTAGTGGTATTGGACTACTGCCTTTGCCAGGAGTTTTGTGACAAAGCCCGGTGATAACAGCATACTCTTTTTGTGTTTCATAAGTAGTGTGAACAGGCCTTTTGACATGTCATTGGAGTGAAACTTACGGGCCGTCTCATGTAAAGTTTTGCTGCTGTGTACTTATTGCACTCCTGCCCTACATGATCACATGATGCTTGCAATAGTGTGCTATGTGTAGTGTGTGCGCGTGCATGGTACATAAGATTTATTTTGAAGGTGTTATAGGCGTGAACAAGATCCTTGCGGATATCAGAGCGCTTTACATTAAATCAGGCTAATTATACAAACAGATAAATGCAGGTAAGTCACGTATACAATTATACAACACCAAACCCCAGATCTACATTATCAAAACCAGTAAATCTGGTGTCAATGCTTGTTTGTTTTGTCACGATTTTCATCAAACTTTATTGTTGTGGAGACTGTTGGGTTCATATCACTCTAAGATAAACATTGGATAAAAGCTAACATATTACTTTGGTCTCAGAAAGCACACATTGCCATAGTAGCCCCTGGGACAAAAGTGAACTACTTTATATGCGGATATACTCTTTGTGAATAAAGACAAAGGCATTGCCTCTTTGGGTCTGAAACTTACAAGGTAAGATAAAATCATGTGCCTCACCCACCCTCCCAATACTGCCAATCCCCATAGTCACACCCAGAAGTAGACGATTCAGACAATCGCATTGCATTCACAAGACACGACGTCAGGCACATCCCACTAACTACCATACACCCTCAAACTACTGAACACACATTCCAGCTCCTGCTCAGCAATGCTCACTCTGCACAGGCCACATTCACGATCTCATGTAGTCAACATCACCAACAATCCAATAAAAAGCACCTACACCTCTCAACTGGACCACCCACTTTTTTTTTTTTTTTTAAAGCGCAAACAATCACCCGTAAGGGTCTTAGGCGCTGGGGGCCGCCGGGAAGATTAAGCAAGCTATTGCCCAGAGTCACATGGTGCTGGGCTAATCTGCTGCCGGCACCGGGGATCGAACCGTGATCCCCAGATTCCGGAGTCAGTCACCCTGGCCGCGGCGCCACACTTCTTCCTCTATGCCATCTCAATCTCTATGATGTGTCCCATTAACAAACAAAGGTCAACATAAAATAGAAGACCGGACCTTCAAAGACTGCTCCATAGACAACCCACTGCTTGAACTCATCACGTGTCCTATGAATCATTGGCAAGATTTATATAAAAAAAAGCAGTTTATGTTCAACTTCAAGATCACATAATTACTAACAATCTCCTTCACGGCTATCAGTCTGGCTTAAGATCACATTGCAGCAAAGAGACTGTAACCTTACACATAGCACCGTACAAATTGGGCATACACAGTGCGTTTAGGGTGACTCCCTGAGAACATAAAAATACTTCTGGCTATAATTCTTGCACTAATGTCAATGATAATAACTTAATTATGCCAGTTCATCAAACCTTACTCAGACTTTATTCCAGTCCATCTAACCATGTATATTTGGCCTTGATATTATATGTGGGGGAAACGTATGTGAGAGCGGTCATATATGCCAAAAAAAAAGGGCTTAGCACAAGGAATCGGGACATAGCTCTTAAGTGCTTAAATGGATGGTCTGCTTAGTTAGTTTGTAAACTACGAAACGGGCCATAAGTCACCTGGAGTTAGGCTATTTCACTCCTCGTGGTTCCAAACTTTTGCTAAACAAACAATCTGGCACAATCGTTTCACAAGCCTGCAACTTCCTATTTGCAGTCGCCCTTTTTTGTCTCTGTACTATACCATATTATAATCAGATACATTCTGGTAATCCTAGTGCTCCACAATGGGTATAAACAAGTTAGCATTCAAATTGTTTAAATAGCATATCATTACAACTGAACTGCCTAAGAAAAGTATATAGGTAAATCATTAATTGTTAAGGAAAATATTTATAATCCGAAATAAAGATTGCTAAGGAATGCATTGATGGATGCCAGAGAAGACTTAAGCCCGAAAAATAAGACCACAGACTATGAATCTTCCATATATTTTGTGTCTTTGAAGAAAAAAACTCCAATTTTGCTAGCCTATTAACCACACCAGCCTCTTTGAGTAGGAACATTTAATGCAAAGGTAACACCCTTGCTTATTTCTTCATTGTTTCAAGTCTGGTATGCCTGAATTATTTTTTATGTTTCTCTTCTTTGCTGGAAACTAGCAATATATTGTTTTGCCATTAGTGACTGAGGGATTTGTCTACCAATTCTTTGTGTGTGTGTGTGTATGTGTGTGTTTTCGAAACAACCCTAGAATTTTCCCTCACTAGTTGGTCCGGTCAGAGATGAGTTATGTCATCACAAGTGGAGCAAGATTTAGAGAATATCCATTGTGTACAATGTTAAGGAGTGATGTTCCACTACACTAAAATTGTTTAACAATTTCTTCCACACATGCGTAATTAATAGTTGATGCAATGAAGTAAGCCACTGCTTGTCATTTGTTGGAGGTTTCATGGCTGCTGGTGATGAAAGGTTATCTTCTTTGCTTCATGCCTATCTGTATTAATAGTGGGTATTCTGTGGGTTGCTACCACTAGGACGTTTGGCATTTGATGTACCTTTTACTACAATTTCCTTTATACTGTCAGCTTATAAATTCAGTTCACTTTCCCAAGTCAACTGTTTTGATAGGTGCTACTCTGTCTTCATAATGTGAATGTTTGTTGTCTATATGCGACCAGAATAAGAACAGCAACAGGTATACCAACAAATGCGCTGTGCATCACTCTAATACACAACAGAAGAAAATGCCAGTACTGATACTAGATTTCTAACAACAAATGGTAACCAATGTACAGACCACGGTTCAATACATGTATATGCTATTTAATAGCCATTTATTCAAAAAATGTTTCGCAAGCGATTTTTTTTAAAAATAAATGGCTATTAAATAGCATATATATGTATTGAACAGAGGTCTGTACATTGGTTACCATTTGTTGTTAGAAATCTAGTATCAGTACTGGCATTTTCTTCTGTTGTGTATTATACCAGGCTCAGCCTTACGGATTAGAGCCAGCCCTTTATCTGTTATTAGTGCACCACTCTAGGCCGCCGAGTTGGAGTCAATGACACAAGTTCATTTTTTTTTTGTGTTGAATTTTTTTATTGAATTTTACAATGAAAATACATCCAGAGAATAAGTATAAGGAAGCAGTCCATTTTGAGATGCCTTGCCAGTAATCATCAGCACAATTGCCCGCTACATCTGTTCATAGTTGTCACCTAACTTGATACTAGGAATGGCTCATTTACCTCCAACAAATCTTTTTTACTTTCGCTCGGAATTACCTTAGTCAAATATTAAACTCATTCTCATTACAATACTTCATAGTTGCTCAACAAAGCTGTTGATTTTGTAACCTCAACAGACATGTTGGAGGTGCCAGTTCCTTTCCTTTTGTAGCCATACACCTGCGTGTAGCAGCATATGAGGAGGAATATTTCTTCAGCACAGTGGAAACGACTGTGTCGGGTGAGGTGCTCCACAGGAATAGCTAGTCTTGATATGGAATTTTTAAGATTTCTTTTTTCCCTTTGGTTTATATAGCTCCACTGAAGCCATGGTAAATAAGGGAGCACAATGAGAGAAAATTACACTGTTCTAGCAGGTTCAACACTATAGGACTAAAAGCTTTGAAGATGCTTGCGCCTGTAGCATCTGGAAAATACTAACATCTAGTAGATAAATATGGGGTTTGGTGCCAGCCTGGTTCAGAACATAATTAAATGCCACTAAACAGGTTATGGATAAAGAATGAATCCATAACACAGTAAGAGCATCAGTTGGAATTGGTACTGTGTCTACATTTTGAGGGGGAGGGAGTTTTATACAGCGCGAACTCGACTCAAAGGTATCAGAGCACTTTACATGAGAACCTGTTGTGTAACAGATGGATATGTTCATTTTTTGTTAGGGACAGGGAGATTAAGTTATTTGCCCAGAATCACATAATGTTGAGCGTCCCTGTTCCCCAGCTCCGAGGTCGACTGCTCTAGCCGTTAGGCCACATCCTTTGAGTTCTGTATGGTGGTGTACTCCTTGCTGGTGTACAGCTCTTACATGTCACCCAGTTCCCTTTTTGGATTGGATCCTCTCTCAAGAAATGGGTGTAGCGCAAATAGTGCTGCATGAACATTCTTTAGAAACGTTTTCTTCTAGAAAGCAACTAAAGAACTGATGATCAAGCTCTCGTACTTTTACATATGGATGATGGTAATTTCTTGCTCCATGGCTTCCAGACTCCACACTGGCACCCCTTAAGGGCATCATACACGCAGCAGCACACCACATCCAGAGCCTAAAGACATATGACCATATCACCCACATCCTCATCTAACTCCTTTGGCAACCCTTGCTATCACACCCAATCTAAAAAAACAGATGTATAATTTACAAAGTCATAACAACCAGCATCTTCCACTTGTTTTGCAGACATGTTCACATATCAGAGTTCTCGGCACATCCACAGCCAGGACGCCATCAGACAGCAGGCTAAGAAGGGTGAGGGAAAAAAAAAAAGAATAAAGCTTGGCAGCAGGACGTTTACATCTAAGCAACCTGGATCTTGAAGAACATCCCTGAAACCATTAGGGTCACGCCAAAGCTGCTCCAAAACAGGAAAGTGTTATAGATGCACCTCGCTAAAGAATAATACATCGCAACACATTAACCGTCTACAAACCAGCTACCTCTCCTACCATTCGTTGATTTAAAGATTGTCTTGGACTTTCTGTCTTTTGACTAGGTTTGCAGTGCAGAAATACCACATACATACACACATTGAGGACAGCTGGTGGGCAGTACAGAAAAAGTCTTTGCACACTCCTATTTAGTAGACTGGACGCTCCCAAGTCTCTTGACTTTTTTTGTCAACTATTAGGTCCTGCACACAAAGGTGCTCAGAGATGTATGCCTCTGTAGAAAAATATGTCTAGCCGAGGATTTTCTTGACAAGACCCTTGGCGTTTACTGGGAATAGATGCACACCTTCTACAAGGGCCCCCTCGAGGTGTGAGTGGCTGGGAATTGGATGACACCAGAAACAACTGCCTCCAAGTCCAGACTTCCTCCTGGAGTTCTTTTTAGCTGGGCTCTGGCACACTTCTCGAAGAGATCTGGAGCGCTCCATCAGCACTTCCCATTTAGACGTATTAATAGCTTTCCCATCCTCTTACAGTCTTCTGTATAGTTACTTGTTAATCAATATGGTATTCACATGTGACTGTCTGTAAGACAAATCATGGAGAGTGCATAATTATTGTCAAGGGTTTTCCCCTCCACAGAAAGTTACTTTTCTTTAAAAGCATGCGAACAAAGAAATGGTTGTGGGGAGGCGTTAGTAATGAAATTAATAAAACCTCCCATAAAAGGCCACTAATCCGATGTATACAACAAAAAGTATTGAATAGAACGTAAAATTCGTTTTAAAACTAGTTCCTAAGGCAAGAAATTAAAAGGGGTCAAAGTGAAGTGTGGTGGAATCCTTGCGCAGTGTACAAAAAACATTTACAGCTATCCGGGGGTGATTGTGCATCTCTTCCTGTTTCATTACTTGTTTACTGTGGAAATTAATGCAAAGCTGAACAAGCCAATTGCTTTTTAATCCAGTTATTAATGTAAGTGTTAAAAAAAAAAAAGCTAAGAAAATGATAAATGTCTGCGATATGCGTCCCTTAAACGGTGTTTTTTTTTTTAAATACTTGCATTAAAAATAAATGAATAAATAAAACAGTTCTCTGTGAACACATGATGGGCCCACAGTGAAGTTTCTATTTCAAGAGGAGAAAAAGCTCATTTGGTAATATGGATTCTTCATGTTTTCCAAAATTTAAGTTTCACAGTCAGCTAAGCTACCTATGTTGTACTCAGTGCTGGGAAATAAGATAAAGTACTGCTTCTATATATGTTGTATGTGGCAGACTGGTTAGAAAGAACCGATTTTTTTTAGTGCGTGCTTACAAGCAAAACACAATCCTAATGAAATTGCAGCACTAGAGCCAAACGGCTATTCTCCTATTTTGTCATAAAAGCAAACATGCAAAGTATTTCGAACTTTTATTATAAACACCAAAGAAATACAGACATGTTTCAAGTAATTTATGCAGCAGTCCACTTCTTACTAATATTTAAATGGTTTAAGTGATCTTCTGCAAATTTGTGTGGAGGAAAAGTAGCCACCCTCTTGGCGACTTTAAAGGCCTCCCATCTATCATGCCGACGTTCGGCAGCATGTCCATGCTCCTGCTCCTTGGTCATGTATGGCCGACTAATCCAATATTCAGTCTCTGCTTCAATTTCTAATCTTCTAATCATTGCACGCTCCATCTGCCACGTAACTGGCCTCGGTCGTCTGTATTTGCCAATCCACTGTTTACCAGGAATTCCTTTCTTAAGAAGCACTGTGGTGAGAAACATTTTGTTCCAGATCCCTAAAAAGAAAAAATACAAGTTACGAACGCAATTTTCTAGTCACAAAGAACATAGCTATCATGTTGCTATCTTAACTATTTAGGCATGCACAGGCATACAGATACATATAAAAATATATATTTTAATTAGCTCATACATGATCACACGATATTGTAAGCTTGATCAACCGTTGAGAAGTTGTGGGAACAAACAATACTGGTTTCTGTTACTCATGAGGTTTTATCACTTGGAAGATAATGTAGGAGATGGGATAGCATTCGATGAAGGAGGAGGTGAATAAACATGGATTGTTTTCTGCAAATAGGTGGGTCACCGAGAGGTTCAGGAAGACACTGATTTCAACATCTGGGGGTGAGAATCACCAGAAATCAAGCTCTAGAACCTTGCTTGCCTCAATCAATGCTCATCTTAACTCCATCCCAGCATGTTTTTAGACGCCCCCATATAGCAGGGCACAAGTTGATCAATTTTTTGCCACTCTAGTTAGATTTACTGCCTTGTAAGAGTTAACATGGTCTCACCACTGTCATGTTTTTCTCAATGTTTTTACAAGTAAATGTAAATGTAAATGTAGTTGAGCTTATATAGCGCACAGCTACCCGCAGTGGGTGTCCCGGCGCTTGCTTAGGGAACCCTTCCTGGTATTCCCCTGTGAGATAGCAGGGTATCCACAAGGTGAAAGTCAGGCATCCCGCCGCGAGGGGCCGTTGTGGAGATTAAGCAAGCTATTGCCCAGAGTCGCAGAGTGTGAACCCGTGAGTCGAGGAGGCACCGGGGCGAGAATTATCGAGTCCGTGGAATTTTTAGCCCAAGACCCTGCCGAGGCGGGGAATTGAACCCTGGTCCAGGACCGATCTCCGCTTCCGGGTCTGCTGCCTCTAACCCCTGAGCCACACTTCTCCACTCCAAGTATGGACCACAGCTCCTAACAAGCATTTGCAATGCAGTAGGTCTCGCATTTGCCAGGGTTTCAGCTACTGGCATTGTAAATGACCATCCCTTTTTTTATGTGTTAGTTTTTAAAACAAATAAATTAAAGCATGGCCATTTACAATGCCAATAACTTAAACTCTTACAGATGCAAGACCTATTGCAATGCAAATGCTTGTTTTCCTACTAGAACCAGGCTTTAGCCAAAGAACACCTGCAGACCTTTAGGAAGGACTGACTCACCAAAGCACTGCTTGTTCATCAGCAAATTGCTAAATTCTAACTAAAGTGACACTCGGTTGCGTCCACGTGTGGACTCTAGCCAGAGAAACCCTTCTTCCCAGAGTAGTAGTGGGAATGCAGTAAACACCATTCTTCCAAACGCGGCTAGACACTCACATAAGCAACCCTCGTTCCCTCACCGAGGCTAGAATGCCCATGTCATTAGATCCTGAAGGTCCAGAATGGCAGGCATGTAAGCCGGGCAGTGGAAGATGAAGATATGGTGCATTAAGGAATGCTGTACAGCACAGTGTATCAAAAGTAACAGCTAGATGCCCAGAAAGTGTCTTCTGCGAGCTATTGTTGGATGGCAAGCGGGTATCTCCCCTGCCCCCATTGGACGACAGGCACCTGCGTAAGGGACTGCGAAAAAAACAACAAGAACTCACCTAGACAAAGGGCATCAAGAGGTTGTCATTTAAACCATATCATGAGGAATAAATGCAACTATACTATCTGTCCGAATTGTTTGAATCTCAGAAAAAAAAACAAAGATACCACTGGGGTGTCAGTTCAGCCTATCCTTGAAAGGAAGGACACAGGTCACTTGCTTAGTCAGATTACACATGCAGCAAGAGCGGTCTCTTGTAATAAGAGATGCTGCTTACGAGATGTGGCCTGCTTCAGGAGAAGTACCTCACAACAGCGGCTGTGAGAGCGGTCTCGCTTCAAACCTAATGTAGGGAGATCTGCAGGACAGTTCTCTGTACAGCGCTTTCACACTGAAGACAATTTATGAGGGGCTACCAGCGAGGATTTATTCACAGTTATGTCTCTAGTGTACCAACTAAGTCCACTCACTCACACAGATGTCTCTTAAAATGAATGCCCTTCCAGGTCAGAAAGACTTATTTCTTCCCTTAAGTACTCTCAGCTCACATCGCATAGAAGGCTGCATACACTCAAGGATGTCTCTTACTCAGAAGAGAGCTCGTCCCACATCTATAGGTTAAAGATCCATGAGAATGGGTCCTCTTATAAGTGACGTCTCAGGCTATAAAGGATGCCTCAGGCTATAAAGGGGATCTCGCGACTGTTATGTCATGAAACCACGAATGAATATAGTTCAAATAGGATTTATTCTTAGAGTAAAGAGCAGGTACGCAGCCTGACAGGTAGCTGAACGTCTGATGCAAGGAATGAATTGGAGAAGATCAACTGGGACTGACGTGGCTTCAGAAGCAGGTCAAGAGCAGTGCACAATCAGCTGATTCCAAGTCTGCCGTTGGACTGGCGTCTTTCAAAAAGGTAAGACTAACAGCTTTGCATACACACAGAAGGCCTTAATTATTAAAAGAAACGTTGCGCTCACCAGAACGAAGCTTCCATATGCCTCTCAACACGTCGTGCAATTGTCCCACTAACTATCCCTCCGTTTACGATCGATTTGCGGCGTCTCTGCTCACTCAAATCCTGAGAAAATGCCACAAGAGCAAAAAAAAAATTATGCGGTGGCCTGAGGTATCCAGATCCCGATCGTCGCCATTTGTTATGTCACAAAACCACGAATTGATATAGTTCAAATAGGATTTATTCTTAGAGTAAAGAGCAGGTACGCAGCCTGACAGGTAGCTGGCTTCTCTGTAATGCTAGCTCATCAAGAACCCACAACCTCGCATTCCATATTCTATGGAACGCTCGCAAGCAAGACATATTAAAGATACAGTACACAACATAACCGCGACGGATGTCACAGTAGGTGGAATGTACCAGTGATGACAATCTTTGACATTAAAAGGTGAAGCCCCTTGGTCTCATGAAGGGAAAAGAGACACCCCTGTTTGATTTCCCATTCGTCCCAAGCAGCTGACCCTACGCTGCACTCCCCCACAGCGACCATAAACAAGTGCCTTTGATAGGATCTGAGATCAGAATTATCAACCGATGCCGCCACAAACACACAAGCATTTGCAATGCAATAGGTCTCGCATTTACGAGAGTTTGAGGTATTGGCATTGTAAATGACAATGCCAATAGTTTAAACTCTCGCAAAAGCGAGGCCTAATGAATTGCAAATGCAATTTTTGGAAAGCTCCCCATGACGCACTTTCACGTTAATGTCGGCCACTCCCCTTTCTTTAAACAAGCCACGTCTAAAGAAAGGGGCATGGCTGACATTAAAGTGAAAGGGCTGCATATGGGTTTTTATCAAAAAAATTATTTGCATAGCAATATGTCTTGCATTTGGAAGAGTTTAAGCTATTGTTATTTATAATGCCAATAGCTCAAACTCTCGTACATGTGAGTTTTATTTCATTGCATTCATTATTTCATTGCAAAGATAAGGCCGCGATTGTCCTGGGCTGCTTTGAAAGGGAAAGCGGGCATGGTGCGCTGAATGTTGCTGGAAAGCATGTCGTGCGTGCAGTACCAGAAACTCATTAAAGAAAATAGTGCTTACAGACTAAACAAACAGAAGTAAAAGGGCAAGGTTACAAATGAATACAAGGCGGTACTAAGAAGGGAATAATAAGCTTATTAATGAATCAGAAGCCAGCATTTACAAAGGACAATGAAACAAGACAATGAAAAATATGAGCTGAACTGTAATTACATACTCGAATACAGCATGCCTCGTAGAGCAGCGCATGCACTGCTCAGGCTCAACCTAAAAATTGACTGTTTACTCTTAAAGAAGGTTGTGGATTGAAGAGAATATAGAGAATCTTTCCCATCTCCCCAAATACTTTCGGTTAGCTTATTTGCAGCAACTGAAGAACGCAAACCACTCAAGCACAGTTAATACATTCTACTACAATTTAAAGGCTATATTAGATACATTTTGCCATAAACAAGTTAAAAGAGTAAATAAAAAACGTGCTTCGAGCAAATGTTTTACACCATCTCCTAAACAAGAAAAGAATACATTAAGAAAACTTTATTAGAGGAGAAATGAACAGCTCCTTCAGTGAGACTAATCAAAGAATGTGCCAGTATCTGGATCTCAGCCCACTCACCTGTAATGATTCTACTACAGATAATCTTCTGCCTGAAGACAAGTATTTTACTTCCTTTAGACCTACCACTACAGCAGACTGTAAAGAGGTGATTTTAGGCAGCAGATCATCTGGTTCTCCCGACGACCCCATCCAGGGTTCGGATAGAAAAACATTCCATAACAGATAGTGCCTTCCTTCCAAGACATTATGTGTCCATAACAACTGGCTTATCTTTCTTTCTATCAAACTAATGCCAATCCATTCATCTTGGATAGTGCCCTCCCACAGGAAAATCCTTCCCATGCGGAGTCACAGAATGAGCTATTATTTCCCCACTACTATTCAATCAACAGATCACCCCTTTGGCATTTTTAGGTCTCGCGACCTGTCAATGCGCATGCGCATTGAGCGGAGCGAGACTATAGGGGCTTAAACAGACTTTAACTAACTGGCAATTTGATGCTGTGCCCGTGCGCTTTTAGGTCAATGCGCAAGCGCATTGACCTAAAATGCGCGTGCACAGCATCAAATCGCCAGCCATCTGTTCCCCAGCAGCTCTTCCCGCTCCTCCCCACAAGCTTCCCCCAGCGTGCGCTCTGCCTGAGCCGCACTCCTCCCACACCTTTGAAGTGGAGCACACTTCAAAGGCCCCTGCTGCGTCGCACCATTCACTCTCCCTCATCGCCGCTCTCCCCGCTCCGCCCCCTGCTGCGGCCGTGTCGCATTTCTCCTCCCCCCTCCCCACAGCAATGCCCTCCGTCTTGTTTTTCACTGTCTCTCTCGCTTTTCTCGCTCTCTGCCTCCTATTTCTCTTCTTTTCTGTCATCGTCATCTTTCTTTCTATCTCCATTTCCTCCTTTCTGTCGCATTTCTCCTCCCCCCTCCCCACAGCAATGCCCTCCGTCTTGTTTTTCACTGTCTCTCTCGCTTTTCTCGCTCTCTGCCTCCTATTTCTCTTCTTTTCTGTCATCGTCATCTTTCTTTCTATCTCCATTTCCTCCTTTCTCTCATTGTTTTCTTTCTAGTTTCCAGCGTCTCCTTTTGGTCTCATTGTCCTCTCCCTCCCTTCTCTGACTCCCTTCTCAACCTCTTTCCTCTCCCCCTTCATTTCTTTCAATCTCCATATCTCTCTCCTCCTCACCTCCATTTCCTCTCTGTTTTAGTCATCCTCCCTCTCTTACACATACAAGCTTGCGCGCATAAGTCCTACTCCGTTTTATTTTACACTTCTGCCAATTTCAAAGAAGGACTTTCAATCCGTGATATACCTTTAACGCACTCTTTCAACCACATGGCGGGCCGACCTGCTCGAGGGCTGCGATCACGCGACAACCCTCACCTCAGCCAATCATGCGGCTGCCTAGAAGCCTTGCAAGGGGATTTGTGAGCTGGAGGACGGCGCGTGGGGCACCTACGCAAATGGTTTGCGCTCGAGATGAAATTTGAGAAGGAACAATGTTTCTGCAGGAGCGTTTGTGCAGCATTGTAACGAATATTCGGCGCTCATGCCTAACTTTTCACATCTCCTGTGATGTGCTTGTCTGCGATACTCTTTAGCAAAGCAGAAAGTGAAAACATTGTGGTCAGTTATTTCATGTTGTAACTACCTTTCAAGACTTAGCATGCACAGCCTTGTCATCTACGCACCAGACGCCACTTAGTTCTGTGATTTAGCATCATTGCAACCGAAAGATTATTTTATTAAGTGGTAAGCCACCACAGTCACCTTTCACATGTTGGAGTCTGTCTAAACCATGTGTTAGCTTTTGGGAACCGAAAATGGTGAGATTTAAACAACAAGCATTAAAAATGCAATAGGTCTCGCCTTTCATTAAGTTAAAGCCATTTGCTTTTCTATACAATACCATTAGCAAAGCAAATGGCTTTAACTTAATCAAAGGCGAGACCTATTGCATTTTCAATGCTTGTTATTCCTGGAATTTCACATAAAATCATATTTCTGTGCTGATGACACAAATCTAGTCTGCTGAATTCCCAGTACTTCCCCCGAAAAGTCTTTTGATATCTCTTCAGAGTTGGAAACGTTTTAAACATTAATGAAAGCCAACTTCCTTAAATTGAATACAAACGAAAAATAAATCCCCCCACTCTTCAGTGAAGGGAACAGATGACATCTGTCTTTATGGCCCTTAAGTTTGGGCAAATGCTCTGAGGCTGTGTCGTCTACCCACAATTTCAGAATCATACTGGATTGTAAGCTTTCAATAGAATCCTAGATCACAGCTATAACAAGAGTATGCTTCTTTCAACATGAATAACTACTCAGAATGTTTCCATTTCTATAATTTTCACGCAACGTGGTCATTGTAAATGTCTTTATCCAGCATAGGCTTAATTATGGCAATTCGGTCTATCTAAGCTTTCCAAACAAATGCTTGGAGTAGACGGCCCTACCCACTTGCAGGTGTAAATAGCGTCATCTTCCAGACCAGAGATGTGCATTGCTGTAATATCACAGGGGTTGATATGCCAGGTACATTTAAACATATTTGAGGCAGGTTTACTAGCCACAAATGAGTTCAGTAGTTGGGCACCCACATGTGTGCTGACAGTCCAAGAGAATCTGAAGATGAGAAGACATTTCATGCACAACCAGACCACTGGACCCTCCAAAAATGCCTCGGAGATCTTCCCATACATATCTACCCCAGACGGAACAGAACATGCCAATTTCTCCCATCCTTTCTGACTTGATTGCTTACCATATTCCATCAGGTGTTAAAACCTAAATGCTATTACAAAGGCGAAAGACATGTCGTCTAAAGTACTTGTAAAAACTGCATATAATGAAACAAAATAATACTGATAACTGTTTAAAGAATACTACATTAAAAATAAATCGTTTCAGCAGAGCAAACTAAACCTTCTCCAGAACTATTCATGTGACAACGAATAGAAAAGAAAGCACAAACCAATAGTTAAGAATGGGAGTATCCTAAGTCTGATTATTGTTAGACACGAAATAGAACCTTTATTGTAATTCAAAATCTCTATTGATTAAGGGATTAACATACGGCATAATATAACCTTTCCAACCTTAAGGTCCAAACAAGGACTACACGATTAAGTGATTGGATTAAGGGCTCGACCAGTAGAACACACTTAGTACAACTTAACTTTCAGAATCATCTACATGGGTAACACTGGGGTATGGTTCCACACACTTTTCTCTTATTTACCCTTTAACCCAAGGGAATGCAAGCAGCACCCCGTGTAGATAGGGCATGCGTTGCAATGGAAGTCTGTGAAGAATACGTGAACCAGAGCTTCACTTTCATGGTTATGTCATTAATTAGTCATACAAGTCCTGGGGTCCTCGAGGCAGGACTTTGGGTAAGGAACTGGGAGGAAAGGAAGTATTTTCCCTGAATTGAGGAATACCATGCATATCCAGATTTACTAAGTCAGAATTGGCATGCAGTGTCTCCACTCCCAAAACAAATAAGCTTCCATTTTATCACCTGCTCTCAGTAGCATGGTAGCAGAGAGGCAGGGCGGTAGTTGGGGTGGGGAGAACGTCAGGGCACAGTGGGGACTATGGGCTAGTAGTGGAGAGCATGCAGCTCAAGCTTCCTGATTTTTGGCCAGTAAAATTGGATCCAATTGTGTCACTCTAGATGAATAGGTGTAGAACACCATGCCAGTTATAATGGACAGACAGTTTCACACCTGGGATCACTGTTTAGCCTAACTTAGAATCAGGGGCTCAGATGGCAAAGAGCTGTGTCATGCCAAGGAGAGAATACAGACAAACACTTGTCTCACTCTCAAAGCAGGTCCCATCCAGGTCTCCCTACTACACGTAAGCTGTTCATGCCGCTATTCCGCAGCCTGCCTGACTGCTGCTAGGCTGCTCCTGTGAGCAAGCCTGGTCAGCCAGCTCTCAGCCTCTTCAGCCCATAGATCCTTCTGCCCCAGATTCCTGTTCCCAGTGATAGCCTGCTCTTTTTTTCTTCCTGATTACTGCCACTAGCTTCCCCCCTTCTCAGTGCCCCTCCCCGGACCTTCTTAATGGAGGCCACAGCACGAGGCTGGCGAGCCAAATGCGCACCAACTGCAAGCCAGTCTGCACCCGTCCGTGCCCAGTGCCAGGAACACTCAGGACCCCCACAAGTACTCCGCTGCAGACCTCCATATCCTGGAGCCCAGACCAACATGTACCGCCGCACATCGCCTCGCTCCACACCGGGACCGTTCACCTACCTCTGCTGCTGGTTCACCAACACCCTAGCACCAACCAATACCACAACAACCAGCACCACACCAGCCCGGATGCTGACTCCCCCCACCCCAAAACAACTCAGCTGCCTTCTGATCAACACCAGATCAGTCCGCAAACATGCCACCAAAGTCTGGAACACCTCCACCCTCACCCCTGATGCATGCAACCTTCACTACGGAGAACTGGCTCAACCCATTGGCACCAGTCAACACTAAGTGGCGATAAGATGAAACACCGCGACCGCATCAACAGACACAGGGGTGACATCGTCATCGTACACAAGCAATCAATCACCTGCACCATCACGGATGGCAATAACACGCCGATCATGAAACAGATGAACTTCCAGCTCCCTACATACAGCTAAAAAAAAAACAGAGACACCCTTGCATACAGACCACCAGGACCACGAACCGGCCTCAGAGATGCCATTGCTGAATTCATTACCCCGCTTCCTGTCGAATCCGAAAAATAAGTCTTCCTGAGAGACCTCAACTTCACCCTGGACGACTCCACCGACACAAACTCCATCGATCTCCTGGATAAATGGGACAACATCGGCCTCAAGCAGCTGGTTACAGACCCCATGCACAAATCAGCACACATGCTGGACCCATTTTCATGGCAAGTAACAGAATCAGATACAGCCACACCTCGGAACTCACCTGGTGGGACCACACCATCGTACACTTCACCCTTGCCGACCCCTCCACATTGCCCCAACTGCCAGAGCGCCCCCTACCACAGCTGGACCACAGTCACTCAGCAACAGTGGACCGACGCCCTCAGCACTGCACAGTTCAACATTGCCATCAACCTGGACCAGACATTAGAGAACTTCAACGCCTGGATCACCATCGCCATCAAACGAGTCGCTCGAGCCACCAAATGAGCCAGCTGGTACACACTGGAACTCAGCACGTCGAAGCACATGTGCAAACAACTGGAAAGAAGATGGCGCACCAGCAGAAACCACACCGACCAAGCCACCTACAAATGACTCAAAGTCGCAAAAAAAGAGTCCCTGAGCCAGCGGAACGAGACCAGCGCCAACCAAACCAAGGGATTCTTCACCATTGTCAGAGAGTTAACCTGCCCACAGAAAACTCGATCCCCTCCTCACAGGAGCTTTGCGACATTCTTGCCGACCACTTCCACAACAAGATAGCAACCGTTTGTAGAAACTTCGATCCCCAACCCTCTGACCACAACCACCGACCACCCGCTCACCGAATGGGAATAACTCAGCACACCAAACACAACTACTCTTATGAACTCAAGCCACTCAGTATCACCCACCGACTCATGTCCCCATCAACTCTTCAACTTCGCAAAAGACAAGATCAGCCCCCAGCTCACCACGATCCTCAACGCCTCTATAACCACAGCCACCTTTGCTGATGCATGGAACCATGCGGAGGTTAGACCCCTCATTAAAAAATCTTTGGCAGACCCCAGCGAGCTTCCGAACTACTGTCCCATCTCTGCTCCTGTTCCCTGCCAAAGTCCCGGAGAAGGCCATCAACCTCCAAGTCATGAATACATGGAGAGAAACAACCTGCTGGACTCATCCCAATCAGGCTTCAGAGCCAGCCACTGCACCGAGACAGCCCTGCTTGCCGCAACAGATTACATTTGCGCCCTACTCGACAGAGTAGAACCAGCCACCCTTATCCTCCTAGACCTACCGCTGCTTTCAACACTGCCTCCCACCACAAAGTCATCGATCGACTACGCCAGATTGGATTTACAGACGAGGCGCTCAGATGGATGTCATACTTCCTCACAGGACTCACCCAGAGAGTCCGCCTCCCTCACTTCACCTCCCAAACCAAGCACATCATCTGCAGCGTACCCCAAAGCTCAACCTTCAGTCCAACCCTCTTCAACATCTACATGACATCACTCGCAGACATTGTCAGATTGCACAACATCATCTCCTACACTGATGATACAGAGCTAGTCCTCTCGCTCTCACTGCCCACACCACGCCGAAGACCAACTTCCACAACTCTATGAAGAATGCCTCAACATGGATGAGAGACATCCTGAAGCTCAACATGGAAAAAACTGAAGTTATGATCTCTGGCAGACACACCACCCTCAGTGACGACACCTGGTGGATGGCGGACCTCGGGTCAAACCCCACACCAAAAGACCATGGTCGCAACCTCGGTATAATCATGGACAGTGAACTCTCCATGAAGGGTCAGATCAAAGCCATTTCCGCAGCCTGTTTTCACAAAATCTGCATGCTCCACAAAGTCTTTGGGTGGGTGCAGGTGCGGCTCCCCTGCTAAGGCGGAGGAACGTCCCCACACTGCCTTAAGAGCAGCGCAGAGGAAAAATAAAATGATGACGAAACGATATTTTATTTTTCTGTTCCTAGGTGCGGGGAGGGGCAAGGCTGGTCACAGCAGGGGCCAGGGAAGGTAGTGTTGAGCACACTCAAAGTGCGCATGAATGTTTGACTGGCCGTCTTGGGTCGGCCAAACATTTATGCGCACTTTGCATGTTCCCCACTAGGCTGCATTATACAGCCTGGAGGGGAACATGCACAGGTTTTCTGTTACGTGTGAGTGCCAAACTACGGCGGTCAGACCAATCACAATGCTGCACTGCACCATTGTGATTGGCTTTGGGGAACGTTGCATTGTCATTGGCTTAGGGAGCCCGACTGCTTCCCGATTGACAAGGAGAGGCGGCGGCTGGGGTAACACGACCAGTAGGTATGTTTTCTTAATTATTTCTTTTTTTTTATTTTTATTTTTTACTTTCTACCCCCTAACCCCACCACCACATCCCACCGCCTCCGTTCCCTACTGGCCACCACTGGGTGGCTGTCGATCAGCACCAGGAAAACAGTGACACATGCCTCATCACCAGCCGACTAGACTATGGCAACGCACTCTATGCAGGCACCACCACTAAACTCATACATAGACTCCAGGGGATCCAGAACGCAGCAGCCAGACTGATCCTCAACCTGCCCAAGTGGGCACAAATCACCCAGCACCTTACGGGATCTCCACTGGCTCCCTGTCCAGAAGAGATGTCATTTCAAACTTCTGACCCATGCCTACAAAGCCCTCCACGACAAGCCTACAAGTTCCACTCACTTCCTGCATTTCCACCAGCCAACCAGGAATCTCCGCTCTGCACACCTCGCCCTCATACCACGTATCCGCTGCTACCGTTTCAGAGGACATTCCTTTTTCCACCTCGCCACCAAAGCATGGTACTCCCTTCCCATAGCACCCTTGCTGACCCACTTCAGGAAGAAATTCAAGACCTGGCTTTTCGACTAATACCTGTCCCAGCGTCCGGATCCCCTCTCGATGATTAGCCCCTCTATTGATTAATTGATTCCAACCTATTTTTTGTCATGTTGCTGTTTCATTCATGGCTATCAGTTTAAGTAAATTGTTAGAACAATTTCCAATAAAACACAAATTAAATACATTTATGCTTCTCAGTTAAAAAATACTATGGTAACCTTTCTCCAACGAACAGACATTTGGGATGTGATCTCAAAAGAGGACAGAAACACCTTGTTTGACCACCTAAATATACACAAGTACTGGATTATTTGAACAGGAGAACCAAAAGGCTACAATAATGTTACATTCCTCTCCACATTTTACCACCTCCTCTCCAACTTACTACTCTTAGGGTAACAGGGAAAGATGGAATGCTCGAAATAGTAGGTAAACCATAAATAAATCTGAAGAATGGTTAAAAATAAAGTTGTTTAATGGAACAAGCTCTAGGCCATGGCAAAGCTTTATCCCTTCACTACCCAAGAAATAGAGTCAGCTAAAAATAAGCAGAAATTCCTAAAAATATAACTTCCATCGATATCCAATGCTTATTAAAGGATTGTTTTGAAAAACTGACAGACACCGGGTAAGTGTATCCACTTTAAAGAACCGAGGAGGAGGGAGCACACCGCACACTCACTCACCGTCCTCCACGGGGCCGTAAAAACCGGAGCGGTCAGTGGATGAATCGGAAGGAGCTGTATACACACACAGAAGACAGTCGAAAGCGGAAGGCAAAGGCTGCCGTGCTCCAGAGGTTGGACGAAGGGTCAGTGGAGAGTGACAGGTACAAACCGGGTGGTTCTCGGCAGCGGATCAGTCGTCCTCTCTGATATGCCCTTGGAAAAGAGCGCACACACCAGAACCAGCACCGATCACCAATATCTTTTTTTCTGCCAATAAATAGCGAGAAAATCACTGATTTAGAATATGAGGCCGGGCGAGCTCACGGAAGCAACGTGAAACAAGCAAATTCGGTGCAGAAGTAACCTCAAAGTGATCAGCAGCAGGCACGTTCACACCTCAACCAATAACTAACCGCGTTACTTTGTCAAAACGTAACTGCCAATGAATGACGAGAGTCCTCCTAGCCAGTCCGACGACCGGATTGATCTCCACGAATCCAGCGTTATTACACTTTTCCACAACGAATGGAATATGTCTCCGAGCAAGCGATAGGATGGAAGCGCCTAGCTGTCTAAACTGTGCCCTTACTTGCGGTGATTCTCGACGGTAGACGTTCAAAGGAATGTTAACGAACCCCTGAGGGGAAATCCTGGTGTCACTGGTGAGTGGCTTGCAGTGCGTAATGTGTACAGTTTCTCTTAAATCCACAGCTAGATTTGTTCAAAAGCGCAACCGAGGACTGTGGTTCCAATAGTACCCATTGTTGCAGTCGGAGTTGTCACCTTTCTCATAAAAATACCGGTCATTTATTTACATTTTGTTATTCTTGAAGGGCCAAAATCTAGTAGCAAACATACTTTGTGTAAAACCCCCAGCATGCTTTTATAGCATGACAAAACACTAATCATTTAGTCAACTCTCAAATACTTTAAATTGATGTACGTGTTTCCTGTTTTATATTTGAGAAGAGATAAATCCTAGATTTCACAGCTTTTCGAGGCTGTAGTTTTGGTTAAAAAAAAATCATACATAATATTAACACCAAGACAGACTTGTGGTCAACAGGCTTCACCCATTGCCTACATGCCAGCACGCCTGATTCAGTCGGGAGACTTTTGATTCTTAAAGCCAAAAATTGCTTTATTCGATCTTTCTTCACTCTAAAATTTCCTTCACTTCAATTGCTCGTCTATGGGGAAAATTAATTCCTCTGATAATTTTTCTCCAGATCTCACTCTATCACCCCCCCCCCCCCCATTTTGGCATGTATTCCCCAGGTCTGTAAAACTATCACTCAAAGGTTTCTTCTAACATCCACAGCATGAGGCAATGAGTTTGAATAATTTACCCATTTGCTCCCTTCACCTTAAGTAACTACACAAAGCCAATGCACTTGATCACATGACTAAACACAAAATAACTCTTTCTGTACAGTTGCAGATCTTGCTCAAATCATGTTTTTAAAGTTCTATTTACGTTTTATTTTAACTTTAAATACTAGCTATTTATCTCATCTGCACTCCTATTTATCTTCTGCTCTTTTTCACCTTTTAGCTGTCAGGTTGCAAAATACATTTTGTGGTCTGTACCAAGAACTGAAATTGGGCTTAGAGCCTGCCCACTGTTTAAATTAGTTGACTTTATTTTCTCTTTGATATGCTTGCTTCTTATTCAGTGGCTTTCCTTCTTCTTCCTTGTTCTTATGTTTGTCCCTCCCCTGGACCAAACCCTCTTTACCATCCTTTTGATTGGCTGACTTGTATTCTTCTATTGTTCACTTTTAGGGAACTGCTTTTTTCCTTTTTTTAGCACTGCAGGAGTATTCATGTGTTTTCTAGTTCTCCCCCTTGTGTACTTCACCCCTACTAAATACCCATCCCTGTGATGGTTTCTCTCTTGTGTGTGTGTATATATATATATATATATATATATTTTTTTTTTTTCCTTTGGCGGATGCAGCAGGGGAAGGAATGCCAGAGACTATGGGCCTGATTATGATATCGGTTGGAGAAGCGTCTGCCCAACACCACAGCGGAAAGGAACCACCCGACTATTAGTCTGCAGTTCCACCTGCATCATTAGGATGCAACCACCCTATGGGGTGGTCGCAAACATCCATTTTCCTATTGCAACTTGTGCAGCGGTCAGAAAAGGGCCGCAGCACAGGCTTCAACAGAAAAATCTATGTTTTCAAACATCCCTGCACTGTGGCAGGCACCATGCAGTGCCTGCCACATGGTGCAGGGATGTTTAGGGGAGCAGCATAGATTCACCTCAGGCCCCGTAGTGGAGGGCCAGGAAGGAAGGGGGCCCTGCTAGATGTCCTCAAAGAAACGTTCTGCCTACCTTTTCATGGCAGGCAAACCGCATGAAAAGGCAGGCAGAAAGCGACATCATAATCCCGAAGGCAGAGCAGAGGCTGGCTTCTCTGTCAATTTGGGATTACTACTTCACCCACAGCCGTTGGAAGCAGAGCAGAATTCCCCTGCGGGTTTCCCTCTGACCGCCAGTATCGTAATATGGCAGTAAGATAGAAACCCATGATGTCAGGCAGAAAGCCTCCGACGAGCTGTTGGATGACTTCCAGCCAGACATCATAATTAGGGCCTATGTTGTTAGCTCTCGTCTTAAGAACCCCACGTGCCCCCGATTTGAGAACGCGACTGAGTTCACCACCATTGCTAGGACACTAAAAGTGCAGACCCTTTAAAGCCAGTACACTTAAGGCCTGTACATTTACAATGAAGATAAAATCCTTTAACCTCTTGAACCATAAGTACACATTGAGGCACCACACAAACTGCAACAACTCTGTTGTGGTCTATGCAATAGAATGCCCCTTTGGGAAATTGTACATAGGGCAGACATGTCAAAAGGTACATGCAAGGATCCTCCAACATTGCAGTCGGATAAGCATCTTTGATTGAGCATTTCCAAACCATGGAGCACCAATCATATAGCCTTAGGTGGTGGGTCCTTAAGAGGCTAATCCGCAGTCCCAGGTGTGACCATTTTTCGTCTATTTTAAGTTTAAAGGAATGCAAATGGAGACATGCATTGGATACTGTGAATCATGGCCTTAACATATTTGAAGAAATCAATAGACAAGCGGCTCGTTTTAGTAATGGTTAGCCCATCATCTGTGTCTTATGCTTCCTTATATATGTACACTTATGTTTCAATGTAAAGTTCCAAAGAACTGTATGTCAGTTTTACATCTGATCAGTATGACTAGCATGATGTTTGTTGTGCAACATGATTTTTGTATCCATTGTTTATAATGCTCCATTATTAATCCGAATGTTTACAAATTGTTCACTTCTATGGAGAGTGAAAAATTGTCTAGCAGACGCGACAAAGAATTTTCAATTCTATTAAGGACACGGAGGCGAGGATTATGCTTCTCTTTACTTTACTGACATAAACAGCAGCCAATAAAAACTTTAAACTGGCATGACCCCGGAAGGACAACCCCCTCCAACAGTCTGCACCAATCACTATCCAGTCCAATGTATAATTGTCCATGTACACAATACGACCTCCTCTTTCTTTGCGAATACATCATCCGTCCAACGAGACCGGAGGCCAACGTGGCAACTATCGCATCCAACGTCGAGGAAGTCACCAACTGCAAACATTCCCAGATCATAGGCTGGTCGTCTCAAGTCTGCTTCTGTTGATCACCTGAAACAAGAATATACGTCGTAATGGCTATTCCCCAAACTGGAAATACAAGCAAGCCATCATAAACATTTGGGTGGGCACAATACAGCACAGAATAATCCAATAATGCATGAAATCACAGTTCTGCAAGCCCGGGTGGGATAATCCTCGCCTCCGTGTCCTTAATAGAATTGAAAATTCTTTGTCGCGTCTGCTAGACAATTTTTCATTCTATGTCAGTCCACGGAGGCTCAGATTATGCTAGTTTAAAGTTTCTCCACCACCACAGAGGCTACATCCACAATAGGCTTATGATAAAACGTCTTGAAAGTGGATTCAGATGACCAATCTGCCGCCGTCATAATATCCTGAAGCCGAGAACCAGCTCCAAATGACTTAGAGGCCATAGCGCCCCTCACAGAATGAGCCCCAAATTTAGAGGTGTCAATACCAGCAAGGTCCAGCAACCAGGTAACCCACCTGGCCAGAGTCGCACAGGCGACTGGGCGGAAAGGTCTCTGCAAGGAAATCAACAATTGACCAAAACCAGTCCTAAACTCTCTAGTACAATCCTCATATACCTTAAGACATTGAACTACACACAATTTACTATGATGAGGAAAAGCAGGATAAGCAATACATTTCGTATGAGTCTTCGTACGTTTAGAAATCGTAAAAGAAACTCCCGAGGGAGTGAATACTCTACCTGCCAAATCCAAGGCCCGAATATCTGACACTCGCCTGCACGAGATCAAACAGAGCAAAATTGTAAGCTTCGCTGAGAGCTGTTTGCGAGATAGTCCCTCATTAGCCGGCCAGGCCGTCAAAAAGCGCAGGACCACTGAAACGTCCCAAAGTTCAGTGTACCTGGGTTGAGGGGGATTCACCAAGCGGATCCCCCTAACTACTTTGCATACCAGGGGATGTTCCCCCACAGGTTTACCCTCAACATGCGGATGTCCCGCCGAAATAGCCGACCGGAAATTATTCACCGATCTGTAAGCCATTCCTGACCTCGCCAATTCCGATAGAAAATTCACTATCACAGTGATATCGGATCCCACCGGATCTCCCTGCCGTTCGTTACACCAACCAACCCATCGTCTCCAAGCTGACTCATACCGCTTGTGAGTGGAAGGTGCCCATGCCTGAGACAAGAAAAAGAGAGCGTCTTGCGAAACTCCCGGCACGTGCCAACGGCGCCGGAAAGTCTCCACGCCATAAGAGACAACTGCCCTTGAAGGACCAACGGATGGCAAAGACCCACCGGGTCCGTCAGAAGGTCCGGAAACGATGAGATCCGCACCGGCGATGCACAGGCGAGACTCATCGCCCCCGGAAACCAAGCTTGTGCCTTCCAACACGGGGAGATCAAGATCACCTCCGCCTTCTGCCTCCGAACCTGAGCCAGAACTCTCGGGATCATGATAAATGGAGGAAACGCATATAGAATGCCCGTCGTCCACGACTGAAGAAAGGCGTCTGAGCTGATCGCCAACGGATCCGGCCGCCAACTGTAAAACTGGGGCACTTGCCTGTTGAGCCGCGAGGCAAACAGATCCACCACACACGGACCCCATTTGCGGTCCACCGCCTTGAAGATCCGGGGGTGCAACCTCCAATCGCTGGCATTTCTCAAATATCGAGAGTTCCAATCCGCCGTCACATTGGCGGACCCCGGTATATACTCCGCCGTCACCGAAATCTGATGGGCCAGGCAATAATGCCAAAAGTCCTTGGCTATCTCCGCCAGGAGACGTGACTTGGTGCCTCCCAGGCGATTTATGTAACGTACCGCGGACACATTGTCCATGCGAAGGAGAATACAACACGAAACTTTCTGAGGAGACAGAGTGCGGATCGCAAAAGAACCCGCCAGGAGTTCCAGACAGTTGATGTGGAGACTCAGCTCTTCGCGGGACCACCGGCCCCCGGTCTCCACTGAGCCGCAACGGGCTCCCCAGCCCCAACGGCTGGCATCCGACTCTATCACCACCTCCGGGGTGGCTGCAAAAATGGCCCTGCCGTTCCACGCATCCATATGCTCTAACCACCAGTTTATCTCCGTACGAGCCTCCGCAGAAAGGGAAACTTGCTGGGCATAGGTCAGGCCCTTGCGTAAATGCAAGGCCTTCAAACGCTGTAGGGCCCTGTAATGTAAGGGACCCGGAAAGATCGCCTGGATCGAAGAAGCCCGAAGCCCTACCAGGCGTGCCAAAGTCCTCAAGGAGATTGTCAGAGAGGCAAGCGCTCTCCTCAACTCCTTCCTCACCGCCACCCTCTTCTTGAGGGGCAAGAGTAACTGGGCTTTCACCGAGTCCACCTGGAAACCCAGGAACTCCATCACCTGAGAAGGTTGCAAGATTGACTTCTGTATATTCAGGAGGAATCCCAAGTCCTGAAGGAGGTGGATCGTCCACGACAGATGGAGTGATACCACCTCCGGAGACTGACCTAAAATCAAGATGTCGTCGAGGTAAATAATGAGGCGAACGCCCCGTTCCCTCAACCTCTGCACGACGGGTTTCATCAGCTTGGTGAAACACCATGGGGCGGATGACAGTCCAAAGGGCATGGTGGAAAACTCGAACCACCGGTCGTGCCACTGAAACTGTAGGAACCGCCTGTGCGGAGGGTAAACGGCCACTGCTAAGTAGGCGTCCTTTAAGTCCAGACGCACCATCCAATCCTGTGCCAATAGTATATCGCGCAGGAGGTGTATCCCTTCCATTTTGAAGTGTCGATACACAACCCAGCCATTGAACTCTTTGAGGTTCAACACCAGTCGATACCCTTGGTTCTTTTTCGGGACCACAAAGACGGTGCTGATGAAGCCTAGCTCGTGTGGGGAGGATTCCACTATCGCCCCTTTCTGGAGCAAAGAGCATATCTCTGCGTCGATGAAACTCTGCTCTGCTTGGGAAAAATATAATGGGTCTGGTCTCCGCCGTTGTACCGGGGAGGCATAGAACTCTATGTGGAAACCCTGTACTGTTTGTAACACCCAAGGGTCGTTCGTGAGTTGGCGCCACCTGTGGAGAAAAAGAGACAGTCTGCCCCCTACCATATGTTCTGACGGACATAGAAGTCGTACCTGAATAGGAGTAGTCTCCTGAAGTAGCCTGTTGTCCACGATAGTGTCCTCTCTGCCCCTTGCTTCGACCTCCTCTATCACGGGAGGGGTAGAAGTTGGAGCGTCGATTGCCTCTGCCTCTCTGCTCTGCTCCACGAGAGGTCTGTGCATAACCTCGGCCGGACCCTCGACCTCGTGGGCGTCCGGCCCTATCAAAAACACCACTGTGGAGTACCCTTTTGATGTTGGACTGCGCCTTGTCCAGTGCGGAGAACGTGGCAACGTATTTACCCATTTCCTTGACAAATTTGTCTCCGAAAAGCATACCATTAGCTAGGGGACCAGGTTCGGAAGGGGCCATCTCCGCCAGCTGGGAGTCTAATCTCATAAGAAAAGAGCGCCTCCGCTCCGTAGATACTGCCACATTAGCATTTCCTAAAAAACACATGGCACGTTGTGCCCATTCCAGAACCTCCGACACATCCAGTGGCATATTTTTATCCTTAGCCATAACTGGCGCGTCTAGAATCATCGTGAGAGGTCCGGTGACATCTAACATTTTGTCCTGAACACCTCGCCACGCTCTATCCAGCCCCTTCTTTGGATCCTTCGCAAACTTTCGCATAAATGCCGCCATTGTGGGGTCCAAATCCGGTGTGTCAGCTACCTTCCCTGTCAAGGATGGCCTAGGGCATTCAGATCGCAATGTGGCCCTCACCCCATTGTCGAAACCCTGTCGCAGGTTGTTACCCACATACTGTGCCACCTCCGGGCACGGTATCCATTCAGTGGACCTAGGATGCACAATATTGTTGGGGTTAAATAGAAGGTTCTTGGGTACCTGGCCATTGTCCGCCTTATGGGTGTGCTTCACCTTTCTAGATCTCTTTTTGGGAGCCACTGATTCCACCTCCGAATCAGAGGAATCCGGTGGAGTCGGGAAAGAATCCCCCGACGTGTCGTTCGCCATTGAGCCATGATCCTTCAGAACATTCCTGGCCATCCGAGCCAACACCTGGGCTGAGGATTGTGAAGAGGTACCGCCCTTACTGGCTGATTTGAACTTTCTTTTGCCATAATTCTGAAGGGGTTTTGCAAAAGGCTTGAGAGCCTTGACTAGCGCACTTTTAACTGACCCTTGGACATGGGTATCCAGGGCCTCCACCAAATTTTCCTCCAAATACTCTTCTTGCGGCTCATATTCTTCATACTCATCATACTCTGCCCATTGGTTATCCTCCTCGGCGTAGTACGCCATAGCGCTAAAGCAGGGAGGTGTGGAGGAACTTCAAGGGGGGGAGTAGCCCAGGGGTGCCTCTAACACACACACAAACACTGGCAAACCGAAACACTACAGTCAATGAGGCTGAATACAAGGTGGAAGGAGACCCCTTAACACACACTGAAAACTCCCCTAGAGCAATGCTCTAATCCGGATACGCTCCGTCCAGCGTTCACTGAGGCCAGGATTTATGCAGTCTAAAGACGCGCGATGAGCCGGTAACGTGAGAAAAACGAAAGCCGGCTCTTCGCGCATGCGCGTCGCGTGTGGGGCCGGGCTCGACTGCCTCCTGAGCGCGAGCGTCTCGCATCTGCCTCCTCCTGCTCCACCGCCCCCTACCGAGCGCACCGCATGCCTCGGTTCGCGCGCCCGAAGGCAGAAAACACACGCGCGGGTACAAATAACAAAACGGGGCCAAGATCTGAAAAATAATATTATTAACAAAATTCACCAAATATCTCAAATCACGAGCGAAGATCCGCTCAACACCACAAGATCACTGGCGCGCGCGCCGACAACAACCACCGCCCTATACACATTACCCCCAATAAAAGAAGTAAAACAGAAGGGCACTTAACTCGCTGCTGCAGCAGCAAAGAAAGAGGAGGTCGTATTGTGTACATGGACAATTATACATTGGACTGGATAGTGATTGGTGCAGACTGTTGGAGGGGGTTGTCCTTCCGGGGTCATGCCAGTTTAAAGTTTTTATTGGCTGCTGTTTATGTCAGTAAAGTAAAGAGAAGCATAATCTGAGCCTCCGTGGACTGACATAGAATTTCGTGATCACTATGCTGACAGCAGATGTATTTTCATTCATTCATATTTGGAGAGATGTGCCCCTCATCGGTTTCTTATGCTCCGGTACATATGCATATCTACGTTTCGATGTAAAGTTTGTAAAATACTGTATGTAAGTTTTACATATAATTTTTATGACCAGTGTAAATTAGCACGTCCAAGATTACTCTGAAAGTTAGTGCATTGTTAACCTATATGGCACATTACTAGATATCATTGTGCTGACAGCAGATATATTGGTTTTATTCATGAAACACATCGAACTCTTCGAATTGTGGGAAAACTCACTGCCCAGAAAAAATCATTATAGTTTTTTGCTAGGCATATGCTGGAGGGCTACTGTTTAAGCTGCAGGAGGTCTGTATTGAATACGTTGAGGGGCTGGCTCCCTGTTTACTAGAGATGCTTTAATTGCTGTGATCCCAAACCTGGACAAGGCCCAGAGAACTTCAAGTCTTACAGACCCCTAATCAACGCTTCCACTAAATACTAAACATAACACAGAGAAAATGTGTAGTAGCCTCTTTGGACTATGAGAAGGTGTTTAATGCAATAGGATGGGAATTCATGTTCCAGGTGATTAAAAAGCGAAATTTCCCCCACTAGCCTGCAGTAGATACGTCTTCTGTATTCACAATCTCTAGCACAAGTCAGAACCAGTAACATCACTTCTGATAGCTGTATCCTGGAGCAGTGCACCCACCAGGAATGCCCGTTGTCTCTGGTCATGTTCTGTTGTGTTTGGCGATAAAACCAGTCAGGTTGGAGATGGAGTTGATGCAATATGGGATTAAGTTAGGTACCACCCTACATGGTATGTCGCAATAGGCTGGCTATACTGTGGTGTACGTGAGAAACTGTTGTATCTAGTCCTCATATGCTACAGTTCTTATATGAATACAGGAAGATGAACAGCATGTTAATAGATCTAAGTCAAGATTGTTCTCTTTCGGGGTGTGGACACGCAATGGAAAGGTTGTCTTTACTTATCTGAGACTACAATAGCAAACTGATGAATTTTACATTTTAGAAAAAAAATCAAATGAAACTTGGATTCCCTGCTAGCTCAGACACAAGACTTGTGGCATTCTGGTTGAAATTGTCACTTTCCATGGTGGGCAGAGTAGCTTTAATAAAGAATGTGTTGCCAGGTGTTTTTTTTGTTTCTTAAGGCATTGTTCTGCCGGATACCAAGGAAAATGTTCAGAAAACTAGATAGTATAATAACATTCATTATATGGGTTAGAGCACATCCCAGGGCACTTTGAAATTGCCGTATGACCTTGCTGAATACTGAAAGGACTAATAGTGCCAGATTTGGAATACTAATCCTTGACATCTCAGTGACAACATCCCCTGGAATGGCTGACTGAAATCCACAGAACGGAGAATATACTATTTGAAGACATGGACTGCAGGTTCTTGTTTCTCGCGGTAATAGAGGTGGGCTGTAAGCTTTTTACTATGTCTCTCATGTAACTGTTGTGGATCTGGATGCCCATAGTAATCCTAAAGAAGACACTCTTTGTGAACCTGGCCCTGTTATGGGGACCCCAGGAGTTCCCCAACGTATAGCTGAAGGCTAAACCGGAGAGATGGATTGATAATGGCGACAAAATAATGGGAGACTTGAATGTGGAGGACACTTTATACATATTTGAAGAATCCAGGATGCAGCTCGGGCTGCGAGTGGGGCACTTCATTCTTTATGCCAAACTGTCCAGGGCAACACATACAAAAATTGGAATGGCTCACTGTTAGACTGCACCCTATTGGATACACTGGCATTAACCATGGGGGGCTTGCTGCTGTCCTCATTGTATGAAATGTGGCATGGATTTGGTACTCTGCTTATGGATGATGACTGGAACAGAAAAATAGAATTTGTTCAGAGAGCATTGAGTAACACAGTAACCTCACCCTCTTTAAATATCTTCATGTAACTTACCCTATTCATATAATATTGCAAAAAATACCACACCTGTTTCCCCTTATCGCATTAGATTTAAATCAGATGATTTACTCAACTTAACTTGGTTATGCTGGACCATACAAATGTAGTAAAATATAGTTTATGTACTACAGATCGCAGTAGGTAATATGATTACGTTGGAGATTAAACATTGTATGCTGGGTCTACACCTTTGCCAATAGAAGAAATGCATGCAGTCAAGTCTGATGACATTAGGCTTAATTTTGGCCAAAAGGGATATATGAGTCCACTGAAACATTAAAGGGGTCCAGTATATAAACTTGATGTTTCATGAATTTCATCTGAGAAACTGTGTGTAAGCAGAATGAATTTCTAGTGTTTTAATGTAACAGTGACTACTAATGGTTTGCTGCTTTTTTAATGTGTTCTGTGTTTTTATGTTAGGAAACAAACAGGAAAAATACTTTCATTTAAAAAAAATATATGATTGTTCATTATGTTGTAATATTAATTAAGTATTGATTTTTGGGTCCCTCTGGCACAGTAGAAGTTCCCTGTTGTGTAAAGTGATCCTCCCACAAAGGACCTTTCGTTTAGAGCCTTTGCAAATTAATTCTAAGACTAACCTTTTGATCTTTCCTATGTAGTCTGTGGGGTGTTCGCATGCCAAATTTTAAATCCAAAGCTAATTTCTTATTTGATACTTGAACCACTCACTGTGATAAACCTCTGGAGTTTGTTGTGATTTTCTGAAGTAGTTCAACTTGAATCCCCATTTTATATAATTTCTAAGTTAATGTCTGCAAGATGGCAGTGAGAGTGCTTGACATGACTGTCATTCCAGCCAGTATTGGAAAGTTAGGTGGCACTACTCAAGAGATGACTGTGCGGAAAGGCTTTTACCAGGGCTCCAAAAATCCTAAAAATGGTTCTAGTCCTGCAGGTCTAGTACCTTGAAAAATCTCCTCGACATAAGTGCAACCTACTTGACCTCCGTCTCTGAAAGCGGAGTAAATGTGACAAGATAACAAGAATTAAAGGCATCTTTATTGCTCAATCACTTTGTGAGCAATAAAAATGCCTTTAAATCTTGTTATCTTGTCACATTTGCTCTGTTTTCAGAGACAGAGGATACAAGTTAGTATGTCTTCCTACTCGCCAGAAAGGGCAAGTAGGAGCTAAAAATAGCTTGCCCTCATTAAATTTACTTTGCAAATGCAAGCGGTCGAGTGGATTTTTCAAGCCCTGTTTTACTATTGTTTGTTTAAGTTATACAAACCTGAGGATTTTATGTATTTCGACATTCAGGACTTGTTGATGAGAGACCCTGACAGTATTGTCATTGTCCAAGCCCTTAGGGTACTGTCTGCAATTAGCAACTATAATCCTATGACAGTATTGCAATGTAGGATGAAATGTAAAATTTCCTAACTATCATAACAGAAAGTTTTAATTATATCAAGGACAGGTATGCGAGGATTTTGATTTATCTGTCTTCTCTTTTTTTTAGCAACCATTATCTAACATTCATTATTTAATCACACTGCTCATAGTCCTCTTATGCTACGGAAGCTGTCTCTATTCTCCATATTGATCTTCTTAGATGTTTTGTTTCGCAAAGGCCAACACTTTCAGTGTACCATAATCTTAACCATTATTGAGCAACTTTTAGGTATTCAACCATTTTAAATTTTATGGCATGACACAGAGGCTAACATTATGCAAATCTCCTTTATTGCCAAGCTCACAGCAGCAAAAATTGAAGAAATCTAGAACTTCAATAACATTCTGACAACTTATAAAATCCATCAACGCGTAGCATTCTCCCTTCTTTGTTGCTACTGCTCACAGATAAGTACACTTTCTTTAGTCTTCTTTGTTGTTAACATTATATGCTAATTTATTTATTCATTGCAACTGAGCTAACACCCCACCCGACCCCCTACCTATAATACCTCTCTCTAACCCTCTATTATTTCGCTGGGTTATTAGGAGGTAAACTACGGGAGGGTAGATGGTGCCATTTTGCTCATTCTTAGCGTAAATGTGTCAGCTCGGACCGGGGGTACCTCCCATCCCCGGACCCAAGGACGCACAAGGTATCTCTCTGCCCATTCAGGCAGAAAATTACCAAATACAGCGCATTGGCTCCTCTACCGAGCCTGACCTCTCTCTTTCTTCAGGCCTCGAGTTTGAGCTTGCAGGCTTTGAAAAACAAACCGGTTCAGTCCCGCTGCTACGGCAATGGGAACTATGGCAGAATCTTCACGCGACGCACTCAGCAAGAGACCGGCTTGCAGATACAAACATCTCGAGGCTGACGAACGCGCGTAGCAACGTGGTGCCTCTCACCAGCCTTGTAAATTAACAAACAAGACCAATCAGCGAGGACAGCGAACACTAAAGATCACATTGCATGCCCCGCTGATTCAACAAGGAAAAATAGAATAATAAGAATAAATTAATTTACCGACTGGTCCAAAGGAAATTATTCAGGATCTTCCCCCACACGCAGCACAGCGCTAAGAAAGATAAGAAAAAAAGAGACAAGAAATAGATATTAGAAACAAAGCAAGGACTATAGAGGAAAAGCCCTGAGAGACACTCAGCGACCGTCTTAAAACATTGGGAAGATAACACTGGGAAGACTACAACTCCTATTTAGATAGATTGGGAAACCAAATTAATTCTGGCAGTTGTAGTCAGACCAACTGATAAAAACTACTTTGTCAGACAGAATCCAACAGCACTGACAGCTATTTACTTGCCAGCATGTCCCTTGATCCCTCAGTGAGTAGCTTGGAGGATAGGATGGAAGGGTTGATAAATAAAACCATTAATAAAGTAATTGGGTCATTAGATTGCACAATTATTAAAAACCTGGATGCCCTTTCACAAGGAGGCTGGCCAACTGCTAGCTCAAGACACCCTGAAGAGGCAGACTGGGCAAATAAGGCCCTAAGGAAAAGGATCCCTGGGGAGAATGCAACAAAAAGGCTTAAACAGAACAAACGCTCCAACCTAATGACTTCACGCATTGGCGGTGAATTAGACTGTGCCTTGGGCACTACAGATGGGCACCAAAAAAGCACAACAACTACCCCCTTTGAGAACGACGATGATTTAGAGGATGAAATTGACCTGTCCGACTCATCCGACTTAGATGCGGACATTGATGATATCGAACAAGAGAATATTGATAGCAATGACGAGGCACCAAATGCCTCCGGGTCTAAGATGGGCATTATGGACTAATTTGGAAAAAAGTATGTCCGACCCACTTCGGATCAAACACCCCCTGTCCCCAGAATGGACCCTTTCCAACACATTGTGGAGTATCTCTCCTTTTGGCTTCGCAAGGAAATACCCAAAGAAGTCAGATCACGCCTGAGATCTGAATGTCCACACCCCTCCTTACCAGACAAGGTCGCCTCAACCCCTGAACTAGACCTAAAGGTAGTGATTGCCGTTTATCGCTAAAGGAGGAAAAGACCCTAGGAGAGGTATGGATGGATAAGGGCTTAAAGGCATGCCAGGAACGCCTACTTGATTTGATTGGACCGCTCACAAAAATGTTCAAAATGGCAGAAGGGGCCTACCTTGATGACTCCCTAATTGACCTAAAAGAGTTACGTCAATGGGCGCAAAGAGCCATCTGCCTCCTAGGCAGTGCCAACACAGCCCTCTCAAACGAGAGAAGGAAGAGCGTTCTGCTCAAAATAGATCCGAAACTAGTAGAATTAGCCACAAAAGAAGAAGGATCTTCGGCTCTAGAGCTACTCTTTGGAGATGACTTCATTAGAGACATGGCATATATGTAGAGGCTTTCAGCTCAATCCAAAAGTCCCAGAAGGACATCAAAAGAGTATTCCAAGAGAGAGTTTTTGGGAGGGTAGGAATAACAAAGGGTCGGTTCCCCGGCCGTGTCCAGGGCTCTTCAAGACCCTACATGGGATACGGCCAAAGATTCCAACCAGGTTTTGGCTCGGACTCCACCATCTACTCACAGAAACAAAGAGCTTGTGGGAGAGGCGACAAAGAGGTTTTTCGGCAGGCAAGAATTACCAAAGAATTTTCACATACCTATATAAAGGTAGGCGGGAGTTTGGCCCAATTCTCTGGGTACTGGAATGTGATGACACAAGATCCATGGTTTCCAAACCTACTGGAAATGAGTATAGACCTTCGGATTTTAATACCAAAATTCAAGGAAATAATAACAGGCCCAGAAGGAGAACCAGACCCTCTAGAAGACCAAGGTCCTTCGGACACTGATGACTTGGAAGATTTCAAGAGACAGTAGCAGATCGCAGGCCTTTCAGCAGATGCCTTCAAACACATATCAGAATCATGGGCATCTGGCACAAGAAAATCATATAGGCTGGCTTGGGAGAAATGAGTTAGTTGGTGTCTTCAACTGAATAACTATCCTGTGTCAACTAATTCAGTGCTTGTAATTAACTACTTATCCAAATTATTCACATCAGGACTCTCTTACAGAACAGTCAATGTTTATAGGACAGTGGGGGCGCTAGAGGGCACGCACACGGAATGGCCGCCTAACTGTGAGGCTCCCGTTCCCTGGAGCATTGATCCTTAAATAATCCTACCCTACTGGAGGGTGAACTCTCTCAAAAGTAGCTGCATCTGCGCCGTGTGAGATCGCCCACACTCGGTCCAACTCTTGGATCTCTGGAGGTGACCGGGACCGAGAAAGCGTCCTTACAACATTCGCCGGCAGTGCCCCTGGAGCTGGTGAGACGGCAGGATCGGGCGCCGATTGTCACGCAAGGTCGGTGCTTGCCACGTGGCGGCGGGCCCGGCTGCGGAAACTGCTGCACCCCTGGCTCTTGTCCTAGCGATCGGCCCCTTCCCTTACCTGCTGTGAGCCCCCCCGGAGTCCCGGCGGCGATCGTGATCCTACACCCGGCAGGAGTATTGAAGTTGGACGGAGGAGCCCCGCGGGACTTGCTTTGTGCGGTGGCCGCCGTTGGGAACGCCACCTCTACTGCCCCGACCCCCGTCAGCGGCACGAAGGTACGGGGTACGGCTAGGGGCAGGGAGATTATCCTGTGGACCTCGGAGGAGTGGCAGCTCGAACTGGTTGCTGCTAGAGGCTGTGGGGGGCGGCCCTGCTTAGAGGGGTTTCCCGATCCTGCCGGGAGTTGCGCACGGCGGGGGATCGTGTGCCCGCTGTGGCGCCGCGACGAGCGCTGCGCTGCAGAGATCGCAGGAGATCGCAGGCTCTCTGACCCCCTGGGAGAGCATTGAGCCTGGCTCGCCCGGAGCTGGTGGGGGCGGCGAGGGGGCCGCACTGGTGGCCGCTACCTACCGAGAAGCTCTCTACGTGGCTCTGCTCTGTCGGCCCGTGGCGGCGCTCCGGCCTGTGATGATGAAGCGGCCGAATACTCCTGGGTACTGATCGCATAGCGTTGCCTGACACAGAAGCGTTCTCAACACACGGTGATTCCGGCTTTTTCAACCACATACTAGGTCTAACTGTCCTGTGATACAAGCGGTGCATGAAATTCGTGGTTGGGTGCTGGGCTAGGAGAGCCTGATTTCACTATATGCGGCTTCTGGTTGATATTGACTGAGACCTGTGAGTAATCCTTGTTATATGTCGCTTCCCCTGTACCCGCGACTTGGTTGAGAGGCTCGCTGTGCAGCCTCTTGATTTGGTGAGGATTTATTAGTGCGAAAGGTCACGAGACACACTACTGGAAGAGCATCTTGCTCGGAGACGGATTAGAGGGTGTCACGACGCCTTACTTGGCCAAGAGGCACTCACCATCGCATCAGTGAACCCCAGGGCTGCGGGCAGTGAGAGGCGCAAAAGCACGATGATGCGCCCTGAAAACCGCCAGACAAAAATAAACTTTGAGGGCGCGAAGAAGGGATCGAAGTCGGTACCCGCCGAGCCGGGGCCCAATGGCGCGGACCTTACTGCTGCAGCCTCTCCCTCTCAGGAACTAGACATGCACCGTCTGCTTCAGGAGATGCGACAGGGTTTCGCCACTGTGGTAGAGAAAGTGGACAGGATGTCCTCCATGATGGATGCCCTAGTGCATAAAGTAGACCAACATGAGGAGCGGATAACAACAACGGAGCAACGGATTTCGGACAACGATGACATCACCGCCTCCCATACATCTCAACTAGCCCGCATGGATAATCTACTACGAGTTATAGCGGCCAAGAACAAGGACTTGGAAGCCCGTAGCAGACGCAACAACATCCGCGTTACGGGCGTTCCGGAGTCCACAGACACTGGCAGGATGGAACTATATGTGGAGAAGCTCCTCAAAGCGTCGGTGGGGGAAGATGCCTTCTCACCTCAGTTCATTGTGGAAAGGGCGCATAGGTCGCTGGCTCCTGTCCCTAAACCAGGAATGCCGCCTAGGCCAATCATCGCTCGTCTGTTGAATTATCACGACCGCGACGTCGCATTGAGAGCAGCTCGAACCAACCAGAACCTGCATTACAACGGCGTCACCTTTTCTATCTATCCTGATTTCACTCCCCTAGTGCAGGAGTAGAGGCGCAAATTCCTGAATGTAAAAAAGAAACTACGAGAGGCCCAGCTGGACTATGCTCTGCTCTACCCGGCGAAGCTGCGGGTGACACACCAAGGAAAGCAGCGATTTTTCACTAATCCGCAAAAAGCAGAAGATTACTTGAAAGCACTCCGCAAAGCACAGAGGGAAGGTCGGGGTGGCAATGCGGACCTCGAAGACGACCCACCAATGGCAGAAGATGGCAATTGATGCGTAGCGACCCTCATGGACCAGACTGCTCGGGTTCTGCCCTGTTGGGCTTGAACCTTCAGACACTAAACCAGATAGCTTGGACACTCTACTGCAGTGTGGGACTACTTAACTCCTCCAGTGGTAAAGTATTCCAGGGACCACTATCCCTGCCCTGGCCTCCACCGAGGGTGGTACAGTACGGGAGGCTACCGGAGGGAGAAGTGGCTGTGCGCCCTTGATGTTGTTTCCCCTACGGGTATACCCCACTCGTGGGCACCAGTTGTGGAAGTTGTGGGGAGGCGTGGGGACGGGTGGCTACTGGCATGATTGGGATGCAGTAGTGGGAGGGGGGTTGAGTTCTTTTGGGGAGGGAGTTTGGTTTGACGGGGAGGAAGGGCGGCTTGTTGGTCGTTGTGGTGTTCGGTATCACCTGAGAAAAGATGGTTTTCTTGTATCTACTATGGCATGCTACATTTTTATGGGATACCCTATCTTATGGCAGGTCCGGGGTCTGATGCACGATTAAGCTGTATGTCATGGAATATAAGGGGTCTTAATAATGCTAAAAAGTGCCGAAATGTGATTGCATACTTAGATCGCCATCAGGTGCAGGCTGCCATGTTGCAGGAAACACACATATCACCGCAGGCACGCACTACTTTTGCGAGCAAATGGGCTAGAGCTCGTGTTTTCTCTTCTTATTCTACCTATGCGAGAGGAGTTGCTATCCTAATTAAACGCAGTGTGCCATTTCAAGCGTGTGGTGAGCTGACGGATGCAGAGGGCCGCTTTGCCCTGATGTGGGGGCGTTTATGCCGTGACACTATCACTTTAGTAAATTGTTATGCACCTAACATGGACATGCCCTTATTTTGTTTACCACACCATGGGCCAAAATTCTGGACGTAGGGTCCCGACATGTTATTTTGGGGGGGAGACTTTAACTTAGCACTGGTGCCTCAATTAGATAGGGCAGACGGAGTGATGCATTACAAACCTAGGTCCAGGGAGGATCTGGAGGGCGTGATCTCGGAGGGTGATCTGGTAGACGGCTGGCGCTATCTACACCCTTTCCGAAAGGAGGGCACACACTTTACATCACTGACAGGCACGTGGGCACGACTGGACTACATTTTTACGTCTAGAGAGATTTGTGCGGGGTGGCTGAGGTGGTGCACCTCCCGAGGACATACTCTGATCATAGCCCGGTCCTGATGCACCTGCAGGTGCCTGGATGGGACAATCCTAGACCACACTGGAGGTTGCAGCCAGCGGCCCTATTAGACACCGTGTTCCGCACAGAACTTGGTGAGGAAATTGCCGCTTTCTTTCCTAGAAACAAGGGTTCTGTAGACTCGGTCGAACACATTTGGGAGGCATTCAAGGTGACAATCAGGGGATATTGCATATCAAAGAGCTTCGGGGTTCTGGCCGACATTCAACGGACAATCCGCACACTCGATAGTGAGGACTTGGAGGCTCGGATGGTAGAGGGAGATAGTTCTGACATCCACGCAGAGTTTAGAGACAAACTGACACGATATGAGGATGAAGCAAACAGGGAAGCAAAGTTCAAAGGGAAACACTGGCAGGCGAGAAAATACTGTGAGGGAGACAGACCAGGCAAGGCCCTGGCAGTGTTGACGCGCACCCCGCACAATCATAACACAATTCTGGAAATTTTGAACGACCAGTGGCATACAGTCAGAAACTCTGATGACCTACTCACCGCTTTTGTTTCTCACTATCATGCGCTGTACACCACAGCCACGGCCTCTGACGTACCATATGATGACTTTCTTGGCGATGTAGCTCTCTGCTGGCTCCGTGATGGCGACAGGGCCTTCCTGGCCGCCCCCATCGAGCTGGATGAAATCCGAGATGCTATTATGTCGCTCAAAAATGGGAAGGCGCCTGGACTAGACGGGATCCCTGCCGAGTTTTATAAAACATACATAGACATTATGGCCCCTGTCCTCCGAGAGGTCTTTGAGGAATCACTGGCTGACGGAATCCTCCCCAGCTCAATGCGCGAGGTCGTAATTACCTCGCTATTAAAGCCTGGCAAGAACCCCAGCACCTGTGATTCTTATCGCCCGCTTTTGCTCTTGAATTGTGATGTTAAAATACTGGCGAAGGTGCTGGCTACCAGACTGTCTCTTTTGATGACCCGGATTGTATTACCTGACCAGTCTGGCTTTGTCCCGGGTCGATCCACCTCCCATAACCTACGCACTCTTTTTTTTCCCTGCTTTACACAGTGCACCCCGACCTTCCAGTTGCAGCGGCTTTTCTAGACGCCACTAAAGCCTTCAACTCGGTCGAGTGGCCATACTTGTTCACCTTCCTAGCGCGCATGGGATTCCCTAAATTATTCATCTCCTGGGTCCAATTGCTATATACGCAACCAACAGCGAAAGTCCTGATTAACGGCCGCCTTTCCACCTATATTGCCATTTCCAGGGGCACCCGACAGGGATGCCCGCTATCCCCTCTTCTGTTCGCGATAGCCGTCGAGCCACTGGCCTGTAGGCTCCGTCAGCTGCACCGTGAGGGCGCGATTCGCTGCTTCCGGCGACAGATTGATGTATCATTATATGCTGACGATATGACGCTATTTGTCAAAGACCCAGCACGTAACCTAAATCCCTTGCTCAGGGAATTTGTTGTGTTTGGTAGAATGTCTGGTGTGAACATAAGCTGGGCCAAGTCACAATTTTACCCGCTCACGGATGCGGTCGCAGACTTCCCCCTTGACTTTCCTTTGGAATGGTGCCACTCGGACCTACGTTACCTGGGTATCCAAGTCTCGCGTGACAAGGACGAGACGATACGCTTAAACTACGGTGTGGCAGTCACGAAACTTACCGCATTGGTAGATCGATGGATCTCCCTCCCCCTCTCCATGGCAGGTAAGGTGTCGCTTATCAAAATGGTGGCTCTCCCCCGGTTTCTTTATCTATTCCTTAATATCCCTTACTACCCGGGTGCGTTTTTCTTTAAAACATTGAAGTCAGAACTTTGTTGTTTATTTTGGGGGGGTAAGAGCCCGCGGCTGAGATGGTCCATGCTGATTCAACCATACGATAAGGGGGGTTTCGATATACCCGACTTTGAAGCTTACTACATATGTGCTGAAGCGCATTACGCCTATCACTGGATGATTCCCACTCCATTTATGCCTCAATTGGCGGTGGAGGACTGGATTGCGAACCCTCTTCCCCCTCAATGGGCTCCTCCATTGCCCCGTGTCCTTCATAACAACACCGCATACTTCCGTCACATGCACTATAGATGCCTGGCGCCGCATGGCTAAAAGACAGGACTGCGGCTTGCTATATTCTCCCCGGTTGCCGCTGGCATACCACCCTAAGCTTGACCTCCTACAGAACGTGGCTTCCGATTGCTCTGTGAGCACCTACGAATCGCCTGCTGGGGTGACCTCTTCTCCGCTGGCCAATTAAAAACTGCGGAACTGTTCTTTACTGCTCACAACCGCACTCCGCTCGATGTATTTTACTACCTACGACTGCGCCAGGGGATGAGGGAAATCCTACCTGACTTTCCTAACGAACCTGAGGTCCTATCTCCGCTTCACTTCATGCTATGCTCGCAGGACGGCTCACATTTGGTATCGGGCATGTATCGCCATATCAGGGCGACTAGTCCGGGACCGGAGGCCTTGGCCCGATTACATTGGGCTGCTGAACTAGCAACTGAGAGTACTGACGAACAGTGGTTATACTGCTGTAACCTCACGGCCCGAATATCAGCCAGTAGCAGGCTCAAGATGCTCCACTACACATTCTTGCAGCGACTATACTACACCCCGGTAAAAAAATACAGGTTTCGCTTGTCTGATAACGATAGATGCGAGCGTTGCCGTGCGGAACATGCAGGTTTCTTACATCTTGCCTGGGAATGCCCCCTTGTCCACACCTACTGGCAGCAGGTGCACGGCGCCCTTGAATCAATGAATGGGGAATCCGTAAATTCTGATCCATTACTGATGCTCCTGGGATACACACCACACATCCCCAAGACATGCAGGAAATTCTTAGATATTGCACTACTTCTTGCAAAACGGCAAGTTGCATGTAGGTGGGGTCGTGGTAGAACCCCGAAGTTTAAGGATTGGCTCGCAGATATGACTCATAGTGAGGAGCAGCACGCAATTTTTACTGAATTAATCCCGATCTCTAGCAGGCCAAAGGACATTTGGGGTCCCCTAGTCAGCTACCTACTGGTCCAGGCAGATCAAAATGAAGGACTGGGTGGGGGTGGTATCCGGAGCGGCAATGATGTCCAGGTGTGACGAGTTTATCCATACAGATAAAATCACCTTTAGATTATGATCATTTGCTACATATGTGATTGTATAATTTACCGACTAGCATGGCTTACCACTGATCACTGTTGATATGTTTAAACACACCAGATGTTCCCCTTGCATTCCACTGTTATGAGCTGTGACATGGTTTCCTCCTAATGTATGCCAGCAATATGACACTACCCCTGATTGACGAACAATGTACTCACTCTGATGACCACCCGCCGCTGTCTTCATGCTGTTAAACTGCCATGTACTATCAATGACGAATGTTCCAGGTATTGCCTCACTGAACCGTAATACCGAACCCTTGTATTGTTCTGTGTTGACAAATCAATAAACAGAGTTTACAAAAAAAATGTTTATAGGACAGTGATTGCAGCAGGCCACTGCCTTTTAGAAGGAGTATTAGTGGGACAAAACTTACTAACCCAAACAATTATGTGAAGTATGCGGGTACCAAAGCACTCTACTGTAAAATATGCCGCTCTATGAGATGTTCTGCAAGTTCTAGTAGGTTGTGGTGAACATTCAAACTTAACCCTAAAACAAATATCCTACAAATTCACAGTTTTACTCTACCTGATATCTTTTAGACAAACCTCAGACGTAAAAGCCTTAGATATTAGCAGTAGGGCCTACCAACCTGAAGGGGTTGGCTTTTACTTAAAAAGACAAACCAAGACAATGTCAACCTCTATTTTTTCATTTTTTCCCCTCAGAATGAAAGACTTTGCGTGGTGAAATACTTGCTGGAATATGAGAGGATGACTGCGACCCTGTGGGGAAACACAGGTCAAATGCTGTTAATCTATAGCTCACTTCATAAGGCAGTCTCATCCCCCACTTTAGCCAGATGGGTTAAAGAGGTAATGAAAGAAGCAGGTATAGACACTACTATATTTGGTGCGCATTCCCTTAGGTGTGCCTCAGCATCCAAAGCTTTCTTCCTAGGGGGAGGCCTACAAAATATCCTTAGAACTGCAGATTGGTCCAATGAAACAATGTTTAAGAGCTGCTACTTTAGACCTATTACAAGCTCTATTGAAAATGTGTTAAATGCACTTTAAGCTTGCCTAATGTTAGCCTCCGTGTCATGCCATAACATTTAGATTTTTCACAGCCTGATGGGCAGAAAATCTGGATTTTATTAAAAGACACAGAGGCAAAGATTATCCCACCACAGAAAACCGTCCAAGTATTAGAAGTTATCTGGTTCGGTTTTTGTAACACCAACAATCAGAATGCTACATGGTGATGGATTTTATAACTTATTAGATGTTATTGAAGTTCTAGATTTCTTCAATTGTTAATGCTGTGAGCTTGACAAAAAAGGAGATTGGCATAATCCTAGCCTCCGTGTCTTTAATAAAATCCATCTTTTCTGCCCATCAGGCTGTGAAAAATCGACATTTTCCAATGCATTTTCTGCACAGTATTCAACATGAAATGAACTGCTTTAAACATAACACTTCATCAAGTAACAATTCAATAAAGTATTTACACCATACGCAGTGACAGAGCTGTTATCTATTAGTTCCTTACCTCTACCTGGGTGGGATACATTCTCTTCTGATCATTGCAAAGGGGAAACACCTTAAAAGGATTGCATATGGAGATACATGTTTGTCGTTCTCATAGTGCGGAGGTAAAATTCATCCATTTTGTCCACATAGACCCTGATATACCTAACTACACACAATTTTGGTGTATCATTAAAAGCAAGCTAAGAAATCACTGTAGATTTGCATTTAGTTCTTGCAGAAGAGAGGTAATCCCGCAACGGTTAAATAAGATTCCTATAATGTCTAGAGCCCTGACATTTGAAACTCCCTTTCAAGAGATTAAACACTGCAACACATCTATATTACCTGATAGTTCCTTTCTGGTAAGATACTTTTCTCTCCAAGACAGTAAAATATTTAGGACCTTATTCAGATCCTAGACAGATGACTATCTAGGTTCTGGGGTAGCAAACAATGTATTCCCCTTATCAATTTAGTCACTAATGGGTGTTCTCCAACTGAAGACCATTCTGTGGGATATACCCTGCCAAAATGGTAGATCTGAAAGTATTCACTGATATATAAGCCATTATTCTGTGGGTGATGCTCACATGCATTTAATAATTGCACAATGTCAGATCCCACAGGATCCACATCCCTCTCCGAACACCAGTCCATCCATCTCAACCAGGCGGATCTACATTGTTTAACCATTCATTTGTCTAGGCCTTTGGCAGAATTTGTTCTGCGTCTTGCAAATTTCTAGGGACTTTCCCCCGTTCCCTGTAATCCTCCATGCCATGAGACATAGTTTACAGGACTTTTCAAAGGCGGTGTGCATTTCCTAGGGGATTCAGAAGAAGGTCTTGAAACTGGGAAAATGAATTAAAGAGTCCCAAGAAGGTTCCATCACAGCTGAATACCAGACTTAAGACCTATATATTGGCGTGATGACTCACACATTCGCCCTCTGTCTTCTGACCTGCTCTTACGATCAAAATTCATTTACTTACATGACTGAAACTCTGCAGGCATATATTGTATTGCATCTGGAATTTACAGTTATTTAGCTGTACTATTGATAATTACTTTGAATGAGTTCCATGTGATCTTTTGTTATGGTTTGTTTAAATATTGAAGTTCGCATGGACATTTGGGTTGCTCTTGTTTACCAGAGATACTGATAATCTTGTGTTCATTGCAAATGGGGGAAATGCATACCCCATCTCTCAGCTTCAATCCTGAAGGAAGGTGTCTGTTGACTGCAGGTCCTGCCTCCAACCGAAGTACCTGTGCACTTGAGAATCCACTCTCAAGGCAAACAGGTCCATCGTGAAAGGGTCCCATCTGTTCTCTATTTTCTTGAGTATCCTTGGGTTTAGTTTCCATAGAGTCCTATATTGTGAGTGCTGTGAATGCCAGGCTGCTATTTTGTTGGCAGTCCCCAGGAGGTATTCTGCCATCACTGAAATTTTGTTGAGCAAGCAGAAATGCCAGAAACTTTTGGTCGTCGTCATCCCAGACTGTTGATATACTGCACCACTGAAATGCCCATTTAATGTAGTATATGTAATATTGCATTGTAATGAACTATTATGTCATATATATGCAAAGGATGAACAAATTGTAAATCTGCTATTTGTTGCCTTCGTTGAATTGTGTGCCGGGGCCGTGATTCATGCAGACATTGAGTGGGTCATGATGCCCCTCCACTCGCTCATGAGATTACACATGTATAATAGACTATGTTAGCTGGGAGAATTCCATTTCCCAAGCCAGCATATAAACATTATTGCTAAAACAATAATTAGCAAATACAAAAGTGCAGTTTTGTAAGGATTGTGCAAGCATATAAACACATTGTGAACCTGAAAAATGTCCTTAAATATAGAACATTAGTAAAAGCTCCTGCTTATATACTCCATCTATTGTATTTATTTATAGAGTGCATGGGTACCCCAGCAGGGTTTCCCACCACTAGCAGAGAGAAGAAGAACGGGGACCAGAGAACCAGCAAAGTCAAGCCTTAAGCATTTTCCTAAATATCCCATAAGGGTTCCAGAGGTGAAGAGAGAGGGACAATAAGTTCCATAGCTTAGATCCTAGAAACACGAAGGGCCGCCTGTCCTCTCTTGGCAATATGAGTTTCAGAATAGTGGCTAGATTAAGCTCACTTGGCCGGAGTGCCCACTTGGGGTTATACGGGTAGATCAGAGAGCGAATACTTGCAGGCCCTGATTTGTTCAAGGCATAATAAACATAGCATAGAGATTGACATTTAATGTGTTTTGTTATTGGAAGCCAGTGCAGGCAATGAAGAAATTGCGCAACTGAGGCACTGCAAGGAATATGGCAAAGAAAATGTTCTGCAGCATTCTGAACAGTTTGCAGTCGCTTTATTCAGGTGTTTGTGGCACCCAAATATAGCGGATTACCAGGGCCTGGATAATAGCATTTTGGGACTTGGAAGCTAAGAGCTACAGTATCTTTCTCAAACATCTTAGCAGGCTGAAACAGCAAGCCGTAACCTTAGTGATTTGCTGCTCCATGGTTAATTTGTGTTCCAAGTAATAACCCATATCCTTAATCGCCTACTTGGGGTTAGGGCATTTGCCTAATTCCTCAGGCCAGCAATGAGGACTCCCTGCTGAAGCAACACTTCTGTCTTATGTTAAGTTTCAAACAATAGAGCCTCATCCAATATGCCACATACTTTAAATAGTGTACTAAATTGGAGGTAGTACTGCAAGCTTTTGAAGAAAAGGATATGATAATGCTGTGTGTCATCAGCGTAGGAATAAATCGACAATCCATGATTTACCATATGTCCGCCAAATGTCTGGCATAGATATTAAACAATGTAGGACTCAATGAGGTGCCTTGAGGGACTCCATGTGGTAGCCAGTGCACCGAGGATTCATAGGCTTGAGCGATAACCTGAAAAGAGCGTTCTTTCAGGAAGGATTGGAACCAGGTGAGAGCTGCACTTTGAATGCCAACATCTCCAAATTGCTTGTGAAACACCAATGATAAACGGTGTCAAAGGCGGCACTTAAATCTAATAAAATAAAGGCTGTGGTATGTTGTTGGGTGTTCCTTGGCACCTAACAGTGTAGACATGGTGCTATGTTCCAGTCCAAATCCAAACTGAGAGGAATGCATCTGCCCCACCTCTTCAGCCAATTATTTGTATATGAACTCCTTTGTAGCAGTAACTTCTCCCCAGTGCATAACTTACCTTTAATATTCCGTTCTTGGCTTTTTTCTAACTTGTTTGGATTTCTGTTGGTTATAGTTGTTTTTAAAATGTTGTGTGTTCTGTGTAACGTTGATGAAGAACTTCGCCATGTTTTATGTCCTTGTTTGCGTGCACTTCATAAAAATGCATACTCACATAAATAAATATTGTATCATCATACCAAGGGGCAACATCGAACGGTGATGATGAAAGCCAACAACAGTATCAGAAAATGGGATTATCATTTGTTAGGTTTCTCACTCTCCTCTGTTGCAATGCTGGATACACCCACTTCTCTTTACTTATGTTATGCTTTAAATTATGATATACCACTATGATCATTTGAGTTTTTATAATGTCTCTTCCTCCATAGTTTTAATGGCTTTTGAAGACTAATAAACTAACTTATATTTTTAATGGCCTAAGCACCACCATTGTTTCTGTATAAAATGCTTTCCTTGGAAGTGGAGTTCTTTGTGTTAAAGTCAGATACAGTTCTCAAATCACAAGAGGTTTTTAGTAACTAAATATTCTATGGTTAACTGTTGTTATCAAAATATGATTTTTTGCATTTTATTTAAGATCAGTAATGCTAAAAGTTGGATATATCTATCATACGGATGCATGTTTGTAATATCCTACCTTAGTCGATCAAGAAACCTTTTGCAGTGAATAATTTGTATAATTGCATAAAATGATCTGTCTTTTACTAATCTGTTGCCCTTCACTTTTTATCTGTTTTTTCTTTCATTAATTGCTTTCCCCCCGATCTTGTGATGTTTGTTTTATTATAATATTCATCTTAAGGGATACCATCTTAATTCATATGTGTAATTTCTATGACACCTATTGAAAACATGGATTAATACAGCCTATTGATAGAGCATATTTGAGTACACAAATATTTTGAACTATCTCTTGACCTTCCAAACTTTTCGCTTGTCTGCCATTATTAACTTTGAATAATCATAGCATTGTCATGTACTTGCCCATCATTCCATAAAAATCTTCCCATGCACAAACTTCCAAAACATATTGTAATTCCTCTAGCTTTATTTGTGAAAATAAATATACAACTACTTTGATTACTCCATAGACAACCACTTGATATATTTCGCTATGGATGTTCTATTAATCTGTGGTTTTGATACCAGTGGAGAAAGTATGCTGGTATACTTTAACATCTGCTTAAAGAATGGAGAACCTTTAAGCCCTTGGAACAATGGCTCATATACTGCGGAAAAAAGATTCAGAGCAGGGATATAATTCGGAAGGAATTTTAGAGATGCAAATGCAGACTGTGTAGCGGTCTCCTGTGCAAAATATCCACGGTTAGTAAGTCGATTTCCTCAATGTTTGTTTTTAACTTGGGCACCATAACTTTTAAGTATACAATAGTTGAAAGCGGATGAGTCATTCAAAATTTACTATAATGCTTTATAAATCCGGATTTAATGGTTTTTACTAATAGCCACTCCAACATATCAAAAACACAGAAGTGTGCTTGGTGAGAGAGACATAATTTAAAAACAAATTATAAAGATGGGTCAGAGTTCTTTTTTTTTTAATGGAGAAAGTAGGGATAACAGAAAATATGTTAAAAACGTGTCCTAAAATGTTCAGATCTTTCCGCCAAACATAGGGTGTCCCTGTTTGATGGCATTCAGTAATTCCTTTAAATGACTGCAGAGTTTATCCTTGACAAACGTCATCTCTGTTTTGATTGTATCATTTTAGTGGGATCAACACTTATGGGGTTTAACCTCTAGCGATATATGATCAGGTGACTAAAATCACAAAACCCTTTTTTTCCAGAAAAAAAGCCAGACGTTAGTAAGCACATCCATATAAAATGAAATGCATGTACAACATACGGTGCTTCGAACAGAAATGCTCAGGCACATAGGCACAATTTCGTTGTAGTTGATCCTTACAGTCCACTTGTTGCTCCTGTTTATCCCAACACAGATTTGAAAAGTGCTACCTTATGTGGACAACTACACCAGATTATTGTGTACACCACCACATTTATGTTTTATATTCACCATCAAATTGTACCTGATCACTCTGACTTATTTGGTTTAACTTTGGTCATGTAATTCTGAATTCTTCACTTTGCGGTCTCAGGTTGGAAGTGCAATGGGTTTGTGACAAACTGACCTGACAAGCTGGTAATGGGCCTTTCTAATCGCAGGTGGGTACAATCTGCCTCTATTTCGATTAACATTTTAATATTCTGTTGTACTTGATCCATGTGTTTTAGACGTCTTTCTTGAAGTCTTCATTGTTTTCAGACTCTGAAGCTGTATTATTGCCTCTTAAACCAGAAAATAGTCATGTCAAATATAGTAGTCAGAACAAATCATTCTAAAGGCAATTAACTCTACTTTTAATTCATAAAAAATATTTTTCCTATAATGTCTGTTGTATCTAAAACTCTTATCTTGTCAAATAGGGACTCAATTTGTCCTTTCAATCTTTCTGTTGAAATAACGTCAGTCACCAACTTTGAGATGGGAGCGCAACAACTAGTGAGCCATCTGACTAAAGAGTATTTTAACAACCTTTTCTTTCTTAACAATATTATTGTACAACATTTAAGAGCATATTTTAAACATTTTTAATAGAAGAAAACACCCCATTGTTTTTACTCAATTCAATTAGTAAATTAATTAAATAGGCCAAGAGCAGTTTTACATGTGGGATGTTATCCGCGGTGAATAAAAAGTTTTCATTCTTATTTCTACCCCTGTAGTAATACAATTCCACACAATAACCACAGACGGGAAGTAATAGGAGAAATGATGGGCTATGGGGAAAAGGGAGAGGGTGTTAGGTTGCATAGAGAGGGGAACAAAAATCACAGTGTTATACTTTTATTAGAAAATCAGAAGCCTTTGCTATGCCTATCTACGGGGCTCATTACGATGGCGTAATGATTGCCACCGCCGGGCCAGTGATGGCGATCGTTAACGCCATCGTAATGAGAATTACCCACCGCCATAGTAGGATGGCGGTGGGTATCGTGGCGGACGCAAAGTCTGTCCGCTGCTTGTTACGATTGCCTGCCGGCGGAGCTGGGCCACTAATATGGTGGCGGTGCCTAGCAGGCACCGTCCGCCATATTAGGATCAGGGCATTGGACAGGCTTTTCCATGGTGTCGATGCCGCCATGGAAAGGCTGACTGGGATTGGTTTGGGGGCCCGTTGCGGGCTCCCTCTGTGGGGGTGGTGGAGGCGGGGTGCACTGGGGGGGGGGTACCATGGTAGCCAGCAGCACCGTCCGCAATGGTAAAAGGCCAGGATGCTCCCGCCAGTATGGCGGGCGCATCCTAATTGGGCTGGAGGGACCACCTCATGTCTGGCGGGCGGTCCCATCACTGTTATGATAGCGGGCAGATGCCTGCCATCATAATGAGCCCCAAAGTCGCACAATAATATGACATCACCTATGTTCTGTGGTTTACTTAATTTCTGTACAGAAGAACACAGCACTTCAAATGGAAAACATGTACTCTGAAGATGTCCCATTAACAATGTGTGTGCGGCTGGGTCCTTCCCTAGTCCCCTTGGTTTTAGATGTGTACATATGCCCTTTGATATAACTAATTCACTCTTATGGTTGCAAGGCTCTGTTATGCAGATAATGCCCAGGTCCTTGTTCATCCTCAGAGGTGCTCCATTATTTGTGTTAGCGGTATGTCATTGGATGGAGTACAACTTCTTAAAGCTGAATGTCAATAAGAGAGGTTTAATTCTTATAGACAAAATAAAGAACTTTGAGATTAATAATTTTAGTCCTTCAGTATGAAACTTCCATCATCTCCCCCAATGAAAGCAAAATCTATGGGTATTCTAATATACTCTGAATTGTCACTATGCCTCTCTATCAATAAACTTTACAATTCAAGCTGCTACACTATGCAGCTGCTAGAACTAGCATTTTTGTATATTGTGTTTCCCCTTGCATGTTGTCAAAACTTTATTATTGCAATATTCGTTATATATGTCTCACCACAAACTTACTATTTAAGTTCCAAAGGGTACAGAATGCACCAGTCTGCCTGGTCTGCAATTAACACATTTGATCCCGATGCACTTAGACATCTTCACTTGGTAGTCATGGAGGAAAGAATTGACTTCAAATACCTGTGCCTCATTCATAAAGCAGATTACCTCTCATATACGGCCATCATAACAAAATAAATTGAACCTTTACAAACCATGTTGTAGCTTGCATTCTGAAAAGCAAATGCTGCTACAAGTACCAGCAATGTTAAGAAGCTATTTGGTAGGCCGTTGCTTCAGTTTCTTGGAAGATAAGTTGTGGAACGGTCTACCTTTAGCCTTAAGATCACTCATCATCTCTCTTTTAAGAGCACCCTTAAAACCTGTTTATCAAGTCTACTCTTCTTAAATATCATCTTCTCTGGTTATTGTTTAGTAACACTAGGGCACTTCTAGTGGCAAAGTGCCTTATAAGAATGTAAATGGAATAAAACTAAACTGTTTAATTGTGGATATACTTGGAGTTCGCATTTTAACTCTTTCAGCTAATTAACACTCTGTTTCTTGTAATCATTTTGTAGCAGTGTTATATGTTCTGAACCATGGCCATGCGCTAATCCTTTAACAGTGACAGCTCTGATGATAAATTCTACATTTAAATATGTAATTGTAAATTAAACACTCTTCTCTAGTATGTATTATCCTGTCGGATTGATCTGAAAAGAGGTATTCATATGCTAATGGACCTTTATTGGCAGTAAAATGTTATACCTTATTTGTGCTAAGTATGAGCCTTTATCTTTATTTGGATTAGGCAGCCGTGTTGATTCCAAACTCAGAATGGAGCTACCTCAGTCTGCCTTGCCGTGACACACAGTTCCCTTTGATTTTACAAGAGTGAAGACAAACTATATACCTTGTTCACCCAGACAAGGCCTCTGCCATTTGGGAATTTATTTATTTATTTTTAAGTGCCAAGAGCAGTACTTTATACTTTATTGATGGACTGCACGATTACTTAAAAGCTTTACAGTATAAAAAAATAAAGAACATCCCCCCTGCCCCCCGACGTACCCCATCCACACATAAAATGTAGATATCACTTTGAGTTAACATAGTGACAATTAATACTGCTTAATTGTCCAGAGCAGGGTTCTTTTAAAAGGAGGAGAGTATGGTCACTCCATTGTTCCACAACAGATGAAGAGAGGCGCATAGAAGTTCAATAGAATCAATTCATACACCAAAGCCGGTTGACGATAAGTGGGTTCCTCGTTGGGCCCTTAGACCAACCAAGATTAGATGACTGGGGCCGATGAATTCCAGTTGCTTTACAGGCTCACGCTAAATTAGCTGTGAGCTAACATCATTGGGGCCACCGATAGGGCGCAGACCCCAATATCGGAACCGTTAGGATTAGTGGCCGTTAAGTGGGAGTCGAGAGCCATTTTTACCAGATGTAAGAATTTCCCAACTCTGGCTAACAGACAGGTCGTGGAGACAGAGAGGCACCAGTCCGAGGCCTCTCTGCAAGTTCTGTAGCCTAAGTTCCGTAAGGTCGGACGCAGCAAACGATGGCGGTCGTTGGCGAACTTTGGGCAACAACACAGCAGGTGTAGCCAGGATTCTCTGCGATAATTGCATAGACGACAGGCTATGGCGCCATCCGTTCGTGCCCACTTGGGGTTAAAGTCCGCGGACCTGAGGGCCAAGAGGCGAAAATACAGAATTTTCTTTCTCACGTGGGTGGATACTGGGTCTTGCAGGTATATTTGGGGTTTTCCAGAGATATATGATTTGTCCAAGGCCTGAGTTAGTGGGTTGTGCCGAAGGGATGCAAGGTCAAGCCTGAAAGAGATGGTCTGGACTTGACGCTTAACGGCTTGGGCCCAGGCTGAAAATGGGATCTCATGCAGGGGCAGGCTCCTTCTCTCGATTTTCAGTGCATCAATGACTAGTTCCACCTTGGAGTGCCATGGGGAGCCCACTTCACCAAAGATTGTTTTTAGGAAGTGCTTTAGGGTGTGTTCTGGCGCTTTCAATACTCTAATATAGAATTTTAACAGGTCCCCCAGTAGTGCCAGCTCTGGTCGCTTCAGGCCTATTTCCAGCCTTAGCCTATTGTTCCTTGCATGTCTGGGGGCCTGTAGCACCGTCTTGTAGGCTTTCGCCTGGGCCGCATTGACCACTTTGTCAAATGCGCCTGGATAGGCTATATGCCCATACGAGATGGCAGGGATCAGTTTAGCCCTGAGCACTGTCAGCATTGGTTCGGCTGAGGGACTGGCCAAGCGATGACTTAAGCGTCTTAGCGACAGTATGGTTCTGTCTGTTTTTGGTTTAAGCTCCTTCAGGTGTTTGACTGCTGTGGCACTCTCGGAGACCCAGGTGCCCAGATAGTTGTAGGATGAGGCAGTTACGATACGGTGCTCCCCCAGGGACCATGATGCTTCTTTTTTGTGGGGGTATTTGCCAAAGATGACGATCTTAGTCTTGCTTACGTTGATCCGTAGGTCATTTGCCTTATTATATGTGGCAAGGCTGCTTAAGGCTCTTTGGAGCCCCACCCTGGTGTGATCCATGACCACCGTGTCGTCAGCATACTGGAGCGTTCCCAAGACAAGCTTCCCCAACCTTGGGGGTGCTAAGTTGGCATCTTTCAGGGCTGTCCACATGTCCGCAGTATACAAGTTAAAAAGCATGGGGGCCAAGACGCACCCCTGCTTAAGGCCAGAATTGGTGTCGATTCTTGCTGTTGTTATTGTAGGACTTAGTTTCACCTTGACCCAGGTCCCCTCGTAGAGCGCCTTTATGGCTTTTAGCCGGACTTGTGGTAGCCCCCAGGAATCAAGTTTTACCCAAAGCCGACCTCTGTTCACACGATCAAAGGCTGTAGAGTAATCTATGAAACAGCAAAACAGGGGCGGCTTATTCCTCATATTGGTCTTCTTCGCGAGGTAGGAAAGGGCTATGATGTTATCGAGGGTGGAGCTGTTAGCCCTAAAGCCGGTCTGTGTGGGCGGGAGAATGCCGTTCTTGTCCACCCAATCCTCCAGATCCCTTGGAAGAAGGCGGGCGTATATCTTTGCTTCTATGTCGAGGAGAGCTATAAGCCTATAATTGGCCGGGTTCGTGTGATGCCCCTTTTTGTTAATAGGGAATAGGTTTGAACCTTTCCAAGAAGTAGGCAGAATTGCAGTGGCAAAAGAGTGGTTAAATAAAGGGGTGAGTCTGGATGCAAAGAAGGCTGAGGCAGTTTTGAGGACCTGGGCCGGGATCCCGTTTGGGCCTGGGGCGCCATCGGTTCTAATGGCCTTGATGCACTTTAGGACCTTTGCCTCTGTGAACTTTCCGGGCCGGGTCGGACTTGGTCCTTCTGTCGGGGAGCTTTCGGGTTCGATAGTTGTAGCCGCCACCTTGGACAACGCAAAGCTTCCGGGGGTGGGCCGGTTTGGCGCACAGGTGTACAGCCCCTTGGCGTACTATTCCCAAACTTTCCCTGCAACACTGTTTTCCTTGTGCACGCCTCTGGGGGTCAGACTGTTGATGAAGCGCCAAAGCTTGCTGTTGTCATTTCCTTTAATTAAGGAAAATACGGTCAGCCAATTCTGTTCGGTCTGCAGTCTTTTGTACTCCCAGACTTTCTTTTTGTAGTCCGTACGCAAAGCGGCAATGGAGTGCCTCCCTGGCAAATGGGTGCCTTTCTTTTGTGCCCTAATTGCCTTGTTGAGAGCACGCTTAATCTGTATCAGACACCGCGGATTTGAACGGCGAGACCCAGTATGGAATTGGCAGCTTCTTAGATGGTGATTATTGCCCAGACATTTCAATATGTCGGAGGTCAGTGTTTCCCAGAGGTGTGTGATGTTCTCAGTGTGGACTGGGTTTAGTTCTTCCCCCTTCTGGCTACATAACCTAACAGTCTATGGCTGAGATTGGTTGACCATTTTATTCTTTTAAGGACTTTATGATGTTCTTCGCCCGTGGTGGTTCCAATGACTTCTTGTGATTCCGCTTGTTCCCGCGCCAGGTTGAATGTGGCGCGGAGGGGCCTGTGGTCGCTTTCAACTCTGTCGTCAACTATGAAGTTGCAAAGTTTGTGGGCCAGCCCTTCGTTGGTGAAAATGTAGTCTATGGTGGAGACGTTTCTAAAAGTTGGCATGGCGGTCCATTCTGGGTGGCTTTTTTTTTGTGTTCTGTGGGTGGAGTGCAGATTAAAATTTGCGAGAAATTCAATCAATTGGGCTGACCTCTTGCTTGGTGGTGCCCCCGGGATTAGACCTAGGCCTCTGAAATTGAAGTCGCCCGCGATTATTACATCTTGGTCCTCCCAGTTTATTAAAAGATCTTCCAGTGTTGTGATGAATGATTCCATGGCCTGGGAGGTTTGATATTTAATTGGGTTGAAATAACAATTGATTAGTAGAAGGGGACGGGATTTTTGACCTGATAACAGCCCCTCTATTTTGATGGCTTGAAGGTCAGGAGACCCCAGTTTTAATTCAGTTGTATAAATTTTACAGGCATGACTTGCATAGATGGAAAGGCCCCCTGACGGGCGGCCAAAGATTGTCCTTTTAGTCGCTGGTTTAAAATGTTCGTAAAAGCCACCAATGGTGGTCGTTGCCCTTGCCCAGGTTTCCTGGATGCAGAGTATGTCCCCCTGTGCAAGGTAGTCAAGTGTAGCAGTGTCCCTAAAAATGTTGCTCAGCCCGGCGATGTTCCATGAAATAATGGTTAACTCGCGAACTAGTCCCCTGAGTGGGTTTGCACGGGCATTGTTTACACTGCTGTTAGTTAGGTTAGGGACCCTGTCTCCATGTGGCCTCCGGGTGATCTAATGCCTGCTGAGGCCGCTGCACTCTACGTTGCCAGTCATTTTGCTGGATTTTGATTTTTAGCGGGGTTCTTGCCCGCCCTGTTTCGCCCCACCATCTGGGCGGGTGGACCTTGTGCCCTTGAGAACAGATGTGGGTTCATGTATGTCATGATGAGGCATCAGGACGTGTGGGTATTTCGGTGCCCTTGGGGCGGCGACTTCGATGCCCCATTCAGCAAGTACAGCCTGTTGAGCTTGCTGGGTCACAAATCCGTTTATGGTGAAGTCGTCGTGGGTGTCTGTCTCCAGTCTCTTGAATGTCACCCATTCAATATTTTCTGAGGTGATTTGTGCCAGCGAATCAATGTGGCCAAAGAGGCGGACAATGTTGGACCTGTTCAAGATGTCAAATGAGCCTTTAGCTATATACCTTGGGGTTAACAGCAGCTCGTAGGTGATTTATTTATTTTTATGTGCGATAGAGCACCAGCTCGCCCCTTCTCCCGGGAGCTTTGACCTCTGGTTGCTTAAATTTGGAGGGTTTTTATGGGTGGTTTCTGGCTGCTGCCCATTAGGCGCCGTGCTAGATCGACCATCCGCACACGGCCATCCTAGCCACTACCCCGGTCGGGTGTCAAATTTGGGTGATTTTTGATTGTGTCGCCTGGCTGCTGATTTCCTGGCCCCTCAATCGGTGGTCCTACCACTCTTGGCTGTTCTGGCTGGACCCCCTGGTTTAGTTTAAGATTTGTTTCAATTTCATGTTGAGGAACCTTGCCGAAAGGGCTGGAGGCACTTGGTGGTGCGGCGACTGCCACCTGTGAAGGCCTTTCTTGAGAAACCTCGTTGGTTTGGCCCTCCGTAAAAGGGATTTGTTGTCTTTGGGCTTTGCCAGAAACGAGGGATGCGTCACAAGACTTGCCGGTCTTAGATGCCTGTTTAGGTATGAAAATGGGAAAGAGTGGTTTGGGGGTGCTTTTAGTTTCAGTGGCACCCGAGATTAATGACGCCGGTGATCTGTTTCTACTTCTGGCGTTGGATTTCTTTAGTTGTTTTTTAAGTCTTTTATTAGCTCTCCTTGACAACGGAGCTTTAGCGCTTGCTGATGCTCCTTCGGCCTTCTCCGCCAGAGGAGTATGACAGACAGGTCGTCACTTGCGGTATCAAGATCCGATACCTCGGGGTCACCATTCCCTTGTTCAGCCAAAATGAGATTATAACAGGGCCCTACTAATGGTTCCTATTTCAGCATGCTCTGTTGTCAATACTGGTAGCATTTGTGCGGCTTGTTCTTGCGAGGTCGTCTCGCCCAGTCCCTTGGCTAGTGCGAGCATCTCTTTTAGAACTTCTGGTAGACTTGCCCATTTATCGATTATTGCAGCACAGGAATTAGTACTGGCAGCGTGAGCATGTTGAGCGTCGAACAGGGCTTCCAGCTTTGCCAACTTATCGTCTTGACGCGCCAGGTGCTGGGCTATCGACTGCAAGAGATCGATTTGGATTTCCATCTTTGTGGACTGCCCTAGCCATTGTGTCCTGAACTTCTCTAATTACAGACAAGTTAAAATCTTTAAAAGTGGCTTCTTCAATTGGGTCGGTTAGGTCTTGGTGATGAGTTAAGCCGAACGGGCTCCATCCCTCCGTTTGTGCGATTCGCGGGACATTGGCTCTTCCTGGATTTATAGGTGTTGTTTCAAGTGTGCATTCGATTGACTGTTCCAATTTTAATAGAAACGAAATTGTTGATACCTCCGTTCCCTGGGAATTTGGCCTCTGTGTTTCCCGGGATGTCACAGTTGCATTCAGACCCTTGCCTGTGCTCTTTGGAGAGGAGGGTGCAACAGCCTCATTTGGCCTCTCAGTGTCTGTGACCGCATTCACCCCCAATATGGGCCTGTCGTGAATGTCGGCAGTGATCCTAATCGGGCTCTTCACCCTGGCAACGGGCTGAAAACGTGCTTCAGGGCTCCCAGTTGTCTCGAGGTTGACAGACTCGCAGCAGAGAGAGTCCCTTTGGGCCTGGGTGGTCTTTGGGGGCCCCGGTGTGGCACACCTCACAGGACCTTGTGGTGTTTCTTCCAAGGGTGATGGGCAGGCATATTGAGGCCTGAAATAATTGTGTAATGAGGCCTTGAGGGAGGGAATTGCCAGTGCCAGTGACTGGGTCCTGGAGTTTTTGAATACTTATACTTCTGGTTACCCTTCTTTGTGCTAAACTCTCAGGGTTGACTTCCGCCTCGCCCTCCGTGCAGGATTTAGTCTTCCTCAGCCTCATCTTTTATACTCCGTTAGCTGGGACTGGGGCTGGGGCCCAAAAGATCGGTGAGATTCGCTACTTGTAAGCCGCCTTGTTAAGAGGGTTAAAAGCGTTGAGGGAGACACCTGTGAGTGCGTGCCTTATGTACCTATTTAGTGTCTTGTCTGGGTGACCGACTCTACAGACGGAAAGCTGGGGGGACTGCGTCGCCTAGAGTTCTTCGGGTGCTTTCATCCAACCGTCGTCGTGCCTGAAACCCTCTAAAAGGAAGCGAGGAAGCAAATTTCCGAGGGAAGCTCGTTCCCCCTGCTGATATTGTTGATTGCTTGGCCAAAAAGGATTCTGAAATTAGTGGCCGCAAAAGGTCTTGCCCATCCCAGCGAGATAGACCTGATAGGTGTGACAGCAGGGATAGTGTTGAGGCTTTTGACACCGCCTGCCCGTATGCTAGGAGCTACGAAGCTGCAATGTTACAGAGCTAAATGGTTGGAATGGCAATTGGTAGCTCTAAGTCTCTGTGTCTCTATATGTCTATGTCTCTGGGCAAGTTTGTGTCAGTTCGTGACAGTTCGTGCTGGGGGAGGGGGTACTTGGGTAGCCCCTGTGTTGAGCTGTGTTTCTTGAGGGAAAGGGAGAGGTGGGGGGGAGGGGCGGGCGAGCGGGGTACGCGGGGGGGCCGCAAGCTGGGATACCTAGTCTAGCAGCCCCACAGACCACACCCCCTTGCTCTTACTTCGCGGCGGCCTCTAACGGCTGCCGCGCTCACCACCACCTCTTACCTCTTACCTCCCACACCGGCAGCTGCTCTTGACACACTTGATGCTCCGGTCGCCCCAGGTTCACAAGGTGCTCCGGATACTGCTCAGTGATGGTGGGTAGTCACTGCTCGGTGTGCACCGTCGGCTCGGCTCAGGCTAAGGGCAGGCACGAAATCTCCGAGCCCTCTGCGCTGCGGTCGCGGTCGTAGGCGTGGTCGTGGACTCGGAACTCTGAGCAGCAAGCAGGAGCCCCCTCAGCTGGCACAGGGCTTAGTAGAGGTTTTCCGCGGGGAACCTGAGAACCTGTGAGCTGCTGCTTCCTCGTCAGCAGCAGCGTCAGCAACAGAGGTCCGTTCGTCCCGTTTGATCTGGCGTTCAGGCTCTGGTTCTGGCGTTCTCTGAGCTCTCTAGCCACAGTAGAGACGCCTTCACCCTACACAAAGCTGAAACCTGCAGAGAGGAGGTCGTGTTTTGTTTATGACCTGAAAGCTCCAATCGTTTTCACTGATCACCGCTGACTTTAATTTTCGTCCACTGCTGGATCATGAGCTCACCTTTGCCTCCGCCTTGGCTGCCCCGCATCCGAGGAGACCATCCGCAGGCACAGGCACTCACCCCAGAGGAAGCAGCGCCGTCCTGCTTCCAGCTTGTCCGCCTCAAGCCCTGCAAAACCGCCTGCGGCCGGACACCAAGAACGCCGAAAACGCCAGCACCAGAGTGGTAAGGCGGCGTGGCGGGGAGGTGTAATCTGCAGCAAGGCAAGGAAGCACGACTTAGAAACGGGATACGTCGGGAGACAGGCAGCGGCAGCAACAAAGGGCAGGGAGGGCCCTGGGGGCCAGAAATCGGCCCGTCAGCAATCCGGCGGCAACAACCGCAGCAGACAACAGGTAGCAGGCAGGTAGCTGGTAGCACGGCAGCAGCGAGATACGTAACTCCTCCCACTCAGAATCAATTTAGATTTTGGTTTGAAACCTCTGCCGCTTGGTATCTCCCAATCAATACCTAGGTTGCCAAGTACCTCATCTAATTCCACAAGCAGTAATTCTTAAACTTTTGGCTTCTGTGGACCCCCACTAAATCCTTACTGGAATCTATGGGCTTCCCACTGAGTTATTATTTTAAGCCGAGGACCCTGGCCTATACAATTTCTATGACGTGGACTTTAAAAAATACAAAAATATGTATAAACCAAACAAATGCTCAAATATTGAAATATTTTGTGTAATGCACAATCAAATTTGCAAAAAGTTTTCAAATGTTCAATTCTGCTTCTTTATTTGTATATACTTTATTTTAATCAATTCATTGTAATATTATAAAGTTTTGTAAAACTTTCGCGGACCCTCTGAGTAGGCCTCGCGGATCCCCGCGGATCCTCGGACCACAGGTTAAGAACTACTGGCCCATAGTCTTTAGGCGCAGGCAGAAATTCCCATTATCCATTTTAATTATATTGGCTATTGGGGAAAAACACACTTTCAGTTGCTCTGACTATTAAGGTGAGTGGAAAGAGGTTTCAATGTCTAGAGCCAATAATTGAAAAGGCTCTCTTGCCTCATTTCTCAGATTTGTAGCTTGGAATAACTAATTCTAATTTGTTCTCTGATATGAGAGTAAATTTGATGTAGTGTGCGCACACATTTAAATTGGAATCGCTTTGGGAAAGGAAACAAATGGAGTTGCTTTCTACTATCCAACTATCTTTTTCAAATTCAATATAATTCTGATGATAGCAGTTGGGATACGCTAGGGGCACAGCATGCATTTTTTTGGCTGCCCTAGATAGATGAATTTCTTAAAATATAAAAACTGGATTGAATATAGGCATTAAGCACTGCAGTTTTGAGGGAGAGAGCTAAGATAGGCAACATTCTCATCAAAATCCTAAGCTGGAAAAAACAGAACGTAATAACCGATGCAATTTGAGCCTGGGAAGTTATGTTGGAATCAAATATGACACCCAAGTTACAGACTGAGAAAACCGGCATTGGGCAGTTTAACACTAAACAAATTGCAGTCATCCAGTTCTGAGGTTTATATGAAGTAGCATGTAAGTTGCCTGGTGAGGCATACCAATCCTTGCAGAGTTGCATGAAGTCACTTCTGAAGTCACCTCTGTAGTGAGATGGAATGTAGGTTATTTTAGAGACCGCTTACCATAACCTACCACTGTAGACACAGTCATCCCAATACATAATTTCCATACTAAATAGCTTCTGTTTTTGCCCACTGACTCTGTAGTAGATCTGTATTTTAAAGTCTTTACTGATTCTTAAAAGAAAGAAGATCTGTACATCCCTGTGCCGTTATCCCTTTTGGACTCTCTCTACCATAGTTGGAATAGCCAATTTCTGATCCAACACATGGACTTGAGGGTATTTCTGACTGATTTCTGTGGAGCTCCATGCCAGATAATCTGTGTGATTTGGAAAGGCTGAGGACAGTATTGGACTCCGAGACCTCTGTAGTTACTCCTGGATGCCTGAGGTCCCAGTTCATCCGAGCTCTCTGCCTGTATACAAGAGTAGTGAGACACTTATGCAAGAGGTTTCCTGTCTGATTTGCAGGAATCAAAGGATATGCTAAACTGCCAGTTTGTGAATTTTGTAAAATTAATTTTTTGTACTGCTGAAATCTTTGAAACATTCTGAGGCCTATTGGTGGACTAGGGTGCAGTGCTGATATGGATTCAGTTAAGGGATCATTCCCCATGCTTTTAGCAACATTGCAACCTTTTCCAAGTTTATTGCATTTCTGCAAACCTTCCTACCATAATCTCCCTTAAGGCCTTTCTGAGCCATTGGTGCCTTGCCTAGCGTAAGCTTGCAGGTCACATCTTTTAGGAATAGAAACGTTGTTTGACTCTTTCAAAAGGTAGACTGACTGAGAGAAAGCGTCCAAAGCATCTGAAGTCTTCTATTTACGTATCCGCTTTCAAGATGCCTTCCACCTTTCAGCAGCTAGAGCTTTGCCAGCGTAATTCTTTTCACCACTACAATTCATGCAGCCTTGTTGGAAGAAGCCCTAACATCTAAACCCCTACCCAAGTTTTGCTTTAGAATAAAGGCCAGTCTCCAGGGGTTGTTTTGTTAAGGGATCCTGACCACCATCTCTGTCTCACTATGTGCACTTTTCCCCAAGGTCATAGATATTTAGGGCCATATTACGAGTTTTGCGGTCCGTGAACGGCCGTACCCGCGATTGCGGTCCGAGCGTCGCAAGCTCAACAGTCTGACCACCATATTACAAGTTGGGTGGATTGCTATTTCAAAGACTGCGACTGAACTGCCGACACTGCTAGCACACCGCAGACTGCCGGCGTCACGATCGGGGAAAAGCAGATGCCATAGGGAGGTGGAGAGAAGTTCCACACCATCCATATTACGAGTTGGCTTTCCGTCGAGCCAACTGCGGCTGTGGGATTTTTTCCACCGGTATCATGCATATGTGTGCATTCGAAACACACATGCAGTCAAAATGTTGATGCAGGCATCGATACATATAGAAAAATAGTAACCACCGCCGCAAGATCTCTGCAGCCACACCTCCTGCACCATGGTGGACTAGTAATATGGCGGTCTGAAGACTGCCAGGGCTGTGTTCTACTGGCGGCTGCGGACACAGCGTTTTGGTGGTTGGCCCGCCAAAGTCACAATCAGGGCTTTAGTCATACTTCTTTATCCTGTACGCTTGCATTGAATTGCAGCGGAGCTTGTAGTGAAAATTCCTTGGATCAACTTTTATTGGAAACTGCCAATCCTATTTTTATCATCATTCCCTTTTCCATTTATTTTTCAATTTGCTTGTGGCTATTAGTCGGTACATTCTCTCTTAATGTAAGTTGTTTGAACTTTACATTCGTTATTCTTTTAACTGAATTGTTTACTCCAGTTATTGTCCTTTCATCACTCACCACCTCTCCCACAGTAAGTCACAGTTGCAAAGGTGGGATAAGTATAACTTTTAGGAAGACTTTGAATTTTCTCTGTAAAGTCTCTGAAACTGCAGTTAGTAGCTGTAATTCATGGAAAAATATTGGCCTCTTTCTCCTCTCAGCCTACCAAGAGGGTTTCTAATATTGTGTATTTTTATTAAATCATTGTATTTTAAGATTTGATAATTTTTTAGTTCTGTTTTAGTTGTTTTGTATTAAGTACGTGAAATTACATTTTTGTCAATAAAAATTATTAATAGAAATTCTGTGAAAAAATTACATTTTTATTCAGGTGGGGAAACTTTCACAAACCCAGTGTCTTTTAAGTTTTATAAGATCTGCTCTAAGTTTGGCTTTCATATCATTTGTAATTTGTATTTTTTGTGGCGACCCCTATGTCTCCTTGATGCGCAGTGTATTTTCATCTGTGAAAACATGTAAAACGCACAATCATTAGGAGTATGCCATATATATCACTAAATACATGTGTTTCTTGGGCTTCCTGCTTAAGAAAAATGCTATTTCAGCATTTTTCTCATGTTTTTGGCAGCCAATCAGAGCTCTTGTTCCCGCAGGTGTCGGACTCCAGCAGAAGTGAGATAGCCCTAGGGAAAAAAAACCTCCCTGGGCCAGCCATATCATTTGAAAATGGCCCTGTTTGCTATCTGCCTGAAATTTTCATTTGCAGCATCTGTGAACATGTCAGTAATTGGTGTTGATGTTATGTCTTCACCTTTTAGGAACACTTTCTACTCTTTCTGATTGCCCAGGAGCTTTTCAAGGATTGGGGAACTATCATTCCACAGTCTGTCATAGCGGCTGAGGATAGCTATAGCATTCGCTTTTTTAATGTTACGAGCCGTGAAAATGTCTCCGTTTGTCAATAGTGCACATCCTCCTTTCTGACTTATTAGAGGATCAGTTGACTGTCGAAACTGGTTTCTAGACCTGCGGTGGGCAGGCTCCATTATAACTGAGTCAGTGTTTATGTGATGCAACTGGTAAGTGGGGGGCTCTTAGGCTGCCTTATATTTATTTTGTGCATCATTGTAGAAGATAGTTGCTGGGTTCTTCATCAGCAACAGGCATGACTCAACTTTGGAATTGCTTTGATAAACATATGGAATTTGTCTCTGAAGTTCAAAAGCAAATATTAAATTTTTCATAACTCAAATTTATTCAGTGCTTTTTCAGTGGGGCTGTGGCATGTTTTGCTATGACCTGAATGGTAGTCTTTCGGATCGGAATCTTGCAAGGGTTACATAAATATCATTATCCGCTTACAGTAGATGTGTTAATTCCTCCATAGATGTGAAGTCCTTATGCTCATGAAAGCTAGCAACCTCTTCATCTGAGTCATCCCCCTCAGCCCTGGAGAGAGATGGAGGTATTGTTGGCAGTACAGGCTGACAAAGTACTTTACCCGTTGTGTCCATTGCATGAGATGACATAAGCTGCGTTGCAGAGTTGTCAATGTGAATAAATGAGGGTATACAATTCAAGCTACCAAATCTAGCACAGTGAGACTCCATCATATGCTTCCATATCTAGGAAGTTGGATGGAACCCACTTCATGGGTATCAGCAGGGCGTGCTGTGATTTTGAACGGCAAGAGTAGAGTGAGCAGTTTTTCTGCTTGGGGGAAAAGCATCAGTTAATTTTGTCAATAGGAGTAATTTGGTGCTCAATAAAAGAGGGGGTATTTTCTATTGACCTTTGTCTGTAAAATGTCCTCCTTGTCTGTTTCTTCATCCATTGAAACAAATTGAACATTTAGGTGCTGTGCATCATGCTTTTCTTATGAGCCTTCATTACTTATGAATTGTTCTCCTCTAACTCCTCTATACCTGCTTGGGTGGAGGAGGTATCTTCTTCAACCTGTACAGGCAGCACCAAAGTGAGATTTACTGATGATGCCTTTATCTAAGGCTGCAACCTAATAGCGAATGTGGAAATTCTTGAGTAGTTGTTGATAGTGACTATATTGATGAGGATGTCATTGGCGATGAAGTTGTCCATGAGGAAGCCGTTATGTGGCAAAGTGACGGTTGATGATTACCCCTTTCTGAGACTTTTTGTTGCCTTTCATAATGAGCTTTTTACCATCAATACTGAGACTGCTAAAGATAGCTTCATAGGTGATTAAGTCACAACAGGTTTTATGTTCTTTTTTATGAGGTGGATGGTCGGTGAGGTAGTTATTGGTGAAGTTGTTGACATCTTGGATGTATGCAGTGTAGCGGAGGCACTCCAAGATATTCAGCAGAAAACCAAAGGCCTGAGAAGAGGTGGCGTTTTGAGAAAAGTTGTTTAGCTTCTCGAGGCAAAGAGTTTGATCATTCTCCTGAGCATGCAGGGATTCTAGATGCTTTCATTTGCTATAAAAAGGTGAATGCTTCACTTAAAGATGACTCTTCCTCAAAGTACATTGGCTTTAGGGCAAATCAGAATCTGTCCTCTCTGTCTTAAGAGTCGTTGAGGATAATTCACAATTTGGAGGCCTGTCATTCAGTTGAAGGCAAAACGTGTGTTGTACAGGTTCCTCATCTACTTAAAATTTTCCAGCCAATCTGCGTTTAAATGAGGACTCTTGGGGCAATCTTGAAGCATTGGCATTTTTGCAACATTAGACAGTTTCCCGGGTCCAACCCTCAAGAACAATGAAAAATAGAAATATTCATCTCTTTGTCAGTGGGAATGGATCTCACAAACCCTGAGAAGAAAAGATATAAAGGAAATGCATATTCCCGGAGTCCAAGGTTTCTAAATATCTTCAGGGAATAGCCCCTCATTATTCCTCCTTTCAAAATGTGCATTAGAAATTAAAAAAGCTATGGAGACCTTTGTAGAGAGGGGGCCTTAAATCCTCTCCACATGATTGGATCCCATAACAAGGTAGATAGGCTACAATACCCACAATGCTAAAATTAGTGTTAACTTTCATTACTTTTTAGTTTTGTTACTGAGTAGTCCCAATCAGGACAACATGGAATAACTCAAGCAAATTTATCTATGCAATATACAAAGTTGGACAAACACAAGATCCGCAGTATTCCATTATTTATCGCCACTGTACATTTTATTATTAGAAACTGGTCTATTGCTTTTTTTTTATTCCATTTTTTGTAGGTATGGAAGGCAGATGTGCTGAGAAATGCAAACGAATATCCACAGCATCGCAAGAAGAGGAAGAGATCACAAGTGGTTAGTGAATCTAAGATTATTGTACAGTGTACTTGCCAATTGTAACATCTAATACCTTTCAGTGATCAGAAATACATTTTTGTTAGGGGTTTTCGTGTGGATTAAATTACCTCTACAAAATTGCCTCCCTTCACCATTGCCCAACACAACCAAGGATCCTATCCTAATATTATTTCCAGTGTATTCACTCCACTGTGATATTGTCTGGCATTCATGCTGTGTTCACCTGGCTGTTCATAGTTTTTTTATTGATAATTTGTATGTTTTTGACCACTCATATTCATTAATGGTTGAGGCAATGTGTGTGGCATTTTTGACTAGTTCTGCTTTAATCATGAAATCTAATATTGGATAAGGAAAGGGACATATAGATGAACATAGATCGATGTGCACAGTTATAAGAAACATACACAATCGTTTTTATAAAAGACATCATTATAAGCCAGAAGAGCTGAAATCCCTACAGTGCACTGGGATCTGCTATGAAATCCCTCAGAAGGTGTCAACTTTGTGATATATTTAGTTGAAATTAAATCACTTCTAAACATGCCTCAATGTGATGAGAGACACAGCAGACCTGCCCTGCAGACCTCTGGCCTACTGGACTAGATAATGCTTGATTACCAGTCTCCAGAAATCAGAATCTATAAGTAATTTTTAATGTTAATCGATCCATAGCGCCACACACTCTAACTGGGTCAACGGTGGCACTTTCTATCTCAGACTCCTCAACATAATGTTTGATATTTCCTATTCCTGAAGCAAAGACAACAAGAATAAAACACTCTGATCCAGGGTTTCACTAATGAGATCCTCTCCGCAACACTTAATACCTTTATCAGAACCTGTTATAACTTCTACCCTCGGTTTCCAGGGACCTTCATAATTTGGAACCACTGGGCCTGTATCCTCATTCCCCCATGCCATGCTGTGTGTGCCTATCAACAGATTAATTGCATATGTGACACTATTTATAGTTTAATGTGCTATCCATGATGTGGACCCTGCCTAAACTATTTTATTTAAATAACCTTCTTAGGACTCTTTGTTCTACCGATATTTGCTTCACACTTACTGAAATGAATATAAGCGTCTCCAGTCACTGATCACACAGACAGTGTATTTCACCGTTGTGGAATCCACACCTGCTAGATTGCTGAAAACTAGAGATGATCATGCTCTATGATGAGTTATTAATCCCCACTTATTTGCAACCAACAGGCTGTGAGTTGAGTTACTGTCCGATGTACATTCCCATCTCCCATTCCCATTATGAGATCTCTCAAAATAACTACACCTGGGTATCCTTACTTTCTTCTTCAATTGCAGTGTAACATGTGGTCACAGTCAGAGATTATAAACCACTCTCTGTTGTGGACCTCAAGTCATAGTTCTTCTAAGTCTATGTATCCCTCTGACCGCAAAAAATTTGTGAGACTTCATTCTAAAAAATAGTTTACAATTACAAAACATTTGGAAGTTTACCTTCTGCTTTGATGTTAACGAGATTTTGCCGTTGCCACGAACATCAGATAATTCTTCAAATTCAATATCAAATATTTGTTTTCATGTCTACTGACATTTTGCAATGAAGAATTTAGATAATATATTTTTGTAAGTATTGGAACTGTGTGTCCCATCTCTTTCTGTTTTTTTGGGAGCCTCAGCTAAGCCACTTAAGAAGTCCTTCTGGATAAACATGGCACTATACCGATAGGACTCTGAGGGCTCTTTAAAGCAATTATAGCCCTCTGTATGTCTGGACGTTGTTCGTAAGAAGTACAATTGTTAAACAAGTATTGGCAAAGCCAGAGGTCTCGCCTATGTGAAATCTATCAGCATTGCCAATGTTTCTTAGCCATGTTGCAACATGGCTGAAAGTAAAGAAAAAAAAGCTGTATGACACAGCCAGTCATAGCGCTTTGTTTTTTGTAATGTTTCTTTACTTTCATCCATGCTGCATTGAAGCCAACACTGCGGTACAATATGGCAAAAAAACAATGACAAAGTCAATAGATCTTGCATAAGAGAGACCTGTTGACTTAGTCAATACTTATTTCTCTTCCAAGCGCTAGTGCGCTATAGGCTGCCTTGTTGGAGTAGCGGGAAACCCCTACTGCTCTTTTCATTGCTACATCACATTGTCAGGTTGAGTACACGCTGGTGACACGTGTAAGCAGTGCGTCCATGTGTGAACCACAGCTGCCTGTCGCAGCACTGTATCTGATGACGTACGGCTTCGTGCACCACCATGACCGACCAATACACATGGATTCACATGCTAAGGGTCTTTCAGAAGAGCAATTAATTTGATTATGCGTAAATAAACTCCAGCCTCGGGACGGAATTAGCGGGATGTTTTTTAGTCACAGGCAGAAGCTGGATCGATGGCACAATAATGCCTGAGTGCTGGACACAATAACGGTAATTTATGGCCGGCGTTGCCCATAGTCTGTTTCACTTTCATTTTGCTCTGTTGCTGGGCCTCTTTTTTTGCCACTATCTGAAATGGAAAGTGGATGCTGGGAGGCAGCTGCAGTTGCTGCATGAAGAGGGGAAAGGTTATCCAAAATGGCACTTACCATGGTGCAGAGGATAAGTGCCCCCCCACCCACCACCATCCCTTTTTGAACACATCTGGCTTTCCAGCTCCTGTAGTGTCAAAAGAAATGAAGCCTTGTACTATTAAGGTGTTTGTATAGCATATACTATAAACTGGACTAGTGCCTGATGCTCTCGAATTGGTTGGCAAGTCTGGTGGCATTGAGTTCTGAATGAAAATGTTTCCACTTTTAAAAACAGACATCTGTTTCATCCGGGTATGCTGTTTTTTGGAATTGTTGAATCTGAGCAGCTCTTCCTGAACATCAACACCGATTTAGCAGGCTGTGCCTTGGTGCATTTCAGTGTTTGCTCATTGTAAACGCTCTCACTTTAAAGTCACACTAAAGCAAAATAAACACCAGGCTCCCTCGAAGGCACAGCTTGACATTTGACCTCAGTCTTTGATTGCCCAGCAAATGTGACGAGATAAGGACAAGATTTAAAGGCCAGTTTATTACAGAAAACAAGTTTGTGGAAGAATGCAGTAAACACTGCTTTAGCATTGGGAACAGCAAATATAAAGAAAGAAAAAATGAGTTACAAACCACAAAGCCAATGGCAAGCAAAAAGTGGAATGCATCCCCAGGTCAACTTTCTGAAACACCCCACGATGTCTGTAGCATAGCCAGACAACTGCGACATAAAAATGCTCTCGTTGCCATTTCTTATGTGTGGTTGGTTGCGTGAAGTGAGTGACTTTTGGGAACCAAATTGTAGTATTTAACAAACTAATCTTTCCATGGAGAAACCTTTAACTTTGTTTTAATGATTTTTCTTTTGTCATTTGACATTCAAAACAAACATTTTATTTACTTTAGAGAGAGCAAAGAGAAAGCGTAAGCGGAGTCGGAGCAGATCTTCTTCTGTTTCTTCAACATCGTCCTCTAGTACCTCATCGTCTTCTTCCTCTCACTCTTCATCCTCATCTTCATCCTCTTCAAGATCATCCTCATCATCCAGCACTTCAAGTAGTGCAGGTAAGTGATTTGGTTCTGTTGAAAAGGTTCATGGTTTGCAACAAGTGAAAGATACAGCAGCATTATAAAAATGTCTATTATTTCGAATAACAACTGTGTATTGTTTTCAATATTGGGTACTATCTCTAAAGAAACCAGCAACATAGAATACATCTGCAATCCACTTTATCAAATACTGTAGTAACAAAATACTTGAACATGTTAAGTTCATTAAGTGAACATTGGGCACTAAATGAGTTAGACTACACTATTTTAAATGCATTTGAGAGCCTACAATATCATTATAGCCCTTTCATGAGGACGGTAGCAGCTGTTGAAGACTATTTAACTGAGTTGTAGGCCTGGGTCAGATAGGTGGAATAGTCTAAATTAAACAGGTTGAAACAGGAGGCTAACTTTTCGAATGTCGAGCAGATGATCTGTACCTGGTTATTGCCCATCTGCTACCATAACATCTTCAGGGGAGCTCTCCACATTCTAGTGTCGTAATTAGGCTTTATTGCCCACACCTGCAGGCAGCAGCAGTTGTTAATTACCTCTTTACAGTTATGGACCCGTGCTGCAGTCAAGGGTGCATAGCATGGGGAGGTAATTAGCAGATGTTATTGCTCTGCAAGCAGGGCACAAGTCTGGAGTACACGCAGGTACACAGCATCCACCCACTATTTTCAGGGTGGACGCCGTCCACTATTTTCAGGGTGGACGCCGTGCACTATTTTCAGGGTGGACGCTGTCCACCCTGCAAGAAGTGGGCCTCACTGAAATATCCAAATTTTTGAAAGATCTTTTGCTACTTCCAACAAGCACACCTACTGTCCCAGTGCTTCTCGACACGGGCTGCAAATCGATCACGGACCAGGCGCGATTGCGGCCTCTGCTCTTGTGGGCCCGTTTATGGAGGGTACCGGAGCTAGCCTCCTACGCAGCTGGCCTGTCTGAAGTAATTGCAATGGAAGGATGGCATCGCATAAAATGGTTAAGAGACATCAAGAGCCTCCTGGTGGAGTTGGGCTTGGAAGACTGCTGGGTTACCCGCTCTGCCCCTCCAAAAGCCACCCTAAAAAAGATATATTGGGACTGGGTAACCAACAAACTCATTTGCTATCCCCGCCATTGCAATTCAACCGCTGCATTTCTACGAATTAAAGACGTTGTAGCACTTGAGCCCTACCTGGACTTAATCTCCATTCCCCTGGATAGGGCCCTCTATTTTAAACTCAGAGTGGTCACCTTACCTCTGGCTGACTTGGTGTCTAGGTGGAGATCCCCAACGGCTCAGCCCTCAGATTTCTGTGCGGTGTGTCTTACAAGGGTTGAGACAGTGGCACACTTCCTTTTTGAATGTCCCGACTACCGTGCCCCAAGGAAGCGCTGGCTGGTACCTCTATGCAGGCTCCTTGGCACTAGACAACATTTGGTGGCTCTCCGCATTTTATTAACTGATACTTCCCCTTTTATTGTCTGCGCTGTCTCCAAATTCCTAAAATGGGCTTGGATGATTCGAGCAAAAAGGCTTTCCATCTCAATTTAATCTTATTTTAATTATTTATTGTATTTTTATCTGACTGTTTTATGAAATTATAACTGTATGTCATTTTATTTAATTCTTGAAATTGCATTTTGTAATGTATTGCTTTTAAGATATTTACGTATCGAAATAAAGCCTTTTTCACTCAATATCCTGAACTTGTCCCGGTGTAATTTTCAGGCACTGGGACACATTCAGCATCACACCGGCACCTTGTCTGCTTTCTTTCAGAGCAGCAACGTGCAGGCGATGAGGGAGTATCGTATTCCAGACTCCAGCTGGGCCCATTACAAAGGCCGAATTTAAGGGCCATCAGGCCTACTTTTAGTCCACTATACTAGTTGGGAGCTATCTGAGCATCACATGTAGAGGCAAGGGAGGGGAAACAAAGGCACACAGCTTGTTACCTCTTCTCAAGTACTTGAGTGACATGCGTTTCACTTTGTTTAACCCCTGTATATATAAGAGCTATGCATGCACTGTAAGAATGTCAGATGTGCTGGTCTGTCCCAGTATTTACAGAAAAACATTTTAAATATATATATTTTTTATGGCACTAATCATCCTAATGCAGGGTGTAAGAGTGCTTTATATCACACATGCACATTATACCTTGACAATAAAGCGTATACATTTATAAATCGATATACATGACGTGTTACATAAGACAGGGTTACAAGGCGTAGGAGTCACATGTCCTTTATGGCTCGCTGTGCTATATTAGAAGAATTACAATTTATGAACTGCAAGGAACAAAATGATCTCTGTGTTAAAAACGGCACTCCACTTACCTAGCTACATAAAATAAAAATCTGTCATCTGCATGTTAGATGATGTGCTTTTGCAGGAGATACATTACCCCTCTATGCTACTTTGATTCAAAACTGGGACCAGAGAAAATACAGATTTCTTCAACAAATGCGTTACTCTCCAAAATCACCTTAGGATTTACTGGGCACACAAAGATCTCTGCAGCAGGTGCCTTAACCCCATAAGGTATTTAAAAATGCAGACTTTGCAGCCAATTAAACAGAATATATTTACTGCCACATTTCTCCTTGTTGTCAATTTCTTTGTGGCAGAGTTTTTACCAAATAAATGTGTAAATTGAGACCCACATTTTGTGTCTGTGGGGATGCGTCACTTTTTTGGCACAACACTAACGTAAATTCTCATTTGTTAAATCTTGTAATGCACTTATGATAGACCTGTGAAACATATTTGTGAGGTGTTAAGATCTGCTGTCACTCCTTGTGATGTCACTTCCTATGAGGTTACGGGTAGTGATGCCACTTCCTGGGATGCAGCGCCATATTGTTGCGCTGTGATGCCATGATGTTACTTGCATACTGCCTAACTTGGTTAGTCTCCCCACTAATTTTCTTAAGACTGGTGCCCCCTGCCCACAAGTAAATGCAATAATTCTGTTTGTACTCTTCTCCCCAAAATAGAGAGCAGTTAGTGAGCAGTAGCGGCCTCTCACTGCTACCTTTCAGCTCCTGCAGCACTCCCTATCTGTCGTTAACGCAAGGTTGTTGGGGGCTGCCCCCAGCACACCTAAGACAGGGGGTTGGCAGCAAAGAAGGACTCCTGTGCAGGCCTGTAACGGTAGCGGTAGCTTGCAAAGTAAGCACTCTGATTGACTGGTCACCTCATAACTTTCCATTAAGAGACCTATTTAGGGCCCGATTTAGACCTCGGCAGAAGATCCACCCGAGGTGACCTCCCACCCTGTAATGACCGTATTTTCCCTCGGTATGTTACCTTTACAAAGAATATTAGAATAAAGACTTACCTTTACTATGCTTTTTTTGATGGCATAGTCATTTACAACGCATGCATTTACTTTGCTTGGATTGTAAAAGAAGATGCAATATAAAAAGGGTTGAAAACGATCCCTAGAAAATGTGTGCAAAAGTGTTTTTTTGTATAATTCAATGTGCCTAGTTATATTAAAATACACTAGAGGGCAGTGTTAGGTTAAATTAATGGCCGTAGAAGTAAGTGGAGTTTACAGATTTGGAAACCTACAATCTCTAAAGCGATAATGTGCGTATCAAGAAAGGAACTGTGTCGCAGAATTTAGTGGAATTTAAATTCGGTTCCGTTTAAAAAAAAAAAGAGAATGTTCACTTCACATACAGGCCAGTGAAATCTTACCAAATGAGACGAATGAGGGAAGTAAAGGGCGCTGAAATAAGGAAAGAAATGCCCTGTTATTGCTTTAATTACAAAACTCGTTTCATTTGTAGTTTACTATGATTTGATTGGCTTGTATGTGAACATCCATTTCTATTGAAGAGGAGCGGAATACAAATTCCACTAAAGTTCTGCAGCACAGTTTCTCGATGCCAAAGTTTTTGAATTTTTATGTCTCGCCTGGCGATAGCAGCGCGCATGCGTTGCTCTCTCCATGCGAGGGCTTTTTGGAATCAATACGGATTCCAGATGTGCACGCGGACGGACAGAAGATGTGCACGCGGGGACTGTATGCTTTACATGTCGCGTGAGACGGACACACTATATTTTTCACCCTGGTGACAGCTTGTCTCACCTCCCAGCTCCTGCACGCTGCCCCTTTCTCCTGTGGCGCACTGACTAATGCTCTTCCTTCCACAGTCTCCCACCCACACGCACCACCCACCACTTTCCTTCTCCTCCCACCCACACACTGCCCTGCCTGCCCTCCTCCTCCACCCACACGCCACCCACCCCTCCTCCTCCTCCTCCCAAGTATGCTATGCAGCGCCATCCGACTTCCTCTGAGTCAGACGGGAGCCGAGAGCGGCACGTGTCTTGGGCAGCCATGCTCCTCCTCCGCTGGACTGGTGCTCTCATGGAGGGAAAGGCGTGATATTCTTGGGAGTGCCATCTCTCTGGGGACTTGCGGCCACAGGCTGAGGGCGAGGCAGGACCTGCTCTGTACAGCGCGTGCCTCACCACGAGGAGGGGCTGTGGAAGGTAAGGGCGTGCGGGTTCGGCTTCTCCTAAATTATTTATTGTGTGTTGCCTTACATCACAGTTCAGTTTGAAATACAGTCAAAAGAATTGATGTTTAACTGTCAAATACAGGGCATAGCTTCGGTCTCATGTAACTTCAAAGTCCTCAGGGTATATAGCTCCCCCTAGTCAGTTTTAGCATCGCAAGACCTTCCTTCTCGCCTCTCAAAATAAATCATCATGGTGTATGTGTGTCCCCGTCTGACCTTTCCCTTTCATGCCCCAGTATCTGTCCGACTGATACTTTTCTGATATGTTTTCATATATTTGCACACATCAGTGACTATTGAGAAAAAACAACTCTATCTAGCTCCTGGAAGTGCAACACGGGTTTAGTATGTGGGGATGTGACTTTATTAACTGGAAGTAGACTGTGTACGCAAATGAATTAAACATAAGTGCAATATTATCGTAGATGGTTGCGTTCGAGGTATCAGATCACCACACGCAGGACAATAAAAGCACATTAGGAGGGATAAGAGCTGGTAATTGGTAGTTATTTTGGATAGTTTATTGCGATTAGTTTTAAAATTGCCTGGCCGACTTTCTACTGGAGAAAAAGGGATTTAACAATGTCATATCCTGGAAATATACAGGTTCTCATCTTCACGTTGTTAGGACGCCGGTAAGCTTTGGGTGGCTTACATTTACTTATTGTTGTGTGCATTGGTATAAGTGAACTGAAATATCTCACAGTTTTGTGTCGAGTCTAAATACATTTGCGTAACGTGAGCTCAGCTCCCCCTGTGTGAGCATCTTTGGAAGCCACGCCCACTTCCAGAGTCTGAGAGCAAGGAACCACAAGTGTTTGTTTTAAAAGCACACGTTGGTCATGTCACCCTACAGTGACCTCTGTTGCCTGAAATTAACCTGCTGCAGTGCTGGCAAGCTCCACTGCGGCCTTTTTGGATCAGCAGCGCTGGGCGTAGAACCAAAACCAGTTGTGGACGTGTTGCAGTCACATAGGGCACATTACAGCCAGTTATGAAGGAGAACATCAAAACAATTTTATTTTTTTCTTAAATAAGTTTTATTTGTCACGGTTCACATAAGCTGCATAGATCTTCAATCCGGAGACTACTGCACACATCAACTATACAAGAAGAATGACGTTGACATTTTATGAAAGTGAATAAACCATATTAGAACACACCTCCCCCAACTCCCCTCCTCCACCCCCGATTGCGCCCATGCCACACAGTAAAATTAACAATACCTCCGGAGTGAAACAACAATCCCATTGGCCACCCAGCAAAGTCCGGTTTCCACACACCCATCAATCCGGCAATCGAACATCTCCCTCCGGTGGGGGATCTAGGTCCAGACCCCGGTAGCCTGCCCACCTTTTCCAAATCTTATAATGCTTGCGGGGGCACCCCCTGGCACTGAAGACCGGCTGTTCGAGCCCCATACAAAAATCCATCCCATTCCTCCATGCAGCCAAAGACGGAGCCCGGGGCACCCTCCGAGCCCTGGCAATATCCCTCTTCGCCAACGTGAGACCCAATAACAAGAGGTATCCATTGCCCCCAACTCCCTCCATGACGTGTAGCAGGGCCAGGCGCGGCGTGTAGGGAAGCTCCCAGCCCAACACCTCCAACAGGCAGGAGAACACTCTCCTACAGAAGCGATGTAGTGAAAGACCACTCCAGACTGTGTGCAGAAGTGCGCCCTCCTCCCGCCTACATCTGAGACACTCAGGGGATTCGATCATTCCAGCCCTCCACCAACGCACTCTAGTGAAATACACTCTGTGTAAGTATTTGAATTGTATCAACCGCAGGCGCATGGCTATTGCCTCCCCCCGCGGGCTCGCTAGAGCCTCTGCCCAGTCCTCCTCCTCCAGATCACCCATGTCCTCCTCCCATGTTGTCTTAAGCCTCTGCAGATTTGTGGAACAGTGAATGACTGACGTCTGGTATATGCGAGAAATCTTGCGGTCCAGTAGTTCCCCCATAAAGACCTTCGCTTCTATGGGGCTTAATTCGGGGAGAGACTCCAGGCCTTCCAGACTAGGTGCCAGAGCGTGTCGAAACTGCAGGTATCTGAATAACTGGGATCGTGGCATCCCATATTCGTCCTGCAGATCCTGGAACGATTTAAGTGTCAGATCTGTCATCACGTCCCCCAGAGCCGAAATACCTATAGAGTCCCATCCCTGGAAGCCCTGCAAGACTGCCAACTGAGGCAAACGCCCGTTGCCCCAGAGAGGAGACTCCCGGGTCAAGAAATTCCACCACCCCATCCTGCCCTGAACCTGCCTCCAGATGTGAAACATCACTCGCATGACAGGGGGCAGAATCTTCCGAAGCGGTGCGGAATATAGGAGCGTGTGTAGGTGTTTGTTGCCCATAAGCTGCCGCTCAACTGCATAGGCTGGGTCCCCCTTATCCCCGTACCACCACTCATTGAGGACCAGCAAGTGTGCGGCTTGGTAATAGGAGAGGATGTCCGAAGTAGCAAGACCACCGGCGTAAGTAGATAAAAAAACAGGTGTGTAGGGCCACCCTCACAGCGCCCCCTTCCCACAAGAACCCTCCCAGCGCTGAGTTTACCTGTTGGAACCAGCGGCGTGAAATCTGGTAGGGATGATTCTGTAATTTGTAAAGAAGACGGGGAAGCGCCACCATCTTGAAGATGGCCGACCTACCATATATAGTTAAGGGCATGCGGGACCACACCTTAAGGTCTTCCCGGGTTCGATCCCACACCAGGACCAGATTACGTTCCCTGGATACTGCTGGTATGTCGGACAAAAAGACCCCCAAATACTTCAGCCCCCCTGTCGCCAGTTGAAGGGATGAGGCCCATGCTCCCACCCACAGCCCCCACCCCCCCCTCAGAACCCACAGCGTGGACTTGCTTGGATTCATGTACAACCCAGAGGTCTCACTGAAAATCTGTAGGATGCGCAGCAGCTGTGTCCTCGACCTATCCAGATCAGTAAGAAAGAACAAAACGTCGTCTGCGTAAAGTGCTATTTTAACTGTGAGACCCGGCGCCCATTCAAACCCCTGAAGTTGGGCATCAATGCGCACCCAGGCCGCCAGCGGCTCCATGGCGAGCGCAAAAAGGTAAGGGGAGAGGGGGCAGCCCTGGCGCGTGCCTCGCTGGATAGAGAAAGGGCGAGAAATCGCCCCTCCTACCCGCACCAAAGCTGTTAAGTCAGTGTAAAGCAGCTGCAAATAGGCCAGAAAACGCGGGCCCAAATTCAGTTTCCGCAGCAGAGCAAACAAGTACACCCAGCTCAGGGAATCAAAGGCCCTATCCATGTCAGCCAGCAGTAGTACTGCCGGCTCCCCGAGCCGCCACTGACCGATACAGCAACGTGCGCGCACCTAATATTGTGGCAAGTCGCCCTCTGAGGCATAAACCCGGCCTGGTCCGGGTGTACTAGTGCGGGATATGTGGCCTAAGCCGATTGGCCAACGCCTTGGCCAAAACCTTCGCCTCCACATTAAGAAGAGAGATGGGGCGATACGATGTATGCTGCCCCAGAGGTCTACCCGGCTTAAGGAACACTACCACCTCCGCATGTCTCCAGTCTGGGGGAAGAAGGCCGCACTCCCGCGCCTCCTCCACCACAGGCCGAAAATGTGGGGCCAGCTGTACAAAAAAACATTTTAAAAACCTCCCTGGGAAAGCCATTCGGACAGGGAGACTTCCCGGGATTAAACTCCCCCAGGGCCGTACCCAACTCATCGTCCGACAGAGGCCTATCTAGTTGGTCTCGCACCTCATCCGAGACGGTCTTAGGGGAAGGACATCTATGAACTTCATAGTAACCGCAGCTGCCAGACATTCTTTTGGCGCGTACAGGTCCTACCAATATGCTGCAAAGCTCTACGCAATAGCTGGGGGCTCGAGAATCGGCGCTCCCTCAGGGTCAAGGATCCGCGGCAGAGGCTAGGCGTGCAGGGTACCCTGGCATAGGCGGTGGAGCATCTTGCTTGACTTATCCCCACATTGATACACCCTACTACGTGTTGCCAGCCAGGCCTGACGAGCCTCATCCATCAGTAGTGCTGCATATTGTTGCTGAGCCAACACTAGTTGCCGTCTGGCCGGGCCGCCGTCCGCCTCTCCCCTCTATGTTCCAGCGCCTCTACTTCCGCCTCCCGACGCACCACGTCCCTCAGCCGCTCCCTCCACGCAGCCACACACCACGAAATATCTACTCCTCGCAGCGTAGGTTTTAGTGCCTCCCAAAGCACCGCTGGAGATTCGACCAACCCCACATTTATTACCAAATAATTATCTATCTCTTTGGCCAAGTGTTCCCTGTATTCCTCCTTCTGCAGTTGCCACCCCGACATACGCCATCTAAGTGGCTGCCGCCCCGGACCTATCTGGAATGTGAGAGCACCGGGTAAGTGATCCGACAAGCCTCTGGGCATAATATCTGCTGACAACACTCTGTGCACTAGCCCCCTGGGAACGAATATGTAGTCCAGCCTCGAGAATGAGTCATGTGAAGTACGTGTAGTCCCGGCGAAGGCCATGTAGGTGTCTCCATGCATCTGCCCAGTCCAGCCCCGTCACCGGGGAGTGTAATTTGGTAAGGGATCCTCCCACCCCATCAGTGTCCCCGTTCCTCCATCTATCCTGACTCAGCTCCATCACGCCGTTCCAGTCCCCTCCTACAACAGAGAGTGTATCCGGCATGTCCCCCCACAGAGTTAGAATTTGTTCCACTAAAGACCACTGTAATGGCCGTGGAGCATATACGCCGTCCAGCGTCAAGACATCTCCCCCAATTCTGCCCTGTATAAAGACATACCTTCCCTGCGTGTCCGACCAAAGTCGCTCATGCGCTTAGGGGACCTGGCGATGGATCAATATCGCTACCCCCCGCGAGCCCTGTGTGAAGCCTGAATGAAATATATGTTGGTATCCGTACCGCTGTAGGCATAGGGCTTTAGTACCCAGCAAGTGTGTTTCCTGGAGCAGGAGCACGTCGGCCTCAGCTCGTTTGGCATATTGAAGAATGGCCCCTCGCTTTACTTTATCCAGTGCCCCACGAACATTCCAACTTACTACGCGCAGGGAACCAGGGGTTATCCGCCTTTCCATTTTCGTGCCAGAGATATCAACTGACTTATGCCCTCGTGGCCTGTGCATGTGTTCCCCGGTGTGTAGGATGTGTTACAAGCAACCGGCATGGACGCGCAATCAAACAAACGAAACAACCCCCCCCTCCCCAACAAACCCCCTACCTCCCACCCCATACCTCACGAACATGGAAGTATCTGCCGCGGTCGGATAGTAGCCTAGTCCCCAACCGGGGGACAGGAACCATACCTTCCAATGCATCCCCAACTGACCACCTATAACCCTCGGGCCTTACCCCTTCCCGCCCACCCCTGTGTGACCAGGTTCCCAACCCAAGAAATGTGCCTATATGGACATCAATTATTTACAACAAGGGGTGGTGATGGACAGAGTCTCTGAATTAAGCAGAGTACTCTCACCCAGTCAAGAGATCAGGGCTAGATCCAACACCGTTTTTTAGCTCATTGCACCATCCCAGTTTCAGAACCTGGCTGTATGCAAATTAGTCTGTCCCTGGCCCAGTGCATCATGGGAACAGGGCAGACCAGACTACAAAAGCCAATTCTTGTGGACATCAAAACACAGTCTCTAGAGTCCCAGCCCCTGCCATACCCACTGATCAGTCTGCCGCAGCCTGTCTGTCCGGTGACATACCCCACTGCCTGGGGGCGGAGCTGGGCAGAGAATGACGCCTGGACCTCGATCTCCTGTTGCCTCTCTGCTGGCCTCGGGGGCCCCTCCAGGCCACCTCACTCGACGACGAGTCTGATTCCCTGCCAGGTGGCGTGTGGACCCGCACTGTCACAGCCTTGTCTGTCCATTTAAAGACTTCCTCCGGAGAGTCGAAGAAATAGGTGCGAGATCGGTAGACCACCCTCAGGCGGGCCGGAAACAACAGCGCGTACGACAGCTTGAGGTCTCGGAGGCGAGCTTTGGCTGCCAGAAAGGATTGTCGCTGCTGCTGCACCAGGCGCGTGTAGTCTGTGAATATAAGGATACTTGCTTTATCACAGGTGTGGGATTCCTTAGCTCTGGCCTGCTTCAGGATAGTGTTGCGGTCCATATAATTCAAAAACTTGGCGATGATCGGCCGCGGGCGGGCCCTTGCGGAGGCTTCTGCATGAGGGCCTTATGGGCCCGCTCCACCACGAAGCAGCAGGAGAGGGCATCTGGGGGGTAGCCAGCCACCGTGTCAGGAAACGCTCCACGCTGTCTCTCTCGCATCCCTCCGGGAATCCCACAAAGCGAAGGATGTTGCGCTGACCCCGCCCTTCAACATCCTCAGCCCGCAACGCCAGACCTTTCTGAATATTCTCCATGGCTGCCACTTTCTTCTTTAAGGTCGTGACGTCGTCCTCCACCTCCGATTTGCGGGTCTCGGTCGCCGTAATGCGTTCCACCGCTTTACGCAAATTCTGCCTCAGCAGTATGACATCAGAGCCCACGGCCCTGATCTTGGCGTCAAGTATGTCCCTGGACTGGGTAATGGCTGCCAGGAGCGCCGCGTTGTCCGGTACCTGTCCCTTAGTTCCCGCAGTCCCTGCCGCAGCACCCGCTTCAGTGAACTTGTCAATGGTGCCCTGCTTGGTGTGGCCTCTTCCGCCCTTATCGTGTGTCATTGTCGTATAACAGGTGCTTCCCCATGGTACTTAGGGGCGGCCACCCAGAGGGCCGAGCGTGGAAACAGCTCGAAAACCAGGAAGCGTTTCTCCAAGTCAATGGTCTCACCCACCAGGCCACTCAGCAGGTTTCGACCGCCACGAGGACACGCAAAAAGGCTGTCCGTTCACCCTCACCCCAACCACGGAGGACCTCACCTCTCTATGGCCCGACCCAACCACCGATAGGCGCCACTGTTCTTGGCAATGTCCGGGGTGCCGCTAATGCTGCTGTATTAGTTATGCCCAAGCGTACCTATGCCTACGGGCGGTGCTGTGTCGCCCTCCGCTTCTTCTGGGGCTCCACTGGGCAGCACGCCTGAGAACGCCCAATGCCCAGCGCGCCCTACTATCGCCAGGCGGCCTCGGGACTCCAGGTTTCCCAGATCGGATGTCTGAACAGTCGTGGGCCCCGGGGCGCCACCCCTCCTCAACTACCGCCCTACTCTGTTCAAAATATATGTTCAGCGTCTTGCCATACTAATCTGGTCCTTCTGGTGCTCTTTAATGTCATATGCTGTTGACACTCAGAACCTTTTCGATGTCCAGTCATTTGGAGCCTGAAAGTACTTCCACAAGTGTTGCACTGCAGTGCAGTGTGCCCAAGATGAGTGCCAATTCATTGAAATTAAACACAGATAAGACCGAGGTCATCTTAGTAGATGAACAATTCAATCTGATGGCTTCGGACCAGAGTCCTGCTCCGCCTACTGTTCCGATGGTGAGGAATCTTGCTTTTCCCATTGGCCAGTAAGTCTCTCTTACTTTACAGCTAGGCAGAATCGCTTCTGCCTGCTTGTGTGTGCACCTGCTAAGAAAGGTACTTCCTTTTCTCCCTTTGTCTGCAATCAATCAGTCATTGAGTTGGTAATCCTTCAGCATCGTGAAAGAACTCGCCTCCCCCAGCTTCAGCACGAATGACATCCCGCCATCGCAAGAACTCTGTGACTCACTGGCCATCTTCTTCCACTGCAAGATCGCAGACATCCACGACAGCCTCGGGACCCAGACACCGACGACGGACGCCGACACCCCAAACTCAACACCCACCAAACACACCAACTTCCTGCTCTCCTAGAACCATGTCAACGACGAAGACACCATCAAAATCATGAACACCATCCACTCCGATTCTCCTTCCGACCCCTGCCCCCACTACATCTTCAACAAAGCAAGCTTCATCATCGCACCCCAACTCCGAAAGATCATCAACAGCTCCTTCGAGACCGCCACCTTTCCGGAGAGCTGGAAACACGCCGAGATCAACGTCCTTCGCAAGAAACCCAAGTCGGACCCAAAGGACCTCAAGAACTTTCGACCCATCTACCTGCTCCCGTTCCCGGCGAAAGTCATTGAGAAGACCGCCAACAGAAAACTGACCCACTTCCTGGAGGAGAACAACATCCTGGACTCCTCCCAATCTGGCAATCTCAGCACCGAAACCGCCCTCAACGCCACCACCTACGACATCAGGACCCTGCTGGACAATAGCGAAACCGCGGCCCTCATCCTCCTGGACCTCTCGGCCGCCTTTGACACCGTTTTGCCACCACACCCTACGCACACGCCTCCACGCAGGGATCTGTGACAAAACCCTGAACTGGATCACCTCCTTCCTCACCGGCAGAACCCAGAGAGTCCGTCTCCCCCATTCAGATCCAAAGCCACCACGATCACCTGTGGCGTACCCCAAGGATCATCCCTCAGCCCGACCCTTTTCAACATCTACATGGCCAACATCGTCCGAGCGCCCCACCTCAACATCATCTCGAACGCCGATGACACCCACTGATCCTCTCCCTCACCAAGGACACGGCCACCGCCAATTCCAACTTCCAAGAGGGAATGAAGGCCGTCGCAGAGTGGATGAGGACCAGCCGCCTGAAACTGAACTCTGACAAGACGGAGGTCCTCATCCTTGGCTCCACCCCCTCCGCATGGGACGACTCCTGGTGGCCGGACACGCTGGGAGCTGCCCCGACACCCACCAACCATGCACGCAACCTGGGTTTCATCGTGGACTCAACGCTCTTCATGACCCAGCAAGTCAACGCTGTCTCCTCCTCCTGCTTCAACACCCTCCACATGCTCCGCAAGATCTACAGATGGATCACCACCGAAACCAGAAGGACGGTTACCCAAGAACTCGTCAGCAGCAGGCTGGACTACGGCAATGCCCTCTACGCGGGAACCACGGCCAAACTTCAGAAAAGACTCCAGCGCATACAAAACACCTCGGCATACCACATCCTCGGAATCCCTCGCCACAGCCACATCACCACCCACCTAAAAGCCCTGCACTGGCTCCCGGTCAACAAGAGGATCACCTTCAAGCTCCTCACCCACGCCCACAAAGCACTCCACAACGCCGGACCAGCGTACCTCAACAAACAACTCACCTTCTACACCCCGAACCGCCAGCCTCGCTCCGCTGTCCTCGCCACCATCCCGCGCATCCGCCGAACGACCACCGGCGGCAGATCATGCTCCCACCTCGCCGCCAAGACATGGAACACCCTCCCCATCCACCTGCGACAGACTCAGGACCTGCTGACCTTCAGGAGACTTCTCAAGACCTGGCTGTTCGATCAGTAGCTGCTTCATACCCCCCTTCTAGTGCCTTGTGACCCTCACGGGTGAGTAGCGCGCTCTATAAATGTTCTGATTGATTGATTGATTGATTCTTTCCCTCCTGGACTGTGGCAGTTTACTTTACCACAGATTACCTAATTACCTTTTGGACTATTTGCAACACAATTAGAATACTGCTGAATGACTTAATTTTGTCTTCCTTTGCTTAATAAACATTTCTCCTTTTATTATTTCACTTTATGAGGTATTTCTAAACGCTTAGTTTCTTCCAGTCTCTCTGTATGATACATTGTGACTTTCATTCTTTGGGGGGCTTCATACTTGCCATCTTGTTTCACGCTCAGTAGACTGTTGCCCTATGTGTGCTTTAGACTCTTGGTCCTCCCACACATCTGGCTTAAAAGGATCAGAAGTTGTTCCTTTTCACACTTGGCTGCTCGACAATGGAATGATTTTCTACAGCACCTTGGCCTTATTTGACAACCATTTGATTTCTGCAAATCACTAAAAGCTTGCTTATTTTTTAGTACATTTTTCTATCCCTCTTATTATTGTCTACTAATATTCGCACTAGGATACCTTTATGGGTAAAATGCACACTCTATAGATATTTAAGTTTTAATATTGGTACTAACAATTTCCTGGTTAGAGAGACTGCAGCATCTGTGCTAGCATACCATCTTAAAATTGTTTAAAAGGCAGATATTTGTGGAATTAAAATTATTAAGGAAATATTAATTGTATATAAAATTTCTGTTGTAAAGTCCTTTGATAAATGTGTTATATAAATGACAAAGAATCATCTGCTTAAAAAAATTGTACATAAGTTTCTTCATTAGGTTTGCTTTGTAATGTATTCGTCCAACATCTGCAGCAGTGATACATTTTATACTTTTGCGTTTTGTGTTTTATAGATTCTTCCAAAGTTAAATCGAAAAAGAAGAAAAAAGAAAAGCAGAACAAAAAGGTAAGATGAAAAAAATATATATATATATATATTGACTGAAAAAAACATAGGTTTCAGGGGCGTTATAGTTAGCTGGACATTTCACTCGTACAAAACCATTGAAATTCCCCCGTTATAGTTAGTTTAGCTAGCTATAACGTGCGAGCCCGCAATGCACTGCTGATGACGTCACTTATTACATCACTCATGACATGGTCAGTGACATCACTCATGACATCACTGATGACATCTCAAATGACATCACTGATGACATCTTCCAGTGAATGTGTGTTTTTCTGAAAATTAAATATGTTTTGTATATGTATATCTCAAGGTCGATGGAAGAATAAATGGGTATATAAGTGGATGATTTTTTTGTTGTTGTAAAAATTGATTGTATAACGGACTGATTAAGTGTATCTTACTGAATACATGGGTTAGTGAGTAATGTTTAAATATGTAAATATCTGTATCAGTCTCTCACTTTCTGTATAAGTGGCTGCATCGGTTGGTGAGTAGCTACATCAGTGTCTATATGGGTTATTACTTGGTTTTTCGAGTATCAGTATGACTGTCTGAGGGTCTGTATGGTTCAGTGGGGGGTATTACTTAGTGCATAGATGCATGAATGAGTGAGTCACTGTTTGTATGTGTTGAAGACAGTATGTGTGCAGGACTGTATGGGTAGATGAGTGTGTGTATGGGTGTGTTAGCGAGTGAATCAATAGTGTCTTTATAAATAACTACATATATTTTATACTAGTATGTGTGAGTATTGGTGTATATAAGTGAGTATATGTGAGAGTGAGAGTTTGGAAAAGTTCCTGTATGAATAAGTATGTGTTTCTATAAGTGATTGTTTAAAAGAGTAAGTATGTGTACGTTTCTGTAGAAGTAAGTGTGGTGGTGTGTATATAACTGTATATGCAAGTAAATGGATGTTTGTTTCTTTATTAGCATGAGTGACTATGTGTGTGAGTAACTCTATGGATGAGTGGCGGTGTGTAACAGGATGTATAGGCGTATGAGTACATATGATGAGTGAGTACATGCATGAGTGACTATAGGACTGTTGGTGAATGAGTAGATGTGTATGTAGATCTTGGAATTACTAAATAGGTTGTTGTAACTGGTATTGGTATGTCCATTGTTTTGAAAATTTTAGTTTCTATTTTTGAATGTGTTTATCAAGGGTTATATTACGCTGAGAGGAGGTCTGCCACTCTATCACAAGGATGATGTCATCAGTGATGTCATTTGAGATGTCATGAGTGATGCCACTGACCATGTCATAAGTGATGTAATATGTGACATCATCAGCAGTGCATTGCGGGCGCGCAAGTAGCTGAACTAACTATAACGGGGGAATTTCAATGGTTTTGTACGAGTGAAATGTCCAGCTAACTAGAACGCCCCTGAAACCTATGGTTTTTCAGTGAATTTCAAAGGTTTCTTAAATGCTAGTTTCTAACTATGCCTACAGAGGTAGGACATGTGAAGAAAGAAGAAAAAACGCACAGAAAGAAAAAAAAATGCAGAAAGAAGCACCAGAAGTCCTCAAAGACGAAAAAAATTGCAGGAAGAAGGAAAACGGTGCAGAAAGAACAAACAAAGGAGCAGAAAGAAGCCTTGTTGCAAAATCATCCTGTACCCTCAACTTTTTCAGATGGGTACTGGTGGTAACTTACTCTGACTAACCAGTCCTAGAGCCAGTGCTATGCTAAAAGACACTTAGAATACAGTGAAAACACCTACATACACTAGGGAACACTATGCATTACGGTACCCCTGTGATTACCATGGCCTCCTCTGTAAGACCCTAGTACATATTAGGGCAGGGGGATTAAAACTACCTTTTAAAACGCACCACAGGGCGCGTTTGCACACTGGTGAAGGGAGGGGTGACGTGTGCAAACACGCCCTTTGGCCGTTCTAATTTGGGGGATAAAGTCCCATTGAATCCTGAGAGTCCCTAGGGTCAAACTAGCTCACTTGGTACCTCCAGTAAGCTCCGTTGTAGAGAGGTGTAAAAAGGGGCACAGCCTGGACCACCTCTCTGCAACGCAGTGCAGTGGCGCTTACTAGAAGCACCTGGTGGGCTAGTTGGCCCCCAGGGGCCCTCAGGATTGTAGGGGAATTATTTCTCCAACTTAAAATGCGCCACAGGGCGTGTTTGCACACGTCACCTCAGGCCCCGTCGCCTCCCTTCCCCATTGTGTAATAACGTCCTGTGGCCATTTTAAGTTGGGAGATTAAGTCCCCTTGACCAACAAGGAACCCAACTTCCTCAGATGCATCCTGCTCAACACCCGCTCCGCCCTCAAACACGCCGTCGAACTCTGGGGCCTATTTGATACTAATGCCCCAGACGTCGCCTTCCTGACAGAGACCTGGCTGACCCCCTCCTCTGCACCTGACATCGCCATAGCCATCCCGGAAGGCTACAAGATCACCCGCAAGGACCGCCCCAAAAGAATAGGAGGAGGAATTGCCATCGTCCACAGAAACACTCCCAAAATCTCGTCACACGCCGACGACACCCTCAGCACCGCCGAACACCTGCATTTCCAGATCCACACCAACCCCAACACCACCCTCAGAGGCACCCTCATCTACAGACCCCCGGACCCCAACCGCAGTTCTGCGACTCCTTCACCAACTTCATCAGCACACACGCCCTCGCCTCCACGGACTACATCCTCCTCAGGGACCTGAACTTCCACCTCGACAACAACGACAACTCCTCCACCCTGATCGGCAACCTCGGACTCAGACAACTCGTCACAACACCCACTCACTCCGCCAGCCACACGCTTGATCCTGTCTTCTCAGAAAGCACCCACGTCTTCTTCGACTGCACCACCGAACTCCACTGGACTGACCACCGCTGCATCCATTTCACCTTCCAGAAATCCACCACACACCACCGCACCCAGCAGATGCCGCGCCGCAGCTGGGGCAAGATCACAGAGGACCAGCTAACCGTCGCCCAGAGCCCACCCGTGGACCCGACCAACCCGACACCGCAGCCTCAGACAATGGATCAATGACTGCGCCAACACCCTCGCCCCGCTCAAGAAGCCCTCCCCAGCGCCCACACCAGCAAGAGAGCCAGCTGGTTCACCAAAGACCTCCAGGCCTCCAAGCGAATCTGCCGAAAACTAGAAAAAAACTGGACCCGCGAAAGAACACCGGAAAGCTACACAGCCCAGAGGAACACCACCTGCCGACACCACAAACTCATCTGATCCGCCAAAAGGACCGTCTTCAGAGACCGCATAGACAACAACGCACACAACAGCAAAGAACTCTTCAGCATCGTGAAGGAACTCTCCAACCCCAGCTCCAACACCAACGACATCCCACCGTCACGAGACCTGTGTGACTCACTGGCCCCCGCCAGATAGCAGACATCCACGACATCTTCGATGCTGCCACCACCCCGGCAACCGCTGACACCACCGCTCCCACGACCACCGCCCGCACCAACCGCCTACTCGCCTGGACCAACATCAACGACGATGGCACCATCAAGATCATGAACACCGTCCACTCCGGATCCCTGGAAGACCCCTGACCACACCACATCTTCAACAAAGCCAGCAGCACCATCGCACCCCACCTCCGGAAAACCATCAACATCTCCTTCGAGACAGCGACCTTCCCGGAGAGCTGGAATCACGCAGAGATCAACGCCCTACTAAAGAAACCCAAGGCGGACCCCAAGGACCTCAAGAACTTCCAACCCATCTCCCTGCTCCCGTTCCCGGCCAAGGTCATCGAAAAGGCCGTCAACAAACAACTGACCAGCTTCCTCGAAGAGAACAACATCCTGGACCCGTCCCAGTCCGGGGGTTCGCAGCAACCACCGCACCGAAACTGCCCTGATCGCCGCCACCGACGACATCAGGATCCTGCTCGACAATGGAGAAAACGCATCCCTCATCCTCCTGGACCTGTCAGCCGCTTTCGACACAGTCTGCCACCGCACACTAAGAGCACACCTCCACAACGCCGGAATCCAAGAGAAGGTCCTGGACTGGACCACCTCCTTCCTCACCGGGAGAACCCAGAGCATCCCCCTCCCTCCCCCCCCTTCCGCTCCAAAGCCACCGAGATCAACTGCGGCGTACCCCAAGGCTCATCCCTCATGCCAACGTTGTTCAACATCTACATGGCACCGCTCGCCCACGTCGCCCGACAGCACGACCTAAACATCATCTCCTACGCCGACGACACCCAGCTGATCCTCTCGCTCACCAAGGACCCCCACACCGCCAAAACCAACCTCCACGAAGGACTGAAGGCTGTTGCCGACTGGATGAAAAACAACCGACTGAGGCTGAACTCGGTCAAGACGGAGGTCCTCATCCTCGGTTCCTCCCCCTCAGCCTGGGACGACTCCTGGTGGCCGACGGCACATGGAGCACTCCCCACACCCACCAACCATGCACGAAACCTAGGGGTCATCCTCGAATCCACACTCTCCATGGCAAAGCAGGTCAACGCCGTCTCCTCCCCCTGCTTTAACACCCTTCGCATGCTTCGCAGGATCTTCAAGTGGATCCCCACAGAAACGGTCACTCAGGCCCTCATCAGCAGTAGACTGGACTACAGCAACGCACTCTAAGCAGGAGCCCCGGCCAAACTCCTGAAACGACTCCAATGCATCCGGAACGCCTCCGCACGCCTGATCCTCGACATCCCCTGCCACAGCCACAGCCACATCACACCCCACCTGAAGGACCGGCAGTGGCTCCCCATCAACAAAAGGATAACCTTCAAGCTCCTCACCCACGCACACAAGGCACTCCACGACACCGGACCAGCGTACCTCAACAGCCGACTCAGCCGCTACACCCCCACCCGCCAGCTCCGCTCCGCAGACCGCGCCCTCGTCGCCACCGCCCCCCGCATCTGAAGAGGGACCGCCGGTGGCAGATCATTCTCCCACCTCGCCGCCAAGACGTGGAACACCCTCCCCATCCGCCTACGGCAGACCAAAGACCTCCTGACCTTCAGGAGACTCCTCAAGACCTGGCTCCTTGAACAGTAGCAGCGTTCCCCCCCCTCCACCCCCCCTAGTGCCTTGAGACCCTCACAGGTATGTAGTGCGCTTTACAAATGCTATGATTGATTGAGAGTCCCTAGGGTCAAAATAGCCCACTAGGTACCTCCAGTAAGCGCCGTTGCAGAGGGTGTAAAAAGTGGCACAGCCTGGACCACCTCTCTGCAACGCAGCGCAGTGGCGCTTACTGGAAGCACCTGGTGGGCTTATTGGCCCCCAGGGGCCCTCAGGATTGAAGGGGAATTATTTTCCCAACTTAAAACACACCACAGGGCATGTTTGCACACGTCACCTCAGGCCACTGTGTAAACGCGCCCTGAGGCCGTTTTAAGTTGGGAAATTAAGTCCCCTTGAATCTTGGGGTCCCTAGGGTCAAACTAGCCCACTAGGTACCTCCAGTAAGCACCACAGAGCTACGTTGCAGAGAGGTGTAAAAAGGGGCGTGGCCTCTAAACACCTCTCTGCAACGCAGCTCTCTGGCGCATACTGGAGGTACCTGGTGAGCTTTTCGGCCCTCAGGGACCCTCAGTATTGAAGGGGAATTAATTCCCCAACTTACAACTCACCAGGGGGCGCGTTTGCACAATGGTGAAGGAAGGGGGCGAGGCCTGAGATGACATGTCTGCAAACAAGCCCTGTGGCGCGTTTTAAGTTGGGGAATTAATTCCTCTTCAATCCTGAGGGTCCCTGGGGGCCAACCAGCCCACGAGGTACCTCCAGTATGCGTCAGAGAGCTGCGTTGCAGAGAGGTGTTCAGAGGCCACGCCCCTTTTTACAACACTCTGCAACCCAGGCGTATGAGTACATATGATGAGTGAGTACATGCATGAGTGACTATAGGACTGTTGGTGAATGAGTAGATGTGTATGTAGATCTTGGAATTACTAAATAGGTTGTTGTAACTGGTATTGGTATGTCCATTGTTTTGAAAATTTTAGTTTCTATTTTTGAATGTGTTTATCAAGGGTTATATTACGCTGAGAGGAGGTCTGCCACTCTATCACAAGGATGATGTCATCACTGATGTCATTTGAGATGTCATGAGTGATGCCACTGACCATGTCATAAGTGATGTAATATGTGACATCATCAGCAGTGCATTGCGGGCGCGCAAGTAGCTGAACTAACTATAACGGGGGAATTTCAATGGTTTTGTACGAGTGAAATGTCCAGCTAACTAGAACGCCCCTGAAACCTATGGTTTTTCAGTGAATTTCAAAGGTTTCTTAAATGCTAGTTTCTAACTATGCCTACAGAGGTAGGACATGTGAAGAAAGAAGAAAAAACGCACAGAAAGAAAAAAAAATGCAGAAAGAAGCACCAGAAGTCCTCAAAGACGAAGAAAATTGCAGGAAGAAGGAAAACGGTGCAGAAAGAACAAACAAAGGAGCAGAAAGAAGCCTTGTTGCAAAATTATCCTGTACCCTCAACTTTTTCAGATGGGTACTGGTGGTAACTTACTCTGACTAACCAGTCCTAGAGCCAGTGCTATGCTAAAAGACACGTAGAATACAGTGAAAACACCTACATACACTAGGGAACACTATGCATTACGGGTACCCCTGTGATTACCATGGCCTCCTCTGTAAGACCCTAGTACATATTAGGGCAGGGGGATTAAAACTACCTTTTAAAACGCACCACAGGGCGCGTTTGCACACTGGTGAAGGGAGGGGTGACGTGTGCAAACACGCCCTTTGGCCGTTCTAATTTGGGGGATAAAGTCCCATTGAATCCTGAGAGTCCCTAGGGTCAAACTAGCTCACTTGGTACCTCCAGTAAGCTCCGTTGTAGAGAGGTGTAAAAAGGGGCACAGCCTGGACCACCTCTCTGCAACGCAGTGCAGTGGCGCTTACTAGAAGCACCTGGTGGGCTAGTTGGCCCCCAGGGGCCCTCAGGATTGTAGGGGAATTATTTCCCCAACTTAAAATGCGCCACAGGGCGTGTTTGCACACGTCACCTCAGGCCCCGTCGCCTCCCTTCCCCATTGTGTAATAACGTCCTGTGGCCATTTTAAGTTGGGAGATTAAGTCCCCTTGACCAACAAGGAACCCAACTTCCTCAGATGCATCCTGCTCAACACCCGCTCCGCCCTCAAACACGCCGTCGAACTCTGGGGCCTATTTGATACTAATGCCCCAGACGTCGCCTTCCTGACAGAGACCTGGCTGACCCCCTCCTCTGCACCTGACATCGCCATAGCCATCCCGGAAGGCTACAAGATCACCCGCAAGGACCGCCCCAAAAGAATAGGAGGAGGAATTGCCATCGTCCACAGAAACACTCCCAAAATCTCGTCACACGCCGACGACACCCTCAGCACCGCCGAACACCTGCATTTCCAGATCCACACCAACCCCAACACCACCCTCAGAGGCACCCTCATCTACAGACCCCCGGACCCCGACCGCAGTTCAGCGACTCCTTCACCAACTTCATCAGCACACACGCCCTCGCCTCCACGGACTACATCCTCCTCAGGGACCTGAACTTCCACCTCGACAACAACGACAACTCCTCCACCCTGATCGGCAACCTCGGACTCAGACAACTCGTCACAACACCCACTCACTCCGCCAGCCACACGCTTGATCCTGTCTTCTCAGAAAGCACCCACGTCTTCTTCGACTGCACCACCGAACTCCACTGGACTGACCACCGCTGCATCCATTTCACCTTCCAGAAATCCACCACACACCACCGCACCCAGCAGATGCCGCGCCGCAGCTGGGGCAAGATCACAGAGGACCAGCTAACCGTCGCCCAGAGCCCACCCGTGGACCCGACCAACCCGACACCGCAGCCTCAGACAATGGATCAATGACTGCGCCAACACCCTCGCCCCGCTCAAGAAGCCCTCCCCAGCGCCCACACCAGCAAGAGAGCCAGCTGGTTCACCAAAGACCTCCAGGCCTCCAAGCGAACCTGCCGAAAACTAGAAAAAAACTGGACCCGCGAAAGAACACCGGAAAGCTACACAGCCCAGAGGAACACCACCTGCCGACACCACAAACTCATCTGATCCGCCAAAAGGACCGTCTTCAGAGACCGCACAGACAACAACGCACACAACAGCAAAGAACTCTTCAGCATCGTGAAGGAACTCTCCAACCCCAGCTCCAACACCAACGACATCCCACCGTCACGAGACCTGTGTGACTCACTGGCCCCCGCCAGATAGCAGACATCCACGACATCTTCGATGCTGCCACCACCCCGGCAACCGCTGACACCACCGCTCCCACGACCACCGCCCGCACCAACCGCCTACTCGCCTGGACCAACATCAACGACGATGGCACCATCAAGATCATGAACACCGTCCACTCCGGATCCCTGGAAGACCCCTGACCACACCACATCTTCAACAAAGCCAGCAGCACCATCGCACCCCACCTCCGGAAAACCATCAACATCTCCTTCGAGACAGCGACCTTCCCGGAGAGCTGGAATCACGCAGAGATCAACGCCCTACTAAAGAAACCCAAGGCGGACCCCAAGGACCTCAAGAACTTCCAACCCATCTCCCTGCTCCCGTTCCCGGCCAAGGTCATCGAAAAGGCCGTCAACAAACAACTGACCAGCTTCCTCGAAGAGAACAACATCCTGGACCCGTCCCAGTCCGGGGGTTCGCAGCAACCACCGCACCGAAACTGCCCTGATCGCCGCCACCGACGACATCAGTATCCTGCTCGACAATGGAGAAAACGCATCCCTCATCCTCCTGGACCTGTCAGCCGCTTTCGACACAGTCTGCCACCGCACACTAAGAGCACACCTCCACAACGCCGGAATCCAAGAGAAGGTCCTGGACTGGACCACCTCCTTCCTCACCGGGAGAACCCAGAGCATCCCCCTCCCCCCCTCCCTTCCGCTCCAAAGCCACCGAGATCAACTGCGGCGTACCCCAAGGCTCATCCCTCATGCCAACGTTGTTCAACATCTACATGGCACCGCTCGCCCACGTCGCCCGACAGCACGACCTAAACATCATCTCCTACGCCGACGACACCCAGCTGATCCTCTCGCTCACCAAGGACCCCCACACCGCCAAAACCAACCTCCACGAAGGACTGAAGGCTGTTGCCGACTGGATGAAAAACAACCGACTGAGGCTGAACTCGGTCAAGACGGAGGTCCTCATCCTCGGTTCCTCCCCCTCAGCCTGGGACGACTCCTGGTGGCCGACGGCACATGGAGCACTCCCCACACCCACCAACCATGCACGAAACCTAGGGGTCATCCTCGAATCCACACTCTCCATGGCAAAGCAGGTCAACGCCGTCTCCTCCTCCTGCTTTAACATCCTTCGCATGCTTCGCAGGATCTTCAAGTGGATCCCCACAGAAACGGTCACTCAGGCCCTCATCAGCAGTAGACTGGACTACGGCAACGCACTCTAAGCAGGAGCCCCGGCCAAACTCCTGAAACGACTCCAATGCATCCGGAACGCCTCCGCACGCCTGATCCTCGACATCCCCTGCCACAGCCACAGCCACATCACACCCCACCTGAAGGACCGGCACTGGCTCCCCATCAACAAAAGGATAACCTTCAAGCTCCTCACCCACGCACACAAGGCACTCCACGACACCGGACCAGCGTACCTCAACAGCCGACTCAGCCGCTACACCCCCACCCGCCAGCTCCGCTCCGCAGACCGCGCCCTCCTCGCCACCGCCCCCCGCATCTGAAGAGGGACCGCCGGTGGCAGATCATTCTCCCACCTCGCCGCCAAGATGTGGAACACCCTCCCCATCCGCCTACGGCAGACCAAAGACCTCCTGACCTTCAGGAGACTCCTCAAGACCTGGCTCCTTGAACAGTAGCAGCGTTCCCCCCCCTCCACCCCCCCTAGTGCCTTGAGACCCTCACAGGTATGTAGTGCGCTTTACAAATGCTATGATTGATTGAGAGTCCCTAGGGTCAAAATAGCCCACTAGGTACCTCCAGTAAGCGCCGTTGCAGAGGGTGTAAAAAGTGGCACAGCCTGGACCACCTCTCTGCAACGCAGCGCAGTGGCGCTTACTGGAAGCACCTGGTGGGCTTATTGGCCCCCAGGGGCCCTCAGGATTGAAGGGGAATTATTTTCCCAACTTAAAACACACCACAGGGCATGTTTGCACACGTCACCTCAGGCCACTGCGTAAACGCGCCCTGAGGCCGTTTTAAGTTGGGAAATTAAGTCCCCTTGAATCTTGGGGTCCCTAGGGTCAAACTAGCCCACTAGGTACCTCCAGTAAGCACCACAGAGCTACGTTGCAGAGAGGTGTAAAAAGGGGCGTGGCCTCTAAACACCTCTCTGCAACGCAGCTCTCTGGCGCATACTGGAGGTACCTGGTGAGCTTTTCGGCCCTCAGGGACCCTCAGTATTGAAGGGGAATTAATTCCCCAACTTACAACTCACCAGGGGGCGCGTTTGCACAATGGTGAAGGAAGGGGGCGAGGCCTGAGATGACATGTCTGCAAACAAGCCCTGTGGCGCGTTTTAAGTTGGGGAATTAATTCCTCTTCAATCCTGAGGGTCCCTGGGGGCCAACCAGCCCACGAGGTACCTCCAGTATGCGTCAGAGAGCTGCGTTGCAGAGAGGTGTTCAGAGGCCACGCCCCTTTTTACAACACTCTGCAACCCAGGTCCGTGGAGCTTACTGGAGGTACCTGGTGGACCACTTGGCCCCCAGGGACACTCAGAATTGAAGAGGAATTAATTCCCCAATTTAAAACGCGACACAGGGCGCGTTTCCAGAGTGGTGAAGGGAAGGGACGGGGCCTGACTCACGATTGCGTCTTTTTATGTTTTTTGCTTTTTTAGAATGGGGGCTGTGAGCACCCCTTCTTTTTACCTTTTTTGGGCCCTGGCCCCCCTCCCGTGGCCGATTCCGGCCCCTGGGACCCCATCCGCCGGGGCCTGGCCGCATTTTAAACATTTTTTAATGGAGGGTGGGCTGCATGGCCCCCCTCCCGAGGCCTCTATTGGCCCCAGGGACCCCATCCCCCGGGGCCGGCCTTTATTAAATTATTTTTTTTAAATAAAAAACATTTTTGGGGGAGGGCGGCGCGTGGCCCCCCTCCCGGGCCACTCTCGCCCTCGGGAACCCCATCCCCGGGTCCAGGAGTAGCCACCTCCGAGAGGGAAAGAGCCTAGGAACGGGCTGTGTTCCAGTTGCATCATTTACAGAAATAACAATGTTTGAAAAAGAATAGAGATTAGATCAATGTATAAATAATCAGTGTGGTTGGGGATGGTGGGCTGGTTTTGCTGGAAGGAGGCCATTTCCAGGACTCTTCTAGTTGGAATCTGGATTAGATTGTAGTGATTCAGCTCTGTTCCTTACTAGACAGTATGGTCCTTTGGAGCATATAGGAATGGACAAATTATTGTGTTTTATTGCACGATTTTTGATTGTGTTGTTTCTGAAGACCCACCCAAAGGGGAGTACTGCTTTGATATTAGTTCATGAGGTGAGACATTGGCAGGTAAAAGTATCTATCAAACAAATTGGTCACTTACCTTCAGTCACAATGTTTCTGTAGGATACTCGCTGATGCTAATATTAGATGGTGCACTAAGATCTTAATGCCCACCGTATATTTGCTGGTGGCAGATCCCAAACAGACCGCACCAGCCTTCTTCAGGAGTTTATCCCGATATGGCAAATTAAATACAATTCTGTATTTTTAAGGTTGTAAATAATCCATTATGGATTTCTTCAGTAGCAGCCTGTCACAGCGTTCTTCAACTCCGCAGGTACTGTTGCAAAGAGTTGACAAAGGCTACAATACTCTGTGCTGATCTCAGATGACATACAAATTCCTACATTGGGTCTTATGAACAAATGTAGCGTTAACTCGTTAACCGCGGTGCGGCAGTTTAGCGGAGTGGGCCGGGCCGCGTCGGCCAACGGACGTGCGCAGCACTACGGAGGTAGTGCTTGCGACGGCCGTTGACTGACGAATGCACGCAACGGGTTAAGAAAAATTTGCTTTTCGTCTTGTTACCATTTTTTACGAGAATTTTTCTAGCAGTAGTAGATTGAATTCTGGCAGTTAAGGAGCTATCCCCAGTGAAGTGTCTATAATTGCATCTCTGGTTTCAGATCCTTGATTAAGATAAATTACTATGATTCTTCTGTTTTCAGGTATGAATTGCGAGTCCTTAATAGCGATTATTAAGAAATCGCTATTAAGGAGTCGCAATTACCTATGCATGTAGGTTTCACACAAAAAATTTCAATTCCTACATATTCCTTCCTATTTGCAATTTGCGAGTACCAAATAGGTACTCGCAAATTGTGCATGCAATTTCAAGGGTGCTAGGGGGCCAAAAGGCCACCCTGATGCACCCCCAAAAAGGTAAGTATGCACCACAATGCACTTTGAAAAATGCATTTTTTTTCATTTTTCAAAGGAATTGAAAATTACAATGAACTTGAAGTTGATGGTAATTTGGGATTCCAAGTTGCAAAAACCCAATTTGGGAATGCATCGCATTTAGTGAATCGCAATTTGCGATTCCCTAACTGCATTCGCAAAATAGGTAATCGCAAAATTTGCGATTACCTACTTTGCGAATTGCTTTTGGGCTGATGCATCCCAAATGGCAAAATATTATGATGCAAAATATGCAAACTATGATTGATGCATGTGGCCCCTAGTTCTTTAGTAGTTTCAATAGCTGAGAAAAGCGCTGCAATGAAATGTCCCTTGAGAACTGCAAGAGGTCTTTCTGAAGGGATTAAACCTGTCCGGTGTGGCTAGTAAAGTAAGACTCCTGTTCGAGGCATGTGGGCTGCTAAATTCATATCTTAGCATTAGATCGCCGCCTAGTGTTGGGCTCGGATGATTGCACATTGTTGTCCTGGAAGAGTCTTCGAAGTATCCTGAGATAGGTGGCTCCTCCCCTGGACTACAGTGCGCATGGGCATCGGCTCCATCCCCAGATTGTTTTTTTCCGCCATTGGGTTCGGATGTGGTCTCGACGTCTTACTGTCGGAACCAAGTAACACTATCTTTTACCGGCCAAAAGGCCTCGATTTTCTTGCGTCGGTATTGTCTGCGCTCGGTCTCGAGTCTTCCGTCTCTTGAAGCCGGAATAAGCGGAGTTTTCTTCGCTTTCTAAACTTTGAGGCCTTCTCATCGCGACACGACAGCAAGCCTTTACGGACATGGAGCGGAGCCCGTTTAAGTACTGCCCGCTCTGTGGGTCCAAGTACCCACACATCGATCTACACCCCGTGTGTAACAAGTGCCTTTCACCGGACCACGACGACGGCAAGTGCAAGGCCTGTGCACAGTTCCGCTCCAAGAAAACTCTCAAGCTTCGGCGCGCGGTGCGCTTGGAAGCTAGGCAAGCGGCCCCAGATCCGGAGAACATCTTCGGCGACCCGGAAGAAGAGGTCCAGGGTCACCTTCTACAAATCTCCCCATCACAGACGGAGGTCGAGGCGGATCCGGGAGACGACGACGGAGTCGCGGGTCAGGTCCTCGAATACGTCGAAGAGGTAGGAGACGACGATGAGATTTATGGGGCCGCGGCGGATAGCTCTGCGGACGAGCTCTGCCCCGAAGGTTACGAGGATACCGACCGGGACACGGGATCGCCTGTCGGCCTTACCCAGGACCCGTTGCCGCAAGCCACAGCCCCGCCTTCGGGCCCGGCTACGGACTCACTTGCTGGGCACGCTGTTTCGAAACCGAAACTGAAACCGTCGGGGTCGTCAACACCTAACATGGCCGACCCGAAATCGAAACTGAAACCAAAGGACTCGAGTGTCCCTAAGATGGCTGCCGTGCCTGTGAAGAAGTCGGTGCCCGTCACCCCGTCGGCTCCGTCGACCTCCGGTCCGCAGAAGCCGAGGAAGTCTGTCGATTCCGATGCTCCGAAATCGAAACCGACGCCAGAGGAAGGGGCCCCCAAGAAAGATGGTCGGCACGGATCAGCGGCTCCGGCGCCGTCCAAGCCCGCCAAGGTCGGCTCCAAAGAGGCTACGCCCAAGAAGTCTGCGCCCCGGCCTCAAGATTCGGAGGTGCCGAAGACGGTTTCCGCGCCCAAAACGCACAAGGCCCGCGAGGACGTCGGATCCGAGGGACCGCTCAAAGCATCCTTGTCGGCGACGAAACCCACTGGCAGTGTACCGTCCCCCATTGCGGAGTCACTGCAGAGAATCAGGGAGAAAGCCTTTGCTCCATCGGCTCCGATGCCATCACCGCAGCCGCAAAAGGACGCTCCGGCTAAGCCTTCTGGGAAACTCCTTTTTCTCTTGCCACCTAAGGAGGCGCCGAAAGCGTTTTCGACGAAATCGGCTCCGAAACAGGGTTCCTCGCTGCCTGACCCTCTTCCACGTCGTGTACTCGAATCGGAAGACGATTCAGAGCATTTCATCGATGCTGCCACCGGCAAGCTGACACTCTATAAACGGAAGATCACTTCGGAGCCGGTGGATCCCTACGTCATCCCGTTGAAAAAGAAGAGGGTGCCCCTTGACGCCTCAGGCCTCACGGAACCGATTCAGCCTCCTCCAAGACGGAGCCCTACTCCCTCCCCAGAACACTCTGTGGGTGAGGAATATGATGAGGATGAACAGTACAATTTCCCTATCGATGAACCTGATGTACAACCAGATTCTTACGACGACACTGGTGACCAGAACACCCAAGGTGTGGGCCAAGACCCGCAGACCTTTAATGCACGTGCATCCCCGACTGAGGACTCAGCAGGATTTCATGCACTAATTGAACGGGCGGCAGCCAATCATGATGTGGACATGCATGCCGACCCGGTTGAGGAAGACTTCCTTTTTGACACCTTTGCCATATCTGAAAGGACAGTAAAGACACTTCCTATGCTGAAAGGTGTTCTCAAACATGCTGGGGACATTTTTAAGGAGCCTACGAGGGCGAGAGTGGTCAACCCTCGCATTGAAAAGAAGTACAGGCCTGCACCTGCGGACCCCGTCTACATCCGGGGACAATTGCCACTGGACTCTCTTGTGGTTGCCAATGCCAGGAAACGTGCCAACTCCCAGACAACGGGTGAAGCTCCTCCCCCGGATAAGGAGTCCAAAGTGCTTGAGGCAGGAGGCAAAAGAGTGGCTGCACAGGCGGCAAACTTTTGGCGCATCGCAAATACACAGGCGCTCCTGGCGCGTTATGATAGGGCGCACTACGACACCCTAGAACAGGTTATACAACACCTGCCCCCACAGTTCCAAGAAGGCACCAAAATGCTTATTGAGGAAGGAAAGCTAATATCAAACGCAGCCATCAAGTGTGCACTTGACGCTGCGGACACAGCTGCTAGGGCTATCAACACTAGCGTTATGCTGAGAAGACAAGCCTGGCTCCGCATCTCAGGGTTTAAGCAGGATATTCAGACAACAATTCTGAATCAGCCAGTCAATCCTGATAGTCTGTTTGGTCCGGATGTTGACACCACCCTAGAGAAAATAAAGAAGGACACGGAAACTGCTAAGTCTATGGGGGCCCTGCAGTCCCAACAGTTTCGTGGCAGCAATTTTCGTCGCTCAGGTGCACGTGGAGTCACCAGAGGACAGATGGGTCAACAATCCCAGTTCTCCAAAGGTGGGACGCAATCCTCGTTCACTAAACAGAACAAGGGAGGTTATAGGAATAACAGCAACAGAGGTCGCGGCAGAGGAAACAACAGCTCCCGCACCTCTACTCCAAGCAAACAGTGACTTTCTGTCACTGCCCCCCGACCACCTAACACCTGTCGGGGGGAGACTGCAGCAGTTCCTGCCCGTCTGGAGAAACATCACCACAGACAGGTGGGTGCGACAACTAATCCAGTATGGTTATTGCCTAGAGCTGAAATCCACTCCACCCAACATCCCACCGAGGCAAAGGCCTATGTCCGCAGAGCACTTGCACTTATTGCAGCAGGAAGTGGTGGCGATGCTGCAAAAAGGCGCAATCGAGCTCGTGCCGGTGGGGGAGGAAGGCACAGGGGTATATTCCCTGTACTTCCTTATTCCAAAGAAGGACGGTTCTCTCAGGCCCATTCTCGATCTACGTCCCCTCAACCTGTACATACTGTCAGAGCATTTCCATATGCTTACACTGCAGCAGATTCTTCCCTTGCTAAACCAGGGAGATTTCTTAGCGACCTTAGATCTCAAGGATGCTTATTTCCACATTCCACTACACCCGTCACACAGGAAATACCTGAGGTTCACTATTCAAGGCAGGCACTACCAGTTCAAAGTCCTACCCTTCGGAGTCACTACGGCCCCGAGGGTGTTCACCAAGTGTCTAGCGACAGTGGCGGCGCACCTCAGGAGGCAGAATATCCATGTCTACCCCTACCTAGACGACTGGCTCGTACAAGCCAAGTCAGAGCAACAGTGCGCCGCAGACATGTCGACTACAATTCACCTTCTTCACGATCTGGGTTTCTCCCTAAATTACCCAAAATCGCATCTTCAGCCGGCACATGTCCGGCAGTTCCTGGGTGCTACGATCAACACCCTGACAGCCATGGCTCAGCCAAACCAAGTCAGAATCGACAGCATTCAGTCACTGATCCAACGATTCCGACCAAGACACTCCCTGCCAGCGAGAGTGTTCATGCAGTTGATTGGCATGATGGCCTCCTGCATCTTCATAGTCCCTCACGCACGGTTACATATGCGCCCGCTCCAGGAGTGCTTAGCGAATCAGTGGACACAGGCTCGTGGGCAATTGACAGACCTAGTGTTGGTTACCAGTCGGGCATACGACTCTCTGCATTGGTGGACTCCACACAACCTTTGCAAGGGCCGACTGTTCCACGAGCCCGTGCCGCAGATTGTCCTGACGACGGACGCATCTCTCCAGGGCTGGGGAGCACATGTGCTCACTTACACAGTGCAGGGACTATGGACGACGCAGCAACAGAAGATGCACATCAACTATCTGGAACTGATGGCAATCTTCATGGCGCTCAAGTCCTTCATTGTACATCTGAGCAACAAGGTCGTGCTAGTCCGGACGGACAACATGACCGCGATGTACTACATTCAGAAACAGGGGGGCACCCACTCGCCACAGCTGTCTCATCTGGCTCAGAGCATGTGGAAGTGGGCCATTCAGAGGAACATTTTCCTCATGGCAGAACACCTCCCGGGCAAGGACAATCAGATGGCGGATCTGCTCAGCAGATACAGCCATCAGATGCACGAGTGGGAGATACACCCTTCTGTTCTCCACCCGTTCTTCCAGCAGTGGGGTCATCCGGAGATAGACCTGTTCGCAACAAAGGAGAACGCAAAATGCCGACTCTTTGCCGCCAGGTTCCCTCACCCACAGTCGCAGGGGAATGCGATATGGATGAACTGGTCAGGCAAATTTGCATACGCTTTTCCGCCAGCCCCTCTAATACCGCTGGTCGCAAGAAAGCTAAGGCAGCACTCCATGACTCTCGTCCTGGTTGCTCCAACGTGGGCACGACAAGCTTGGTACACCACGTTCCTCGAACTCTCAGTGGTGCCGCATCAAAGACTGCGCCTCACGCCCAGTCTTTTGACGCAGAACCATGGAGACATTCAGCATCCAGATCCACGACAGCTCAACCTGGCGATCTGGCTCCTGAAGTCCTAGAGTTTGGATACCTTAACCTACCTCCAGAATGCATGAGTATCATCAAGGAGGCGAGGAAACCAACTACTAGAGCATGCTATGCTGCTAAGTGGAAGCGTTTTGTCATCTACTGTACGTCCAATGACATCAACCCACTAGATGCATCTATTCCCAACATCATCTGCTATCTGTTACATCTCTACAAGTGCAATCTGGCGTACACTTCCATTAGGATACATCTCTCAGCCATAGCGGCTTATCTTCAGAACAGGCAGCACCTCTCTGTCTTCAGAGTGCCCGCCATTAAAGCCTTCCTTGAAGGTCTGAAGAGAGTCATTCCCCCAAGAACACCACCAGCTCCGGTGTGGAACCTCAACGTCGTTCTCACCAGACTGATGGGGCCACCATTTGAGCCACTGCACTCGTGTGAGCTCCAATTCCTTACGTGGAAAGTGGCCTTTCTGATAGCTATTACGTCTCTGAGGCGTGTCAGTGAGCTGCAAGCGCTCACCATACAAGAGCCGTTCATTCAAATTCACCCAAATAGGGTAGTGCTACGCACTAACCCTAAATTCCTTCCTAAGGTGGTGTCACAGTTTCATCTTAACCAAACTATTGACTTACCAGCATTCTTTCAAAACCCGCAAACGGTGGCGGAAAGAATGCTCCATACCTTAGATGTACGGAGGGCGTTGATGTACTACATAGACAGAACACAACCCTTTAGAAAGACAAAACAACTCTTTGTTGCCTTCGCACCACAACACAAAGGCAACCCAATTTCCAAAGCAGGGATAGCCAGGTGGATTGTTAAGTGCATCCAGATATGTTATCAAAAAGCCAAGCGCACTTTAACAATACCCCCCAGAGCGCACTCCACACGCAAACTGGGGGCATCCATGGCTTTCCTAGGGAACATTCCTTTAGAGGATATTTGCAGAGCAGCCACGTGGGTCACACCACATACCTTCACAAAACACTACTGTGTTGATGTGCATTCCAAGCAGCAAGCAGCTGTAGGACAGGCTGTTCTCAAGACACTTTTTCAGGTTTCTGCAGCTGGCACGGGCAACCGCCGCTGATGGAGGGACTGCTATGTATTCTATGCTAAGATATGAATTTAGCAGCCCACATGCCTCGAACTGAATATGCTACTTACCAGTATGCATCTGTTCTTGGCATGTAGGGCTGCTAACATTCATATCGCCCGCCCTCCTCCCCGGTGCCTGTCGCAGCTGCAGATATACTATTGTATTTATTCGTTAGCATGGACATCCTTTACACTTTCACTCCATCTCCTGCCACAATGGCGAAAAACAATCTGGGGATGGAGCCGATGCCCATGCGCACTGTAGTCCAGGGGAGGAGCCACCTATCTCAGGATACTTCGAAGACTCTTCCAGGACAACAATGTGCAATCATCCGAGCCCAACACTAGGCGGCGATCTAATGCTAAGATATGAATGTTAGCAGCCCTACATGCCAAGAACAGATGCATACTGGTAAGTAGCATATTCATTTCTGTGGCGGTGAGTGTTCTAGATAAATGTGTTTACCATCTTATCATCTTGTGTTCAGCTTGCTGCATGGACTTGGCAGTGTTGTTAAAAAATCAGAAAATCAGGGGTGGTTGTTTTTTGTTTGAACGGTGTTAACCATTTAATGCTGCACATTTGTTAACATTAATATTGATTAGAATATTGATGACTCAAAGAAATTGGACTGGGCAGTTTGATGAATTGTCAAGGTAAACACAGTCCAGCAGGCATCGTGATATATGTGTCGTTAAAATGGTCCCAAGGAAGTATCTGATGTTTGCCTTTTATTCTTGTGTCTGAAGAGTAACAGTGCATGTAGAGAAATAACACCATTACTGCAAAAATGGTCAAACTATACATTTTCTTCTTTTCTCACTAAACCGCAATTAGTATTTGGCCAAAACACACTAGACCATGCGAAAATATTGAATTTAGACAAATCGTGGATCATTTGCAGAACAATATTAGCAATAGATAAAAAATGAATGGTCACATGGCGACTTTTAGAAAATTGCTGTGAAAGGAGGCCATCTTATTTTAGGAAAAATCCTTCCTGTTGCTACTGAGCTGAAATGTGTGGGCATTCTAAATGTAGATATGCCTTTGGACACCCAAATTATGAAAGTATTCAAGGATTCCTTTTTTTCAGAAAAAATATCAAACTTATTTGTGTCATTCTCCCTAAAAATATAGAGCTAATTATGAGCACAGCTGTTATTATGTATTAATCATTTAAAAAAGAGCTACAGTTCTGTAGATCTGAAGTTGCAAAACATCATAATAAGAAGCTCTGTAAAGTGGCAAGCCATTTTTCAAGCTCGTTTCCCACTAAAAGTATGCCCATTTCGACCAGAAAATGCCTGTGATTTGCAATTTGTTGCTAAAAAATAAGATCAAGCAAGAAACATCACTTCAACAATAACACAGCAATCTTGACAAGGAAACCTGTCTCCGGCTGTCATGAATACTCCCTATCACACTTGCGGAACCTTTAAAAACGTTATAACATTTCATTTTTTTTTCCGTTAAATAAACTCTGCAGTTTATTATAATTCTTCTTTACCTCATAAAAACATGTTATGTTGCGTAATGTGCACAGATTGTAATAGCATTGCATCTGTGAGAAATTGAATTATTTATTGGGGTGGGTGGGTGGTTGTCCTCCAAAAGTATTGGGTCAGGAACAGACCCATATCCCTTTCCCAACCAGAGCTGACAGTGGTGACCAAGGCATTGCTTTTGGGTTGGGGCGGCCATCTGGGAGAGGTGGAGACCAGAAGCTTCTAGTCCACGGCAGAGTCCTAGCTCCACATCAACCATCTAGAGCTAGCAAGCAAATGGGGTGTGGTCATGGACCCTGTGCTAGGAGGCCTTGCACCTCTGGAAATAGCTGAAACGCCAAAGGATTTTCCTGGTGGTGAACCACATGGCAGGATCCTTGATTGCCAGGGGGGGGTGAGATCAGTCGCTGTCACCGAGCGGACCACGAATGGCAGTTACACCTGAAGGTGGCAAAAGGTCTCTTCTGCAACTGGGGATAACCTTGGCTCGATCTTTACACCAACGCAGAGAATTATAAATGTCAGCAATTCTGCTCGTTGGAGTTTCCACGGCATCTCTCACTCAGAGACCCGTTCCGCCTCGAGTGGAACTTGGGAATCTTGTATGCCTTTCTGCCAATACTACCTCTGCTCAAGTTCTCAAGAAGATCAGTGCTGACTTGGCCCAAGTCATCCTAGTGGCTCCGGATTGGGCACGTAGAGTATTGTATCTGGAACGCCTGGTTTTAAGCAGCTGTCCTCTGGTCAGGCTGTCTCTCTGGGAGGATCTGCTGTCACAGCCGAAGGGCAGAGTTCTGCACCCAGGCCTGCGCAATCTCCACCTTCATGCTTCAACATTGAGCAGGGACAGCTGAACACCTTCGACCTTCCTCCGGAGGTGGTTGATGTTATCTTGCCAGCCAGGCATCCCACAACAAGAACTGTAAATGCCTGTTGTTGGGACAAATTTGTGGTTTTGTGTGGCACTCGCCAGATTGACCCCTCCAGGCCACATTATCTGACGTTCTCTTATTTGTTATGTCTCTTTTCCGGCAAAGCTTTGCTTTAGGCACCATGAAAGGGTTATCTATCAGCCCTTTCAGCCTTCTTACGGGTGCCACGCTTGCCCTCGTTGTTTAAGTCGCCTGTTTGTGGTGCGATTTTTGAAAGGGCTGCAATACGTGTCCCCCCCCCTCCTTTTCTCCCTTATAGTGCCCTAATGGAACGTTAATCTGGTCCTGACTTATCTGATATGCACTAAGTTCAAGCCGCGTCTCAGCTATCCTTTACGGCTCCTTACTATTAAGACTTTGTTCCTCATCACCATCCCCTCAGCACAGCGTCTGAGTGACCTTCAGGTTCTTTGGGTTAATTCACCATACCTTCTTCCCAGACGAACTGATTCTATGGATTCTGGCATCCTTGCTGGTGAAAGTTGTGACGCCATTCCACGTCGTTCAAACCATCACCCTGCTGACATTCTACACTCCCCCTAAGAAGGAGGAGGAGAAACTCCATCACTTGGACCACAAGGGAGCGCCAAGCTTTTACATAGATCGTACCAAAAACCAACAGGTGAACAGTCCGCTCTTTGTGGGGTTCGCTGGAGTAAAGAAAGGCAAAGCATTGCAGAAGACAACCATCTTCTGCTGGACCGTGCTTTACATTAAGATCTGCTACACATTGGCCAAAAAGTAGTCTCCAAAAGGTCTACACGTTCCTTCTATCAGGGCGAAAGCTGCTTCCACTGTTTGCATGCAGAGTCCCTCTCCTAGACATTTGCCAGATGGATACGTGGTGACCCTCCACACGTTCATGAAGCACTATTGCCTGGACAGGCAGGTTTGCCAAGAGGGCATTTTGCCCGCTCAGTCCTGCAGGACTTTCTGATTTGAGTTTGTTGGCAAACCCTCCACCAAATGGGTATTGTTTTGGTATGTATTCAAAAGGCAATAAATCCAGGGCTAGAAGTTTCTATCGGAAGAACAAGTTTCCTTCCTTCGGTACACTTTTTCATGTATCCAGTCACTAATTCATCACCCACCCTCCCATTCTTACTGTTCTGTGATCGAGCTCTAGCCATTAATAATATTCCAAGTCTAGGAATCTGCACACTGGTCACATCAATTTGCTTTTGAGACTCTTCATGTAGGGACGCGAACAATCACGAAAGCAACTCACGCATGCTGAAGTCTCAAACACTTAGTTCTCGGCTTCTTCAGTGGCCAAACCACAGCAAAGGCTTCTTTCTCCAGGGTACTCCAATGCTGCTTTCTAGGGAGTTGTCACCTGCTGATAAAGGTGACCGGTTGATTGTGACTCTCATACTTTTGAACAGGAGAGTTAGAATTAGAATTGTATGAGAAAATAAAAATACGGGTAAAAAAAACATATCTAAGGCAGGTATTACTGCATCAAAGAAAGAGTGTATTTACTTGCTATCAAGCCGCTGCAGTGAGAATGTGAGCTTAGTAAGCAAGAATTAATGTGATCTAACATTAAACTGGATTCCTTTTAATATTTAAATTGAATGTCAAGAGTACTAATGCCATTGATCCGTGAAAGAAAAAAGTTAATATTTGTCCTTTCATCTTAAAGTCATTCCATGTTTGTGATTTTGTTTGATAAATATTATCTATGGTTATTATTCAGGTAAGGAAAAAACAGAATAAGCTGAAGAAAAAGAAAGACAAAAAGAAAAAGAAAACTAAATCAAGACCTGTGCAGATATCAAAGGTATTCAGTTTCTTTCCTATGTAGACGAATGCATTATACATATCCCTTGACATTCAAAATATGTTCATCAGTCCCCCATGCACAGATTGTATTAAAATCAAAATAGAGTATAAAACAAGATTGACTCATGTGACATTCACCCCTTTGACACTGCGTTCTTTTTCTTTGTACGGGGCACTGTACCCAATATTGTGAGGTAAACCAGAAAATATATTTGAGAATGGGTACCTAAAGCCAAACGCTTTTCTTGGGCCAATTTTTAAATATTTGAGGAGTCTGCTCATTTTATGAATATCTGAACAGATTGTTCCCACGTTTATATCCATTTGATATGCTGTTGTTACTTTTCAGTATGCAAAGTCCTGTAGTACATTTACTCAGTCCTTGGGGATGTAGATCTTAATATTATAACAAGAGGAGACTAGAGAATACAACCCGGAGTACTAAACCATGGGTACTTTATTTTGTTATCCTCGCTAATGTCACATCTTTGATTGTGCAGACTATGTTCCTTAGGAAAACTCACATATTTGGTATTGCCAGACACCAGACATTGTTGGCAACATTTCCTGTTTTTAACGTTTTAGGACAGTGTTTAGACATTACCCTGTGTTCTGTGAACCCGTCGGGGTCCCCGAATCCTACTCAGGAGGTCAGCGACTGCTTGGAAAAATAAATAATATTAATAGATTAAGGAGTGTTTATGAACGAAGAAACAAAATATGAGACTGACAACATTCTGTAACTGTGACGGAATTTGAAATTGGAGGCTAAAATTTAAGTTTGTATCCTCAGACTGGTTCGTGGGTGCAAGTGCATTAAACAGGATATAGTATGGACGAAGAGGCCTCAAATGAATTTAGAAAGGCTCCAACCTTCCCAATAACATTACAATGTTGTTTTTATATATATGTTTGAGAATCAAATAAAGTATGTAATCATTTGTGTATTTGTTTCTCAAACGTTTGTTTTTTAATTTGTTGTGTATTATTTTGCTTTTCAAGTAATTGAAAATGATTAGGTCGGGGTCCCCGACTTCCAGTAATGACTCAGTGGGGGTCCCCCACTGGAATTCATGAATGATTCTTTTGGGATCCCTGAATTCCAGTAATAATTAACCTAATGCAGTTTTTTAATATAAAAAAGCTCTGGCATAGAGGTGCGCAAACATCCAAGCTGTGCAAGGCTTAATGGAGCCCAAGAATTGCACAGATTAACAAGAAGTCCTTGCCAACAGACCCTGTTGTATTATGTTACGTTACTTACAGAGCACGAACATTGACGTTTTTGTTTGCTTGTTAACTCCCAGAGAAGGTGAGATTGTGCCAGTGATAAATAGTACTTGGGAAATAAATGATTTAATAGATTTTCAAAAAATAATACAATTTGAAATTCAACAAATGTCTTTGCAAGATCTTTTCATAAGGGGCCTCTATGACTAATACGTACCAAGAACTTAGGGGAAACGTGACAGTTGTTTATTGAATTCAGAACCAGTATCACCCGACTGATGAATTGTTGCTGGAATGAACTCTGAAATGGTATTGAGATGAATGATGTTTAATAACAGAGGTACTACATGCATTTACAAAATATCTTAAAGCTAATGCACAGCCCTCTGGTTGCCAATTTCATTGAAGGTTACCAGTGTTATGGGTTTCTTTTCTGTCACCTGAAAGTACAGGTCACCTCTCTCTTTTCTCCTGTCCCCCTAAACATAGAAGCAAATATGTAATGAAACCAAGATGGGGTAGCTTCCCTACATGAGGCATTGCAAATTGAGATAGAAAATTATTTTTTAAATGGAATGATAGTTGCAACAAAGTAGGCAACCTTCTGTTAATTTTATATGTTGATCAAGCTGATGGCGATGACACCAGAAGAAGCATTATACAAGACTGTATATATGTGTGTGTATGTACATATATATATATATATATATATATATATATATATATATATATATATATATATATATATATATAATGTTCAACAAAGAAAAAGATCCATTATCTGTGTGCACTTTACTTAGCTGGTGCTCGTGTCGAGGTCAGACCATACCTCGCAGTTAATTGCTTCATCAAAAGATTGCACTGCACTCCAGAAGTCATGTGGGTTTAAAGGAGCTTTTAATAAAGCATAGTTCTCACCACCAAACATTTCGACCAAGAGATGGTGTTTGTCACGGTTATATATGTTTGTATGCTCGGCGTGCCTCACGGTCCAGCAATCAATTAAGTCTGCACAAATTACTATTTACGTTTAAAGCCCCAAAGACTCCAGCACACAAGCATATTATTCCATAATGCCTTAATACTTCGACAAGATGCCTAGTAATGCATTTTGGTCTCAAACAGACCTTCGTCAAACTAAAAGTGCAATATGGCATGAGCAGTAGAAATAAACAAAGTGCTTAGTACAATTCAACGATGGTAAACATACAGTTGTTTTGTATGAAGTTCATGACGAAAACCGACTAATGCTGTTGCACCTGTTTAGATGTCAGATCGATTGTCCTATTTATTTCACAAATGTACGCTAGAAAACATGTTAAATAATTATCTTCCGAATAAACTGTTCACCTAAAAAACTCATGTCACAAAGTGAAAAATGCATTGTCATTGAATTCGGTAATCCACATTTCTCGTAAGAAATGAATACAGAGAAACTTATTTTCAAAAAGAAAAAATGTAATCAGTGTTCTTTAGTCGTACCTTATTATGTAATCGCACTGACCTTTTGTCTACTTGGGTGTAACCTTGGTCGTAACCGAATGTTCGGGCTAATGAGGTCCAAAAATACAGATTGAGGTACAATGACTAACGAACGCTGGTTACATTTGTTTATTTTGAAAATACTTAGCTCTGTATTCAACTCAGTCTAAAGGTGGCTAGTTTTGCCAAGGACGTAGAGGATACTTTCATTTAGAATATCCATGGGAACTGATTTAAAGAGCCACTGGAAACTGATAAACTATCAGTCTGAATTTATCGTAGAGAAGAGTATGCCATGCACTGGTTCTCAAGCCGCCTCTGGGAAACTCTTGCATTGAAAAATAATGAACTACAGAGATGATAAGCCACAATGCTAACATTCATGAAGAGGATTCTAATCAGCTCTTAAGTTACTTTACCCTCTTGTCATGGGCTTTTGTAAACACGTTTTATTGCCACCTTTTTTTGGGGATCCTGAAAATGCTGTCTCAGAGAAGCAGCTCTCTAAAAATAGATATTACATATTTTAGCATTTCCTACCCGGGGACATTTCCTGTCATTTTTCTTACCAGTTATGAATTAAAACCTGTAGTTTGAAAATGTCACAACATGGTTCTTCTGGACGTTAATGTTGTCCGTTAGTATGAATGCTACATGGCGTTCAGATTGTGGCCTTGCTTACTAACAGCAGACAGTCAGGATCCAATAGACGCCTAAAAGCTTCTGTGCTCCAGATCACTTCAGTTGTCTCCGTACAAAGGAGTTTGACCTCAGGCTGCACGTTTGTTGAGACATGGACTAGCACGTATCTGGGTAATAGGGAGCTCAAGGTCTCATCCTATGTAATGTCTCTGCTTTTTGCATTTTAAGTTTCTTGTCTCTACTAAGAAGATATTGATGTTTTCTAATTGCTGTAAACATCACTTCTACTTTGTCATAACACTATACGCCTGTCGCCTTCAGTGAGACATCTTTGTTGTGTCTGTAGGCAATGTATAGTTGGACTTGCAGATGATAGTCTTGCTGCAGGCTTTTCTATCAACAGGAATTCTTGATCGGGAATGCAGTTTATGCTATATCGATCTATATTCTGAATAGATCTAGCTTTACAAGACGCATGCCATATCCTAAAAGGGCATTACTTTCAAATTGGATGTCTTTACATCATATATCCATTTTCAGGCTTGGTGAGAACCATTGCCAATCTCCAAGAAAATAAGTCAAGGAAGCAAAAGCACTGCCCCCTAAGTTATGATTGGAAAAGGTGGGCATTCCAGTGACCGATGGCCTGATGTTAAATAATGATAAACTAAAGCTGGTACTTGAATGGACATGTAATAGTTGGAAACCATCAAATTCCTGCTTTGCGGCAGATTGGTAAAATCCATATTTAACCAAAATCTGTTTTAGGATTAACAACTGTGCTCCAGCGCTGTAGTATGCTGCCAACATAATTTATTTTTTATGCAGTACGATAGTGGAATTAAATTGTCAGGGCTCGGTTTTAATCCATAGAACAGCCATCATCCTTGGTCTTGTATGCCACCTCTTTGCACAGGTGCTGAAAGATTGCTATGATCATTGAACAAAACACCCAGACCTTGGCTGCAGTTTACTTATCCAGGACAAGTTTAGGATGGCGAATGTAAAGCACCAAATGCGATTTGAGTCCAAACAACTTCTAATTTTTCATATTGAGACCCCAGAATACACCAGTCTTGGACATTTATGTGGTTCAGTCATTTGGGAAAGTACATTGACATTGTGAATAATCTAGAAGAGCTTACATACACTGTCTAAAAACTACTCTAAAAAGATTGGGCCCAAGGATCCACACTTGTCAGACTCCATTTTTCATGCTAAATGTATTTGTAAAGTACATCTTAGGCCAGTTAAGAAGTAACATTCATACTTTTCTCAACTTATGTGTTGCCTACGCAGTACACATTGACTTTCGGTGTGACGAGTTCCAATGGCGATGACCAGATTGTTGCTCATTTATAGTTTGAGCAGGTCGCTGTTAAACCAAAGACCAATCATGCCAGTGGTTGTTTTTGTCATCACTTTGCTGTAATGGAAACGTAGATACCGGCAACTGTAGGCAACACCTTCTAGTCATTGTGAGTATGTTACAGTAAGGCACACACTCTCCTTCTAAGTTCTTGTTGTTTTGATTATATTTAAGTTTCTCAGGGAGAAAAAGAAAGACGAGAACTACAGTATGATTACAGGAAAGAAAATCAAGATGAAAATAAAGAAGACTAAAGAGGACAAAGAGGTAAATCCCATGCAGAAAATGTATTTAAAATACCAATCGGAATGTTTTGAATGTTTAGAGCTAGTTTATTGAGAGCTAGTCCCTTGGTCTGGGACATGGTTGTTAGGATTGTCAGTTTTGAAAAGGTCATTAATCCACCGATCTATTTTTTTTCCTCTCTTCCATTTTCTTTGCATCACATTTGGGTTAGCGCCTTATAACACTAATTCCTCTCCCTTGAGCCACTGTTTTTTTAATCAAACGTTTCACACCAAAATTTTCGAACTTTGTGAGATTGCAAAACATGTTTACTGCCTACCTCGTTTTGGCGATCCCAATATAAATCTGATTCAAGATGTTTTAGATTTTTCATATTTACCAGAGTCCAAAGTAATGTATTATGTATTTTTCTTGAAAAGCAATACATTTTCTTCTACATCAGTCTAGTTTGAATGGCACTCCGATATGGTGCCTTATCTAATATTTTTCTATTTTGAGACACATACACGTGCATTAATGTCCTCTCTACCACACACCAAAAATAGAAGGATGGCTGTTTAAGTAACCACAGTGATGACTTTGCTTGGTGTGCACATTGCTCCACTCCTCCAATTATTAATTATGTTGTTCTTCGTAAACACTGGAGGTCCGTCTTTTTGGTTTGCAGGCTAACAGAATTGCAAGGGAAGTGTAGTTAAAAGCTGTCACCTTTTACCAGGGCTCGCACTTGTCGCTGTGGTTCAAACTGTGGTCTCACACCATTCATCCCTGAGCTTTGTCCTTTTTAAGAGAGGAATTGCTACATATGAATTCACGGGGTCTCTAAATCTTGAAGTATCCCTGTTTTAACCCCTTGCATGCTTGTGACGGAACCGTTCCGTCACAAGCCTCGGGTGTGCTGTGCTTGTGACGGAACCGTTCCGTCACGGCCCGCTCGCCGCGCCTGCGCGGCACGAATTCCGCGCCTGCGCTGAGCGTTCTATTGGGCGGGCGGGCCCGTGACGGAACCGTTCCGTCACAAGCACAGCTCACCCGAGGCTCGTGACGGAGCGGTTCCGTCACGAGCACGGGAGCGCCGTGCGGCCGCCCCGCCCCCTTAGCACTGCGGCGGAAAAATGGCCCACTGAAGGGACATCCCACACTTTTTGCCCTTCTCCTCTTTATGCGGACCTCTTTTGTTGGCCTTAGGACTCTGTGCACTTTACCACTGCTAATCAGTGCTGAAGTGCATGAGCTTCTTCCCTAAACATGTGTGTGATTGGTGTATACCTGATTAACATATTTAATGTACTTATAAGTCAGTTGTAAGGTGGTAAACCATATACTGAGGGCCTGTAAATTAAATGCTACAAGTGGGCTGCAGCACTGGTTGTGCCACCCACTAAAGTAACTTTTCAAACATGTCTCAGGCCTGCCACTGCAGTGCCTGTGTGCAGCTTACTGCCACTTCGACTAGGCATTTAAAACTACTTGCCAAGCCTTAGACTCCTGTTTTATTACATATACGTCGCCCCTAAGGTAAGCCCCAAGTAACCCTAACGGCAGGGTGCTATGTAAGTAAAAGGTAGGACATGTACTTGTATGTTTTGCATGTGCTGGTAGCGACAAGCAGCATGTTTCGTTTTTTACTTCTGTGCGGCCTACCCCTCTCATAGGCTAGCATTGGGAATTCCTAAATACACTTTTAAGCTATAATTCCTGATCACAGATGAGTAGCTTTTTCATATTCCATATATTTGGAATGGTAATGCTAAATCCTCCTTACTGCTGAAGTTGGATCTAACATTCCTGTTTTAAGAAATGCCACTTTTAGAAAGTGGATATAATCTGTACTTGATGCTCTTTGTGCCTGACAGCCTGTCTCCTATACACTTCTGGGTTGGATGACAGCTACACTTTGTGCATTCCCTGTAGACAGCTACGAACACAGGAAAGTGAGGCTCGTCTGCATTCTGAGCACTCATCTGCATTCTAATGGGTATTCCTGGGCAAGGAGGAATGGGAGAAACGGGCACTTATACTTCCGTAGGTAGTATCCTGTCCACACACAAAGCACTGATTTACCCGCCCCCCCCCCCCCCCCCCCTCCAGGGTTAGCCTGGCAGGCAGGACTGGTTGTGCACGTCACAGAGCTCTTTTGATGTCACCCCCTACATCAAAGGCACTTTTGGGTGTAAGTACTGGGTCTCTGACCCCATAAAAACAGACACTTCTTGATCTTGAACTGTGTCAGAAAGACTGTTGTGCTGCTTAAAGGACTCACCTGGACTGCTTTCCTGGAAGGACTGCTTTTCTGCTTCTTGTCCTGCTGCTTGCTGCTCCCTTACTCTGCTGGAAGGACTTCGCCTTCCCTCCAAGTGATCTCCAAGGGCTTGCTGGCTTGCCTCCTGTTTTCTGAAGTTTCAGGGACACAAAAGACTTCCTGCAATTCTGCTGGTGCTTCTGCCTTCTGAGTCCTATCCTTGCTTGGGGTGCTCCTACAAGCTCTGGGCCTCAGAAGTGGGTTCTGCAGCTGTTTTCATCAAAACCCGACACACTACATCGACTGCATGAGAGATTCCGTGGCATCGCCGTTAGACTCCAACGCATAGGCTGCCCAATGACGGCAGTTCAACAGCCTGAGCAGCTGGGCTTCAACGGAGCCCAACTCCAACACTGGACCCCCTTTCCGTGGCTCGACGAGGACGTAGTAGACTCTCAACATTGACAAAAGCTTCATCCCAGGTATTTCTTCAGCGGAACCTGTCCGGGTTCTTTAGCCAGCCATCGACTATCGCAGTGAGCCTGCACTTTGGATTTGCAGCGGTCCTTTGTGACCTCAAGTAACCTTTTGACGGCTTATGACTTCTAATCACTAGTTTTGGTTTATTCTTTAAAAATTAAAATCTCGACTTTTATGAATTGAATTTTTGTCATTTTGGTCCAATTTGGCCTCAGATATTCTCTATTTTTATAAACCTGTGTGGAGTCTTTTTGTGGCATATTCATTGTGTTACTGTGTGTGTTCTGCAAAAATACTTTACACATTGCCTTTGTAGATCAGCCTGACTGCTCTGTGCCAAGCTACCAGAGGGTGAGCGCAGGTTGTCTTATTGTGTATGTAGCTTACCCTGACTCGAGTGATGGTTCCTGCCTGGCCTGGGTACATACCTCAGCCAACCAGGGATCCCATTTCTAACAGAACGGTATCACCTAAGAATAAATTGGGAGATTTATTTATGTTAATGTTCTTTTTTCCCTACAAGACATTGACCCTTTGGTTTGCCTGTTAATGACACACTATATTGTAAATTGGCACAGTGTGTTTTTTTATTTCAATGTGTTTTTCCATGTTTTGTTCAATAGGTTTTTAATCTGGATTCAAAGTACCTCAGTTTTGTCACAAAACTGGCGAACCTTGAGTTTGCAATGTTGTGACAGCATCAGTGTATGTTAGTTGTACCATTGCTACATTCTAAAGCTACGTTGGTGTTGTGTGATGTTTCGCTTTAAGAAGTATTCCAGTGTTTCTGATCTATTATTGATCAGACATTATTCTGTTTGCAGTCAGGGGTACTAAATATATTAGTGCATTGTGCTGCATTACCGTTTTATTGTATATTTGGGTTGTGTGTACTTTCTACTATTTGACTACAGATCACACTGTACTGTAAGCTGATCCTGACATCGCCGGGTGCAGTATTAAGAAGGTAAAGCATTCTCTTTCAGTCTGGGAGTTCTACACCTCCGAATGGTTTATTATACGGTGACTCTTTACAAATTCAGAATGTTTTGTGTTCAAGCATTTCTCCTGTCCATGCAAATGTGTCGATATGAACACGTCTTTTGTAGCTGTTGTCGATTTGAAGTGTTTCAACAAGATCAAATGTTTGCAGGAGAAATACACGATATATAATGTGTATTTTGTTCTTGATATCTCTGCAGAGGGACAGAAACCGAGCTCAGCTCCTGGATTTCCTAAACTCTTCCTTGTGAAGCAGGTTTAACAATGAAGTGAAGCCGCTGTTAATCTCTCAGTGAGGTGTGCATGGAAAATAAGCAATGTCGGGGAGACTTGAGCGCTTTTCCACAAATGTCTGCGTTAGCCGATGGCAATCTTATGGAGCTGTAAGAACACCTGATACCCTGACTACTTCTTCAATGAGTACTGGTGTGAGATCCTTACCATTGCAGCATTATACAATAAAATGTAAATGACTTTGCTGTATGAAATGTAAGGCTTGCCGTTAGCGCTCTTATCTGGGGCCTCGGGAAAGGTACTTGAGGCATATCTTTATTGGAAAAAGACTTTTGTACAATGATACCTGCATATGTGCTTTTATATGTTACGGAACTGAAGACCAAGTCTACTGATTTTAAAGGAACCTGTTTCTTGCATACAAAATGTTAAAAACAAATGAGATAAGTTTGCTTATGTTCCGTTTCTTTTATGTCTGTGACTTTCCACAGAAATGTAGATGAAATCGTTGTCTTGGCCCTTTATTTTACATCCGTTTTGAACTTTGGTTAAAAGCATTCGCTGGGTCTTTATTTAGATTTTTCAAGATAATCCAATATTGAAAAATAGATGTACAAATATTTACTTAAAAATTCTTGTATTTTTTATTCTAAATAAATTCCTTAGAAAACAATGATTCCCAGTTTTATACAAAGTAGCCCTTGATCTTTTTGCAAATGATGTGTGTTTAGACTTTGCTTTTGTTGGTAAGCAACATTTAGAGGTATGTATTGTTGCATGCTCACAGTTGTTTTGCAGGGATGGTGGCTCAGTTTATCCACTGTGATGGCTTAGATTTGACACTACGGTGGTAGGTTAAAATCATAGCAGGTCCATTCCTACTCTCATCTGCCTCAGGTCCATAAAGTGAATTAGGCAACAGTATATATCTGCAACCTCTCAATAGGACCAAGGTGCCACTTATGGTGAACATTCATGCTACAAAAGTTCCTGCTGAGTTTATTATAATACAGCAGGGCCATAGGAATTATCTGAATCTGTGGCAGCGGTATTTTACGCATGATTAGGAATTTGCTGCATTTGCCACGTAAATAACCATCCACCGCATAACTTGCAGATTTCACCCCCAAAAAATTTCTAGCACAAACCGATCAAAAGCTACTAAAAGAAGTGTCAACACATGGTTCCACGCAATGGTGCAAAGGTTCACTGAGGATCTTTGAGTTGCTGATTGCTGTAATCAAGGCATTACACTGGTACAAATGATTAGCAACTTTGCCAAGATAGTATTAATAGATGCTGAAATATCAAATTAACATATTAATGATGTTCTAGATTGTGCTGTATTTTGTTGCATAATTTGACTTTTTTTGCCATATAATTTGGTCAATTCTGCTACATAATTTGGCCATCCATTGTTGCATAATTTTAGTGGCCTTGATAATAAAGTGCATCTGTCGCATTACGTCAGCCGACGCTTCAGAAACAATTCCTTATGCACTCTCAACTTTCTGCTGAGTTGTCCTTGGGAGGATTTGGCATTAGGTTCTCCAGGAGTATTCGCCTCAGCAGAAAACATACACTTGTGGTACAGAGGGACTCGTAATCATTGTCAGCCCGAGTACACCCGCGGCAGGGACTTTAGCTGAAACTCAATCTCGCCTGCTATGAGAACAAGCCCCTAGTTTGAAGATTTTAACAGCGACATGAAAAGTCTGCTGTTTCTAGCGACACTTCCCAAGGTGATCTAGAACTATGAAACGGCTTCGACAAGATCTGAGGATGGATGGCTCAGTTATGGGCTCGCACATGAACAATGGCTATGTCTGACTTTCTCTCCCCCCTATTCTGATGTGTATCCCATCTTGTCTGCTTTTCTCCCACCCGAACTTGCTTTTGACCATATTTATACCTTTAAATGCTTCATAACTTGGTTTTAAATGACTTATCCTGTAACTCTGTATCTCTTTATAGAGGATGTAAACTTTGTTTACAGTCAGTATGTGAAGAGTCATGTAAAAAGAGAGGGTTATGGTGCAGAAGCGACCCGCCGTTCTTGTGCCCTTTATTGCTCATGGTTTAATGTAGCAGATCTTTGATCACGCTGCTCATTTGGTCCTTGGGAGATGCTGTCTCACAGCTGCAGTACCAGCGCTGACACTGCCTTCACCCCTGATTTCTGAAGAACCTCAAGGGGAGCCTGGGGCTCTAGTAGAGAGAGTGGCTCTATACATCACCTCTGCCTGTTTTCAATGTGAATGGCTCCAATATCTTAGCCACACTATCAGTGAAAATGCTGGGATTCACGAATGACCCTGCCGTTTCATTCATTCCACTTACTAACAAGCGTGCCAAAGCTGCGAACTACCATCTTTGTATGTTAAAGAAAATAAGGCACCTAATGCCCATGATCAGCTATAGTCGCCAGAACATGCTCTTGCCATTTTAAGATTAGACTTTGGGAATGACGTAATGACCAGAATCCCACATTAAATCTTGACTCCAGTAAAAATCGTAATACTCTAAACTGCTAGATTGGTGAGCAAAGCTAGAAAATCTGTCCACATTACTCTTATACTTCAGGCTCTTCACTATCTTCCTTTTCAAGCTAGAATTTCCTACTTGAAACAGTCCACTATACTTACCGGAACACCTGATCGTCTCAAGCAGACCAGACCAGCAAAGCAAGTGACACCAACTTACCCAATAGGGTGTCTGGCTTCTCGCTGAACGACATTGTCTCCACATTCACAGGAAGGCAAATGAATGTTTATATGGTCTACATTAGCACAAACACAACAGCATAACTTAGAAGTGGTGGAGGCAGGGTCTGCCAATTGAAATGGCTATGTACACTACTACTAAAAAATTGTGTCAAACCTTGTAGGAAATTGTTAGCACCTGCTGTAAAACCACAAACCAGTCTCTGTAATTACAAAAAGAAACAGTGCATTTCAAACCATAAGCACATAATTGCCAGCTACTAGTAAAAACAAATCATCACGATATATATTTTAAGATGCACACGACTAAATTAAGACCTAAAGGTGCTGTCCTTGCTTCTTAACAGAGCACGCTTACTGGATATGCAAACCTGACCCCCTGACTTTCTCACTCATTTTCTCCTCTAACCCGAGCCTCAAATAATGAGCTGCTCTTGCCCCCAACGATTTGACTAAAATTCATATGCTTTTCATATTTTCTGCATGTGTGTCATATTATTAATAAGCCTCCCTTGTGCTCTCTGGATTTCAAACCTTTCGGCTCTTTCGACTTATTTACATGGCAGGTGCCGCCGGGTTAGAACTGGCAGAGCTTTTATTTCGAGCAGTGCACCGCCTTTTCTGACTTGCGTGGTCTGTAAGCACAGCTCAAACAGGTGTCCTCTGTGATTGGTGGCCCGGTGACGGACTTGATAAACCTGTCCTTTGCCCATGGGGTAGTCCCCCCCAGTTGGAAAGGAGCGGTGGTTAAGGCCCTTTTGAAAAAGCCTAACCTTGATCCCGCTGACCTCGCCAACTTTCGGCCTATCTCCTTGCTGCCGGGTATCAGTAAGGTGGCTGAGAAGCTGGCGAACAGACGCCTCTCGGACTTCTTGGAAGCCAATTCCCTCCTGGGCGATTCCCAAACGGGCTTCCGTCCCGGTCAGGGGACTGACACTGCCCTGTTGGCGGTCGTGGAGAATGCTAGGAGCATGCTGGATGCGGGGGGATCAGTGGCAGTGATCCTCCTGGACCTCAGCGCTGCTTTTGATACCGTGGACCATCAGGTGCTTCTCCAACGGCTGTCAGGGGTGGGGGTCACGGGTCTGGCCCTCAAATGGTTCGCTTCCTTTTTGGAAGATCGTTCATTTGAGGTGTGGGAAGGCCATGAAAAATCATCTTCAACCCCTCTCCAGTGTGGTGTGCCACAGGGCTCTTCATTGAGCCCTACTTTATTCAACGTTTACATGGCCCCCCTGGAGAGTGTGGTACTGCCGCTGGGTATTAAAATCATCAGTTATGCTGATGATACTCAGCTGGTGGTAGGCCTTTCCCAGTCGGCGTACCATCCCGACCGGCTGCACACATGTCTTGAGAAGATCTACACGTGGATGTGCAGCTCAGCCCTAAAGTTAAATGGCTCCAAGACGGAACTGATGCTGCTGGGGAACTCCTCTCCATCTTTGTCCCCCAGCAGCTGGCCAGACTGTCTGGGACCGGTTCCCCCCCCCAAACGGGAGATCAAGAGCTTGGGGGTATGGCTGGAGCAGGACCTATCGTTTAAAACTCATGCCAAAAAGACTGCTGGCGTGTGCTTTGGCCTGCTCCGCGCAGCCCAGAAGATTTTGCCTCTGCTCCCAGTGACCACCCGAAGGCTTCTCATCCAGGGACTTATCATCTCGCTGCTGGACTTCAGCAATGCGTTATTCCTGGGTGCACCCGAATCTACCCTGAATAAACTGCAGCAAGTGCAGAACGCGGCAGCCAGACTTCTGACGGGTCTCCCTAGGCGTCAATCTGCTCGCCCGGCGTTGAGGGCACTGCACTGGCTCCCTGTGAGAGACAGGGTGAAATTTAAGTCACTTTGTATCGCTCACAAAGTCCTGCACGGGGTAGGTCCACCTATTTTGGGGGAGATGGTCCAGCCCTACAAGGCCCCTCGCTCTCTTCGCTCTGACGATCAACATCTCCTTCGGGTTGGCAGGGTGAAGAAGGCAAGAACGGGTGGCAGAAGGTTTTCAATAAATGTGGCCTCTTTGTGGAACTCGTTGCCCCTACAACTGCGCTCGGAAGCTAGCCTGCTTCGGTTTCGAAAACTTTTAAAAACTTTTCTGTTTTCTGTTTAATCCCTTCATTCTTTAGTAGTGTTTTGTTCTGGTAAGCGCTGGGATGCCTACAGGTAACCAGGCGCTATACAAAACTCAGAATAATAATAATAATAATATCTCTTGCTTTGCGCTTGACTCCGATATTTGGATCAACTTCACAAGGGAACAAGAACCCTGGCCTGCTCGTCATTTGCATCCATTTCACGGGTGAACAAATGCTGCAGCTCCACTTCTAATGGGGCCATCAATGTGTAGCCACCTTCTTTCTTGAGACAGGAGCACAGTTGGAGAAATCTTTTTATTTCTAACATTTCATCACATATTACGTTTATGCTGCACAGTCCAGCACAAATTAACTGTGTGAGGTGTTTTAAAGTTTGTCTAACCATAAGATTGTGTACTGGAAGGCTGCCTTTCTACTACAAAAGTATGCTAGACAGCACGCACACACCTTTGAGCGATGATCGCATTGTGATTGGCTGAGCGCTGTGGTTTGGTGCTCAGGCAGTGGGAGCCGGTGCACGTTTCCCACCAGGCTGTGTATTACAGCTTGGTGGAGAACATGCAAAGTGCGCATGACTGTTTGACCAGGCCAAGATGGCTAGCCAAACCGTCATCCCATCACTCCTCCCCTGTGACAGTCAAGCACCGCCCCATCTCTACCGGTAAACTGGAAAAAAATGATAACAATGGTATTATCATTTTATTTTTCCTTTAGCCACTGATCAAAATGCAGTTGGGCGACCTTCCTCCGCCTTAGCGGAGAAGCTGCCACTGCCAACACATGTGCTTGGTGCTAGGCAGCCTGTTTGTGCACCAGCGCAGGATAAGACAGCATCAGGCTATATTTAGTAACTATAGCTCTGCGCTGCTTCCTCCGAATTACGCAATGCAGTGCAACCACTTTAGCTGCTGCACTGTTACATTAAAAGATATAAAGGGGCTTATTTATGGGATACTGGTGGAGGGCAGCAGCTCTACTCCAAACTGAAAGGTCAGTAATGCAGCATATTTAAGCAATACAGTGCATTCCCTGTCCTTTGTCCCTGCGCTGGCGCCGTTTCGGCAGCCTAGCACCAACATAGGCACCCTTGGACTATGGTGCAAGGGAGCCTCCTGAGCAGACAGGATTCTATTTGTGCAGGAAGGGGCACTTTAAAAAGGATCCCAGCAAATCCCTTCCAAAAAATGCCATCAAAGTGTTCCCTCCACGAGTGGGTTTGAGCCTGCCAGGGTTTACTCCAGGCGAGGGCTATATGATGAAGCACGCCGCACCGAAAATTGTGGGTGAGAGTCCTTTAAAAATCTTTCCTCTTCTCTGTGGCATGAGAATACGATTTTACAAATTTAGTTCTGTTTGGTAGGATTGCTCCTTGGTATAGGGTATTGATTCTCATGGGAGGCTGTAGTAACCTTCCTTACCATACAACATCTTCTCCCTGCCCACAATATATTGATAGCACAGCACTGATTTCCATTGAGATGTTTACCACTCATACACAGAGTATGACACCGCACTGAAATTAGGGTGGTCCTATTGAAGAAAAAAGCTTCCAAACTTGGGTTTGTGGTGCATACTTACACCTGTTAGTTGTACCTCTGGATAAAAGTGAGTTAATGCTGTGTGGATAATCATTTGGCCAAAGTCAACATATCTGTAAAGCATCAAAACACAACGGTATCCAGGCACTCCAAGTTTACTTTCCCTGAACCTCAGAACCTGCTAAACAAAAGGGTTTTCATTTGCATTTCTATTGTTTCTACAGTGGACAGATTTTTTTTTAATCATCACAATTTATCACCTACCATAACGTCACAATTAAGTGAATATTTTTATGTTATATTTTGGAAATTGTGTTTTGTTTTACCATGATTACACAGAGTATTTTTTGCAACAGATGCACATATTGACTGACCATAAATGCAGATACACGTGCCTTGCTCCAACTTCCATTTGTAAGTTAAGTCACTAGTTAGTAAAATCCAAAACATCGTTCACAACCAAGTTCAATGAAGTGGTCATCCATATATCTCCTGAAACACCTACATACGGTGACTACAAGGAAGGGCAATTGGTGCTTACAAAGGCTTTTGTAACATGGATTCATACCAGAACAAGGTAAAAGAAAGTATAAATACATAGTGATTCCACATTGTGGAGTCACTACTACCTACATAGGCAGGAAGGTACTCTGCCCTTCCAGTGGATGCTGGTATTGATGGTTCGCACGTCCTAACAGAACCAAGGTCTTTTTGGTCATTACTTAACTGATCGATATGAATTAGGAGGCTATCATTATTAATCTAAACCAAACCCTGTTTAGATCAACAAAACTGAGATTACCCAAAAAAATGTTCTATTCAGCTTTTGTGACCTCGGTTTTCAAGAGATATCAAGTCGATTGTTTTAAAGAATGCAAGTGTTTTTTGATGCTCAATTTCTCTTGTACTTTTTGAAGACTGTGATTTCAGCAGGGTCTTATTTTCTTCTGAGGTGTGCATGTTGTAAGTTATATCGCATTTTACTGTCTCAGGAAGGAAAGCTTACAGATAGAATACTACATAAGCGCCCACACAAGTCACTACTTCAAATCTTGTATTGTTTGAAAAATGACGTACAACCACATCCTTGCAACTCCTTTTTTGGTGCTCTTAAAGTTGTTACAACCTACAATTATGCATACCAAATTATTTTCCCTACATAGTAACAAAACACTCCTTTGGAAAACAGGCCACATAAAGTTTATAGAATATGCTGACATTTGTCTCCGAGATAGAAACAGGAGATTTAATTGTCATACATTTGAGTAAGTCAAGATGCACTGTTAAAAAATGCCTCAGTAGTTGAATCCAGATAGAAAAAAATGAGAAACAAAAAAAGGTGAAAAAATGAAATGCGAAACTTCACAGTGATTATCAGTCCTCTTTAGGGGTTTGGAACTCCGGCATGCTCCACACTCTCCTGGTTGGCTCCGAGCCTTGCTCCACATCTTCAGAAATGGTCTTGATGTCACTGCTGAAGGGGTAAATCCTGGACCGTGACTTAAATGTTGTTAAAGACAGACTCAAGGTTCGTTTGGCGTTCCACTGACTAGCCAGCTTCTTTGATTCTTCCTCCTCTTTCATTTTGTCGAAGGCTTCCTGCAGCACAGAGCGGAAGAGCGGTGCTACCTCCTGCACTTCAGGGTCGTACTCTGTAATCAGGTGCCTGAATCTGGAGAAGTACAAGTTCATAGTTTAATGGTGAACATTTTCTTTCTTTAAAGTTTTAATATTTTTGAACTTCAAAGACTATATATATTTTTCTTTAAGACTTTTAAAATGTACACAAAGCTTAATAACCTGCAATACTTTACACTCTTTTAAAATTGCCGTGGGGATTTGGCAGCAGGCAAACATCTTCCTTTCCCATCCATATGCTTTTGGAAGCTAATCTAGAATCAATATTTCAATCTCTTTTCATGCTTGCAAATTGTAGCCGTGTATGTCCTTACAGTGCTGAGGAACATCTATTCCCTCTTCTTTCTTGGCTGCTCTGTACTCTTCGAGGTACCTTATTAATTATCTGCAATTGTAATTTAAATTTATTTATGTAGCGCTTACAACTCCTGAGGAGGCATTGAAGTGCTTTTTTGGCAAGGAGCATACTACTCGGGAACCCAATATTAGTAGTTAGTAGGATAGTGCAATTTTGTTTTCTGTTTTTGGGTTTTCTTATGGATTTTTTGTTAGGCTTTTAGTAGAGTTCGTAGTAGGGATAGAATGCTAGGAATTGATTTAAAAAGGGGAGTTCAGAGTAGGGATAGGATGATTAGTAATGGAATTGAAAAAGGAAAGTACCAAGATTTTTGTAAGTAGTGGTTGTGTTTGCCTGTTAGTTGGATGTCATCGCTAAAAGGAGGGATGAAAGTTTGAGAAAGGTGTTCAGGAGTTCATTGTAGCCACAAAGGTTTGCGATGAGATAGAAGGAGGAGAAATGGGAAGAACAAAGAGGAATAATTTTTAATAGCAAAATGTAAATAATGTAAACTTATATATGTATATAATTATTGTGGTGTAGCGCGTATGTCCTATGGCTTCCAGATCAACGGGGAGGGGCACGCCTGGAACGTTTGGGCTCGAACGTTAGTTTTTGCAACTGCTTCTTCCCACTGTAAAAGGATGAACTCTGCCCTACAGGGCAGTGGATTCTAATAGTTTATTGTGGCAAAAAAGTGCGGAAATAAACCTGGTACATATACACACATGATGCTTGGTGAAGATATGTTTGCTTGATTAAACTCCACTTCAGCTATGGGTTTTATAGCACAGAAAGTGATTGTCTGATCGTATGGGGTCACATACTTTTCTTTGCTGATATGTTTTTCTTTTATTTCTTATTCTTTTTGAGCCATCTTTTTGTATTTAAACTACATTGTTAGGTTAGAGTTGTTCAAACAATTCAAAGCCAATAACACCTTTTTGCGACTGTAAGAATCATATTTCTTGTGCATTTAACCCCTTCTACGCTCATGACGAGCTCAGCTCGTCATGAGCGTAACCTGCGCTACGCGGATGACGAGCTGAGCTCGTCACGTAACGCGTTTTTTTTTAAATCGCAGCGCGCAGCGGGAAAACCGCTAGCGCGCATGCGGTTAAGCTAAAAGGGGTTTCTATGCCTGTTTAACTTACACCCGCCTGCTAGAAAGACCTAGGCTGTCATATTAAACTTATGTGTGATGGTTAATTATTACTTAACATTTATTATTTTTATTGCAAGCTGATGGCTGCCTTGTTTAGGTTGTAAGATGTAGCATATTTTTACAATAAAAATAAAAAACGAATTTCACCAGCTTGCCAAGGTTATGCCTATTGGCTTAGTCAGTGCTGTTTATCTTAGCTGGAACATATATGGGAGCGGCTTCTTCAAGTAACTTTTAGATAAGGCAGAGGATCTTGTTTTGGATTTGGTTCTGTAAAGGGAGCCAGTGGAGGCTTTGTAGCTGGGAAGCCCCTGGTTGTCATTGTTTCTAACCCGAACAAGAGTCACCCAGCCACATTTGGTACTTTTTGCGGTCTGTTGATCTGGTATGATGAGAGACCACATATAGGGCACTGCAGTAGTCAAGGCACAAGTTAATTAGCTATCACTGTAGCTAGGTTTTCTGGCGTGATGTATCGAAGTTTCATTTATAAAATGTGACATTTACTACTGCTCAAGTGTTTGAGTTCAGGCTGATGGAAATGTTCAAGATGACACCCAAAGTTCTTACTTTTGATAGGGAAACATTCCTCAAAGAATATGGGGGCATGTAGTGTCACTTTGAGTGAAGACGAGTTGAGGGACAAAGAAGAGAATTTCGTTTTTTGAGCATTCATTTTGAGGCTACTGTAGCCCACCCAGGTCTTAATTCCCTGAATGTCATCGTTTAGGGCCATAAATTGGTCACATTACCAGACACCCTAATGGAGCTTTGGGTGTCAACAGCATAAGAGTGGAAGTGGAGGTGATGGTCACTGAAGATATCCATGAGACATTGGATTTATATATATTGAATATTAAGCGATGCTTGGAAGCCCTGCAGGATCTCACAGTCAATTGGGCTGGTTGGAGAGACGAGGTTGCCAAGTCTTACTATTTGTTTGTGGTTGCCCAGGAAGCAAGTGAACCACTCGCAGCTTCCACTAAGACAAGGTCCACCTAATTGTAGTCTGTGGAGAAGACTTGTGTGGTCTACAATGCCAAATGTGGCAGACAACTCCAGAACCATCAGCATGCTAAAAATGTTCTGTTAGCTGTTTTCAGAAAGCAATTGATAAAATATGGGTAATTTGGAATCTGTTTCAAAGGAAAACTAACTCACTTCAAAGTCAAGCTACATATCAACGAACAGATAACACCAATAGCACAACATCACAGGACGGTACCATTCCATTTGCAATCAGCAGTAGATGACGAGCTGCAAGACTTACTGAGAGCGGACATCATAGAGCGATCAGCAGGACCCACCCCATGGGTGTCACCAGTCGTGGTTGTGCCTAAGAGAGGTCAAGACAACAAGGTACGCCTGTGTGTGGACATGCAAGCCCCGAATATGGCTGTCGAGAGAACGGCACCCAGGACCCCACATCAGCGATATGAACATGCGCCTAAACGGAGCAACAGTTTTCTCGAAATTGGATCTTAACAAAGGATATCACCAATTAGAATTACATGAGAAGTCGCGATACATTACTACATTCACCACTCATCAAGGCCTCTTCAGATACAAACGTCTCAACTTCGGAATCTCCTAGTCAGCTGAGATTTTCCAGGAGGCTATCCGGCGGGTGATTCAAGACATCCCAAATGCATTTAACTACAGCGACTACATTTTGGTTTTCGGGGAGAACCAGAAAGAACATGACAAAGCACTTGATTGAGTATGTCATGCCCTCCTAAATGCCAACCTCACACTCAACCAAGACTAGTGTGAGTTTCACAAGTCAACACTCAAATTCTACGGCCACATCTTCTCAAAGGACGGCATGAGACCTGACCCGGAGAAAGTCTCTGCCCTTTCGGACACTCCACAACCACGTGATGTCAGTGACCTTCGTTCATTCCTAGGGATGTCCAGCTACTGCGCCCGCTATATCGAAGAGTATGCCACCATCAGCTACCTACTCAGAGAACTGACACGTCAAGGACAGCAATTCGTATGGTCAGCCATGTGCGAACACGCCTTCAACAAGATCAAAGAGGGGGTGAGCACTGCAATCCATCTAGCCTACTTCAACACCAAATGGAAGACCGAAATCACTGGGGACGCCAGCCCAGTGGGGTTAGGTGCAATCCTGGCACAATATGATGATGAAGCGGACCAACGCCACATTGTCGCATTCGCCAGTCGCAGCCTCACCGACACAGAAAAAGCCTACTCCCAACCGAAGAAAGAAAGCCTTGCGGTTGTGTGGGCGTGTGAACATTTTCATCTCTTCATCTACGGGAAACACTTCACGCTCATCACGGATCACAAGGAACTAACAACCATCTTTGGTAACCCGCAGGCCAAGATGCCCCCAAGGATTGAATGGTGGGGAATTCGCCTACAAGACTACACCTACACCATCATTCGCAAACCGAGGAAGGCGGAAAACCCGGCAGACTACATGTCGCGACATCCACAAACCCAAACACAAGTGCGACCTTCTATGGCGGAGGAATACCTCCATTTCGTCATCGACCACGCCTGTCCACCGGCGGTACCGCTAGAAGCCATCTGAGAAGCCTCCGCCCAGGACGTCACAGTTCAAAACATTATGCACCGAATCCGCACCAACTCGTGGAGACACTTAGAAGACGCCCACTGAAATGAAGCTGTCAACACTCAAGAACTTGCAGCGTTCAAACACGTCCAAGAAGAACTATCTATCAGCACTGACGGACTACTACTGAGAGACAAAAGAATCGTGATCCCTCAACGGTTAAGACAAAGCATCGTCAACCTGGCACACGAAGGACAAAGAGGAGTAGTGGCTACGAAGAAGGCGTTAGGAGAACGCGTCTGGTTCCCGTCTCTCGACCAGATGGTGGAAGCCACACTCCAAGACTGCACATCCTGTCAACTAGTGGGACGAGATGAGCCACTAGCACCACTGCAGATGTCGGACCTCCCGGACAGTGTATGGCAACAAGTAGCCATTGAGTTCTTCGGCCCGCTGAAATCGGGGAAATACATCGTCGTCATCATGGATGAGTACTCTCACTTTCCCATTGCTCATCAAATCTCCTCTACCAAAGCGACAGCCGTCAGACCGGTCATCGACTAAGCATTCGCAGCATGCGGAATAACCACGGTGGTAAAGACAGACAACGGGCCACCATTCAATGGACAAGAATTTGCAGAGTTTGCAAACACCTGAACTTCAAACATCGGAAGATCACTGCCTTGTGGCCCCAGGCCAACGGGATGGTAGAACGCTTCATGGGAACAATCAAAAAGACCATAAAACAAGCTGAACTAACTTGGCCTGACATTCAACCGGCACTAACTGAAGTACTGCGAGCCTATCGGACCACGCCACATAGCACCACGAACCAATGCCCTGCCACTCTAATGCTTGGGCGAATTCCACGCCCCGGCTCCCAACTACCGAGGCCGTCACACAATCTCAAGTTATAACCACAGACCATGACACTCTAGCAGAACTTGATCACGCCAAGAAATCCAGAATGAAGGAACATGCTGATCACCAAAGACATGCAAAAATGTCCGATATCCGTGAAGGAGACTGGGTGCTGGTGAAACAGGTCAAGAGAACCAAAGCCGACAGTCGCTACCTTGCACATCCCCTGCAAGTCACAAGAAGGAAAGGGACCATGATCACTGCTGAGTCTGAGAGCAAGCGAACAACCAGAAACATATCACACTTCAAAAGGTGCAACCCCTCTGCCTATACTCGAGCTCGAGAGCCTAACCGCGACACGGACTCGTCAAGTCAAGAAAGGAACAGTGACCATGAGTATCGTCACACACTGGAGTCCGACCACACAAGAGACAGGAGCCCACCTGATCAGATACAAGCCAGCCGACCACGAAGAACAATCCGGAGACCTGTTCGGCTCATTGAAGAACTCTGAAGTACTGTGTACACTTAAAATACAAAGGGGGAGGTGTTGTGTCGTTATGCCTGACCCTGGTACCCAGACAGGGCAGACAAGACAGGAAAAGGCAGGGTCAGGGAGGAGGAAGGGGCAAGTGATATGCATACGTGGTAAAATAAAAACGTGTAGAAAGAGCTCCCGCGTCCTCCTTGGGGGTCAAATTTATGAAAGTCATATTAGTGGGGGAGTCCCGGAGGCAGTCGTTTTCTATGTGGTTCTGCAGCTGGGATGCGACCACCTTTTAACTCCAATTGGTCCGGACGCCCCTCTATGGAAGAACCACAGAGGACCTAGCTTATCAAATTAATTCACTAAGTACATAAGTCATTTATGAACGATCATCTAAATACGAGAGTAGATACTCTTCACGAGTACACCAGAAAAGGAGACAATACAAATGAAAATCCGGGACAAAAAGGTTCCTCTTCAATTTATTTTACTTATACAAATAACATATTCAATAAAATATATGGAAAGATATCCATAAGCGGTTGCTCTAGTAAAAAGTGCAAGGAGAAGTGCTCGAGTGTGAAGTGAGTAAAGGAAAAGAAATTCCGACAAACAATAGTTAGTAAATCACAGTATCATGACTTTGTACAGACAGTACTGGTTACCATGGTTATGAGAAACGTAAACCAGTGTTCTTAGGCCTGACTATGAAGCAAATATTTTCTATTATTCATGGGCCGCTTGTCAGAATGATGCTGCTATTTATAAATGCATCATCCAATCGATCTAAGATATAGTGTAATTCAAGCTATGTGATGGGAGGCGTCTCCCATCACATGGCCTGAATTACACTGAATTGTCTGAATTTATTTTCCTTTACTCACTTCACACACAAGCACTTCTTACTAGAGCAACCGCTTATGGATATCTTTCCATATATTTTATTGAATTTGTATAAGTAAAATAAATTGAAAAGGTACCTTTTTTCCCGTGATATTCATTTGTATTGTCTCCTTTTTTGATGTACTAATGAAGAGTATCTATTCTCATATTTAAATGATTGCTCATAATAACTCAAGTACTTAGTGAATTAATTTCCTGAGTTAGGTTCTCAGTGGTTCTTCCATAGAGGGACATCAGGACCAATTGTAGTTCTTACTATATTGCACCCAGGTCCCCTTGATGTTTTATGGGTTACACCATTTGTTTGTAAGGGTTCACCTTTTAACTCCAGCCCGTTAGTGCCTACCTCTTTGTCGCCAGCGTCTTCTCCAACTTAGAAGAATTGGGGCCATATTACAAGTTTGACAATCCGACCGCTGTAGGAACGCATCCGCCCCCCCTGCTTGATGCTGGCGGTCCAAAGTCTGCCATATTATGAGTTGACCACGGGCCGGCAGTGTGGAGGCGGTCATCTTGCAGCGGTGGTGAGTACTTTTCCCCAAATGTATCGATGCATGTGTGTGCATTTCGACTGCCGATGTTTCGAATGCACACTTTTACATGATATATGTGAAGAATACCATATACCCATTACCGGGGTTCAGCTCATATGTGGGCAGTCCTGACAATGGGTATTTGATATGAAAAGGACTCGCCTGTAGATCGCCGCAAACAGGGTCGTAATACTCAGCATGAAGATCCTGCAGTGAAGGGGGGACCTGGAGCAAGGGATTCATGTCGGAATCTGCCTGGAAGAACAAGAAAGCGGTGAGTACGCGCCCCAAATCCTTCGTCACCACCACCTTGAAGCAGGCAGTTCGACCACCACGGTCCGCTCGTGCAGCAGGCAACTCATAATACGAACGGCTGTGTAGCTCCCATATGCCTTTCCCCAAACATGAACCAGACAATCCGCTGGAGGTCTCTGCTATCCAGCAAAAATCTTCACAAAGCAGATCTGCACAGCTCATAATATGGCAGTCAGACTCCAAGCTCACCGCGCTAGGGCCCCCACCGCTGATATGACGGTCCAGACAACCAGCAAACTCGTAATAAGACCCTTAGTCTATACAGTCCTGACATTTCTTGCGCTTTGGAAATATTTAAACATGTTTTAAACGTTGTGGTGATCTCTAAGAGGCTGTGTTAGACCTAGTCCTGAAGAGTTCCAGAAAGTCATCTGTGTAGCACTCCTGTTACTGCTCAACTGCAGCTGGATAATAATTTTACATTTAGGAATACATTTAACCAAGGTAAACCAATGGTGCATGTCTGGAAAAACAGACTGTCTGGCCAAATTTGTTAAGTGCTCTGTCCACTGAAAGGAATTCAATTTCTGAAAAGCATAATTAATCAGAGCTTCTGTGAATGAAATGCGAGTTTGTGAAGTGTACTTTAATACTTGTTACCAGCATTGACTGCTACAAGGGCATATGCTCCGGTGCAACGGAAAAACAACCAAAAAAATGCACAAGAAGCCTCTAACGACCTTGCACACTATCATCCTTGTTAAGACGCTTTTTCTCGCCTAAAACATTTGTTTAAAATTTTCTGCATGCAATGAGTGCAGCTGCTTCACATATTCTAAGTGGGTGTATTTTGAATGGATACTGCCTGCATTCCCATTCAGCTCCCCTGAACATCGCTGCCGATGAAAGACCTAATCTAAAGGTAAAATCTATGATTGGTCCTTGGTTTTATCTGACCAAATTAATTCATGGGTCAACTCCGCCTGAGCCCTGTGTCCGGTCTAAAGTCCCTTTCGGATGTATTTGATTTTCTGAGACGTCTGTCTTTTACTCGTTATTGGACGCACTTAAACTTAGTTTTTTTAATCGTTTGACCCTTCCCTTCCGTCATATTAATGTTTATTGTTTCTAGATAATATATTTTAACTCTTTTTTCAAAGACTTTGGTTTGGACTTTCAAGTTATTTGTCGCTTAACTGTGTTGATGTTAGAATTATTGTGACATTTCACCCTAGAAAATACCTCACTTAGGGTTCTGCTAAGTTGTCAAAAGGTGAGCTGGATGGCGCCCTTAGGGGAGATGTTGGTTTGTCCCTGTGGGGTTCTTCTGGCCATGTTGTGCGAGTCCTCAGCAATGGTAAACATCAATGCTTTTGCCTCCTCCTCAGCGTTGCCGGTGTGTTTTTTAAGTTGAACTGGCAGTTCTGAAGAAGAACTGACCATACATGGAGGTTCCAAACAATATTACTTTGGTGAATAAACTAATAAACCAAAAGCTACTAACACAAACTGGTGCATCCCTATAAAGCTTGGTCCTGGGAAACTAGCAAGAGATCTTTTGGTGAATTACCTAGGAGAATAATTTGAGCACACAATCAGTAACATGGCGATCTATCATTAATGTTCTAATGGTTTAGAAAACTGTCAGGCACACACGGTGCCCAGCCTTGTATTCTGTTCTCAGTAATCTATGGTATCGTATGACACAACTGCACGAGTTGGGCCACAGTAGAAACTCATCTACATCTACTCTATGTATATCTGAAAGATCTTGATCACTGCAAAGGGTCTCCAAGCCACCATGGTCTTTTTGAGTTAAGATGTCATTCTTATTCCCAGCCAAGTTTGAGTCTCCTTCTGATGACCTGGTCAAGACAATGTCAGTCACTTGCACTGAGTGAAGTATTGACCTCTTGCTTATTCAATCGTAAAGTGCAAGCTTATATCACCTTGCCCCAAACCACTCACCGTACCTGAGAATAACAGGTCCACAATAAGACGGGTGAATCTTTGCACACATATCTTCCAGCTGTAACCTTTCCCCCGGATTGATGTCATAGCTTTGCTTTGGAAAGCTGACCAACCAACTGTAGTCCACACCTGTCTTTATCTTGCGGTACTCATTTTCTCTTTCTCGCTGCTGCTTCTCTGCCTGCTTAATTTGCCAGTTCAGTTCCATCATCAGGGTCTCCATCACCATATCCACTGGGCTCCGCTGAGAAATTCGACATTGTGAGTCATTCCATCTAAACCAGGAGTCATTCCACCTAAACCAGGAGGCAAGGGACATCATCTGCAGATCCCTAGAGCAATAGAGACATAAGAACACCGTTATCTTTTGCACGCTGAAACATGCATCAATGTGGGATTAGGCTGCCAGTGGGAAAAATAAAATGGCCACTGCCACACATGGAATAATATATTTATATCCATCCATCCATCCTACTGGCGGTTTTCCATAGGACCATGGGGCAAATTTACAAGCCCCTGGCGCAACTTTTGCGTCACTTTTCCCTCACTTTTCCCATGTTAAAAATGACGCAAACGTGGCGCAAGGGGCTTGTAAATCTGCCCCATGTTTCCAAAGGAAAAGCGCTTTTTTGGACTGTCTTATGACTTTGGTACAGTTTCACGAATCTTCACAAAATTTTCCAAAAAATGTGCACCGGTGATTCCAGTTGTGCATAGAAAGTTTCGAGGTGATCTGTTAAGCGGGGGCCAAAAAAAGTGCATTTCCCATGTTAATTCCCAAAGACTCTTTAGCCCAAACAGCTGAACAGAATTACACCAAATTTGACAGAAAGCTAGCTTTAGTCCGCAGATTATGCGTTTTGTTATTTGGTGTAACTCTTTTCAGTAGTTCGTGAGATATTAAAGGAAATTCAAATTTGTAATGTATATCTACGATCACGGCTAATTCGCGAATAATAACAAGCTCGTGCAGAGCTCTGATTGGCTGCCAACACTTCAACCAGGAAGCGTGGCAGTCATCTTGGAACTCTGCTTCAGTCGAGTCCCAAAAAAACAAAAAGTAAAAAGTAAAAATAAAAATAGAAAAGGAGGCATACCTTGACCCCTAAGCCTTGGTCCCATTAAAAAATTATAAAATATTGCCTCAAATTCACAGCAACATTTTGTTTTTTAAAAAACAAGCGCGGTCTCCCAGTTTGTTTTTAATTAAGCCCAAGTGGGCCAGGTACTGGGGGCATGCCAAGTTTATTAAATTAAAGGAGGGGAGGGGTGCCTGTGGTCCGCCTCCATGGGTATTTTATGACTTGGAAACCACCACCTTCCCAGGACTTATGTTTCATTTAATCGAGGGGGCTGCGCGGCTCTCCCCTGGGCCCCGGGGACTACGCACTACCTGGAGCTTTATATAAAATTAATAGGGGGGGCGTGCAGACCCACCCCAAACCCTGAGGACTACCACTTCCCATGGTTTTTTGGTACATTAAACGAAGGTCCACGCATACCCTCTGCCCTCTTCCCCCCCAGGCCCCAAGGACCACCACTTCCCCAGGGCTAAAATTAACATTAAAAAGGGGGACCCCCAACCCCGGGGTTTCCACCACCTCCCCGGGGCCAAATACAAGAAATGAAGTGGAGGATTCATTTCTTTCCCTGCCAGCAGACATGCGGGCAGGGAAAGAGATGAAAGTATTGCTCCTGCACAGAGGGTGCTGCATTTACAGCAACTCCCTGCATTTGGTAGCAATGCCGGCTCCCGGAGGAGACAGGGAGGTAGCCCGGACTGATGGGACCTTAAGGCGCGCCCAAGGTCCTGGGGAAATGGACAGAAGGGAGAAGAAAGAGGCTGAATTAAGGTCACCAACGAGCAGAAACAGGCATGATAAATGTGAGAAACAGCGGAATAAAGCTCAGCAATGAGCAGAAAGGGCCAAGATAAAGGTGAGAAACAAGCAGAAAAAGGCAGATTAAAGGTCAGCAATGAGCAGTTAGAGACATGATAAAGGTGAGAAACGAGCAGAAAGAGGCAGACTAACGGTCAGCAATAAGCAGAAAGAGACAAGATAAAGAAGAGAAATTAGCAGAATTAGGAAGAATAAAGGTCAGAAATTAGCAGAAAGAGGCAGAATAAAGGTCAGCAATGAGCATTAAGAGGCAAAATAGAGATCAGAAACAAGCAGACAGAGGCAAAATATAGGTCAGAAAACAGCAGAAATAGACAGAATCCAGGTCAGATACGAGCAGAAAGGCAAAAAGGCTTCAAAACAAACAGAAAGAGGCTGCATAAAGGTCAGAAACTAGCGGAAAGAGGCAAAATAAAGATGACACATGAGCAGAAAGAGGCAGGATAAAGGTGAGAAACTTAACGGATGAAGCATCATTTCTGCAGTCGTTCACTATATGGTACCCATTAACAGGTTCTGATAGCCCTCAGTGCATTGGTCTCTGTTCAGACGTTCATGAGACAGGCCTACTTTGATATCACATCACCCCATTTTACACTAAATCACCAAAGCTAGTAATAATGGCCTTGGTTGGCGTTAGTATCAGGTTTGTGTTTCACATTCATGTACGGATCATGAAGGAATACTGGTTGAATGGTTGATGTATTTCAAGCTGTTGACACATGCCTACAAGGCTCTGCACAACTAAGGACCAGCATACATCCACAAATGCCTAACCTTCCACCTGCCATCCAGCCTCCTCCAATGAGCCTCTCTCTCCATTGCAGACACCACATGCTTCCACCGAGCCTAGAGCGGAGGATGCTCCTTCATGCACCTGGCAGCCAAAGCCTGGAACAACCTCCCCCTGCACTTCACGACTGCACCATCACTCCAACAAATTGATACGAGACCTTAAGACCTGGCTGTTTGAGTAACCACCTCCATGCAGCAGCAAAGAGCCCCCAGACACAAACTGCAGAGGGGAAGTGTGGGAATAAAGTGCAATGTAGTCTCTGACTGGGGCTTGCATGTGGTACTGGGTAGGATGTACCTGAGGGTGCTTAAGGGGTTATGGTGACTTGGGAAATTGATATTTGTGGCACATATGTGTGTGTGGATTGGATGCAGTGAGTTCAGAGCTATGATATAGATTTATCATGAAGACAAATAGATGTGAAGTTAAGAATGTAAATAAAGCTTCACTCACCTTCATGATGTTGTAGTTGTTAATATTCGGATGCAAAATTTTGACTGGACAATATTTAAAACTTGATATTGTGATAGATCACCGACCACCTCAATGCATAAAAATTTCTCCATATGACTAACGAAATAGCCACAGCAGCAAGCGCGCACTGGCGGAAATACAATAGTAAGAGCTATAAATTAGGCCTGATCAGAATTTCAATTACGCCAGAGTAAAGGGAGTAATTTTAGCAATTCAGTGTTACTCTTTGCTGAGGAATTACTGATAATTCTGTCTATAAGCAGCGGCAATGTTCCTTCTATTTGGAAGCAGGCTAAAATCTTACCACTGCTGAAGAAACCGTCAGCGGATCCATTATCAGCCTCTAACTATAGAACTATCTCACTTCTGCCTTTTTTCGCCAAAACAATTGAAAAATATGTGAACCTAGTCACTACTGAATACATCGAATCGAATAACCTCCTTTACAGGAGCCAATCTGGTTTCTGCGCTAACTTTAGCGCGGAAATGGCTCTCCTTGAAATCTCTGATTCCATCAAAGGGACTCTCGACTCAGGTGGAAGAGCGGTTTTAATATTGTTAGATTTGTCAGCCGCGTTTGACACCGTGCCCCATGATAGACTCCTTCAGAGATTGATTGACTGCAAAGTGGGGGGCAAGGTGTTGAAATGGTTCTCCTCCTTTCTGGGGAACAAAAGGCAGGAAATCTGGAACCCGCCTTTTTCCTCCTGTATGCCTCCTATGAAGGTTGGGTTACCACAAGGATCTATGCTGAGTCCTTTATTATTTAATTTATACATGACCCCCCTCGCTCCTCTGGCTGAAGAGGCGGGAGCCATAATTATATCTTATGCAGACGACACTCAGTTATTGTACACCTGTAAAAAAGGAAAAGTTTTGAAGGTGGGAAAATCAATAACTGTCTGAGAAAAGTCTTTTCCTGGTTTAGTCTTAACCAGCTTCAGTGTAATTCAGCAAAGTCAGAAGTGATTCTCTTCGGGCCTCTGATCCAGATGAATGGAATCAGTGGTGGCCGTCTGATATGTCCCCCCCCACAGTCCTCTGTGGGGGTAGCCAGAAATCTTGGGGTACAAATGGATGATTCCTTGGACATGAAGAAGCAAGTTCAATCAGTGGCAGGAACCTGCAACGGAATTTTGAAAACACTTCGTAAATTTCTACCTCTTCTGTCACTTGCCCACAGAAGGATGGTAGTCCAGGCTCTTATTACATCAAGGCTGGACTACGCCAACGTCCTCTATTTGGGTCTTCCGGAAAATCTATTAAGTAAACTCCAGGTGGTGCAGAATGCTGCAGCTAGAGCCATTCTTATGCTAGGCCCTCGTGCCCCCATTTCCTCCCACCTTAGGAACCTACATTGGCTCCCCATCCGCCGTAGAATTCAGTTTAAGGCCCTGACATCGGCTTTTAAAGCTCTGCGCTGCTCCGGTGCTAATTACATCAGGAGAAGATTGAGCTTCCACTCGCCTCGTAGAGTCCTTTGATCATCCCATCTATATATGATGAGTGTGCCCAAATTTGCACGCTCTCGTAAAGGTGGTCGTTCCTTTCAAGTCCAAGTTGCTCACTTGTGGAATAAACTTCCTGCCACAATTAGGGAATTATCTAATATCTGGCTTTTTAGGAAACAGCTCAAAACGTGGCTATTCCAGCAATAGTTCTACCTCTCTTTATGAGCTGTCTTTACTTGTTTCCATCAAACGTTGTGCTCTGCTAGCGCCGGGACACTCTTCTTGAGTAGCTGTGTGCTCTATAAATACGTTATAACAGAACATAACAATTCTGCAATTACTCCTCCTTGTGTAATTAAGAGTAATTTGAGGGTGGGAATCCTATCACAAGAGCACATTTAGCAAGCATGACCGCTTGCTATTCGTGTTGTACTGCGATTAGTGCTGTTTCTTAGCCCAAAAGGCATCCCGAAGTCCATTTTGGACGCAAATGTGCATTTTGCGATAAGGAAATAGTGCATAATGCTGGTAGTAAGATGGGGAAAAATCCTACCCCAAGAGCACATTTAGCGAGTGCAAGCGACTGCTTGTGCTGTCTATTCATGTTCTATTGCATTTAGCACTATTTCATAGCGCAAAATGAATCCTCGTGCCCATTTTATACGAGGAGGCATTTTTGCGCTAAGAAATAGCACTAAATGCAGAATTACTCTCCTTGCTTAATTGAAGCACAATCTTGTGGAATTCGTAAGTAATTCTGCATGATTACGCTATACGGAATTACGCAAGTTACAGACGCTCCTGGTATAAATCCCCCAAACGGACTATGAATTAGCAATCAAAGAGCAGCTTTAAGTATATTTTGGCTTTTCAATCATATGGTTTTCAAACATCAGCATTCCACTGTTTCAAAGTACACCTCTTTCTATCAAATCTGCTCTTTCATTTTGGGTAAAACACTTCAAGAGCATCTTGTCTTTGTCACACACATTGTATAACTCAGAGTGTGGGTTGCTACTGATTTGCTAAACTGAGAGTGGACACCGGTGGTCATGTCGAAAGTTACGCAGGCTGTCAGAGTGTGTGTTGTGTAAACGTGCAGCCTTAACATTGGCTTGGCTGGCTAACACTCACAGAGGCCGGAGATGAATATAGCATGTTACATCGCATGCCATCACAAAGCGTACTTTTACAACGCAGTAGTTACAGCGACCGTCTTGTTAGAACGCAATACCCTTACATCGCAAGTCATTACAACGACTTGATGTAGGGTGCACGCTGGATTTAGGAATAGTATTATTTACTATTCCTAAGCCAGTTCGCACAACAGCAGGGAAGGTGTTGGATTTCATATCCAATACCGTAGCACCCCCTACAGCATGTCGTTCTAATGACTTGCGATGTAAAGGTATTGCGTACTATCAATGCAGGCGTTGTAACAACCGCGTTGTAATTGTACTTCATTGTACAAACAGCGTTCTAAACCCTGTTTCCAGCCAGAGATATGTTGCGTAGCCTTCTTCAATGTGGCTATACCCCCTGAAGTACATATTATGTTGGACTGCCCTTCAGGGAGCTATCTCCAGTGTACAGGTGAGCTACCAGTAACTCCTAATCTACCTGTTAGAGACCCCTTGCTTAGACCATTGGGACATGATAGTGACTTACATGAGATGTGAAAGGGATGGGGTTCGTGTGTGCTCTTCACACCTTAAAGGGATCAAAAAGAAGTTTCATTTGACTTTATCAGACCTTAACTTCAGACACCGAAGCAAAGAGGCCCTAAGGTTACAGCAAGATAAAGGAGGGTGGCAGAAATATCTTTCTAAGTCCTATTTGGCCGGAATGGGGAGAGGGAAGAATTAAGTCACGTAACCAGACACTGACAGCGCTGCCTCCGGATTCCGATGTAAGCAATAATACGCCCAGTTGCTAAAACCCCATTTCTCAGATTTCACATACTAGCAGCTCACACACTGCAATACGGGCCACAAACTGGAATCTATGGATGTGTTGCTGCAACCTCTGTGACCACGAGGAGTACATGATTCCCACTGCAGGTCATGCTGTACTGTTGTGCCAAGGGGTGCTGTAAGAGTTCACGCCTCACAATTCCCATTATAATCCTGATTACAACTTGCAAGTACTCAGAAACATTGCCATGTGCTATGCGCTGTAGGTCCCAGTTGTAATCAGAATTTAAATGCAGTATGTGCAGTGAAGGACAATAATGCACGTAAGCCAGAGCAAATAATGACCATAATGCAAAACCATTTCTGTCATCCATTTTGTGAGGCTCAGGGTGCGAGGTTTCTTCTGATTAGCGTTAAACGCTATTTTTAAAGTGTAGCGCAAACTAGACCCGAAGGTATCAAAGCGCTTCACATGAGCACTAGTTACCTTACAGAAGGAGACGTTCATTGTTAGGTCTCGACTACGCAGCGTGCATGCGCTGCATAGGAGACCTTTAGTAATCGATTTCGTTTTGGCCCCAAAAACGTGCACGTGTTGCATTGCTTTGAATGGCAACGCGGGCATGTTTGGCGATTCCCTTGCGGGGGCGAGCTTTGAAACCATCTGTTTGTAATTAACAGATGGTTCCTGCTTGCTCCAACAAGGGAAACAAGCCCTCTCCTCTCTCCCCTCCACCTGCTGCCTCCTCCTCTCCTTTTTTTTTACTTTCAACGCGCGCCCGCTTGTTTTTATTTCACTGCTTCTTTTCTGTTTAGCTCTGTCTCGCTTTGATTCCATCATTGTTATTTCACATCGCTTCGTTTGCATTCATATGTCATTCTTAGTTTTATTTCTCCCACGTTGTCGGTCTTTGTTCGCATTTTTATCATTTGCTTCTTTCTTACCCTTTGTTTTCTATTCTTTATCTTTTTCTCAATGATGCTTTCTTTTGCCCTCGCTTTCTCATCTGCCGACTACTCCCTGTCACAGGCAATTATTTCCTAAGCTTCTACTGCAACTGCTAAAGTATTATTGCGCTCTAATTCGATTTGTGACGCGCAATCTGAGCAGGCCGCTGTTTATCATACAACAAAACTGTCAAAGTTTTAGATGTAAATATATCCGAGTAAACACGAATTTCCATATATTTCTAATAGCTCATGCGTGAGTTCCCTGTCAAAACAACCTTTATAGCAAGTATTGCAGCGCCCCCTAAAGCTCGGAAACTGAATGGTTACGTATGTTCTACAAGGTAGTCACACAGGTACCTGTGCATATTCACATGTATGCTCACACATAAACACTTCATGCTTTACACTCGCAAATAAAGAACCTCCATGCAAACACGCCTATTTGAGGTTACACCTCCATGGTAAATACGTTGTATAAGAGTCACTGAAGCGCTAAAACACCTCACAGCGCTACATTACTGAAATGGTACACAAAAGTGAGCAACCCAATATACCCTTGAGGGTTTGGGCAATAGATATGTTATGGTAATTGGACCTTCAAGGGTTTTAATTGTCTTTATGTTTCAAATATTATTTTAAATATCTATAATCGTACGACCTGATATATTTGATGCCGTTAATGCACAACAACTGTGACAAATGTTTTTTAAGTCAATTTCTGTTTGTTACTAAACAGTGATCTTTTTGAGACAAAAGAGAGCAAAAGAAAGGGTGTATATGAAAGAGTATTCGGATTTAATATTTGTTACAAGGGTACATGATAGATATACAACGTTGTAAGAGAACATACAAATAAATTGATCTACAAAAATTCTCTATACAACAATTGCAAGAGCTTTTCTACCTATTTACAATCTAATTTATTATCCGGTAGAAAAAGCAAGCGTCGACGTTTCGGTCTCTATTCTTGCGTTTCCGAGACCATCCTCAGGACATAAAAAATCATATCTTGGGAGACCCTCAACCACGGAAGTTCTGATTATAGTGGTAATGTGCGACACGGCATAAATCGAAATGATTGTATCTCTCTTAGTAGAATAACCTGTTTGAAGTCCTTATTCGCCTGACTTCATAGGTGTATAGAAAAGGAATTGGGCAGATAAAATATCTAAGAAAATTGTGAAAATCTCCTATTGTGTTATTCTGGCGTTTGTAGTCACAACGTTGAGTCTATCGCAGTCAGCTCTCAACAACTGAAATTAGTTTGCTGCAGCCCTTCACTTCCAAGTCAGTTCAGATTCTTGCTCCTGAACTGACTTGGAAGTGAAGGGCTGCAGCAAACTAATTTCAGTTGTTGAGAGCTGACTGCGATAGACTCAACGTTGTAACTACAAACGCCAGAATAACACAATAGGAGATTTTCACAATTTTCTTAGATATTTTATCTGCCCAATTCTTTTTCTATACACCTATGAAGTCAGGCGAATAAGGACTTCAAACAGGTTATTCTACTAAGAGAGATACAATCATTTCGATTTATGCCGTGTCGCACATTACCACTATAATCAGAACTTCCGTGGTTGAGGGTCTCCCAAGATATGATTTTTTATGTCCTGAGGATGGTCTCGGAAACGCAAGAATAGAGACCGAAACGTCGACGCTTGCTTTTTCTACCGGATAATAAATTAGATTGTAAATAGGTAGAAAAGCTCTTGAAATTGTTGTATAGAGAATTTTTGTAGATCAATTTATTTGTATGTTCTCTTACAACGTTGTATATCTATCATGTACCCTTGTAACAAATATTAAATCCGAATACTCTTTCATATACACCACTTTCTTTTGCTCTCTTTTGTCTCAAAAAGATCACTGTTTAGTGACAAACAGAAATTGACTTAAAAAACATTTGTCACAGTTGTTGTGCATTAACGGCATCAAATATATCAGGTCGTACGATTATAGATATTTAAAGTAATATTTGAAACATAAAGACAATTAAAACCCTTGAAGGTCCAATTACCATAACACATTACTGAAATGGCATAGTTAATTGTCATGCAAAGAACTATATTGAATTATGTCTGCAGTTTTGAAATGTATTGGTCATTATGACTGAACGCCTGAGTGGTTACAGTGAATTCAGTGTTCAGCCTGGAAGAAGAGTAAAGACGTAGAGCTTGGCCCAGGGTTAATCCATTCACGCATCATACTTTCAGATAATCTTAAACAACCTAATTGGATCTTAACACTTCTAGGCGCTATATAAAGCACACCGACACCTGAATGTTTGGTTTGCAGTGACAAATGTGCGTGCCTCTGCTGAACAACACCCCCCATACTCTCCTGCCTTTCGTTGAAAAACTTGGTATAGAAGGAACCACAAAGCGCTGAATGTAACAATGCCACAGATTATATTGGAAAACAAGCTATATTTCCCTATACTTTGTAGAAAAACCAGGTGCTGATAGGGGAATTGATAGAAGCAACAACAACCGCCTGTGTGTGTAAGGGGGTGTGGACTGGGGCTGACCTGCTGCTGCTTACAATGGAAGGGAGCATTGAAAAGGTGTGAACATTCCTGCCTCCTCGGAGCCATTTGCAGGACAAAGTTGTCACCCTCCCCACAAACGTTTATCTATTAGGCCATTACTATTGTTAATGTGGGTTGGAGTGACGTGCCCCCTGGGGCATTTCTAATCCTCTCTTGCTGCACTGTGTTTCTTTGCTGGAATGGCCAAGATACCAAAACACAATTAGTCACCCTGTAATTTCAAATCAGCACATGTAAAGAGCTACAAAACGATATGCGTACGCCATTATCTTTCAGTGTGCCCATGGGTTACACGCAGTGAAGTAGTGCATGGCATTCAATGATAACATGTTTGTAGGACGGCCCAAGTGAGGTACACATGGGACAACATAAACAGAGAAAAATTCGACTCCGTAAGTCCAGGGGTGAAAACAGGGAAGTGGGGATTAAGAAACTGGTCTTTTAATTCCAAACCAACTGTTCGAGTGACTGAGGCAGGTCTTTCCCCACTATTCCAACAGAGACCCCTAGCCTCTTCGGAGGCCAAATAACAACAGTGAGTTGATTTTTGTCACAAATATGTTTGTGTTAAAATGAGTGGGTTTTTTGTCCTGCAGAGCAGAGTACGTGAACCTCGGTCGACACAGTTGTTTTCATGGAAGCTCTTCTACAAGTGCCAGCCTCTATAGAAGCAACCTATTTCGGTTCCATACTTATTAGTAAGAGTTTAATTTGTTTGTAAATTTCCTCAAATCCAACCTACAGGGACATAGAAGCTCAATGAGGTAAACTGACCTTCCCAGGATCACAAATTTGGCTTAATGGCGGAGTTGGGACTACACCTCAGTTCCTACCTTAAACAACAAGAATTGGCATAGCCAATAGGTCTCACCTCTGGGACCTTATAAGTGTTTAGCCATGCAACACTTGATGTTGTTGCACCAAGGATATTGTGCTGGATAACTAAACACTTATAAGGTCCCAAAGGCAAGACCTATTGGCTATGCCAATGCTTGTTTTGTTAGGCATGGGAGATTAAGTGATTTGCCCAGAATCACAGAATGTTGAAGCGTCCCTGCTGAGACTGGAACCACGTTCCCCAGCTCCGAGGTCGACCGCCCTATTTGACACTATATCTAACACCAGTCGTATGTTCTGGGCTATCTCTCCTAAATAATTATATTTTAGGTTCTTTCAAAATGTGAGAGAGGTAACAATCACATCTCAAGCCCTATCAAGTGCCTGACAGAATGGTATGGGTCAGAGAAAGAGTGGCATCTAAACTAGCATCTTTGAACCTGAAGTTTCAGAAATTTGAGTTGATTACCCAAGCATAATTGTGTCACGGGGATATATAATGTGGCGGAATGCCTTATGAGCTCAGCAGAATACCTTTCATTACAGATGCATCTCCAGATACACCTCACTGGCGAAAGGGGGATGGGTCTATAGAAGTAGAGGACTTTAAATGCAGCAACATCTAAGTGTTATCAAAGTGTTTACCAAAACAGCATAGCCCATAGATGGAGGTGGAGAGCCAGACTGTATAGTATTCCATATAAGAACAAAGTAATGTTGAGAGTGCCATCGAAGACAATGAGGTGCCTCGGGGTCAGTAATGCCTGGCAAACGCCGGCTGCTCCAACATTCCAGTGATTCTCTTTGTTTCTCCCTTTTTAATTCAGAACAATTAACCCTCTTTGGTTGGAATGTTCTAATAGCATTATAGCCTTTATACCTCAGTCTATTGTGGTTGGTACATGCCCTCGCTCTTTGGGGCCTGTAACAACTGTTATAGCCCTCTGCAGTGGGCTATAATGCTTAATTAGAACATTAGAATGTTGGGAGCTCTATTGAAGATAATGAATTGGCTTCTGGCTCATAATGGTAGAAGCCTTCTGCGCACAAATTCTACTGTTCGTTTTTCTATTTCTCTCAGGATTCCATTGTTAGTGGGTTAAATGTTCGAATAACCTTTTGCCTCAGGTTATTCCAGTTGTTAAAGGGCATCTCTCGTATTATTGCACATTTTCTGTGACTCGAGCCAATAACTCAAGAAGAGGGCTTTTAACAACAATTATAGCCCTTTGTAGTGAGCTTTAATGCTATAGAATATCTCAGCCTCTGTCTGTGGTAATCTTCGGTTCATGCTCATCTGTGAATATAGTTATGACTTAAAATCTGATAATGATACTCATATTCTGTGCTTCACTAGTTGCTCAAAATGAAAATACCATATACTTGCATATTTTTGTTTTGCAGTGCACACCTCTCCTCCCTTTCATGGCCCAGCCCACCCTACACAGGCATGCCAGCCAGAGCCAGTCACAGAAAAATAAAAAGATATTATGTTTATATTATCATTTTATTTTTCTGTGACTGACTGTGACCAGTGGGGTGACACCCCTCTGCCATTACGGAAGAGCTGCCTCTGGTAAAACTTTGTTTGGGACTACAGCACCCCACAGAATGCAGACTTTGTACAGCTAAAAAGGAGGACTTCATCCACCTAGTCTGCATCTACCCTAACATGCACACTCTTCAATCTATTATTGAAAAAGGCTTTTAAGGGATAAGGAATTTGATAGTGATAATAGCTAGCCTCAAACCTGACTACCCACAATTTAATTGCAACCTGGTTATATCCTGACCATGTCTCCCATCTGCTACACCTCTAAATAATGGCTTTTCATAGTCCTGGAGGTGGAGAGATTCACTGCAGTAATTTAGAAGATCGACCGACAGAGGGGATAGGGGGGCGGGGGTACAGTTTCTTTTAATTTAATGTGTACTCTGTTTTATCTTTTAATCATAATTTATAATAGAAATGTGAGTCTACATGTTACTATGCACAGTTGCACTTTCACTCATCTCATTTTAGATCGCATTTCTAATTTAAAAAAAAATATATATATATATATATTTTGCCAGCCACCAGAAACAATCCCGGGCATCACTCAAAACTTATCACTACCACTTGTTAGACTAACTCACTTTTGTTAATAACCAGCACGGCATTTAGATTTTAACCCCACTTCCCTTGCACCGTTCCCTTATCCACTATTATATGCACAGCAAACCAGACTTGCCCCCTTGAAGTACAATGCTAGCTGATATGTGGAAAAGCCGCGTGTGAATATGGTGTACCTAGTATGAAATGATCTACCGACGAAATGGTAATAGAATGGTTCCCCAAAAGAGATAACGGTGATAAATCAGAACCCTCAAGTATATACTCACATATACTTGTATGCGGTTTTGGCAGCGTATTGCTACAGAAATTGAGTATCGAACATTAGAAAAAATATGGTAATGAATTGTTCCTAAATACAATTATGCTAAAATGAAAACATTTGAAAAAATTAGATGATTTTTGGCTCATGCGGAATTCTGCTGTATATATGAAAATTAAACACAAAAAAAATGTGATTGCTTAGTGCTTTATATATTGAGGAACTACATTACCCACAATACTCCATTAGGATACTGCTCAATGTCACGCACATCGGGGAACCACATTACCCAGAACACACTACCGGGACACCGACCTGACACGATATTTTGCTTTTACCATCACTAAAACCAAGGTCTAATACCAGCGAAACTGACATTGTACCAATGCAAGAAATGTCCGTACACAGAGTGTGGTTTAACTAACGATGCAATGAATTGAATTGTATGTAGTTTGTTGAAGGATACGAGTAATCACAGTATTTCTTTTATGTCTATGTAACATAAAAAAAGAAAGGACATATTCTTGCTAAATCAAAATGGGGGCCACTTGAGAAAGGCTTAACGCCGAAACGCGTCGTCTTTGTGTTGTTTAGTGCACAATAAACTTTTGTGCTGGACCTACCTGGTGTGCCGTCTTTTTCTGGGAGCCGAATCACAGAGGTGAACGGGAACCGTGAAAAACGAATAGTATGGTGACTGCTACCATCGACGGCATCAGTGCTGTTTGGCTGAGGATCGCGTAAGCAGTATTCCTGTGATGTGATATATATATATATATATATATATATATATATATATATATATATATTGTTATGGTTTTAATGACCTACAACAATCAAGAAATGTTTGATTGATTGATTGATACTTATATTTCATGACTAAGAATGACTTGGGTATAATTCCAGGAAGTTCATTTCAGATTGCCCTCAAGTAGAATGAAATCAATTATAGCAGACAAAAAGTCTGTCAACCCTAGAGACAGTTCCAAACACAAATCTGACGATTTGACACAACATGTGGTGGACACTACTTCGCAGAGATCAGGGTTACGTAATAAAGGATTTATCTCATATTCAACTATTTAAATCATGAAGGTTATGGAGAAAGGACGGTGTGATGTGGTGCCTGGCCCGAACAGGATCCCACGGGCTATTTACCCTTCATTTTGGGCTGTGAAATTTGCAAATTTTTTTGACAATGCGCTCCAGTGGGAGATATCAAAAGACTGGAAGGGCTCTATTATAAACTCCATTTTTAAAGGTGAAGATAAATCGGCCCTAGTAAGTTATGGAATAATAGCACTCCTTGACAATAAAGTCAAGTAGTTTGCTTCCTTGCTGAATAAAGATCTAACAAACTGGGCAAACAAAAACGAAATAATTCCAATAAACCAAACAGAACTCTGCAGTGGTACAGGCACCTCAACTAACACCTTAGCACTTTCATTAATGAATGAGCTACAACTGAAAAAGCAGACACCTCTACATTTATGCTTTGTGGATTTCTTTGACTGCGTCCAGTCAAAATGTTATAGGGAAACTGGAGTATTGGGGAATACCATATCCCCTTCCCAGAGCTATCTACATGCTGTAAGATTGACAATTAAACTTATGTTTCTAGGAAGATTTACTCTCAATAAGGCCTGAAACTCTGAAACTGGGGTGTGTTCTGGCATCCCAAATTTCTTACCACTTTTTTTTGCCAATTTGCCTGTCAATCTGAATTTCGTAAACGGTCACCCTCAAAACGCAATGGTTGTCTGCTATCTAGCTTGCTATACGCAGACAACTTCATTTTGGCAAACCAAATTAAAGTGAGTCTGCAAAGGCTTATTGACAGCTTAACCAAGTACTCATCAAAAAATGATATGGAAATTAACCTAGCAAAAACTAAGGTGATGGTGGTTACGAATAAAACAAATAGAACCCACAAATGGCATCTCAAAGGAATTGAAATTGGGAACGTCAATGAGTACAAGTAGCTCAGAGTGATTATTGATTCAAGAGGCTCCTCTCTGCAGCAGAAACATCAGCTAAGAGCCAAAGTCCTCTCCCTGATAGTAGCATTTCAAATGTTATTTAAAACTCTAATGGGACCTGCGGTCGCCCAATTTTGAAAATAATATCCACAAAGTTGCTTCCAACCCTAACATACGGCAGCGAAGCAGTGCAAGAAGAGATGCAACGATGTTAGATGCCATAATTTCCAACATGCAATGGTACCTCCTTTCTGTGCCAAGACATGCATCTCCTGCTCAGCTATGCCTTGAGTTTAGTTTAACCAAACAAACAATAAGTAGGCGGGGTGCCTTTGTAAAATGCTGCAACAAATTGAAAGCCACAATGAAAAATGATTAAATCAAGTACTGTGGACTGAAATAGTAACTGGGTCAGAACAATAACCAGCAAGGGGGTACCCGAAACATTTCCTAGACCCCCTTCAGAAAAGACCCTTATGATACATGTCTGCCACACATGCTTCTTTCAAAAAATCATTTAACACGGTCATTAACCCCTTGCGTGCTTGTGACGGAACCGTTCCGTCACAAGCCTCGGGTGTGCTGTGCTGGTCCGCCACCGCGCCTGCGCGGCGCGAATTCCGCGCCTGCACTGAGGGTTCTATTGGGCGGGCGGGGCCGTGACGGAACCGTTCCGTCACAAGCACAGCGCGCCCGAGGCTCGTGACGGAGCGGTTCCGTCACGAACACGGGAGCGCCGCGCGGCCCCCCCTCCCCCTTAGCACTGCGGCGGAATAGCCGCCGCAGCGAAGGGGTTAAAAAGCTGTCACTGACAGAGGCTAAGGTCAACCTGTCCAAACAATGACACGTGTGGATGCCTATAAATAAATTACAAGTCTCTAAAAGCACAACCATGCCTGGAGGCAGGATACTCTGTTTTAATAATAAAAATACGTTTATGAATCTTTGGTTCAGGAACCTAACCTCACTTGATCATTCTGTGGCTAAAGGAAATAGAGAGTGCAACATGCAGGTTATGAAGGCTGATAAAGAGGACTTGATCCATTGGGGCTAATCTGTTAAACCCCTATTAAGAGTCAGAAGGAGCTACTATGAATCTCTTTTAATGTGCAGAACATTCATACATGTAGGCATGCAATAATTTCTATGTTTCCTCGAACACAGTCCTAAACTGTTTATTCACAAAATGATTGTCCCGTAAAGAGAAACGGATCAAGGCTCTTATATAACCAATCAGGCGTGTAAAACAAAGAATGCTTTTATCTGTCATACCAATTTGGTAAGCAAACTTTAGTAAGTATTTTAGTTAAGATATACATTTTAATAACCATGTTAACTCAGATCACCAAAGAATTATTTATTTATTTACTCTAACTTAAGATGATGCGTTAACTTACAAAAGGGAGGTAGTACGTATATGCAATTATTTTAATTTATTGTGCACAATAAATAAACGGAATTGAAGACGGCTCAAGAGGTGCCCTGTAAAGGAGTGTGGTGTGCAATAATAAGACCAAAGCTCCTCCTGTAGGTATCCATTCACTTCAATTTTGTTGACAATTGCAAACTGAACTCCTTCAAGTATGAGCCTCTTGATTCTTTCTACTAAGCAATCTTTATGCTGAGAGTACAAATGAGTGCACTTGTGAGATATACTATAGTTTCTAAAATCTCATTTATTTTGTGCGATGTAAACTGAATGCAATTTATATATGGTGATGGAATTAGGGAGGAAGACTTCTTTGAAGAAAAAACTTTTTTTAAACTCAGAAATTCTTCTGTTCAGAGGTTACTTTATACAATTCTTTTCTAAAAACATTTTTGTTGTTTTTACCTTAATACTCCATGCCCCTGAAACACCAACTGCCTTCTTGACCTTTTAAGACTTTCACAATGTTTGCCAAGCCCGCCCTACAATAGTGCCAGCTCGTACACCCTCTTGATCTGCTGTCACCATTAAATCTTGCCCTCAGGGTTAACTCTGCCACTCAGGCACATGGTCTGATGTTTTGTCCTATATACTGCTCTATGGTGCAGGTTTTCCATTTGGTCCTACACTTTGGACTGAAGTGTTCCTAAAGTCATATTCCATTATAGCCTCTCAGATACTGCTATGCAAAGACTGCAAAGCAGAGGCTGGAAAGACTTTGACAATTTCTTGGATAAGTGTATAGCTGTTAATTCACCTGAAATTTAGGCTATGATCCCTCAGTCAGTTTGAAATACCAATAACATGTTAATTTCATAGGCCTCATATGATTATGCCACTGTGATACTAACTTCAATTGCAAAACAACATCAATTGTTCCAGTGATTCATGCCTGAATTCAAAGTGAGACAAATACTTCATTGCTTGGATCACTCTTGGAGATTCGATACAACCCATGGTAGAAACTTTGTATAAGCAACATTACAGAAAATACACCAGATGCTGGACAAACCCCAAGAAAAAAAAAACTTTTCTGCATGTTAAATTTCACTAATATCTTAAATTAAATCGAACTGCCCATGGACAAGTCTTCCAAAGTTACTTCCTAACCAGAGTTGATAGAAAAGTTAGCACGTTTTCAAACACTAACGTATGTGACATCACATCTTTGATTAATTAAGAGTCATTCTTCTCCGTGTAGCCCATTTCAGGCCGTCTGACTCTCATTGGCTTCCCTCTCTAATTACCAGCAGCTTCCAGAAACATACCATAAGGTCTATGTGAAAGACCATAGATATTTTCATGGTGAATACCTGTTTATCAACAGAAAATAGTATTTGAAGGAATCCGGCTACAATTATGACTCTATTGGAAAAGTTTATTAAGGCGAAATAACCCAAAGTAATGTCTAACCCATCTCCTAGTTGCACTGCCCAGCTATACTCCTAGATTAAGCAGGGACTACTCAACTCCACTCATTAATAAAACAAGACCAAATCTTGGAACCTTTCCTGGGTTCCAGAGACATCAGTGCCAAAGGATGATGTTAGCTTTCGTAAGTTCTCTAAGAATGGAGATGGATGGTGGCTGTGTAGGAGCAGACTCTATTGGATTACATATATCAACATATCTGATAAGTTGGGAAGAGGATACTTATCCACAATAACCGTTTTATTCGACCCTCTCAAATCCACTCAAAATCCAATCTCACCAGTAGCCTTGCAAACCAAAATCACCGGTGACACCCATTCCGAAGCTTCCACTTCCTCAATAATGCCTTCCTTCTTCAATCTATTTTGTCTTTCATTGCCTGTCGCATAGAAAAGGGAACTCCTCGCATCTTACCTATTACTGGGGTTGCATAAGCTTTCAACACAATCTCGTGTGCATAGTCAGTCAAACATCCCAAATTGTCACCAAAAACATCTAGGAATTTCTCCAAGTATCCATCTGTTCAGACCAACTCATATCCTGAAATACACCAACTCCATCTGTTACTGGGGCTGCATTCATGTTGCACTTCTTCTCCTTGTCCTTCGCAACAACCTCAGACAAACTATTGGGTGTGCATGTAGGTGGTGAACCCCAAAGATCACAAGTCACCTCCCTCCTCAAGACAACTGGGGGAGGGCTATTAGGATCAAACATCAAATCTAAATATCCTTGGTGAAACCAGCTGATTATACTATCCCCTTCGCAAGAGGCATACATCGTGCCTGCTGTGATGCGTCCTTTGTACTCCAATTCACTCTCAAAATAACCTACCTATTCGATTGGTTGACCCCCCATACACTTTAGTTTTGATGTCTGGCTTATATAGCCTAACATTGTTAACCAGATGTTCTTCATAAAACACTCTTGGTACCAGTGAGATCTTTGCCCCTGAATCAAACACTATCCTTACTTCAAATCTATTGATATTTATGTAGTCCATACGGACCACGCTTCCCTTGATTCTGTAACTGTAGCACTATCTCACCACACTGCAGATTGTCATATTCACTTTCTCCACCCTCATAATTCACCGCTACCTATTTAACCCTGCTGTTTTTAATCTGACATCTACAATTATTTGTATAGTGGTCCTTACTCCCACATGCCTTTAACACAGCCCCCCATGCTGGGCACGTTTTATCATTCGCCAAGTGCCCAACAAAACAGCATCTAAAACATTTTCCTGCTAATTTTATTTTTTGTAAATCATTATTCACTTTGACCACACTATGGACCTGTTCCTCACATGCGTTCCCATTCTCTCTTCTTATCACATCCACACATGCAAAGGAATCCTCAATCTTTTTTAGGGAATTTAGCGTCTTGGCCAACAGTGTTTCCTCAGGTTCAACGCTTGACCCAATGCCTCATAAAATCTGGAAGGCCTTCCAAGATGAGTTGTTTCCTCCACTCCATTCCATCTGCTGCCAGTCGCTGATCACGGCCTCAGTTCCAGACAGCTGGAAGCTGGCAATAGTAACACCATTGCTAAAAAAGACTACGCTGGACCCTCTATGCCCAGCCAACTATAGGCCCATTTCACTTTTACCATTTGCAATAAAAATTATTGAGAAGTGGGTCACGAGAGCCTTGTCTAACTTCCTGGAAACAAACTCCTGTCTGGACGTAGCTCAATTTGGCTTCAGGCCGGCCCATGGCACCGAGACCGCATTGGTCACCGTGTTGGACGATCTACGAACGCGTGTCGACAGGGGAAAGTCAGCATTCTTAGTGCTGCTTGACATGTCGGCCGCGTTCGACACGGTGGACCATGAGGTTCTACTGGGTCGTCTTCGGAGCGTCGGAATAACTGGTCGGGCTTTAAGTTGGCTAACATCTTACCTCTGCAACAGACAGCAAGCTGTGGCGTTACCACCTTTTCGATCAGTTACACGACAGGTGAATCAAGGTGTCCCCCAAGGATCGGCGGTCAGTCCGATCCTTTTCAACCTATATCTCCGGCCCCTGGTAGATCTGATAAAGTCATTTGGCATATCAGTCATCAATTATGCCGATGATACTCAATTGATTTTTTCATTTGAGGGCAATGAGACAGTCTCGAGGGACACCTTCCACCGCTGTATGTCGGCTACAGCTGAGTGGCTGCGAGCCAACTCACTCCAATTTAATGGGTCAAAAACGGAGGTACTCCACTGCTCCCTTGATCGTCTCCCCCGTGCGCTACCGGATGACTTTTGGCCAACCTCTATTCCAGGATCGGTGGAGGCCGCGAAATCGGCCCGCAACCTGGGAGTTATGTTCGAACCCAACCTACAGTTGGATGCCTCTGTAAATAGGACTGCAGCGACCTGTATGGGCTTGCTTCGTGCCCTACGTAAGATCTTGCCACTACTCCCCCGGGAAGCTAGAGCTGAAGTAGTGCGTAGTTCTATTCTCAGTAGGATAGACTACTGTAACGCACTGCTGCTGGGAGCCCCTAAGATTTTGATCCTAAAGTTGCAGAGGATTCAAAACATGGCGGCTAAATTGGCTCTATCTCGTCCTCGCTCTGCCTCTTCATCCACAGCACTGGCTGATCTTCACTGGCTACCGGTCCAGCAGAGGATCGCCTTCAAGGCCTCGTGCTTGGTCTTCAAGGCTCTGCATGGACTAGGACCGATACCGCTTCAAAATCTTTTCTCCTGGTATCAAGCTGCCAGACCTTTGAGATCCTCCTCGTCGTTTCTGGTGAGGATTCCCAGGATCAACAGAGTGAGGATGGGCGGCCGCGCGTTTAGTTTCGCGGCCGCCACGTTATGTATGGAACACCTTACCTTTGACGTTGAGGAGTAGACAAGATTTGTCCTCTTTTAAAAGGGATCTCAAGACCTTTCTGTTTCCAAGAGTAATGTAATGCACTTCACCTGATGATTAGATTGGTCTCAGCGCCAGGATACCCTTTGGGTGACAGCTGCGCTTAACAAGCATTAAATACATACATACATACATACTTTTTGGCTATTAGCAACACCTTATTCAATTTAGGATAATCTTTTTACCAGTTCTTCCCTTACTTTTGCTATTATACACCCCAACATGAACTGGTCTCTAATTTTCTCTTCTAAAGCACTCTGAAACTCACATGATGCTGCCAGCCTACATAAATCTGTAATCTGAATCTGTAGTACACACTCTCCCCAGGAATATCTATTCCACATTAAGGGAGTCCAAGACACCAAGCTATTATTCAAGTGATCCACGCAGCTGAAGAGGCTAATTTAAACCACTAAAATTCCCCAGAGCGTCAATTTCTGAATGCTGAGAAGACTCTTTATGACCAAGCTGTAAAAACCCAAGGAACTTTCCTTTGAGGAGCCAGGGCCCAATGAGAGGAGCTGTCACATACAACTCAACACTGGGTTAAAATGGCTCCTTTAACAACCAGCTACTCAGCATCCCATGGGAGGGGTTCTACTTCTGCGAAGAGCAGGGGAGGTTCTTTGCAGAAAATCAGGCCCAGAACCTCATTGTTGAAGAGAAGATGCCACGAGCTACTAACTTGATGTGACGCGGCGCTCGGGCATAACTACCAACTCGCACTGGTCGATGCCTCTGGCTGGCAGACCGGCGCGCTCGAGCCCATCAGTATAACAACAGTGAGTATAAATAAGTCCTCTAAAAACAAGTGGTAGATCCACTCACAATACTGTTGATGTATCCCTGGTAATGGCTCAGGTAGTCAAAAATGACAGTCTCTTTCTCCAGGAGCCATTATTGCCCAAGCGAGGTGTTGAGGCATTCCCCAACCCAGTTCATCGCCAATGTAGTAAGTTCCAAACACAAGTGGTTATAATGGGTTTATTCAATCTTCACATAGAGAAACGCCTCATAGACCCTCCCGCTCTTGATCTCCTCAACTGTCGATCCATAGAACCCTCAGCTCCATAGAACCCTCTCAGTTCCATATTCCAGAAACCCGCATTCCAAGATACCACACTTTGTTTTCATTTTTGACTCAGTGCAAAAAGTGTTGAGGCAGTGTTAACTGGAGCATAACATATTCTACAAGCAACAAGAGCAGGTGTATCAGAGGATTTGCTTTCTTTTGGCATATCTATAAACTTTCCGACATACTTACATGAATGTGTTTTGTAGACTATAAAACAGCGGCTCTATATTCATAGTTAAATCGCACTCCCCATAGAAATTGTAATAATCAATCATCGGTAACTGAACCATTGGGCAACACTACACAGGACTTCTGCATTATCCACTTGACTTGTTTCTTTAGAGTTTCATGAAAATGCATCAAGAAGGGCAAATATTTTAGGGGGCCGGGGGTAAAGTTGCTCAGTCCCATGTTAAGTCATGTATATAAAAAGGTGTCATGCCTACAGAAAAAAATGCCAGATTGATTTCAGCGAAACCTGGCTGAGATGAAGCGGCTTCATACAACTCACAAATCTTTTTTGGTTTGTGAAAGCCTTTTTTGTTTGCAAAATAAAATCCCCAATTAATTCAAGCCAAAAACAGGTAAAACATTTATACATATCTTTAAAGCAGACCTGTCAAATTGGACTTGACACATTTATCAAATAAAATTGGGAAAAAACCCAAATATAATTTGACGAGGGGACACTGTTTCCCTTGTCCATAAAAGGATTTGCACATATGTCAGGCTCTACAGATCTATGCAATCTGATTGGTTAACTACAATTGCAAATATTTGTTTTAGATTTTAATATATGATGGAAGGATATCACAGGTCCTGCATTCCAAAAATACTAATTTTGTGAGGGTTTAAGGGAACACAGGGGTAGTGTCCCCAAAAATAGAAAAATAACCGTTTTCTCTTTGTAATCTGCAAATCTAGCAGTGGATCCCAGTCACCAAACCACTATTTACCATGTGCGTAGGAACCATATGTGACCCAGAATCGTCAAACCCAAGGAGCCATTTGCAGCACTGACCCATATGCCATTTTGTATCCTCGGATCTGGACAGCAATTTCTAAAAACACACACAGTGCAGCTGCCCATAGCTGAAAATTCTGTGCAGTTGGTAATGTCAACATAATGGACAAAATGACTGTGAGCTATGCAGTGGTGTAAGGAAACTTGAAGGAGCCCCCCCCCCTGCAAGGTACTTGGAGGCCCCCAACATCCACCCCAGGCTCAATCAGGAGCTCTCAGGCCAGGGCACTGTGGGGACCCCCTGGAGCTCGCCTCACCCCTGCACCGCAAAGGCTACATGGGGTTATGTTATTTTATGCCATTGAAGCTGTGCAAACAATAACTTAAACTGTAATTTCCTGTCTTGACCTCCGACAGAATATCAATGATGACATCTCAAATGACACCACTGATGACATTTAATGTAAAATCTTTGATGACAACACTGCACTGATGATATCACAACAGAAATCATCAAGATTTGGGAAGAATGTTTGATGCAGAGCCTTCGGGGGATAGGAGAAAGGAGGCAATAGGAATTTCTGACTTGCGACCAAACTTGGCATGAAACTAGAACTTTACTCAAAATAAGACCTTCCTGTGCTTAGGGTAAATCTGTCCAGTAGTTTTAAAGACATTTGTATTATAAAAATGTGTCAAAAGGGCTTCAAAGATTTAAATGAACTCTATATCCTGTACATTAATGTTCAGGTGCGGGTTAGTGGACTCAAATTTAAAAAATGATCAAATCCCTTTGGACGAAGGAGTCCTGCAGTACAGGGTTTTAGGTCGAGGACTGCGTCGCACTGCATAGCAGTGTGGGCGGAGCTCTAAGATTTAATGTTTCTTAGTTAGGGGGCTTGAACCCGCCTCTTTTCTCCATTGGCTGGCCTCGTAAATGCTGGCCAGCCATTGGAGGAGAGGGGCGTCACTCGGTTCAAGCCCAGTCTTTTTCGGATTCGGGGGCTTGTTTTTTCGTTTCTTTCTCGCTGTGACGTCATCATGAAAAAACACGCCCCCCAGTCTAAAAAGGACGGGGCTCTTTCACGATCCCTCCCCTGGTGTCCTCCTCCTGCCCCGTCTCTTCCAACCTCTTCTCTTTCCCTCTAGTGCCTCCCCCTTCATTCCTCCCTCCCCCTCCCCTCGTCGGAGCCTGCCGCAGTTCAGGATCTCCGGCAATGATCGAGGCAATAATTGTTTTTTTTTAGACAAAATAGTATTTAATAGGCATGTTTAAAATATGTAATGTTTATTTTTGTTAAAGCCGCCGACGTCACCACTGGTCCGTGCTGGGATTGGCCCCAGCTGCCCGTACTTCCCTTCGCGTCATCGAAGGGCCGCGCTGTGAGGATCTGCAACGGAGGCCGGGGGAGTGCTGAAAAGAAGGAGCCTATCCCCAGTGAGCCGCCCAGACTGCCCCGCGCCTGCCTTTCAGGTAACGGGCTCCGATTCCTTTGTGGGAGCCCTCGTCTGCCGCCGTGCGTGTTGTGTGCAATGCGGGCGGACTAAGTGGAGCGCTGGGTGTTGGGTGTGAGCGGGCAGAGATAGACCGGCATTGCAGGCCGTGGGGGCTCAAGTGAAGTTGGAATCTCCCCTGTGAAATCACGCAGCACCTCATACTCGCTGCGATAGGGAAACACAGAGACAGCCTCATGCTTTGGAGTTAAGGTCCCTCCCCTTTGTTTTGGGATGGGTTCTTTTTACAAAGGCAAGTGAATTATAAGTGATAGAGATCCTACCAGACATCGTTTTTGTCTGGCTACAAGAGAACTCTTTTTCTGATCATCTACCACAGAAGAGCTTATGTATGTTGGCATTGCCCTATTGATTTTTGATCTTGCCTAAACTAGATAAAGATATATATTTTTACATAAATACCTGTGTGGTTTCCATTTGTGGCGTCTCTCTCTCTCTATCCTGGAGCCTTTATGTGGTTTGATCTCGTGCATGTCTCTCCCTGTAACATAGTCTCTCACTGTGCCTTGGGTCTCTTTTGCTTCTCTCTTCCTCAGAATCTCTCTGTGGTTTGGACCCTTTGTATGTTTCTTCGCGTCTTGGAGTGTCCATGGTTTAGACCGCTTATGTCCTTTAACTGCTCTTTGATCTCCCTCACACCTACCCGTTGCTATCCTGAGAAGTGTTTTCTGACAAACACCTCATTCTTCATCAAATAATAACCTTTCCTCCAGAATTTCAGATTGTCCTTTCGTATGTGTGCTTTTGTTTTCTTCTGCCTCGACATGGATAGATCCTGCCTGCCAGTGTGCATGCTCCTGCTGTGACACCACTGTTCCACTCAGATACTGCTGTTATGAGCCCATACTTTGCCTCGTCATCCCAGGTTTTAATCCAAGTCTTACTCCCTCCACAAAGCTCTCTAGTCTGCATCTTACTCCTGGTGTGCCCACTGCCTTTGTCTTACTCCTTCCATGAAGCTCTCTAGTCTACTTCTTACTCCTGTTCCCTGCTTGTCATCCCGGTTTTTCTGTGCCTCTGTTCCCCCGGTTTTTCTGTGCCTCTGTTACCCTGGTTTTTCTGTGCCTCTGTTCCCTGCTTGTCATCCCGGTTTTTCTGTGCCTCTGTGTGCATGGCTCTGTCTGTGTGTGTGTGCGTGGCTCTGTCTGTGTGTGTGTGTGGCTCTGTCTGTGTGTGTGCGTGGCTCTGTCTGTGTGTGTGTGCGTGGCTCTCTGTGTGTGTGTGCGTGGCTCTCTCTGTGTGTGTGTGTGTGTGTGTGCGTGGCTCTGTCTGTGTGTGTGTGTGTGTGTGTGTGTGTGCGTGGCTCTGTCTGTGTGTGTGCGCGGCTCTGTCTGTGTGTGCGCGGCTCTGTCTGTGTGTGCGCGGCTCTGTCTGTGTGTGTGTGCGCTGCTCTGTGCGAGTGTGTGTGGCTCTGTGTCCGCGAATACTCTCTACTACTCTCTAATGCTCACCTATTGCCATTGTAAATGACAATACCATTTATTTATGTTTTAAAAAAATTAAAAATTAAAATAAATGTCATGAGCAATGCCAATAGCACTACCTTTAATAATGCCGAGACCATTGCATTGTAAATGCTTGTTAGATTTACAGCTTGGATACCCGAGCATTTGGCTAGCTGCAAACAACAGAAAAATGTAGCTTGCAGTCATCATTATTTAATGCAAGACATGGAACACATTTCCACAAAACTGAAGTGGGCAAAAGAGGGCAGGTGGAAAGAATAATGCGTATGTGCACAACAAAATAATTTGTCACAAGACAACAAATAAATGTGCAAGCCAAAGCACAGAATCTTCGAAAAGAAAAAGCTTGGAAAAATCAAGTGGATTGATGCAATTTGTTTCCAAAAGTAAACGCTGCCGGGGGTACAGTTTTGCTCCCTTTTGTGATGTATTGTGCGACCTAATGGGGCCCTTTAATGTGTCAATTGTTAAAATGGTCGTACTTTGTTATACAATTCGTTATATTGGCGTTTGCCTTTGTTTGGCACACAAATAGCCATATAAATGCCAAATTAAGACGCTTTCCGCAAATTAGATATTAAAGATCCATACTTAGCAAAAAGTAGACTCTTTAAGAACAAGCATTTACAATGCAATGGTTTTGCCTTTGTTAAAGTTAGAGCTATTGGCATTGCTCTTGACACTCTGAAGCTCCACTCTGAAGCTCCACTCTGAAGCTCCACTCTGAAGCTCCACTCTGAAGCTCCACTCTGCACTCTGAAGCTCCACTCTGCACTCTGAAGCTCCACTCTGCACTCTGAAGCTCCACTCTGCACTCTGAAGCTCCACTCTGCACTCTGAAGCTGCACTCTGAAGCTCCACTCTGCACTCTGAAGCTGCACTCTGAAGCTGCACTCTGAAGCTGCACTCTGAAGCTGCACTCTGAAGCTCCACTCTGAAGCTCCACTCTGAAGCTCCACTCTGAAGCTCCACTCTGAAGCTCCACTCTGAAGCTCCACTCTGAAGCTCCACTCTGAAGCTCCACTCTGAAGCTCCACTCTGCACTCTGAATCTGCACTCTGAAGCTCCACTCTGCACTCTGAAGCTCCACTCTGCACTCTGAAGCTCCACTCTGCACTCTGAAGCTCCACTCTGCACTCTGAAGCTCCACTCTGAATCTGCACTCTGAAGCTCCACTCTGCACTCTGAAGCTCCACTCTGAATCTGCACTCTGAAGCTCCACTCTGCACTCTGAAGCTCCACTCTGAATCTGCACTCTGATGCTCCACTCTGAATCTGCACTCTGATGCTCCACTCTGAATCTGCACTCTGAAGCTCCACTCTGCACTCTGAATCTGCACTCTGAAGCTCCACTCTGAATCTCCACTCTGAATCTGCACTCTGAATCTGCACTCTGAATCTGCACTCTGAATCTGCACTCTGAATCTGCACTCTGAATCTGCACTCTGAATCTCCACTCTGAATCTCCACTCTGAAGCTCCACTCTGAAGCTCCACTCTGAAGCTCCACTCTGAAGCTCCACTCTGAATCTGCACTCTGAAGCTCCACTCTGCACTCTGAAGCTCCACTCTGAATCTGCACTCTGAAGCTCCACTCTGAATCTGCACTCTGAAGCTCCACTCTGCACTCTGAAGCTCCACTCTGCACTCTGAAGCTCCACTCTGCACTCTGAAGCTCCACTCTGAAGCTGCACTCTGAAGCGCCACTCTGAAGCTCCACTCTGAAGCTCCACTCTGAAGCTCCACTCTGCACTCTGAAGCTCCACTCTGCACTCTGAAGCTCCACTCTGCACTCTGAAGCTCCACTCTGCACTCTGAAGCTGCACTCTGCACTCTGAAGCTCCACTCTGCACTCTGAAGCTCCACTCTGAAGCGCCACTCTGAAGCGCCACTCTCCACTCTGAAGCTCCACTCTGCACTCTGAAGCTCCACTCTGCACTCTGAATCTGCACTCTGAAGCTCCACTCTGCACTCTGAAGCTCCACTCTGCACTCTGAAGCTCCACTCTGAATCTGCACTCTGAAGCTCCACTCTGCACTCTGAAGCTCCACTCTGAATCTGCACTCTGAAGCTCCACTCTGCACTCTGAAGCTCCACTCTGAATCTGCACTCTGATGCTCCACTCTGAATCTGCACTCTGAAGCTCCACTCTGCACTCTGAATCTGCACTCTGAATCTCCACTCTGAATCTCCACTCTGAATCTCCACTCTGAATCTCCACTCTGAATCTCCACTCTGAATCTCCACTCTGAATCTCCACTCTGAAGCTCCACTCTGAAGCTCCACTCTGAAGCTCCACTCTGAAGCTCCACTCTGAATCTGCACTCTGAAGCTCCACTCTGAATCTGCACTCTGAAGCTCCACTCTGAATCTGCACTCTGAAGCTCCACTCTGCACTCTGAAGCTCCACTCTGCACTCTGAAGCTCCACTCTGCACTCTGAAGCTCCACTCTGAAGCTGCACTCTGAAGCTCCACTCTGCACTCTGAAGCTCCACTCTGAAGCTCCACTCTGAAGCTGCACTCTGAAGCTCCACTCTGCACTCTGAAGCTCCACTCTGCACTCTGAAGCTCCACTCTGCACTCTGAAGCGCCACTCTGAAGCGCCACTCTGAAGCGCCACTCTGAAGCTCCACTCTGAAGCTCCACTCTGAAGCTCCACTCTGAAGCTCCACTCTGCACTCTGAAGCTCCACTCTGCACTCTGAAGCTCCACTCTGCACTCTGAAGCTCCACTCTGAAGCGCCACTCTGAAGCTCCACTCTGAAGCTCCACTCTGAAGCTCCACTCTGAAGCTCCACTCTGAAGCTCCACTCTGAATCTGCAGCTCCACTCTGAATCTGCAGCTCCACTCTGAATCTGCAGCTCCACTCTGAATCTGCAGCTCCACTCTGAATCTGCAGCTCCACTCTGAATCTGCAGCTCCACTCTGAATCTGCAGCTCCACTCTGAATCTGCAGCTCCACTCTGCACTCTGCAGCTCCACTCTGCACTCTGCAGCTCCACTCTGCACTCTGAAGCTCCACTCTGCACTCTGAAGCTCCACTCTGAAGCTCCACTCTGAAGCTCCACTCTGAAGCTCCACTCTGAAGCTCCACTCTGAAGCTCCACTCTGAAGCTCCACTCTGCACTCTGAAGCTCCACTCTGCACTCTGAAGCTCCACTCTGCACTCTGAAGCTCCACGGCCCTACGTGTGCCTTGTTTAATTGGTCTTGTCGTTCTTTGATTTTTATTGGATGTTTTTATGTGTTGTCGATCTAATATTTGCAGTTTGTCACACACATCGTGCAGGTAAGCAGGATCAAGGGCAGGACGTAGATGCGGGGGGGGGGGGGGAGGGGGGGACCAGCGCGGGTGAGCCCGAGGGATCAAGGTCAAGGGCAGGATGACAAGGGACAGAGGGCGGCAGGCAGCAACGGCGGGTGAGCTCGGGCAGAGAAAGGGCAGGATGAGGTGGGTTGGGTAAGCGCTGACCAAGCAGCGCCAGTGCACCTTAGCGGGCCCCGCACCTTTCACGAGCACTGACTCAGCTCCCTGGGGTCTTCACTCCCGTAGGTCACCACCACGCGTGCTCTCACAGCCCGAGCTACCTGTCACACACGGAAGAGCGAGGGATCGTGGACTTTACTCCCCCTTTGAGCCCGGGGAGAGCGAGAGCCGCTCTTGGCACTGATGCCTCCGGCGTGATCATTGGGCTATCAGGAGCAGCCCCCGTGATGCTGCTGTCACTGACTGATCGCCCCCACACCTGATGTGTGGGTTGCAGAGTATTTTGTTGTGCACGCTTAACATTCTATGGTGCATAAATTGATGTGTTTTGTTTTATTTCTGACTGTTTCCGTGTAATGAAGACTCTCGTTAATGTTGCATCAGAGAGAAGCGGGAGGGGGCGGGAAAGGGGGAGGAGAGACGCTGACGACGGCCGGCCGGAGCACGAAGGCGGGCACCAGGAAACAAGCGGGAGGGGGAGCAAGGGAGGTGCCGGCAATGCCGGAACAGAATCGGGGACGTTCCCGGCGTCGCGTGACGTCGGCAAAAGCCAAAGAATGTCGGGAACGCCCCCGAATCTGGTCCGGCATTGACGGACAGGCCCCTCGTCCAATGGCTAGGCTCCATTTATGGAGCCAGCCAATGAATGACGAGGGCCGAACCAAAGCCACACTACAGATCTCATCAGGATTTCGCCTGCGCGAAAAAGATGCGCAGAGCGCATCTTTTTGGCGAGGCAAAACCTAAAAAGGGACTTCCACAAACAACGTATGCAACATACCAAGTGCAACGGATACCATAAAAATTACACCATCCGGAGGTATATAATCTGTCCTTGTATGTAATACCCAATGCAAGAGCACAGCACCCTATTTATAACTCAGATACTACTCCTCCTCCCTAGGCGCACTGCTGCAAATTACTTTAGGCTTATTTCAGACACATTTCTACATCTCCTCCGAAGTAAGGCAATGGAGACCTAGTTCATTCTACCTCGCAATTATGGAAAATTGATGGCCTATTCCCTTCATTTCAGTACAGCCCTTTCTCGGCTGGAGAGGGTAATAATGTGTGCTATTTTCAAGTTAGTGTTCATTTTTGCAGCTGAAGCAGGAAAGAGCTCAAGTGGATTTGGGTCTTAGAGAACTGGAATAAAAACGCCACTTCAGGACTATCTGCCAGAGGCATAGAAACAGCGCATAAAGCGAGTGCTATTAAAAGAAGTACGTCAAATGGTGCGTAAATCGCATTACTTGCTATATCTGGATATCCTTTAGCGAGGACGAGACGGTCCCTGACACACCGGAAGGCAGGTACGGTTGATACCCAGTTATGGCGCAGAGAAGAATGAGTGCATTGTCAAGGAAGAGATGAAATTCCTGACTCTGGGATGGCGCCGGGAACTGGACTGGGAGATGACGTGACAGGAGGGGGAACCACAGAGCCTGGTTTTACCGATTGAAGTTGGTACCTGTAGCGACTGGCTGGTCACGGTCTAGTGTTTCTACACCAAGGGCTCGATTATGATGGCCCTCATCGTCAGTTTCAATCAGCCAGTCGGAATTGAAACCGGCCAGACATAACGGCTGTATCCTGATGAGCTCATGAAGCCCGTTGGCCAGTAGGGACAAGGTCGTAATCCCATAGGGCGGGCCTTTCCGCCCTTGGGATTAGGATGCGCGGTTTCCGGCACGGTTTCCATGCCGGCCTGTCTGACATGAAAACTATGTTGGAAAGTGTGTTTGGGGGGCCCTCAGCAGGGCCCCCTTGTGTGTGTGTCCTCTGGTTGGGGGTCGAGGGGGTACCTTGAGGTGCCTGCCATGGGTTGTAGGGATGAACAGTAGCTCCCATTTCCCTATGGGAGAATGTATTACAGCCAGTTTACGGCTGTAGTGCATGCTCCCATGGGGAAATGTAGGAATGCGACTGAACAGTGTTCGTCACATCATAATTAGGCAGTTGGGACCGCCGACCGGAGGTCAGTCCCAAAACTGAAACGGTGTCCCGACATCATAATTAGGCCCCAAGTGTTTCCACTAGCCACTTCTAGAGATTGCTGCTAAACTCCTGAGGCGAAAAGCCGGGAGGTGTTCTTATCTTTTAAAACTGTTGTGATTGTGTATTATTGTGTTTTTAAAGGACATTATTCCGTTTTGCACACTACCTACCTGACTCCCAGAACAGCTGATCACTAGCTGTGGGGAAGCAGAATCTACTCGCTCCCTGGCGCCATTGACCGCCGAAAGGGAGACGATAGCCACGCCCATCTACTGCTGGCCACGCCCCCTCCGCAGTGATATAGGACGCGCTGACGCCGCGCTGCCCCATTGCTGCTAAACTCCTGAGGCGAAAAGCCGGGAGGTGTTCTTATCTTTTAAAACTGTTGTGATTGTGTATTATTGTGTTTTTAAAGGACATTATTCCGTTTTGCACACTACCTACCTGACTCCCAGAACAGCTGATCACTAGCTGTGGGGAAGCAGAATCTACTCGCTCCCTGGCGCCATTGACCGCCGAAAGGGAGACGATAGCCACGCCCATCTACTGCTGGCCACGCCCCCTCCGCAGTGATATAGGACGCGCTGACGCCGCGCTGCCCCATTGCTGCTAAACTCCTGAGGCGAAAAGCCGGGAGGTGTTCTTATCTTTTAAAACTGTTGTGATTGTGTATTATTGTGTTTTTAAAGGACATTATTCCGTTTTGCACACTACCTACCTGACTCCCAGAACAGCTGATCACTAGCTGTGGGGAAGCAGAATCTACTCGCTCCCTGGCGCCATTGACCGCCGAAAGGGAGACGATAGCCACGCCCATCTACTGCTGGCCACACCCCCTCCTACGTCACTATAAATCATGTGTCAATACCGGAAGCGCAGCGGACGAGCGCAGCGGGCGCGCCGATTGCGCGCCGAAGGCGCGCTTAAGGCAAGCTCGTCTGCGCTCGTCCGCGACGAGGATGCGCCTAGCGCCACAGACCCTGCCCAACATAGCTCACTGACACCTTGCTACTCCCGCGATGCCCTGCTTAGCCTCCGAGGATGTGCTCATGAAGGTAAGCTCATCTTTGAAGAGACTGCCTCTCCCCTTACAGACATCACCCACAAGGGTCTACTTGTAGGAGGCCTTTTGAATGTGCGATCGCTACCGAAGCATGCCACCGAAATCAACCTCCTTATAGACTCACATCATCTAGATGTACTTTTTCTAACAGAAACTTGGACACATGCCAACTGTGAGACTGACCTAGCCTCTGCCTGTCCTCTAAATTTTAACATTCTCCATCTCCCTAGACCCAAAGGCCGAGGTGGCGGTGTCGGTGTCATCTTCCGAGCCTCGTGGCAATTGAACACCATTGATATAGACTCAGTACCCGGAATCGAGCTCCTCGGTCTGACTATAAACTGCCACTTAGGAGTCACCTTCACGGTCATTATTTGTTACCGACCGCCTGGGGCCTTTTCTCTTTCACAACAGCAAGCGCTCCTCACGATTATCACTAACTTGGCAACCTCCCATAATAAACTTATTATTCTGGGAGACTTTAATCTTTGGCCAAACGGCAGCCTAGACACGAGTCTAAACAATCTTCTGCTGTCCTGTGATAGTGTGGGGCTTCACCAATTGATAAAGGACCCCACCCATTCGGCTGGCAACCGCCTGGATCTTATCTTTTCTAGTCCGGGTCTAACGCAAGTAGGCGACATCCTGCCTATGAGCTGGACAGATCATTCGCTCATCAAACTTTACATCAACAACACCACTACAAGAAAGCCCAAGACTCACTTGCCACCACAATTCTCTTATCGTAATTGGAAAGCCTTAGAAAAACTTAGTATCTCCGCAAAAGTCTTCGAGGTGGAAGATAGTGTCTCCCCTTCCAATTCGGTGGAATACAACTACAGATCCTTTAGTGCAAAAATTACATCCATCGCGGACGCGGTCGCCCCTCTAAAACACTGCAAACCTAAAGGTAGAGCACCTGCTCCCTGGTACAACGACTCCCTGAAAATCCTCAAATCAACCTGTAAACAGGCTGAGAGACAGTGGAGACAAGGATACTGTAACAATAAGAAAGCCCTTTGGAAAAAGGCACTCCGTGAATACAAATCCGCTATCATAGAGAGCAAAGCGAATTACTATTGCTTCACCATAGCCAATGCGGCTAACAGTCCTAAAAGCATATTTCAGATTCTGGACAATATTTTACATCCTGACTGTGCCAAAAATCCTATATCTCCTTCTCAGACTCTTTGTGATAGCCTCGCTCAGTTTTTTACTAACAAAATTGAGACTATCATAAATAACTTAGTCTCGCCTCCGCCACACATCCATTCCACCTCTTCCGAAGTCAGCCTTATCATTTCTGACTCTTTGAAGTCAGTCTGTCCTCCCACGAACAGGCTCCGAGCTTTCCCTCTTCTCTCTCAAACTGAATTCGACAAAGTGGCACAAGGCATCACTTCTGGATCTCCCCTAGACCCTTTGCCTCCGAAAATGTGGAAAGCATGTGGACACGAATTATTCTATACTCTCCGGATGATTTGTAACCAATCCCTCAGTTGTGGCCTTGTCCCCACCTCTTGGAAGCAAGCGCTCATCACCCCGCTTCTGAAGAAACCTACGCTCAACCCAGAATGCTTGTCCAACTTCCGCCCTATATCACTTCTGCCATTCCCGGTGAAGGTGCTGGAACGTTGGGTCAGTAACTGCCTCTCGACCCACCTCGAGCAGCACCACATCCTGGACGAATTCCAATTCGGTTTTCGCCCAGCCCATGGCACCGAAACCGCTGTGCTTACCACCATGGAGGAGCTTCGAATGCGTGCAGACAGGGGCCAAGCTGTGGCCTTGATACTATTAGACCTGTCTGCCGCATTCGATACGGTCAACCACGGGATTCTGCTCGAGCGGCTGAGAGAGGCAGGGATCGACGGCACGGCCCTGATCTGGCTCCACTCTTACCTCAGTGACAGAGCACAGGCGGTATCCCTTCCCCCTTTCCAATCGGCCTTCTCCCCTGTCCCTCACGGTGTTCCTCAGGGCTCCTCCATCAGCCCGATTCTATTTAATGTTTACTTGAAACCTTTGGTCACCCTAATTAAATCATACAACATGACCACTGTAAACTACGCGGACGACACGCAGCTTCTTCTCTCTTGGGAGGGCGAAGATTCCATCCCCTTAGAAGCTTTTCACAACTGTCTAAGAGACACTGCGAGCTGGCTGCACAGAAACTCCCTCCAGTTTAATTCCTCGAAAACTGAGGTTCTGTTTTGCCCGGCGAGCCGAATACCGCGCCCTCTGCCTGCTGAGTTTTGGCCCCCGGAAAACTCTAATAACCCGCCACCGGTCACTAGTGTCCGCAATCTGGGCGTCATGCTTAACCACCAACTAAGCATGGAAACGCAGGTTTCAAGAACAGTCGCCACCTGCTCAGGCCTCTTGCGCTCACTGCGCAAAGTCTTGCCTCTATTACCATCTTCCGCCCGAGCACTGATAGTCAGGTGTACTATTCTTAGTCGCCTAGACTATTGCAATGCGCTCCTGTTTGAATCTCCTGCGACACTATTGGACAGACTCCAACGAGTTCAGTCGGCAGCAGCCAAACTGGCCCTTGGCTGGACCAGGAGATCCTCGGCCACTGCAGCACTGGCCGAGCTGCACTGGCTGCCGCTGAAGCAACGCATTGCCTTTAAAGCCCTCTGCCTGGTCTTTAAGGCACTACACGGTGCCGGACCCAGGCCTCTCCAACGTCTGTTCTCGTGGTATACTCCCACCAGAACACTTAGGTCGACAACTGCCTGCCTTGTGAAAGTGCCCAGATGTAAGAAGGCCAGGACTGGGGGAAGATCGTTCAGAGTAGCTGCTGCCAAGTTGTGGAACAGTCTGCCTGTCGATATTCGCCAAATCCCCCATCTCCTTCCCTTCAGAAAACGAATTAAAACCTGGCTCTTTCCCCCGTCCCTTTAAATCCCTAACCTTTGTTTAACTTCCGTCTAAGAACCTTAGGAGTAGCCAACAGCGCCAGGATACCTGCCAGGTGACAGTCGCGCTTTATAAATATTTTAAATAAATAAATAAATAAATAGAGTGCTGGTTTCAACACTCACCCCACACCCATCCATCACAGGTGGCACCGGGCTAGTTCCAGACTATTCAACCATGTGTCAGTGTCATTACTTATACTGTATAAGGGCCTAGAGCCCTGATCCTTACAGTAGTTCACCCAAGTTACCGATCATGGTGAGTTTCTGAGTTCCTGAATTACCAGACTACTTCCTAAATGTAGTTCTCTGATAAAACATCTGATAAAACTCGGAAATCTTGCGGGGTGACAAGTCCCTACGGGATACCACACTGCACAACTCGAATTTGAGCCTTAAATATAATGGAACCACTCATTGGTGTAGCATGGGCGGGGCCCACAGAGGCGGTTGCCGGGGGGCGCAAAATTCTTAGGGGGCAAAAAAGTTTAAAAGAAAAATAAATCGAACTACTAATTTACTTTCTTTTAAAATTTTGCACCAGGAAGTGCTAACGGTCCACGGGTTAGGGGGCGCAATACCTGCCTTGTCCCAGGTGCTGGCAACCCACGCTATGCCGCTGTAACCAGTCTAGTTTAACAGTACCACCAAATATAATAGCTGTAAAGATCGCTTTTAAATGTTGGCTGCATTATGTCCAAACTAGCAGCCCGTCCCGACGTTGTCCGGGTATGAATTGCTGCCGGCCAGTAGTATATTGTTTTGTAGGATTTCGTTTTGATAGCATTTCTTATCTGTGACAGGCCTGTGAAACGCTCCGATTCACAGTGCACTGCTGATGCACTTAAGAGTGCGCGTTCAGTAGTGTGTGAACTCGAGTTTCCCTACTTTATTTTTCCTTGCAATATTATATAGCTCAAACTCGACAACATGGCATGAGCACAATTTACATTACAGAAGAACACATTCATTTGTGGTAGGCACGGGGAGACAAAGCGATTTGCCTGAAATCACAGGATGTTGAGCTGATGCCGAGATTCTAGCGTAGCTCCCCAGCTCTAAAGTTCGCAATTCTAGAACTTGTGGCGGGAGGTGTGTCTAAAAGTGTATGTCGGTGCTGGCCATCAATGAAAGAGACCTGTGCATTTTTCAAATGGGTGGTGAAAAAATATGAGTATGTTGCTGCATTGGTGGGCCGCCGTGCCACCAATGTACTTACCGGGGGAGGGTAAACACCCATTATTCTGCAGCTTTCTTTCCGCATACCATCACTCCGCATACTTTCATTACGAAAGTACCATGACTCCGCAATGCCATTATAACGCATGGCATTACATTTTATATGCTTTTACCACGCATACATTTACACCGAAATTCGTTGTAAATGCATGAATGGTAAAAGCATGTTTTTTTTAATGTTCGGATAAGGTAAGTATGGGTATAGGGGTATATGTTTTGGGGTACTGAGGTATATGTTTTGGGGTGTTTGGGTATTTTAAGGGTTCAGATATGGTTTTGGGTTATGGGGTACAGGGGTAGTTTTAGGGTTTAGGGATAGGTATGGGTTTTGGGGTACAGGGGTATTTTTAGGGTTCAGGGCTAGGTGTGGGTTTTGGGGTATAGGGGTATTTTTCTGGTTCAGGGGTAGGTTTGGGGTTCGGGGTACAGGGGTATTTTAAGGGTTCAGGGCTAGGTTTGGGTTTTGGGGTACAGGGGTATTTTTAGGGTTCAGGGCTAGGTTTGGGTTTTGGGGTACAGGGGTATTTTAGGGTTCAGGGGGTAGGTTTGGGTTTTGGGGTACAGGGTTATATTTAGGGTTCGGGGCTAGGTTTGGGGTACAGGGGTATTTTAAGGCTTCTGAGGTAGGTTTGGGTTTTGGGGTACAGGGGTATTTTAAGGGTTCAGAGCTAGGTTTGGGTTTTGGGGTACAGGCGTAATTTCGGGTTCAGGGCTAGGTTTGGGTTTTGGAGTACAGTGGTATTTTTAGGATTCAGGGCTAGGTTTTGGGGTACAGGGGTATTTTTAGGGTTCAGGGGTCGGTTTGGGTTTTGCGGTAGAGGGGTATTTATAGGGTTCAGGGCTAGGTTTGGGTTTTGGGGTACAGGAGTATTTTTAGGGTTTAGGGATAGGTTTGGGTTTTGGGGTACAGGGTATATTTATAGGGTTAAGATGGGTTAGTGTTTAAGGGTGTTGAGGTATTTTAAGGAGTAAGGGTGGGTTATGATTATGGGGTGCAGGGGTATTTAAAGGGAGCAGGGTGGGATTAGCACACGATATGAGACATTGCATGAAGGGCGGAACGTACCACACGCCCCCAGCGTTTCTCCCGCCCCCAGCACACGCCCACAGCACAACGCAGACACGCCCGCAAGGGACTACTTTGCTGGCACGGTTCTTTTACCTTTTAAATGTATATGGTGGGTGTCTGCATAGCCTATGTCCTTCTGTTGCAACTGCCCTTTCCAACGCTGTATTGGGTGTTGTGATTGGTGCTGTGGTTCCTGAGATTACCCGCCTCAAAGGTTTGGGCTCTCTCTTTGTTATATTAGTATAGATAACAAATAAACCCATAATACATGTTTTTCTTCATTCACCTACAACATAACATATTTAAGAATATCTGTTGACTGTTCTACAGCTCTGGTCAAAATAATTGCAATCATTCATCTACATAGATTTAAAAGCCTCAAAATAAAACAACTAATTTTTATCTCATTCGGATTGAGTTTTATGGTTTCCAATTATTTTCCCAAACATTTGCATCGCTAGGTGAGTATTAATGCGTAATATAATATGAGATGCATAAGCCTTGCCTAAGTTGAGTCACAACACATTCTAAATGGAACAGAAAGACAATTATTTGTTTATATAATCCTATAATCCTATGAAACATTTTGATGTCCTTGCAGCCTTTCTTCTGCCCAAAACTAGGCTTTGAGTCGAAAAAAAACAAAAAGAGTAAAATTGGTTGAGCAGACTGCGACAGGAGCAGCACCCAGTTCCCAGGGCTAACAGTACCTCCGTCTTTAAGCCATTCAATCAGCCTGCCCTTTTAGTCATGCAGCTACTAAGGGTGGATTGCGTGGTGGCGAAATGTTTAGTCATGTGTACTATCTGCACAGAATGTAAAATTCAATCCCAGAGATGGTACCAATTCTGCTACTATCCCACTAGATGTTAAATAATGTAGGGCTAAATGAAGACCCAGAGGCACTCTACCTTGTATGGTGAATGCTTGCGACTGATCAGGTGGGCAGATGGCCGTTTGTCTCTTATCATTACGAAAAGATTGAATCCAATTCGGGGCTTTTCTTCCTATACCAATCTTGATGAATCTGGGTTGTAAGACCTCCAAGAGGTCCTATAACAGAGCAGAAGCTCCTCCCTGTTCCCTGCCTCTAATGTCGCCTTTCACTACTAGTTAGACAGACGCTGTCCCATGTGCTGGCCTAAAACCCGACTCAAAACTGTCCAAAAGACTGTTTATTCTCAAGACATGCAGAAAACTGCGTTGGCCAGCAAGGGCAGTGAAATAGGTTTGAAACTAAAGTAGGGTCCTTAGTAGATTTTTTAAGTGGTATAATCATTGCTTTCTTGCAGGAACTTTTGCCAATGGCAAGCAATATGTTATGTAATGTAGTAAGGCTGGGACATATATGGTGAACTGAACATTTGTTAGAGGCATGGGGTTCAATAGGGAGCAAGATGTATTTATTTAGTTAGTTAGTTATTTTGTCCTCATTCTCCAACAGAAAAAGAGATGACTCGAGGTGCTCATTTCATCTAAATACAGTTCTGCTGGATGCCAGATAGTTCCTTACCTAACCTGGGATTAGCCTGCCTGGTATTCATTGGACGTTTCCTCCCTCAATTTCAGATACTCTTCCCAAAGGTCTTTTGCTTTTTTACTGTTGAGACAGCTTTATCTGTCCAACTTTCAAACTTTATCCACAGTTAACAATCATTCCTAAACAGTGGGGGCATCTCCCATAGCCATTTCATACAGATTTCCCTTCTGGCTATAAGCACTAAATAAAATATTAAGCGCTGATGACACATTGGCACATCAATCTCAAGATAAGCATCTGTTCCAAAAATTACCAAATAAAGTCTCCACACTCTGCACCAGAATCTGTGAAATAACACCACTTACTGCCTTCCAATAACTCTGGAGGCCCAGGCAGCTTACAATCATATGGATGTCATCAGCACAGGCAACTTCACACTTCTGACACCTTAGAGCACCTTCCTTGGTCATTTGGCCAAACTCGGTTGGAGTGCAGTAGATTCTGTCCTGAGTGAAGAAGTGGTTTCTTTTTAATGGTGCAGATTTTACTATTCTGTTAAGAAAGTTCAGTGATATTTGGCATAGATTATTATACTCCGATATCGGCAGATGCTCCTTCTAGCATGCTACAGTATCGCCTTTTTTGGATTCTCGTATTCACCAGCTCCCAGTACCAGACTGAAACTTCTTTCGGGAGGAGATTTGGATCCTGCATCCTCTCCTCAAATTCCCATTGATCCGTCCGTCCCTACCCAGCATTGACTGTTCCACCATAACCTAAAATCAGATATCTCACCCTTAGTCAGTGCCCTGATTGCATTCCACGATATAACGTGAGAACCCTCCCCACCTCTTTACTCCAGCCCTAATCAATGGCAGGCTAATTTGATCTTGTAAAGGTGCAGGAGTTTCTGCCAATTTCCAAGTGGGTTAAAATCTGAGTGATAATCAATTTCCCTCAACATCCATATCTTACACCACACTATTAGGAAAGTCCTTAAAACCATCAGCTTTACATTTTTGAAAGATTGTGGGTGACCAAATCTATACAGGCAGCCTTGCCTCCCTAAGTTCCCAATTAAACCATTATACATGTATACCCTCCATGAGTCATCTGCCAACAACAATCTATTGTTCTAAAAGTGAAATGCGTAGTAATACAACTGTAAATTCGGGAACGCCAAATTACCCTTCACCAATCTCGGTCTTAATTTCCTCCAGACCAATCTAGGGCTCTCCAAAGACCAAATAAAGGATGTTAACCCCCCCTGGATCTTAACTAGCAGATCCCTCACAAATAAAAGAGGAATACTAATAAAAAGACATGTATTTAGGCATAATAACCACTACCACTATATCATTATGTATAGATGATCCCATTTGTTTAATTGAACATATGTCTCCTTACAGATCCTAGCCAGATCAAATTTAGCAATTTCCTCCAGAGTGGAGACCACCCCTATTCCAAAATATCTGACCTTTGGACGTGCCTACGGGGTTTGGGATAAACAGTAATAATCGCCATTTTTGATTTCTTGATAGCATATCTAGAAATTGCTCCAACGGTTTCTGCTAACTGAGTAGTGTGTAGGAGAGTCTTGTTTAAATTGCTTGTATATATAATAATATCGTAAGAACAGAGAGCAATTTTATTTCTCTGACCTTGGATCATAAACGGAACTACATCCTCATTGTCCTGAAATAGCTGTGCCAAAGGGTCAATGTAGCTATCAACTGGGAGTGGGGACGATGGGCACCCATGACATGTACCCCTGTGGTTCTTTATTTTCTTAGTAAGACTGCTATTTACCAAAATGCTAGCAAAAGGGGCCTTGTATAGCTGCTGAATTCCCTTTATAAATAACTGGGGGAAAGTCTTAGCTCTCATCACCTCCCACAAGCATATCTAATTCATTCTGTCAAAAGCCTTTGCAGCGTCAATTAGTATGACTGCAAGCAAGCTAGCATTTGCTGTAGCTAGATCTATAGAGGCAATTAGTAAGCGTGTTAAATCATGCAGTTGCCGCCCCAGTGGCGTAATGAAACTTGAGGGGAATCCACTGCAAGGTCTATTGGGCACCCCCCACCTCCCTTGTCCCACCACCTACCACCTACCACTTTCTTTCCAGACCCAGTGTACTGTGCTGAGGGGGGCGCGTGGAGCTTGGGCCCCCCAGCACTGCAGGGACTGCGGGGGCTAATGTTACGCCACTGTGCGTGCCTGGTATGAAGCCCCTTCAGGTCAGAATGCATTACCTAACTAATTATTCCAGCCAACCTGGTGGACGAGATCTATGCATAAACATTATAGTGGCTATTAAGAAGGGAAATAGGCAAGTATAACTCCCCGGCCTTCTTATCCTTATTCGGCTTCAGAATTAATGAGATTGTTGCCTCATCCCATGACGCTGACTTGGTCCCTCACTCTAAATAAATCTCATCAAACAACTTTCTCCATATCGGAACTACCACCTCCTTTGTTATTTTATAAACCTCAAAGGGTATACCATCTGGCCCAACTGCCTTCCCACTACTAGACATTTATTTGAGATCGAATTTCTTTGTATGTGATCTTCCCTGGGAACCAGTTCATTACAGTATCAGACAAGTTCAAAAGTTTCCTGTCTGCTATCCATTCTCTAAAATCGTGGGCTTCAACTAGTGTCTCTTCTAAGTATACTATTTGAAATGCACTACAGACCACTTCTTCTACCTCCTTTCAGTTATGCATACAGTTCCCTCATCTTAACTATACAGCTATTCAATAGCACCCCTTGCCCTGTCTGCCCTTGCTTTGCATGCAAGTACCTTTCCACACTTCTTCCCAAATTCAAAATGTCTTAAATTGCTTGCATAACACTGCTCTCAACCTCTCTTTTCTAATAACTCTTTCATAGCACCCGTAGCTCCACCACTTACCACTGTACCTCCAGATATATTTCTTGAGTGGTTTCACTTAACTTCTTCTCAGTGCTCAAGATAGCCCTCTCTAGCTTGCTAGCTTCCTCTCTTCTTGATTTACATTTTGATGACATCCCAGGGCTGGAAGAACCCCACTAATAAACGCCTTGTATGTATCCTGCACCACCTCCATACTGGCAGATTCCTCATTCAGTCTAAAAAAGTATTTAGTATCTCTGGCCAAAACCCAGGGCTGAATTAAGGCCTTTAAAGGCCATAAGCACGTAAAAGATTTTGGAGCCCCCATATATATCTAATTCAAAATATAAATAAGAAAAAATAAAATAAAATGTTAGTTTTCGAAATGGAATAAAACAGTAAGATGGTAAATGTTTATTTCATATACTTACACCTTATCGGTTCAGCAGCACCATATAGTCCATTGTAAATCTGGCAATTGAACATTTCTGTGATGTCAGCCTTCCCTTAATGCCCTAAGCATGTGCTTATTTTGCTTAATGGTTAATCCAGCCCTGCCTACACCGCCTGTACCTCCTCGTCTTGCAGTAGAGACCTATCTACCCTCCACCTCCTATTCAAATGGCCTTCCATACACTGCCATACTATCAGAACAGCTGAGTGATCAGAACAATGAGCCGAGAAATGTCTAACATCGCTTATTTTGCCGGTAAGTGCACTCTCCACCAGAAAAATGTCTATCCACGAGGCATGACTGTATTTTTTACTATGAAAAGTACACCCTCTTTACCTCCTCGCATCCTCCAGATATCTTGCAACCCATAGTTTAACATGAGTCCCTCAACGTTTTCTCATTTTAGGACTGCTTATCGCCAGACTATTGTGATACCTATCTAAGTCCTCATTCAACACAACATTGAAATCACCCTCTATAATTAATGGAGAGGGATACTCTGAGATGTTAGGTGTCATCTCATGAAGAGATGCAGTGTCATCTTGATTTGGGCTGTAAAATCCCGCACATGAGAAAGGCCCTTGAGGTACCTTTATCTTATCAACCTACCTGAAGTCAGCTTTAAATTAGCAAACACTCATTCCTACATTTTTCCTGACCAGTACTGCAACTCCTCTTTAGTTAATTACTTCATCTAAGCATATGATCTGATTTACCCAATCTTGCTTGCTGAGGAGACTTATGCACTGTGCTGTGAGGCTATAAGATGGGTCTCTTGCAATATCATTACCTGTGCCAGAGAGTCCTGAAAGTACCGACATACTACTCGCAGACTTGTAGCAACCAGCAACCCAATAACATTCCAGGTCATACACTCTACCTTAGCTCTCTCCCAGCCTTCAAACCCTCTGACTTTCTTTTTCTTCTGAACCTCCTAGTATCTGTTTTTGCCAAAGCGAAATAAGGACTTTTTATATTTTTTCAGCTATGGTTCCCACCCAGTCTCTCACACATGGAAACCCTCTCTAGAAAATCTTGCAATCCTATATCCCTCTTTGTGCCTTTCCTCTGGGAAGCCTCACCCATGTGTATGAGAAAAAATAAATTCAGACCCTCATACTCCCAACCCAAAAAATCAATACGCACACTTCTCCCAAACCAGTTGTGCCCTCTGTTTACCCCATACACTTTCCATTCTATAACCTCCGTTTCCCCCTATATTTTCTTGTGCATGGTTTCTAATAATTTATCAACCTGCTCCACCTTCCTAAAATTGTCCATTACGTTCCTCCACATAATTCTTAACATTGCGGGAAATCTTAGTTAAATTTGGCACCTAGTCTACGTAACTCGTCCATCCTCAGACCAAGTACTGGCAGTTGGAGCTAAGAGCCGGGTAAGCTCTCTTTCCACAGGTCCCTAACCCCCTGAGGCCCCTTTATCTTCCCATGGTCCACTCCTCTGCCAGACTACTCCTGTATAGCTTTAAATGTTCACCTTCACGTCACTACACTGCACACTCAGAAACATACCTGCTCCGCTGTATTCAGGCGTCGAAGCACACCCGGGACACACTCGGTGTCACAGGGTGGGCCCGATGATGAAGCATGCCACCAACCAGGTTGGTGGGTGAGGGCTTCATGAACAAACAAAAGGGTTTGTACCCTGTCTTACAGTCTTGAGTATATGTAAATTCACAAATAGGCTAGTCCTTTTTGATCTCACATATAAAACCCCGGGGATACGGACTAGCTACCTAGTCCTCTCTCTCTCTCCTTTGATAGTGATAAATACAGTGCATTGTCAATGTAAATTTGGATATATTTGAATCTTGAACCCCTGCTGTTTGATAAATTAGTACAATTTTCTTTATGATATGGTCAACTGATGTGCCGGTCTTGTATTTAATGTTTTGTTGGTTTTATACCTCCATATTTACCAAAAATGTTTATTCAAATAACTAATTTTGATTTTGGATATGACTAAATTGGGTACCCCTGATATAATTCAAATTGTGTACCCTTTGTTAGCAGGTTACGTTTCTAGTGTTGGATACCCAAATTCACAAGGGGTTATTGGGTCGCCCCCTTTTTTAGGTCTCGCCTGTCAATGCGCATGCGCATTGAGCAGTGCGAGACTATAGGGGCTTAAACAGAGCTTACCTACACTGGCGATTTGATGCAGTGCATGTGTACTTTTAACTCAATGCGCAAGCGCAATTAGTTAAAATGCGCGTGCACAGCATCAAATCGTCAGCTTGGTGCCGCCAGCAGCTCTTCCCGCTCCGCCCCCTGCTGCATCAAAGGCTTTGCGCTCTGCCTCAGCCCAGCCATTCTCCTCCCCTAATTACCCCCTGCTGCATCAAAGGCTTTTCCACGGCCGGCCGGCCGTGCTTTCAGTTTCACGGCCGGCCGGCCGTGTCTTCTTTTCTTTTTTTCTATATATTTTCCCTTCTCTCCCATTCACTCATTATCTCTCTCTCCCTTTCACTCGTACTCTCGTTTTCCGTCTATATCTGTATGTCAGCCCTCTTTCTTTCTATAGTTCACCCTCGTTCTTTCTCGCTCTCATATTTATACAACTTGCTCGCTCCTCTGATTCTTCCCCCACTCTGTCCCTTCTTTTTTCTCTCCCTCAAGATACCCCCTTCTCTCCTCGTATGTCGGTCTCTCTTCTTCTGTCCGTCTCCCCCCCCACCACCACCTCTCTTGTCCTGCCCTCGGTTATGTAAGAAGCTCTCCTTCTGATACTTTTACTTGGACAGTACCGGCACTTCTTAGAAACAATTATTTATTTCATGCAATTGTATATTGTTCTATTTCAGAGGGGTGGGGTTTCTTATTTCCTCTCCCTCGCTCTTGCCTTTGTTTGCCCCCTCGTCGTCCCTTCCTTGACCTCCGTCTTCAAGTGTATTGGTTGTAATTTATTCCCGTTAATTAACCTTGTTTTTATTGTGGCTGCTATTTTCCACCTAACACTCCATCTAGGGACCAGCAGTAGTATTGCAGGCGTTACAGCAGCTTTCAAAAGGGGCATCTATCTTCGTACACTGAGCACACTTCGTCAGCTCCAGTATTTAAGGAATACTCCACTACAGTGCACCTCCCAATCGTCGCGACTCCAACTCTATTTCTACCCCTTTACATACAGTTTATGGTCCGATGGAGAAATTAATAAAGAAAATTGCGGCTGCTATTAGAGAGTGGCAGCAGCAACTGGCAGCAAACCGCCTAATCCATAACTTGTTTTTTTTGGATTTACTTTAAGCTAGTGCCTTTATAAATTACAATAACTTTCATTTAAGTATTAATTATTTGAAAAAAATTTAAAAGCCATTGTTATTTGTAAAATCAATTAATATTTCACCTCTGTTCTTGCATTTTCGTCATAATAAAATACACTGAACATATTCTTCACAAAAGTTATTTACAATAGTTTAAGCTATTGCTATTATAAATTACAAGAACTTTTATTTAAGTATTAATTATTTAAAAAAATTAAAAGCCAATTGTATTTGTTATATGAATACATGTAAGTCACGTACATACAAAACATGTTGCATTACAAATGCTATAGGTGTCCCATTTGAAAAAGTTAAAAGTATTGGCATTGTAAATGACAAAGATATTAATTTTGATATTTTCAAGACCAACACATAAAAAAAAATTGTCATTTACAAAACCAATAGCTCCAACTTTTCTAATGCGAGACCTATTGCATTTCCAATGCTTGTTTTTACTAGATTATGTTTAGGGCACAACAAAAGTCAACACCTTTGGGTCCAGAAAGCAAAGAAGCTGAGGGAACAGCAGGGTAGGTGAGTTTTCCTACACTCAGAGCCTCATTTATGTGTAATTGGCGAAGGGGTGCTCTGCAAGACTTCTTGCTACACTGCCCTAAGCCAATGTGAAAGGGCAGGAATGCATTGTATTAATGAAATATGGCACATTCTTGTCCTTTCCCCCACAATGGCGCACACTTTGCTGCCTAGCGTCAACACAGAAACCCTTGCACCACTGTGGAAGGGTTTCTGCATTGCATGCAGGATTGTTTTTGTGCAGGAAGGGCAACCTTCCTGCACAAAAAGAATCCAGAGGGGCATTTTCCTCTTTCCATATGTGCTGTAGAATGAGGAAATAACTAGGAGAAATAAAAATATTTCCCTTCTTTACTCCTTCTCTGGGGAGGCGTAGGGCTTAGGCGCAGCCCCAGGTTTACGTGATTAATTCAATCTGAGGCTCCATCAAAATCAATGAGTGTTGAGTGGGAAAACTCACTGCAGTGCCCATGGTACACCTCCCTGGAGCAGAGTAAAGCAGCGCATCGACTTGAGCCGCTTTGTCTTTCTCCATATCTCTGAGGCTATGCAAAGCCAAGCAGAGTGGCTTTGCGTATCCTCATGGATATGACTAAGAGACTTGCACCACCAGAGCGTCCAAAAAAGTACCCCTTCAATGGCGCAAGCCTATCATACATAAGCCCCTCAGCTCTCAACTTTGAAACCACGAGGTCTTCTAAGTTTTGGACCACAACCTACAGATCTGGAATCCGTCCGGCTGCAACTATAACATTTTTGTTACTTTTAAGTCAGCCTTAGAAAATACAACCTGGTTTCTGGGGTAAGCATAGTGGGAAACATCCATCACAAAGCAACTTTTACGACGCACTACCATTACAACGCAGGATTTACAACGCAAGTCATTGCAACGACTTGCGCTGGAGGGCGCTGTAGGATAGGGAATAGTTTAATTTACTATCCAAAACCTTCCCTACTATCCACGGGGACTGGAGTTGGAATAGTAAATTAAACTATTCCACTATCCAGCACCCCCCAACGCAAGTCGTTGTAACGACTTACGTTGTAAATCCTGCGTTGTAAAGGCATGCGTAGTAAAAGCATGCGTTGTGATGACATACATCCAGCACAGTGGCTCTGAGCCAGTGACAACAACACCGCCACCACATGGACAAATATGCATCTAAAGATTAATAACACAACCATAGTAGATCATTAGAGAAATAAGACAAAGATTCACCCAACCCTGCTTTGTCAATGAAACTAGTGATCTGCATCTATGGGAGGCACGGAAAGACAATACCCTGCTCAAATGAGGACACATACTTGCCTTAAGCAGGGTCCTTCCGGGTAGGTTCGCAAAGAGCCTTAGAGACTGAATAGGCAAACCAGATTTTGTAGATTTCCTACACATGCAGCTGAATTTGGATTAATTTTACTTCTCTATCCCTCCTACCCCAGCATGTAAAACTGCCCGTCCCACTACACAAACTTTGAGTACCCAACTCCTCCCACCTTCCATACCCTCGACGTACCCAAACCCAACAAGCACCCTAATTTTATATTCTGATCACAGAAGACAGCAAGGCCGAAAGAGATATCAAATTTTAATGTCAACTTAGAAAGAAAGAGAACTACTATCCTTCCAACCACAGTAAAACTTTAAAGGCAACAAGCAAGAAGTCATTTCAAATGATGCTTCTAACAGGATGAACCTTTCAACGGGAAACATCCATTACAACACAGTCATTACAACTACCTACCTTTACAACAAAACTGTTACAACACAACTGCCTTTACATCACATACCATTACAACGCATGTCATTACAACGCATGTCACTACAACGCATGCCATACAACGCATGCCATACAACGCATGCCAATACAACGGATGCCATTGTGGTATGGGTTTTAGGATACATGGCAATAGTAATTTTCACCCCTACACTATCCAACACTTTCCCTTAGGTTGCACTCACTGGAGTGGGAATAGCAATTTTTACCCCTACACTATCCAACACCTACCCTACTGTTGCACTCACTGGAGTGGGAATAGTAATTTTTACCCCTACACTATCCACACTAACCCTACTGTTGCCCTAATAGTATTATGCATTGTAATGGAATGCGTTGTATTGGTAGTTTTTAAAAATATGTTTTAATGGCATGCATCGTAAAATCAAGCAATGTAATGGTAGTTGCGATGTAAAGACTGCGTTGTAAAAACATGTGTTGTGAATGCTTGCGTTGTAACATCATATATTCCTTGCAACTATTCATTTCATAGTGTACATGCTGAGAGACTCTTAATAATAAATAAATTAATAAATAAATAAATAAATGTCATCAAGAGTACACAGGGGAAATATAACATTTGTATCAGAGACCTCACAAGAAACTCAGAGAGGTTTGAAGGTGCAAGTTTCAGCAGAACAGTTGTCACATTTAATTGCCCCTACACAGCCTTAGTCAAATTTAATTGCCCCTACCCAGCCTCAGACGATGTGTTTTTCTCTTTATAAAGTAAAGAAACAGGCGAGGGCCACTCCCCTTCCCAAGCAACGTTTAGTGAGAAAATCTGAATCATTGCAAAGGGATACATGCAAAGTTTGGATTCTCAAACCCTCAGCACTTCCATAAGCGTGATGTGTGTAGTTGGAAATGTGAATATGTCCACACAACGCAGGTATTTGGGACTTGGTAAACATCACATACAAGTGCGCAGGCACAGGTGAGCACCAGAAGCAAACTGATTCTATATAACATCTCACGCAAAAGATGTCCATCTGTGGTGATGTCAGCCCCCGTGACAGCAGTTCTGCAGTGGGATCCCTGTGCCTGGTTACAAGAGGAGTTTCGGTTTACTGTAGGGTGATGTGCAATTAGTTGTCCCTGTACTATTTATAGCAGGATTTGTGTTTGATGTTCATTAGTAGGAGTGGCTTGCATTGCTGTGCAGTGCCTAGTTGTAAGGGTATCTGTGCTTTGTTTCTGTGGTATGCCTGTGCCTGGTGGAATGGGTCTCTACTCTACACTGTCCCCGTCTAAAAATGGAGTTGCATATTTTTGGATTGCCCATCGGTGGGTTGGACAAGAGCTGGTGTTGGTTAGTTGCTCTTGTGCTTGTCGTGTAGCATGGATTTCTTTACACCTTTCGTGGTTTCCTGTATTTATTCCTTTCAATGTGGTTGTGATGTCACTGCTCTTGGTAGGTAGGGAGGTGTCTTGTTGCGTGTGAAAGTGTGAGCTTCTTCTTTTCTTATAATTACTGTAGTATCTTGCGCATTAGAAATAATGGAACCCTTTTGACTCCGGTTGGACTCCGCAGAACTGTGACATAGGTGTTAGAGCGGAATGCACTGAAGGCTGGTTTAGAATGTTGAGTTGCGGTTACATGTAGAAGAATAAAGATGTGTATTACTAAACTTCGTGTGTGGCAAAGTCCTTTGTGGGTACCCAAGCTGGGGAGACACTACAACTGGAGAACAGTTAGGGGATAAGTAACCCGAAGATCGACAGTGCTCTCCCAGAGTGTTTGCCGTGGTCCAAGCAAACTGCTTGTGCATGCCACGTGTGTTGCAAAGTGAGGAATCGATGCTTAGCGCATGTGGAGTCAGCGCAACTCCGGCAGCGGTAAAGAAATTAAAAATGACTTATGCATTGCAAAGAAATCTTCATATTGATGACCGAGAACCTCCTGGTCATCTATACTACTATTATAAAGAGAGAACTGTGTCCTTTGAGCCAGGTAAACTCGAAAAGTACACCACCAATCCAAACACCCAAGACATATTTGAAAACCTCAGGGCAAGCAGAAGGACATAGGCTATATAAAAATAAAAAATATATGTTGTTTAAAAAATTTAGAAATAAAAATAAAGTAGTGCCTTGCAAGTAGCGCCGGCCGCGACGTCTGCGTGATGACATCGGGAGCGCGGGGAGGAGCGGCGTTCAGGAGCAACAGGAAGAGCGGAGGACATGAGCGTGGGGAGGAGCGGCGAGTGGCGGTCAAGCAGTGAGGAGCAGCGAGAAGCGGAGGAGAAGTGGAGCGGTAAAATCAGCAGCACGGGGAGGAGCGGCGGGTGAGGTAAGTGAAGCAGCCAAGAGCCGCGGGTGCGCACCGAGGGACGGGCGGAGGGACAGGCGGGAGCCATGAGTGCACACAAGCCCAAAATGCTGCCCCCAGACCCCTTCTGCCCCGGGCAACGCCGGTGGGTGAGGTAAGTGAAGCAGCCCAGAGCCGCGGGTGCGCACAGAGGGACGGGCGGAGGGACGGGCGGGAGCCATGAGTGCACACAAGCCTGAAATGCGGCCCCCAGCCCCCTTCTGCCCCAGGCAACGCTGGGGCGGGCTGCTAGTATCATATATGAAGGTACTGCACTGCTATGCAATATACAGTCATATGTAATCCAGAACGTGAACGCTTAAGGCAGATACAACCAGGTTTTCAAAGAGCAGTTATTGATAATCACAAAGTGCAAGATAACGTTAAAATTAGAAAGTGCAGCCCTGCCAAGTACCACACATCAGGCATTAGACTGATGCATTTCAGTGTGGTGATCCGCATCACTGCACTAAAATGCAAAAATCAAGCATTACAGTGTCTCTCAGCTGTCAAGCCGTGCCCCTATAATGCACCAATACTGAAAGTTGCAATGGCAGCATGGTGCGTGCTGCTCCCGGTAGGCTTGGGGTCTGGTTCATCTGCTCACTAGCTACTGTGCTGCAATGTAACACCACCCGACACCACATCTCTGACGTCAGGAGAAGAGTCATTGTCAGTGCCCAATGGCTGTAGTCAGACAGTGTGTGAGCCTCTCACTGAGTTGTCAGACTCACATTAATAGGCCGGCGCAAGCCGGCGGCATTTCAAGTTTAGTAAATGGCTAGGCTGCTCAGCTGCAGTGTGTATGGGATTGGCAGTGCAGCGGATCAGGCCTCCTTCACCACAGTCGTAGCGGCAGTATAATGGATCCTGTGGGTTGGTCCGACTCTCTGAGGCTCACCCGACCCCCAGCGGCGGCCAACTCAGACTCACCGTCATGAGCCTGCTGTCCAACTGTGAGAACTGTAATGCTGAATGACTGAGCTAAATAAAAGTATTTTATTTTTACAATACCGACTGGTGCAACTTAAATGTCTGAACTCACAGTAGTAGCAGGTGACTCGCCTGGAGTTCAGTGATGCTCTCTGCCTGCATTATTATTTGATTGATTGGCAGGGAGGACCCAGGGGTCCAGTGAGTTGGTGTACTACTAGTAGGCTGGTTAAAACTGGCAGGATTCATTGTTTTTCTGCCGGCCCGCCTGGCAACAGGTGTCCCATGTTCAATTTCCTAGTGTCCCAGCCTGCGCCCCCCGAAATTGTTGCTGTCTCCTGGCAACACTAGAACTCTGATCAACAGTGTCTGACTTTACGTGCTCCGAGTCTGAGTCCGGGGACAGAGCCAGTTAAGCAGTAAGTGGATTATTATCTTTAAAGGCCAGGTCAGGCTGCATGCCTCTCTCCAAACAGCCGCCGCTCAGTGCCACCAGTTCACTGAGAGCTCCTCTTACCAGTGTGCGTCTTGACTGTGACTCGAGACAGGCTACTTTTGTATTTAACTGCGCATGTCTGTATATGTGCACATAACTTTAATAAAGTACTGCATGTGAAATACTTGTTTAAAATCATGGTTGCACAATTGTTAAACAGGATGATCCATTTACAAGGGCACTAGCTTAGTGCCCTTCCATTTCTGGTGCTTTGCAGAAGTTTTAAGATCTTCTTAGGGTTCTCGTTGCTCAAATGGGTGTAATTTCTGAGATTTATATGTTTCCCTCGTCTTCATTGCTTGATTTTTGCTTCCGAGAAAGTGTCACTCAGTCATTGAAATGTCCCTCACAATTACACTGCACTTATGAAAATGTCCCACATAGCAATCTGAAACCTTGGCAGCTATGAAAGTGGTGAAGACAAAGAGCGAGCAAAGCGACGTCTAGGGATCACACAAATATTTACTCAACAGAATCTATGTAAAGTGAGCTGGTATGACCTCAGCGACAGGCGTCGGAACCCAGGTCAAGCACAGAGGTTGTGTTTGACAGGTGCGCTACCATCGCCACCGTCTCCGAATATCTTCGGAATAGTGAAATGTTTCAGCTTGCAGAGAAGGGAGTCATGTTTCCAGCTATCATTAAAGTGATCCTGAGGCCAGCACGACGCAGGGCCTCACTGCTGAGTCACATAAACCAAGCCACAGAGGCCCACACACAGTGTCAGTATGTTCCATCCTGGTCTACAATGCTGCCACTTTCCTGAAACCACCACCAACATTCGATATCGCCAATAAGCAGATTTTTGTGATAAATGGGCTGTGTGGATAGAGACATTTGATAATTTCATCGATGCACTTGAAAAGACCGATAAACATTTTATCAAGTATCTCAAAAATCTTGCTAGTGATGGTGTAAAAGAAGTCATAAAGAGAATAACACGAACGGATGAAGAAGTCACATATCATCAGATTAAAAGATTAAACAAGTTTTTAATCCAATGCCAAATGTTGATTACGAAAGATACATCTTCAACCAGGAACGACAGAAAGCTGGGGAAACCACTGATGAATTTGTGGAGAGACTCGACGTACTCATAAGACATTGTAAGTTCAATGCATTTATTGATGAGGAAGCTATGTGTCTGAAAGTTATTGATGGAGCTTGCCAGATTCATTCAGATGACGAATGCTGAGAGAAACTCTTAGTCTGGTCAATTTTTATTGGCTGCCAGAGCTGAAGAGGGTGCAGATTGACAAGCTGCCGACATGGAGGCCGGAGGTGCCCAGAATGAAACAGTCATGAGTGTAAAGAGTAAACTGAAGCCAAAGACTGAAGGACACAAGGTGAGATCTACCCGTAAAAAAAGGTTGTGTTTTAGATGTGGATTTTTGTTTCCACATGAAGGTAAATGCCCCATCCTCTGACAGATTTGTAAAGGCTGTGGGAAGGAGAAACATTTTGTGACAGTTTGCAAAGCCAAGAGAAATGCAAGTGCGTCACAGCGTGAAAACAATGGCCTCTGAAATGTTCCAGAAGCAACATTCGATGTGCACCCACAAGTCCACGTAGCGACATCAGTTAAGACAAATCGACATAGAACGGCATTGATCATCATCTAAATCATCGTCAAACAGTTCCTCTGTATCAATCTCAAGTGAGAGTAAATGAAATGATTGTGCCATGTCATTCAAACATTGTCCTAAAATTATTCTGAAAGTAAATGTTGTTAGATACCCTTCATTCTCTACAGTGGTGCATCAATAAATATTATGCCTGAGGAGAAATACCATGAATTATCTCCATTACTGCAATTTATGACATAGAAAATCAAAGCGTATACATGGGCTGCATCAACACCCTTAAAAAGTCATGGTTCAATTGTAGCAACAATTAAACACAAGAAAATGAAGGTACCAGCACCTGTCCATGTGCTCCAAGGCAACTTGTCCAGTGTCTGTATACTCAGTTTCAGCACAGCTGCTGACATGGGACACATTTTTGTGACGTACAATATAAATGCTCACCATAAAATAATCAGTTCCCCATGTTATTTCGTGGTTTGGGAACATTTAAGACTATGAAAGTGAAGTTGTATATAAATGAGGAAGTCCGTCCTATTGCTCAGAGACATAAACAAATTGCTTTTCATTTGAAAGATGTTGAAAAAGAACTTGAATCATTACATAAGCATGATATTATTGAATGTTCCAATGGTCCAGCGACATAGGTTTCTCCCATAGTATTAGTGACCAAAAAGGTAAGTGAAAGAGAAGCATGCATATGCATTGACATGTACAAGCTAACAAAGCAAATAAACAAGAACCATATCCAGGTCCGCACATTGCTGGCATGATAAAGATGGTAATTCAAATACCCTGTCCATTAGTAATAACATACCTGTTCCATCACCTTTGGTGGTAGCCCCCAATGTCCCTCCACCACCATTAAGTGATAGCACTGTAACTAATAACAATGTTTTGATCAGAAGGGGGGGGTCTGGGGGGGGGCATTCAGTGTGTAGATCAACAACCTCAAGAAAGTAAAAATATTCCCCAGGAAGGGCTAATAAAAGTCCTACCTCGCATTGATCTTCTCCCAGAGTCATTATCATATGTGGTGGTGCTTGCAGGGGTGCCAGTCTTAAGCCAGGGGAAAAAAAGAGGATTACAATGAGCTTAAAAATAAATGTATACAGAGGCTCAACCTTAATAGGCCTCTTCCCTTACAGGTTTCTGGTGAAATACTGTTTGCAAGACGAGTAGATTGGGTGGGGTCAAGGCAAAAAACCATCCCGGGAGACTGTGTAATAATTAACTTCAGGAATAGTTGTGTTGTGGATTATATCTGTAATGGGGCCCCAGCTCGGTCTGAAACGCAAATCCAATCCCTACATCTATCCTACTTTTATCCCGCTCCTCAGCTGGATCCCAAACGAAATAGAGGTGGGCAGCCCTGGGGCGTGCAGAACACGTTCCCCCATAGAGATCAAGTGGGGGGCAATAAATTGGAAGGGTGCATATACATCTACCCCTATACTCCCTTTGTTTTCTCAAAGCAATAGGTTCAGTACCCTAGATCAAGTGGATTGACGCCTTGAGAGCCAACTGCCCACTGTTCCAACAATCAATGTTCAGGGCTCACAAGTAGAGAGAGAGGGGAGCAATGCTGATGTTAATATTCTCCTTACCCCAATAATTAGCCGAGGTGGTAGGGTGGTATCTAGGGTAAATGTGGGGCGGATTAAAGGGAGGGATATTGTGGCTGTAGATTCTGGAGCCCTATTACCTGTGACACAGGCGGAGGCAGGTGGTGTTACAGTTGAATTGTTAAGGGAGGGGCTAAAGAAAGAACTCAAGAGAATAAGCGGCCAATGTGCATTAGAGGGGTAGAACCTGGTGAAGCATCACATCTCGGGGAAATTAGCTCAGTGAGATTATTAGGTGCAACTAGGGCTAGGGTAATGGATGGTGACATTAAAATTCTGTCCTGGAATTTAGCATGGATTAAAAGTAAACTATCTTCGCCTGAGTGGGGACTTTTTATAGAAAAGTATGATATCTGCTTAATGCAGGAGACATGGGCGTTGGAAGAGACCGTGATGGCCGGTTTCCCCACTTTTAATATTTTGGCTACAACACGGGGTAGGGGAAGACCCTCGGGAGGCTGAACTACATGGGTAGGTACGCACCTGGGTGCCAAAGCAGCCCATATTCCAACTAACTCACCCGATGTCCAATGTGTCCTTCTAACACTTCCACATTCCACACAGATTGCCCTACTTAATATCTACTCAAGGCCTATGCAGAGTGGGCAAGAATCTGGAACCATTGATACACAAAGGCAGTTCATCTTGACCCTTGAACCAACAGTAGTCCTATTAGTTGGCGGGGACTTCAATTGCCAATTCGAACCTCTTACCTGCATAGACTTAGAAGGATCAACTGATGAGGATCAGTATTGGCGTATTCCAGATCCACAGATACCACCTGTTAGAGCATGGACGCCGCTGGTTCTCCAAATTAATTTGTTTTCCATTTCAATGTCTTTGAGGGCGTGCAACGGGAGGACAGAATCAGATAGACCGGGCTTATCAACCTTTAATATAGAAGGGCAAAGTTCCCTTATCGATTATATAATGGTTGAACTTAGACATTGGGATAAGGTCCTGGATTTCAGGGTATACCCGAGGAAAGACAGTGACCACAATGCCCTGGTCTTGACGCTGAAACCCGGGAGTTTTGGGTTGTCTAACCCTGTCCCTGAGCCTAATGCTGCTCAACTGCCCCTCCTGCTAACTATTAACAGTCGGAGAGTTAAATGGTCTTACTTGCAGGGCTCTCCAACTAAACTTGCAGGTATATATCAGAAGGCTTTACCGCAGCTGATAGAAATGGGAGAGATGGGGGATAAGGACCCCCAGCAAGATTCTCAGATCAGGCCCTTGGAAATTCATAAGCAGTTGGTTGTCAAACTGTCTGAGGTGTTCTACCCCAAAGGAAGTAAAAAGGCAAGCCCAGTTGTAACCCATCCCTGGTATAACGCCACTTGTCGGAAAGCAAAAAAAGACTTGCTAACCGCAATAAAAGCAAAGGACAAACCAAGCATTAAGCAATGTCGGCTTAAGCATAAGCAGGTTATCAATAGGGAAAAAAAGATTGGGAGGCAAATAGATGGGAAGAATTAAGATCAGCACTCTCACGTAAGGATTCTAAGTCATTTTGGGCTATTGTCAGCTCTGGGGTGAGTGAGGGTGGATTAGCTCCTGTACCGAACATAGCAGCTGTGGTCTGGGAAACCCACTTTGGAGCACTCTATGCATACTCTGGTGAAGAGGCCCCCTTGCTCCCTACCCCAGGACCCCTCCATGAGCATCGACTGGAGGGGTCTTTGGATATTGTGTTAGGCGAGGCTGAAGAGGCTCCTATCCTCTTTACCCCTGGACCCCTCCATGAGTATCAACTGGAGGGGTCTTTGGCTATCACGCTAAGCGAAGTCGAAATTGCAATAGCCAAACTACTACCTAACAAGGCGCCTGGCCTAGATAAGCTGCCAGGGGATCTATTTCGGTCTCAACCAAAAATTTGGGTGCCATATTTGGGTGTCCTATTTAATGCAATACTGAAGGGGATGGACCCGCCTGATACCTGGCTTGGAGCGGAGATAGTCCCTGTCCACAAAAAAGGTTGTCCCCTAATCCCATCAAACTATAGGCCCATCAATTTGATAGATACCACACAAAAACTGATGGGCAGGATTATTTTAGAGAGTTCAGGGGTGGATAGAGGAAAATGAGATTTTGAGTACTCTGCAGGCTGGGTATTTCAAACCTAGACCAGATATTTAGACTCCAGGTATTATTTTGGAAAACGGTGAGATTGGAGGGTGGCAGCCTCTACCTCATCTTTGTCGACCTGCGGGCCGCATTCGATCTAGTGCCAAGGGACAAGTTGTGGAGAGTATTATTTGATTTGGGTTTACCCATCTACTTATTGAATGTGTTAATTAGACTCCACACTGATAATTACGCTCAAGTCAGGTGTGGGAGGTATGGTGAATTGTCGGCCCGCTTCCCTGTGAAGAAGGGGGTGCGCCAGGGATGCGTCCTGGCCCCAACCCTATTCTGACTCTACATAAATGGGTTAGTAGATCATCTGCTTAGAGTAAAGGATAACGATGCCCCTAGGCTAGCCTCTGGTCGGGTGCCCGCATTGATGTTTGCGGATGACACTTTGTTGCTGTCCAAAACATCAACGGGTATCCAAAGTACCCTGGATGGCTTTGCAGCATTCTGTGCACTGCGTGGTCTAGAAATAAACTTGGGTAAGACGAAGATTATGATTTTTATTCCACCAAGGCAGACCCGTCCAAATCCACTTTTGAATGGTACTCCTTTGGAAAGAGTCAAGACCTTTGAGTATCTAGGTATTACTTTGACGGAAAATCTTGACTGGGGCTTCCAGTCAGCAAAGGCGGCCCTTAGGTTATCTCAAGTGGCGGGTGGAATTGGAAAAGTGCACAGAATTTCCGAATTTAAGCCCGTGGCCCCGGTCATAGAAATGTATAAACTCAGGCCAGAACGGCTTCTATGTACGGGGCGGAACTATGGGGACACCAAAGATTAACCAACCTCATGAAGGTAGAACACACCTTAGTGAGGAATTTATTGGGCTTAAATGTAAATGTCATGGTACTTATAGAGCGCACTGTCACCAGACGGTCACCTTGCGGTGTCGCCTATTCGGTTTCCTGGTGCTGATACTCATACCGCTGTGGAACCCCTCCTGGCTTTCCCTGTGAAGTGTCCACTCCTGGGCACCCCCAGGGTGAAGCCAGGCATCCTTAGCGACGTTGGGGCCGGTGTGGAGGCTAAGCAAGCTATTGCCCAGAGTTGCAGCGTGGGGCCCGTGATTAGAATAGGCACCGAGGCGAGAATTAACAGGTCCGAGGAAATTGAGCCCGAGACCCCGCCGAGGCGGGAATCGAACCCTGGTCCCTGGCCAGAACTGTGCATCAGGGTCTGCCGCTCTAACCATTGAGCCACACTCCTCCACTTACCAGCCAGTACACCGCTTGTTCCCCTACGTATGGACTTGGGGCTAGATCCTATAGAGGAGGCAGTAGCATTGCGGCCCTTGTTGTATTGGAAGAGATTATGGTCAGTGCCTGAACTGGCTTCCTATAAAAAAGAATTCCTAGAGGTTTGGGCTACGTTAAGAACTAAGAACATTCCGTGGCTCTTACATATCAGGGCACTTAGTAATAGGATTGGCTTACCTGAGTTGTGGGACAATCCCGAAGAAAACTGTCTAGGGATATCTAAGGCAGTCCTGGTACATCACTTTAGGCACCATAACTTATTATCCCTTCAGAGATGTACTACCGTGGGAAGACTAACAGTAGAGTTTCTCCAAGTAAAAACTGAATCTAAAAAGGAGGATTTTCTGGATGTAATCTATCCCCCACTTGCGAGGAAACTTTTTATGCAGTTTAGGATTGGTAGTCTCCCACTTAGGGCATTTACCAGTAAATGGGCTAATACAGAGAATACCGTGTGCGCAGCATGCAAATACAAGCGAGAGGATGTATTCCATGTCTTGTTTTTTTGCCCTGCCTATCAGGTTATAAAGAAATGTTGGCTGCTTCCACTTTGTAGAAACCTAGGCTTCAGTCAATGTGCCCAAGCTTGTAGGGTTCTAAAGTACGACACCCATCCCCCAATTGTCTTTGCCGTCTCACGGTTCTTAATTGGCATGTGGCGCAGACGAAGAAAATTTTGTAAAGATTAAGTCTAATTATAATATTGTATTTTGTACATCTGGATAACCACTAATGTTTAATTTAATTTTATATGTCTCAATTTTACTGGATATGTTATTAATTGTTTTACTTATTTCTTGTGCATTGTATGTATGTATTGTATTTTATCTGCACTTTTATGGTCTGTGGTGACCGAAATAAAGTTATCAATGAATGAATGAATGATAAAGCAATTAAATGGTGTGAAGGTTTTCTCTCCTCTTGGTTCAATAAAAGTTATCATTGGTTAGAACTTGAAGAATATTGCAGGTGCATTACAACCTCTTCTACACATGTTGGTCTCTTTTGATACAAAAGACTAAGGCCTAGATGTAGGTAATAGCAAATTACCGAATGGTAAATACCGAATTTTACCGATTCGGTATTTACTAATCGGTAATTGCTATGTAGGTAAAAAAATCGGTAAAAATACTGAATCGGTAAGATTCGGTAATTACCGATTCGGTAATTACCGAATCAGTATTTGCCATTAATTCCTATGGGCCTTGAAGCCCATAGGATTCAATAGCAAATACCGATTCGGTAATTACCGATTCGGTAAAATTACCGATTTCACAAGGGGGACAGGGTGTCACTTTGACACCCTGTTGCACCCCTGTTTCTGGCTTGTGTGCCATGTGACACACATACATGCCCTTAGGGCATGTCTGTGTGCCACATGGCACAGGTGTACATGCACAGATGTGCATGTACACTGGAATTCGTTATTTACCATGTAATAGTATTACATGGTAAATAACGATTCGGTAATGGCCTGTGGCACGGTTTTCAGTGCCACCTACATCTGTATTTACCATTTTGGTAAATTTACCGAATCGGTATTTTACAGAATCGGTAAATTTACAGAATCGGTAAATATACCGATTCTGTAAATTAAGCCTACCTACATGTCAAATCCCAAATACCGGTCGGTAACGGCCGAAATCGGCTGTTACCGACCGGTAATAGGCGACCTACATCGGGCCCTAAGTTTGGTGTGCCGCTACATAACTGTTTCAAGTTGTCATTGAGCATATCATACAGCCTGTCATGAATTTGTTCAATTACAGTCATGACATATTGGTTTTCAGAGCTGCACAAAAAGAACACGATAAAGCTCCTACAAACATATGTAAATTACTTGCCGAAGCAGATTTGACTTTGAATGCAGACTAGTGTGAGTTCCATAAGGCAAAGTTAAAATTCTTTGGCCAAATCTTTTCTGATGGGGGTATGACACCAGATCCTACTAACGTTAGATGCTGATCCCTGCAAGATGTGTCCATGGTACGTTCATTTCTTGGCAAGGCCAGTTACTGTTCCATATACATGCAAGACTATGCCACTATAAGCACTCCGTTGAGAGATTTGATGAAGAAGAATGTTTCATTTCATTGGTCAAATGAATGTGAGAAAAGCTTCATGAAAATTAAAAAGCCCTTGAGAATGCTACTGAAATTGCATATTTCAATCAGAAGCTTTATAAAAAGGTTGTTGTTGATGCTAGCCCTGTCGGGTTAAGCACTATCCTTGCACAGCACAGTGGACACCCGAATGTTCGAAGGTATATTCTGGCATATGCAAGTAGACATTTGTCCCAAACAGAACGTGCTTACGTCAACCGGAGAAAGAACGTTTAGCTGTGGGATAGGCTTGAGAACATTTCCATGTATTCCATGTACGGAAAACCTTTTGCGATGGTAACTGAACATCAAGCTTTACTGACTGTATTTTGAAATCCAAAGGCCAAAATACTCTTCGCATTAAACAATGGGGACTATGGTTACAAGATTATGATTATACCATTGTGCACCATCTAGGGAAGGATCAGAACCTTACTGATTACTTTTCCAGAGAGCCTACACAAGGTCATGGTACTCCATCAGAAACAGCTGAGGCCTATATCAACTTCATGGTAAAATCAAACACACCAGCTGCCATTTCATTAGCCCAGATTATTACTGCAACGAGCCATGACAGTGACATGTTAAAGCTGAAGGACATAATTACAGATCAGTCATGGAACCAACACACTCAACCGCTCACTAGCGATAGTGAATATCAAAAGTACAAAAATGTGAAGATTGAATTGTCCTTAACTCAGAAAAGAGTAATATTATGAGGGTTGAGAATCCTAATTCTGGCGAGTCTGAGAAAGAGAATAATGGAAGTAGCCCATAAAGGACAACATGGGATTGTTGCCAAAAAATGAGCTCTCCGAGATGGAGTTTGGTTTCCTTACCTTGGTGACAAGGTTAAAAAGGAATTAAAGACCTGTCATTTATGCAACTGACTTTCTACAAAAACTATTCACCACACTTTGAACATGTCAGAACTCCCAAAGCATGTATGCGAGATAAAAGACATTGACTTTTACGGTCCACTAGATGATAGACTTCATCTATTGGTGATTATGGATGAATACTCACTATTTCCACTAATTGAAGATCTTTCATCGACAACTCAAGAACGAGTCATTGAAAGATTAGATTGCATCTTTGCAACATGGGGTGTACCAGCCATAGTGAAGCCTGAAAATGGCCCACCTTACGTTAGTTGTCGACTAATGTAAACAGTTTGCACATTAATCGAATCTGATTAAAAAAAAGTGTATTTACTGTTTCCTCAAGCTTGTTACAAATTGTGTTCAATATTCCACTAGCTACCCTTTCTTGCCTGATATGTTCCTGTCCTAAAGTGTACTTGTCATGTGTTTATGTAGGATGCAAGATTGTGTCCCACTGTATTGATGTGTTTATACTTTTGGTTTTGAAACTTTTGAATGATTAAATTGACTGTCCGGCTGGACACTATTAATATATCACTGATTCGAGTCTATATCCTGATGACCACACTGGTCTTTTTAAGGACCATTGTCTATTACTATGCTTTTTAAATACAGCAGGTTTTTACATTTTTTTTAAATGCAGCCTTTTCCCTTAAAGGAAAACGGAATGTATTTAAAAAATGCAAGGAAAAATTAAGCGTTTCTGTTTCATTTTTTTTAAGAGCAGGCAGTGGTCCATGGGATCACTGTCTGCTATCAAAAAATATTTTGCATCCATTCACAAAGGGGAAGGGGTCCACTGGGGACTCCTTCCCGTTAGCGAGTGGCGTACTACCTACTTGAAGTAGGTGGTAAACTGCAAGTGTTTTGCGTCTACAATTGTGGTCGCAAAACAATGGTACATTAAAGTGCGAGTCGCTATTAAGAAGGGACGCCCTTGGCACGCCCCTTCCTAATAGCGAGTCGCAAACCCTATTTTGCGAATCAGTTATAGGTTACCGGCTCCCAAAATAGGGTTTGACATGGGGCAGACTTATTTTGCGGCCACAAACGGCCCAATTTCCCATTTGCGGCCGCAGAAAAAGGTTGTACATCTGGGCCCAAGATCCCTATCTTGCAGGAAACTCAGGATGGCAAAGACACACATGGCCTCCTCGCCCGTCTTTTTTCTTGCCACAGTTCTAGCTACGTGAACTCCACCCCAGTGCCAGACAGATTTTTTATTAACAAAGTAAAATCACAATCTGAAAGAGACACGTTAGTGATAGATTCCTTACCTTAGAATATCCCCAGGCGTCAGACTGGATCCGGAAATGTTTGCGTAGCAATACCCCTGCGCGTCGGTAGGCGTCGTCTGCGGCTCCGCGTCCGTCGTCGGCGTCGTTAGCGCCGGAATGACGTCGTCGGAGTACTTAGACGCCGCCCATGCGCGCTGACGTCAGTTCTTCTTTTTTCCGCGCCAGCTAGCGCAGATCCGGAGAAGCTCTACCCCTAGTCATTTTTTGGCTAACTTTTTTGATCTTTTTCGATCATTTCTTTCTTGACTCTTCGACTCTATCGGTGCCGGTAGGGATGCCCGGGTTCAAGCCCTGTTCGAAGTGCGACCGACTAATGTCGGTCACGGACCCCCATCGCCGGTGCCTGAAGTGCTTAGGCCTCGACCACCACGACCCCGCAAGCGGCTCAAGCTCCGGCAGTCGGCCCCGCGCCATTCCTGGTCCCGGTCCCACGGGAGGTCGAGGGACCGGTCGCGGGGTCGGAGTCCCCGCAGCTCCGGGAGTGGACATCGGTCGTCGGGATCCAAGTCCTCAGGTAAGAGGCATGAGAGGTCGGAGCGGCGTCATCGCTCCTCCGACCCACCCCGACGCTCGCACGATGCGGCCGGGGGTTCGGGCGACACCGCCCACGCGGCTCCGTGAGAGTCGCAAGCGTCGCCGCCTGCCCCACACCTTCGGGTCCCTGGGCACGGCGCGACGCCGGAGGAGGTCGAGCGGTACCTCATGGCCATGAAGTCCCTCCCTCCTCAGCCGGGCCCCGCGGCGCCTCCGGGCCCAGTGGTCCCGGCTGGAGGCCCTAGCAGGTCGGGTGCTTCGGCCCGACGCCGCCGGGTGCTTCGGCCCCGGCGCCGCCAGCGACTTTGGTCCCGGCGCCGCAGGGCCTCACAGGATCCGCTTCCGGATCCGGGTCGTCGCCGGTCGACCTCACGACCTCACCGCCGCCGGCCCCGAGGGTGTCGCCCCCGGCGCCCATTGTGGACGCCGTCCCCAGTCTTCCCTTCGGTCCGACTCTGGCGCCGGAACGGCGCCGTTGGGCGCCGCTTCCGACGGCCTTTGGAGATTTCTATTTCCATGAGGAGGCCCAGTCTATTGACCCTGGATTACAGGAGACTGATGACGGAGGTGATTGGGAGGGGTCTGAGGACCCTCTGGCACGGGACTGCCAGTCACAGGAGGACTGGACATATGAGCTTGGGGAGGCCAGTGGTGTTGACACCTCGCCAGACACTGGATTTGTCTCCCCTCCCACCGTGGCTACGGAGGAGGGGGCTGCTTACAGCGTAGTGTTGATGAGGGCAGCCAAGGCCTTGAGCCTGGAGCTCCCCGTCGCGGCCGTGAGGACTAACCTCCTCACTGAGGTTCTTAAACTGCAGGCAAGCTCAAGTGAGCCTCTGCTGCCATTTAATGAAGCCCTGTGTGACGTTCTTGTGGGCACTTGGTCCAAGCCCGCCACAGGTCCGCCTGTGGATAGGAACGTGGCCAGACGCTACCGCCCGGCCCCGGGCGACCCTTGCTTTTTGTCCACCCACCCCCGAGAGCCTGGTTATCCAGGCCTCCACTTCCCAGACCGCATTCCCGACGGCCCCGCCCGATCGGGAATCCAAGAGATACGAACAGTTCGGAAAGAAAGTGTTCTCGTCCCTGAGTTTGGGACTGCGGTCTGTCAACACTGCGTGTCTCTTGGGCCGCTACACCCACACCCTGTGGGACGCAGTCGCGGACGTGCTGCCACAATGCCCGGAGGAGGTCCGGGCTAAACTCGCCCAAGCCCTTGTGGAGGGTCGAGATGCGGCACGATACTCTATCCGGTGTGGACTGGATACCACGGACACACTGGGCAGGGCGATGGCAACGACGGTGGCGGTTCGACGCCACGCCTGGTTGAGGTCCGCCAATTTCTCGGCCGATGTCCAGGCCACCCTCCTGGATATGCCGTTCGATGGCCGTCGCCTTTTTGGCGACAAGGCAGACCATGCGCTGGAGCGTTTTAAGGACTCCAGGGCTACGGCCAAGTCCTTAGGCCTCTCGGCCATGCGCCAGCAATCGGGTGCCTTTCGCTCCTTTCGTGGCCACGGAAGGGGCGCCCCCACACGTGCTGCCAGCCACGCACCGCAGAATACCCAGCAGCGCGGTGGCGGCCGTGGAAACCGCCGTGGCGGCGGTCGGGGTCAACAGTCCACACCTCCCTCCGCAGCACCTGCCTCAAAACCTTCCTAGTCCGAGTTTTCAGGCCCATGTGACCCCTGTGGGAGGCAGGGTTCGCCATCACCACTTCCGCTGGCGCACTGTCACATCGGACAAGTGGGTGCTGCAAATCGTTCGAAGGGGCTACTCCCTCCCCTTCGAGGCGACTCCTCCAGCCATGCCACCGCAATTCCACCGCGTGTCGGGGGATCACTTGCAACTTCTGCAAGAGGAAGTCACGGCCCTCTTGGCCAAGGGGGCCATCGAGCGCGTTCCTGGGCCAGAAGTAGGGTGTGGATGTTACTCCCACTACTTTCTGGTACCCAAGAAGGGCAAGGGGGGCCTGCGCCCGATCTTGGACCTACGGAACGTCAACGGCTTCCTCCGTCAAGAGAAGTTCAAGATGCTGACTTTGGCTCAGGTCTTAGCTGCCCTGGACCCCGGAGACTGGATGGTAGCGTTGGACTTGCAGGACGCTTACTTTCACATCCCCGTCCTGCCGGCCCACCGGCGTTACCTGCGGTTCACGGTAGGCCACGAGCACTTTCAGTTTACCGTGCTCCCCTTCGGCCTTACCAGCGCCCCACGGGTGTTCACGAAAGTGATGGCGGTGGTCGCAGCTCATCTGCGCAGGTTAGGGGTGTCAGTCTTCCCCTACCTCGACGACTGGTTGTTGAAGGCGGGCTCGCCCCAGACAGTCGTCAGCCACCTCCAGACTACGGCCGACCTCCTGCACTTGCTGGGGTTCTCCATCAATGTGCCGAAGTCGCACCTGTGTCCCTCTCAGAAGCTCCTCTTCATCGGAGCGGTTCTAGACTCGGCGCAGTTTCGGGTTTACCCTCCCGAACAGCGGGTTCGGGATATTCAGGCTCTGGTTCCCATCTTTCAGCCTTTATCCCGAGTCTCGGTCAGGTTGACGCTGCGGCTTCTGGGGCTGATGGCCTCCTGCATCCTTCTGGTGCGTCACGCCCGGTGGCGGATGCGGGCTCTGCAGTGGGACCTGAAGTTTCAGTGGGCCCAGCATCAGGGCAACTTGTCCGATCATGTCTTGATCTCGGAGGGCGCTGCAAGACAGTTGCAGTGGTGGCTCAGGGACCGCGATTGGGTCAGTGGCAGATCCCTTTCCCTACCCCACCCGGAGCACGTAGTTGTGACGGACGCGTCCCTCCAGGGCTGGGGTGTCCACATGGGAGAGGCGGAGATCAGAGGACTCTGGTCTCCGGCGGAGGCCGGCTTCACATCAACCTGTTGGAGCTACGGGCGATTCGTCTAGCACTGAAGGCCTTCCTCCCCTCTGTCCGGGGGAGTGTAGTGCAGGTGTTCACGGACAACACCACCGCCATGTGGTACTGCAACAAACAGGGCGGGGTGGGGTCGTGGACCCTTTGCCAGGAGGCTCTGCGCCTCTGGCAATGGCTGGAAAGTCAGGGTGTGACCCTGGTGGTTCAACACCTGGCAGGTTCTCTGAATGCCAGGGCGGACAAACTCAGCCGTCGGTGCATGATGGATCACGAATGGCGTCTGAACTCGGACGTGGCGCAAGGCCTCTTTCAGCAATGGGGAGAGCCTTGGTTAGATCTATTCGCCACCGAAGAGAACGCGCAATGTCATCAGTTCTGCGCGTTGGAATTTCCAAGGCGGCGCTCGCTCGGAGACACTTTTCGTCGCGAGTGGAGTTGCGGTCTGTTGTACGCCTTTCCGCCTATACCACTTCTGCCCAGAGTGCTGAAGAAGATCAGGCGCGACCGGGCCCAGGTTATCCTTGTGGCTCCGGACTGGGCACGAAGATACTGGTATCCCGAGCTACTCAGCATGTCAGTAGATCCCCCGATTCGTCTGCCTCTTCGGGAGGACCTTCTGTCGCAGCAGCAGGGGACGGTCCTCCACCCGAACCTGTCCAGTCTCCACCTACAAGCTTGGAGATTGAGCGGCGACAGTTGAGGCCATTTGACTTGCCTCCCGAAGTCTGTAATGTCATTCTGGCGGCCAGGCGGCCCTCCACAAAGTCGGTATACGCCTGCAGGTGGAACAGATTTGTGGCATGGTGCACAGCAAAGGCTGTGGATCCACTCTCTGCCCCCCTTTCTGAGGTTCTCCCCTTCCTTCTTTCTCTTGCCCAGCAGGGCTCTGCTCTGGGCACTGTCAAGGGCTACCTTTCTGCCCTTTCTGCCTTCTTACGGCTACCTGATCAGCCTTCTTTGTTCAAGTCCCCTATTGTAAATCGATTTCTTAAGGGCATCACGCATATGTTCCCTCCTGTTCCCTTCGTGATGCCCCAGTGGGACTTGAACCTTGTTCTTACCTTCCTGATGTGCGCTCCCTTTGAGCCACTTCACAACTGTCCTCTTCGTCTTCTGACTCTAAAGACTGCTTTCCTGGTTGCCATCACCTCTGCCAGGAGAGTTAGTGAGCTCCAGGCCCTTTCTTGTACCCCACCTTTCCTTTCTGTCCATCCGGACAAGGTTGTGTTGCGTACTAAGCCATCTTTCCTGCCCAAGGTTGTCTCAGCCTTCCACATCGGGCAGTCCATCACCTTGCCTACCTTCTTTCCGCCTCCGCATCCCTCTAAAGAGGAAGAGCGGCTCCACCGTCTGGACCCAAAACGTGCGCTCTCTTTCTATTTGGATCGCACACGCCAGTTCCGGGTGGATGACCAACTCTTTGTTGGTTACGTGGGCGCTAAGAAGGGAAAGGCGGTACACAAGCGGACCATCTCCCGGTGGATCATCTTGTGTATCCAGGCTTGTTACTCCATGGCTAAGAAGGAGCCCCCTGTTGGATTCAGGGCTCATTCCACTCGGGCCACGGCGACTACAACTGCCCTGGGCCGGGGAGTGCCCTTGCAGGACATTTGCCAGGCAGCTACGTGGGCCTCGCTGCACACGTTCGCACGACACTACTGCCTGGACAGTCAAGTCCGGAGGGATGGCTTCTTTGGCCGTTCCGTCCTCCAGGACTTTCTGGTGTAATTATTGGTTCGCAGACCCACCACCGGGGTTGGCATTGCTGGGGTATCTATTCTAAGGTAAGGAATCTATCACTAACGTGTCTCTTTCAGATGCACAAGTTACTATTTGTGTAACGATATATCTGTAAGAGACATTAGTTAGTGATAGATTCCTTACCGACCCACCCATCCTCCCCGTTCTGCGAACCGATATCTAGGGTTAAGGTCATCCCCTTTCAGGGCCCTAGTTTCTTGGCACCAGTGTTGGTTCTATCATGGCTCTGCGTATCTGGCGCGGAAAAGCTGTGTATCAGAACTGACGTCAGCGCGCATGGGCGGCGTCTAAGTACTCCGACGACGTCATTCCGGCGCTAACGACGCCGACGACGGACGCGGAGCCGCAGACGACGCCTACCGACGCGCAGGGGTATTGCTACGCAAAAATTTCCGGATCCAGTCTGACGCCTGGGGATATTCTAAGGTAAGGAATCTATCACTAACTAATGTCTCTTACAGATATATCGTTACACAAGTAGTAACTTGTGCAACACAGCAAAGTATTCACATTAACTTGTTGGGAAACGCCCCCAAGAAGTAGATAGAGTTATTCAAATGAACACTTGCCGATGTTAACAAACGTTCCCAGTGTAGCGTTTTAAGAGACGCTATCTGTGTAGCTAGCGCGCTCGCGCTAAGAACCACAGGAGCCGGTACTTTGGTTGCGCACGCGGCTCCGACTGCCTAGCCGAGGCCACGCCCTTTTATTTATACGCGCGAGCGTCTGACGTCACGCGTCAGCGCTCGCCTTTCCCGACGGCGTGGGTAGGCTGGAATGCCACCTCGCGCGTCGGAACACTACATTCCTTCCAACCTTTATTAAACAATAACATTTATAAGAACATAGTAATCAGTCAAAACGATGGATCTGTTACCAGTCTATCAGCCTTAGTTCATGATGGTCACACCAGATAGTCGGCCAGCTGGGAAGACGGTGCCTGGTTCTTTCGCAGGCCATATCTGGACTGTCCGCCTCTAGAGAGGGCCACTTCCGGGGTCCTGCGCTCGGGGGTGTCCGGCTCCCCCCTGGATGAGGGAGAGCTGGGCAGGTCACCCCTGGGAGTGGCAGGCAGGGACTGGTATTAAGGTCCACTGGATCGTCCTCGCCCCCGGGGTACTGGTCTGCTTCCTGGTCTTCGCGCTGTTGACTCGGGTGCAGTCCTTCCAGTTCGGACCCGGGGCATGGAGGGGTTCCGGGGTGTGCTCTCTTGAAAAAGGATACGTCTCTGGTGACGGTTTCAGCTCCTCTCTGGGCGGTCATCATCGTGCCGGTCCGGCGGGTGACAGTCCATGGTCTGTGTTCGAAAGGGAGCCTGAACTTGCTCCCTGGATATCGATCCTTGACATACACTTGGTCTTGCAACTGAATAGGCGACTCTTTGGCTCCTCTCCGCTTACTGGCCTGATCATTTGAGCGAGTCCTGTTGGCTAGGGTCCTCTCCTCGCTGGCCTGTGCCGGGACCCAGGTTGGGTGGTGTGGGAGTGTGTCACTCACTGCTCGGCCCATTGTTGCCGTTCCTGGAGATGTGCGGGATCATCCTATACTCTCTTAGGAAGCTGTAAATCGCTCTCTCCAGCGGAGATCCATCCGCCAAGGCAATTCGTATTGTTTTATTGAGAGTGCGCATGAATCTTTCCACTTCCCCATTGGCTTGGGGCCAGCGTGGGGTGATCTTGCGATGATGAATTCCTCATCCTTTTAGATATTCTGCAAACTCTTGCCCCTGGAAGGGGGGTCCATTGTCCATTTTAACCACCTCAAAGATGCCGTGTGTGGCGATGGTTTTCTCAAATTTGGCTATCACTTCCGTGGCTGTCTGGCTCCCTACTATTTCCACTTCCGGGTACTTGGTGAAATCATCGATGATGACTAGGGCATAACGTCCATCCGGGAGGTGCCCAAAATCTGCGCTCACGCACTCCCACGGTCTCTGGGGATTTTCTTCCGTCACCACTGGGTGTGGGCGATCCGCCTGCCCCGCTGCTTGGCACCAGTTGCAGGTCCTCACCGTTTGTTCGATCCTGGCATCCATGCCGGGGAACCAGATTTTGGCTCTTAGTCTGCTTTTGGTTTTCACCATTCCCTGGTGTCCTCGGTGTGCCAGGTCCACTGCTTGCTGGGTGAGGCTGGCCGGCATTCTGGGGCCTCGTAAGAGACATCCTTGGCTGTCGACGGACAGCTCCCCTTTTACCCTCAGGATAGATTCCAGCGTTAGTCTGGCGTGGGGTGTTCTTCTGCCCAGGGACTCTTGAATGGCCTTCCAATCTCCTGACCTGACTGCGTCCGCCGCCATCTGAATGCATTCGTCTCCTTTCGAGGCTTTGACGATGGCGGCCAAGCTCATGGGGAGGGGTTGTGATCTTTCTGTCACCAAACGGACGTATTCCTCCGTGTCCTCTGCCTCCGCTCTCTCCTTGTTGGTGGCTGGCCGCGGATGCCTCGACAGGTAATCCGCCGGATTGGTGGATCCCGGTTTGTACTCCACGCGGTAGTCATAGCCTTGGAGCTGGAGTATCCATTTTTCAATCCTGGGTGGCGCTTTAGACGCAGACCATTGGAATAGGGGTATTAGCGGCTTGTGGTCAGTTGCTACTGTGAAGTGGTGCCCATACACGTAGACGTGAAAGTGTCGGCAGGCCCAATGAATGGCGATGGCCTCTCGCTCAATTTGCGAGTATCCTTGCTCTGTTTCAGTTAGGGACCGGCTGGCATAGGCAATGGGCGCCCACTCTCCATTGTTCTGAAGTTGAGCCAACACTGCTCCCAGTCCATGGGGGCTCGCATCCACGGCCACGTTGGTGGGCTTCGCAGGATCAAAGTACGACAAAGTGGTTTCTGCCGACAGGGCCGCTTTTGTTGCCTGGAAAGCATGCTCTTGTTCAGGGCCCCACTGCCATGTGGTCGTGGACTTTGTCAGTTCCCTGAGAGGCTTAGTAAGGTTGGATAGGTCAGGGATGAAGCGCCCACAGAAATTTACCATGCCCAAAAAGCTTCTTGCTTCTGAGATGTTTGTAGGGGCAGGAGCTTCTTGGACGTCTTTTACCTTGTCCGGATCCGGGGCCACTCCTTGATCAGAGAAAGTGTATCCAAAGAAACTGATTTTGTTCTGCAGGAATTGACATTTTTCGCGGTGCAGAGTAAGGCCGGACTCTTGGATTCTCTTTAGAACTCCTCTCAGTCTTTGATGGTGCTCTTCCCCCGTTGATGCGTAGATCAATAGATCATCGCTCACGTTTAGTACTCCGGGGAGGCCACTGAGGACCTCTCTGATAGTATTCTGGAATACTTCTGCGGCACTTGAGATACCGAAATTCAGGCGTCGGTAGCTTCTGAGGCCTACATGGGTAGAGAAGGTGGTGATGTACCTCGAGTCAGGATGGAGCGGCAGCTGGTGATTTTCGTTTAGTCGTGCTGGATTTCTGTCTTGAAACACCCAATCAGTGGGATGGGCGTCTTTTGTCCGTATGCAAATACTCGGATCTTCGCCTCTCGTAGCGGAGGCTCGGTGCGTAGTTGGTGGTATACGTTGGCGGCCATTAGTTCAATTGATGCCCCCGTGTCGATGGTTGCCTTTACCTCCTGTTGGTGGATCCTGATGCGACACTTCGGGAGGCGGCGCTTCTCTCTTTGTGGCTGGTTGATTGCGAATACATAGTGGACTGGGTACTCTTCGGTGTCATCGTCCATGTCTTCGCTATCCGGGTCTTCTCGCACCGCATGTGCGGCTTCTTTCTTGACCCTGGTGGATCTGAATACTGCTGCGAAATGATTCATCCACCCGCATGCGCTACACTTCTTCCCTTTTGCTGGGCAGTCCTGCATGCGGTGAGGTTGGCCTCCACAGTATCCACACTCTTTCTTCTTGGTGTCTAGCGGTTTCTTCCCCCCAGTTTGTCGCACTTTGGGCCTTACCACGTTCACCTTCTCGGCCACGTGTACTTGTTCCATCTTGATGGGGCGGTGTAGGGCTGCTTCCATGTGCGACGCCCTTGCCTGCGACAGTTCCTTCGAGCGGCCTAGTGTGAGGATGTCCGCTAGGGGCTTGCCGTCTTCCTGGAGGATGGCCACCCGGAGCTTGGATGAGTAACACCCTTGGATGATCTGCCCTCGGATATCCTCCTGTTCGTCACGGAATCCACACGTGCTCGCTAGTTCTTTCAGTCGGCCGTGGAACGCATCTAGGGATTCTTCGGCCTCCTGCTTGGCCTGGCGAAAAATTTATTTTTCGTAGTCCCTGTTTGCCATGGGCTCGAAGTGAGCATTTAGAGCGGTCAGTAGCGTGAGGTAAGTCTTTGGCGTTGCTTCCGTGATGGTCTTATATATACGGTGGATATCTTTGCCTCCCAGGTGGAGTAGTAGGGCTCTGCGCCTTTTTCTTGATATGCCCGCTCCCTCGAAGTATATTTGGAGTCGATCGGTCCAATCTCTCCAGCGTGGAGCGAGGGATGACGGGTTGCCATCAACGACAAACGGCTCAAGGGCGGGGATCGACGCCATTTTGGCACGTGCTCAGCGCGCTGCGTGGGCCTTGTCTTCCCCTTTTCCTTGGTAGTCCAGTGTCAGAGCGACACCCTGAGTTTCCTCCTTTGGGCACAGTTCCTTTCCTTCCCTCCACCGGGGTAATTCAGGCAGAGTGACGCAGCTTCGTGAGGCGGGCCTTGGAGCTATAAACAGGCATGGATGCTCCGCCTGGCCAACAGTCAAAGCGGGCCGCTCTGCTGTGGCTTACCCACCACAGGGCCAATGCGGGTATTGGTTCCGGGGCCCCGAAGGGCGAGCGCATACCTCCGTTGTCGTCCACCTGCGCGGTATCAGTGACCTCTGGTAGGCCTTCCTGAGCTGTCCTGCCCTCTCAGGGCACACCATCCGGCAGCACAACACCTCTCACAGCATGGGGCAGGCATCTGCCCCAGTGGGTTCAGAGCTACTCCCTCGTCGCCAGTGTAGCGTTTTAAGAGACGCTATCTGTGTAGCTAGCGCGCTCGCGCTAAGAACCACAGGAGCCGGTACTTTGATTGCGCACGCGGCTCCGACTGCCTAGCCGAGGCCACGCCCTTTTATTTATACGAGCGAGCGTCTGACGTCACGAGTCAGCGCTCGCCTTTCCCGACGGCGTGGGTAGGCTGGAATGCCACCTCGTGCATCGGAACACTACACCCAGGTCGTCAGATCCTGTCTCGAATTAGCAATTTTTTCTACTGAGCATTTCGCTATCGGGTGGATCCTTTGGAGCTATTGGGCAGGATGCCACTGCTTTTTACAGCTTTTCCTGGTACTTACAGCAAACACAGAGGGAGGGATTTAAGAGCGAGAGAGACAAGGGAGGGATGCGAGAGTATGCAGTAAGGGAGCAGGGATAGTATGAGCATTTTCGTCAGGGTGCTGTTGGTTCTCAATCTGGCCCGGTGGGATTTTAGGACTGTGGAGAGGAAGAATTGGACTTGGAGTAAGGAGAATTACCGGAAAGTAACAAGGCCATTACTCAGGAAGCACAGAGCAGAACCTCACACACGTCGCCCCTGATCACTTCCACCTTAGCTCTCAGGCCGCAGTGCTTTTCAAACAGGACACAGATGTCCCCCGGTGAGGGATCCACTTGGAAGCCAGCAGTGTAAATTAGGATTGGCTAAAATAATTGGTAAATCAACACAAGTGATCCTGCCTATCCAAGCATACTTCGAAATGGGGATTAAATGAAGGGCTTGTTTACTTTAAGTTATTGGTATTCTGGCTTCTGAGAGCTCAGTGTGTAATATCTTGGCGGGAGATGAGCGAAGAGGATGTTTTACTGGTTCCTAGTTCGCATTCCGCTTGTGGAGAATAAAGACATATTGTCCTCAGTTATGCACTGAGGCAACTTTCGGTAAACCAAACACAACACCTGATGTTTGTGCAACAGAAACATCAGGCAAAAAAACAAACACATCAACATTCAAAAGAGGGAAACTGGTGGGTTGTACATGCAAACTGGGGAGCAGTCCCCCATCCCCATAATTTGCAATGGTGGCTGGTGAGTTATGAATGTTTAAACATATTTACCGTACATTTACCTTTTCAATGCTGACCCTCTCTCACTACTGTAGGGTAGGGCACTCAGCACAACCAAGTTGGCTCTTCCTGTGGGGGCTACTGTAGCTTGGTGGGTGCTGTAATAGGAGATTAGTATAATCCTATGCTACATGAGTGAATGGTGTTTCCCAAATCACACTTCCTCCTTTTGTTATAGCTTCCTTTACCTTTACTGTTGGACTTGGCCCTCTATGCAGGGTCGCCCCCAAACTTTTCCCTTCACCCCTCCTGTTTTCTGAATTATGTGCTTGTTGGCATTAGGACTCTGTGCACTTTAAAACCAAGGAGCGTGTGCTCTCGCCTTAAAACATGGTGTCAATGGCTTAGACCTGATTGGGCTATTTAATTTACCTATAGGTCTCTACATGTTTCTTCATCACCACCCATACCCTCCCTGTTGCTTCCTCCCACCAACATATTTCATCCCCAGCCCTCCATAATTCGATGCTCCCCTCACTGTTTTACTTCACCCATCCTTGTTTTTTTTCTTTTTGCCGATCTAACTTGCATTGGCAAATAAAAGAATAAAAGTAATAGTGTCATTTTGTAATCATACTCATCTATTCTCAATCAAAAGTAAGCGTTATTAAATGTAAAACATGTAACCCAATGTTATCCAATTGGAGAGACAGTCCTTGTAGTAATGAAAATTAATTTAGGAGTTTTTCACTACAAGGGAACGTAAAACTTTTTTTAAAAACACGTCCTACCATTTAAATACACTGCACCCTGCTCTGTGGTCTGTTTAGGGCCTACCTTTGGGGTGACATATGTTTTAAAAAGGAAGGTTTAGGCCTGGCAAAAGGTTTAATTTGCTAGGTCGAACTGGCAGTTTAAAACTGCGCACAGGCTGCAATAGCAGGCCTGAGATATGTTTAAAAGGGCTACTTAATTGGGTGGCACAATGAGTGCTTCAGGCCCCCTAGTAGCATTTAATTTACAAGTCCTGGGTACATGTAGTACATATACTAGAGACCTATATGTAAATTAAATAGTCCAACCTTGAGCAGGAGTATTCTGGAGTAATCGGATCTATGCAGGATTCTGAGCTGGGCCTGCCGGAATCTCGCTCTAATCGCTACCTCTCCCATGCCGCCTGTATGGCCCTCAACGGATCACGCGAGTTGTTGATTATTTTCTTATGTACTATAGAGTGGCCTCGTCAAAGATCGGGTCCAATAGCAGCCGATCCTCCGGGGGGGGGGGGGGGGGCTGAAGGGAGGGGTAGTAATCTGGTAGTTGATCCCCTTCTAGAATATATCTCAGAAGTGCACATGCCTCTTTCTGAATAGGAGTGTTTTCAGCATAGCCACAACTGTTTACCTAGATTTACAATATTGTAAATGCTGCTGCCCCACGTTGAGTGGAATAATAGTAAATGTGCAAGGGTGTTATTAGCAGGGCGAAGGATGGAACAGCAGTGACTATACAAAATGTTTCCCAGACAAAGCACATTGAGAACCACTACTAATCCGTAATAACCAAATACATGACTACTCCAATCCTCTTAGCCTTAAACAGGATTACAAGCACTCTGTAAAATGTGTCTCTGTGCCTTACAGTGCAATGGCCTGCTTCTGTTGGGCTTTAATTTCATCATTTACTAAATCCCATTACCAGACGTTCCTCAGTTCCTGGAAGACGATGACGTGACCTATGTATCTATCCCATGACAGGGCTACTTTAGGGCCATTCACCACCAATGATCGGTCGCCTCTTCACCACGAGGTCCTGGTGACATTAGACACAAGTCCTGGGCTCCCCCTTTGAAAAGCAAGAGTTCTCAGTGGCCGTGCATTGCCTGGATAATGAGAGCCGATAAAATGAAGCGCGCATCGACTCTGTAGCGCCTCCTTTTAGTAGCTCTTGTTCAAAGAGCTATGATAAAGAAATGTTCGGGCTGATTCACAAAGCCATGTAAGAGTATGTAAAGGAGTATTTCTGTAGTACTCTTTTATATACTCTTACTTGCCGCTGTGAACTGCCCATAAAACATCTACGATTGGAATACACTAGCAATATTTGAGTTTTTGTCAGAATAAAGTTTATTTAGATCATTGATCTTTAAACCACAAAGAATACACATTTTTTTAAATTCTTAAAATAATTACAAAAACATCTCATTCCATTAAGAACTATGAATTTTCATATCCTCCAATATTTGAGTTATATTTAAATACAATTAGTACAATGAGGAAGGACTGTGCCTGCTTTGCACTTTTACTGGTAGGAAGTTAAGCCTTTCAGGGCTGATTCATGAAGGTGTGTAAGAGTAGGTAAAAGAGTGCTCCTGTTCCACTACTTCCTACTCTCAAAGATTCTTTTGTGTATCGGCCCCATGGTGCGACTGATCGCACATGTGAATGCTGAAGTCAGTGTTGGGAGGTGTGCGACATAGATGTGCAGTGTTGGTTGTCAAAGGTGAAGGCCGCAGACAATTTCCTGGACCGAGGACATATACACGCCAGTGTAGAAGAAAGTGGTGTAGGCATGACCCTGCAGGTCGAGGCATTTTGCGATGACCTTGAGACATTGCAGCAAACCTAGGGGGCTTATGTACAAGCCCCTTGAGCTGCCATTACGTCACTTTTTCCCATTTTAAAGGGAAGCACGGGAGGTGCAAGGGGCTTCTAAATAAGCTCCCGAGTTTCAAAGGTAAGACAAAAAGTTGCAAAAACCAAGAGGCAGATGGGTGGAGGTCTAGAGTCCTGGTACAGGATCCAGATAATGACTATGCAGGGGACGAGGCATCAATCAATCAATCAGGGATTTATATAGCGCAACTACTCATCCGTGAGGGTCTCACGGTGCTGGGAGGAGGGAGTGACAGGGGGCTGATGATCCGTCTGGGCGCAGGGGGGTTCAGTCGAAGACCAGTTCTTAAGGTCCTTCCTGAATTGAATCAGCGACTGGGATTGCCTGAGGTGGAGGGGCAGGGTGTTCCAGGTCTTGGCTGGGAGAAGGATCTTACTCTGGCTTTGGTCTTGTGGATGTGTTGGATCATCAGGTTCTTCGACAAAAGCATGTATTTTAATTTAGTCTGCACCAGTAGATCTATTTGCTGAACATCCCTATGAGTGAATCTGCTATTAAATCTACTTTTTCCTTGCAGAAAAATGTTATGTTATGGGAGCATGGTTACTCCATTCGGAGTGTCCCCGGGCTAGGCTTCCACAGGCCACAAGTTTTCCACAATACACTCCAGTACTCACTTAAAGTTGTCGAAAAAAACCATATTTGATTGTTTTAAATATACGGTTTTGATAGCATGGTCACGTATGGTGGGACGCGGTTTAACATGGAATGGACAGACTGCCTCTGTGCAGCAGAGATGTTGTGCCCATTGCACAAGCTGTTGGGAAAGTCAGTTTTCTAAATTCAGCATTGAGTGTCCATTGGGGCTTGTGCAGCTCTACAGACACGTCTGCGGCTGGCTTCACATTGCTATAAGCCCTTCTCTCCCACGGGCTTTTCTTTTTCTCAGTTTCCTGTCAGATATAATTTTCCAAAACCTACCTCGGTACTTTCAAATTGGTTCATAACACCCTGGACGTGTAATAGTCCAAATACACCGACAGACATAACACTTCCTATTTAGTGTGTAGTGAATAAGCGCTACAATTTTCAATTGCGCTGTGCCTTACAAGTGCCCATGCAAAACGTTCGCAAATATACCCCTGAATGTAAGAGAAGAAAGGAGATGAGGAAATTCCACTTAACTACTTAAAATAATTTTAACTGAAATCAATTGCTAGAAAAACCGACTTATGGGCTACCTAAAATTGCAGTTGATTTCAGTTGCAGCTGACCAGTGCCCAAATGCATCTTTATTTAACTGGTAGAATTTCACCTTCTGTGTTCAACAAATATATAATAGTCTAACAGAACACGCATACGCCACAATTACCATTTTCAAACAGCAACTGAAATTTCTACCCGGGTTGGGAGGTCACTTCTAGCTCTTTTTGTTAGCACAGCATGACTGACAAAATAAAACTTCAACTCTGGCAAGAAAAAAACACGTATGAACTTGAATCCCCGCATGCCATTCCGCACCAAAGTATCTACATCAGCCGCCTCGAAACGTTTCCTCTCAAAACTAGGAACAAAGTTTTAATTTTTAATTTTGAAGAGAACGAGAGGAAGGTGGCGCTTTGTAGACAATATTACAAGACTTACCGGTGTCCCGGGGCCGCTCCCCGTCACCTGGGCTGTGCAGACACCCCCGCTGCAGGGAGAGAGGCTGTTTGTGTCTTGGGCAGAGACCGGCGCACCTGCCCCCACTGGATACACGTGTGCTCCTCTGTCTCTCCGCCGCCTGAGGGGCACGGAGACAGCTGGGCCCGGGCAGCGCTCAGGCGAAGAGGGCCCTACGAGCAGCGCGTACTTGTTGCCTCTTCTCCCCTTGGGCCTCAAGTCAGGGAAGGCAGGGGCGAGGCGAGGCTAAATCTAGTCCTCCGGTGCAGCCCCAGCGCGCCTCCTCCCGGCGCACGAGCCGCAGTTACCAAGGAGACCCATCTAAGCCTATTTGGCCACAATAAGTATTATCTGTGGGGAGAGCATGTTCCACGCGCCGCTCAGCGTGAGGAGGAGCAGCGCGCGCGGGATAACAAGGAGGCACGTGCCGACTCATCAGGCTCCCGCGCGCCCCAGGGCAGGGGAGGCGAGGCTGGCAGGGCAAAGCGTCCCACGGGCACTCAAAAGTTATTTACAACACACGAGCACATGGCAGACGTGGCGGTTCGCTCTCCAGCGGGTACCCAACGCCATTCTAGAGTTTACGTCTCAGGCATTTGCCATTTTTTTTTTTAGATGAAGCGCTTTAACAGTTTCTAAGTAAGCGCTGACCTCATCCTGGGATTCCGAAGTGGGGATGCCGTGTTAGAACTCGTGACGTCCACAGCATAACAAATACTAGAGGAAAAGTGTTATGTTTCCCGGCATTTTTTTGTTTTGTTGCTTACCGCATACTTTGATATTGATTGCTTCCTCAACATGCCATGGCATGGACGCACCAGGAACTTCTGAGGCATTCCAGTGGCCATGTTGAAACTTATCATTTTGAAACTACGTAGATGACGATTTTTGAAAAAGTAATAATCGGAGAACTTAATTTTCCCTATTGACATAAATTGAAGGAAATGCAATTTTGGGCGGGAGACAGCTAAAATAAAGCTCCCTTTGACGTAAAAAAATCGGGAGTCTCCCGTCTGAACCGGGTATGTTGCATGCATGTGATGCCCGTGATGGAGCGAGATTTAGAAATATATTTATTTCAACTCGCGAAGTTAAACTTTCATAATAAAATAATTATACTAATGTGAATGGAGTGAATATTATTAACCAACCTAGATTAAAATTGCAGTTCATGACACACGGGAACTAATATATGTGCTCATATATGTGCCCTATGTTGCAAATGCCTGTTTGTGAAAAATAATAAACTAATCTTGTCTATTGTTTTTGTCAGAATTAAATGCGGCTGTTTTATTAATGGCATGTGCTTGTTTCTGTGTGCTCATGTTTTGTCTTTTCGTCTTTATGTTGCACAAATCTGTTTGTTGCGTTATTTGCTTCTGCTGGGTAACATAGATTAATGGGTTAATAATTAGCAAAGGTGGGTGGGTAACAGAACAAACTTTATTTCTTTCATTAATCGATGTTTTGTGTTTGTTTATGCATTAGTTTTACGAATGGGCCTAAAGAAAATGGCTGGCAGTGCTGCAGCTTTCAAGACTTGACCAGAGTGAAGCCTTCACTCATGCGCAGAGTATTTTGCTGAGCTGACAACGTTTAATGCAGAAACAATTGTGGTCGAGTTGAATGCGTTCTTGGAGTCTTTGTCAAGGACAGGATGCTGTATGGCCTGCCAAGATTAGGAAGTAAAAGTTTCTCCCCGGGAAAAGTATCGTTTTGAGGAAGCAAAGAGGATGGTGAAACTAAGAACAATAAGGGCTATGATGAGGCCCCGGACTTGGTCAGGAGAGCGTGACCTAATAGTGGACTGACGTGGCTCAGCCAACAGAAAATTTGGATTGACAGAAAAAACGTGCGACAAAGATACTTTAGTTAGTTAGAAAAGGTATAAAAACTGTCCCCATGGGAGGGAGGGGGCTCTTGCTGCGCATCTTCTCCCGATTCCTGTTAGGCGTGACGTGCTGACGGACTCTTTGGAGCATGTAAGGATCAATAGGTCTAAATGACTTTTACCTTTTCCTTTAGGCGAAGTGAGTTTTAGACAGGGAAGTTAGGGCTTAGGTGATGGAAAACTGTTTATTCTTCATTAAACATGTTATTTGATTTTGCTTTGAACTGACAGTCTAATTTGCAATTCCTCAAATAATGTTGCTTAAATAAAAAGATTCTAATAATATGCACTTTCCTTGAATAAATAGTTAATAAATAAGATTTCTTAAAAGACAAGCTGGTCTTGTTATTTCACAGTCGTTGCCATCAGCAGATCCATTTGCCTAAGTGACTTAATTAAATGCAAAGTTTTACACGTTAGTTTATGGGCCTTATGAGTGTTTTATGATTAATGGTGAGTATTGTGGAGTTGGGTAACGTTATTATGACATATTTTCTATAGGGGCGCTGGATCAATTCTCTGGTAGCAGAGTTATGGTTACTATGGTAACTGACATGCTACATGGTAGTTACATAGGATCGATGTTTAACATATGTTGAGTTTGTTCACTTGTTACATGTAGTTGAAAAGGTTTTTTCCTGCAGTGTGAAAAATCCTAGTTGTGCCGGCATATGAGTGGTGTGACAAATGAAGTTACACAGTGCATTTGTTCTGTTTCAAAATAGTGGTATTGTCATATATCACTAGTGTTGTGGACGTACAACACGAATTTAGGGATTTTAGGTGTGTTAGGTAGAATGTATAGTGAGGATTGTCTATGAAATCGTAGCTTTTGAGTGTAGGGACTTAGAGCCTGTTTTAAAACTCACTGCGAAAAGAGTAGTAGAATTTTATCCGAGCTTGTGTGAAGGGTAAGGAAGCGTTGTCTATTCTTACTGGCAAATGTGGATTTCTATGGTTGGTTAAAGTCCTACCAAGATTTCATGTATGTATGGTTAGGGAAACTTTCCGTTTGAAAGTGCGTAAATGATTTTGTAAATTTGTTCGAGTCAAACTTTGAATTGCTACTTTATGTGCATTCAGAGGGAAACGAGTTCGATACTACTTGTTAGAAGAGTAGAGTAAAAGTTTACTTTATCAGCAATTGTATATTCTGTGAGAGTAGCGTCGTCTATTCCACGCAAAAGAATACATGAATGATTGTAAAAGCTATCACTTTATTTAGCGAAACAGACAAATGATTTGTTTTTCTGTTGTTATTAATTGAATTTCATTGAAAAAGTGTTTTTAAAAAGGCTCTGTGAAAATATTTTGTGAAGGAGGGGTAAGCTCCTGGAGCAAGAGACGAGGAGCTGCAGCGGCTGTGTACGTCACAGGGTCCGCGCTATGACTGGCTAACATACGTCACAGCTAGCGCACTGATTGGCTCACGTGACTCTGACGAGCTGTAGGTCGATTGGCTTTTCCAGAAAGCAGCAATTCTATTGGTTGAGTAAGGTGGTGACGTAGCTTAACCTGATTGGCTTGTTGGTGTGTTTCGCGCACGGATTGGCTGGTTTTGCGGATCAACCAGGAAACATTTACGATCATTTTAAATTAAGCGGATTTGATTAAAACATGAGTTATTATTACAAAAAGGAAGAGAAAAAGCTTACATGGCTTCAGAAATTGAAAAATATATTTTCACCCGATAAGAAAATTGAAACGCGAGGTGGAAAATTACTTCATAAATACAAAACACCTGCAGCCTATATGGAAGGTGAATATGGTTATCATACTTGCCTTTGGTTTGATAATTGGATGGATTATACCAAGGATGATGGTGTTTTAGCTTGGCCAGAGGATGGCTCATTTAATATGAGAATTTTGAAAACTTTGAGAGAAAAAATGATGGCTCTTGTGCCGAAGCCTAGACCAACACAATTTGAGGCTTTAGTTGAGTGGGAGGATGAGATGTTTGAACTTCAACGGGAAAGCAGTGGTATAATAAGAAGTCCAAAATCAAATTTTAAAAGAGAAACTCATGAGGATAGGATGCGTAGATGGAGACAGGCAGACATGTGTGATGGTTTATACCCAGTGAGAGTAATGATTACTGAAATACCAGGTCAAAAGAATACTCAAAAGAAAAATAATATTGAAGAAAGTCAATTGGAAGATCCAGTTTTAGAAGAAATATACTTTACAAATAAGAAACAGACTTCTTTAAAACCAGCTTGTTCATGGTCTACCCCGATGGTTTTTACAGGAACCACTCCGAGTGCACCTCCATTTAATGAGGATTCACCCAGATTTTACTCGAATAATACAGAAACTCCTGAAAGATTAGAAACGAGAACTAATTCTAGTGCATATGGTGAAAGTAGAAATTTTCCTGAAACTCCAGTTTCAAGAAATGAGACTCCTTTCAGAGGTCTAATGGGTGCTGGAAGAGATGAGGAAACTCCAAGTACTTCAGAATATTTACGATCAAAAGAGGAATTAATTCGGCAATTAACTAAAGGCATGGAATCAGTAACAGTTCCAGTAACGATTGGTCCTGTTCAACCTGTATTCGATCAGGGAGAAATTAGACATCCAGGTTTGACTATTCCATTAAATTGAGAAATTCAGAAAGTGGCTGAAAATTTTTACTCAGAATTAACTGAAATACATCGAGAGAAAACAAGGATGCCTGATTTAACTTTTAATCCAGATTCATTATGCAGAAAACCAATGGGTGCAGAGTCAGATACTGAATCTCCAGAAAAGAGTGTTGAGAAAACAGATTCAACCCCAAAGCTTGATGTTGCGAGACTTAAAGCAGATTTGGAGGAATTAATCATTGGCACAATTGGTCCTGACAGTTTAAAGCATTATCAAGATGATGAATTGTTATTCATTTGCAAAAGCGTACAATGGAAAACGAAAAATAAGTATGAACAGCTAGAAAAATTAGCTGCAGAATTAGAGATTGACTTGAGCAAACAGAAAAATTTGGGAAAACATTACAGATTAGATTTTACTGAAAAAGACATTGGGAATTTTAATACAATGGGAAGAATTCTGCATATAAAAGATTTGATTGTGTACATTAAAAAATTGGGTGATTTGAGCAAATGGAGAGTGAAGTGGACAAAGAAAAGAGAGGAAGAAAGGAGAGAAAGGGGCATGGTGGCTAATCAGTACCCAATGAGAGAAATAGCAGGAGGTGGTTATGTGCATGTTCCTTGGTCTAGACAGGACATTCTGTTATTCACAAATGATTTTCCACGGTTAAGAGAAAAGCCGGTGGAATGGTATCGGCAGGTGGACAGATTCATAAAAGTTTGGAAAGTTCTGTGGATTGATCTGGATGGATTCTTTGACATTGGTGTCCCATCAGATCTTTGGACAGAATGTAAAATTGCTGTAAGTTGGCCAAAAGTAGAACCTGCTCGAGATGCTTCAACAGGTGCTCCATCATCAGAAGTCATGGGACTGTATGATAAAGTGATTTATTGGTTGAAAAATAAGATTCCCCCAAAAGAAGTTGATTGGGTCAAAATTGACAGAAGAAATCAGGAGCCAAAAGATTCAGTGCATTCATTCTATGAAAGACTACTGTTGGTTTTTAAACAGTACAGTGGCTATGAAAAATTAAGAGAAAAGGACATGAGCCACTTTATATACAGATTTGTTTATGGCCTGAGACCTGAAATTGGTGATATGATCAGGAATGGTATTGTCAGATGGCAATCACTCTCAGTTGATGATATACTGAGAAAAGCAAAATACTGCAGTGATGAGATAGACGCGAAGCAGAAAAAGCTTAAGGAAAAGGCAATGTGGGCACAGGTGAAAGTAGCTGAACAGCAAATTGCAAATTTGGAAAACAAAAATTAAAATTTTAATCAGAATCAGGGTCAAGGAAAAATTAAGGGAAATTTCAATAAACCAAAATTTAATGTTAATATTGAAGAGCTAAAACAAAAGCTACCTTGTTTTAATTGTGGCGAAATTGGACACTGGAAGCGCAAGTGTAAAAATCCGCCCAGAAATTTAAAAATGCATCATTAAATCCACAGATGCAGAATGATGTAAATCTGCAGCAACAGCTACAGCGACAATTAAATGAGTTGAATCTGCAGCAACAGCTACAGCGACAGTTAGCGAATCAGCAGAGTCAGATTCCACAACCTCCTCTTCCAAACTGTGTGAATGGTCAGAGTTATAATTCGGAAACAGGATTCAGCGGAGGTGATCAGGTAATCAGACCGCAAAGAGTGAATGTGCCAAATGTTTCTCGACAATTTTTGATGACAGAAAATGGTGGAAGTGATTCTGAGGATTTCTTATGACGGTGCCTGAGAGAGGGGGAAGAGTGTGTGCTTAGAGCCACTTTTGAGGTTGACCAGTCTGGTCCATTTGTAAATGGCAAAGTGAATGATGTAGAAATCACTTTTCTTGTGGACACTGGTGCTACCCGTTCTACTGTTAGATCAATGGAAATAGAAAACCTGCCTCTCTCTGGTGAAACCATCCAAGTAGTTGGTGTAGCTAATCAACAGATTAAAACGGATTTGACAGAGCCTGTTAAAATTGAAATTGGCAAATTTAAAGACAAACACAGATTTGTAGTTTGTAACAGCAGTCCTGTAAACTTGCTAGGGAGAGACATTCTCTGCAAGATGAAATGCAAAATATACTGCTCACCGGAGGGTATTGAGCTTCAGACACTAGAAGAAGATGGGCTTTACAAATTGACAATGCTAATGGTTGAAGCAGAGGAAAGTAAATTGTTTCCTGCATTTGATAAAAATAATTTACCTGAAGAACTGAAAAAGACAGTCAAAGCTGAAATTTGGGATTTGACAGGAAGAGAAATGGGCTTGATGAAACATGTTGACCCAGTAAAAATAACAGTGAAACAGGGAATAGATTTTCCAAACATTCCGTAGTACAAAATGAAAGCAGAGACAATTGAAAATGTCATTCCTGTAATTGACAAATTCATAAAACAAGGTGTTCTAAAAGAAATTGAAAGCAGTCCTTGTAATTCACCGATTATGGGGATTAAAAAGCCAAACGGAACGTACAGAATAGTTCAGGACCTGAGAAAGGTTAACGGAATAGTTATTCCATGTTGCCCAGCTGTTTCAAATCCAGCAGTGATTCTTTACCAAATTCCGCATGATGCAGAATGATATACTGTTATTGACCTTTGCAATGCGTTCTTTACTGTTCCATTGCATCCAGACAGCCAGCAAATGTTTGCGTTCCGGTTCCAAGGTCACACATTAGCATGGTGTCGTATTCCTCAAGGGTATACAGAGAGTCCATCTATCTTTAATCAGTTGTTAAAAAAGTCCTTGGAGAATCTAAATTTACCTGGAAAATCGACATTGGTTCAGTACATTGATGACTTACTTGTTGCAGCAAAAACACGAGATAACTGTGTCACAGATACAATTACTCTTTTGAACCATCTGGCAGATGAGGGACATAAAGTGTCACCTGCAAAATTACAGTTTTGCTAACACGAGGTAAAATATCTTGGTCATAGAATTGCAAAAGGAATCAGACAAGTTACAATTGAGAGAATCAAAATGATTCAGGGAATGCAACCTCCAAAAACACAGAGACAGGTCAGAATGTTTCTAGGGATGGTTGGCTATTGTCGCCAATGGATTAGTGGATTTTCAGTAATTGCAAAACCACTGCAGAGATTAACAAAATCAGATATAAAAGATCCAATTGTTCTCACTGAAATTGAGATGCAAGCTTTTGAAAAGCTAAAAAGAAGTTTGTGTGAAGCTCCAGCTTTAGGCATGCCAGATTATGAAAAGGATTTTGAGTTATATTGCAGTGAAAGAGAAGGATGTGCATTGTCTGTTCTAATTCAGAGACATGGGAAACTGAGAAAGCCAATAGCGTATTTCTCAGCAGTGCTTGATCCTGTTGCAAAAGCATTACCAGGCTGCTTAAAAGCAATAGCTGCAACTAGTGTGAGCCTTAAGCAAAGTGTAGGAATTATTATGGGATTTCCTGTAAAAGTCTATGTACCCCATTCAGTAGAAATTCTCCTTACCAGAAGCAAAACACAGCATTTAACAAGTAACAGACTTACCAAATACGAGAAAATTATTCTGGGATCAGATAATGTCTCGCTAGCAAGGTGTGTGAATTTAAATCCTTCCACATTATTGCCTGATGATACTGTAACAGAAATCAGGAATGAAAACGATATTGACCATGAGTGCTTGGATGTTTTGGATTTTGTACCAAGCCTAGGCAGGATATAAAAGATGTTCCTTTGCCTGAGTCAGATTTTGTTTATTTTGTTGATGGTTCTTGTCTGAGAACAGATGAGGGCTTTCTGAGAGCAGCATATTCTGTCTGCATGGTTGCTACTGTGATCGAAGCATCATGTCTCGAAGGAATTCGTTCAGCTCAAGTAGCAGAATTGATTGCTTTGATTCGTGCATGTGAAAAAGCAATACATTTAAAAATCACCATAGTGACTGACAGCAAATACGGATATGGAGTTGTGCATGATTATGGACAGCTCTGGTCTCAAAGAGGTTACTTAACTTCTGCAGTGACTTCCATCAGAAATGCAAAATTGATCAAGAGATTGATCGATGGCATTCAGTTACCAGAAAAGATTGCTGTCGTGAAATGTGCAGCTCACAAAAAGGGTGAAGATTTTATCACAAAAGGAAATGCCTATGCAGATGAGATTGCGAGGTACTGTGCGAAAAACAATTGTTCAATTATTCGGGAAAAGAATGATGAACATGTCTTGAGCTCACTTATGCTAACATCAGTAGTTGAAACATGGCAGGGAGTAAAAGATTTACAAGATGAGGCAAGTGATGAGGAGAAAAACACATGGTTAAAAGCAGAATGTAGACAGCGAGAAGAGGATGGAATTTGGACTTACAAAGATGGCAGACCAGTTTTACCAAATAGCATGATTGCTGACATGGCCAGGATGTATCATGGTCAGGGACATATAGGAAGAGATTCCATGATTAGGCTTTTCAGACAGACTTGGTTCAATCCAAAGTTCAGAATTATTGCAGAGTCTTTTTGTCAGAGGTGCATAGTTTGCCAACAAATGAACCCCAACAGAAAAACAGTTGTGAGCATGGGAACCATAGGACGGGAGGGTGGTCTATTCACAAGGTTACAAATGGATTTTATTGACATGCCACCACACAACAAGTTGCGTTATGTCCTTGTAATAATTTGTTTGTTTTCAAGATGGGTTGAAGCATTTCCTACACACCACAATGATTCAATTACTTTTGCAAAATTGCTTTTAAGGGAAATTATACCGAGGTACGGTTTTCCAGTGACTGTGGAAAGTGATCGTGGAAGACAGTTTGAAAACAGACTGTTACAATTGGTTTGTGGAGCTTTAAACATAGAACAGAAACTTCATTGTGCATACAGACCAGAAGCATCAGGTCTTGTTGAGCAAGTGAATGGAACTATTAAAAATAGAATTGGCAAAATGTGTCTAGCTACAGGTATGAAGTGGACTGATGCACTTCCACTTGTTTTGATGTCTTTGAGAAGTACCCCTGATAAAAAGACATGTTTAAGCCCACATGACATTCTCATGGGCAGGGTTATGAGACAAGCATTTATACCAGTAGGAAAGTTGATGACTATTAATGATAGCGTCATTTTGGAGTACTGCAGGAACTTATCTGACGTCGTGACTTCTGTGTTCCATCAGGTGGGAACTGAAGTTCAAACAAGAGAAAAAGAGCAAGCACATGATCTGTTACCAAGTGACTGGGTAAGGACAACAGTTCATCGAAGAAGAAACTGTCTGGTACCCAGGTGGCAGAAACCAAGGCAAGTGATTTAGTCACAACAAATGCAGTGAAGTGCAAGGGTTTGAAGAGGTGGATTCACGCAAGCCATACTATTCGTGTACCTACACCTGAAAATTCTGACGAAGAAAGTGTCAGGACTAGGGTGGCTTGCGGTCTAGGGCCCGCCCCACTCTGCAGGCGTCACTATCGTCCGCCATGTCTGTTGCCACTATGTGGCAAAATGCACCAGGCTAATCTGGGAGGACGTTGGTGGCAGAAATGTGCAAGAGGGCCTTAGTAAAGACATTGTCAGAAGGTCCATTTTTTTTGTAAATGTGTCACAATCCAATTAGATATAGTCCGCCTGATGCGTGAGGTTTAGCACCCTTATCGCGTCCGCCGGATGCGTGAGCTTTAGCATACCGGTCGCATGCGTGGGATTTAGCATAGGCGTTGTCACGTTAACGTACGCGACCGCGCCCAAACGTCCGTGCTCACTATTCTGAGGATTTTGAAGGTGTAGCAGCTTGTCCCAGGTGCTCTAATCTGGGGAAGTTTCTAGAAGAAGTGTTTGCAGTCTCTTTCAGGGGTCGAGTCTTTGGCAGCAAGTTACCTGGTTTGTGAGGCGTTTTCCTATCGAGGGCTGCAGAGGAGAAGCTGATTCCAGTTCCAAGAAGACTGATTTCGAGAATCCAGAGTGGCTGACACACCCTTCCAGTTTGTAGATTAGGTCGTACTCTACAGGTAGGAGAAAGTAAAAACTTTCAATTAAGAGATTTAAAGTAATTTGTCAAAGTGAGTAAAGATGATATTTTCTGATTTTTAGAGATATTATGCGCAAAGGTTATTAGTGATATTTCTTGGTTAAATTATTAAGAGCAACTCAACACCTTTGTTGAAATTTAAGTGATGTTTTAATTTCTCCAATTCATGGTTCTATGGGTAAATTGAGGCGCTTGGTAGTTTGCCTAGTCGCAATTCAGAACTGAATAGTCGCAAATACAGAACTGCTTAGTCGCAACATTTACTGAAATTGGGTCTTTTACAAAAGTATGAGAATAAGTAAAAGTGATTATTTGCTGATGTTTTAAAGATACAACTTTAGAGTTTGCGCAGATTGTAAACAGGCTATTTACAATATAAATCAGTCGCAAGTTTCATTGCGTTATTTCTTTTGGGAACAAATTGTTTGTTATTGCGCTAAAAGAGACAACAGTCTTTTCTATTGACAACTGAAGTATATATTATTTCCAAGCTAATTAGATCTTTCAAGTGTAAAGATATTATTACTTATATTTTGTCCTAGAGTCGAGTGAAGCATTAAGAAAACTCGCAACAATAACTTTTCCTTTTCAGATCTCCCTCCCCGCAGTTCCCTTCCTAATTCCCTAATCCCCCCCGCTTGATCACTTCAATATTCTGTGTATTTATTACAATCAGAATTGGAGGTATCGAGAGGTGGGCCCTTATATCTTCACATCAGATCCTGAGGAAGACTTTGTCGGACAGAATAGTGAGCCCACGAATCATTTTCCTCCTGATCTGATTGTGTTGCCATAATGGCCACCATCGATGATTTAAAATGCAGGCTGATTTAAAAGACACTATGAATGCAACCGCGTTATTGGCTGACAAGGTAGACAATATACAACTTCAGAACACTCCCCTTCCAGAGGATGTTCAAGACTTTGGTGCAAGAGCTTCCACAAACATATCAGTTACTGTTCCACCGCAAATTCCTTTGGCTACTCCGGAGCGTTTCTCTGGGGACCCTTCAAAGGTACAAACCTTTTTAACACAAATTGAGTTACATATTTCCTGTAGACCTTCAGCGTTTCCTACCCCACAATCTAGAATTGCGTTTCTAATCTCTTATTTGTCCGGAGATGCTGCTAATTGGGCTGTTCCATTTGTTAGACAAGATAGCACATTATTGTATAATTGGAAACGCTTTATTGAAGAATTTGAGAAAGTGTTTGATAGGCGAACAGTAACTTTATCTGCAGATCGAGAACTACTTCAGTTAAAACAAGGAAACAGAGACCTCATTACTTATTTATCACACTTTAATAGACTTGTTGCAGAAACTTCTTGGCCGGAAGAAAAGAGAGCAGCTCTTTTCTATCAGGGACTGAAAGACGAATTAAAGGATGTTTTAGTCCAAATTGACCCACAACCAGCAGCTTGTTCAGATTTGATAAATTTAACATTACGTGTAGATCACCGACTTTCTGAAAGAAGAACGGATAAGAAAAAAGGACAACAGACGTAAAAATGGACAATGTCTCTACTGTGGTCGAAAAGGACATTTTGTGAAAGACTGTATGATGAAACCTAAAAACAAGTTTTCAAATGTCAACAAGGTGGCAGCTATTGAAAAAACAGATCAACAGTCGGAAAACTAACATGCCCAAGATGTTTAGAGGGGGATCTCTTGGGAACCATCGCTTACCCTTCAATAAACTCTTGTGTGACCAATTATAAAGCTCACTTTCGTTTAGCGGTCCAAATACAGTTAACTCAAAAGATCTGGCAAATGGAAGTATTAATAGATTCAGGAGCCACAGGAAATTTTGTAGATTTGGAAACTGCACTACGATTAAGTATAATCTGTGAAGAAAAAGAAACACCAGAAATCGTTCAGGCAGTAGATGGAAAAATCTTGTCCGGAGGGCCAATAACTATGCAAACTTCTAAAGTGACTATGATTTGTGAAGACTCAAAAAGACAAAGACATAAGGAGGAGGTTCAATTTGACGTCATCCAAGCTCCTCAGTATGGATTTATTCTAGGAATGCCTTGGCTTTGTCTACATAATCCTTTGATTGATTGGCAAAAAAGAGAACTTGTATTTCTCTCTGATTTTTGTAATTCTTCCTGTTTAAGTTCCTTCAAGCCAACTATTAGTCAAATCGCGACGGCTGGAGAAAAAGAAACAATTTTACCCACAGTTTACAAAAATTATCAAGAGGTCTTCAGTGAAGAAAAGGCAGCAATTCTTCCTCCTCATCGCAGTTACGATTGTCAAATTGATCTCATACCAGGTTCTTGTATACCAAATTGCAGAATATATGCTCTGTCCGAAAAAGAAAATCAACATCTAAGACAATATCTGGATCAGTATTTGGAGAATGGTTTTATCCGCCCTTCTAAGTCACGAGCCGCCTCCCCTTTGTTTTTTATCCCAAAAGCAAATGGGGAATTAAGAACTTGTATCGATTATAGGGCGTTGAACAAAATAACGATCAAAAATAAATACCCTTTGCCGCTTATTCCCGTCCTTTTGGATCAAGTTAAGACCGCAGTAATCTATACAAAACTTGATCTTAGAGGAGCTTATCATTTGGTGCGAATCAGACAAGGCGACGAGTGGAAAACTGCATTTAAAACTCGATATCGATTATTTGAATATTTGGTAATGCCATTTGGCCTTTGTAATGCACCAGCGGCCTTTCAGTTTTTCCCAAACGATGTTTTGAGAGAATTTTTGGATCTGTTCGTTATCGTCTACATAGATGATATTTTAATCTATTCAGATTCAGTGGAAAAACATGAGGGACATGTCAAAAAGGTTTTGAGCACCTTGCAATCACATAATCTATATTGCAAATTATCTAAATGTGACTTTCATGTTTTTGAAGTGGAATTCTTGGGAGTGTTACTCACACCAACTGGCATGAAAATGACAGATAGAAAAATCCAGGCAGTAGCAGAATGGCCCATTCCAACTTCAGTTCGGGATGTACAATGTTTTTTGGGCTTTGCAAATTTTTATCGTCGTTTTATTGATCATTTCTCAGCAGTGGTTGCTCCCATCACTCGTTTACTAAGGAAAAAGGTGAAATTTGAATGGACTTCTGAAGCCAATGATGCATTTCAGAATTTGAAAAAGGCTTTTACTGCAGCTCCAATCCTAATGCATCCTGATGTAAATGAACCTTTCATAATTGAAGCAGATGCTTCAGATGTAGCAATAGCAGCCATTTTGTCTCAGAGACATCACAAAACAGGTCAGATGCATCCAGTTGCATATATGTCTCAAAAATTGAACTCAGCAGAACAAAACTACATCATTGCAGAGAAAGAATTACTTGCCATACTAGAAGCATTCAAAGACTGGAGACATTATATAATGGGAGCGAAGTTCACAGTAACGGTATATACGGATCATAGAAATTTGCAATTCATGAGTTCTGCTAGAATGTTAACTCCTCGACAGTTAAGATGGATGATGTTCTTTGCAGAGTATGATTTCATAGTAACTTACCGTCCTGGACAAGACAGTAAAAAAGCTGATGCTCTTTCTAGAAAAGATTCTTCTTTGCACAGATTCGAAGGAGCTCCACAAGCAATAATAGATCCTGACAAAGTAATCTGTTTATTGTCTGCTGACCAATTTCTAGAAAATATTCATGAAAATTTTCCTCCGTCTCAATGGGAAAAATGGGAGAATAAAGAAGAAAATCAAACAATCAAGGAAGGAATACCATTCCACGGAAAGCAGGTTTACCTTCCTACCAAATAATTACAAGAAACTGTGTTCAATTGGTTACACTCCCATCCTATGGCTGGACATCCTGGTCCCAAAAAGACTGTAGAAAAAGTACAAAGATTATTCTGGTGGCCAAATTTACAGAAAGACGTTACAAAAAAGGCTCAAAACTGTGAAACTTGTGCAAGATTCAAGACAGATCATAGTAAGCCAAAAGGTTTGTTACAGGTTTTACCAACACCAACCAAACCATGGGAATATATTTCGTTAGACTTTATTACAAATCTTCCGCAGATCAATCAACATTCAGTCATTTTGGTTGTCGTGGATAGTCTAACTAAGTACGCACATTTTATAGCTTGTAAACGATTGCCAACAGCAGGACAATTAGCACAAATTTTCCTAAAAGAAATAGTGCGTTTACACGGTTTGCCTTCAGTGTTGTTATCAGACCGAGGATCTCAGTTTTCATCTAAGTTTTGGCAACAATGGTGTCATAGTTTACAAATCACATCAAACATGTCTACCAGCTATCATCCGCAAACAGACGGTCAAACCGAACGATTAAATCAAACATTAAAACAATACTTGAGATGTTATGTTGAGGATTCCAAAAGGTCCTGGTTGGATTTGCTGTGGATTGCTGAGATAGCCTATAATTCTTCGCCTCATTCTTCTACTGGATCCTCTCCTTTTGAAGCTCTTTATGGATACTTACCAAAGACTATTCCTTTGACCTTGCCCAAAGATGAGAGTAATGCACCTGCGGTGTAAGATACAGTACAACTCATGCAGACTGTTCACCAGAAGATTCACAAACGTTTATTACAAAGTAAAGAGAAATACAAAGGGCAATATGATAAACATCATCGATCAGGACCAATGTATACTTCTGGAGATAAAGTATGGTTGTCTACGAAGAATTTGCATTTTAAACACAAAAACATGTTTCATCCCAAATTTATCGGCCCATATCCAGTACTCCGTCAAGTCAATCCAGTGACATATAAATTACAACTTCCCAAAAACTTGCGAATTCATCCTGTGTTTCACACGTCCTTGTTAAAACCAGCTAGACAGGATGTAAGGCCCAGGCCGGCTCTGGTTTTGGTTCATGGCAATTGGGAATACGAAGTACAGACTATACTGGACTCTAAGCGTAGGGGTACGAAGCTGTGGTATCTTGTGTCTTGGAAAGGGTATGGGTCCGAGAATGACTCTTGGGAACCAGCTGAGAACATTCACGCATCTCGCATTTTGCGAAGATTCCACCTCCTTCATCCTTCAAAGCCGGGCCCTAGAGCTCCTGGGAGGGGAGAATACTGTCAGGACTAGGGTGGCTTGCGGTCTAGGGCCCGCCCCACTGTGCAGGCGTCACTATCGTCCGCCATGTCTGTTGCCACTATGTGGCAAAATGCACCAGGCTAATCTGGGAGGTTGTTGGTGGCAGAAATGTGCAAGAAGGCCTTAGTAAAGACATTGTCAGAAGGTCCATTGTTTTTGTAAATGTGTCACAATCCAATTAGATATAGTCCGCCTGATGCGTGAGGTTTAGCACCCTTATCGCGTCCGCCGAATGCGTGAGCTTTAGCATACCGGTCGCATGCGTGGGATTTAGCATAGGCGTTGTCACGTTAACGTACGCGACCGCGCCCAAACATCCGTGCTCACTATTCTGAGGATTTTGAAGGTGTAGCAGCTTGTCCCAGGTGCTCTAATCTGGGGAAGTTTCTAGAAGAAGTGTTTGCAGTCTCTTTCAGGGGTCGAGTCTTTGGCAGCAAGTTACCAGGTTTGTGAGGCGTTTTCCTATCGAGGGCTGCAGAGGAGAAGCTGATTCCAGTTCCAAGAAGACTGATTTCGAGAATCCAGAGTGGCTGACACACCCTTCCAGTTTGTAGAGTAGGTCGTACTCTACAGGTAGGAGAAAGTAAAAACTTTCAATTAAGAGATTTAAAGTAATTTGTCAAAGTGAGTAAAGATTATATTTTCTGATTTTTAGAGATATTATGCGCAAAGGTTATTAGTGATATTTCTTGGTTAAATTATTAAGAGCAACTCAACACCTTTGTTGAAATTTAAGTGATGTTTTAATTTCTCCAATTCATGCTTCTATGGGTAAATTGAGGCGCTTGGTAGTTTGCCTAGTCGCAATTCAGAACTGAATGGTCGCAAATACAGAACTGCTTAGTCGCAACATTTACTGAAATTGGGTCTTTTACAAAAGTATGAGAATAAGTAAAAGTGATTATTTGCTGATGTTTTAAAGATACAACTTTAGAGTTTGCGCAGATTGTAAAGAGGCTATTTACAATATAAATCAGTCGCAAGTTTCATTGCGTTATTTCTTTTGGGAACAAATTGTTTGTTATTGCGCTAAAAGAGACAACAGTCTTTTCTATTGACAACTGAAGTATATATTATTTCCAAGCTAATTAGATCTTTCAAGTGTAAAGATATTATTACTTATATTTTGTCCTAGAGTCGAGTGAAGCATTAAGAAAACTCGCAACAATAACTTTTCCTTTTCAGATCTCCCTCCCCGCAGTTCCCTTCCTAATTCCCTAATTCCCCCCATGATCACTTCAATATTCTGTGTATTTATTACAATCAGAATTGGAGGTATCGAGAGGTGGGCCCTTATATCTTCACATCAGATCCTGAGGAAGACTTCGTCTGACAGAAAGTGACACCACTGCTGATTCGGATTCTGAAGAAGAACCTGAGAGAAATCCAGATCCTGAAGATCAACAAGAAAGTCGACATCTGGAAAGTTCAAATGAAAATCAAGCATCGATTGAAAAAGATTTGGAGATTGTGATTGTAGACTCTGAAAATGATGAAGATCTGCTAGAAAAAGAAGCAGAAGAAGAGTCTGATCAAGTTGTGATTCAAGACCAGAAGAGTATTGAAAAGCAGAAAAGAAGCTCTGAAAGCAGGAACAGGAAATCTGAAACTTGGAAGTTGAAGGTAATTGAAGAAGAAGAAGACGAATTACCAAGTACCAGCTATCAAGATAGAGTTCCTAACGGAGTGAAGCTGCCGAGTAAAGAAGTACCTGAGTCCAGAATTCAAATTTCTGACAGTGAAACTGAAGTGAGTGATGAAGATTCTCAGATAAGAAATTTCAGAAAAAGGGCTTGGAGAACAGAGTGTAATGTAACTGAGCCAAAGAAGAAATTACCAAGAAAAGGTGATAACTGGCCAAGAGAAAATGAAAGCTTGAAGTTCAAATTGATAAACAGATCAAAGGAGCAAATTAATGAAATATCAAGTCAAAAAGATCCTGAAAAGAAAAGTGAAGCAGGAAAGAAAATAGAAGTCATTAGTAGTAGGGCAAAGAGAGTTGTAAAACCAAACCAGAAATATAAGTCACCTGAGTGGACTTACATAATTATTCCACCTGTAGTGGAAGTCAACAGCAGTAGTCAGGAAGAGATAGAAGACAATAGTGACAACGATTTAAGTATTTTCTATTAAAAATTTAGGGTTTTCGTTTTTGGCATGAGGCTGAAGAAATTGTGTTAGGTGATACAAGGTTGAAGAAATTGTGTTAGCTGGAAAACAAATTGTGACGCAAGGTCGAAGAAAAGTTGTTAGAAGGTGAAGTTCTAATTATATAATAAAAAAATAAAAAATTAAAAAAATTAAAATAGGGGGGTATTAGAAATTTAGAAAATTTAGACATTTGTAATTTTTGATTTTTGTTTTCTTTGCAAGACTTTGTTAAAGGAGTGAAAATGCCTTACGTATTTGTTAATAACAATTCAAGATGTTCCATTCTTAGGAGATGCTGTAAAATGTCTTTAATTTGTGTGGTCTTAATAATCTTACTTTGGTTAGTTTTAGCTGTCATTTTCCCTTTTGGATTTGACAAGGAAATGTATAAGGCTAACATGACGAGCAAAGCTTCAGTTAAACAAGACAAACATAGTGCAACAGGCAAAACTAACAGAGTTATTGATCATAGACCAGAGATTCGCCAAGATAGATCTGTTGGTGAGTTTTCTAGCAATACTTTTTCAAGACTCCTGGCTGAATATGTAAACGTCATGGAAGTCAAGGACTGTTATATTTGTGTGAAATTGCCTGCTGCTGTTTCGGAGGGAGTTACCTATAATATGCTTCCTCTTACTTATGGCATAACCTGCAGTGTAATAGCTAGCTTATTTTATCAGACTGGTCGTTTGGAGTATTACTATTTTAACCATGACGAGATTTTTGCAAACCTGAAAATTGAGAAAAGCTTAAATAAGCACAAACAGGCCAAACAGATGAGGGAATTTTTCATTGTGACAAATGAACTCACCTATGAGTATGCTTTTAGAAATAATTTGACATGTAAATTGAGAACTGAGGAAAAGTCTTTCCTGAATCTAGTTGAGGAGAGGAGAGCAATTTATAAAAGAAATGAGATGCTCAAACAGACCAAATCTAAATTTTGGCAGTTGGAGGATGAAAAGCTTAATGATAAATCATTTGAGAATGTTGCTATACACATAGACAAAACAATTAGTGGTAAATTCTGTATTAGGAGAGATAACACATTGTTCGATAACTGTTTTGTGGGTGCAAGTCATTGTGAGGACACTTATCAAAAGCATGGGGGGTTGGGGATCCAAAGGTGGCAAGGATCCAATTTTTCCTGGAATTTATTTTGTGTGTGGAGACAAAGCTTACTATAACCCCCCTGATCACTGGAATGGGACCTGTTTTGTTGGACTTGTATTTCCAAAAATATTCCATGTTGACAGAAATGCAGAAGGTTCATTTGAAATCAGCAATCATCTGAGCAGATTTAAAAGGGAAAGTTTTTCAGAAATTTTGGGAGACATTTTTGAAGCAGTTATACCTTTAGTGGGTTTAACCCTGAATGCAGGAAGAATCAGAATATTGTCCACAATTGTTGACAGGTTGTCAACTGACACAGCTAGTGGTTTCCAATTGGTGGATACTGAGCTCATTGCTATACTGTCCATGGTAATGCAGAATCGTCTTGCTTTAGACATTTTGCTAGCAAAAGAGGGAGGAGTTTGTGGCATTTTGCATGTCCAACACTGCTGTACCTATATTCCAGATAAGAGTCAGAGTATTGAGATGTATATCAAAAATATTACTGAGTTGTAATCAGAAATTGTACCCTTAGAAGAGGATGATTTTTCGGAACGGTTAACCAAAAGATTTGCAGCAATCAAAACCTGGTTTCAAGAGATTGGTGGTTCAATTCTTGGCAAAATTCTGACACCTTTATTAGTCATAGTCTTTGTGATACTGTTGTTAAAGATCAGTTGCATGTTACACAAGAGAAAGAAATACCTGAGGGAAAAGAAGAGAATATACAAGATCAGAAAGGTACAGGAGAGAGAAATAGAACTGGAAGAGTTTCGTAGAACTCAATATGAAAGTTGCAGACAAACAGCTGAGACAAGTCTTTAGAAATACTAACACAGTGAAAATCAAAACATGTTCTTCTTTGGGATAAAAATTTTGCTCAATTTTTGGGTGTGGTTTGGTGATTTTGAAATCACCAGATGAGGGAGTTGATGGAGCGAGATTTAGAAATATATTTATTTCAACTCGCGAAGTTAAACTTCCATAATAAAATAATTATACTAATGTGAATGGAGAGAATATTATTAACCAACCTAGATTAAAATTGCAGTTCATGACACACGGGAACTAATATATGTGCTCATATATGTGCCCTATGTTGCAAATGTCTGTTTGTGAAAAATAACAAACTAATCTTGTCTATTGTTTTTGTCAGAATTAAATGCGGCTGTTTTATTAATGGCATGTGCTTGTTTCTGTGTGCTCATGTTTTGTCTTTTCGTCTTTATATTGCACAAATCTGTTTGTTGCTTTATTTGCTTCTGCTAGGTAACATAGATTAATGGGTTAATAATTAGCAAAGGTGGGTGGGTAACAGAACAAACTTTATTTCTTTCATTAATCGATGTTTTGTGTTTGTTTATGCATTAGTTTTACGAATGGGCCTAAAGAAAATGGCTGGCAGTGCTGCAGCTTTCAAGACTTGACCAGAGTGAAGCCTTCACTCATGCGCAGAGTATTTTGCTGAGCTGACAACGTTTAATGCAGAAACAATTGTGGTCGAGTTGAATGTGTTCTTGGAGTCTTTGTCAAGGACAGGATGCTGTATGGCCTGCCAAGATTAGGAAGTAAAAGTTTCTCCCCGGGAAAAGTATCGTTTTGAGGAAGCAAAGAGGATGGTGAAACTAAGAACAATAAGGGCTATGATGAGGCCCCGGACTTGGTCAGGAGAGCGTGACCTAATAGTGGACTGACGTGGCTCAGCCAATAGAAAATTTGAATTGACAGTAAAAACGTGCGACAAAGATACTTTAGTTAGTTAGAAAAGGTATAAAAACTGTCCCCATGGGAGGGAGGGGGCTCTTGCTGCTCATCTTCTCCCGATTCCTGTTAGGCGTGACGTGCTGACGGACTCTTTGGAGCACGTAAGGATCAATAGGGCTAAATGACTTTTACCTTTATTCCTTTAGGCGAAGTGAGTTTTAGACAGGGAAGTTAGGGCTTAGGTGATGGAAAACTGTTTATTCTTCATTAAACATGTTATTTGATTTTGCTTTGAACTAACAGTCTAATTTGCAATTCCTCAAATAATGTTGCTTAAATAAAAAGATTCTAATAATATGCACTTTCCTTGAATAAATAGTTAATAAATAAGATTTCTGAAAAAAAAAGCTGGTCTTGTTATTTCACAGTTGTTACCATCAGCAGATCCATTTGCCTAGGTGACTTAATTAAATGCAAAGTTTTACAAAAACCATGATGAAATCGTTATACTGCAGTCGTATATAAATGTGTATATAATTTGTGAATAGGTTCATTAATTAGGTCACATGATTCAGTTGCTCAAAATATGTCACGTTAGTTTATGGGCCTATGAGTGTTTTATGATTAATGGTGAGTATTGTGGAGTTGGGTAACGTTATTATGACATATTTTCTATAGGGGCGCTGGATCACCCGAAAAGGCCTATTTTCCTTTCATTCGCGTATCCATACATTTAAATGTTTCAGACCACAGTTGATAATTAACATTTATGAGAAACAACGGAAACACAAGTAGCTAGCAAGGAAACTGAGGGGCCAATTAGGATGGCCGGCGGACTCCTAGCGGTGCTGGGACCGACTGCCAGTGGTGTGGCATTCCCGCACGCAATTAGGATGCCACTGCCACCGTGGCATACTCCATTCACAGCATTGTGGCGGGCGGTGCTCACAGCACCGCCCACCACAATGCTGGGAATGCACTGTGTGCATTGTCATGCACAAGGTGACAGGCACCGCGAGGTGCCTGCCACCATGTCCATGACAATGCAGAGGGGTACCATAGGAACCCTCCATGTGAACCCCCCAATACCCTGGGTGCCTGCAACGGGCCCCCGAAAGCAGACTCCACATGGCTTTCAATGGAGGGGTCTCTGCCATGGAAAGCCATGCTCCACTGCCCATGCTAATATGGATGGCGGTGTCTAGCAGACACCGCCACCATATATAGCCCCTTTTCCGCCTGGTCGACCGGCGGAAAACCGGCGGACGGTCTTTCGGTCCACTGGGGTACCCCCTCCATACTAATATGGCGGGGGGAAATGGATGGCGGGCGGGGAAGGATGTAGGGCGGATCGCCACCGCCATGCAGGCGGTGGCGATCCACACTACATCCTAATCGCCCCCGTAGTCTGAGGCAGAATGATTTTAGTACTGGAAAGAACATCACAAACTACTGTGCTTATAGAAATTAGACTGGAGATTTCAGTGCACTTTGCGAACCCAAAATACTCACACCCTCGTCATGCTTCTTAAGCGTTGGCAAACTTTTGCTATGTTGTTTGCAAAGTTCATATTTTTTGTGACTTTTCTCAGTGGTGGCTAGTTGATTCTAAAAGTAGTGGGGCGAAAAGTTGAGATTCAAGTTGAAGAAAACAGCAAGCACAACAAGCAAGCCAAAGTGAAATAGTAATATTCAGGAGTGGGGCCTCCCCCGAGAAGAACTTGTAAAAAATTTAAATTCACATGGTGCCTTTGTATAGCACAGACGATTTCAAGAAAATTTGCTACAAACGTTTAAAAAATGGGAGTTCAACTTGTGCATATTACAGCCCAAGTTCATCATTAGAAACAAGTCAAAATATACCACTGTCATAATACCAATTTACTTGGTTAGCAAAATTCAGCATTTGCTCAACACCACAGCTCCTTACTCTTTTTTTTTTTTTTTGCAGTTTTACATACCACACAAATGGCCCAAGGACATTAGAGTGCTTTACATGAGCACCAGATTTCATCACACAAGTTCTGATGCATGTTGTTTGGGTCCTGGGAGATCAAAAGAATTTCTCAGAATCAAAGGATGGTGGGCCAATGCCAGGACTAGAAGCTGGTTCCACAAATCCAAAGTCGGCATCTCTGGCCGTTAAGCCACATTTCCTTGTTACTCATGTGACACCTCAATGAATCCCAAGCTCCGTCCATGCTTAGGAGAGTCCTACCAGTTCAGTCCATATTTCTAGTCGGCATAGAGCAGTAAAGCAGAGGGCTCCTGCCCTCACTTGGTCGGTACATGACTAATCTGATAAGTACAGATCTGTCTGTTCAGCAGAGCTCCATTAATTGGCGGCCCACACAAACAAGTGGGGGGCGTGTTGAGCCGTCGCAGAGACTCGAACCTAGCTTCCCAGTTCCGAAGTCGGAAACTCCGGCTTTTATGGTACAAACCTTAATGCTTGTTACGTAAAAAGTGTAGGTTTTTTTCAACAGTTCCTTAGGTCTAGTCCAAACCCATTTCTAACTGTGCCTGGGGTGGTGCCACAGGATAATAAAGGGACCTTTCACCTGACATCCAAAGCACCTCTCCGGAGTTGAAGCTTCTGCAGTGTCAGTTCGGCATGCTCGCTGATCTCAGCCAGTAAGTCACCCAGTGGCGGTCGATACAAATAAAAAGTGGTAGGTGGGTGGGGCGCAGGAGGGGAGCACGGGGGCGTTACCAATAATTAAATATTAGACTTACCTGATGCTGCCAGCCGCCTCGCACCTCGGTGCTCCACTGCTCTCCTGCTCCCAGCAGTCCCTGAGACACATCACACACTCCACAACCAATCGAGACGCTACTCTCATGCTATACCTAGCATCAGAGCAGTGTGCGGATTGGCCTGAGCAGACAGGTTTGACGCTTGCTCAGGCGCAGGGAGTCTGTGCTGTTTATCCTCCCGGCTGTGCAATACAGCTGGGTTGGAGAAACCTAAGTGTTCATGTCTGTTTGGCCTGCCTAAGAAGGCGGGCCAAACAGACATGCGCACTTGTAGCAGTGCGTAGCACTCATCATCCCAGCCTCCAAGTGTCAATCAGAAGGGCCTGGCCCTGCCCCACCCTTGAATTGGCATACTTGGCAAAGCAAGAAAAAATAGAATGATAATATATTTTATTATCATTTTATTTTTCCTTTATGCACTACTCAGAAAGCAGTGGGGCACCGTTCCTCCGCCTTGACGGAGGAGCCGTCAGTGAAGTCGCCTGGGGGTCAGAATGGCAGGCAGCAGAAGCTCTAAGCAATGAAGAACGGACTATCTGGCGCTTCCCATGGCCTCTTCATTGGGAGAGAGTGACTGGGGACGAGGCTGACAATGTAAAGCGATTGGGTACACCGCTTAGAAGCAAAGGCATGACTTTTCGAGGCCATGTCTCAATACAAATAAAGGGCACGTGTAGATGCAAACGGGAGGACAGTAGTATGCACAAGTGTCTCGAGCACTCTGGCCAGCCCGGCTTAACACACATGCTGAGTTCTTATAGACGGAGCTGCAGGTCTGCTCCCCCAGCCTGCCCTCTCAGCAGCAAAACCATTTGGTGGGTGGAGCCTGCTCCCGTTCAGTGTATGCCACCGACTCCTCTCTATTACTGGCCTCCTTTTCCCAGACTTTTCAAACTGTCTGTCACTCTGTGGTCCTAACCATGCCTTGGGCCTTTTCAGCCCACACCCCTGGGCGAACATATGAAGCCAAGCAAAAAATTGAACAAATTGCCACGCCTACCACTCTGACATCATAATGCCGGCTTCTGCCTCGAGGGCGAGTCAGACCATACGCCCGGCCCTGCACATGTGTAAATAACCCCTGATCTTCAACTAATACTGAAACGTTGTTTTTCATCACGATTTAGTTCTGTGTTGAGCATCTGACTGGCATGCCCCTTATGCTCCTGCCTCCTCCCACATAAATGGTAGGGCACCACCCCCCTGCAAATTACTACCAGCCACCCCTGGATTTTCTGTTTATTTACGGTAAATACCTGGGTTTTGAAGGTCAGGGTTTTATACTGCACTTCTAGTGAAGTGGATATTTTTGGTAATACATTTTAATAGGTAAAAGTTATTCTTGTGGTAGATGGTGTTAAATGTTTTGAATTGCGATTTCAAGCCCGCAAATATAATAAGAATTGGCAAAACCAATAAGCCTGTCATTGGCAGCCAGCCTTTTGGCTTGGTCAATGCTCATTTTATTTTATCATGGTTTTTGTAAAACTTTATTGTTGGGGGAGCAGCCGGGGCCTTGCCAATTAAAAAACACAAATGTCTAAAAGCACAAATATTTTTTTAGTCTAAAAAAATCACATATTGCTATAGCTGTTAGTGGCACTGAAGATAATTATTTTTATGTGGATCTGCTCTTTTGAAACAACGCAAAGCCACCACCCACAGTGAAGTTAGCCAATGGCTGAACTGGGCTGACTCGCTGCCTCATGCTGTATGCTACAGCGGATAGAAGAAAAACGTGAATGACGCAGAAACAGTAATTGTTAAAGATGCTGGGCGAAAGCCCTTATAATTAAGTATTTTATACATAAAATTTTAATAAAATCAGAAATGACCTAAAAAGCATATACATTTCAGTGGTGTTTATGTGCAGGTTGAAACAATTCTCACTGTGGTTTTATTTACAGTGCTGTCATTGTGACACACAACCAACAGTACAGGTAATAGGCAATCCCTGTAGAAGCTTAGCCCCACCAGTGCTTAATTTGAGCAGGTGTTTCCTGTGCTCTGCACTGGCACTTAATTCTCAACGCTGGCACTTATTGCATTCTACCACTTGGTGGTACAGTTTGCCTAATTTTGAGGTGAGCATAACAACAGAGTGTTTAATTATTCAAAATACATGAACAAATAATAATACATACCACCTAGGCCCTTCTTATAGCTTCAGGTGGCCTGGCATAGTCTGAATTGTGACACTTGTAGGACTGTGATGGTTAGTAGTTGTGTTGGTACTGGTATTGGCTGCACTGGTAGGGGCAATGGGTTTTGCAAGCTTCATTGGCCTCCTGAGAAGGGCAGTGGCACTGACTTGTTAACAAACAATACACAATTGAAGGTGTGGGGTCCTACTACTGACCAACCTGGACCTCAATAGTCAAGCAACAGAACCAAGTGGTAGATCAGGAAAGTTAAAGACAGAGTACGTAACTACACAGCCAATGAGTACCGAGCAGCCAAGGGTTTAAATATTACCCAACAACTTACGTATTTTTTGAAAAAAACTTTTGTATTATTTCATAAGCAAAATGGCATCACTCACGAATCTGACCTGACCGGCAGACTCTAACAACCGAGGACTCCTACCCCAGAAGGTTTGAACTGACAGCGAGAGATTGATTCCCGCCCAGACGCTACAAAACAGACTGTGGCCCGTTTCCTTCGTACAGCGCAGAGCCTGTGCAGCCTTCTTAATACACAGAAAAGAGAATGTGAGTCCTCGCAGACTATCACAGATCGCCTTTGGCGCCCCTGGTTCCGGCACCTTTGACACCGCATCCAGAATAATTCCAGTGGTCCTTCCCCTTCTCTCCACGCAGACAATGTTTGGCTGAGAAGGTACATCTTCACCCAGTCCTCGTCCTGAGGAGAACCTAGACTAAACAAGGTTCGAAACGCGTTGACCCCCAGCCTGTGTCAAGAACTAAGGGTGCAGCTAGGGACTAATTCATACCACTCTCGTGGGCCCTTTCTGCAATTTCTTATAATTCACTAATCACAGGTGTTGTGTGACAGGCAGGCTATTTCATCCCAGTTCCGCCCTGTTCACATTTTTTATCAAAGGACTGGCTTTGTTTTTCTAATGATCTGTATGTAAAAAAAGTGTTCAATTTGCAACCTTGTGCTTTTGAATTTATATCGCAGACAATAGTCGGTGTCATCACAATAATTTGATTATATGCTTGTTCACTATCTCTGTAAGTGTATGTTGCTTTTACTGCAATATTTTTGTACATATTTGTATATATTCTTTCATGTTTTTGTACTAACTGTTGTGATGGAGTGTCTATTTGATGCCATTTTGCTTATGAAATAATACAAAAGTTTTTTTCAAAAAATACGTAAGTTGTTGGGTAATATTTAAACCCTTGGCTGCTTGGTACTCATTGGCTGTGTAGTTACGTACTCTGTCTTTAACTTTCCTGATCTACCACTTGGTTCTGTTGCTTGTTAACAAACAAAGCACTGTGCCTGATGTTCAAAGCCATTTTACAGTCACAAACCCTGTAATTCTTAAAAACCAAAGGTTTGTGACCACAAAGCTGCTTTTTGCTATCTTCTGAACTCATTTTCCAAGGTTTAGAATCATTTCCATCTTACAAAAATGGGTTTACCGACTTATTACGATTCACAATTTGGAATGGGAATGTATTGTGATTCGAAAAGTTGTGTATCAATGGTTTGCACCCAGGTCCTGGAGATCTGGTGTGATGTTCCGAACTTTGGACACTCTGAGAATGGACCCTGCAGTCAGGTATCTGCTAAGCTACATTTGAAGAATACAACAGTACCTCTGTCTACCATTTGGTCTACATGAGCGTAAGCGTCTCAGAGTCAGTGTCAACTTGGCTGAAGTAGGTGGTGGCTGTCTCCCCAATGGTCTTCGCCAAACTCTATGGGGTCTTATGAACACACTGCCCAACAAAATTAAGAGGTAGTGACTTTCTGTTGTGTAGTCAGGCTCCTTGCTAGTTAAGAATTCATGATTTAGCCTTGAAATCTATAAGCTGCACACACCCCAGTCATATCAGGTGGGTGCCACTGGCACCTGGAATGCCACCAGCGAGTTGATGGATCCCTGGGTAGAGCTGCCCCATTCTCCGACGTCACCATGTGGGAGCATTTACACCGAATCACCAGTTTGTTATGCTTTCTAGGTGTTTTGCCACTGTGGCAGCAAACCATTGTGAGACTGACTTGATGTGATGGTGCGAATGTGTGACGTGACAGCACAAACATTTACAACGCATGCCTTTACAACGCAGTTTTTACATCGCCACAGCCATTACAACGTATGATTTTACAACGCATGCCATCACAACGCATTTTTAGAAACTACATTTACAACGCAATCCATTACAATGCATACCACTACAACACATACAACTTTTAGGGCAACAGTAGGGTAAGTGTTGGATAGTGTAGGGCTAAAAATTACTATTCCCACTCCAGTGAGTGCAACAGTAGGGTAAGTGTTGGATAGTGTAGGGGTAAAAATTACTATTCCCACTCCAGTGAGTGCAACAGTAGGGTAAGTGTTAGATAGTGTAGGGATAACATTTACTATTCCCACTCCAGTGAGTGCAACAGTGGGGTAAGGTTGGATAGTGTAGGGTTATAAATTACTATTCCCCATTACTTATCTTATGATGGGTTTAATGGCATGTGTTGTAGTGACATGCGTTGTAGTGACATGTGTTGTAATGACATGCGTTGTAGTGACATGCGTTGTAATGGCATGCGATGTAAAGGATGTTGCGTTGTAATGACTGCGTTGTAAAGGTAATGCGTTGTAATGACTGCGTTGTAAAGGTTGTTTACCGATGGTGCACATGCACTGCCCACCCAAGCAGGGATCTGTCATCTTATATGCACTGGGTCAAACGGCATGTCTTGCCGTGATGCATGCCGGGTGGGCATAACAATGCTCGACGATAAGGCATCTTAAAGGCATACACATTCTACCAGGCTGCACATGTTTCACAATACTGTACAACTAGCCGCCTCCTGTAGACGTGGAATATTGGTTATCCATGTCTTTCTTTGTCTGAAAGCGCCTGAACAGAGGAAGGTGTGGTCAGTGCTTCCAACTTTTCACCCCTTTGTTTAAAGTAAATTTTGTTTGGGAGAAAGGTAAACAAGTTCCAATTACCGACCCCATGTTTACCTCTATTGCAAAACTCATTATGCGAAACAATAGGTAAAGTGGATATGAAAATAATTTGAGAATTTTCGATTTTAAGTGTTGAAGTACATTCTGAAAAGATCTAGCTGTGCTGTAACCAAGCCTAGAACAAATAGTTACCAAGCAACACCTCTACATGGAATGCAATGCGTTCAGTATCTTAAGCCTAAAATTGCTCATGACTCATATTATTAAGGTAAAAATTGAGAAAAACATGCTCTCTTGCTTGCGTACCCTAGTTTGTTTTTCAATTTCTGAAGCCACTGATTTATAATGTGTGAAGTAAAATTCAGGATAATCATGGAATGCAGTTCAAAATAACAGAAGTAAGACAGTAAAACACAAAGTTCTTAGAACTCTTAAAAAAAAACAGAATACAAAATAGAGTAGAACAGGTAAGGAACTTACCCACAGACCACAAAAATCTCTATAAATCTTACATCTAAGTTGCTAATTACTTTTTGGGCAGAGGTATTTGGCAAGCTGGTGGAGGTGACGTGTATACCATTGCTACTTACCCCATTGTAAGGCCTGCTTGGGATAATTCCAAAGGTACAGACTAAAAAGATGCAGCATATGTTTCTTAGAGTGATGCTAGTGTTGCCGCGGAGGTGCGTAGCAATGAAATGAAGGGTACACAGTGGAGTGGTGTGGCTCACTGGTTAGAGGCGGCAGAAGCAGGAGTTGGCCCGGGACCAGGGTTCAATTCCCGACGCGGCAGGGACGTGGACCAGGTTCAGCGGACTCGTTAATTCTCGCCTCGGTGCCAACTCTAACCAGGGGTCCCACTCGGCAACTCTGGGCATTAGCTTGCCTAATCTCCACAACGGCCCCATCAATGCCGGGGATGCCTGGCTTCACCTTGGGTACTCCCAGTAGGGACCATCCCACAGGGAAAGCCAGGACGGGTTCCCCAGCGGTATACCGCGCCAGGATACTCCGGTAGTAATTGAGCGCGTTACAAAACAGCTTATAACATAACATAACAGTCAAAATATCGAGTTGTAAATATCGACCTACACAAATATCGAGTTAGAAATATCGAAGGTAAAGAATATCGATGTCAACAATATCGTTGGACAGAATATCGACACTAAGGTAAGTAATATCGTTTTTTTTATATCGATGTAAGTAATATCGAAGTCAGTAATATCGATATCAAACATATCGATGTTAGTAATTTCGATGTTACTAATATCGATATTTGTACTATTGTTATGTATTTTAATATGTATTTAATATGTATGTGTTCTATGTTTTTTGTTAAGTATTTTACTTGTTTTAAGTTATATGTGAACTATTTTTATATATTTATAATGTTATTTTTAAGTCAATGTTATGTTTTATTACCGGAGCTGGTTGTGGGTTTATAGGGGAATAGGGTGGGAAGTAATTTAAATATATTAAATTAATTATAATTTTTTAGGAATTATAAATTAATTTTTATTATTTTTTGCGTTTAAGTTCTGTAGCGGGTAGTGGGTTTATAGGGGAATTGGGTGGGAAGTATTTTAATTGTAATTAAGTAATGAATTATTTTTAATTATTGGCATTGATAAATTATGTATTTTTAATTAATTATTCATTAACAATTAATAATTTTAATTGTTAATTAATTGTTTAATTGGTAATTAATTTTTCTAATTAATTTATTTAATTGGTAATTAATGTTTGTAAATGGTAGTTAATGTTTTTACTTGGTAGTTAATGTTTTTAATTGGTAATTAATGTATTTAATTTGTAATACATTTTTCTAATTGGTAATTAATTTATTTAATTGGTAATTAAACCTTTTTTATTTGAAATTATTTGTAAATGATTGGTAATTAATGTGTTAGAAAAAGTCATTTATGCTATACAAATAATGTTATTGTTTATTTTTTAATTGGTAATCAATTATTAATAATAATTTTTTGATTTTTACAGTATTTTATTGCTTAATATTTCTTATTTGGTAACTATTATGTTTTAATTAATATTTGTTGTTAATTTATTGTTAATTATTTATTCAAACCTATATTTTTGTAATATTAATTTGTATTTTGAAATGATGTTTAGGTTTTTAAAAATGTAAATATTCATACATTTAAATATAAAAATTATTTCTAAGTATGTTATATTTAATTTTCATGGTATCCAATTCTTTACTTACTGTTGTACTCTCTGGAGTGGGAATAGTAATTTTTACCCCTACGCTATCCAACGCTTTCCCTACTGTTGCACTCTCTGGAGTTGGAATAGTAATTTTTACCTCTACGCTATCCAACGCATTCCCTACTGTTGCACTCTCTGGAGTTGGAATAGTAATTTTTACCCCTACGCTATCCAACGATGTCCCTACTGTTGCACTCTCTGGAGTGGGTATAGTAATTTTTAGCTACCCGCTATCCAACGCTTTCCCTACTGTTGCACTCTCTGGAGTTGGAATAGTAATTTTTACCCCTACGCTATCCAGCGCTTTCCTACTGTTTCACTCTCTGGAGTTGGAATAGTAATTTTAACCCCTACGCTATCCAACGCTTTCTCTACTGTTGCACTCTCTGGAGTTGGAATAGTAATTTTTACCCACCCGCTATCCAACGCTTTCCCTACTGTTGCACTCTCTGGAGTGGGAATAGTAATTTTGACCCACCCGCTATCCAGCGCTTTCCCTACTGTTGCACTCTCTGGAGTGGGAATAGTAATTTTTACCCCTACGCTATCCAACTCTTTCTCTACTGTTGCACTCTCTGGAGTTCGAATAGTAATTTTTAACCCACCCGCTATCCAGCGCTTTCCCTACTTTTGCACTCTCTGGAGTGGGAATAGCAATGTTTACCCTTACGCTACCCAACGCTTTCCCTAATGTTGCACTCTCTGGAGTGGGAATAGTAATTTTTACCCACCCGCTATCCAACGCTTTCCCTACTGTTGCACTCTCTGGAGTTGGAATAGTAATTTTTACCCCTACGCTATCCAACGCTTTCCCTACTGTTGCACTCTCTGGAGTGGGAATAGTAATTTTTACCCCTACGCTATCCAGCGCTTTCCCTACTGTTTCACTCTCTGGAGTTGGAATAGTAATTTTTACCCCTACGCTTTCCAACGCTTTCCCTACTGTTGCACTCTCTGGAGTGGGAATAGTAATTTTTACTCCTACGCTATCCAACGCTTTCTCTACTGTTGCACTCTTTGGAGTTGGAATAGTAATTTTTACCCCTACGCTATCCAATGTTTTCTTCACTGTTCCACTCTCTGGAGTGGTAATAGTTATTTTTATTTTTATGCTATACAATGTTTTCCCTAATTTTGTATTTTCTGGAGTGGGAATAGTAATTTTACATTTTACGCTATCCAATGTTTTTAATACTGTTGTTTTTTTGGACTTTAAATAGTATTTTTATTTAATATTTAGAATCAATTTAGATAATGTATTATGTTATTATTTAAAAAATATTGAAAGTATATTTAATTTTTTTAATTTATTAAAAATAATTATTTAATTTTTTATGTAATTATTTTATGTGTGGAGATCTATTTGTAATTTATATTATTTTTAAACAATTTATAAGTAATTAAAGCAATTATTAAAATGTATTATTAAGTAAATATATATTATATATTTTACATATGTGTTTAATTAGTGTTATATTATTACATATTTATTATTTATTAATTTTAAACATTACTAAATATTTTTAACAATGTTTTTTTATTTATAATTATTATTTACTTTATTTTACACATTATATTTTAACAGATATAAAACGATATTTGTAATTACGATATTTTTAACATCGATATTTTTGTTTCGATATTTTTGTACTTACCATGTTGTAGATAGGATGTCGATATACTTGCCTTCGATATTCCAGCGTCCATGTTTCTGTAGGTCGATATTTTGTCTGTCGAAATTCTGTCATAGATTCGAAATGAAGGAGTCCAGGGGGTCCCAGTATGTTATTGTGGGTCAAAGATGTACTTGAGCGGGCAGTAGCAGAAGAAACACATATTAAATTGACGTGGAAGGATGAGAAGGTCGCAGAAGACCTGGAAGTGTGGGCGGAGGTGTTTGCGGTCACCAGAGAACCACCTAGAATGCTTGAATTAAACTCAGTCACTGGTAATTACTCATGCCATATACCAATCCACTGTTATTCTGCACGCCATGCCACCTCAGTTTGGACCCAGTGATAAGCAAATCATTCTTGGCCCTGCTCCCATGGGATTAGTTTAGCCGAACTGCCAGTCTAGGTCCTCCATGCAGGGTTGGATGGGGAAAGCAATCAGTCGGGCATTGGGCGATGTGCCGGTGCCTTAGGGTCATCTGTGGGCCATTTTATTAGGGCCTTTGTGAACCGCACCACAGAAACTTACTGTTTTGTCACTCTAAAGTGTTGCCAGTATCATGGGCACACTCCCCTACCATGCTGTCAAATTGAGGCTGAGGGCCCGGTGTTGTTCCCAGGTGTTGTTCTGGCCCTTAGGGCATTCTCACCTCTGCCCCCTACCACGTGTGTCCGACCCAGCCCAGAAGCAGTGTCACTCCCCCTCTCTGCCATCACTTTCAGGCCATGACGGGTGTGGGGAGGGTGGAAGTATGCAGGGACCTCGCAGGGGGCCATTCTCACCTAAGCCCCCCCCCTGGAGTAGCAGCATCAGTAGTGTACTTTTCTTTACCCCTCTCCCCTGCCAGGTCATACCCTGAGGCTGCAGTGGGTTGGTGAGGGGGGTAGTAAGAGAAGTAGCTTTGCTAGGGGCCAGGTGTTGTCACTTTGGTCCCATTGTCTTTTATGCCTTGGTGGGGGCAGGAGAGGGGTGTTTGCATGGGGCTCGCTCTGAGGTCACCTTTCCCAGAGGGAAAAAAAAACATGGGATGTAGTCTTATGGTCTCAGAGCTGCTGACCTTGGAACTGGGGAAGTACGTTCAAGTTCTGGTATCAGCTCAGCATCCAGTGATTCTGGAAAAATCACTTAATCTCCCTACCTAAAATAAAAATGAATTTGATTTTTAGCAATGTAGCTGGTGCTTATGGTAATTGTTCCATTTACCTTGGACCGAGTTCATGCTATGCATAGCTAAAAAATATATATTGACCATGTGGGAATGTAGCCCACATTTTTAGGGCTCGCCTGCTGATGTGCATGCGCATAGCTGGCGAAGCTCTATAGTGGCTTATCCAGAGTTTAACCACTGGCGATTCCATGCAGTGCATGTGCTTTTTAGGTCATTGCGCAAGCGCAAGCCCTAAAACGCGCATGCACAATGCCACCAGCCGCCTGCCTGCCTGCCTCGCATTACCACATCAAAGGCAGCCCAGCCTCCCCTCCCACAAGCTTCTCAGCGTGCGCTCATCCCCTAATTATTCACGGCCGGCCGGCCGTAATTTCAGTTTCACGGCCGCAAGACCGTGTCTCTTTTTATGCTCTCTGATGCTTGTTTTAAACTGTTTTGCTCGTGGTGCTCGTGTTTCCAGTCTCTACTAAAGAAAAATACCCACATTTCTTCGTTCAGCTTCCACCTACCACTTCTCAGTGTTGCTGCCCGCCGTTGCTTCTCTGCTGCTTGCACTGTGATTTAGGATTTCTTTAATTTATTTTACATGTTTTGCTCGAGTCGCTTCCTTTCTGCTCCCACCCAGCACTTCTTTACCTCCCTACCATCTCCGCTTGTTTAAAGAATAGGCTCCTTTCAGCATTTTATTTATTTAAAATGTTTTGCTTGTATATTTGATACCTAAATATTGTGTTTCACAAACCATTGTCACCACATTTTGCCGGTAACGTATGCCTTTATTTCACCTACCACTTCTCCGTGTTGCTGCCCGCCGTCACTTCTCTGCTGCTCGCACATTGATTTAGGATTTCTTTTCATTAATTTAAAATGTTTTGCTCCAGATGCTTCCTCTATGCTCTCACCCAGCACTTCTGTGTCTTGCTGCCCTGCCCCACACCCCTCCCCACCGTCTCTGCTTGTTTAAAGAGTAGGCTCTTTCCCGCGTTTTATTTATTTAAACAGTTTTGCTCGTATGTTTGATACCCAACTCTTGTTTTTCCCAATCCATTGTCACCACATCTTGCCGGGAACGTATGCATTCATTTTATCTGCCTGAGGTCATGAGACTTAAATTATGCATATGTTTAATTCAAATATTTGATATACATTTTACTGTGTAATTTCATTGTTTGGTTAGCAGTAGCTGTCACACAGCTCCACCGAGGCACCCACCACACAGCTCCACCGATGCACCCACCACACAGCTCCACTGATGCACCCACCACAGAGCTCCACCGATGCACCCACTACAGAGCTCCACCTATGCACCCACCACAGAGCTCCACCTATGCCCCCACCACAGAGCTCCACTGATGCAGCCACCACACAGCTCCACCGACAAAGCTCCACCGATGCACCCACCACACAGCTCCACTGATGCACACACCACCCAGCTCCACTGATGCAACCACCACACAGCTCCACCGACACAGCTCCACCGATGCACCCACCACACAGCTCCACCGATGCACCCACCACCCAGCTCCACTGATGCAACCACCACACAGCTCCACCGACACAGCTCCACCGATGCACCCACCACACAGCTCCACCGATGCACCCACCACCCAGCTCCACTGATGCAACCATCACACAGCTCCACCGACACAGCTCCACCGATGCACCCACCACACAGCTCCACCGATGCACCCACCACCCAGCTCCACTGATGCAACCACCACACAGCTCCACCGACACAGCTCCACCGATGCACCCACCATACAGCTCCACCGAGGCACCCACCACAGAGCTCCACTGATGCAGCCACCACACAGCTCCACCGACACAGCTCCACCGATGCACCCACCACACAGCTCCACCGATGCACCCACCACCCAGCTCCACTGATGCAACCACCACACAGCTCCACGGACACAGCTCCACCGATGCACCCACCACACAGCTCCACCGATGCACCCACCACCCAGCTCCACTGATGCAACCACCACACAGCTCCACCGACACAGCTCCACCGATGCACCCACCACACAGCTCCACCGAGGCACCCACCATACAGCTCCACCGATGCACCCACCACACAGCTCCACCGATGCACCCACCACACAGCTCCACCGATGCACCCACCATACAGCTCCACCGATGCACCCACCACACAGCTGCACCGATGCAGCCACCACACAGCTCCACCGATGCAGCCACCACACAGCTCCACCGATGCAGCCACCACACAGCTCCAACGATGCAGCCACCACACAGCTCCACCGATGCAGCCACCCCACAGCTCCACCGATGCAGCCACCACACAGCTCCACCGATGCAGCCACCACACAGCTCCACCGATGCAGCCACCATACAGCTCCACCGATGCACCCACCACACAGCTCCACCGATGCAGCCACCACACAGCTCCACCGATGCAGCCACCACACAGCTCCACCGATGCAGCCACCACACAGCTCCACCGATGCACCCACCACACTGCTCCACCGATGCAGCCACCACACAGCTCCACCGACACAGCTCCACCAATGCACCCACCACACAGCTCCAACGATGTACCCACCACACAGCTCCACGGATGCACCCACCACACAGCTCCACCGATCCAGCCACCACACAGCTCCACCGACACAGCTCCACCGATGCAGCCACCACACAGCTCCACCGATGCAGCCACCACACAGCTCCACCGATGCAGCCACCACACAGCTCCACCGATGCACCCACCATACAGCTCCACCAATGCACCCACCACACAGCTCCACCGATGCAGCCACCACACAGCTCCACCGATGCAGCCACCACACAGCTCCACCGATGCAGCCACCACACAGCTCCACCGATGCAGCCACCACACAGCTCCACCGATGCACCCACCACACAGCTCCACCGATGCAGCCACCACACAGCTCCACCGACACAGCTCCACCGATGCACCCACCACACAGCTCCACCGATGCAGCCACCACACAGCTCCACCGACACAGCTCCACCGATGCACCCACCACACAGCTCCACCGATGCACCCAGCTCCACTGATGCAACCACCACACAGCTCCACCTACACAGCTCCACCGATGCACCCACCACACAGTTCCACCGATGCACCCACCACACAGCTCCACCGATGCACCCACCACACAGCTCCACCGATGCAGCCACCACACAGCTCCACCGACACAGCTCCACCGATGCACCCACCACACAGCTCCACCGATGCACCCATCACCCAGCTCCACTGATGCAACCACCACACAGCTCCACCGATGCACCCACCACACAGCTCCACCGATGCACCCACCACCCAGCTCCACTGATGCAACCACCACACAGCTCCACCGACACAGCTCCACCGATGCACCCACCACACAGCTCCACCGAGGCACCCACCATACAGCTCCACTGATGTACCCACCACACAGCTCCACCGCTGCACCCACCACACAGCTCCACCGATGCACCCACCATACAGCTCCACTGATGCACCCACCACACAGCTCCACCGATGCACCCACCACACAGCTCCACCAATGCACCCACCACACAGCTCCACCGATACAGCCACCACACAGCTCCACCGATGCAGCCACCACACAGCTCCACCGATGCACCCACCACACAGCTCCACCGATGCAGCCACCACACAGCTCCACCGATGCAGCCACCACACAGCCCACCAATGCAGCCACCACACAGCTCCACCGATGGACCCACCATACAGCTCCACCGATGCACCCACCACACAGCTCCACCGATGCACCCACCACACAGCTCCACCGATGCACCCACCACACAGCTCCACCGATGCACCCACCACACAGCTCCACCGACACAGCTCCACCGATTCACCCACCACACTGCTCCACAGATGCACCCACCACACAGCTCCACCGAAGCACCCACCACACAGCTCCACCGAAGCACCCACCACACAGCTCCACCGATGCACCCACCACACAGCTCCGCCAATGCACCCACCACACAGCTCCGCCGAGGCACCCACCACACAGCTCCGCCGATGCACCCACCACACAGCTCCGCCGAGGCATCACCACACAGCTCCACCGATGCACCCACCACACAGCTCCACCGATGCTCCGACTAAGCTCCACCAATGCACCTACCACACAGCTCCACCAATGCACCCACTAAGCTCCACCAATGCACACACCACTCAGCGCAACCACAGCATCACTCAGCGCAACCACAGCATCACTCAGCACTACCACAGCATCACTCAGCGCAACCACAGGATCACTTAGCGCAACCACAGCATCACTGGTTCAAATATGTTCTTTCAATGTTTCAAGCTGTTTTCAAGCTTTCACGCTTTATTACAAATCACAAAAAGATGGTAATATTTCACTTCTGTTCTTGGATTTTCGTCACAATAAAAAACACTGAACATAATCTTCACAAAAGGTATTTACAAAAGTTTAAGCTATTGCCATTACAAATTAAAAAAATTATTTAAGTATTAATTATTTTAAAAAATTAAAAGCCATTGTTATTTGTAATATCAATACATCTAAGTCACGTAAATACAAAACATGTTGCATTACAAATGCTATAGGTGTCACATTTGCGAAAGTTATAACTATTGGCATTGTAAATGACAAAGTTATTAATTTAGCTATTTTAAAAAATAACACATAAATAAAATAAAAAATGTTTATAAGACCAATAGCTCAAACTTTTCTAATGCGAGCCCTATTGCATTTCCAATGCTTGTTTTGGGAGTGGCCGGGCCTAATTGTGATCCCAATCCAACCCTGCTTCCATGAACAGGAGCACAAGCAACCCAGGTCTGGTTTCGCTATTATTAGAGCATGTCAACCAGGTATAGTTTGGTTTCAGAGGCACAGTGAGCATCTGCCCCACATCTGGGCATACCTGTCCCACTTAGGTTGATACGCTGAAGGATACAAAAAAGTGATGGATGGCACACTTGAATTAATCTCAGTCACTGGTAATTACTCCACCACATCCCAATCCATTGTTATTTTTCACACCATGCCACCTTGGTTTGGCCCTAGCCATATGCAAATATGTCTAGACCCTGCTCCAGTGGGAAAAGCCCAGCCCGAACTTCCAAGCCAGGTCCTCCCTGAACCGGAACACAAGCAACACAGGACTAGTTTCCCTCTTATTACTCTTATTACTTCTATTCCCATGGACCACCTGTGCAGGGGCAAGGGAGTCATCGGACTCATTCATATCGCAGTGGTTCCAAAACAATTGCATATACCTGATGTCCTATCACCCACTCCCATCAAATACATAACATTCCTAGGCAACAAGGGACTTTATCGAAAATGAAGTCCTATATATAAGACAAAAATTACCGCAACAGCTCAGTGTACCAGAGAGGAAAAGCTGTTAAAATTGTATCAGTTTATGTATATAAAAGTTAAAACATTACGGCATAACCCTACATGGAAATGATTGTACACAATATAAAAAAATTATGACATAAACATCCATGAAAATCATTATACATGAAGTGAGGGCCAAATGAAGTTTCAATTGTCTCACATATATAAAAAGAATCAATTACTTATTGACAAAAATAAAAATCAGTTACAATAAAACCAATTACAGGTGGCCACGACATAATGTCATTCATAGAATTACATTATATCGTAGCCACCTGTAATTGGCCCTCATTTCATGCATAATGATTTTCATGGATATTTATGTCATAATTTTTTAAGATTGTGTACAATCATTTTCATGAAGGGTTATGTCGTAATGTTTTAACTTTTATATAAATAAACTGATACAATTTTAACTACTTTTCTTGTCTGGTACACTGAGCTTTTGCGCTAATTTTTGTCTTATATATAGGACTTCATTTTTGATAAAGTCCCTTGTTGCCTAGGAATGTTATCTATTTGATGTTTGTTTCCCTGTCCTAGGAACTTCAACCACGTTCAGGGGGTCCCATTTTTTGTGATACTATCACCCACTCCCACCATCTTTCCGACCCCACAAACACATTTTTTTAAAACTGGCATTCTGCCACCCTTCTCTACCAGCCTTAGTTATATATATATATATATATATATATATATATATATATATATATATATATATATATATATATATATATATATATATATATATATATATATATATATATATATATATATATATATATATATATATATATATATATATATATATATATATATATATTCACTGAAAAAACCATAGGTTATAGACCATATATAGTTAGGAATTAGCATTTAGAAAACCTTATTTTACTCACACAAAACCATTGAAATTCCATATATAGTTAGTTGCACTAACTATATATCGCGCACCCGCAATCCACTGCTGATGATGTCACATATTACATCATTCATGACATGGTCAGTGACATCACTGATGACATCACTGATGACATCTCAAATGACATCACTGATGACAACATCCAGTGATTATGTGTTTCTGTAAAGTTTAAATATGTTTTACATATTGAAGAATGAGTGGATGTATAAGTGTCTGAATGAAGGTTTTAGTAGGTGCGTGATTGACTGTATGAGTGAGTGATTAAATGCGTCTTACTAAATGCACGGGTTAGTGACTAAACTGTCTGAAAGTGTGCATCAGTATGTCTGTTGTTGTGCAAGCTGCTGCATGTGTTGATCAGTAGCTATATAAGTAGCTATATGGGTTATTGATTGGTTGCACAAGTATTTGTATGGGAGACTGAGTGTGTGTATGGCTGGCTGGGAGGTGTGTGACTCTGTGCAGATCAATGTGTACTTGTATCAGTGATTCTATAAGAGAGTAAGTATGTGTTAGTATATGTTTGAAAATGTAAGGTACTCTATGTTTAACTGTGTAGATTAGAAAATGGAAGTGTGATTGATTCTTTACAGGACTGACTAGGTGTGTGAGTAACTCCATGGATGAGTGGCAGAGTGTGAGTGTCTGTATAGGTGTATGAGTGCATATGATAGTGTTGTAAAGATGAATGATTGTATGTATGAATGATTGTATGGGTGAATGAGTGAATGTGTGTGTAGACGTAGGAATCAGTGAGTGCGTATGTAGTAACTAGTATTGGTGTGTCAATGGTTTCAAAAATTATACTCTGTATTTAACACTGGGTGTAACAGGGGTTATATTAAAGTGTGAGGAGATGCATTGTATTGTCACATTAATGATATCATCATTGATGTGACCATTGATGTCAAATGAGATATCATCAGTGATGTCATTTGAGATGTCATCAGTGATGTCATCAGTGATGTCACTGACCATGTCATGAATGATGTAATATGTGACATCATCAGCAGTGGATTGCGGGTGCGCGATATATAGTTAGTGCAACTAACTATATATGGAATTTCAATGGTTTTGTGTGAGTAAAATAAGGTTTTCTAAATGCTAATTCCTAACAATATATGGTCTATAACCTATGGTTTTTTCAGTGAATTTCATTGGTTTTTTAACAGCTAATATCTGTAGCTGTAAAATGTATTCTTCTTTAAATCCAAAAATATATTTTATATGTTTATTAATAATTTTTTTTTTTTATATATTTTTTTCTTCGTTCCCGCTTCGCGAATCGGGAAACTTCCCGTTAGCTGACCTTGATGCCGCGAAATAGACCGCGAGCCGGTAAACGTTTCTTTATCGCAACTGCCGCGTTAGAAAACAACATCGTGACGCCTCCCGTCCACATGACGTTTCGCGTTGTCGCGTGATACGTCATATGACGTGCTACGTTAGCGAACTGGTACGCGAAGCGAGGCGCAAAGCGCAGGTTTCTGGAAGCAAACCGGGAGGCCCTGCAAAGCGCGTAACGTAAACACAGCAGGTCATGTGACTTGGTAATAACACTTTTCATTGGTTCATTTCACTTTTGGTTTCCTAATGATGTAAGACTAGGTCATATAATCTAAAATGAACACTTTTCATTGGTTGAGAACTATTGTTTTTCCCAAATGATGAAAATCCCTCCTTCTTTCCTCACTCTGACTTTCATCATTGTGAGAGAAAGACCCTTTGTTACCAGTGAGCAATGGCTTCTTTAGTAGCTTCAGCTGGTGCTTCCCCACCACCTCCACCACATCCAAGGAAGAGTGGACCACCTGCTGAAGTTATAATTCAGCAAGAAGAGGAAGAAGAGGAACAGGACGAAGAGCACGAAGAGAGGCACTTTTTGCCTGAGGAGCCCAGGACGTCTCACCGGAAAGAAAACTTCATTTGGCAATTTTTTAAAATTCCCAAAGGTCAGAAAAAAGTAAATGCAAGATACGTAACTTGCCTTATATGTCAAGATAGACTGTCCAGAGGGACCGACAAAAAATACAGTTTCGGAAACTACACAATGCATCGCCATATGACTAGGTGGCATCCTAACAACTTCAGTGCTGCACAGTTTCGTAACGACCTAGATAATCTCCCTATTATGGCCAGAAGATCTGTTGTACCGGAAGTAACGGGACCAGAGGGCAGGGAGATGGTGCCAAATATACAAACGAGATTTCGTGAAGTAAAACAAGTCTGCGTACATTGCAGTGGATTCATTTGCTACGGAGAAAGTAGCATCACTCTGATCAACAGAGCTATTGACAATCATGCTTATGTTTGTCCGAAACGCCCCAAACAATAAATTCTTTTTTTTTTTTTGTTGCTCCTGTTGAGCCCTTTACAATGAATCGTTTTCGTTGCCCCCTCCAAAAAAAAAACAAAAAAAATATAAAACTGTTCAGAAAAATTCAAAAAAAGTAAAAAAATGTTCAGAAAAATAATAAAAAAAATATAAAACAACAAAAACAATTAAAAAAAAGTTCTTTTCAGAACTACCTCCCCGGTATTAAAAAATTGGTACAATATTTGGAACTGTGCCAACCTCTATTTCTCTTAGTTCGCTTCCCAGTTTGCTCGCCGGTACGCGAACCGGAAGCGAACCAAAAAAACAGTAAGTATAAGGGAAGGAAACAGACAGTTATGTTAAAAGAAAGACAGCTATAGGGGAGTAAACTAGAGATACTATTACCCGTAATCCACTGCTGATGATGTCACATATTACATCATTCATGACATGCTCAGTATGTATGGAAAGGGGCAGATTTATATTAACTAGCACATCCCCAGAGATGCACCAGTTAACGTGCACCGCTGCTCTACCACCCACAGTCTGCCGCATTTACAATCAGATAGGACAAAGCTGCATCAAAACCCTGCGCCTGCTTGAAGCAGGCATAGATCTTGACGCAGGTAGGCTGAAAGCTAAAGCAACAACTAAGTGTCGTGTGCAGAAGTTGCAAAAAAGGAAAAATGGCGTTTAAACCAATAATGAGCCCATGCTAACTTAACACAGTGTAAAGATATCCAGGATCTACATCAGTTTGGGGTTCACGAACCTGGCAGGTAAAAGGCACTGAGGCTTTGCACCGTGCATATCTCATCCCAAATCATATGTTGTTTGTGAATGAAACAATTTCCCAGACCAAATGCTTTGGATTGGCTACTTCTAAAAAATTAAACACCCCTACTATCCCGGAGTTAGAGGAATATGATGGTTGGAGTAATTTTACTCGGTTGTCCATTAAAGATTTACAGGCCCTACTCCATAATTCTTCCTTTAACATTTCCAGTATAAATCCAAAAGGTTGGCTGCTTTGGCAACGTGCCTTATCCACGGTTTAATAACGCTGCCTTTTGCTTTATATAAGTTTTCAAATTGTATGAAATATATACCAATAGGTCGTTATGCACCTTTAGGTAGTGGTTTTCTTCATGAGGTCTGGTCGCTTCCATACACATACAGATGTTTCAAAGATGATCAAGAAGTTTATCTGAATGGAGAGGAATGCACTGAGACGCCAGATCATTCACTCATGTGTAGGCACATACAGTTACACGGTTCATGCAACAAACACCGACCAAATATGGCTTGCGTGTTGCAAGGCACGCCAGTTCCTGCTATCATCCCCACGTTCAAGTTGTTGGAAAATGGTAGTTATTTGATGCTCAATAATGAAGATTGTTCTGGGTTAATTAAAAGTATTCCTTTTATCGTAACAGTAAGTGAACGGGTTATTTGCTGCAGAAATGTTCTATTTCCTCCCACACATGAACATAGGGAGTTTTCAATCTGGCCACAAATACCAACCTTGGGAACAGATTTCAACGGCATGGCAAGAATAAGAGCTCTTTTGTCTCAGAGAGAGGTGGCCTTGAGTTCGGCCCGTGAAACTTTCGTGCTTCACATAGCGAACACCCGCACAGAGGTGCAGACCCTTTTAAATACAGATTTGCCTTTCCATTTCAGCAAGATGGTTCGGACTATCTTTAACGCGTCCTCCACAAAGGGCCTGCCGCACTTTTTTAAAGTTGTTACCAGTGGTCTCGTGACTTCATTTGAGAAAATCTTTGGAGTCATCCCTGCTTTCTTTCATTCTATTTTTTCCACTGTGCTTGGTGGATTCCCATTTTTACTTGCATTACCAGCGGACGCTCTTGTGCTTTTTTACATTTTTAAATATGGATGTCCCTCCTGTGCAAGCTCCCGCCCTGCAGCTGCTGACGCTGTTCCGCAATCGCATGCTTGAATATTATGGCACAATGCCGTTGGCGATATTAAGCACGGCATATGGATTATCTTTTCGATTCTCCTACTTCACCTGTGTCCAGCCTGTATTTCACTGCCTGACCTGTGATTTCGATTGGGCCATTGATTTGTGTCTCTGCGGACCGGTTTCTCCTGACGTCGACTTTAATCAGCTGATGACTCCTATCATTACTCACGAGTTGGTTTGTCCTGGCGAAAGGATTATGGCTGTGGCATTGATGCATGGACTAATTGGTCCCTGGAATTTACTGGCGGCAACACAGTCTTTCTTGGAACAGAGCTTTCTTGAAAACCCACCGAGCTGTCCTCTGATGGTGATAGAGGATCCGGTGCTGGGAGAGCACGTATGTTCTTTTCCGCTTTTAAATTGGATGGCTGAACTCTTTTCGGATGAAGACGGTGACTTCCTATTGGAGGCTGTTGCAGCTTATTTTGCATACACAGTTATGTCATAGACCTTTTTCATGTTTGATATGCTGAGTACTAGCATTTCATTGACAATTCATTGACTTATTTGTCAAGTTTTTATTATTTAGCTTGCCTATTGGCTTAAGCCTCGATAAAGTAGTTGGCTGTTTTATTTTTCTTTAGCATTAAATTTTCCTAGTTTTTAATGTTTTACCTTGCGGACCGTCCACATATAAAGTTGCAATCTGCTCTCATGAGATGCCACTTCTATTATCTTATTCAGTTCGTTTCCGGATCATGGGGAGGTGTCATCTAGATCCTGGATATCTTTACACCGTGTTAAGTTAGCATGGGCTCATTACCGGTTTAAACGCCATTTTTCCTTTTTTGCAACTTCTGCACACGACACTTAGTTGTTGCTTTAGCTTTCAACCTAGTAGTTCATCGTGGTTTACATGAGAATAATATGTTATTGCTCTACTATCTGCTTTGCTTGTTAAACTATATCTGTACAGCGACTGCTGAAGTTTCAAGAACAACACGATACAGAATTGTTATGAGGTCTGATCTCCACGACTTCATACTCATAACATAAGTGCAGCTTCTGCCAATTCTGGGCATGAGGCGGGTTTTATATTGCTTTGCCGAACACACATACACAACACTTGATGCGGTTCACATGAAGAGAGAGCTGGTGTATGCTGATGTGATTCCTTCAAATCTAAGACACTAAAGTATGGGCACGCCCTAAACCAACACAAAGAGACCTTCTTAGCAAATAATATAATATGTGTATTAGGGAGGGTCAGATATAAGCAGCCGCGGGCCGTGGAGGGAGTTACGGTGAGGCAGGGAGGCGGGGAGGGGGAGGGGCAGGGTGGAGCCCTCCCCACCCTGCCCCTCCCCCTCCCCGCCTCCCTGCCCCACCGTAACTCCCTCCACGGCCCGCGGCTGCTTATAAGTGTTGCTAACTCTTATTCATTTACAGCATGTTAACATACTGTCACCATTCGCTTTTTATGTACTAGTAACTATGCTGGTAATTTTGCTACTGATAATATGTGTACTTCTATTATCTAAGATACTACGCCTGAGAAGACGGCATTAGTAAATAAACATTTCAAATACACATGTGTTCTTCTTAACTCCATGTTCTGGTTTCTAAGAAATATATAACGACCGACTGTTCATGAGTTCCACGTATCCTGAGGTACTATAAGTTCATATTCTGGATTGTCTAAACATTGAGAGTTTGTTATATCTAATGTGACACTGTACCTAGCTTGCTAAGGGGTTTTTGATTACTACGGTGAGTTTTGGGGCACCCTAATTCGCCGAGGTTCCAATCCTCTGTCCACAGTTCTGTGTGAGAACAGAAACCCTGCGACAGGGACACCCCTGAGCCTTGCTGGAGCTTCATCACACTTGCGATACAACTCCAGCAATGCGCCACCTTTCCGGCACAGATACGTCACGCATCTGTGCTGTTTTTGCCCCATGATGCGCCGCATTGTAAATGCAGCACACCATAGGTGACGGAACAGCGGCACAGAATGACTAACACATCCCTGGTGATGCGCCAGTCATCATAAATCTATCCCTATGCTTCTTATCTTGTTAGAGATGAACCGCCATATGTATCATCAAAGTTTTTTGCATTTCCTAAATAGCGAACTTTAAGGAATAAATAGCGATTCTTTACCATTCCTAGTTTGCGATGAGCTATTTGCTAATTACAAATTACCCATTCATTTCCATGCAGCAGGAGGCCCATAGGAATGAAGGTGCAATTTGCGATTAGCAATTACCTCATCGCAAATTACGAATTTTTCCGAGGGTGCAGGGGTGTCTCAAGAACACCCTGCTGCACCCCTGAAAAAGAAATTTGGGGGCATATGGCACACATAAATTTTGAAAACATTCCTTTACCTCAAAAACGATTTTCAACTCATAATTTGAAAACACTGCACATGGGGAAATGACTTAAAATGTCCTTAAGACACATAAAAGCGTTTTTTGATTGCCTTTGCAGCATGTTTCAGTCACCTTTAACATGCCTATGTAACGCAAACATTCAAAATCTAAATTTGCCATGCACAGGTGGGAGCATATTTACAAGCAATTTGCTCCACAGACAAACTTCTTACATTGAAATGGGAAAAATAACATCAGAGACTCTCAATTACCTTATAAAGAAGCAGACACCATTATGTCCTTGTCATCAATATTAAAACCATTGCTTTTTCTCAAAAACGATTTACAAGTCATAATTTGAAAACACTCCACAGCTCCTATGCCCATAAAAACCCTGTCAGTACTAATACTTCACATTTTCTCCAATTACAATTTCTCAAAGAAACAAAATCTATTTGTAAAACACTTGAGACAAAGCAACATTTGAAAAACACAACTTTCTTCATAATTTTCTCCTTAAAGCACACTATTTTCTATCTAAATTAAAGAAATCTTTTCTCACCTTAGCAAATACTTTGAGTTTCAAAACAGTCTCAGAAACACACCAATTTGTCTTCAGCAGAGCAAAAGGTATGCACTCCAGAGTCTGCAGCTATCAAAAGCACAGAAATGCTGTAATTCTTCACACATATCTCTCATGTCACCCAATCAAAACTCTTCCCTCACTTTTTTTCAAATGAAAACCCTTCCCCCCTCTGCCATTTCATGCCTTTTCTGCATGGCAACCACGTCTTGGAAGACCTCTGGTGTTTGCAAGTTCACACAACAATGTTGCAATTGAACTCTGAACTCTCAGTGCACCTCATATCCAGTGCATTCTTTCATTTAATGATTTTTTCTTGACCACTCAAAATACATCTTTCAAACAACTCATCCATGCACCCTAACTTTCTGTTTTCAGCAATCAAAATCCACCAATCACTGTTACTGCTTCATTAACACAGAAACTCCACAGTTTTTTTCATTTTAAACTCTTATTTTTTCAACTGCCATTTCATTGCCACACTTCATCTGACTGCAGGAGAACCTTCTCTCACCATGTTTTCTGTCTGGATTGTTGGACATAGTTACATCTATTGGGCTCAGAGGTATGCTGAGAACAGGAATTTACCTAACCTCAATTTACAAGATGTGGAAATTAAGTGGTTTGGCCACAGAGGATTAAAATGTCACCAATTGATACCATTGGTGAAAACCTTTATGCATTTGCCAAAACCTGACCTATTAATTGTGCACTGTGGAGGTAATGATTTGGGCACTTTGACTGGGGTAGGTCTGGAAATGCTTTTAAAGGACACCTTTGAGCAATTGATGGCACTTTTTCCTCAGACTGCCTTGGTATATTCAAATATATGCCAAAGACAGAAATGGAGGTGGTCAAACCAATTTTGTCCACAAATTGAGAAGTCGAGGAAGCATGTAAACAAATCTGTTTCAGCTTACACGAGAGACCATGGAATGGGCTCCCTGTACAACAATAACTTGCGTTACTACATGCAAGATATCTACAGAGGAGATGGAGTTCACTTCTCAGATGAGGGCAACAGAGTTTTCATTTTGAATTTAAGACTGTGCATTGGTACCTACTTATAAGTACCTAAATGTACCATAAACCCAAAAGCTCTTCTCAGAGCTACCCTACATCTGATCACTCACAATTATTATTTTACTCTAACTTTTTTCACTAATTTTCAAGAAAGTACGCTCCCCAGAACGCTTCCCGGTTCGCGAACCGGGCGCACTCCACGCAAAAAAACTAAAAAAACGATATATTTTTTTTTTTGCCCTGCGAGACCCTTTTAAAGCCTCCACATCAAACCTAGGGGGTCAGGGACGATCTACTATGCCCCCTTATGGTCATTTGCCCCTTCGCTTTGGCCTCCTCTTGTCTCTCGATCCTACCGAGAGACAAGATGGCGGCCGCTACGGACTGTTTTAAATGTTTACAGACGCCGAAGAACCAATCAGCTTCGCAAAGCTCCGAAGCAAAGCGCTGTTACAGATATATATCTTTTTTTGAACGTTAATTTCTCAAAATCCACTGGAGCACATATATTGAGACCTAGCAAAGGCACATCGGGCTACCAGTCCCTACAATTTTGCCAAGTTTCGTGCAAATCCATTCAGCCGTTCGATTATTATTATTTTTTATTTTTTTTGCCCCGCGGGGCCCTTTTAAAACCTCCACATCAAACCTAGGGGGTCAGCGAGAATCTACTATGCCCCCTTATGGTCATTTGCCCCTTCGCTTTGGCCTCCTCTTGTCTCTCGATCCTACCGAGAGACAAGATGGCGGCCGCTACGGACTGTTTGGAATGTTTACAGACGCCGGAGAACCAATCAGCTTCGCTTCACAAAGCTCCGTTGCGCGAAAAGTACGCGAACTGGAGCGCTGCCCGGTCCGCTGTTACAGATATATATCTTTTTTTGAACGTTAATTTCTCAAAATCCACTGAAGCACATATATTGAGACCTACAAAAGGCACATCGGGCTACCAGTCCCTACAATTTTGCCAAGTTTCGTGCAAATCCATTCAGCCGTTCGGGCTAAAAGTGAGGCCAACCGCCCTATGGAAAACTCAATGTTAAAAACACGTTTTGGGACCCCCCTTTTTTCTCGGTCCCCCCTTGACGAACCCCCCCCCCAAATTTTCAAGGGCTGCTCAGAAACAAAATGTGCCATTTTCCTGAAAATTTCAGCCAATTCCGTCCACAAACACCAAAGTTATTAGACATAGAATTTTCAAAAATCCCATAGGGAAAAAATCCTAACTATATATACCTACTGGCGACCGCCAGTAGGTAATGTATATAATATGGTGTAGTGTTCTGCTACCCTCTAAGCCCCAATACACCTTCAGTAAATCCCGCCCATATGCGGTCTCCAGGGACCTTGGAGAGACAGGATATATGGCAGACTGTCGTCCTCCATTCCACCAACTCCCTTGGGTTTCTGGAGATCCAGGAAGGATGATGAATCAGAGCCCTCTGGAGCACAGGCTTTGAAGCCAGAGTTTCTACTGCTCTGACGTCAACGCACTAAAAGACAAAACTCGATTTCCACTGGTTTATTTTTAGAGCTAGTAGTTTGTTTTTAGAGGTAGCATAGTAAGTAAAATATTGTCTGTAGGCACAAATTATTTTTACACCACCCACATATGTGACAAAAGCATTTCTGCGTCGAGCACCACTATGCTCTGATTAGGATGCAGTTTGAATGCAATGCAGTGATACCTCAAAGGGGAAATTATATTTACCATGTAGAAAATGCCTTTTTTATATATTCATAAGTCACCCTAAAAGTGTGCCTTGTAAGCCCACAGGGCATGGTGCTAATATATAAAATATCGTCACACTACCTGTTGAGGTTAGTGTGCAATCAACAATGAAACAAAAGCCAAAAGCAGTTTCACTATGTAGACCTGGCTAGAATTTTCTCTAGTAGGACCAGATGAGAAAACAATATTTATTTCCCATCTCCTGTTAGGAAAGGGCTAGGAAAATGCTTCAAAGTTATTCCCTGCTTCGTTGTTAAAATATGACTTAATAGTATAACCATCTTTTTGATAACTTAAGCTGAAAAGTAGCTTTGTAAAATGTACTTTAGGCAACCTGAGCCAGAACCGGCTTACAACGAGTTCTGCCACTCATCACACCTCCAGAGCTGGAATACACATCCTTGGGTGAAAGAGTTGACTACTATGACTCAGAGGACAATGGCTTGCCTCTGGGACCAGGAAAAGCCAATGGGTGTTACCTGCTTACACACAACAGCGAATAGCTGTTTGGGACTGGACAGGAACAGTTGGCAGAAAAATGCGCAGCTTTAGCACTACCTTGTTTGACTTTCAGATGCTATGGAGGGCTTCTATTCCAACCCACAACTCTTTTTTTTCAGGCGTCAGTCACAGTAGGCAGGAAAGCCAGTGTTAAACCTGGCATCCTTGGTGTGGTTTCCCCCTAACCTTTTGCCTTCAGACCTCCTGTTTTGCCTTTTTTACAGGCCTTAGGGTTCTGCGCACTTTACCACTCCTAACAAGTGTTAAAGTGTTTGTGCCCTTCCCCTAAAACATGGTAACATTGGCTTACACCCAATTGGCATATTTAATTTACTTATAAGTCCCTAATAAAGTGTACTACATGTACCCAGGAGCTATAAATCAAATGCTACGAATGGGCCTACAGCACTGATTGTGCCACCCACATAAGTAGCCCTTTAGACATATCTCAGGCCTGCCACTGCAGAGCCTGTGTGGGCAGTTTAAACTGCCATGTCGACCTGGCAAACTAAACATTTTGCCAGGCCCAAACCTTCCTTTTTAATACATACAAGTCACCCCTAGGGTTGGCCCTGGACAGGCCCAATAGCAGGGTGCAGTGTATTTAAAAAGCAGGACATGTACTTTTAGGACTTATATGTCCAGATAGAGAAACACAAGGCCTATCTCTCTGATAGGATAACATTGGAGTTGCCTTATTGCCTTTTATAAGTGTAGTTTCCAAATGGGAAGAGATAATTAGTTCATTCATATTTGTTGTCTCCGTATTCCTAATTTAAAGTCCTAATTGATGGTAAAGTTGGATTTTAAATTAAAATTCTGAAAATGCCACTTTTAGAAAGTTAGTTTAAAACACAGGGCAAACCCAAGGATTATTAAGGACAGAGGGTAATGGATAAATAAAGGAACAGTAGTCCCTAAGCATTAACTATGAACACAATATTAGTGAGAAAAGAATAATTCCCAAAAATTGTTTCAATGCCTATACGGAGAAATTATTTATTTTTAGAATAAAAAACGAAGAGCACACATTAGGGAATGAACCCCCGCCGAGGAAAATTCAAAACAAGTGTTAAAAACAGACAAAATAAACAGCATACAGGCAAAAAGCAAGGTGGGACCAGCAACCATGTACAACATTAGGGTCAGTTATTTAGAAAACTATTCACTTCTGCACCAAAAAAGGAAGTTTATATACAATCTAGCGGGTAAGAGTGTGTGTCACCAGCGTTTCGATCCCTTATCAGTATGGGATCATTATCAGGACAGCTATTAATTTGCATGAGACAAGACTAAGTAGTACAGTGATGAATCTAACACCTGGCGTCAAGTCATTCCAGGGAAGAACAACAGAACTGAACTGGACAAATAACAGCCATCTTCCAAGTTGAAGGTGTGATAACTTGGCCTTCTGTTCCGATTAATAGTTTAACCAAGAAAATTAGGAACTCCGGACCATCCAGTTAGGGTCCAACCATACTTCAATATGGGGTCACTGGTTCAAGCCGTATGTCATGTTCAAGAATGAATGGATATGGGTTTAATCTATTGTTTTTTTGCTCGCCACGTCACCCCAGTTTGGATCCAGCCATATACAAATCAGTCTTGACCCTGCTCCTTATGGGAGCAGCCCAGCCCAAACTGCCAAGCATGGTCATCCCTGGACCGGAAGCAAGCATCCTGGAACCTGTTTTGAGGTATCCCCCTTCATCAGCCAGGCTAACTTGAATCCAGTGGCCCAGCAAGCAAGGGATCCATGTTTGGGCATACTCTTAGACACTTAGGGTGCCCATAGTAACTGGCTGATGCGGGTTGATACCACAAAACTGGGGAGGGCCTGGCTTGGCAGTTTGTGCAGGACTATACCCATGAGGTCAAGGTCAAGACTGATCTGCATATGGCTGGGTTCAAACTGGAGTGACGTGGCAAGCAAAATAATGATAGATTAAACTGATCTGTGACTGGGGGTGCTTGTTTGAAAAGTTTCAACACGTCGTCCATCATTTTATTTTGTCATGTTGCTATGTGCGGCCTAAGTGGCAAAGGGTATGCCCAGACATGGGTCCCTCCCTTGCTGCTCCACTGGATTTAAGCTAGCCTGGCTGATGAGGGGGATACCCTGAAACCATTTCTAGAATGCTTGTTTCCAGTCCAGTAAGGACCTGGCTTGGCAGCTCGGGCTGGCCTGTTCCCACGAGGAGCTGAGTCAAGACTGATTTGCATATGACTGTGTCCAAACTGGGGTGACGTGGCAAGTAAACTAACAATGGAGAAAACCCAGATCTGTGACTGAGGGTGTGTTTGAAAGGTTTCAACACTCCTTCCATATTTTTATTTTGATATGTTGGCATCTTGGTCCTGCCATCCTGAAAATAGGATTCCTGGGTAATGTTCCTGTAAAGAGTTGGAGGATTGTGGGAAAATGTTCAGATTTGGCAGTATAATACTCCCAATCACTGGCTAGTGCACAGGGAAAATCGGGCACCTGTTCCACCGCCTCCTCAGAACATTCTTGGACCTGGAAAGACTTCATCTGAAGGAGACTTTTCTGGTCTAAGAATCCTGCCTTCTAATTCCTTACTCCTGCTGGAAGAAGAGGACTCATACAAGAACTCAGGGACCCCTGAATCTTGCGGCCACCCAGGGCCAAGAGTCAAATAGTTGGCCTTCTGTTTACCTATTTAAGGAATACAAAAAGCAGAAGGACTCCTGACTTTAACAGGGCCCAGCTGACTAGAGGACTAAATTCTGCAGGAGACCTGGTCAAAGGGAGACCTGGTGCTCAGAAGCCCACCCTAAGGAGCTAGGGGCTGCAAGAATGACCATAACAATATTTTCCAGCAGTTGAAGACTAAGGGCCCAATTCCAATCTCAGTTGGAAGGGCTCAGAATCGGATTTGTCTTTACCTAAACCGATCTGGAGCCCTTGTTTCCGACCGACACATTCCCAATTCCGAAGGACCAAGTACGACGCCTGGAAACCCTTAGCGCTGACCGAATCGATTCCGGAAGACATACAGAGAAATAGAGCCCACCGGAGCCTAATCGTACAGCTCCATGGAATAGGTTTTCCAAGCGAGCAAGTACGATGAACGATTTGGAAAGCCTTTACAATTTGTTTTGCCGCGATCAAAAAAGCTGCCGGAATTGTGTGTGTGGGGGGGAGGGTGCGAGGTCCATAGCACGCCCCCTTCACCCGGGGCCCTCCGAATCATGCCCATGGGGATGCCCAGGGGTCCCCCCTTTCAAACCATACACAGTGTGGCAGGGTGCACAATGATCTGCAACCACCCCTTACGTCAATGGGAGCCTGTGTACGCGTTTAGTACACAGGCTCCCATTGAAGTCAATAGGAAACCAACCGAATAGTATCCGGATGCATTCAAATGCATCGTACTTGTTCGGTCGGACTTCCCTGACACGAGTTGTACAGAAAGCATTTCGGACACGAGTCATTCGGTTTACTTTCTAAACGAGATCCGAATCGGGCCCTAAGTCTAAATTCAAAATCTTTTATTTAATTATTTATTCGATCAAAAATACGATCATTTACATCATAAAAGAAACATTTCATAAGCTTAAAAACTGTTAAAATGTAACATTACTGTGCATCATAAAAAAAGAATGATTTAAAACAAGCTATCACAGCGTCTAGCACTGTAAAAATTTTGAATTGAGTCCACATCTTGCAAGGTAAATTGGAGTCGACTTCTTTCCCATGTTCCTGAGTAAATTCACTAATAAAATTTGCCATGTGCATTATCTTCTAAACTTTGTGAGTCCATATACTCCCAAAACCTTTTTTTGGGAAGGGGAACCATTGATTTTATTATAGACCCTGGCTTCTACCAGATACAGCCCAATCCTAGTTTTTAAAACCAATCCTTGATCATGTTGAACCATTTAATACGACCTGTTTGTTCATGCAGAACAATTAACTCTTTTAGGCCCTCCTTCACCGTGACTTTCACCGGGACCTGTTTGTTACTAGTCCATATCTTTATCCAAAACAGGAGAGCCCTAAGAATAGCAAAGTGGTTAATAGCTTTAAGACCAAGATCAAGTCTAGCGGCAGAAGGGGACCTAAGCGTCAGGAGAGGAAGTTAAAATCTTTGACTGGGACACCTCACTTGGAGGATTATTTATGAGAGCCCTGCATCACTTTTGCACCTCGTAAAGTGGTACATGCATAATGCAGGGCTCTGAATCCGATTTATGAACCCACCCAAAGCCACACTGCTTGCTATTGAGTGGCCTCATAAATCTTCAGTAAAGCAACGCAGTGCAAATTGCTGCGTCGCCTTACTTTGCACCCAGGAAGCGTTCCATGGCTGTTGCGGTGAGTTTTCCCACACAACACCCATGGATTTTGAAGCTGCCTCAGATTTACAAAATAATGTAAACCTGTGGACCCGCCAAATTTATACGCCTCCCGAGGTGAGGAGTAACGAGAAGACATTTGTTTATTTCTCCTTGTTTTTTCCTTTCTATCTGTGCTTCATTCTGCATTCATAGATAGAGTAATGATCTGAAAAAATGATTCTTAGGGGTGCAAGATCTTCGACATCACTATGACCCCAGAGTTCTGCTCTATAGGGTGCAATGCTAACAGCCTTCTCTCTATGGACCTTCAGTGCAATTGAGATTGGGTAATTCCTGAAACCCAAAAAAAATGAGTTATGGCACACGCCCCATGTTTTAACAGAAGCTTGCTCATTTCAATTTGTTCACCCTTTCTGTCGGAGTCGGACTGCCTAATACCCAAGTAATCAAAGTCCTTAATTCTTTCAAGATTGTTGGAGCCCAGATGTATTCTTCACCTGTATGATCTGTTGGAATTAAATACCAGTAGCTTGGTCTTTTTGGTCATTTATCTCTAAGCCATTTTTCCTGACAAATAGACCAAACTTCTCAATCTGGAGGCCTTTCTGCATTTTGGATATGTCATTAAGGTGTTGTCTGCAAAGACTAGTGCTGGGATCTTATGACCTGCCAATCTGGGTGAATCAATCTCACAGTTAAACAAGAATTCAAGACACCTGTTAATAAACAGAATATAATTGGCACTAGCACGTTTCCTTCGCGAGCCCCTTTGTTGATTTCTGTTTTCCCCGAGGGTTCGCTGTTGGGTCCACTGCAGACCTGAGCATAATTTTCTAAATATAGGCATCTAATGATGAGTAGTTTGTCAGATGGAATGCCCAGATCTAGAAGGACGTGTCATAATTTGTGCCTAGGGACCATATCAAATGCTGCAGAGCCACAAAAGCCACATACAGGCTGCCCTTTTCCATGTTCACTATCTACCACCTAATCAATTAGTAGATAAAGATGGCCTGGTCTATTGTGTTTATTTATGGTGTAAAGTTTGCTTGAACATGGCTTATTATGAAATTTTCAGACATCCACTCAGTGAGTTTGTCTAAAATCTGTTTGCCCAAATTTTTTGCAACTTATCGATTAAATTAATTTGGGCAATAGTTTCCTGGTTCATTGCAGGGCTTCTTCTTGAATATGGGCACAATCTTTGCACCCTTCCATGATTCTGGGATTGGGCCTCCTTGCAAGACCTCTTTGCATAGGGCATTTATGTATGGTACCCATATGTCAGGGTTGGAGTGGTGATGATCGAGTGGTAGCTTGTCTAGGCCAGGCACCTTCCCTGTTTTCTGGACTTTAAGGGCTACTGCAGTATCGACCACAGAAAAGATACGATTTTGCCTATATGGATGGTGTTTTTCTATGGTATGTTATGTCCTGCCTTACCCACATGTGAGACTAAGGGCCACAACACATAAGATGTGTTATTTTTGGCCACTACAAGTAACTTCTTCATGGTCGCTATCTCCCATGACTTTTTACCTGCCCACATAGCTTTTCTGTTTAAGAATCTAGTTTTCTTTATCATTTTTAACTTGCTTACACTGTCTGGGCATTTGTTGCACCTCACTAGTAATATTTTACTATCTAAATAGGCAAAAAGCAACAAAAAAGGTGTAAAGTCTAGCTTTGCAAATGGCCTTTCACTGCGCGTGACACTGCATTTGTAGTTCCATATGTTAAAATCTGCAGATTAGTCAGCAGATGATGGATTATGTGGCAATAGCGGCAAATCTATAATTATGCAAAAATCACAAAGCTGCAAAATCGCCTAATTCCAGTGGCCCTGCATATTAGTCCCTTTGTGAATCGTGCCCACAGTGTATATTGTGAGGGATGGGTTTGAAAAGGGGGTTTATTCCAATTGTGTAATGCAATTATTCATTTGAACCCTTAGCTTAGCTAGATAATATTCTCCAATGTATGGAATCCACGTGCGTGAGTATGAATATTGCAGTGATTGCTGGCCTCATAACTTGATTGCTTTTCGTCTCTCGCTCCTACCGCAGTATTTTTTAAATGTGCTTTATGTTGCTATTTATACACCTCAGTGAAGTATTCTTGGAGGTTGAAGGAGTCTGCATGGTGCTTGACAAGGCTGAAGAAGAGCAGTATCACAGCAACATGCTCCCACCGCACTTACCTCCTGTGCCTGAAGTGCTGAGTCATCGGTGCCGCCGCCATTTTGGATGGAAGGCTGGAGTCTGAGATAAAAAAGTGAATAAAATGAGTGTGTTCTCCTGCTGATCTTGAACTTATTTTTCATGCTATTACATGCGTCGAGTTTTATCCTCATTGAGCAACTCATTTCTCGGTATTTAACACATGAGCTAAATAATGATTCCACGGTTCATGATAAAAACTCTTAATCAGTGTTATTTAACATGTGTTATTTACCAAACCCCGTGGTATCGCTATTTACCCTGTGTGCAAGTTTTGTGTTTTTTACCACCAAACTTGTAATCGAGGCCGAAGAGAGGTAATCAGGGCTGGACTGACTGTAGCTGGCACTGGGCATTTCCCCGGTGGGCCAGAGGGGTGAGGGCCAGTTTTTTTGCCCGTGGGGGCCAGTTTTGTTACAGGGGTCCGGTTTTGCAGTAGTGTGCAATATCAGCCCCCTGTAACAAAAGCAGGACTAAGCCGGTCGGGCAGCAATCACCAGGGCTGGTTGCTGCTCCCAGTCCGGGCCTGGAGTTAATACATGACAATTATTTGCGCACAGATGTGAGAAAGTCATGCTTTTGTCCTGATCACCCACATTTGTTGTTACTATCTCTGATTGTGCCCTGGGTCCTGCTAACCAGGCCCAGGGCCAGTGCTCTGCTAAAAAGGTATATGGTAATTAGCTGTGGTACGACAACCTACCAATAAGCCCCTAGTATATGGTAGGGCATTTACCTTTAGAGGCCCAGGAGATTTAATGCACTTAAGTGTGCACTGCTGTGTTGCCTGCTGTCATTTCAAAAGCCAGCGCCGCAAGCTGCTTTTAGAAGGGAAATAACTGTTACAACTCATGCATCACAAAGCATGCTTTTACCCAGCCTGCCCTTACTACGAAAATGGCTTGCTGTAGGGGGTATGAGGTGTTGGATTTAACTCCAACACCTTCCCTACTGTTGCACAGACTGGAGTTGGAATAGTAAATTATGCTATTCCAAACTCCAGCGCACCCCCGACAGCACGTCGGGGTAAAAAATTGTGTTGCAATGGCATGCGGGGTTAAAGCATGCGTTGTAACGTCATACATTTTTAAAATAAAACTATGTCCGAAATTCAACTTTGGAATTAAAGGTACTTCCAAAGTCTTAAACTACCTTACTTTTATATATAAGTCACACCCAGGGTGTACCCTAGGTACCCCAAGGGTAGGTTACTGTGTTAAAATAAGCAGGGAGATTATAAAATATATTTTATAAACCCTAGTCAGGGAAAAACTGGCAATTTCGTTTTTCTCCATTGTAGTGCATTCGCTCCCTAGGCTAACATAGGAAGGCTTTATTAAACTTAAAAAAAAGTTTAACCATTGACAGGTTTGAGCTAAGAAAATAATTCAAAGTGTTTAAATAATAGTTAGAATAAATCCCACAACTTGCCAAAGTTAGATTTATTATAACAATGACAGAAAATAAGTTATATGATTTGTTTTTCTGATGTCCTGAATCCAGCTTTAAAGCAGCCTCTCTTGACTGGCCAGCCTTTGACAATCTGAGACAGATTGCTCTGATGAGGTGTGAATTGGCTTGAAAAGAAACAAATAGACATCTGGTGGTCGGAGATCTGTAAGCTGCAGAGCAAAAGACAGGAAAGAGGCTGGGTTGTCAAACTGGTCTTGAGACCCTCATGGGTGAGTAGCGTGCTTATAATCTCCCTGATTGATTGATTGAAAGAGGGAAAAACACTTAGAACAGGACCAAGGTCCACACCCTGCACCCCTGCCAGATGGGAGATGGGAGCTTCTATAATTGAATTAGCAGAGGTGCTGGAAGGGAAGTGTTAGGGAAAGCTAGCCACACCTGTAGGTTGGGTTAGCCAGACCTTAAGCTCCACGAGCGATGCTCTCCATTTTGAATTTTATGGAAAAGTGCTTTCTGGGACAGGAGATTGACACTCTTCAGGGAAAGTGGTCATAATTGGGGGGTGGCACCTGCACCCCATTGGTCAGGGGTGCCCCCTGATTACCAGCCCACAAGCCTGGATAATTATGGGAGAGCTCCCCAGCAACTCAGATCGCTCGGTGGAAGAAACAAGAAGAAGAACCACTACCATGCTGAGTCCCTGGCCTGCACCAAGAGGACTGCACTCTGAAGGACAGCACCTGATGCACACTTTGGACTTCAGCACAAGAAGAACTTTGCCTGACTCTAAAAGTTTGAGGAGTGGACTTCCTGAAAGCAACATGTTAAAAGAGCCACCAAGATGAGCCCAGCTGGACAGTGTTTAGTGGACTTTTAAGTATATAGCCAGGTGCATTGTGAGTCTTTTAGTCCCAACTTCTGAAGGAGCAACTCTGAGATCTGGAACCGTGGATTGGTGTTGGTGACCCTTCAAGAGCCCAAATGGGCCTTCTCGAAGGAGATACAGAAGTTTGGAATCATTTGGAGAATTTTTGTGCAAAAGCTCCATAAGTTGACTGACCTACTGACGAGAGTCAAGCTGCCAAAGTCAAACCGCAATCTGGCGTGAAATTCAGCCCACTACAAGCTTCTAGACTAGACCTCTCAGATTTCACGAGGTCTCGAGCTAAAGAAAGCTGCCGTCGTTGACTCACAAACTGACCTGATGAGGAGCCTTGCTCGACGTCGAGAGAAAAAGATCCAAAAAGTGACTAAGTCAGGAGGTAAAAACTGGAGCGGGCCCTACTTCTCACTGTATCTGACCCACGCTTGGCCTGAAACTTTGACTTTGTACCAGTCAACCGTGACCAGATTTAGCCAGTTGGCGCTTTTGGCTTTTAGGCACTAGAAATAATTTATTCTTTAAAAATGTATACACTCACATCCCAAATATCATATTGACATGCACCCTAGCTACTGAACCATACAGTCCATAGCATTAAAGGATACGGACACCCATCTCTCCTATAATCCCAAAAGAATGTGTAAACCATCCACACCACAGACATTCCATCAATTCCAAAATTGGACACTCATGTATTTAAGGACCAAATTTTGAAGTACCTGTGTTCAATCCAGAAGTTCTGGACTGAAGTACTCCATTCAGAGGGGTTAAAGAACCTCGCTCGAAGTCAGCCACAGCTGTTGCATTCACTAAAAGAATTATAGAAAAATAGAGAGAACCTTATTTGGGATGTGAGTGTTGCACATACGTTCTAAAACGAAAGGAGGGATAGGTGTTAGAATCCCCGGGCGCTATATGTGTTATGAATGGATTATGTGGTTCATCACCAGGATATAAATACTGTTCTAGCAAATGCCAATCAATGGTTATATATGTTATGTTTTAAAAAAAAAAAATTATTCCTCTTTATGTCTTTGTCCATGTGATTATGTATAGATTCGGAGCGTATTCTGGGAGATATCGTCCTTTGTCCTGAAGAAGGTGGTGTTTAAGTGACAATACCCACCGAAACGCGTCAACGCCATTTGAGTACAGGCCTATTAAAGACTGTGGATGACATTTGCTAATGGTTTTAAGTTTATTATATGACAGTGAAGTCTAATGCATAAAAACCAAATGTCAAAAGAAATAACTTGGTCTGATGTCCTGGTCTGTTGAATTGATTAGAAACTATCTTTCTTGCAGGTTCTCCCAATACTGTATTAACTGTGTGTCTTTTTTAGACAAAATTGTTTTAGGCATTATTGCTCAGTTGTGCTTTTATTTACTTTTTAACGGTTTTTAACATTGAATAAAATGTGCATATTTTCATGAGAAATTGGCCTTTGATGGTGGGGGTGTTATGTTCTGGCGATTTGAGTAAATGACTGAGTGTATGTGTTTTGGTGTATAAGGATACCCAAAGGGGATTTCTTTTTTGCCCTACTCTTTTGGTGGTAAAGGGGCCCCTCTCACTTTGTGTTAAGATTCTTTAAAATCTTGACATCTGTCATTACTTTTTGTTGCAATAGCTATGACCTTGTTCCGGCTGGGAGTATTTGTAACACAGTTATCTTTCTTGTGCGTTCACATATGATGTGCACATTAAAGTTTGGTCTTCCACCAGTTAGTGAGTGTCTTTGAAATTACACATTGCTGCCAGAATTCATAATGTTTCAGCGGAACCCTCAGCTGATTCGCCCAACACCTGGTATCTATTATAAAAATGGTGTCTTTTACGCTCATTATGATGACATAGTGTAAACTCCGTTTTTTCTTAGCTTCTTGTAGACATACAATTCGTACTTATCTTTCTCTATTAGTGCTATGTGATCAGTCTTATCCCTGCACCATTAAACTGTTATGTATTCGGTCTTTGTTTCTCTATGCTCTATATTCCGTCCAAGTTATTGCCACAAAGTGCATTTCACTGCGGTAGACATGGCAATGGCATTCATGCCTCCTGACATGATGTCGCAAGACGTTTGCTCCCACAATGTGGTGTCAACAGTTCTCTCAAAACATATTTTGTTGGTTAGAGACAGTTACCTAGAATAGACAAGTATTGACATAGCCAATAGGTCTCGCCTTTGGGACCTTATAAGTGTTTAGTTATCCAGCACAATATCCTTCGTTCAACAACATCAACTGTTGCGTGGCTAAACACTTATAAGGCGAGACTTATTGGCTATGCCAATGCATGTTGGTTGCTTTGCAGATTTTATTCCATTGGAGAAGAGGGCGTGTTTAATAATATCCTCCAAAAACGAGAGAGCCTTTTCCTTCTTAACAATAGTAGTGGTAGTACTTTTGGGAACAGCTATCAGTCTATTAGCAAAGCTGTTTTCAGTTGTCTGAGAATCTGAGTATCCTCAGATACCAGAGCCATATGTTGCCTTTAAGACGTATTTACTTGAATAGATTGTGCACATTTCTTTAATCGGCTTAGTGCCCAATTTGGTAGCAAATATAAATACACCTTCATTATTCTTTATAATATCTTGTTCGCTTAGAATGATGCGGTGTTTTCATTTACTCAGGCGATCAAACAGCACTTCCAAATAAGAAAATGTGTCGACTTTAGGTATTATAGCACCATTAGTCGTAAATTTACAGGGCTTAGGAAATCTCTTTCCACTCATCATAGTAAGTGTTTTATTTATATTGACTTTCAAAAGTAGATCCTCCATAAAATGGAAAAAGAAACCAGCAGCATCTGAAGGCCCCAAGGAGTTCTTCCGAAAAGAACAGCGTGTTCTGTGTACAGAAAAGCTAGTATTTTGGGCATGTCAGCATTAGTTTGGAGAAGGGGTCTTTTCAGGCCAATAATGTATACATTAAACAGGAAAGAACCCAAAACACATTCCTACCTTACTCCCCTTCTAATCTTAAAGGACTTTGAGCATTCCCTATTTGGGTCAAGACACACATGACCATAGGTATGTTGGTATAACTGACCTAACAAAACAGTAATAGAGTTATCTACATCCATGGATCTCAGGCAGTTCCAGAGCTTGGGGTGGGACACACAGTCAAAGGCACAACTCAAGTCCATGAATCCCAAATAGTGAAAACCCTTCTTGGCCTTGGTATAGTTGCTGATTATCAGCTCTAAATGTAGGCATTGCACATCTGTGCCTAGTCCTTTCCTGAACTGGTGACCTGCCTGACTCCTGCAGTAGCGGTCGCTCCTCCCTGGTTCTCTTGGGTATCGTAGCGCTTCACTCCCCACTGCTACTCCCCACTGCTGCCAAAAACGTTTGGATGGATGGATGGATGGGTTTTTATATAGCGCAATATCACCGCCAGGTCTCAAAGCGCTTTGCATTGGGAACCCGTCCTGGTTTTTCCCTGTGAGATAGCCCCTACTGGGTATCTCCAAGGTGAAAGCCAGGCATCCCACCACGGGGGGCCGTAGTGGAGATTAAGCAAGCTATTGCCCAGAGTTGCAGAGTGTGAACCTGTGATTCGAGTAGGCACCGAAGCGAGAATTATCGAGTCCGTGGACATTTTGGGTTCAAGACCCTGCCACGTCGGGAATTGAACCCTGGTCCCAGGTCTGATCTCACCGTCCGGGTCTGCCTCCTCTAACCAGTGAGCCACACTTCTCCACTGTGCATTTCTCGCACTACCTTGCAATTATTTTGTGCTTAATTTGTGCCTGCTCAGTATTTTTGATCGGAAATCCGATCACGGAAAAAGGTAGACTAAATTAATTGTGTCTATCTTGGCAATAGTCATTTGCCTCTTTTATTTTGATTTATTTCATGGGGAAAAAAATTATTTTCCGATAGGCCAAATTAGGAACACATTATCAACTAAACAAAATATCACATTGACGTAAAACAAAATCTGCACAAAAATCAATTGTTACATATTATGCATAAATTACCACACAAATTGACAATACATTTAAACACATAAAAGATTTTTTTCAAAAATTCAATGCATGAATACATTTAAAATCATCAAGCATGTCAAAAAGAGCTGTTTCTATACACACTATTTACATGTATATTCAATTGCATTGCTTTACGCATTGAGTCAGAAAATACAAGAAAAAAGATTCCTGATTTCTAAAAAGCAACAAATCCTAGTATGTTAAATAGGTGAAGCAAGAATCTTCACATAGCCGACGCGTTTCGAGTTCTGGCCTTGCAATTACCAAACTCTCATCAGGGCAGCTTTAATCCTGTCTTTGACAACTATTCGTTTTAAAAATAGCTTCTGAGAGGCCCCTATAATCTGATTAAACCACCACTTCGATGTGTAACCACATACCTGTATAATAACAGTATGGAGTTCTGGCGTTCAATTATTCTCCTACGGAGTGCTTTCCCAGTCTGCAACAAAGTATCAATCCCTATTAGAGTCACACCGTCAGGCTTTTAAATCATGCCGACAACTAGCGTAAAGGAAAGGGAATTGTCTTACGTGAATGACACTGGAATCATTCTCGGTGTGGCACAGTTCTGTATTTCTGCAAAGATTAAAAACTATTTTTACTACTCGGTTCGGTTGGTAAGCGAACAAAATATTAAGGATGATGGAAAATAAGCGGAACCATTACTCACTCGATGGTCGCTGTTTGTTTGCAAAATAATATCGGGCTCTATTTGTTCCAAATATTTTGAACAGGAAACTGTGAAAGGAAGAGAAACGGGCTGAAATTAGATCCGTTACCCAAGAATTATATCACAAAGCTGACTTTCTTGAAAGACTTTGGTGGTTCACTTACCAAATTACGCTAAAAGCGCATGGCGTTAATTGGAGTCTGTTGCTCACAAATTGTTCGCAAACAAACGAACCCAAGCAGTTCAAAGATATAGTTCCAGGTCAAAAAATCACGTGACACCTCTATTCGTCAAATGGGGAGGGGCCACGTGCCGATTGAATTCTGGACCTTGTAGTTCCCAGAGGGACATTTCAAGCCACTGTACCAGAAGTAGATCTTTTAATGACAGTTTACAAAACGGAGCTAAATTCTATTCACTTCGCTCATGCAATTGAGCCCCTTGTTGATACTGTCAAACTTCATAATTAGGTACGCTTCCTTGCGTAGTAACGCACTTTCAATATTGGGAGACCGATGTTTGGGGTCTATTGCAGCCAGTATTGTCCACTCAAAATCGTTTTCGGAATGGTTAGCAGATATAAAATGCTCCACCATTGGGGCAGTCAGAACCCTGCGCCTTAGGCGCGATCTGTGTTGTGTGATTCTCATATTGATTTGTTGGCATGTTTTGCCAATATATACCTTGTTGCATCTGCAAAGCACTGCGTAAACAACATTTTTAGTCTTGCAGTTAGTAAAACTATCATGTCTCCATTTGATGTTGTTATATTCAAATACATTTCCCTCCAAAGTTGACGAGCAAGCAACGCAGCACCCACATTTGTGGTGCCCGCATATCGGTTTCAAATTCCACTGTGTGATTAAATCACTTTTTGGTTTTGGAACATAGCTGTCAGCTCTTATCAGCTGTTGTCCAATACTGAGGTTTTTCTTCATAGCGAAAATGGGTTTGGGCATAGGGCATTCCAGATTTTCCAGCAGATGCCAATTTTTTAAGATGATTTGGATAAACTTGTTTGTATGTGAACCATAGGTTGTCACACAAACAAGTTTATCCAACTCCAGCTTTTCTTTTTTCTGTAACAGGCTTTCTCTGGGGGTAAATCTCGCTCTCTTCTTAGAGTGTCTAAGCAATTTTTTGGGATAACCCCTCTTTGTCATTTCCTCACAGAATGAATTAGCGTGAGTATCAAATTCTGCCAGCTCGGTGCAGTTCCTTCTTATCCTTAACAGTTGCCCGTACGGAAGATTTTCCTTCAGGCACTGAGGATGTGAACTCCTATAGTGGAGGATAGTGTTTCTGTCCATCTCTTTTTTGTACAATGTTGTCTTCAATATTCCTGCTGCCGGGATTATTGATACGTCCAGAAATGTCATCTTTAATTTACTAGACTGCATTGAGAACTTAATATCAATGTGTCTTGTATTGATCCAATCGGCAAAGCACTCCAACTCTGTCTGGCTCCCCTGCCACAGGAGCCAGACATCGTCGATATACCTCAACCATTGGAGCATGTTGTTAATAAAAGGATTATTGTTATGGATGAACCTTTCTTCGTATTGGGCCATAAACAATACGGCCATCTCCGGCGCATAAGAGCACCCCATGGCGGTGCCCTTTACTTGTACAAAAAATTCATTCTCGAACTTGAAATAATTACTTCTCAGTGATATTTCAGCTAGTTCAATGATGAACGATGTAGGTAACTGGTGTGGTCTTTCTCTCGACTCCAAGTAAAACTCCATTACCTGGAGGGCTTCCTTTTGAGGGATTTGGGTGTATAATGATGTTACATCCATTGTAACCATTAATTGGTTCTCCTCATCAAAATGTTTCCCCTCAACTTTTGTGATGAAGTCCGTCGTATCTCTGAGATAGGACTTAACATCATTTATGAATGGTTTAAGGAAGAAATCGATGTACTTTGAAACTGGCTCCAAAACCTAATCGCACCCCGAAACAATGGGGCGCCCTGGGGGTGTCTGGCTATTCTTATGTATTTTTGGTAAAAAATACAGAATGGGGGTTCTTGGTGCCTTTTTATTCAAAAATTCAAATTCCTTAGGACCCAGAAAGAGGTGTCACGTGATTTTTTGACCTGGAACTATATCTTTGAACTGCTTGGGTTTGTTTGTTTGCGAACAATTTTGTGAGCAACAGACTCCAATTAACGCCATGCGCTTTTAGCGTAATTTGGTAAGTGAACCACCAAAGTCTTTCAAGAAAGTCAGCTTTGTGATATAATTCTTGGGTAACGGATCTAATTTCAGCCCGTTTCTCTTCCTTTCACAGTTTCCTGTTCAAAATATTTGGAACAAATAGAGCCCGACATTATTTTGCAAACAAACAGCGACCATCGAGTGAGTAATGGTTCCGCTTATTTTCCATCATCCTTAATCTTTTGTTCGCTTACCAACCGAACCGAGTAGTAAAAATAGTTTTTAATCTTTGCAGAAATACAGAACTGTGCCACACCGAGAATGATTCCAGTGTCATTCACGTAAGACAATTCCCTTTCCTTTACGCTAGTTGTCGGCATGATTTAAAAGCCTGACGGTGTGACTCTAATAGGGATTGATACTTTGTTGCAGACTGGGAAAGCACTCCGTAGGAGAATAATTGAACGCCAGAACTCCATACTGTTATTATACAGGTATGTGGTTACACATCGAAGTGGTGGTTTAATCAGATTATAGGGGCCTCTCAGAAGCTATTTTTAAAACGACTTTATTTCTTTTTCTTTTTGTCAAAAATAGTTGTCAAAGACAGGATTAAAGCTGCCCTGATGAGAGTTTGGTAATTGCAAGGCCAGAACTCGAAACGCGTCGGCTATGTGAAGATTCTTGCTTCACCTACTTAACATACTAGGATTTGTTGCTTTTTAGAAATCAGGAATCTTTTTTCTTGTATTTTCTGACTCAATGCGTAAAGCAATGCAATTGAATATACATGTAAATAGTGTGTATAGAAACAGCTCTTTTTGACATGCTTGATGATTTTGAATGTATTCATGCATTGAATTTTTGAAAAAAATCTTTTATGTGTTTAAATGTATTGTCAATTTGTGTGGTAATTTATGCATAATATGTAACAATTGATTTTTGTGCAGATTTTGTTTTACGTCAATGTGATATTTTGTTTAGTTGATAATGTGTTCCTAATTTGGCCTATCGGAAAATAATTTTTTTCCCCATGAAATAAATCAAAATAAAAGAGGCAAATGACTATTGCCAAGATAGACACAATTAATTTAGTCTACCTTTTTCCTTGATCGGATTTCCGATCCAAAATAGATGGAGGTGTGGGTACATTTTTCTTTGTATTTATTCAGTGGTCCTACCCCCCTCCTTCCCAATCGGACCAAACCCCTCCATTTTTTCTAAATTTCAGAGCGGGTCATTACCCGAGTGGGTGTGGACTGTCATTAAGGTCTTTCATTCCAGATAACGATTAAATCAATAGCAGTGGACTCTTCCACTGCTTAGTATGGCTGAAAAGGATACGTTGTCCTTTATAAAAGATCACATTAAAAACCTTATAGCTTCCAGCCCTTTTTCAGCTCTTTCATTGAGCTCCTCAGCCCAACAACAGAACGAGGCAGATAAATTGACCAGATTGCAGAAAAAACATATAAGAACAGAACTTCATGGGTATTTCCTACTCCAACATTTGCGGGGGGGCACGATCCCATGGGGACTTCAAATAAAAAACATTCCCGTTATTTTCACTGAAGATTCAGAATATAAAAGAGGATTTAGTTTCATAAATACAAAGTGCAGTCGTGATCTTATGGTGCATACCATAGAGACTGCACAGAGACTTGGTAGTCAGGAAGAGAAGGAAATTCACGATTTGATTAGGGCTATTTCAGACGATCCAGCAGTAGCTGATGCCAAGGCTCTGATTGACAAAATAGAAAAGGAAATCAAAACTTTTAAAGATTATACGATCAATGCTAAAACCATCCAGTTTGAAAGAGATTCTAAAACCTTCAAAATAGAACAGGTCTATCCATTTTTGAAAGAAGACTACTATAAATTAGCTGACTCTAGAAAAGCCTTAACTACCTTTCAAGGACGATCTAGGAATAGATTCATAGGTTTCTCCGACACTTCATCATCAGATTCATCCCCGGACGCAAGACCTGGTACATCAAAAAAACAAGGCAATTCAAACCAGTCTTTTTTAGCCAGGGGAGGCCAATCGAGGGTTCGCTTCAAGCAGCCATGGGAAATGAAGACACGCAGCAGATATTACAACAATTAGATCATTCTGCTATTGTTAACCTTTCTCAAAAACAACTTACTACTAATGAAAAAATGATTCTAAGTTGTGGTCTCAAATTCATCCCTACTAGACGAACTGATTTCACTAAGTTAAAGTTAGAGGCCTTGGACTTTTGTCGAAAGATTAGGTTAAAATCCCATTTTTCAGGGAGTGAATCTATTGCTATTCCAGAAACTACCGGCCTTAAAGTTAAGTCCGAATTCACCCCAACACAAAATATACCAAAGCAAATTTATGCTTTTGAACAGGCCGTTTTATCATCTATTAGTAAGTTGGAAAAAACAAAATGCTTTGTACGGAACAATCTAAGTAAGGATCATATTAGAGCCATTCATGATCTGAAATCGGACAGTTCCATCATAATAAAGCAGGGCGACAAAGGCGGGGCAGTGGTGATCTGGCCCCGCCCGATGTACTTGACGGAAGGCAAGAGCCATGTGGAAAATCGTGAATGGTATAGACCTGTGAGGGAAGATCCCTTACAAGCAATACAACATAAAATTGAGAAGCTAACTACATTTGCCTTGGACACAGGCTTTCTGGGTCCTAAGGAATTTGAATTTTTGAATAAAAAGGCACCAAGAACCCCCATTCTGTATTTTTTACCAAAAATACATAAGAATAGCCAGACACCCCCAGGGCGCCCCATTGTTTCGGGGTGCGATTCGGTTTTGGAGCCAGTTTCAAAGTACATCGATTTCTTCCTTAAACCATTCATAAATGATGTTAAGTCCTATCTCAGAGATACGACGGACTTCATCACAAAAGTTGAGGGGAAACATTTTGATGAGGAGAACCAATTAATGGTTACAATGGATGTAACATCATTATACACCCAAATCCCTCAAGATGAAGCCCTCCAGGTAATGGAGTTTTACTTGGAGTCGAGAGAAAGACCACACCAGGTACCTACATCGTTCATCATTGAACTAGCTGAAATATCACTGAGAAGTAATTATTTCAAGTTCGAGAATGAATTTTTTGTACAAGTAAAGGGCACCGCCATGGGGTGCCCTTATGCGCCGGAGATGGCCGTATTGTTTATGGCCCAATACGAAGAAAGGTTCATCCATAACAATAATCCTTTTATTAACAACAGGCTCCAATGGTTGAGGTATATCGACGATGTCTGGCTCCTGTGGCAGGGGAGCCAGACAGAGTTGGAGTGCTTTGCCGATTGGATCAATACAAGACACATTGATATTAAGTTCTCAATGCAGTCTAGTAAATTAAAGATGACATTTCTGGACGTATCAATAATCCCGGCAGCAGGAATATTGAAGACAACATTGTACAAAAAAGAGATGGACAGAAACACTATCCTCCACTATAGGAGTTCACATCCTCAGTGCCTGAAGGAAAATCTTCCGTACGGGCAACTGTTAAGGATAAGAATGAACTGCACCGAGCTGGCAGAATTCGATACTCACGCTAATTCATTCTGTGAGGAAATGACAAAGAGGGGTTATCCCAAAAAATTGCTTAGACACTCTAAGAAGAGAGCGAGATTTACCCCCAGAGAAAGCCTGTTACAGAAAAAAGAAAAGCTGGAGTTGGATAAACTTGTTTGTGTGACAACCTATGGTTCACATACAAACAAGTTTAGGCAAATCATCTTAAAAAATTGGCATCTGCTGGAAAATCTGGAATGCCCTATGCCCAAACCCATTTTCGCTATGAAAAAAAACCTCAGTATTGGACAACAGCTGATAAGAGCTGACAGCTATGTTCCAAAACCAAAAAGTGATTTAATCACACAGTGGAATTTGAAACCGATATGCGGGCACCACAAATGTGGGTGCTGCGTTGCTTGCTCGTCAACTTTGGAGGGAAATGTATTTGAATATAACAACTTCAAATGGAGACATGATAGTTTTACTAACTGCAAGACTAAAAATTTTGTTAACGCAGTGCTTTGCAGATGCAACAAGGTATATATTGGCAAAACATGCCAACAAATCAATATGAGAATCACACAACACAGATCGCGCCTAAGGCGCAGGGTTCTGACTGCCCCAATGGTGGAGCATTTTATATCTGCCAACCATTCCGAAAACGATTTTGAGTGGACAATACTGGCTGCAATAGACCCCAAACATCGGTCTCCCAATATTGAAAGTGCGTTACTACGCAAGGAAGCGTACTTAATTATGAAGTTTGACAGTATCAACAAGGGGCTCAATTGCATGAGCAAAGTGAATAGAATTTAGCTCCGTTTTGTAAACTGTCATTAAAAGATCTACTTCTGGTACAGTGGCTTGAAATGTCCCTCTGGGAACTACAAGGTCCAGAATTCAATCGGCACGTGGCCCCTCCCCATTTGACGAATAGAGGTGTCATGTGATTTTTTGACCTGGAACTATATCTTTGAACTGCTTGGGTTCGTTTGTTTGCGAACAATTTTGTGAGCAACAGACTCCAATTAACGCCATGCGCTTTTAGCGTAATTTGGTAAGTGAACCACCAAAGTCTTTCAAGAAAGTCAGCTTTGTGATATAATTCTTGGGTAACGGATCTAATTTCAGCCCGTTTCTCTTCCTTTCACAGTTTCCTGTTCAAAATATTTGGAACAAATAGAGCCCGACATTATTTTGCAAACAAACAGCGACCATCGAGTGAGTAATGGTTCCGCTTATTTTCCATCATCCTTAATCTTTTGTTCGCTTACCAACCGAACCGAGTAGTAAAAATAGTTTTTAATCTTTGCAGAAATACAGAACTGTGCCACACCGAGAATGTTTCCAGTGTCATTCACGTAAGACAATTCCCTTTCCTTTACGCTAGTTGTCGGCATGATTTAAAAACCTGACGGTGTGACTCTAATAGGGATTGATACTTTGTTGCAGACTGGGAAAGCACTCCGTAGGAGAATAATTGAACGCCAGAACTCCATACTGTTATTATACAGGTATGTGGTTACACATCGAAGTGGTGGTTTAATCAGATTATAGGGGCCTCTCAGAAGCTATTTTTAAAACGACTTTATTTCTTTTTCTTTTTGTCAAAAATAGTTGTCAAAGACAGGATTAAAGCTGCCCTGATGAGAGTTTGGTAATTGCAAGGCCAGAACTCGAAACGCGTCGGCTATGTGAAGATTCTTGCTTCACCTACTTAACATACTAGGATTTGTTGCTTTTTAGAAATCAGGAATCTTTTTTCTTGTATTTTCTGACTCAATGCGTAAAGCAATGCAATTGAATATACATGTAAATAGTGTGTATAGAAACAGCTCTTTTTGACATGCTTGATGATTTTGAATGTATTCATGCATTGAATTTTTGAAAAAAATCTTTTATGTGTTTAAATGTATTGTCAATTTGTGTGGTAATTTATGCATAATATGTAACAATTGATTTTTGTGCAGATTTTGTTTTACGTCAATGTGATATTTTGTTTAGTTGATAATGTGTTCCTAATTTGGCCTATCGGAAAATAATTTTTTTCCCCATGAAATAAATCAAAATAAAAGAGGCAAATGACTATTGCCAAGATAGACACAATTAATTTAGTCTACCTTTTTCCTTGATCGGATTTCCGATCCAAAATAGATGGAGGTGTGGGTAAATTTTTCTTTGTATTGATTCAGTGGTCCTACCCCCCTCCTTCCCAATCGGACCAAACCCCTCCATTTTTTCTAAATGCTCAGTATTTTTAGCGCTTATTTACTCATTGCACTGCTCGCATTGCTTATAAATTATTTGTGCCTGTGTATTATCATAGCGCTCCACTGCTCGCATTGCCCGCATTGCTTTATTATATTAGTTAGTGCCTGATTTCACATCGTGCCCCAATCTCGTCCTGTTTGGCTTTTTTTGTTGCTGCCATTTTGTTGGTGTGCCTCCAGCCCGTCTCTCCACCCCACTCACGCCTCCCAGCTGCCCCTCCCTCCCACTGGTAATCAGGATCGTCCCGTCCGGTGAAGCACTGTGACCTGCCTGACTCCTGCAGTAGCGGTCGCTCCTCCCTGGTTCTCTTGGGTATCGTAGCGCTTCACTCCCCACTGCTACTCCCCACTGCTGCCAAAAACGTTTCTGTGCATTTCTCGCACTACCTTGCAATTATTTTGTGCTTAATTTGTGTCTGCTCAGTATTTTTAGCGCTTTATTTACTCATTGCACTGCTCGCATTGCTTATAAATTATTTGTGCCTGTGTATTATCATAGCGCTCCACTGCTCGCATTGCCCGCATTGCTTTATTATATTAATTAGTGCCTGATTTCACATCGTGCCCCAATCTCGTCCTGTTTGGCTTTTGTTGTTGCTGCTATTTTGTTGGTGGGCCTCCAGCCCGTCTCTCCACCCCACTCACGCCTCCCAGCTGCCCCTCCCTCGCTCCGCCCCCCTCCACTTTCTACATATGTCAGAGCAACAGACGCGCAGCGTTTACGCGCAGCGGTCGCGCCCCATGTGCGCCGAAGGTGCGCCAAAGGTAAGCCCGTCTACGCCCGTCCGCGCCTGGACCGCGCCCAGCGCCAGACACTCTGGTCCTCGCAAATCCCACTCCACCCGCTTAACGTACGATGCTGCTTCCCTCTCGGCACTCAACCCCGGCCGCCTCCCAAACTGCTACCAAGCCGCCCCTGGATACACCCACGGACCTTTCACCTGCCACTCCTGCAAACTCGACTGCATCAAGACCCACACTAAATCCACAGACTCCAAACAAAGCTCCGAATCTAACCACCTTAAGCGCATCCTGCTCAACACCCGCTCGGTCCACAGACACGCCATTGAACTCTGGAACCTGCTCGACACCACATCACCGGACGCCGCCTTCCTTACCGAAACCTGGATGAACGCCTCATCAGCTCCCGACATCGCCATAGCCATCCCGGACGGCTACAAGATCATCCGAAAGGACCGCACCATCCAAACAGGAGGAGGCATCGCCATCGTACATAAAAATTCCATCCGCATCACGACCAGCTCAGACGATAACCTCGCAGCCACCGAACACCTTCACTTCCAGATCCACACCAACCCCAAAACCACACTCAGAGGCACCCTCATCTATAGACCACCAGGACCCCGCACTCGATTCAGCGAAGACATCACCGACTTCATCAGCCCACACGCCCTCTCATCCGAGGACTACATTCTACTGGGAGACCTCAACTTCCACCTGGAAAAGAAAAATGACAGCAACACCACCACCCTCCTGGACAACTTAGCCAATCTCGGACTAATACAACTTGTTGATACTCCCACCCACTATGCCGGGCACACGCTCGACCCAATCTTCACCTCCAGCAAGCACATCTCCTTCGACCACACCACAGCTCTCCACTGGACGGACCACAGCTGCGTTCACTTCAACTACAAAAAGACCCCGACCCACAATCTCCCACAACAAATTCCCCGAAGAAACTGGAACAAAATTACCACCGACCAGCTCTTTACTTCGCTCCACAAAAACCCTCCTGCCAAATCATCGGACCCAAACCAGGCTGCCACCAACCTCACACAATGGATCTCCAACAGCGCCGACGAACTAGCACCCTTGAACAACCATCAAATCAAGAAAAGTAACAAAAAAGCCACATGGTTCAACGATGACCTTAAAACATCCAAGAAGTTCTGTCGTACCCTTGAGAAAGCCTGGAGAAAAAACCCAACCACTGACAACCTGACCACCTTCAAGAACGCCAGCCGAAAACACCATCAACTGATCCGATCCACCAAGAAATCAGCATTCAAAGATCGACTTGACAACAACGCCCACAACAGCAAGGAACTATTCAACATCGTCAAAGAACTTACCAACCCCACCGCCGGCACCAACGACATCACCCCTTCCCAAGACCTCCCTAGCCTCTTTCTTCCACAACAAAATCGCCGACATACATAACAGCTTTGAAAACCAACCCGGAGACCAGTACACTCCACCCACCCCTGAACCAAATCCCCCCTCTAACAACCTTTGCGACTGGAACCCAATCACCACTGAAGACACCATCCGCCTGATGAACACCATCCACTCAGGATCGCCTACCGACCCATGTCCCCACCACATTTTCAACAAAGCAAACTCCATCATCGCACCCCATCTCCGAGACGTCATCAACTGCTCCCTCAACTCCGCTACCTTCCCGGAAAGCTGGAAACACGCCGAACTCAGCGCCCTTCTAAAGAAACCCACAGCAGACCCCACTGAACTTAAGAACTACCGTCCCATCTCGCTCCTCCGATTCCCTGCCAAAGTCATTGAGAAAGCCGTCAACAATCAGCTCCCCGCCTTCCTCGAATCCAACAAATCCCTCGACCCCTCACAGTCCGGTTTCCGAGCCAAACACAGCACCGAAACCGCACTCATCGCAGCAACAGACGACATTCGAACACTTCTGGACAACGGAGAAACAGTTGCCCTCATCCTACTTGACCTCTCCGCAGCCTTCGACACAGTCTGTCATAGCACCCTCATACAACGCCTCAACAACGTTGGAATACAAGGAAAAGCATTGGACTGGATCATCTCGTTCCTCGCCGGAAGAACACAGAGAGTCCGCCTCCCCCTTTTAGATCAGAAGCCACCGAAGTCATTTGCGGCGTACCTCAAGGATCATCACTCAGTCCCACCCTCTTCAACGTTTACATGAGTCCCCTCGCATCCATCGCGCGCCAACACAACCTCAACATCATCTCCTACGCCGACGACACCCAGCTGATCCTCTCCCTCACCAAAGACCCAAACACCGCCAAAACCAACTTACACGAAGGAATGAAAGATGTTGCCGAGTGGATGAAGGACAGCCGTCTAAGACTGAACTCGGACAAAACGGAAGTCCTAATCTTAGGCTCATCTCCCTCTGCTTGGGACGAATCATGGTGGCCACCGGCCCTGGGAAACGCACCCAAACCAACGGACCACGCACGTAACCTGGGCTTCATCCTGGACTCCTCCCTCTCGATGACCAGACAAGTCAATGCCGTTTCCTCATCATGCTTCAACATCCTACGCATGCTCAAAAAAATATTCAGTTGGTTACCCACCGAAACAAGAAAAACGGTCACCCACGCACTAGTCACCAGCCGACTGGATTACGGCAACACCCTCTACGCCGGAACCACAGCCAAACTACAGAAAAAACTCTAACGCATCCAAAACGCCTCAGCCAGACTCATACTAAACATCCCCCGCCAGGCTCACATTTCCGATCACCTGAAAGACCTCCACTGGCTCCCCGTCAACAAGCGCCTGTCCTTTTACTCCCCCACCCGCCAACTTCGTTCGTCCAATCAGGCCCTCGCTGCCATTCCGTGCATCAACAAATCCACCATGGGGGGAAGATCCTTCTCCTACTTAGCAGCCAAAACCTGGAATTCTCTCCCCACCCACCTCCGCCTTACACAGAACGACCTCTCCTTCAGAAAGCAACTTAAAACTTGGATATTCGATAAATAAAGTACCCCCCTCCCCTCCCTCAAGCGCCTTGAGACCCTCTGGGTGAGTAGTGCGCTATACAAATTTCTGAACTTGAACTTGAACTGAAATTGGATGTCAGAAAGAACCTTGTTTTGTTCTGCCCAATCTTCCAATTTCTGTAACATCGCTCTAACCAATATCTTAACAGATTAACCTAATAAGGAGTTTGGGTGATAGCGGTGGGGTCAGCCCTGTTCCCTGTTTTAAGGATTAGTACCATAATAGAAATGGACCAAGTTTGTGGGAACGAACCAGTTTTTACTGAGTTTAGAACATTGTTTAACAGCATGACCCATAAATCTCATTTTCCTTTATATATATCTAAGGGAACCCTCATCTGGACCTTCTGCCTTAGCTAGGGGATCTTCCTCAGGGCGAAAATTGTGTTATCCATACTACATACAAACTCACTCCTCTCCTGCTCCTTCCATAGTGAGGTGTCTTGCTGGTAATTCTCCTCATTACAAACTGCAGAAAAATGGGTAATCCATTGTGCTTATGTAACCCCTCTGCTTAGAGTTTCACCTGTGGTATCCATCAGAAAAGGAGAGTTAATGACTCACCAAAATAAAATGGCACTGGCTTTGATAAAATTATCCTATACTTCTTGCCTCAAGGCCGCTTCCTTTCTGTTGAGGTTTTTTTAATAAATTGCTCTTGCTTCATGTATTGAGCTTGGTTTTGGGGGGATGGACTTTGGTGTGAAGCGAAGATTATCTTTGGCCTATCTACACTTTTCATCAAACCAACTTCTTCAGTGACTGTGATAGAAATTGGGTTACTTGTTGACTAGAGTCAATCCCTGGTCAAGCAATAACCACATTCCTAGTCAGGGTAAGAGGCAGGCAAACCCTAGATTAACCTGTGCTCACCTTTTGGTATCTTGGCACAGAGCAATCAGGCTATTTACTTTAGAGGAAATGTGTAAAGTATTTTTGCAACACTTGGAACAGTAAAAACACCACAAAAAAGATGCTACACCAGGAAAAATAGAACTTAATTCAATAAATAATACAAGACCAGGACGACAAATGTCCAATATGTAGACTTGAGATATGACTTTCTAAAGAATAAACTGTAAAATATCAATTAGAAGCAATAAACGCGTACTGGGGATATCTGGTCGCACCAAACCAGGACAAAGTTAAAAGTTCAGGCTGACCGCGATGGAGCACAAACTGGATAGAGGGACTCAGTGAGCCCCACTGAACAAAAGTACCTTAATCCATTGGGGGTGAGCAGGGAAGCGCATCGTGCTGTGGTGGTGCCAAAGGTGATGTGTCGGGCCGTTTCATGCAGCAGAGGTGATGCGCCAGTTCAGATCCACGCAACGGCTGCGGTACACCAGTTCGACAGAGGATGTGTGGATTTGGCTGGAGCAAGCACATTAGGCCCACTTCCAAGTCTCCAGGACTGGGGTGGCGCCACTTGGCAGGGCAGAGTCCAGGTGCAGAAGCAGGGTGGTTGGAAAACTTTTATTTCCCTGAGACTTCAGATCAGGAGGCAAGTCATCTAGCCATTGGAGTCAATCTGCGTTCAAGTGATGCAGGTCCAGTCCTTGTCACCCAGGCAGGGGAACAGCAGGCAGCAGGGTAGCACAGGAAGGCAGAAGTCCAACAAAGAAGCAGTCCAGCATAGTGGCAGTCCTTCTTCCTGACAGAGTCTTCACAGGTCCAGAAGTGTACTGAAGTGGTGTTGTCAGAGGTCCAGTACTTATACCCAGTTGGGCCTTTGGAGTTCAGGAGACTTCAAAAACAGGTCTTTGAAGGGCACCTAGGTCCTCCCTTCCTGCCCTGGCTCCAGACTCACTACAGTGTGAATGCAGCTCTTTGTATGGGGACAGGACACAGCCTATTCAATGGTAAGTGAGGCTGGGTCCAGCTCCTCCCTCCCATCAAGTCACACCTAAGCTCCCATTGTGTGTGGTTGTCTAGGGGAAATACACAAAGCCCAGCTGTCACCCACCCCAGACATGTGATCAGAGACAGGCAGCAGGCACCAAATGGCTAAAGTAAGAAAATGCAAACTTTCTAAAAGTGGCATTTTCAGAGTTGTAATTTAAAATCCAACTTCACCATAAGTTAGGATTTCAATTTAGTATTCCAGAGACACCAGTTTCGGGTGACTAATCTCTTCCCAATTGTAAATTACACTTATAAAATGTAATAAGGTAATCACAATGTTATCCTATGGGAGAGATAGACCTTGCTGTAATGAAAACGACTTTGGAAGTTTTTCACTTCCTGTATATGTGAAACTCTAAGTATATGCCCTGCATTTTAAATGTGGTGCGCTATGCCCTATGGGTTGTCTAGGGCCTACCTTAGGGGCAACATGTGTATAAAAAGGGAGGGTGTGGGCCTGGGAAAAGGTTTATTTTGCCAGGTCGACATGGCAGGGTAGACTGCACACACAGGCTCTGCAATGGCAGGCCTGAGAAATGGTTAAAGGGCTACTTAAGTGGGTGGCACAATCAGTGCTGCAAGCCCATTAGTAGCATTTAATTTACAGGGGAAAATCACTTTAGCACTGGTTAGCAGTGGTAACGTGCTCAGATCCCTAAAGCCAACAAAAACGAGGTCAGAAAAAGAAGAGGAGAAAGGCAAAATATTTAGAGGTGAAGCTACAAAGAGGCCATTTTCATACCGACTATATTTAGACTTTTTTTTGTTTTTGTGAGGAAACGATCTGTTCTGCATATGCTCTCAAAAGATGCAACAACCTAGAAGTGAGAGGGATGTTCTTGCAAGCAAATCTCAAAGTCGGTTAATGTGAAACTCAACAGAACACCTAGAAACTCTTCCGGCTGGATCCAAGACCATTTTAGACTAAACCCATTCCTCCGATAGGTCTCCATATTACCTCTTCTTTGCTGATGAGTGAATTTGGGCAGAGGTAGGGTTAATTACAAAGATACCATATTATGGTCACTCCAGACTGTGTGTTTAACCTTGCGTTCTCTAGTGGGATTAGATTATCTGAAATTATGATATAGTCAATGATAGATAAAGACCTGTAGCAGAACAATTTGGTAACATATTACACTAGGTAGAACACACTGCATCGACTACTAAGTGCACATTAAGTCCCACCAGAAGGTTATGTAATGCTTCGCCACACTGGGAATGCACAAAGTGAAATTGACCATTGGCCCAAATATCCTCCCACCCACATATTTTCTTGGCAGGATTCATACATAAGTGTGCATTCTTCTTGGCCATGATAAACACATTAAATCATTCAAGTTATAAAGAAGTAGAGATGAAGGCAAAGTTCACACAAAACAAATACCCTGAAGAGGTGACCCAGCCAAGCCTCCTCTGGCCTCTGACTGGTGCAGCCAGGCCCGTTCTTAGCCCAAACTTTGCCTGGGCCATACCCGGGCGCATCCTATATTGCTGGATGCTGCATTGCACTTAATAGTGCTCCCCGCCCCTCCTTCTCCTAAGCAGCTGTGAAGCGTGGAGGATTCTGGGCTCAGTAGTCCAGTAGTGTCCAGAGAGTAGAGGAGTCAGCAAAGAGACCCATGTTGCGGTTGATGCATCTCACTTAATACCGCTCTCCCTGCAGCCCCTCCTTCTCTTGAGCAGCTGTGAGACATGGGGGATTCTGGGCTCAGTAGTTCAGTCATGTCCAGCGAGTAGTGACGTCACCAAAGAGACATATAACATTCAATCTAAACTCAAGACCTATGATTCTGGGTGTCTGTTGTGCTCTTCTACTCAGAATCTCATTTTCATTCCCAAGATCCATAGGCTTAGAGTGGGAGGCCATGCTTTCTCCTATATGGGTCATGACCTTTCTTCCAGGCTCAGAGAGAAAAGTAGTTTCCCTGTGTTCCCTACAAAGCTAAAAACCCATATGTTTCTCCCAGGTCACTGTTTATAATCTGTGTCTTCTATCATTTTTCATTTTTTCGACTTAGCACCAGGACACTCTTTGGGGTTGATGGAGCGAGGTAGAGAAACAAAATTTTGTATACCCCTCGCGAAATATTTTCCTCATAAGTATAACCTTTATTAATTGCGTGATGTAGAAAACATTAACCAACATAGTATAAAATGCACACACAAATACACGTGGGAATACTAATCTGCTTGTATGGTGAAAATATAACTAACTAATTAATGTTATTGCCGTGATGTGAAATAAAGCAAAAGCTTTGAAATAATTAAAAGCGGCATAAATGTGCTTTCTGATTATGTATTTTGTGGCAAAAACATGAAGACAGGTGAGCATATTACGCATATGTGTTGCTTATTTTGCTAGGTAACAACTAATAGGGAAACCTTAGTATGGGGGAGGTAAACAGAAGGGCTATATTTCAATAATTAACATTTATTTGTGTTTCTTTCTATGATAGTTCCCATTCTGGCCTGTGAGGCCATTGAAAATATGGCTGCTTTATTAACTGTGAATAGACAAACTGAGCATGCGCAGCCCAAGTCCGAGTTTGAATGTGAGCTGCTTGTGCATGAACGAAACCAGTTCAAGGACAACATGCTCTGGAAGTCCTGATGACTGCCAAAAAGAATGGACGTTTGAGTTACTGAACGTGGGAAAATTTCATGGAGTTGCCAGTTGAGGATGTGACTAGGCCAAGGACTTTCTTAAACAAAGGACTCTTTAAAATTCAGCTGACACAAGGGAAATTGAATATTAGAATGATGAGGTGATGCTCATCCACCCCAAATTGTCCAATCAGAATTCAAGTTTATGCTGATAGTTACTTTTGTAGATAGATAAAGTTGGTGAAAAAGGTATAAAAAGTGCGGATTTTCTTTAAGAAAAAACTCCTTTTCGATTTCCTCGTGAGGTGCTGTCGGTCTGCTGATTTTTCCTGAGATGTAAGACTTTGAATAATTTTCTACTTTCTTCGAATGAGAAATGAGCTTTAGATGAGGTTATTAGTTAGGGAAGTTAGGAGAAAATGAATTTTGGGAACTATCTGTCTTTTGCTAACACTGGTGTTCTGAATCTAAATAATAATGTCTATTTCTGAATCCTTGAAATAAATAAATATATCTGTTTGAGATAAAACTTTCTTCTTTAAAGTTATTCTTGAATAAAGAAATAAATACAGCGAATAAACTGTTAGACATGCTAAACTATGCTTTTAATAAACATTAGATAAATGGAGAATTAAGCTGGTCTTGTATTTTCCTACGGCTAATTTTTTACCAGCAGATCCATTGACTATAATGGTGGTGTGTCTGAATAAAATGTTTTGTTAATAAAACCATGGAAAAGCTCATTTAAACTGCAGAGGTAAATAGTATAAATATTTAGTTTTTGATTTAGACACTCCGCTATGATACAGCAGCTCTCCTTTGAATTTCACCGATCCATGAAGTAGGATGGAAGTGTTTTGTGAGTAACTCGAAGTGTTATGGGCCCCATTGATGAGTAAATATATGATTTGGTACTTCTGGGAAAGGTGATATGGTTTCAGAAAATACCTCCGGAGTAGCGCTGCATCAGCAATTAGCTTGGTAGCAGAGCATTGGTTGCTATAGAATTAGTTAGGATTATGTATAAAGTGACATATAAGGGTTTTTGATGTACAGAATTATGACTAACATCTGTTGAGATCGTATTACGTTATATGTAGTCTGGTAAAGGCTTCCGAGTATTGCGGGAAGCTGGTGCCTCTGTCTGCAGGCAGAGGAAGTTTGGCAAGTCGCACATTGCATAGTCTGTTTCAAAAAGTAGTATCGTCGTATACTGCAGTGGTATCGTCGTATATCACAAGTGGTGTTGTCGCACATCACAAGTTTAGGGACTTTCCTAGTGAAAGGATAAATGCATAGCGAAGGCGGTCTATAAAATCTTAGCCTTCAAGTACAGGGATCATTGCGTATCCTGATTTAAAACTTACTGCTGGGAGAGTAATAGAGCTTAACCCGAGCTTGAGAGAAGGGTAAAGAAGAGGAAGTGGTGCTACTTTATTAGCAAGTGTAAAATTCTGTGGTAGAGAAGAGGTAAGTGCTGTCTACTGGAAATACAGAATACTTGTGCGGCTGAAAATGTTATCACTTTATTTAGCGAAACAGACGAATGGAGTTGTTTTGTGTAAGTTACTAACCGATTCAGTTATATATCTTGTAAATACGGCTTCTCGATAAACCTTGCAAAGGAGGGGTCAGTCAAAGCTGCAGGAGCCGGAGCAGAGGCTGACGTCAAAAGTGTCGCGCAGGGATTGGTCCTTGTGACCAAGACAAAGTAAGGGCTGATTGCTGCATCAAGGAAAAGCAGCGAAACTATTGGTTAAGCACTAAGAAGACGTATTTTGTTCTAATTGGTACGCTAGTGTAAACCGCGCTGTGATAGGTCGGTGTTACGGAACAGCAACAGAAAAGTATGCGATCTTTTGAAAAACATGGAATTTACAGAAAATGGATTACTATCACTAAGAGGAAAAGAAGAAACCTTCATGGTTTAAAAAGTTGAAATATGTGTTTGTAAAGGATAAGGCGATAGTAACAAGAGAGGGAAAATTACTTCCTCCGCCGAAAACGCCTGCTTCCTATATGTTGCCAAAATGTGGTTACCATACATGTGTTTGGTTAGAGAATTGGGCAAGGTATACCAGGATCTTTTAATTTGGCAGTTTTGCGAAACTTGAGAGAGAGAATGATGAAGCTTGAGCCAAGACCTAGATCGACTCAGTTTGAAGCTTTAGTTGAATGGGAAGATTAGATGCACGAATTGGAACGAGAAAGGTCGGAAAAACATATCAGACCAAGAGGTAGATTGTGTGGTTTATGGGGAGAGAAACATGAGAGTAGAATGCGCAGATGGAGAAATGCTGACAATGTGTGATGGAATGTATCCAGTCAGGTTTGTGGGTGAATATGAAGGGCGGAAATGTACAGAAAAGAGGAAAAATTTGGGAACAGGGAAAGAAGGTTATGGTGATAGTGAATCAGAGGATGCTGTACTGGAAGAAATATTAAATAGGAGACCGCCACCATATCAACCAGGTTCTTTATGGACTACACCTAATGCTCCACCAGTAGAAGAGAGAGAATGATGAAGCTTGAGCCAAGACCTAGATCGACTCAGTTTGAAGCTTTAGTTGAATGGGAAGATGAGATGCACGAATTGGAACGAGAAAGGTCGGAAAAACATATCAGACCAAGAGGTAGATTGTGTGGTTTATGGGGAGAGAAACATGAGAGTAGAATGCGCAGATGGAGAAATGCTGACAATGTGTGATGGAATGTATCCAGTCAGGTTTGTTGGTGAATATGAAGGGCGGAAATGTACAGAAAAGAGGAAAAATTTGGGAACAGGGAAAGAAGGTTATGGTGATAGTGAATCAGAGGATGCTGTACTGGAAGAAATATTAAATAGGAGACCACCACCATATCAACCAGGTTCTTTATGGACTACACCTAATGCTCCACCAGTAGAAGATAGAATTAATGAAACCCCAAGGCAATTTTCAAATTTTAGAGATATACCAGAAAGAGTAGAAGTGAGATATAATTCAAATACCTCAATAACAGAAACAAGATTTACCGGTACTCCCAAGCAAAATGACGAAAGAGGAAGTATAAATAGAGTAGAAAACGAGTTGAGGAACAAACAAGTACTGCCGAATATATACGATCTACAAATGAGTTGACAGAAAAGATACAAGATCTTACGAAAAACATAGAAGCAGTAACAGTCCCAGTAACGATAGGACCTGTAATTCCAGTGTTTGAAAACCAAAGAATAAAAGAGCCAAGTCTGACAATCCCTTTACAACAGAGTTTGCAAAAGGTAAAAGAAAATTTTTAGCCAGATTTGTCAGAAATTAGACGAGCAAATAATGTAAATCCGCCTGACTTAACTTTCAATCAGAGTTTACCCTATTAGTATGCAACCTGAGCAGAATCTGACTCTGCTACACCTGAAAGGAGCATAGAGAAAATAGATTTAACACAGACTCCTGTAGGACCATCGGAACAAGAATTAAGGGATTGGCTTAAAACTTTGAAATTGAAAGAAGGTGAACCTAAAGTATTAGATGTGGCAAGATTAAAAATCGATATGGAAGAAATATTTATTGGAACAATTGGAACAGATAGATTAAAAACGTACCAAGATGATGAACTTATGTTTATGTGCAAAAGTATAACATGGAAAGTGAAGTCTGTACATGATCAATTAGAAGGATTAGCAAATTAATTTGAAGTAGAATTCGCAAAGAATAAAACATTGCAGAAATCCTACAGAGTAGACTTTTCAGAAAAAGACATTGAAAATATGAATACTGCAGGAAGGTTGACACAAAGAAAAGAATTGATTGTAGTACTAAGAAGATGGGGAGATGTGAATAAGTGGAGAGTGAAATGGGCAAAGAAGAAAGAAGAGGCTTGTGATAAATCTACATTAGCGTTCCCAGTAAGAGAAAAGGAAACAGTCGCAAATGAGTTCCCTATGAGAGAAATACCAGGAGGAGGATATGTGCATGTTCCTTGGAGTAGACAGGATATACAATCATTTACGAATGATTTCCCCAGATTGAGAGAAAAACCAGTAGAATGGTATTGACAGGTAGATCGATTTGTGAAAGTTTCAAAAGTACTATGGTGTGATCTGGATGGATTATTTGACATAGTCGTGCCAGCAGATTTGTGGACTGAGTGTAAAATATCTGTAAATTGGCCGAGAGAAGAATATCCTCGTGATAAAGTAACAGTTGCTCCGTCACCTGAAGTAATGCGCAAATACGAACAAGTGATAGTGTTTTTGAAGAAAAAAATTCCACCAAAGGAGACAGATTGGGTCAAAATAGACAGAACTACACAGGAACCGAAAGAATCTGTACATGCATTCTATGAAAGATTGTTGTTGGTGTTTAAACAATACAGTGGATATGAAGAGTTGAGCGAAAAGGACATGAGTCATTTTATATATCGATTTGTGTATGGATTAAGACCAGAAATTGGAGATATGATTAGGCATAGTATGATAGGATGGCAGTCCAGCACTGTAGATGATGTTTTAAGAAAAGCCAAATATTGTAGTGAAGAAATTGATGCCAAGCAAAAGAAGTTAAAAGAAAAGGCTATGTGGGCACAAGTGAAGGTAGCAGAACACCAAGTGGCACAATTGGAAAATAAAAACACTGATGCAAGTCAGGGAAAATTAAAGGAAATGTCCACAAAACAAAATTAGTAGGGAATATAGAAGAACTCAAGAAAAAGTTCCCTTGTCATAATTACGGCAGAATAGGGCATTGGAAGAAAGAGTGTAAGTATCCACCAAGAGTTAATCCAGAAAATACATCATTGAATCCACAGGTGCAGCATGAGGTAATTCAACAGCAACCGCAACAGCAGCAGATAGTTACTCAGCAAAGTCAGGTGCCACAACCGCCACTTCCACATAGTGTAAACCTACAGAGATATAGTGCAGAGACAGGATTCAGCGGAGGCGAGCAGGTAAACAGATCGCCCAGAGTGAATGTGAGTCCCCAGTATTGGTTACAAGAGGAAGGCGGGTGTGAGTCGGATGAAATTTTCTGACGGTGCCTGAGCGAGGGAGAAGAGTGTGTGCTTGGAGCCACTCTAGAGGTAGATCAGTCTGGTCCATTTGTGAACGGAAAGGTGAATGATGTAGAAATAACTTTCCTAGTAGACACTGGTGCTACCCGTTCTACTGTTAGATCAGTGGAAGTCCAAAATCTTCCTCTCTCGGGAGAGCACATCCAAGTTGTAGGTGTAGCTAATAGACAGATTAAAACCTCCTTAACCCAACCAGTTGAAGTAGAAAGTGGAAAATTCAAAGACATGCATCGATTTGTGGTGTGTGATAGTAGCCCCGTAAATCTGCTAGGACGAGACATTTTGGGTGCAATTAACTGTGCCATATACTGTTCACCAGATGGCATAGAACTGCAAACCCCAGATGAAGATAGCCTGTATAAAATGACCATGCTTATGATTGAGGCAGAACAAAATAAGTTGTTTCCTGTGTTTGATCGAGAAAAGATACCTGATGAATTGAAAAAGGTAGTGAAAGAGAAGGTGTGGGATTTCACTGGAGAAGATATTGGATTAATGAAAGACGTAGATCCTGTAAAAGTCTCTATAAAAGGTGTGAGTTACCCAAACGTTCCCCAATACAAAATGACAGCAGAGATAATTGAAGGAATAACTCCAGTACTAAACAAAATGATTGATCAAGGTATTTTGAGAGAGATAGAAAGTAGTCCTTGTAATTCACCGATAATGGGATTGAAAAACCCAAACGGAACATTTAGGATTGTGCAGGACCTTAGAAAGGTTAATAAGATTGTCGTCCCATGTTGTCCGATTGCACCTAATCCAGCAGTGATTTTATATCAAATTCCCCATGATGCAGAATAGTACACTGTGATCGATCTGTGTAATGTGTTCTTTACAGTTCCATTGCACCCAGAAAGCCAGCCAATATTTGCGTTCCGGTTCGGAGATCATATTCTGGCATGGTGCCGAATTCCTCAAGGGTATACTGAAAGTCCATCTATCTTTAATCAGTTGCTAAAGAAATCATTAGAAAGTTTGAGCATGCCTGGAGAGTCTGTATTGGTTCAGTACATTGATGATCTCCTAGTGGCATTGAAGACAAAAGATGCATGTGTAACCGGTGCCGTTGCATTGCTGAATCATTTGGCAGAAGAGGGACATAAAGTGTCTCCATCTAAATTACAATTTTGTCAGAAAGAAGTGCAATACTTAGGTCATAAGATTGCCAAAGAAATCAGACAAGTCACTGCAGAAAGAATCAAAATGATACAAGGAATGCAGCCACCAACAACGCAAAGACAAGTAAGAATGTTCCTGGGAATGGTAGGTTGCTGTAGACAGTGGATTAGTGGATTTTCACTAATAGCAAAACCATAAAAGAGATTAACCAGAGCAGATATCCGAGACCCTATAGTATTGACCAAAACTGAAATGGAAGCATTTGAACAGCTAAAAACGAACTTATGTGAAGCTCTAGCTTTAGGGATGCCTGATTATGAAAAAGAGTTTGAACTGTATTGCAGTGAACGAGAAGGATGTGCATTGTCAGTGCTAATTCAAAGACATGGAAAACTGAGAAAGCCAATTGCATATTTCTCAGCTGTTTTGAACCCAGATGCAAAGGCGTTGCCAGGTTGTTTAAAAGCAGTAGCAGCTACAAGCGTAAGTCTAGAACAAAGTGAAGGAATAGTGATGGGATTTCCTGTGAGGGTGTATGTACCTCATTCTGTGGGGATTCTCCTCACTAGGACAAAAACACAATATCTGACCAATAATAGAATGACTAAATATGAAAAGGTAATTCTGGGAGCAGAAAATGTGACAATCTCTAGATGCGTAAATGTAAACCCTTCTACACTATTGCCTGATACCATGGAAACCGAAGTGAGAAATGAGGTTGATCACAAATGCCTAGATGTTCTTGAATACTGTACCAAACCAAGACGAGACATCAGAGATGAGCCATTGCCTGAATCAGATTATGTAATGTTTGTTGATGGTTCGTGTCTGAGAACAAATGAAGGTGTTCTGATTGCAGCATATGCAGTTTGCACAGTGGCAGATGTACTGGAAGCATCTTATCTGAAAGGAATTCTTTCTGCTCAAATAGCAGAATTGATTGCTTTGATACGAGCATGTGAACTGGGAAAGGAAATTATGGTTACCATAGTGACTGACAGTCAATATGGATTCGGAGTTGTCCGTGACTACGGACAGCTGTGGTCCCAAAGTGGTTATTTTACTTCTGCAGGATCACCAATACGTAATGCCGACTTTGTGAGAATGTTGATTGACGCAATTCAATTGCCTGACAAGATTGCTGTGGTAAAATGCGCAGCTCACAAGAAGGGGGATGATTATATCACCCGAGGTAACAGGTACGTAGACTCAATTGCAAAATACTGTGCCAAAAATCTTGCATCTATAAATCGGGACAGAGAAAAAGAGCATGTTTCAAGTTCTTTAATGCTAACCACAATAGTTGAAACTTGGCAGGAAGTGAGGCAAATGCAGGAAGAAGCTGATGAGGAAGAGAAAAATGTCTGGTTAAAAGCAGGATGCAGACAAAGAGAGGAAGATGAAATTTGGGTTTACAAAGATTAAAGACCAGTAATGCCCGATAGCATGATCTCAAATATGGCCCGAATGTATCATGGTCAAGCTCATGTTGGAAGAGATGCCATGCTTCGTCTATTTAGACAGACGTGGTACAAACCCAAATTCAGGATGATTGCTGAAAGCTTGTGTCAAAGATGCCTTGTGTGTCAGCAGTTCAATCCAAACAGAAAAACAATTGTGAATCTGGGAACCATAGGACTGGAGGGAGGTCCATTTACAAGAATGCAGTTGGATTTTATTGAACTTCCACCTTGTAACCGACTCAGATATGTTTTAGTGATCATCTGTTTGTTCTCTCGATGGGTAGAGGCCTTCCCCACGAGGAGAAATGATGGGCTAACTGTTGCAAAACTGCTTTTACGTGAGATAATCCCGAGGTTCGGATTTCCAGTAACGATCGAAACTGATTGTGGCACGCACTTTCAAAATGAACTCATGCAGATGATACGTGAAGCACTGGACATTCATCAGAAACTGCATTGTGCTTACAGACCTGAGGCTTCAGGAGTAGTTGAACAAGTAAATGGAACCATTAAAAACAGGATTGCAAAAATGTGTTTGGCAACAGGACTAAAGTAGCCAGACGCTTTACCACATGTTTTGATGACCCAAAGGAGCATACCTGACAGAAAGACTGGATTGAGTCCACATGAGATTTTAATGGGCAGGGTGATGAGACAAGCATTTGTACCAGTTGATAAACTGTTAACTATTAAAGATGACATCATACTGGATTACTGCAAAAACCTGTCTGAGGTGGTGACTTCTGTGTTCCATCAGGTGGGAACTGAATCAAACACAAAAGAGAAAAATCCAGCTCATGATCTAGTTCCTGGAGACTGGGTTCGGATAAAGGTACATCGCAGAAGAAACTGTTTGGTGCCTCGTTGGCAGAGACCAAGACAAGTCATATTGGTCAGCACCACAGCAGTTAAATGTGCTGGAGTGAAGAGATGGGTGCACGCAAGTCACACTATCTGTGTGCCTGAGCCTGAGAATCCAAACGAGAAAGGTGAAAGCACAACCTTCTGACTCTGAAGGTGAATCAGAGAGAAGTCCAGATACTGAAGCTCGACAAGAATGTCGACATCTGGAAGTATCAGATGCTTGCTCTGCGTCTGAAGGAGAAGGAGAAATTGTCGAAATACCGAATTCTGAAGATCAATCTAAAGACCGAGATTTGGTAGAGACTGACACCAGTAAGGACACTGAGCAATGTGAAAACAAGATTGGTGATCAAGAAAATACTGAAGAACAGCCTGAAAGCTCTGAAAGCAGGAACGAAAATCCTGACACTGGAAAAGAGGAAATAACTCACGATAAGGATGAGATTCCAAGTACCAGAGATGTTCCTAACAGAGTGAAAGAACTGTCAAACGAGAAAACTGATTCTGAAAAAGAAAAAGATATCATAAAGGTTGTCATAAATGAAACTGTCGGAGAGACTGAAAGTGAAACTGACGACAGTGCAGATGAAACTCCATTGAGAAAGAGTTCAAGAAAAAGGGCTTGGAGAGTGGAGCATAACACCACGGAGCCTAAGACAAAAAGAGTTTGTAAAGGAGATAATTGGCCAAAAGAGACTTTTGGACTGAGATTTAAACTGGTTAACAAAGCGAGAAAAACAGAAGATCAAGTAAATCAAATAACCAGTCAAAAGGAGTCGTTGGGAAAAAGAATAGAAGTAGTTCAAAGGCCAAAAAGAGTGAGAAGACCAAATCAAAAATACAAATCACCTGAGTGGCCCTATATCGTTCTACCTCCTATTGAAGAATTAAGCAGTAGCCAAGAGAACCTATGCTGCCCAAAGTCAATTGGGAAAAGTGAGTAAAGAACTGAATCACAGAAAGAAATGATAATGGATCAAAAGGTATAAGGTAAAGACAAACCTTGAAGTCCTGATATAAGGAGGACATTGTAAGTGAAAGGTGAAAGCCTATAGGTGGCAAAGGTAAAAGAATTGTAAAGCAGATCGCTGTGTAAAAAAAAAAAAAAAATGTCTAGCAATGATCACAAAACAAAATGTTCTATCTTTAGAAAATGGTGTAGATCATGTTTGATATGTACAGGATTACTAATATTGATATGGATATTCTTAGCTATTGTCATTCCTTTTCAGGATAACTTCGTGAAGTTGAAACATAATGTGAGTTCAAGTGGACAAAATGTGGAATCAAAGTCTAACAAGCAGCATGTATATAGACCAGAAATGCATCAGGATAGCTCCATTAGTGATTACACTAAGAACACGTTTTCAAGATTGTTATCTGAATATGTTAGGACAATGGATGCTAGTGACTGTTACGTTTGTGTAAAATTACCTGCATCTGTTTCAGAAGGGGTGACATATCACTATCTTCCACTTACATATGGTGTCACGTGTAGTGTGATTGCAAGCCTGTTTTACCATGCAGGAAAACTGGAATATTACTATTCAAATTCAGATGATGTTTTTGCTAAGTTAAACTTTGTTGATGCCATGAATAAAGTAAAGCCTGCTAGAGTAATGGGGGAATTCTTGTTAGAAATAGACAAATTGAGTCATGAGTATGCCTTCAAAAATAATTTGACATGTAAAATGAGAGTTGAGGAGAAAGCATTTTTAGATATGGTTGAAGAGCGAAGAATTGCTTATAAACGTAGTAAAAAAGTAAAGCATGAGAAATCCAAATATTGGACATTTGAAGATGAAAACATTGATGATAGAAATGTGAACATGGCTATTAATATAGATACTCCATTGTTAGGGAAATTCTGCATAAGAAGAGACAACACTGTGTATGACAATTATTTTGTGGGAGCGAGTCAATGTAAAGACACCTATAGAATCATAGGGGGTTGGGGATTTAAGGTGGCAAAGATCCAGTTTTTCCTGGTATATATTTTATCTGTGGAAACAAAGCTTACTATAGATTATTAGATCTGGTCTTTCCTAAAAATGTTCACGTAGATAGAGGTACTAATGGGATACATGAGATAGGTAAACCTTTAAGTCGTAGAAAAAGAGAGAGTGTAATAGAAATAATAGGTGATATTTTTGGAGCACTGATACCAGCAGTGGGAATATCTTTTAATGCAAATCGAATTCAAAGATTGTCAACGATAGTAGATCGTTTGTCAACAGACACAGCTGGTGGATTCTTAATGGTAAACACCGAAATGGTTGCTATGAGTGCTATGGTAATACAAAATTGTCTTGCTCTTGATATAATACTGGCAAAAGAAGGAGGAGTTTGTGGAATTTTGAAGGTACAGCACTGTTGTACCTACATTCCAGATAAAAGTCAAAATATTGAAAAGTACATTACAAACATTACAGAGTTGCATAGGGAAATTGAACCACTGGAGGTTGATGGTGTTCTTGAACGACTTGGGGAAAGTTATTCAGCAGTCAAACATTGGTTTCACGAAGTAGGTAATTCTATTATAGGTAAGATACTAATTCCAGTAACAGTAATAGTATTAGTGTTTTTGATGTTAAGATTATGTTGCATATATAGAAAAAGAAGGAATGCAAGAAAGTCAATAAAGAAAGCAATTCAAGAAAAACGAGAAAGAGAAAGAGAAAACTGTGATATAGAAATGGAGGAATTTCGAGAAAAGGTCTTTAAAGAAACTAGAGAAGAAGATACTAGAGTATAAACCATACTAATCTGAAGAACTCGAAACATGTTTTGATAAAAATTAGCAAAATTTTGGGAGATATTTGGTGATAAAATCACCAAAGGAGGGAGTTGATGGAGCGTGGTGGAGAAACAAAATATTGTATACCCCACGCGAAATAATTTCCTCATAACTATAACCTTTATTAATTGAGTGATGTGGAAAACATTAACCAACATAGTATAAAATGCACACACAAATACACGTAGGAATACTAATCTGCTTGTATGGCGAAAATATAACTAACTAATTAATGTTATTGTCGTGATGTGAAATAATGCAAAAGCTTTGAAATAATGAACCCGTTTACTGCTTCGAACGTTCAGCGCAGGTGCTGAACGTTGGAAGAAACAGGTGCGGCCGCGTCGGCCAACGGACATGGCCAGCACTGGCAAGGTGGTGCTCGCGACGACCAATAATGGGGTTAAAAGCGGCATAAATGTGCTTTCTGTTTATGTATTTTGTGGCAAAAACATGAAGACAGGTGAGCATATTACGCATATGTGTTGCTTATTTTGCTAGGTAACAACTAATAGGGAAACCTTAGTATGGGGGGGGGTAAACAGAAGGGCTATATTTCAATAATTAACATTTATTTGTGTTTGTTTCTATGATAGTTCCCATTCTGACCTGAGAGGCCTAGTGAAAATATGGCTGCTTTATTAACTGTAAATAGAAGACGAACTGAGCATGTGCAGCCAAAGTCCGAGTTTGAATGTGAGCTGCTTGTGCATGAACGAAACCAGTTCAAGGACAACATGCCCTGGAAGTCCTGATGACTGCCAAAAAGAATGGACGTTTGAGTTACTGAACGTGGGAAAAGTTCATGGAGTTGCTATTTGAGGATGTGACTAGGCCAAAGACTTTCTTAAACAAAGGACTCTTTAAAATTCAGCTGACACAACGGAAATCGAATATTAGAATGATGAGGTGATGCTCATCCACCCCCAAATTGTCCAATCAGAATTCGAGTTTATGCTGATAGTTACTTTTGTAGATAGATAAAGTTGGTGAAAAAGGTATAAAAAGTGCTGATTTTCTTTAAGAAAAAACTCCTTTTCGATTTCCTCGTGAGGTGCTGTCGGTATGCTGATTTTTCCTGAGATGTTAGACTTTGAATAATTTTCTATTTTCTTTGAATAAGAAATGAGCTTTAGATGAGGTTATTAGTTAGGGAAGTTAGGAGAAAATGAATTTTGGGAACTATCTGTCTTTTGCTAATACTGTTCTGAATCTAAATAATAATGTCTATTTCTGAATCCCTGAAATAAATGAATATATCTGTTTGAGATAAAACTTTCTTCTTTGAAGTTATTCTTTTGAATAAATAAATAAATAAAGCGAATAAACTGTTAGACATGCTAAACTTTGCTTTTAAAATAAAAATTAGATAAATGGAGAATCATCTGGTCTTGTATTTTCCTACGCCTAATTTTTTACTAGCAGATCCATTGACTATAATGGTGGTGTGTCTGAATAAAATGTTTTGTTAATAAAACCATGGAAAAACTCATTTAAACTGCAGAAGTAAATAGTATAAATATTTAGTTTTTGATTTAGACACTCCGCTATGATACAGCAGCTCTCCTTTGAATTTCACCGATCCATGAAGTAGGATGGAAGTGTTTTGTGAGTAACTCGCAGTGTTATGGGCCCCACTGATGAGTAAATATATGATTTGGTACTTCAGGGAAAGGTGATATGGTTTTAGAAAATATTTCCGGAGTAGCGCTGCATCAGGATAAAAGCGTACTTTAGGAAACCTCTCAATCAATCAAACAATCAATGCTCCACATACTAATGGGGGAGCTATTTCAAAACATGGTACAAAAGATCTCATGAGCAGCTCTGTCCCTCTAGTGAGCCAACCTTCAGACGCTTGATACTCACCCCAGGTTTCCCAATGAGCAGTGCTTAATCTCTGAAAAAATAAGTACCAGGGCCCAAGGTATCAAGAAGGATGCAACTGCAGCACCACCTGCTGCCCCTGCCAGTGCTGCGAAATTTCAATAGTGAATGCCTGCGGAGGCACTGTCATTACTACTCTTTAGTGCATATTGCGCTGCTAAACGGATGTGCTCTGCTGAGAATAGGCACATAGCGCCACCATGTGGTGGACTGTTATAAAAACATGGGGGTGTTCAGAATTAAGTCCTGGTGCTGAGCAAAGACAAACACTAGCGCTAATTACGCATTGAACAGGCGTTGGTTGGCCTTTAATAATGCAGTGTAACAACCTTCTCCCTCCATGTGTCCATTCCTTTCCAAGGTGACTAACCATACATTTATAAGTTCCCTAGTGTCACCCCTCAATTCACCAAACATACCTATAGCACGTCTAATTTTTGTACTACCCCAGACAGTGTTTCTCTTTGCTTATGTTTGCTGCTAACTGGAGTGCTTTCTCCATGAGTAACATAAGGAATTTCATCCACATGCAAACTATGGTAAACACATATGACTAACTACAAGCTAGAAGGACAGGGGTTGTGAGTCAGTCAGGTATATAATCAAAAGGTAGTTCAACAAGGCCTCAGACAGGCGTGTGAAAGTAGTCCTTGCAGTAGCTCAAAGACAGAGATGGAGAATAAGCAGAAGCCATGGTGGGCGGGGACGTGAATCCTGAAGTATGCCTCATAGTGCTCGTCTGATGTCAGTAACATTCACATGTGTTGATACTTTAGTTAATTAATTAAGACAGTCAATGTGCAAGATCTTCACTGTCTGAGCTTTCATAAGACTTAGTCCAAATCTAATAAACAAACATGTGTGAGTACTGGTGCAACAATAGCCCTTGCCGCCCTGTTCAGTGCGGTGGACCCCCGAGCTGCAGGGGGCCTTCTCCAGCAATGTGCACGGGCAGGCCTGAGAGCTCCTTACTGGGCCCGGAGCACAGAGACCCCCTCTATGCGCTTTGCAGGGAGACCCCCACAAGTTTCTTTACACCACTGTGTGTGAGATGAGATTCCAGATTAAATCCTGAAGGAGATAAAAAAAATCATTACAAAAAGGAAAAAAGTAATTACTTAATGGGGATTTAAAAGAAACAAAATAATCAAAATATAATTCTGCAATAGGACTACCATAAGGTCTGCCTCTGAACAAAACCCAAGTAGATACAACTTGCTCTATAACCATGTGCAAAAAATCTAAGTATAAATCATATTTACAGACTGACATAGATTCTGTTCCCAAAGAAGGCCTAGAAAGAACTGGCTTTTCTCCAAAATAAAGCAGCTTTTATACTGTTTTAGGGTACAGAAGCCATACACATTTCATGGTTTTACATATCAAATCAGGATTAGTCCAGCAGTGGTGCAAACATATAAACTAATCAATATACTGGCAATCAAGATTATCACCATCATTAGACACCTACTTTCTAATGTATTTCATTTATTAGGTTATGCGTAACTAATTATGGAAACAAATTGACGTTTTATGTAGCACAGCAAAACAATGTCTTGTTCAGCTAATGAATGACATACACAAGACATTGGCACAAAACCTTGAAAATTGACAATCTAAGCGAATATGTTGAGAGGACACAAATATTCCATCTTGTACTCGTACAAACACTAGAGTTAAGGCTTCTTTTTCAAAGATTTTCCTGAAATGGGAAAACATACGAATACACAGAGAAAGAAAAAGGCTCACTCACATTAAATACATGTGCACATCTGCAAATGTGAATAGCTTTCAGTGCAGGCTGACTGCAGCCTAGTCATGCAGACTGACACTTGAATAAATTATACATTATTTTCTAACTTGTACAAACTAATGTTTTCTCTGGAAGACAACATTAAAAAGTGCAATAACACTCATTCAAATGGCATTTTGTATACACCACTGTATTCTTTGCACAATTGCGCAAATAGAATTTAATTCACAGGCTACAAAAATGAGCACAGTTGGAAATCTTTGTGAATTCTTCATCTATGTTAGGGAGTAAACCTCTCAATACAAAGCTCCTTTTTTAGGTCTCGCCTGTCAATGCGCATGCGCATTGAGCAGAGCGAGACTATAGGGGCTTAAACAGACTTTAACTAGACTGGCGATTTGATGCTGTGCCCGTGCGCTTTTAGGTCAATGCGCAAGCGCATTGAGCTAAAATGCGCGTGCACAGCATCAAATCGCCAGCCATCTGTTCCCCAACTTGGCGCCTCCGCTCCTGCTCTCTCCTGACTGCTCCTCCCCTAATTATTCACGGCCAGCCGGCCGTACTTTCACTTTCACGGCCGGTAGGCCGTGTCTCGTTTTATTTTATTTACTGTCGGGTCTGCGATCCAACAGGATCCGACCAACTTAAAGCACTGTCTCTCCCCTATTCGAGCACTACTCGGTCTTCTTATCTACTTAGCCTATTACTACCCCAACCACCTCTTCATCACCCGCTCGTTTTTTTCTCACCTCATCCACCTCTACCTCCGCACTGTCCTAATCTGCACTCCTCGCCCACTGCTCTTTATTTCTCTCACATCTCCAAACAGTTCCCATCTCTCACTCATCCGTCCGGTTCCTTTCCCTCTCCCGGCACCTCACACTATTGTTACTTTCTTACCTCTGCACCCTGTACCCCATCCCCAGCCTCTGCACTCCGCAATATAGCTGATAATGTACATACGTTACCTAATGTATCTATTTCAGGCTTTTGGTGTGCTATCTGCAGGACGAAAATTCTAATGCTGGCGTACTGTCTTGGCATTTCATCTTCCCAGTGTCGATAATATCTAGACCCGACAGCTTAGCAATCTCCGTTTACAACAAAACATAAAAGTAGCATCACGGCATTAAGTTTCATTGACAAATAGTTGCACCTCAAATAAACATGGACTACAATACTGCCACGGTGCAAGGCTTCAATAAAACAATGTTATTTCCGCTTCCTGTCCACTGCATTTCATGACGGTAAAACCGCATACGTCGGACATGCTGTCAATTCAACAAAGTAACACACCTGTTTCTTGTTTATTCAAGGTGACCATCCCTACCCCAACCATCTCTTCATCACCCGCTCGTTTCTTTCTCACCTCATCCACCTCTACCTCCGCACTGTCCTAATCTGCACTCCTCGCCCACTGCTCTTTATTTCTCTCACATCTCCAAACAGTTCCCATCTCTCACTCATCCGTCCGGTTCCTTTCCCTCTCCCGGCACCTCACACTATTGTTACTTTCTTACCTCTGCACCCTGTACCCCATCCCCAACCTTTGCACTCCGCAATATAGCTGGTAATGTACATACGTTGCCTAATGTATCTATTTCAGGCTTTTGGTGTGCTATCTTCAGGACAAAAATTCAAATGCTGGCGTACTGTCTTGGCATTTCATCTTCCCAGTGTCGATAATATCTAGACCCGACAGATTAGCAATCTCCGTTTACAACAAAACATAAAAGCAGCATCACAGCATTAAGTTTCATTGACAAATAGTTGCACCTCAAATAAACATGGACTACAATACTGCCACTGTGCAAGGCTTCAATAAAACAATGTTATTTCCACTTCCTGTCCACTGCATTTCATGGCGGTAAAACCGCATACGTTTATGAAGAGTAAGGGGCTTGGGAAACTGAATGTTGTAAAACTTGCAGATCACGAGTCTGAATCCTCCTGGCACGTCAGCCACAGCATTCTATCCTTCGCATATGGAGAAATGAGCGCCATTAACTAGGGCACAGCCTAGATGCGACAGAACTGCCGTTTCTATAGTTGACAGAGTTTAGTGCATATTCGCACACAAGCTCAAGCTTGGTATAAAGCGCAATGGAAAAACAAGCAATTATTTATACGCTCAGAACGCATTTCTTCATGTGTGGTAGCCTATGCTACACTTTCAAAAGAGCCGAAAATAACATTTTTATATTAAGGCACTTTCTAAATTCCTCAATCCGGTGTACCATGAATTTGCATCGAAGATGTGGGTATATAAAGTTAAGGGATGTGGCATAACGTCCAGAGCTTCCGACTTTGGCGCTGGGGTACCAAGTTCTAGTCTCAGCGTCGGTTCAACATCCTGTGAATCTGGGTCCTGTGGTTCTAGGCAAATCACTTAATCTCTCCGTGCCTACCAAAAAATGAATGTGTCCTTGTGTAATGTAACTAACTGGGGCTCATGTAAAGCACTCCAAAACCTTAGGGTAGAGTTTGTGGTACACAAAACTGCACACAAAAAAGTGACACTATCGGGCATGTTCGAATTTGGACTGAGACAAGCAAATCAATTCCAGTGGCCAAGATAGGACGAACAGCCGTGTAAAATACATTAGACACTGAGACAATTAACTCTTCTGGAAACATTGCTTTTAACCACACTTTTTCTTCGCTCTGGAGACTAGTTCATTTTACTTTCATGCGAAACTTTTTTTGTATTTGAATTCATTATCTTTTCTGAATGCTTCAATTAGTTCTCACTTAGACTGCAACACTTTTAATGTTGGGCCAGGCTACATATTTTCCCAAGTTTACTGACAACGTGGCCTCTGTTTACAGTAGATTCTTGGCCACAGTTACTTCCAACACTTTGCACTGGCACTTCTTGGGTTGCCTTGTCCTACAGCTAAATTCGAACTGTTCTTAATTTTCACAATTTTGCAGTAAAACGATCAAAGAAGTACTAACTTAATTTCGACATCATTATTGAAGTGCAGTTTATCTTGTCTTCCTCAGTACTTCGTACATCTCTCTAGAGATGTGGCTTAACGACCAGAGCGGCCATCTAAGTCACGTAAATACAAAACATGTTGCATTACAAATGCTATAGGTGTCACATTCGCGAAAGTTATAACTATTGGCATTGTAAATGACCAAGCTATCAATTTAGATATTTTAAAAACCAACACATAAATAAAATATTTGTCATTTACAAGACCAATAGCTCCAACTTTTCTAATGCGAGACCTATTGAATTTCCAATGCTTGTTTTAGAAACGTTCCCTTTTTACCCAGTGCACACAGGCAGAATTAGACACACAGGCTTAGGCCACCAATGTTGGTAAATTTCATTCAGGTAGATGTTTTATTTACACCATGAGTAACTTTGCACCTATGGTCAGCAAAATAAATAAATAAATCAGACGAACCCTCCCATTTACGAGCATGCATAAAACACCTGGGGCCATATGTATCAAGCAAATTCGCATTCGCAAAGGCCGAAATTTGCTAAATGGTATGTATAAAGCAAAATCTGGTGCAAAACAAGGAATCGCAAAATTTGCGATTCCTTATTTTGCAATTGCATTTAAGGAATCGCAAATTTTGCGATTCCTTAAATGCAATGTATGAAGCAAAACATTTTGCAAAATGTCCTTAAGGAATCGCATATTACCACCAACTTCTAGTTGGTGGTAAGTTGCGAATTCCTTGAAAAATGCAAATTTTTGCATTTTTGAAAGTGCCATGCGACGCATATACATGCCCTTAGGGCATGTATGTGCGCCACATGTGCACCCATGCATATTTCAGGGGTGCAACAGGGTGTCCTTTGGACACCCCTGCTCCCTTGAAATTATTCTCAATTTGCGATTAGCAAATTGCGAATCCCAAATTGAGAATAACTTCCCATTCATTCCTATGCGCCTCCTGGCCCATAGAAATGAATGGGAAAGTATTCCTTAATTGCTATTCGCAATTTGCTAATCGCAATTAAGGAATTTTAAGAAATCGCAAAAAGAATGCGATTTTGTACATACATACCTATTTGCGATTCTCAAATAGTGATTTCTTAAAAATCGCTATTTGAGAATCGCAAATCAGGTTGATGATACATATGGCCCTTAATATGGTAAATCACCCCTAAGTTTCGGTGTATCAATACCTGTCCAAATACCTATAGTGTACTCTTCCTGTAAGCTTTACCCACACCTGATGTGCTCCAGTGGCGCGTGGGCTCTTCGAGTCTACAATAAGGCCAGGGTGCTCCGGCATTGAGTTTTCATCCTTTATCACCATTCTCACTGATTAGCTTTCCAACATTGATGCATTATTCCAACCCCTTCCCCAAACCCCGCCCCACCTTCACTCTGATGCAATGTGGCCCTCCCCCGCCTGGGTCTTTGCCCGTTTTAGCATCCTTGCGGCATGAGCAGAGAGGCTTCCTTCACAGACCAGGCCGTGAGTTCTATTTACAGGGCACCTAATGACTGTTTGTTTACGTGGCGCTTCCCCACGCCTGCTGGGGATTGCTCTCTGGGCAACACGCCTAATGAGGTGCTGCTCAAGAGGAGGGGTGCAGCTGCGCCCGCATCTGGCATCGAGCCGGGGCAACAGCTGGTTTCTTGACTGAGCACTGCTAGAAAATATATGAGTACTTATGGCATAGTTTGGGCATGTGTGTTTACATTTGGGAGGCCCATAACATGGATTATAAAGAAGTTTTAGTACTTTCAAACAAGTGGCACTGAAATGCTGCTCCTTGTTATCTCTTGGGTGACAGGTCTGATGTACCACGATTAGTAAAAGCATTACAAAAGACATAGCTAGGAAGAAATGACACATGGGCCATGGCTATGTATTATCTCTCTTTTACTTCATCGTGTACATTGGCAGTTGTGTGTTGTGATGCTGTGCACAGGGTTTACATTCCTGTGTCCACCTCCTAGGGACGTTAGCTGACCACGCCGCACTGCGTCATAGGGATACTGACCCATCACTATGTACCCCCAGCGCTGCTACTACACTACCCTACACTGTGCAACATTCTAGCAGCACTAATCCACGACACACACTACCCTGCATTGTAGAGGCAGTAACCCACCCCACTACGCAGCCTCCTATGGACCATCACACATGGCGTCCTACTGACACCAAGCCAGCCCAATGCGCTACAACTTAAAGACACCAACCCACCACATTAAACTGCATCCTAGGGAAGATAACCCATCCCTGCACTTTAGGGGCATCTATCGATTGCACTGCATTCATCCTACATATGATAGACTAGGTATGATAGCTTACTGCACTGCACACTGTGGGCAATCACCCACCATACTGCAATGCAACCCAATGAGACTAACGCACCGCACCATACCAGGAGGCACTAACCCATCGTGCTGCACTGCATCCTCCTGTAAATAGCCCCCCATGCTGCAACAGAGCCCAGGTGCCCAATCCCACGACACTCTTCAGCATCCCAGGAGCCTCGAGCCACAGCACTGGATCCTGGAACCCTAACCCCTGCACTGCATGTGAAGGAGCATGTCTATCCCCCTTGTCCCGGGGGTGGAGCTTGTGGCAAAGATTTGAACGTGTATTGATTAACTTGCCTATTTTTTTAAGTCCCTGTGTGTGATTCTCACTGTGTCCTCCTTTTGTCTTATGAAGAAAAAAAATCTGCTAAAGTTGATAGCCTGTGGTGCTATGGTCAGTGCTGCAGAATTTGGTACTGCAGGGAACCAGGTTTGAATCTCGGCTCAAGATCTTGTGATTCTGGGCAAATCACTTAGGGCCTGATTTAGAACTCGGCGGGCGGGTTACTCCGTCACAACGGTGATGAATATCTCATCACCTGAAATATACTGATACCTTGGAGCCCAACATAGGCAACCACTGCCATCCCACCTTGCTAAAGATGCTAGACACACTACAATTATTTGCAGCAGGCACCACGCAGCAGACAGTAGGCTTGGTGCATTGCATTTCACAGTCAACCTTTAGCAAAATACTCTGCTAAGTGATGGATGCTCTGCAGAGAGTGAATGAGCAATACATACAGTTCCCCTTTGACACCCACACAGCTAATGCCAGCAAAGCAAACATCTGTGTTACAATGGGATTTCCCGATATACTAGAATCAAATGGCTGCACTCATGAACATGTGGTGACCTCTGGTAGACAGGATCAAGTGTGCTGAACCCGTAAAATGGCAACAAACAATTTACGTGCAAATGCTGTGTGATGTGGATCTGTGTATACTGAACTGGTGTGTTAGGTGCTCTGCACAAAACCATAATGTTATGATTCTGACAGAAAACAACATTAGTCATACCATAGTAACACATGGTACTGGTAATATCCTTCTACATCAAGATTATTGTGCATTATGATTGTTTTAGTCCAATCACAGTACATATCAGCAGTATCATTGAAGGGTGGTTAGCCCCTATGACATATACATTGATCAATGTGAATGCGTGTAACTTTGCCCCAAAACTCATAATCGAGGCCTGTGTTTTAATTAACCCTGGGGTAGTTTGATTAGCAGCACACATAGCTGATGACACTGTGTACTTGTCTGCACTGTGAAAATATTGCAAAATAATTGCAAATGACATCCTGCACAATACCAATAATGATAAAATAAGTATCTCTATCTTTATATGAAAAAGTGCACATAGTACTTTCATAAAAGTGAAACTGAAAATTAGCACGCAGTGAGAGAGGTGATGATTTTGGGATCCTCCCTAACCTAGGCGGAGTACCAAACAGATGCCTTGAAAACAAAAAAGCACATCTTATTGAACGATTTGGTGGTGGTCCCATCCTCTTAGGACCACCCCAAGAAACAGTTATTGGCAAAAAAACATTCCCAACCAAAGGCCCTGCAAAGCATTATGGGATGAGATTAGCAGTGGGCAGTGAATATTATATAGTATCCATTATCAAAATAGTTCTACAAAGAGCTGCAGTTCAACTGGTGGTTACTAGATGTCCCTCGCAGTCAAATGCAAATGCTTGATGAAAGGGTTTCAATGGTTTTGTATTTGACTCGTGAGGGACATCTAGTAACGAATAGGTGAACTGCAGCTCTTTGTAGAAATATTTTGATATTGGATACTATAATATTCACTGCCCACTGCTAATCTTGTCCCATAATGCTTTGTAGGGCCTTTGGTTGGGATTGTTTTTTTGCCAAAAACTGTGCTTGGGGTGGTCCTAAGAGGATGGGACCACCACTGAAGTTTAAAAATGCGCTTTTTGTTTATGCTCTTTGTGTTCAAGGCATCTACTTGGCCCTCCCCCTAGGTTAGGGGGGACCCCAAAATCATCAGCTCTCTCATTGCCCAATGGGTTCATTGTAAAAGTTTACTTTTGTGATTTGGTTATGTGCTTTTAAGCACATAAAATTGTTTTTTCAAAGCATCTGAGGATGTTGTTGATTTAGTTGCTACACTACATGATTCTGTACCTCATGCTCCGTTAGGGTAGTGTGCAGCTGGGGGATATCATGTCTGTAGCTTGGTCAGTGAAGGGAGGGGGTGTGAATCTCACGTTTCCCAATTAAAAAAGCAGTCGACTGCAGGGTGAATGGGTACGATGACTTAGGTTTGGGTTGGACTGTTTCCAGGAGAAGCAGGGTGGGTACTGATGTGCATTAGATGGGCCTCTGGAGCTGATTTAGAGTTTAGCAGACAGGCACTCTGTTGCAACTGTGACGGAGTACTCTCTCTGCCAAACTCATGGTCTGCCACCCTAGTTTGAGCCAGGCGGACTGCAAGATTGATGGCAAAGGAGTAAAATTTGCTCTGTCAGTGTAGAACTTCCTCCAACGGCCCGACAGATGCCATGGGAAGTAAGCCAGCCGACGTGCCCCCTATTTAGAGTGGATGTTCAGATGGCTTCTTTTTTTTTTTGCTGACTATCATTGCAAGGTATGTGAAAAAACAGTTGTGGGGCCATTCGTTATTTTTTCTTTTTTTATACTCGCCTATTTGGGAATTTGTTTTGAAAAATAAAAACTTTGGAAAAGTTTGACAGCAAGCCGTCATGTTTGATAGAGCTATTCCTTAAACTTTTCCTACACACCGGTATTTGCCAGTGTATGAAGATATCTGTTGGGCAGGCGGACATCACTATATTGGGTAGGCGGAGAAAAGGCAGTAAAGTCCTCCGCCCCGTTATGTGCCTTTACTCTGTCTAATAACTCTTAAATCAGGCTCTGTGTCTATAGTGGCACATTGGGTAAAAACAATGGTTTGAAATGCTACCCCGAGGGATTGCCAGTGGTTATACTATTTGCAAGCATTCGTCTCATCAACTTCTGAGTGTTTGATTACCTGTAATATACTTGGAAACCTGAGACTGGTGTAGCTTTACACGTCTACTGCTGCCAATGTTTGTGCATTATAAAAAGTTGTACATTTGCATTCTTGCCAGGAGTACTTCTGTGGGTACAGATTTGCTACATTTTTGTAAGTCGGTCACTAAGGGTCCTTATTTATAAAGAAGTGGAACAATGCAGCTCAGCAAGCCAAGGTGCTGCACTACGTTGCATCACCTGAAGAGAGCAGAACTGTGCCATCTCTTCAAAGAAAGGGTTTCAGCATTATAGTCAGGACAGTTTTTGTGCAGAAAGGTGTACTTTCCTGCACAAAAATGATCCTTTGATTTTTTCCCCCTCTTTTCCGCTTTGTATGTGTGCTGCAAAATGCAATGCAAAGAGGAAATAACTAGGAGAAATAGGGATATTTCTCCTTGTTACTCCAGTCTTAGGCAGGTGCACCATTTTGGCATAAATCCATGTCTGCATCTCTCTGTAAATGTGGATTTGCATCGAAGTTGATGAATGGATGCATGGGAACACCCACGCATTACCCATGAAATGCCTACCTAACGCGCTGCACTGCATCCCTTTTTCTTACGAAGCCATGCAAATTGCCAAAAAATGGATTTTGCATTGGGACGGTGTCAAAAAAGTGGCACAACCCAGAACATAAAATCTTTGGAAATCTGGGTCTATGTGTGCAGCAAAATCCATGAGCTTTTTAACGTCAACCAAGCGCGAAGTAAAGCAGGACAAAGCAATACGTGACCTTACATTGCTTTTTTTTGGAGACAAAACTGCGGAAACTATAATTTGTGTGGTTTTGTAAATTGTAAATATCAAAAAGGATTTTACATCTGAGTTGTGTCTAAAAAGTGACGCAACTCCTGCAAAAAATCTTGGTAAATCTGGGCCTAAATGTATGAAAGTTCCTGATCAAAAAAAATAAACACGTTCAAACTTCTTAGCTAAATCAACCCTCCAGACCCAACTACCAAGCCCAAAATGTATTTATTTCAGGTGGGGTGTCACACCCAAAACACCCCCCACCTCTGCCGGGGCTGCTCTAGTTGTGATATGGGGGACAATGTACATTCCACGCTTTTATAATGGCATTAGCTGTTGTCCCCTGCAGTCTTGTAAAAAATAACATACACCACAGGCCTAATAGGTGACAGATTTTGGTTTGTGCAAGACTCTAATGACATCTATGTAGAAAACTAAAATGCTCATTGTGCGTTTACTGCTTGCCTGTTGTTGGTGTGTGACAGATGCACTTCAACAAGCACACATCAGTAAGGAAGTGAGGACTTTTTTCGCAGTGTTATCTTTTGTGGTGTACAGCACTCACTTCCTTTCTCCAGCGACCCATCAACAGCTTTACTAACTTTTTATGCAATGGGAAAAGGAGAGAGCAGAACAGCGATATATGTACTAAGATATGGCACTGATTTCCCCTATCCATGCGCTAGCGCACTTTAGGCTGCCATTCGCCAATGCACACACCCTTATACAACAGTGCAAGAGTGTGTGCATTCTATTAAGCATAGGTGTTATGCTGGCAGGGGGCTCTTCCAGTATAAAACCTATGCTTATTACTTTTTGGACTTTGGGCCTCATTACAATGTCGGTCGGAAAGCCTCTGACCGACACCTCCTCAGAATCAGGATCTGACCGACTCACGATCGGCGGTTCTTCCAGACCAATTTATGATGCTTCCGAACAACATTCAGAAGGACTCCCTTTGACTTCTATGGCAGCCGCTGTTCCGACCGACAACACAGGCTCCTGTGGGGAAAATTGGTGTCTGAGGAAAACCATGCATCCTGTGGCGCACACCCCCATGGTGCTTGCCACACTGTGAATGGTTTTACAGGGGGATCCCTTGGGGACCTCCTCAACCCCAAACCGGAGGTCTCAGGATAAAGAGGGGCCTGCTAGGAGTCCCCAAAGTCAGCTTCCGACATCCTTTTAGTGTCAGACAGACCGAGTTGGAAATGCTGTCAGAATCCAACATCGTAATAGGTTGGCTGAAAACGCTGACTGTAGAGCTGTATGTATCACCTCCGACCAACTCGGATTCTCTGATTGACATATGGGACCGATTTGGAAAGTCTGAGTGGTTCTCCTTCCGACCGCAAGTATCGTAATCGGTCGGGTGGATTGGATTCCAACTGACTCGGGTGGATGTGTTCTGACTCGGTCAAGGAGAATCTGACTGTCGGTTGGAGGTTTTCCGACCGACATCATAATGAGGCCCTTTGTATGTGCGCTGTACAGTGCAGCACAAATGCAAAGTTGGAAAAAATGTGGGGAGTTTAAAAATTTGCTCCACAGTTATGCGGGCCTCATGGAGCCGTAATATTTTGATGCAAAATCCTGTCTACACTTGTTTTTGGATATGAATTTGTGTCAAAACCCAAGGGAGGCAGCATGGGAATGCCAATGAATCACCCATGGAACACTCCTTGGTGCAAATTGCATAGCGCTACTTCGCATTAGTTTGGCCAACCTTGCAACACAAATCTTGATTTGCACTGGAAAGTAAATACCACCACAACATATGCAACGGGTTTGGTAACAAAAGTAATGCAAACCTAGTGCATAGTGTAAAAATTGAGGACCTCGGTTTTTATAACTGAGGTTTTCAGCTCTCTCTCTGCAGTAAGGGTCTCACCACCCTCAGATTCCTTTGAAACATTTGCAGAATCCTCTGCATACTACACCTAGCCACAATACTTCAATTTAGCATGAGCAAACAACTAATATAATATCCCCAAACATGTTCCCCCATGTTTCATTATTACCATGTTCTAGGGGGAGAAATTAAATTGCATTTTGGAGGCATACATTTTACAGACATCTTCTGTATTGCTTTCTGTTGTAATCTTCCCTCCTTTCTCTCTATCTCCTTTCCCCCCTGCCCCTTTCTTTCACTTGGTTCACCCTTAGAACGTTCACCTGAAGGCTGCTGTGGAATGTTGGAGCTGTGTCACTCAGCCTTACCCGGTGCCTGCAGCTGGGGGTGCGTCTTCTCAATGTAATAATAAACAAGACTTGAGACTTACCTGTTGGTGTATTGTCAAATTACTACACCTTTGTGGCGACGAGGATGGGATGCTGTGACAGGGACAGCAGCGCATCCTTCCCTGTGATGTTTCGTCTGCAGGCAAATCGTGGTAGTAAGGGGTCGTTTTAGTGCTCACGATCAGGTGAGGCACAGGACCTTACGAATGAAGAAGGAAAAGTCCCTCCACCCAGGGTAAAGTGAATCTTCGGGGGAGCAGAGGTGACATAGGCGAGTTCTGCCTGTGTTTGATGAACCATCTGGAGGAGTTCATTGGTGAAATGAAATGTAGTGTCAGCTGGTGGAGTGAGTTCTAAACTTGGACAGTAGACTTGTCGAGAGCGCGCTGCCTCGTGGGGTTCTTTTATGACCATCCGCCAAAGAAGTAAATCGTAATTTCTGGCGTGGTACATTATCTGGCGGTTTCACCTGTGTGACAGCGGCGATTAAATAAGGGGTCAACTGTTCCGGCTCCTAGTAAAGTGTTCAAAAAGGAGACTGTGGGGAAGGTTCGAGTGAGGATCTTTGGGCGCTGTGAGCAACGGTTGGATTGTTCGGAAGAACGTGTGGGAAGTTCTACCTCACTCAGGCTGTGAAGTGCGGAAGCATCCGGTGCGCCCTGGTCCGCGGCGCGAGTCTGTGGTGCGGCGGGAAAGTATTTGTGAGGCGTTCGCAGCTGCTTTCTCTGTGGCCGTTGCCGTTAAGGAGTGTACCTGGGTATAAACTCTTGGTGTTTATAAAGAAGTGTTGCCCTGGAATCAGAACTCGCCAGCGGGTTTCGGGGCTGAACAGCGTTCTATGGCAGCGTAATCCAAATATCTTCTGCGGGAACAGGAAACAACGTGAAGTAATTTCCGCGTTGTTCCCACTTCAGAGGGAGTCCCGCCTCTATTCTCCAGAGAGGCGGGCCGTGCAGCGACTTTGTATTAGTCATAGAAATAGGTCTCTGTTCCTCACACAAACTATTTGTAAACCAAAAGGACTTCCTAAAGTGTGGGCATTTTAAAGGAATATTCAATTATAAAGGTATAAGGGTGCTGTACAGCTATTCTTAACATTTACCCCAGGTTTCCAGGAATATTGCCATTATGTATATTTAAAAGTGAAGTGTGTGCCATTTTTGTGAAATTTATTCATTTAATTTTTTGTAAAATCTGTGAAAAGTTTATTCTACCATTTTATTTATCCCCTCTGCTTTCACATGGCGTGTTCTGGCATGAACCAGCCACCTCCTTTCCTGAATGAATTGAGAGAACCTGACATTCCGTGGAAAAGATGGGAGGGAATATTCAAATCGTATTTAATTGCCATTGGGGGAAGAAACTATTCTAGCATAAGAAAGCAACACATCTTGTTACACAATTTGGGAATTCAGGGCAGGAAGGTCTTTGAGGACATCACAGGTAGATTAGTGGAGGATGAACCTTTAGAAGAAGAACAGGTAGGAGATGTGTATGAATACACGTTAAAGAAACTTGAGGCAAACTTCAAGGTGAAGGTCAATGTGGTCTTAGAAAGGCATACATTTTTCAAAAGAGTTCAGAAAAAGGAAGAGAAAGTATCTTCCTACATTGCTGTTTGTAACAAGGGCACGGGGTCTCGCCCAGTACAGGGGCCCCCTTTAACTATGTACGACCCCCCCTTCTTGTCTCAACAGCCTCCGCAAGCACCTGGATGGGCCCCCACCGAAAGGTACAGCTGCGACGAGGAGGATGATGAAGGTTGGAGCCCCTTTAAGTGGACTACTGACCCAATTGCGGAGGCGGAGCCCGAAGGGAGCATAAAAGGCGGTAACAACAACCCCCAGGGGTGTTACTACACCGGAGGAGCGGACAGAGTGCAGGAGAGCGGAGAGGCGGGAAGCAGAGAGACGGAGCGGAGCGGAGGAGCGTATTGGCGAGGAGAGGAGGTGTGGCGCGCTGGAGAGAGAGGACTCGAGACGGAGTGGCGAGGTGGTGAGAGCTGGTTCAGCGGAGCGGATCCTGAGGAGGAGGATACGTCGGAGGAAGCGACCCCGAAGCCTGCGGCCGTGGAACCGGACACCCCGCCCGGAGCGGAGCAAGGAGAAGCAGAAGCCGTCAAGCCAGGAGGCCAACCCCGCGAGCCGCCCAGCCGTGCGCCAGGAGGTGTACGGCTAGCAGAGGTGGCCGGTGAGGGCGAGCACTACGGAGCCTCAGGAGAGCAGCACCAGGAGGAGGAGCCCCGTCAGGAGAAAGGAGGAGGGCGTGATCCGCAAGACCCGACAGGAGAGAAGCCGTTCCCCTAGGAAGAGTCACCTCAGAAAGAAATGTACCGATGACTTGTTAACTCGAATAAAAACCACTGCAACCAAAACACGTTTACTGCCACTTCCTCGTCCCGCGATTACACTGTTCTAAGAGGTATGTCAGCTACTTGTGAATTTGGGCCATTAACAGATTCATTGATCAGAGACCAACTAGTCAGATATACCAATCATCAGAAGGTACAGGAGGAGTTACTCACACGTAATCCAGATCTTGAGGAAGCCGTTAGCAAAGCAAAGGGCCTTGAACACACTGCTCATTGTATGAGAGAAATGAGAGGGTCAGAAACTTTCAGGGAGAAGAATGATCCTAAAACCATGAGCAGTGAAGAGACTGCTTGCAAAGTTGGAATTAAAGGCAGAGAGGAAGTTAAGAAGAAAGTTGAGGGATTTCAATGCTATAGGTGTGGCAGTGGTAACCATTTGGCAAACAATTGGAAATGTCCAGCTAGGAATATGACGTGCAGAAAATGCAGCAAAAAAGGGCACTTTGCTAAGTTTTGTAATGTTTTTGGACCCAAAGTGCATTTGGTCGAAAATCCCGAGGAAGAAAGGGAAGAGGTAAAAACCTTTATCTTTCAAATTAAAGAATCTGAATCAGAGGAAGACATACTGTATCCTAGTTGTGAGATTGGTTTGGATGACCAGAAATTTAGTGTATATGCTGATTCCTGTTCTCTGTTCACGTTGATTGACAAGAACGTTTTTGAAGATAAAAAGATACATTTGGGGTGGGAATGTTAGAGTTGGAGGAAGCTGACATCTGTCCCGCTGGTTACAACAAAGGACCCATCCCTTTAGAAGGCATGGCAAGGATGAGGATTTCATTTAGAGACAGGCACGCTGTGGGCAAAGTGTACATAACCAAACAGGGTTCGAGTTTACTAGGGTGGAGGCATCAGAAGGGAGCTCTGTTAACGAATACCGTAATTTTAAAAAAATTGTGTGTTTGCTCTGATTTTAAACCTACCACTCTCCCCTTGTCTGCACTCTGTTTGGGGCGCTTATTCTCACCTCATCACACCCGCGCAGCCGAGATAATCGCTGCCGCGGGACTGTAATTGACATCGCCGCCATCAGCGAGTGAGCCGGTCTTCTGGCCACGCCCACTCTCTTGAGGCCACGCCCCCCCGCCTACTTAATCGAGCTGACTGCAAGCTCGTGCAGATCCTTACTCCTGAGGCACAGCCGGGAGCTCTGTTAACGAATACCGTAATTTTAAAAAAATTGTGTGTTTGCTCTGATTTTAAACCTACCACTCTCCCCTTGTCTGCACTCTGTTTGGGGCACTTATTCTCACCTCTTCACACCCACGCAGCCGAGATAATCGCTGCCGCGGGACTGTAATTGACATCGCCGCCATCAGCGAGTGAGCCGGTCTTCTGGCCACGCCCACTCTCTCGAGGCCACGCCCCCCCGCCTACTTAATCGAGCTGACTGCAAGCTCGTGCAGATCCTTACTCCTGAGGCACAGCCGGGAGCTCTGTTAACGAATACCGTAATTTTTAAAAAATTGTGTGTTTGCTCTGATTTTAAACCTACCACTCTCCCCTTGTCTGCACTCTGTTTGGGGCACTTATTCTCACCTCATCACACCCGCGCAGCCGAGATAATCGCTGCCGCGGGACTGTAATTGACATCGCCGCCATCAGCGAGTGAGCCGGTCTTCTGGCCACGCCCACTCTCTCTCGAGGCCACGCCCCTAACCACCCACAAAAAGATGTGCATTCCACGTACGCGCAGCGGACGGGCGCAGCGGGCGCGCCGTCTGCGTGCCGAAGGCGCGCCTAAGGCAAGCCCGTCTGGGCCCGTCCGGGCCCAGCCGGACCCAGGCCCAGTTACTCTGCCCGTTTCTTCCGATGACCGATTAGTCTATACGAGTGATAGGCTCCTAGCACTCAACCCGTCGAAAAATCCTGAGTGCAGCTACATCCACTCAGGAGGTAAACCCTACATCAATTGTGGACTATGTAATCCGGACACCATCACCGCAGAAAATCACGGCCTACAGCTTGGCCTCCTTAACTGTCGGTCCCTCCCTAAACACGCCCATGAAATTAACCTGCTGATTCAGGATCACGATTTTGACGTTTTGTTTCTTACAGAAACTTGGCTGACTGCTTGGTCGGACTCGATTCGATTCAAATAACTTTATTTCGGTTCCACAAAGGAATCATACAAGTATACATCAATAAAAGATACAATTTATGACAAAACACCATGATACATTTTTACATATTTCATATTTTCCAATACGTTAAGATCTCGTCATGAAAAACTGAATCAAATTTATCAATAAACCAACATAAAAACATTTTATAAACATTTCCCACCCACATTCTATTTCAGTATTGGTTTCTAATGATAAGAGCTGATCTAATGAAACTAAGTACAGCGTTACAAATGTTTGGGGTTGACAAAGATAATAAATATTCATAACCCTCTTTGTAATAACATGATCCAAAGGATAGTAATAGTGGTCTAATAAAAGTGTTTCTTGGGACCTTGTACAGAGCACAAAAAAGAATAAGGTGCAGAGTATTTTGAGAAACCTTATCGTTACAGGGGCAGAGAGGTAATTTCTCACACCACCCCCCTTGCTTTGGAAAGGCAAAAAGGAAGTGCAGAGTATTAATGCGAAACCTTGTCAAATAAAAACGCCATTGCGTATTGGTGATATATGATAGATAAAAAGGTTGCAGCAATTTGCCCCTGACACGTAATACATGTTCACTGTTCCTTAAGGTACCCAAATTAGAACCATAAGCATTTTTAATAATTAACTTTGCATCCTTACTGATCATGTCAGGGTTTTCAAACATACTACCTAAGCCAATCTTATAAAGGGTATCCCTAACATATCGGAGCCATGGTATCTCCCTATAATGGTCAAGTTTAAGGCAATCTTGTAAGATATCTTTTGTCAGTTTCAAATCCTCAGACTGCCAAACTTTAGACCATAATAGTAATGGTGCTACATGTATGATATCACTAACAAACTCTATGCCAACCTCCCCATGGCAGAGACAGTTCGACGTACCCAGTGGGACAGATAGGAGACGTTTTATAAATTTGTTCTCCATAATCTGTAACTTTTCACAATTTTGTGACCCCCAAACACCAGCACCAAAAATTATAACAGAGACACACTTTGCTTTATACAAAGATATTATTTCTGCTATTCGCTGTTGTCCCAGTTTACTGGCAAAACGAAAAAGAGCTTCAATTGATTGTGTAACCTTTTGGACCCAAGCTAATATCAAGGGTTCCCAATTCATTTTTTTATTAAAAAGGTTACCCAAATAATTAAAGTTATCAACTTTCACTATAATTGAGTCCTTCACCATATACCTGCGGATTTTAACACTTTTCGGGCCGCAAGTCATGGCAAATGATTTAGTGAAATTGACCCTAAGATCTAAATTTTCCATAAATGTATCAAAAGCATTCAGACAAATCTGCATGCTATTGGAAGTAAGGGTCATTAGAACAGTGTCGTCTGCATAAGACAACATTGGAATTCTTTTGCCATTAATCTGTGGAAAGTCAGCACCAGTTTCTAACAGAAAACTTTCTAATCCATTAGTATAAACCAAAAATAAAAAGGGAACTAAAATACATCCCTGACGGACACCTTCAGTGGATAATATAGGGCTAGTCTTCTCCCCACCAGGGCCATATCTGATTCTCACTGTAGTGGCGGCATGGAGCCTGCGGAGCAGGGTAACCAAAGGCTCCTCAAACCCCATAGACTCCATCATCCGCCATAGCTTATCCCTACATACAGTGTCAAAAGCACTGGACAAGTCCATGAATGCCAAGTGAATGGGACTATTCCTGGCACCCATGTGCTTGCCCATAATTAGTGCTAAATTTAAGCACTGCTCGGTGGTTCCTTTCCCTCTTCTAAATCCATATTGGGAGTCCACAATAACCCCTACTGACTCCGCCCAAGTTTCAAGACGGGCCATTATCACTCTACCCATTAACTTACAAGACGCATCTATTAGTGATATTGGCCTGTAACAGGATGGGTCAGACTTGTCACCCTTTTTAAAAATGGGTACCACCACTGCCTCTTTCCAAGAAGTCGGAATGGGGCCCAGCGTTATTGCCTTAAAAACATTCAAAAGTAACGGGCACCAAACCTCCAAGTTATGTTTAAAAAGATCCAAGGGTACTGCATCAGGACCTGAGGCCTTTAAAGCAGCCCCCTTAATCAAGGCTGTCTTTACCTCTGAAAGTGTTAATGAATCACTAAGTAATTTCGCTGACCCCATATTAAAATCGCCTGCTCCCGTTGTAGCAGTCAGCTACAACGGGAGCAGGCGATTTTAATATGGGGTCACTCTGATATCGTCATCGCTCTACCCCCAGGCTATCTAATTCAATCCCAACACAGACCCCTCGGCAGAGGAGGTGGCCTTGCGATAATTCACAGAGAACAATTTGCATGTAGATCTAGTGATGCCAATATCGAAGACTGTGAAAGCTGCCACTTTGCCCTACAAATATCCCCCGCACACTCCCTCTCGGGGCTGCTGATTTACCGCCCGCCGGGAACCCCAGGGAAGTTCTCAAGCGCTCTTGTTGACACTGTCACTCAAATAGCTACTTCCTCTCCCAACTGTCTTATCTTGGGGGACCTCAATCTTCATCTATTAGACCCCAAAGACTTAACTGCATCCGAACTTCTTCTTGACCTCACGTCTTTCGACATTCGGCTAGTTAACTCAGAACCTACTCACGACAAAGGACACCTCTTGGACCCTGTTTTAACCAACATCACGGACATCACCACTTGCACTCCCCTTCCCCTTCTCTGGACAGACCACTTCTTAATACCTATCTTTTGGCATCTCCTTATTCCACCCTTCCAACAGACCAAAATCCGGGTCACTGACCGTCGCTGGCATAAACTCGTGCCAGACGAATGGAACATCATTCTCAGGGCCTCTCTCCCGCCCCCAATCTCAGATCCAGCCAACGCCGATGATCAGTTTAACTCTTGGCTCACTACATCACTGGACAAACTTCTCCCTAAAACTACCACCCTTAGGCGAATCAAAAGAGTGAGCCCTGGAGGAAGGATAAATCGACAGTCAAGAAAGACGCTTTCCGTACCTCCTTAAAAAACTACAAGCTCGCCCTTCGCAATACTAAAAGTACATTCTTTCAGGAAAGGATAGAAAACTCCTCCTGCTCCAGCAAGGAAACTTGTATTATCTTAAAAGAATTACTTAAAGCCCCAGACCCGGTACCAAAGATTCTGTCAGACGCCAAGGCAGCTGAAGAAAAATGCCTTAAATTGGCCAATTTCTTCGAGGAGAAGATTCAGAAAATCCTGGCTTCTCTTCCACCCATTAATTTCAGTGAGGAAGACGGTATCAATGCAAGCCGCACCTCTCCCCGTCTTATCTCTCTGGGTCCAGTGACTGTTGAAGAGGTTGCAACCACGCTAGACACCATCAAAAGCGGATCCCCCAGGGACCCTGTCCCTTTACGCATCCTTAAGAAAGTGGCCCCGACCATCGTCCCTTCACTCACTCATCTCATAAATGCTTCACTGATCCAGGGAAAAGTTCCCCCCAGCTGGAAGGCGGCCGTCGTCAAGGCGCTACTTAAAAAACCTTCTCTGGATCCCTCGGACGTAGCCAATTACAGAAGACTCTCTCTCCTCCCCGGAACCAGTAAAATCGCCGAAAAGCTAGTGAACAAAAAACTCTCGCAGTATCTGGAAACCAACAATCTTCTCAGATGCTCGCAAACTGGATTCCGCCCAGGGCAGGGCACTGACATCGCCCTACTCGCAGCAGTGGAGGAGGCCAGAGCGCTTCTGGACGCGGGAGGATCAGTGGCAGTGATCCTCCTGGACCTCAGTGCGGCCTTCGACACCGTCAACCACCGGGGCTTAATCCAGCGACTCAAGAACATCGGTGTTGAGGGCACAGCGCTGACCTGGTTCACATCCTTCCTTGGCCAGCGCTCCTTTCAGGTCTGGGAGAATGACACCCGCTCTCCCGAAACCCCCCTCCAATGCGGCGTGCCCCAGGGCTCATCTCTGAGCCCAACATTATTTAATGTCTACATGTCCCCATTGGAGGAGGTTGTCAATCCGTTCGGAGTTAAGATCATCAGCTACGCTGATGACACTCAATTAGTGGTGTCTTTATCTCACCCAAACCAAGAACCATCGGACCTATATAACTGTCTGGCAGAAATACAAGGATGGATGAATAGCTCGTCACTGAAGCTTAATGGTTCAAAGACTGATATTCTTCTCCTTGGCCAGAAGGGGCTCTTCCTCCCTCCGAACATCTGGCCCCCTTGCCTGGGTGAACCCCCTGCCCCTAAGTCTGAGATTAAGAGCCTGGGAATTTGGCTTGAAAAAGACCTGTCTTTCAAGACTCAAGCCAAAAAAATCGCTGGGACTTGTTTTGGGCTCCTCAAATCGATCAGGAAGATTCTGCCCTTACTTCCTCCTGCCTCCCAGAAACTGTTAATTCAAGGCCTCATTGTCTCAAGGCTGGATTACAGCAATACCATCTATCTGGGTGCTCCCGAGGCAACCCTCAATAAACTGCAAAGGATCCAGAACGCCGCGGCCCGGATCCTTACGAATACCCCGGCCAGATCTTCGGCCAAACCAGCCCTGAAACACCTCCACTGGCTTCCAGTGAGAGAGCGAGTGAAGTTCAAAGCTCTCTGTTTGTCTCACAAACTTCGGCAGGATAAAGGCCCCCCCATCCTAAAAAAATTCATCAGTCCCTACAAAGCCTCAAGATCCCTCCGATCTGATCAGGAATACCTTATCACCATCCCTAGAGTGAAGAAGGTGCGCACGGGTGGACGGCGTTTTTCTGTTAACACAGCCCGCCTTTGGAATTCCCTCCCCCGTGATCTTAGGACGGAACCAGACTACCTCCGATTCAGGAAGCGGCTGAAAACGCACCTTTTCCCCTGATCTCCCTCCCTCCCTGTTATCCTTAGCAGTTTGGATCTTAGCGCTGGGATACTTATGGGTGACTACGCGCTTTACAAAATCTAATAATAATAATAATAACATTAAACTTGATCCTAACAATCACAAGCAAGTGTTATTGATCGAGCCTCCAGCTATTGGAACAGATTTGGTGGAGGAGTTCACGGATGTCTTCAATGATAAGCTGGGTTTATTAAAAAACTACACGCATAAAATTGTACTAAAGGAGGGTTCTATCCCAGTGGTACACAAAACTCGTTCCATCCCTTTGATGGTGAGAGATCCACTAAAATTAGAGATCGAAAGGTTGGTGAGTCAAGGGGTCATACAAGAAATTGAAAGCTCAGCCTGGTTGGCGCCCATTGTTATTACGACAAAGGATGGGGGGCGGAGCATAAGACTTTGTGTGGACTTAAGGTCTTTAAATGCCAATATTCAGGTTGACAGACACCCATTGCCGAGAATTAATGAAATGTTGAGTACAATACATGGGGCAAAGTTCTTCAGTGTCCTGGACTTATCCTCAGCATATTATCAAATCAGGTTACATCCTGATTCCCAGCTCTTGACTGCTTTTACCACCCCATTCGGCAACTTCAAGTTCTTGAGAATGCCGTTTGGGCTGGCATCTGCAGCCTCTGCTTTCCAGAGAGCGATGCAGCATGTGTTGAAGGATTGTCCTAAAACTCTGTGTTTTCAGGATGATGTACTAATTTACGGCTCAAGTGAGAAAGAACATAACTGCAATGCACGTACCGTGCCAGAAGAGCTGAGAAAAGTGGGGTTTACAACTAAGACAAGCAAATGCAAAATAGGGGTGTCCTCAGTAGACTATCTTGGTCATACAATTTCAGAGGAGGGCATAAAACCCAAGATTGATCTGGTGGATGCAGTAAGAAGAGCACCTTATCCAGAAAATAAAGATGAAATCCTGGCATTTTTAGGGCTAGCAGAGTACATGTCGAAATACATAAAGAACTTTGCTATGATGTCTCAACCCCTCAGAGACCTAGTTAAGAAGGATGTGGAATTTAATTGGGGTACTGTACAGATCACAGCAATAGAAAATATCAAGAAAGCGATCTTATCTGCACCTTTCATAGGGAAGTTCAATGTGAAAAAAGACACAGTAATCTTCACTGATGCAAGTGCTAAAGGAATTGGAGCCACATTAGCTCAAAGGCAAGACTCTAAGATCAATGTGGTGGCTTTCGCGTCTAGAACTCTCACGATTTCTGAGCAAAATTACTCTACAGTGGAAAAAGAGGCACTGGCAGTGTATTGGGCAGTGAGACACCAGCTTTTATATGTGGGGAATACCTTTTGAAGTACATACAAACCACAAACCCCTGTTGTCTTTGTTCAGCAAAAAAGATGTCGAAAGCATGACGCCTAGGATTGCAAAGTGGTGCATTGGTCTACAAGGGTATAATTTCAGGATGGTACATGTCCCAGGTCCTCAAAACAAGGTAGCTGATTTTTTATCCAGAGCCCCGGTGAAAGGTGATTTGGAGGACGCCATGGAAAAGGACATGGTCTTAGAAATAAGGCAACCAGCCATTACAAAAGATTTGTGGAACATAAACATGGAAAAAGATGTAGTAATATAAAATGTAAAAAAACTTGTTGTGGAAGGGTGGCCTAGTAAATGTAAAGATTCGGCATGTGACTTGCAACCATTTTGGAATGTAAAAGATGACTTATCTATTGTTGGGGAAAACTTGTACAAGTCAGGTAAGATTGTCCCCCCTGTGGGATTGTTGGATCATATTGTGGACCTCACGCATGAAGGACATTTGGGCAGAAGCTTATGTAAGGCAAAATTAAGATCCGAGTATTGGTTTCCTAAAATGGATCAATTAATGGAAGAAAAAGTCAAAGAGTGTTATGCGTGTGGGCTCAGTGATAAGACTAGAACTATAAGGCGGGCTCCACTCAGTCCGGTACAAGTTCCTGAAGCACCTTGGGACAAGCTGAGATTGGACATCACGGGGCCCCTACATGTCAAGGGTTCACATGAATGGTATCTACTGGAACTTATAGACTACTACTCGAGTTGGATCACACATAAATTTGTACACAATATCGACACTGAGGCAATAAAGGTGTTTTTAAGTGACACATTTTCCAAAGAAGGAATCCCATCCACTTTGGTCACAGACAACGGAGTACAGTTGGTGTCGGAGGAGATGATGGTATTCCTAAGAGATTTGTCTGTGAACCATGTACGTACTCCGCTTTACTGTCCCAAGTCAAATGGTAAAGTAGAAAGAGCCAATAGAATGTTGAAGGATTGCATTCAATTAGCGGGAAGGTTTTGAGCAGGCCATAAGAGATATGTTATGGCCGTATCACACAACACCCAGTCTCAGCACAGGTTACTCTCCTTTCGAATTATTGAGGGGAAGGAAAGCAGGCTCTAAGTTGTCACCCAACTGGTTGTTTCCTAAAGAACCAGTTATTGTGAACAAGGAAGCATTTAGAAGGGATGTAGAGGCACGCCAAGGCAAGTACAAAATGTGGTACGACAAGTAGTGGGGTACAAGAGAAAAGGCTCTGAGACAAGGCCAGTTGGTTCACATAAGGAAACCGGATGGGTTGGGCAGGAAAGGGGACAAGTACTTTGCCCCAGAAAGAATAAAAGAGGTGCACAAAAACATGGTCACTTTGGAGAATGGTAACAAGTGGAGTATGGACAGAGTAGCCCCTGGAGAAACGGGTGCAGAACCTAGTGTGAGCATCAATGCTGAGGCGAGAGAGGTGCTGGGAGGGGAGCCTCTGTTTAGAAGGCGTACTAGGCCTCGCAAAGCACCGGGTTGGCATCAGGATTTTCATTGGGGGTAAGTGTTTGTTGCAGAAACTTGCTGCCATTCACCCCAGGGTCTTCGGCCTCAGACCCTCTATGATCATTTGCTGGTTGTTTTCTTGGTTTCTCTTCTGCCTCTATACTCACCCTCTCTGCCTACCTTTTCCGTCTCTCCCGTTTTCTCTCTCTCTCTCATTCGCTCCTGCTTCTGTTCTACTGTCTCATTTTCCCTTTAGGAAGGAAGAGGTGTTGTAATCTTCCCTCCTTTCTCTCTATCTCCTTTCCCCCCTGCCCCTTTCTTTCACTTGGTTCACCGTTAGAACGTTCACCTGAAGGCTGCTGTGGAATGTTGGCGCTGTGTCACTCAGCCTTACCCAGTGCCTGCAGCTGAGGGTGCGTCTTCTCAATGTAATAATAAACAATACTTGAGACTCACCTGTTGGTGTATTGTCGAATTACTACACTTTCTTTATCAACTTCAATAAAAAATGAGCAGTCGGGCTCTACACCTTCCACTCTTGTGACTGAGGGGCCCATTCAATAACAAAGTGTTGGATGCTCTGTTTGGAAATGACTTTGGTTACCAATAAAAAAGAGATCAACTTTTAAAGAACTGTGTTACTTTCACAAGGCTTTTGCCAATAAAGGGCCGGGATACCCTCAATCTCTAATGAAACCGAACGTACCTTTAAGGAACTTAAGAGCAGCAGAGGAGATGCTATCGATTGTTCCTAGGGTAAAGAGAGGTTGGGCTGGAGGTAGTACTTTTGGTTACCTGGTAAGGTTGGATTGGGATCAAAAGTAGGCCCGGGCACCCTAAAAAAAACACTGCTTCAGTATTTTAAGCATTATACGAAGGAGGGGGGTTCTCTGAAAGAAGCATGTTTTCATAACTTCACTGAGATAAAAAACAAGCATTGGCATAGCCAATAGGTCTCGCTTTTTGGACCCTATAAGTATTTACTTATGCAGCAGAATATCCTTGGTGCAACACCAACTGTTGCATGGCTAAACACTTATAAGGTCCCAAATGCGATACCTATTGGCTATACCACTGCTTGTTATGTAGGGGAAGGGGCGACCCGGCCTGAGGAGAGAAGAAGAGCAGGACAGGTACAGACCAGGTCACAGAACGAGATGGGGATAGGGTCAGGGATGGAACAGGACAGGACAGGAAATCTACCCCAGGAAGAATAGCGGCCCTACTGTAGGAGAAACAGGTCTGACAAAGAAGATCCTGAAGCGGGACAGAGAGCAGGGCAGGGACTAGATGGTTGTCAGATATAAACATCAAAGGAGTTGCAGGACAGAGTGCGGTGGGTTGAAACATCAGAACAAGAGAGTGGGGAGAAAGATGAGGGTGAGTCAAATGACCAAGGGGACAACTCACTTTAGGCCATCTTTTCACTAGACCAAAACCAGAACCAGGTAGCATGCCTGTATTTTAGTTGGCTGTATTTATTAGCATGTTATCGTCTGGCAGTTGTATGCTACCTGATTGGCCTGCTCCTTTTTCCTCGTTTATTGACCTGCAACGTTGGTTCACAGGCAGTAGTAACCCGTGACCTCATAATGAGTACCTGATGTAGGTTTGGGTTGAGCAGCATGAATTGTGAAAGTCTGCTTCTGATTGGCTACTAGATCATTAGAGCATCACTTAACTCCCTGGAAAGGTTAATGCCCCCCTTTCTCAACCAATCACTGTATTGCTTGCAGTAATAAGTATGATCGTAGCTGCAAGCCAATCAGCTTCCAGTTGATGAAGGTCTGTGGCGTTCATGGGGCTCTAGCTGAATGAAGGTGCCACATGCTATTATTTGGGCAGCACATTGGATGTCGGTACGGCACGGGATATGTGACGGTTGCTAGGTTTCTGCTTGTGAGTATTTAGGATTTAATTGTAGAAGAAGTCCTACTCATTCAGTTTTGGGTAGTCGAGCTTACTGGCATAGTTGCTGAAGGGTGTCTTTTCACTGTAGTATTTTGACGTGCGCATATTTTTTATTACATGGATGTAGTATAATTATTGATTTGCCGCATTTGCCACACAATCCATAATCTGCAGCATAATTAGCAGATTTTAAAAACGTTTCCAGCTCAAACAATTTGAAAGTTACTAAACAAGCATTGGCCCGCGTGGCCGCAAAATAAAATAATAAATGTAAAAAACGCGAGTGGTGACGGGAGTTGTGCGCACGCGCGCGACTGGAAAAAGTTCTGTGCACGCCGCGTGTGCGCGTTCTAGCAAGCTGGTGGCCGGCAAGGTAGCGCTTTTTGAAGCAGCTACTAAAGGTATCGCAAGAGCAGCGCATGCGCTGACTCTTGCGAGACCTAACAATGCAAATGTTATCAGGACTCTTTATGTACGGATTAGTTTACAATGAAGAACCACACTTGAATATAAGTGGGGCCACTTCTGCTCAGACCCCCTGCCCCATCTCAATCTGCATACATTAATGGGCCGGCCCAGCGAGAGACTGGGAATGACACTTTTGCCCCCTTGGTAAACAGGAGGTAATAGAGGCCCATCGGCCTCCGGTAAGGCTCCTAAGGCCTCCACTGGGCCCCTGGTGGCATCTGAACACACCAGACACAGCGCAAATCGGCCACCACGCTGCCCAAACAGCGGCCCACAGCTGCTACTCAGACACCAGCCCATCACCCATTGCCCGAGTGTCTGCCTTACTAATCTAACCCTGTTTCCTGGGTCCAAGGTTTTGTCGCTTCTTCAAGTGCAATCTAAATAGTTTTTTTATTAGGAGACTTGAAACCTGGTTATTAGGCAGCAGGTTTGAGAGTTTAGAGTGGTGCATAGGGTGCAGAGTCCTGCTTCTAGCGCAGGGACACCTTATGTGAGGTAGCGCTGCGCTTTAGAAAATATATTATTCTTATTCTTATTATCACAGCAATACTTTGTTAAGCATTGAGGCTTGCTATGCAGCACCTATTTTTTTTTTGTAAAACAATTTTTATTGCAGATAATAATGCAAACATTACAGGTATTTCTCATGTAAGAGCATGCGGGATCTCAAAATAATCAAGTCTCTGCAATATAATTTTCCACATCATCGCGATTCGTGGTCTGGGGCTGGGTGGTAGTTGTCACACCAATTGCTTCCCCTTCATCACTACTCAATGGCGTATCTGATGATCAACCGCTGTCTGCTTTTAACTTTACTTTCCCCCCTCCACCAACCCCCCCTTCCAGCATCCGGTCCGTTCAAACTGTTAGGTCGGTGGCAATGGAATGTTGCAACCCCCCTCCCCACCTTCCGTACCCTCCCCCCACCCACGGTGGTCAATGGTGTCTCGTGTCTGGGTTGTCGCATGTTGAAGTGTGTTGGTGACCTGCGGAGTCTGGAGATGTCTAAGGAGTGTGTGTGTCCATGGTGGGAGCTATGGCGGGTATCACCTCCCCGGGTTCCCCAGGGTCCTCAGCTTCATCTTCTCCCTCGCTCTCTACTGTGTTATCCCTAAGTGCCTGGACTAGAGTTTCCCAAGCTAGTGCCGCTTCCTGGGCCTTCTCGTCAGGCCCCCGTCGAGCCAGTTGATATCTGATCGTGCTCTCCGCCGCCGCCCATTTCTGGAACTCAGTCAGCCATTTCCTATGTGTCGGCGCTGCCTTCGCTTTCCATCCCCTAGTGAGTTCCCTCTTCGCAAGGAGTAGGCCCATGTCTATAAATTTGCTTGTCAGTTTATTCTTACGTGTGTGCGGAAACCAGTGTAGGAGTGTAGTTGCACTATCGTAGTGTAGCTCCCTCTCTGTGACCGCGTTCATGGTATCGCCCACATCCCTCCAGAAGTCCTGTAAGTGTGGGCAGTCCCTCAGCATGTGCAGTAAGTCTGCGTCCAACCGTGCGCATCTAGGACACGCTGCATCCTCTGCTCCAAAGTATTGCGCTATTTTGTGCGGAGTGAGATAAGCCCTATGAAGGATGTAGAGCTGTATTAACTGGAACCGAGCGTTCCTGGTGCTCTTCTTGGGCCTCTGAACCAACTGGGCCCACGTCGTATCCGGGATCTCCCTCTGCAGGTCAGTCTCCCATTGGGTTTTTAAGCGCGTAAGGGGTCGTAAGGTGCTCTCAAGTATTCTGGAGTGTAGGCACGTGACTGCCTTGACCGTGCCTGCGGCCATCATCACATACTGACACGGTGGCGACGTCGTGGGTTCACACAGTCCCTCGCCCCAGTGCGCTTGGATCCCTCGTACCACCGCCGCGTGTAGCAAATAGTCACCTCTCGGAAGGTCGAATTGTTCCTGTAAGGATTGATACGGCGCGAGTACCCCGTCAGTGAAGAGGTCTCCCACCATCTGTAAGCCAGCCTCCTCCCAACTCTGAAGGCTCGACCAGTCGCCTCCATGCGGCAGTGCCGTGAGCATACCCAGTGGAATTTCGGGTGCGTACGGGTGACCGGTGCCCGCGCGCTTATGCACGCGGTTCCAGCAGAGCCTCAATGTCCGCTCCTCCTGAGATAAGTCTCTGAGTGCTAGCTTCTGCTGCAGGGTGATGTATGCTAGCACATGGCGAGGGGTGCCAGTGTCCCTTTCCTGCTCCGGGCCCCGGTATACCCTTGCCACTTCCTGTGTGAGGAATTGCAGCTGGGCGGCCAAATAATAATACTCGAAATCAGGGACCGCGAGTCCGCCCTCGTTCTTCGGGCGGGTCAGGGTCGCCAAGGCTATCCTCCGCCTGCCAGCCCCCCACAGAAAGGACACTACCTGGGATCTTAGCCGTCGAAATACGGCACTTGGAATCCACACTGGCAAGGTTCGAAAGAAGTACAGTAACCGCGGCAGGGCGATCATTTTTAGCAACGAGACCCGGCCTGTCATTGACAGCGGGAGGGTGGCCCAGAAAAGCATGTTACCCTGCAGTGCTCGGATGCAACGGTTTATATTGCCTTCTAGCAAATCTGCGGGTTCGTGGTAAATGTACACCCCTAGGTAGGGCAAACAGGCCGGCTCCCAGCGGGGCTCGGGACGGGTCATGGGGCACCTCTCCGCTTTCCGGAGGGGAAAGAGGCAAGTCTTCGCCCAGTTCACCTTCAGGCCCGATACATCTCCGAAACGCGCCAACAGGTCTTCCGCCCCCACCACTGCCTCTTCGGCATTCTCCAGGAACAGTAGGAGGTCGTCCGCATATAATGATATGTAATGACGGGTCCCGTCCACCTCCAGTCCTTGGTAGGAGTCACCTTTCCTAGCTAGTGCTGCCAGCGGCTCTATCGCGAGGGCGAACAGCAAGGGAGAGAGTGCACACCCTTGTCTAGTGCCCCTAAGCACTGCATATTTATCCGATATCAACGCTCCTATTCGCACCCTAGCGCCCGCTGACGCATACAGCACCTCCGTCCACCGCACGTACTCATCCCCAATGCCGAAGCTTCGCAGCACTTTGTACAAGTAGCCCCATTCCAGGCTGTCGAAGGCTTTTTCTATGTCGATCGCCATCACCACCGGGGCCTTGGCGGTCGGAGGAGGATCCGCTACGAGCCTCAGCAACCTACGGATGTTGTGAGACGTATTCCTAGTGGGGATAAAGCCCGACTGATCCTTGTGAACCAAGTCTTGCATGTGGGCCATCAGCCTGGTGGCCAGGACAGTGCTCAAGATTTTATAGTCCGTCGTGAGCATCGACAGTGGTCTGTACGATGCCGGGTCAGAGCTGGTCCTATGCGGCTTGAGCAAGGGGATCATGAGCGCCTCGCGCATCGAACAGGGCAATTCCCCCCTCTCTTTCGCCTCGTTATATATGATTTGGAGCCGTGGGGCTAGGATATCAATGTATTTACCATAGAACTCGACGGGCAGGCCGTCCACTCCCGGCGTTTTCCCGCGCGCCATTTTCTTTATGGCCCCCCTAATTTCCGCTAGGTCAATCGGGCCCCCAAGGGCTTCCGCTTGGTCCGGTTCTAGGCACGGCAAGTGTATCTCAGACAACAAGTTCTCTAACATCTCGGTTCGGTCCGCTGGGCTTCCCCTATACAGTCGCTCGTAGTACGCTTTAAAGCATTGTAAAATGTCTGGCTGGGTGTAACACTGGGTGCCGTTCGCATCAATCAGGGACAATATTGGAGCAGCACCCCTATTGGGGTTTGCCAACCAGGCTAGCAGCGTCCCCGTCTTATCTCCCTCAGCGAGCGCTTTGGTTAAGTATGTTTTGTGATCAAAACAGCGAAGGCGCTCCACCTCTACCGCCAGCGCTTCCCGCGCCGAGCATACGCTATCCTGCATGTCGGGGTGGTTGGGCCGTCGTTTCTCCACCTCCCGCAAGGCTTGCTCGGCCTTGTCCACATCTTCTACCAGTGTTCGCCGCACCCCCGCGAACTTCCCTATACAATGCCCCCTCACTACCACCTTGAGCGCGTCCCATTCCACCGCCCTGGAAGAGGCCGTCCCCTCATTTTCGGCAAAGTAGTGGGTGATTCTATCTTCCACCGCTCCGCTGAACGGCGGATCGTCCAAAGTGTCCGGATGAAGCCGCCACGTCGGAATTGGTGAAACCACATTCATCCAGGCAAAGGTAAGAAGTAGGGGGTTGTGGTCCGAGATCGTGCGTGCTAGATATTCAGTACGGGCAACCATTGGTAACACCGACTGGGAGCAGAGGAACGTGTCAATGCGCACGTGGAGGTCGTGTATACCCGAATAAAAGGAGTAATCCCTTGCAGTGGGGTGTTGGGCGCGCCATGCATCCGTCAGGTCCCACAGCCCCTGCCAGTTTGATCTGTGTTTTGCCAGTCTGTGAGCTGGGGATGCGTGTAGTGGTGGGTGCGACCTATCGAGGGTGGCATCTGCCACGGAGTTGAGATCCCCCCCCAGTTGCACTGAACCTGTGAAATAGGAGGCTAGCTGTTTGGTCAGACTATTGAAGTACGATGCTTGCTCTACATTTGGCGCATAGGCGCTGCAAAGTGTCAACTGACGCCCCCGAAGCAAACCCTCAACCGCCACATACCTCCCTTCCGGGTCTACTGTGTGCCTAGTAACTTGAAAGGGAACCCCCGCCCGGATCCAAAGAAGTGTTCCCCTGGCAAACGCCGAGTACGTGGTGTGGAATAAGTGCCCCCTCCATCTCCTCTGCAGTGCGGTGCCCTCCTTCTTAGTTAAGTGGGTCTCTTGGAGGAAGGCAATGTGAATCCCCCTGCGAACCAGGTAGGCGTGTACCTTGTGTCTCTTAGTCATGGAATTTAGTCCCCGCACATTCCAGGTCACACACTTCAACGAACCCAAGTCAGCCATCACCCCAGTCAGCGCAGGTTAGATCAATAAATTTCCGCTTCCGGACACCAGACATCTTCCCACCACTTCCCATCCCCACCCCCCCGCCCAACTTCCCAACCCCAAGTGCACCTCGAGTCACCCCAACTACTCCAGGTCCCCCCTCCCCCAGAACAGGACCCAACTGCGAAGCTGAGGCACCCATCCAAACTAGTGAGCAAACGTGCTCACGTAAACTTGTAGTCCGCAGTAATCACCACGGAGGCCTTATGGGCCCTGTGGTGCGTGAGCTGGCTACTGAACCTCTCAAGCCTCGGTCCCAGATCCCTCTGCCCCACAATACTCAATGCGACTTATAAAAGGAAAGTCTCACAGTAGTCTGTTCCAATATCCATGGGGGGCGCCGCCTCCAGGTTCTCTTCACTCAGAGGCCGCGGACAGCTGTCAGGGTTCAACGATTTCCCCCGACGTCTGGGGGGTGATCTTCGGGCCCCTAGCCCCCTCCAGTCCCGAGAAGTCAGTGTCCGATCCCGTGGCCAGGGCCTCAGAGGCCGATTCTCTTGCCGAGTGGACCGACGCCGTTCCCGACACCTCTTTAACCGCCTGTAGCGCAGCTCTCCGTTCTTCTTCAGTTTGCGACGTAGAAGGCTTCTTGGATCCCCGGTTGCGCCCCCGGAGTCTTCTCGACCGCCTGATCGCATGATTCTGGTGCTTCTCCTCGGCCCGAAAGCGAGCCCCATCCGTGCCCGCCTTGTAGGTGTCCCACCAGGCCCAGGCATCCGCCGGAGATTCAAAGAACAACGCCTTGTCGTCTACTATCACACGTAGCTTGGCCGGGAACAGCAGGGAGTATTGCAGACCCTCGGTACGTAGCTCCTTTTTGATGGTTAGGAAGGAGGCTCGCTGTTTTTGGGTTTCAAATGTATAGTCTGGGAACAGCGTGACGTTACTATTGTCCACTTGAAATGGGCCCGCTTCCCTGGCCCGCTGAAGGAGCCAGTCTCTGTCTTTATAATGGAGCAATTTGATAACCACCGGTCGCGGCGGGAGACCCTGGCGTGGGGGTCGGGAAGGCACGCGGTGCGCCCTCTCAAGTGTGAAGAAGGGAGATAAGCCCTCCGGGGCAACCACGGTTTTGAACCAGTCAGTCAGGTAGCCCACCATGTCCGTGCCTTCTTTTTTTTCCGGCAGGCCAACCAGGCGTACGTTATTCCGCCGACTGCGGTTTTCAGCGTCCTCCGCTCTCTTCTCCAGGGCCTGTATCCGCTCCATCGCTTCCGTGAGTCGTCCCTCCATCGATTTGTGGGCCGGCACGACATCTTGTAGGGCAACTTCCGTGGCCTTGACCCTGTCTTGTAGCTTCGCATGATCTGCGCGCAGGTGCCCCAGCCCCGTCGCTACTTGACCAATATCGTGTTGTAGGGCCTCCTTCGTGGCAGCAATGGCGTCTAGAATCCGGTCCTGCATCAGCTGGAGCTCCGTGGGGGGTTGCGGGGAGTCGTCTGGTGCTTCCGTGGCTGGGCTCCCGTCCCCTTTGGGTCCTCTAGGCTTACCCATCCTGCACCTCCCAGCAATTCAGGGCCCTCCGGGTGGTCCGGCGTCAACGACGTCTCCCGCAGTAGGCCGCTGCTAGCCCCAATGCAGTCTCGCAACCAGCCGTCGTCGGGCGGAGAGCCGGGTCCTTGGGGGTCGTGCGGCAGAGATCAGAATTGGCGCCAGTGAACCGTTATGGCACATCCGCTTCTCCCGGTAGCCAGGCGCCAGGGGTCTGCACTGGGGTCCACCAGCCGGCCCCGCCTGCCGGTCAGCAGTCCGTGGAGCTCCCCTCAGCGGTACAGCAGCGCCACCGACCCGGAGCCACCCTCCACGCAGGGATCACCACCGGGTGCCAGAGGTGGGGAAAGCGTAGGATCCACAGGGCCCCAGCGGGCGTATTTCTCCCTCCGGTCCCGATTCCCCGCTTCCCTCGGGTCTAGGGCCGATTCAATGCCCCTCCGTCGCGGAGACAGTTGCACCCTGCACGGTCGGTCCGGGTTGGGTCACCGCCCAAGCAAGTCGCAGGCCCCGTCGTCGGGCTATAATGTGTTCCCCTGAGCAGGGTCGTGCTTCCTCCGGGCAGCCTCCACTCACAGTGTCCATGGATGGCCCTCCCAAAGCAGGCCTGTAGTGTCACGGCCGCTTCCGGGGGTATTGCGCCGGTGTAGGGCTCAGAGGCGCCCACAGGGATCACAGGCCTCAAAGCCGGGGCCTCGAGTAAGCCCCCTCGCTGTTGTGGGCGGAGCTCCGCTAGAACCCCACTCCCGGGCGGACCTCGCACCGATCACAGGATCTGCCGCCGCTCCAGGGGGCCGCCGCCGCCGCTCTCCACCAGACCCGCACTCCACTGTGCCCCACGCTGTGGCCTCAGGACCTCCGGAGCGGGCACGTCTCTACTCCGCAGTGGCAGCGATGCAGGGAGCCGCCATCTTGTCCCCAGCCGTCTCGGGAACCTCTCACCCCTCAGCGTCCGGTATATTCGGCGTAGCGGCGCTCCGACCCCACCGGAACAGACCTGTGGGTTGGCTCCGGGATCGACCCGATTTCCACGGGGATCCCGGGTCTAAATCAGGATGAAAGGCGGATTACAGGGCTGAGGGTCGGGAGCCTCGCTAGGCTGCGACCGTGTCCATCGGCTGCTAGCCACGCCCCCATGCAGCACCTATAATGACCACCCCGCAAACACATATCACACAGGTTCCATGTATGAGTACAGGATCACCTTATAGTCAGGGGACAGAGGCCTTCCTGCAGTGCGCAAACTGCCCATTACTGTTGTGCTACTGACCTTATCTGAATCAGATGGGCTCTAAAGGTTTATGAATACAGTATAAAACTTGCTTTTGTTTTTTTCTTTTTAGAATAGTGGTGTTTTAGCACCACTAGAGGCATACTGGGACCAGCTGTAAGAAGTTATTGAAGCTTTACTTTTTTTTTACCTGCACACAATTCATTCATTGATGAATATCAACCCCTAGTGTACAACCAAGAATCCAAAATATTGGGTTCCAAGACCTAGCTCATGTCGCGGTAACTGACCTGATTGATCAGGTCAGTTACCGCGACATGAGCTAGGTCTTGGAACCCAATATTTTGGATTCTTGGTTGTACACTAATTATTTGGAGGGCGACCTAGTCTCCTATTCCTCCCTCTCCCTCAGTCTTATATTTTATCAACCCCTAGTGCACATTACTGCTGTATTTATGGAGCCCGATCCTCTCTTATGAATACATTTGAGCTGCAATTTTGGAACTGGAGTTACTTGTTCCCAGCAATTGTTTTTCTATTACCCGATTTAAATGCCATTTACACTAATAATATGTTTTCTGAACTCTGAAAACCCAGGCCTGTTTATGGACAACTGTCTGAGCAAAGCTACAACAGATTTACTAGCTTAACTGTTAAATTCCCAATGTTTATAGTGTTTGCGTGGTATGTACCATGGCATTCCGACAACCTTAACTACACAATACCTATTTTCTTTTTTTTAAGATGATGCCATATAGGTCATACTAGTGTTGCTCTCAGTAGCACAAGCCACAAGGATGTTCTACAAGGAAACACAAAAGAATGCATTACACAGAACTTGTTGCATAGCAGTTAAACATGTAGTAGCCACTCCCTACCCCTAATAATCCAGGGTTGAAATGGGAAGATCAGCAGCTGTAGGCCAACATTAAACCTGCTTACTGTTTCTAAAATAATAGCCAGAGGTTCAAGAACATCTTCAACATCTTGAGGATTCTTCTCTAAATGATGATGTCTCTGGGAGTCAGGTCTGAGAGGCATTAGAAAAGAAACTGATGTAAGCATCATCCAATCATGTCTCTTCTATATTTGTCTGTGGACTTCCATGCAGTGGATCACCACCGCTTCCTGCAGAGAACGGACCAATGGATGGTGGTGAGGTGTGAGGTATTGGTATAGCCTGAGTGACGTCCTTTCTATCAGAACAAACTTAACAAGTTAAACTAGGCATTAGAGACATTAGAGGTGAACCAGGTATAAAAGCTGTTTTTCCAGATGTAAGCAGAGTTAGTGCAGCATCTTGAGGAGGTGTAGTGTAGTTCCTATTATCCCAATAGGCTCTGCGCATTGGAATAATACCTTCAATAGTATAGGCCTAGACCAGACGTTAACTAGGTCTTCTATTGTCGATATTAGACTTAAAGTTTTGGGTTTGCCAGCTAGCTCAGAGTTCACTAGAAACTTTCTCGAATAGGCAAGGAGGAGTTGAACCTCCCTGGATAGACAAGAAGGGATTTAGTTTCTGACAACCATAGAACATGACAACTTTGCTCTCCCCTAATCAAGAGTGTATCTCTAGAGTCGTGTGAAAACAAAAGACAACTTATTTTACTCAGTCAGTACGTGCATTCTTAGTCTCACCAGATTGTAGAGAAAAGGAAGAGACGGGCGTGTTCAATAAAAGATGGTATTTATTGATCAGTCTCTTTTCTCATACAAGAGAAATGGATCGATATTATCGCAATACTTATGGTTAAGTAAAGTGCATACAATAAAAGCAGAAGTATAAAATAATACTGTAAAAACATTTATATGGTTTCTAAGCCATATGATGTTTTAAAATGGATGAAATAGATACATACACATATACATTTGACTAATCGTACTCAACTGGTGTTTCTAACTACGCCTACCCCAGTGTACCTGACCTAAGCCTAATACGTGGGCGGGAATAGAAAGTAGCAGTTTAAGTTAAGTTTGTTTTGCCAAGTGACTGACTCAAGAATTCTCTGCAAGGGGTTATTCAGTTCTGTACCTGGAATTTAGGATGAATGAGGGATGGTATCTCTCGTCTCTGGTCTCGATATTCCAGGCTGCCTGCGAGGGCTGCCCGGAAGCGCCGGAGCTGGATTTCTCGGCAGGAGAAAGCAGCGTCTCGTTCTCAGCGCGTCAGGAAGGCCAGCGGGGTCTGCTCTGCTCTGGGCTTCGGCAAGTCTGGCTGCTCCGATCTCGTCACCACCGCGTGTGTTTGCTTAAGGCAATACCGGTAATATTTATACCTGTAAGGTGCCGAGATTGACGTAAGGATGGACATAGATACGTCAATAAGGATGTCATACGAGCTGGTCGTTAGCACATTCTTTTGCTGAAGTTCTCGGTGAAATCAAAACAATGGCCGCAGGGTTTTTCCCAGGTTGTCATAGGTTTGATTTGTTTTGAGAACTCCGTATGCCTTATCAGGGGCTGGAGGAATATTGCTTGTCTAATTAGATGGCAAGCGTTATGACCTAATCAGATAACACGTTCCTGTGCCGTGGTGTGGCTTCATCAGATAACGGTTTCTGCATCATGGGATGGCTGCTAGTTAACTTGTTAACCAGAACAGGGTCAGGAATAGGGGGATCGATACAGAACCTATAGGAATACATCACACCCACTCCACGCTAACTATGGCCATATTTACGAATCTAGGCATAGTAACACATACTGTAGAGTATGGTGTATACCTTACCACCCCAAAATACATATAATGCATTTCGAAAATAGTCACATGTACTATATGCACTCAAGCTGTAGAATAATGCTAAAGTAATCATGTACATGTATACAATATTACTATTTGAATATGAGAATAACACATGAAATGGCTCTTAATACAGAAGAAAAAGTTCGAGACCATTTCATCACAGAATAAAAATAATTATGAACATACCAGCGGGCAGCTAATGTCTATAAAGTTTCTAAAAATAGAAATTTTAGTTCTCTAAGAATAGTTCTTACTTTAAGCAGATGATTAGTGTCCCGAAAAATCGTAAAAATATTTTGGGGCTGCTGAAAAAATTGCTGTCCGTGAACTGGAGGGGAAATTGTTCAAGCTACTTTATTATTAAAGTTGAAGGCCAAATTCAGGGTGTTGGGAACGCCGTGTGCTAGCTTGCTCAAAAGTCGTTATTTCTGCTCTGGTGAGAACATCATATCATTGAGACTATCGAAAAAGCTGTCAACAGCTTCCTGGGAGAGTTCCACTAACTCGGAAAAAGGTGTAACCATGCATTCGTGCGCATGATTGTCTCCATTGACGTTTTGATTAGTATTGCTGACAGAAGGTTGTACCTGATCGATGCTGCTTTCATCTTGAACTTCACTACCCCTTAATCGTAGTGGTGAAGTTTCCACGAATGCCGTCATCAGGATTGGTAGCCGTTGAGGGCAGCACAAAGCATGAGCCGTTATCGGACCCAACAATGTTTCTGCATCCATAGGCGCATCCGATTGTAGCGTCAGACAGGTGTCCAACACGCATTCTTCTCCGCACAGCAAGCACCTTAATACAGGTAAAACACATCGATGCCACATTGGTCGAAATGAAAGAAACCAAGTCATGTTCAGGTCTCTAAGCCGGGATAGTCCCAGGATTTTTGATATCCGGTCCCGGTATCCAATGGCTCGGATTGTTTCTTCCCTTGTCGCAGGTGTTTTGTCTGTGACATGGTTTGCCATAACGAAATATAAGGACTAAGAATAGGATTCCTGTAATTAGTCCCAAAATGAGGGGAAGTCCGCCAAAAATCGAATGGACGAAATCTGGAAAAATACCCAGTATGGCTTTGAATGGTGTTAATGCCATCGAAAATACTGTCTTAAATACTTTTGAGACTCCACTGGTATCAGAAATATTTAAGATTTCATTCAGGATTTCTGCAAAATATATGAGGGAATTAGTTGATAACAATGAGTGAATCTCTGCAGTCGTCCTTGCGACTAGGAGATCATACGTTTCTTTTGATGACGTGAGCCTGGTCGGTGTCTGAAGAAGCACTGTTTTCATTCTGCTTAAAGTATCTATTCGAATATAAGTAATTTTCAAGTTAGGCCATGCCCTTGCCTCCCTGTCTGGAAAGGAGCTGGGGAACAATAAGCGTCCACAGCACTTGACCTTCGCAGTCGTAGTTACGAGATAAGGAGTCCCGGGCATAAGACTACAACATCTGCGGTCCACAATTAGAATGTAACTCCCATTATAGAGTCTTTGAAAAAATGGTTCTATCTCTGTTGCAGGTGTGCCTAGCTGGTGACATGAAAGGTTATTTGAGTTCCCTTCACAGGCTCCATGCAAACTAATTCCATTACACAGAAGTGTACCGCTTAGTGACATCGCACAATTATTGCCACTAAGAAACACTTTCTGTCCTTTATTACTGACACATGCATGTGAATAGGGCAAGTTCCATGTTGTCTTAATGTACCCTTTTCCCAATTTTTCGTACATGCCAGCCTGTATATATTTTTGGCAGCATTGAAACCTGAAGGTTGATATTGGAATATTAATTATCCCATGTGTTATCCATTCACTGACAGGTCGTTCTGACATTGTCACTGGTAATCTCTCGAGTTTCTCAATGCTCAGGATTGTATAATCAGCACCCTTCTGTGCCATACTGACTTGTTTATCAGTAAGGTTAAAGATATTGAATAGTGACGTTGTGTTGATTAAACGCCAAGGCACATAGCCTGAACGCAGATTTTGTAACGTCCAGCCAAGCTGTACAATAGAACGCAATTGAGACTGACCGTGTTGTAACAACAGTAAGTCTTGCGATATTATGTCGATTGCTGAAGACACAATGCTGTCCAAAGAAAAAATTCTGGAGGACAGAGTCATTAACCCATTGTCCACTACAGAAAGTGATTTTTCCAAATTAATACGGTCAATTTCCCGTATACTTTCTGCTGTCTCAATTTGAGTAACCTTCCAGGCCTCGTTGTAAGCTGCATATACAGAGGCTGCTATGAAGCGTTTTTGACGCTGTTTGCGTGGTCCCATAATGAAATCACGCAAGTCAGCACCATCAGTAAGTAAAGTTAGGTGTTGCTTAATTTCTGTCAGTGTGGAAGTTTGTAGCCATTGAAGGCATAATTTGCCCACACTGTAGGTGGTTATTATCCCTGGGTGTTGTCTTTGGGAATATCTAGGGTCTGGCCTGGTCAATGTGAACCCCTGTGTTTTGTTCAGGAATCTGTCTTGACAGTTATTAGTATCTGTGGGCCAGATTAACCATTGTTTCCAATCAGGATGTGTTCTGTTTTGGTTTAGTACATAGTTTACGTCTATCTCTTCATCTGTAGAGCTATTGCTGTTCATTGTTGGCTTTGGAATAGACGGTTTATTTAAGTCTTTGATTTTGGCTAAGCCAAGACAGGTGGTTTGTTGAACAGTGTCATTTAAAAATATAATTTGTTCTGGGATCATGCAGGCTCTAAACAATGATTCTTTACCTTGTACTTGCCATTCTTTTGTACCCCAAACACTTTTTACTTCAACATTTTTGTCCCAATAATCAAAACCAAAAGTAATCATTTGTTCAAAAAATGAGTCTGAATATATCAATTTCGTGTTTGTTATCATGGTCTTTGTCCCTGTCTTATTTGACAATTTGAAATAAAATGTTTCAGCATTACTTGTGTTGAACCCTGAAAAGTATGAATATTTGTCATAAAAGGTTCTTGAGCTTCCTTTTGGAGGGGTTGCACAATGTTCCCATTGATTATACTTTAAAATATTTCTAGGTTGTGCCGATTTATGTAAAAAATGGTTACCATAGTGGTTGTAACAGTACATACTATCATAATTAGTCGAACCCTGCAAATAATCATGTTCGGTAAATTTAGCAGACATCACTAAGTCAGACATCATATTATTTATACTTTCAAAGTACCAATCATCAGCAAAGGAGCTTGGTTTTACAAAGTCACTTAACGAGATCTTGATTTGGTGTGGATATTTCAGGATTTCAACCGGACCAGAAATTTCGTAGTCAGTATTGTCCCATGCTACCCCACCCGGTATAGGATTGGCTGTGAAGTTGACTGAAGAAAGTTCTCTTTTCTCGACGTGTGAAGATGTGTGTGGTTTGAGGATCAAGTTGATTTTCTGACTTGCTGTGTCCATTTTAGCATATTTTCCCTCAATGAAGCGTCCCAAAGTTAGTACCATGATGAGCCAAAGTATGAGGATAAATGCACCAAAGCCCACCCAAAATTCAATCCATGGAGAAATCAGATAGGTTTCTTTCAGTTGTTTCAAAAGTTCTTTAGCTTTATCTTTAAAGGTTTTTGTTGATGGCTGTGTTTTTGATTCACTGAGGTCTTCAGAGGAATCATCGAAGTTTATGAAGTAGCCGGATGCAGTTCTGTCAATTGTTCCAATTGCTTCAGGATTATTGTGTCTTGCATATTCGTTTGTTACTTCATTGTAGGTTCGTGTGTCTTTACTAAATTGTTTTATTTGGGTTGTCAGAGGTTTAAGTTCCATTGCATTGTTGCACAGTCCTTGTTGTTCTTCTGTAGGCGTTTCGAATGTGATTAGCCTCTTAGATTGAACCTCTGTATTTGTAGCAAACCTTGGTGTTCTACTACTTATCGGGAGTCCACTTGGCCTACTGTTTGTTATCGGCCACATGATTGTGGTTTTACCAGGTCGATGGATACAACTCGGTTCTCCTTTTTACCAGCAAGCGGCGGTAGTACAACTGATCTTGTCCCGTTGATAGACAAGACAGGAACTGCTTTTCTGTAAGAAGGCCCAAATTCCTTCTTTACCGCGATCTTTTCTCTGACTAGATCCCCGACTTTTGGAATCCAGACAGGTCTTGCTGGGACAGGTGGTGGTTCTTCAGTGGTTGTTGGCTGCTGTTTCAACTTTATGTTGCTCAGGTCTTTTCTTGTTTTGTTTAAGTCCTGCAAAATAGCCAAACGATCTTTGATATCAAAGCATTTTTCCTTCACCACTGAAGTCTGACTGTCAAGATCTAAGACTAACATCCTAGTTCCAAACAATAATTCGTACGGACTGAATCCCTTCAGAGAATTTCTTGGCAGGTTGTTTAGACTACGTTGGACACTTATTAGATGTTTGACCCACCCAACTCCCGAACCTAATATCCTTTCCGTTATAGATAGCTTTATGCCTTGGTTTTTTCTTTACACCATCCCGTATCCCTCAGGAAGGAAGTGAGAAGAATCCCGCTGTGCTATGCTCATTTGGCCATGTTTCCCCACAAGCTTGAGGGCTAAAGTGAAAACATTGGTCAAACGTAGCATGCTCCTAGCGTATATGCCATTTAGACTCGCAAATCTTTGTATAACAGTCCAGACGTCAGCCGAGTGCTGGGGATCTACATTATAAGTGGAAACTAGCCTGTATATGTTAATCGGACGCTTTGCTTTTTACTGTTGATCCTTTCTGGAGTGAAACGCCACGGTAGTATACCGTTTCTCTCGCCACTGCGATCTCTGTTGCAGTCCGGGCATTTTTTTACAAAAATGTGATGCTGCAGGCTCATGCCTGGCCACCAGTACACTGATTGTAATTCTTCCAGAGAATGTTTTAGTTTGAGGTGTCTGAGACCCTCGCCCATATGTGCGTCTGCTATTAACAACGTTCTCCTGTCCTTGTTTGGAATTACTCTATCCCCCACTCCAGGGATTCGAGCAAAAGGGACGGAGTTTGCATCGATTATGTATGTATAATTGAGTTGATAGTTGATCGGTAGCGCTGAGCAGTCGCCTTTTGATGATGTTTTCCCCGCCAGCACTGTTTCACCGTCAATGTATTTCACTGTACGCTTTTTTCTAGCTACGGAAGCCGATTTAGTTGCTACCGCTGTGGCTGTCTCAGCCAATGAATTCCCTGCAACGTGAACGCCATCACGTTGATGACTCAGTGTATGTATCACGTGAGTCTTTGGTAGTTCTTTTTGTAACAGAACTATTTGTTCCCAAAGCAGTTTTTGCTTTATTGTTGCACCTGTGTCATCTTTGTAACCGTTTTGAATCCATTTCTGCAAATCGTTGTTATATGATTTGACGCAGTAATATGAATCGGACACTATAAGTGTCGGGAATTCGCGATCTGCATTATCTAGCGCCATTTTCAATGCTATTATTTCAGTCTGTTGTTCTGAATTAGTTTCTACTGAGTGTGTTTTTGTTAATAGAGGTCTTAGTTTACCTCCGCGCCACACTTCTTTTGTAATCTCACATGTGGGGTTGTATGCTTGTTCTCCCCAAACGGAGGGTTGAGCATGTCCGTCTGTATAGATTACACAGGCGTATTGTCATAATGGCAGAATGTCGATTGGCAGAGGGAATGTTCTTTCATATTCTAGATTTTTTAATTCTTTTAATTCTGGATCAAAGTAGTATTTTACTCTGTCCGTTGTAATTGAATTCACCCATTGTATCCATTCCGGATTCAATGCTGTTGTTGGTAAATTACACGGTGTTGTTAATGCCTCTAAGGCTGATTCTGCTGTTCTGACTGTAATACGTCTACCGTCAGCTTTATCTTTTTCTCTAGCTATTGCGGTTTGAACTGCATGAACAATGTTTTCTTTAATGCTGAACTTCTTTTCAGCTTCTGTGTACAAGTGTGATTTGAATGCAATTGGTACCTTTTCTCCCTCATTAGAGGTCAGGTATGTGAATCCGCATCTTCCTGGGATGACTCGAATCACAAGATTGCGTGTGTTATCACGTGTTTCTAATTTTGTTTTTATTAACATGTCAGTTTGTAAGGATCTCAGAATTTCTGTGTGTATTTGAGTCCAATTGGTTCTTTTAAAATCTGGTTTTATTAGATCATAAAGGGGCTTGACCCTTTCTGCGTAATTTGCAATGTATGTTCTTCCGAAATTTAGGAAGCCTAGAATTGACTGTAGGTTTTTTAGTGTTCTAGGTGCTTGGAGTACGGCACATTTCTCTAGGAAATTGTCAGCCAGGCTTTTGCCTTCACTTGATAATTCATATCCTAAGAACAGGACTGTTAGATGGGCAATTCTAGATTTTTTAAAGTTGAATTTGTAACCCTCTGCTGCGAACCCAAGTATTATGGTGTTCACTCTCTTCAAGTGAGTATCCAAGTCATCATCTGTTAGGTATATGTCGTCGACATAAGATAATGCTTCGTCATCATATGCTTGTAGTAACTCTGTTACTCTCGCTGAGAATAATCCTGGGCTGTTCTTGAACCCCTGGGGTAACCGACAGAATTGTTTTTGAGCGCCATTTATTGAGAACGCAGACAAGTATCTGCTCTATGGTGCTATATTTTGACAAAAGAATCCATTAGAGATGTCTAATGTTGTTTTGTATTTTTTGCGCACTATGTTATTCATTAGTGCAGCACTATGCGAGTTTTGCACTGCAAAAGTTTTGCAACATGAGTTAAGGTGTCTGTAATCCAAAACTAGACGATATGAATTGTCTGGTTTGGAGACAGGAAACAAAGGGTTGTTCATTTGTGAGGTGCAAGTTTCAATCACCCCCTGGTATTCTAATTGATCTAGGATTTCTTTTACCTGTTTTTTAGCTTCTTGCTTAATTGGGTACTGTCTTTGTGCAGTAGGTTGTGTTTTTAACTGGATTTTGTGAGGAGGAGAGTCCTCATCCCATCCTACGTGATTTTTATATAAAGCAGGAGCTTGAGCTACTGCCCACTTTCTAGCAAGTGTGTATTTTTTATGAATTGGGATATGATTTGAGAAGGCAGGCATAATTATTTCTTCGCCATGAGGGCAGTCCCTGACAAACTCTGGTGGCCAGTCTTTTTCAGCTAGAAGGATGTCATAGCCCTTGGAGAGATTATCCCAAAATAGTCCCCTTATTTTTCTAGTCTTATCCCCTTCTATACGTAAAGTTATTTCATATATTTTGTGAGGTTTGCTAACTCTGGTGTCTGCAGTTTCCACTTGAAGATATTCATTTGTGTCCACTGTCTCCAGATGATTCATAAGGACTTTGCGAGCTATGCTCACTTCTGCTGCGCTGTCTAGCATTGTCTGAGCCCATTCTCCGTTTTTCAGTTGTGTCCTCAGTATTCTCGGCATTGTTAACTACTTTAATACTGGCTACCTTCTTTTTTGCAAATTGTAATTTCTTTTTTAGATGAGCAGGTTCCTTGTCTTTGGACTTGACGTGCTCTTCTCTTTGTTCTGATCGTCCTCTTCTTTCCGATTTCTGCGAGGAAGTCTGAAAAGATTGAGAGGGGCGTGTATCAATTTCTTGATATCTATCAGGCTTCTTAATATTATCCCTATTTCTAAGGTTGTATCTTTTCCCAGAGGGCTCACTTTGGGGAGACCTGTGTCCTTGGTTTGGAGATCTTTCTCTCCGCCGAGGAGACCTTCCTCTGGACTGGAATTTCTTTTCTTTAGGATTGGATTGTTTGTTTCCATCCCAGCTCTTTTTTTGTGATGTTAAATTATTATTAAAAAATACTTTTTCAGGACTTTCAATCAGTCGGGGTTTTACTGGTATTCCACCTAAACTATCTCTACCTAGTTCCTCATAGGATTTTTCTATAATTCTGGCAATTTCAGCTGGTTGGTCTGCTATATCTGTTTCTTTTAACCTTTGGCGGATCGCCACGTTTGCTGCTTCTCCCTTTATGTTGGCTAATAGTATTGCCGAGACCTGCTTGAAGTCTTTTAGTAATTTCATACCAAGAGTTAAAGCGGGTTCTGGACCGTATTCATCTTGAATTTGTTTTAGCACATCTGGTATTACCGAGATGGATGGAACACCATGCGTTTTTGTGTAAATGGAAGCAAAGACTGTACCCCAAGTGTCACAGTCCTCCACGTGTGGTGCGATTCCCATTGGAAGACAGATAGTCAGAATCCTGTGTTTTTCCAACGGGGTGGTGTCTGGAAACACCGCCTCAATTTGGGTGATTTTTTGTGCTAACCAGAATGGTATTTGTTCCCTTTTAGCTGGTACTTTACCTAGGCAGGACTGTATGTTATGTGGTGTAATTTTATTTGTGTTCCCCTGATGAGGGGTCAGCTGTGGAATTTTAATTGCTGGTTGGATTGTTGAAGTCCGCATTACATATTGGACTAATTGTCTATGTACTTTTATTAATTGTTTTAGTTGTATTAAAAGATCTGCTGCAGACATTCTTTCGATGTCTGGATGTGGTGTGTATCCGGCTAGGACCGGCCATGTTGCTCCTGGTCTACCTAATGGACCGAGCCTGGTGATGTAATTATTATGTTTTAGGGCGCCTTTAAACAAGAGCAGGTGCTCTTGAAATTTGAGTGGTACTTCCACCTCCTCGAAAGGAGTGTACTCATTAGGAGGATCCTCTGTTTTGTAATAGTGGAAGTGCTTTGTTACAGCGTTTGCTGCTGGAAAGTGTATCCATGAATAGAATACCTCTGTCTGCCGATATTCGTGTGCCTCTATTACGAATATGACTGTGCCACCTCTAGGTGTCAGTCCATTTTCTATAAGTTTTAAAGTTATAGATTTTCTTACGTTGACCGGGATGAGTATTATGTCCGGGTCTGCGTCTTGCATAGTATTATCAGCTGCTACTAGTTCAGCTGCTAATCTAGCTGTCTCTCTTTCTTCATCACTGTCTACCATTTTACCGACAGGAAGGTTATTCCGTTTGTTTGCAGATCAGGTTTCTTATGGAAACAAAGATTAGATGCACAATATTTTGGAACAGTGTATCCTTCAACGTTGACTAAACCAAGAACCATACATAGGAGTTTCCTCCTGCGAGGTTTGGCGGATATGACCTTTCACCCACTCCAGACGTCTTTGGAGTATTATGGGAAAAAAGGGGTCTGAGTGAAAAAGCACGACTGAGTTACTCTAATGTCTTGCGTTAGTTTTATCGCCTTTCCAAACGTTTGGGCGCCATGTAGTGTAGTTCCTATTATCCCAATAGGCTCTGCGCATTGGAATAATACCTTCAATAGTATAGGCCTAGACCAGACGTTAACTAGGTCTTCTATTGTCGATATTAGACTTAAAGTTTTGGGTTTGCCAGCTAGCTCAGAGTTCACTAGAAACTTTCTCGAATAGGCAAGGAGGAGTTGAACCTCCCTGGATAGACAAGAAGGGATTTAGTTTCTGACAACCATAGAACATGACAACTTTGCTCTCCCCTAATCAAGAGTGTATCTCTAGAGTCGTGTGAAAACAAAAGACAACTTATTTTACTCAGTCAGTACGTGCATTCTTAGTCTCAACAGATTGTAGAGAAAAGGAAGAGACGGGCGTGTTCAATAAAAGATGGTATTTATTGATCAGTCTCTTTTCTCATACAAGAGAAATGGATCGATATTATCGCAATACTTATGGTTAAGTAAAGTGCATACAATAAAAGCAGAAGTATAAAATAATACTGTAAAAACATTGATATGGTTTCTAAGCCATATGATGTTTTAAAATGGATGAAATAGATACATACACATATACATTTGACTAATCGTACTCAACTGGTGTTTCTAACTACGCCTACCCCAGTGTACCTGACCTAAGCCTAATACGTGGGCGGGAATAGAAAGTAGCAGTTTAAGTTAAGTTTGTTTTGCCAAGTGACTGACTCAAGAATTCTCTGCAAGGGGTTATTCAGTTCTGTACCTGGAATTTAGGATGAATGAGGGATGGTATCTCTCGTCTCTGGTCTCGATATTCCAGGCTGCCTGCGAGGGCTGCCCGGAAGCGCCGGAGCTGGATTTCTCGGCAGGAGAAAGCAGCGTCTTGTTCTCAGCGCGTCAGGAAGGCGGGGCTGCGCCAGCGGGGTCTGCTCTGCTCTGGGCTTCGGCAAGTCTGGCTGCTCCGATCTCGTCACCACCGCGTGTGTTTGCTTAAGGCAATACCGGTAATATTTATACCTGTAAGCAGGGCCGGACTGGGAACTGAAAGCAGCCCTGGCAAATTTTGCCAGACCAGCCCCCGTCCGGCGCGTAGCGAGCCAGCCCCCGTCCGGCGCATGAACAAGCACTTCTCTTATCTTATCAAAGTTTTATAAAGCGCTCGCACACCCAAGGGTTTCATGGCGCTAACCAACAGGACCCAAACACTACTGAGGGGACCATCCTACACTAGGCCGTCGCTTGGGTAAACAGCCATGTCTTTAATAGCTTCCTGAATGGAAGAAGAGAGGTACAAGAACGAATTTCCAAGGGAAGAGAATTCCACAGCTTGGGTGCAAGGGTGGCGAACCTGCGGCCTCCCTTGCGTGCTAGCTTATAACGAGGAGTGATCAAAAGGGTATGAGAAGCAGACCGGAGGCTACGGGAGGGGGTATATCTAAGAAGAAGTTTCTGAATGAACTTAGGACTACGAGTGTGAAGAGATTTGAAGACTATGCAGGCCAATTTGAAGGTGACACGGTGTTGAATAGGGAGCCAATGAAGTTGCCTCAGCAGAGGTCTCGCTGACTGCCATCGCGGGAGGCGGTGTATCAGTCTAGCCGCCTGATTTTGTGCCATCTGCAGACGTCTACTGAGTGTGACAGGGAGGCCGAGATAGATGGCGTTGGCGTAGTCTAATTGAGACAGCACCAGTGCTCTGACTACCTGGGTCAGTGCTGATTGAGTGAGCATCTGACAGATCTTTCTAATTTTCCGCAGTAGAAAAAAGCAGGTGGACACAACAGAGTTGACCTGAGGTTTTAAGGAGAGCTCGCTGTCAATGAGTACCCCAAGGCTTTTGACTGATTTAGAGGGGACAGGTGGAGGACCTAATTTAGAAGGCCAGTAATGAGGGCCCCAAAATGATTGACTATTGCCGAACAAGACTAATTCCGTCTTGCCCGGATTTAGCTTGAGTTGCAGCAATAGATCTGGCTATGCTTCTTACGTGGGGAGGGGGGGAGAGAGAGAGGGAGACAGAAGAAGAGAAAGGGAGAAGTAGAGAGGGAAACAGAGGAAGAGAATGAGAGAGAGGAAGGAGTGGAATGGGAGAAAGATGGGGAGTGGGATGGAAAGAGATAGAGAGGGATGGAAAGAGATAGAGAGAGGAAGGGGGAGAGGCAAGAGAGAAGGAGGTGGAGAGAGAGAGGAGAGGGAGAAAGCGAGAGGGGAGACAGAAATACAGGGATATAACATCTAATACAGATCTGTTCTTTCCAGCAGGCACATTAACCATCAGCGCTACTTTGAGGCGAGTCAAGACTGTCACTAGATACAACTCCTGATCGATCTCTCTCTCTAGCAGGAACATTAATCACAAGAGTTATCTTTACAATTGTATTGTTGCCGAAAGCTGGACACACAAGGAACTCTGCAGCAGGTGCTTTTAAATCTTAAGTTATTGCGACACTGCACATTTCACATGCACACATTATTAACTATCTGTGACCTTAAACGCTGCCACATGAATCGCTCTTCTTTTTAAACATCAAGTCTTGGTTGGACCTTTACATTCCACCGCCCATTCCTCCACTTCTGGCTTGGACATAGTATTTCAAACCTTGGAGCAGTTCTTTCTAAGCCTTCATAGCTGATCGGTGCCACCTTGTGCTGAACCCAGCGGAAGCGTCACTTCTTAAAATGACCTGCCCTCTCTTTTTAAAATGTCTCCCACCACCAAATCTAGCCTCAGAAAACCAGTTCCATTAATTCCAAAAATGAACCCCCCAACAACAATCACAAAACACAGAACGTTATATCCCATCATACTTCCCACACCTCTAAGAATTAGAATTTGTACTTCATAGAACACGGAGCACACGTCTCCCATTGAAAGGCCTGCCGTTCTACTCAGCCACCGATGCTTACGCCTGTATATCTAGATACATATGGGTCTTTGAAGCTGCTATCTAAGACTATATGTTGCTCTGGCACATTTTAAAGATCCTAACTCACATGCCACAGTCCTTATTGTCTTCTGTGCACACGTGTCATTTAAAATAATCCAACACTTTATTCTATAACATTATCGTAATGGTATTTCCCTTGCCCAGTCCTCCCTTCTGTTCAGTGTGGTACTGTGGTATGCAGTCGCGGCTGGCATTGACTATGAGGGGTGGTGGTGGTGGTGGAAATGGGCGGTGGGTAAAAAAAAGGCCCTTCCTAAAGTTTCTGACAGACTTTCCGCTCTGAGCATGCGCTGCCTTATTGCTCCGAGATCCGTGCTCGCCATGGACAAGCTATGAGACTCTTTGTCTTTCAGTCTGGAACACTACTCTGCATTTCACTGTGCTGAGGTCAGCAACAGCCTACACTTCATAGTCCTTTCCAATTTAGAAGCGAAAACAAATTGTCAAATAATCACAGACACTGCCTATTATGTAAAGCACCTCTTATTCAGGACCCAGGAGAGACAGCAACAGTAATACGCCTCCTTCTCAAGTGTTTCAATCAGGCCCCTTGTCTTCAAAAATATCCACGAATAACGTCACGTCACGTGGCATGTCAAAGTGACCTCCGCAGCATAACTTGTGTCTCGTGTTCAAAAGCCTGGCTGTGCCGGATCTGATTCACAGATGTGTGGAAATGAAATTCCAACCTCCCCCAAGGTAAGCCAATCTTCTACCTTTTAGTGGGCTGTTCTGTTTGAACGGCTCCGTTTTGTTGGACTCTCGGTCCGTCTAACATCAGCAAGAGCAACTAATTAACCTGGTGCCCAACCAGTCACAGTCCACAGTGTGGTGTTTTTCGAATAAAGCAAATGGGAAAACAAGTGAAGTTCAGGAGTCCAGTTTAATTGCCTCATCCATCAACAGCTTCAGGTCGTAACTGACCTGGAATATCAAGTACATTCCTATTCTAAGAACATTGAAACATTCCTATTCTAAGCAAGTGAGGTTAGAATCTAATGAGGGAGATGCAACATAAGGAAGGACAACATAACACATCTCCCTTCTTTACAATAAGTAATGACATGAAGAATAAACCTAAAAGAGAGATAAAAGAAGTTAATAAATAAGAAGAAAAAATGAACATTGCTTATACATAATCTTTCATATACATTGGAGCACTGCGTAATCTTTGACTCCTCACACGAGTGTTGGGTGAAGAGTCGGCACATGAGCGAGAAGAGTTGCTTATACCAAAAAGATTAGATTTGGTATCAGAGTCAGACTGAGTAATGTTTTTCGATTTAACAACCACTACTCGACTTTTGTTCCAAATCCTCCCATCTTGTGTTTTGATAGCATTACCAAAAACTTTAATGACGGGCCTGACATTAGTATACTTTGACCAAGGCCTTCTCCCTACAGGTGCCTTTATTCTTATAAGGTCACCTACCTTTACCTCATGAAATTTAACACATTTAACTTTGTCAAAATATGCTTTCCTGCAAGTTTGTTTTTCCATTTCTCTCTCCCTCCAAGCACCAACACGATTGTCCACAAACCCCTTCCTCAGATTCATCCAACCTGGACACCACATCGTGTTCGGAACTCTACCCCTGAATAGCTCAAAAGGAGATTTTCCAGTGGTTGAGTGAGGGGAGCAACGATAAGCATCTATTCTTTCCCTTAGTGCATCTTTCCAATTCAAACCACTAGCTCTTGCGAGCTGAATGCATTCTTTCAATGTACGGTTGACCCTCTCAACTGCACCATTAGTTTCAGGGTGGTATAAAGATGTTCTCTTGTGTAATATTCCACATTTTTTAAGATATTCCTCAAAGAAGCTAGAACAGAACTGTGGACCGTTATCTGATAATATGCTATTTGGGAAACTCTCTCTCAAGAATATATCAGATAAAAATTTGATGACAGAACTTGACGTAATCTCACTAACTGCGCGAACCTCAATCCACCGTGAATACAAATCAATTAAAACTATCAGGTAGGGTGTGTCAGAAACTCCAGAAAGAGGCCCTAAAATGTCAATGGCTAATTCATCCCAAGGATGATTGGGTAACCCTCTACATACCATAGGCATTTGCCTGACTTTTAGAATCTTGTCACTTGCACAGCATTCAACGCATTCTCTAACCATGCGTTCTATTTCTAAGTCCATTCCTGGCCACCAAAACTGGGTACGAACCATCTCCTTGGTTTTTACTATTCCCAAATGTCCAGAGTGTGCATGTAACAACAACTTTTTCCTTAAAGAGAAAGGAGGTATAAGCCTCAACCCACGAGTTAGCATGTCATCTGAAATTGATAGCTCCTGAGAAACCAGGGACCAAGGTTTGTCCAGACGCTTGTTATCTTTTAATAGAGACATTACCTTAACCAACTCCTCATCCTTTAACAATTCCTCTTTCCATTCTTCTTTACCTACTACACCCTCTGTAACCTCACAAACATTAAGATAATCATCTTCATCAACATAGTCATCTTCACACCCTGTATCATCACTTTTCACCAATCTAGAAAAGCAATCAGCAGCCTTGTTTGACACACCAGGTAAATATTGCACTTCAAAGTCAAATTCCTGTAAGGATATGATCCACCTTCTAATCCGAGAAGAGATAGAATCTAACCCCTTTTTACAAAAAACTTCTTTTAATGGCTTATGATCAGATTTGACAATAAATTTAGTCCCCCAAACCAAATTTTTGAACTTTTTTAGAGCCCAATATATCGCTAATGACTCCTTTTCAATTACGGAATAGTTTAATTCAGGACCACGAAGACACCTGGATGCACATGCAATTAAAGAGTCATGGTCATGTTTATTTTGTACCAACACCGCTCCTAATCCCTTATCACTTGCATCAGTGAATATGAACGTAGGTAAACCAGGAACAAATGCTTGTAAGCATGGAGCTTTCTTCAATTCCTCTTTTATACCCTCAAATTCCTTTTTGCACTCATCCGACCAGACAAAAGTGACACTTTTCCCAGTGAGTCTCCTCATGTTCTTTGTCTTGTCCGCAAAATGTATGATAAATTTCCCATAAAATTCTACCATCCCGAGAAAGGATAACAACTCCTCTCTATTAACAGGCTCTGCCACATTATTGATGGAAGCTATCAAGCTCGGCTCTTCTCTTCCTCGGGGCTGTGATGAGAGTCCTATTCCCGGCCCCACTGAACAACCCCGGCGCTCCGAGATAAAACACGAACAACTAAGGTGATACAGCGGGGCGCGGGAAAGGAAGGGAACAGCAGGGAGGGAGATCTGTAACGACAAAGAACACGCTATTAGAACACCCTACCTCCCTGACCTACAACAGTGTCCTACTTTTCTCAACCCACAACCCTTCTACTGCTCTCCCCCACTCTTTACCTGTAAAGGAAAATACACAATGCCTTAATCCAATGGAGACAGGGGTAGGGTAGGGTGTGCAGAACTGTGCCCAACTGTGAAAACAAATATAAACAAGATTCAATTCTCTCCGGTTCAGAGTGTATGAACAAACTTGCGTTGTGCTCTATAGTGGTTACACACCTACCCTGAACAATGCTTGTAAGTCATTACATGGGTGTTATCACAGTTCCCCTCTTTGGCGTTCACTACCCCTCCTGCCTCCTGTTTAGAACGGGATAAAGAAAACAAGTATGAACACTGCCCAATAACAGGACAATCTTTGCAGCTGCTTCACAGAGTTAACTCACTCTGTAACTCTCTCTTCTTTAGTTAGCGCTCCCCACATGTAGAAGTGATAGTGCCATGTGAGGACTCACAATAACGAGGCTCAATAGAGTTCCGGTGAGTCCTATCGTTACTGTGCCTGAATGCACGTATTTACAATATATGTACAAAGTTATTAGGGGGTCTCAGTATGGCTCAAACAAGCTGATGGCCTTATTTCCAAAACGACCACACATCAATCCCCTAGACGAAAACAATGTCTTTGAAGTCCTTGGACTTCCGAGTGTCACTCCTCCGAGTGAAACTCCAGGAACTAAACAGGCTGTGGGTGTGTCGTTGGGATCGAGACTACCAACGCCCCACACCGCACAGCACCTGATTACTCACGGTTCTGTTGCTCTATGGAACCACAGCCGCTCATACCGCTCAGCCTCGGAATCCAGGAAAACGCCACCGCATAGACGGAATTATCGGCGTCTAACCGCCGTCCGACTCTGCCCTTTATTTCCCGGTATGCGCGCGCCGCTCACGTTCATGCGTGGCGTACGCACTGCATGCCGGGAAGTGTAGTTTGTGGCGGGCTGGTATCGTTCTGCGCCTCGGAACATCGTCCTGCACCTCGGAACATGACAGTACACCCCCCCTCACAAAGGGGCCAACCCCCCCCCCGGCTTTCCAGGAAACAAGCTGTGAAACCGGGCCACCAACCGGGGGGCCCGAACAGCCGTCGCCGTTTCCCAAGAATCCTCCTCTGGACCAAACCCCTTCCAGGAGAGAAGGTACTGCAATCGACCCCTTACCCTTCTAGAATCCCGGATGCACCTCACCTCATACTCCTGATCCTGATGCACCCAGAGAGGCAAAGGGGACCTACGAACCGGACACCTGGAGGGTTTTAGGAGGGAAACGTGGAACACGGGATGAATGCGCAGCTGTGCAGGCAATCGCAGGCGCACAGCCACTGGATTCACATGTTCCACCACCCGATAGGGTCCAATGAATCGTGGGTTAAACACACTGTGTTTCTTAAATCTAATGTGCTTGGTGGACAACCAGACTAGATCTCCCTTCCGATACACCGGATTTGGTCTACGGTGCTTGTCTGCATGGCGTTTGTAACTGGCTTTGGCCTTCACAAGGTTCTTGCGTGCATTCAAAAGGATTTTGCGCACCCGCAACATCCGTTCCCTCACCTCAGGCAGCTTCCCTTTGTTCGAAGGCAACAACATGGGGGTGAACCTGGGATGGTGCCCATATGAACAAAAGAAGGGTGTGTGGATGCATGTTGAGTGTTGTTATAGGCGATTTCTGCCACCCACAACCAATCAACCCAGGAGTCGCTGCTTTCTTGCACATAACATCTGAGGTACTGCTTTAAGGATTGGTTCAGTCTCTCCGTCTGTCCGTTCGTTTGTGGATGGAAACTGGTGGACACAGACGAGGTTATGTGTAAAGCTGAACACCAAGTTTTCCAAAATCTCGCAGTGAACTGTGCCCCGCGATCAGACACGATGTCTCGGGGAAGGCCATGCAGCCGAACGATGTTCACCAAACGTAGATGTGCCAATTGTCCTGCTGTGGGTACTTGGGCACAAGCAATGAAGTGGCCCATTTTTGTCAAATAATCCACTACCGCTATAATGGCCGTCTTGCCCTGGTCTTTCGGAAGCCCCACAATGAAGTCGACTGAGAACCTCTCCCACGGATTCTCTGGAGTGGGCAGAGGTTGTAACAATCCTTGAGGCTTCTGTCTGTCTGATTTCATTTGACTACAAGTGGCACATTCCGCCACCCATCTGCGCAAATCCAACCTTATGGAAGGCCACCAGAATTGCCTCTGGGTCTTTTCCAACGTCTTGACGAACCCCATGTGACCGGCACACGGTACCTCATGACACCAAGAGAACACTGTTTTTCGTAGAACGATCGTGGGTACCAGAACCTGTTTTCCTCTCATCGGCACGCCGTGTCTTGGTTTCCATTCCGGGTGATGCCTGAGCCAAGTGCGCCACACACAAGTTTGCACTCCCCTCCTAACACGAGACAAAAAGTCATCAGTATGGGTTACTCCTATGACGTTTGCAGGTTCAATGATGGACCGCACGGGTTTTTCTGATGGCATCAGGAGATTCTCTCTCCGTGTTAGAGCATCCGCCTTCCTGTTGTTGGTACCAGGCCTGAACGTAACCACAAAACGAAACTCCTCAAAAAACATCATCCATCTTAATTGTCTGGGAGAAAGATGTCTGGCGGCCCGTAGAAACTGAAGGTTTCGATGGTCCGTATAAACCGTGATCTGGTGACGAGCCCCCATTAACCAGTGTCGCCATTCCATAAAGGCGTCTCGAATGGCAAGCAGCTCCTTCTCCGCGATGGTATAATTGATTTCCGCAGAGCTGAGCTTCCTTGACATGTATGCAATCGGATGCAGGGTGCTGGTTGTTTTGTCTTTTTGGGATAGCACTGCCCCCAGTGCTATTTCAGAGGCATCCGCCTCTACAATGAACGGGATGTCCGGATCGGCATGCGTCAATACAGGAGCGGTGGAGAAGGCTGTTTTGAGAGCGTCAAAGGCTTGTTGGGCTTCTTCATCCCACTTGAATGGGATGTTCTTTCTCGTCAGCTTCGTGAGTGGTGACACCATTCCAGAGAAGCCCGATATGAATCGCCTGTAGAAGTTGGCGAACCCCAACAGACTCTGAATGTCTTTGACATTGGAGGGGCGGGGCCACTCCACAATCGCTTGGACCTTCCTCTCTGCCATCACCTGTCCTGAAGGAGTAAGCATAACACCTAGAAACTCCACCGTGGTGACGTGGAATTCACATTTGGTGATCTTGCAAAAGAGGTGATGCTCTTGTAGCGCTCGCAACACTGTTTTTACGTGCGTGATGTGTTCTTCGGTTGAATTTGAATAAATGAGGATGTCATCTATATAGACGACCACATGGCGGTCTAGGTATTCACGAAGAACCTCATTCAGAAAAAACTGAAAAGCTGCCGGGGCATTACAGAGCCCAAAGGGCATCACCAAGTACTCATAAAGTCCGTACCGCGTTTTGAATGCTGTTTTCCACTCATCACCCCGTCTGATGCGAACGAGGTGATAGGCTCCACGTAAATCCAGCTTTGTGTAGATTCGTGCCTCCCATACCTGTTCCAGCAACACCGGGATCAAAGGCAACGGATACTGGTTCTTCACGGTAATGGCGTTTAACGCCCTGTAGTCTATGCAGCACCTTTTTTCACCGTTTGCCTTGGGAATGAAGAATAGAGGAGATGCTGCAGGGGATCTGGATGGTCGGATGTAGCCTAAGGCCAAGTATTTGTCCAAGTATTCACGTAACGTGTCTGTTTCAGGAAGTGTCAGGGCATAAATCCTCCCGTTTGGGATTTCAGAACCGGGGATGAGGTCAATGCGGCAGTCATAAGTTCGGTGTGGTGGCAGCACCTCCGCCTCTTTATCACTGAATACCGCCCTATACTCATCGTAACATGAAGGCAGCGTGACATCTTTTTCTGCTGCGGTGGCTATAGCGTACGTAGGCTCTGCAGCATTAGCCGGATTCCTTCTCCTTGAGAAACAGTGGTCTTGGCAATAACTTGAAAGGAACTGGATCGATTTGGTTTTCCACCTTATGTCAGGGTCATGTTTTTGCAGCCATGGGAGACCTAGGATGATTCCATATTGTGGGGCTTCAATGATGTTGAAGACCAGACGTTCATGATGGGACGGAGAACAAACGGCTTCATATTCCCTCGTTTGGTAGGTGATTGGGCCTGCTTGCAGTTCGTTGCCATCCACAGCGTAGACCGTTTCGGGTCTGTCCTTAGAGACCAGTTTCACTCCCAAACGACGGGCCATAGAACAGTCCATAAAACAGCCTGTAGCCCCAGAATCAATCATCACTTGCACTTCTTGGGGGTTGTTGTTTATGCGCAAGGACATTTTAAAAAAAAGGTGGTTCTGCTCGTCCATCGTACCCGGGGTAAGTGAAGGGATGATGTGGACGCTTGAGGGTTTCCCTTCGTTCACCTTCAAGCCGTGTAGTTTTCCGACTCCTTTGCGGCTGCTCCTGCAAGACTCTGTCCTCCTCGAATTCGATTGAGTTTTGGCTTAACCGGGCACTCGCGTAGGAAATGGCCTTTTTTCCCACAATAGAGACAAAGTCCTTGTTTGCGTCTGTGTTCTCTTTCGCTGGTGGTGAGGGAGGCTCTCACTGCTCCTATTTCCATTGCATCAGAAGCAGGAGCCGGCTTGTCACTGCTACTTGCTTGCTCATACGGCATCACTGCTTTATCCTTTTTCTTAGACTCTCCTTTTCTTTCCTTCATGCGATGGTCTAAGCGTAAGGTAAGGTCAATTAAAGCAGAACATGTGCGAGGCTGGGGATCTATTTGGGCTAATACGTCCTTCATGTCTTCGTTCAGTCCTTGATAGAACAAGGCTGTTCTTTTTGCTTCTGGCCAATCAGTTTCGGCCACGAGTCTCCGGAAGTTGTTGAGATATGTGACCAGATCTGCATCTCCCTGTCTTAGCTTCAACAACTCTCTGTCTGCCGTGAGGGTCTCTGCCCTCCTGTCGAAGGTTTTTTCAAACTCCTCTTTAAAATTGTCCCAGTGGTACAGAAGAGGGTCATCCCTTTTTACTATGGGCACCGCCCACTGAGCAGCTTCCCCCCCTAGATACGAGATAAGGAAAGCTACCCTCGCTTGGTGTGTAGAAAACATCTTGGGTTTGCACATAAAGTGCATCTGTACCTGTGTCATAAACACTTGAATCTTTTTTATGTCCCCGTAATATCGTTCTGGTGGTGCAAGAGGGATCTGTGCGGGCATCTCTACCACCACAGACGTGGTAGGGGAAGTGCTACTAGAAGCCCCTGTTGTGGTGGTAGTAGAGGGCAATCTGTCAAACCTGGCTCGCAGCTGGGCGTTTTCAGCCCTTGCCGCCGCCACCTCTCTATAGGATGCTGCCAGCTCTACCTGCACTAAGGCCAAAGCAGCCATGACGTCCTCTAAGGTAGTCATGGTTGACTCCCAACACAGCCAAGAGGAGGCAAAATCCGTGGGCCGATAATTCTATCAAGCTCGGCTCTTCTCTTCCTCGGGGCTGTGATGAGAGTCCTTTTCCCGGCCCCACTGAACAACCCCGGCGCTCCGAGATAAAACACGAACAACTAAGGTGATACAGCGGGGCGCGGGAAAGGAAGGGAACAGCAGGGAGGGAGATCTGTAACGACAAAGAACACGCTATTAGAACACCCTACCTCCCTGACCTACAACAGTGTCCTACTTTTCTCAACCCACAACCCTTCTACTGCTCTCCCCCACTCTTTTCCTGTAAAGGAAAATACACAATGCCTTAATCCAATGGAGACAGGGGTAGGGTAGGGTGTGCAGAACTGTGCCCAACTGTGAAAACAAATATAAACAAGATTCAATTCTCTCCGGTTCAGAGTGTATGAACAAACTTGCGTTGTGCTCTATAGTGGTTACACACCTACCCTGAACAATGCTTGTAAGTCATTACATGGGTGTTATCACAGTTCCCCTCTTTGGCGTTCACTACCCCTCCTGCCTCCTGTTTAGAACGGGATAAAGAAAACAAGTATGAACACTGCCCAATAACAGGACAATCTTTGCAGCTGCTTCACAGAGTTAACTCACTCTGTAACTCTCTCTTCTTTAGTTAGCGCTCCCCACATGTAGAAGTGATAGTGCCATGTGAGGACTCACAATAACGAGGCTCAATAGAGTTCCGGTGAGTCCTATCGTTACTGTGCCTGAATGCACGTATTTACAATATATGTACAAAGTTATTAGGGGGTCTCAGTATGGCTCAAACAAGCTGATGGCCTTATTTCCAAAACGACCACACATCAATCCCCTAGACGAAAACAATGTCTTTGAAGTCCTTGGACTTCCGAGTGTCACTCCTCCGAGTGAAACTCCAGGAACTAAACAGGCTGTGGGTGTGTCGTTGGGATCGAGACTACCAACGCCCCACACCGCACAGCACCTGATTACTCACGGTTCTGTTGCTCTATGGAACCACAGCCGCTCATACCGCTCAGCCTCAGAATCCAGGAAAACGCCACCGCATAGACGGAATTATCGGCGTCTAACCGCCGTCCGACTCTGCCCTTTATTTCCCGGTATGCGCGCGCCGCTCACGTTCATGCGTGGCGTACGCACTGCATGCCGGGAAGTGTAGTTTGTGGCGGGCTGGTATCGTTCTGCGCCTCGGAACATCGTCCTGCACCTCGGAACATGACAGAAGCAACTAGATCAGATTTTGGAAAAACCCCTTGACTCTTAATACAGTGACCTAGGTAATTTACTTCTTCCAAGCCAAATTTACATTTCTCCTTTTTGAGAGACAAACCAGAGTCAGCCAATCTTCTCAACACATGACACACACGTTCATTGTGTTCTTGCAAGTCTGACCCGTATATTAGAAGATCATCTTGGTAACATTTTACCCCTTGAAGACCTTTAAGTATGTGTGTCATGATTCGCTGAAATACCGAGGCAGCTGATATCAATCCAAAAGGCATTCTTTTGAACCTAAACGTACCCATTGGTGTGACAAATGCAGTTAAGTCTTGACAAGAAGTATCCAATTCAACTTGGTGGTAGGCAGATGCCAGATCCAGGGTGGTAAAGTATCTCGCTCCCTCTAATGTGCCTACAATTTCATCTATGTTGGGTAACAGAAATCTGTCTACCACCACCTCCTTGTTTAACGCTCTTAGATCAATGCACAAACGAATCTCTCCAGTTGGCTTCTTCGCTACCACAATGGGAGCCAACCATTCTGTGGCCTCTACAGGTTCTATTATGTTATTTGCAATTAACTTCTCTATCTCTTCTTGCACCTTTACCTGTTCTGCAAGTGGAATCCTTCTAACCTTTGCTACTATAGGGATTGCATTTTTCTTAAGCTTAATACAATGCTTATAGCCAATTAAACATCCTAACTTACCCTTAAACACAGAGGGAAACTTTTCTGCAAACATGTCAGACAGGTTTTCTACTTCATGAATTCTCACCTGAGGTGTGGCATTCGGATCAAGTGTAACTCCCAGGTCACGTTGGTCCCTCCAACTAATTAGGGCATCCCCAAAATTGGTAACATAAATTTTCCCTGGAATGATTCTGCATCCCAATTCCATAGTGGCCATAAAATAACCTAAAATCTTAATGGGTTTACTGCCATACCCTAAGGGTAAGATATCACTCTTGAACAATTTTACATTTTTCCCAAACGTTTTGTGCAATAACTCTTCATCAATCATGGTGATTTGGGAACATGAATCAAATTTAAATTCAATCATGGCATCATCCACTTTAACTAAATGTGTGGGATGTTCTAATACCCCACTACTAATTTGAAACGTAACTGTTTTCACTTGTGGTTGTGTCCATTTCTTGTACGTATTGTCCCTTTTATTACCTTTTGTCCTACAACATTTTGAAAAGTGACCTCTTCTCCCACACTCATTGCAAATAGATTTCAGTGCAGGACAGTTTGGTGAATTAGCTAAATGACCGGGATTGCCACATCTGAAACAAGAAAATTTGTTAGACATATTAAAGCTCGGATTAAATCTATTCATCCCATTGTCATTTTTTCCATTGTCTTCTTTTCCCTCTTTTTGAACTTGACAAACAACTTCTTCTACTTTGGACTCAGTTTTCTTTTCAGGTTCCACCATCTTCTCTTTTTCCCTTTTCAGTTCATCTACACATTTGGTCATGTGTTCTACTTGTTTTGCTATTACAAGCACTTCCTCTAAGGGTGGTTCATCCTTTAGCCATAGCTCCTTTCGTATGCTGTCATGAGCACACTTTAAAACAAACTGATCTCTTATTCTTTCCTCTAATGTTTGTCCAAATTTACACGAAGAAGCCAATTTTCTTAGGGCAGATACATAGTCTTCCACAGACTCATCCCTCTTCTGACCTCTTAGGCCAAAATGGTATCTCTCCATTATTGTGCTCAACCTTGGGAGGTAATGACGATCTAATTGTTCTATGGCTATTTCATACTCATTCAAGTTTCTCTGTTCTGCCGCTGTGAGCTCTGGCAAGTGTTCCAATACATCTTGCCCTTCTCCTCCTAAACAGTGTAACAGCAAAGAATGTTTCCTCTCTGCACTTAGGTTTGTGCCGCAAACCCTCGCATAATTTGCGAATATCTTCTTCCATTTCTGCCATTTCACATTTGGTACACCTGGACTTATCAAAAAGAATGCTGGTTGGGTTACATTCTGCATTTTCTTTCACCTTCTTTGTTTTTTTTTTTGTTTTTTTTTTGTATAATACACACTTTGCTCTTCTTATGTTTTGCTGTGTTCTTTTAATTCTTTTTTCTTTAATTTAAATTTTGATTAAAAGAACTGTCTTTGTTAAATATCTTATTGTATGATAAAGTTCTGCTAATTTGTTTTCTCTTTATCTCACTTTTTTTTTTTTTTACTAAAGAAAAGACCTTTATTTCAGTAACAATTGAATTTGCATTGTGAGATCAACCTTCTTTTAGCTTTCTTAACAAAGCCACGTTCTAATCTTTTCAAGCGAACGTTCTTTCCCTTTTCGTTCTTTCTAATTATGAATACGAACAAACAGTGTTCTTTCTTTTCCTTCAGAATGCGCTTTGCATCATTAGTGCGCAGCGAGGCTTGAAACGCAGCGGGACTTCCTGTTTACGTTGCGTGATGCGTCATTGAGACGCACGGAGCCTTCCTGTGACACGCGCTGTCAACTGGATCGCGCTGAGACACGCGAGCAGCGCGAGCGCATCTAACGGCTTCACTTTTTAATAACGCGCGTTATATATTTTCTTTCCTTTACGTCCCCCTTTTTTTTTTTAAATAACCTCCCGCCGTACTCCTCACCGCACCACGGAGTTTTCTTTCTTCTTTTCAATTCGACACATCAGCCGCTGGGAAGACTTCGCTTCCTTTCTTTGAAGTACAGCCGCTGGGGAGGTAGATCGAGTTGGGGACAGCTGCGTGTTGAGGCTTCCAGAGGTAGGATCGTCGCCAATATTAATGTGGTGTTTTTCGAATAAAGCAAATGGGAAAACAAGTGAAGTTCAGGAGTCCAGTTTAATTGCCTCATCCATCAACAGCTTCAGGTCGTAACTGACCTGGAATATCAAGTACATTCCTATTCTAAGAACATTGAAACATTCCTATTCTAAGCAAGTGAGGTTAGAATCTAATGAGGGAGATGCAAGATAAGGAAGGACAACATAACACACAGTCCACAGTGAAACGCTGCAATAGCCTTTGCATCAGAAACTGTGGAACAAAATCCAAGATGGCTGCTATTCGGCCTGGTATTACTTCCCACCCACAGAGTAACCAGTAGAATCACGAGTTGATTTCTGAGGGTTTCCTCAGAAATAGAGAATGTCCCTGGCTGCATTTGGTGCATAAACTCCAAAGAGTTACAAGGGGCTTTTCTTTGGGAGCAGAGTGCCACCCTCATTAAAGGCTCTGTGCCCTGAGATGCTTTAAGTTCTTGACCTTATGCCAGTCAGTAAGAGGCAGACCAGTGCTCTCGAACGTCATGCCCTGGTGAATGAATGTACTGAGAGTGATTAAGGGCAGATTATACTGTGTCAGAATTGCGTTCCACTGCCAGCCTCAAGTTTGGTTTGTCAGCTTGGGCACTCGCCAGCCTGAAAGTCGAGACTTTCAATAATGCAGCATGCAGAATTTATTAAAACGTGCTGGCATGCATACAATATGTGATTGTTTCACATACACAGTCACTGTGATGAAAACATATTTATATTGTTTCCTGTGGGCCCAATTCTGAAAGCTTTTAGCGCACTTAAACAAGGCGTTTCCCATATAGGGGCTAACCATGATATGAGCAGTAATAATGGGATGGTAAGTCTCAAGTCTGTATCCCAATTTGCTATTTCAGTGTGTTATGACTCCACCATTTCGGTGCAGTTCTGTGTTTGACCTGGTAATAAGGAATAACATAAAAATATTAAACTACTGCCTGTGTCTCCTCATACTTTCCCATTTACACAGCATGAATTTAACCTGCTTTTAAAAGGCAGAACTCTGTCTGGGTTTTACCATAACTTGCAATGATGGGCGAGGTAAAACCTAGAAACTTTTAATCCCGCCCCTTAGAGTTTTCAGCCAAAACAAGATTAATGTTTTACTCGGGACTGGGCCCTTAACTTGATATTAGGACATAACCCCATCCCTAATACCAACGACAGTAAACGTGGTGTTTGAGGAGGACAGGAATGAAGGAAGATTTGAAAATCGACGAGCCGGACAGGTGTCATCCTCCTCCGGGGCCGAAAGCAGAGCAAAGTAATTATCAGAACAAGCCACTGGGCACATAACATTTGCACCATAACCCACAAAAAATCTGTTATAATTTCCAATAAAGCTGCAAAGCCCAAGCACTTTACGAGAGAACTAGTACCCACGAGGAGAACGAAAAGGAAACAAGATCTGGAAAAGCGAAGAGCCAGATGGGTGGCACTCCCCCATGGGACCGGTCGCAGTGAAACAAGAGCGACAACTGCCCCGAGTCATATGACGGCACAAAACAATTGCACTTATATGAACTTTTAAATGTCACGAACAATGGTTCCTTTTTAATTTTTATTTTATTGTAGTGCAATGGTTTTAATTAACGTATGCAAATAAATTTCAACAGCACACACACCCATCCCTGATTAAATTGTTCTACCCACGATATGCCACTTTTTGAGGTTCGTCTTATTCACCAACTGCAGCAGGTGTGTCCACATAAGCACACCATCACCACCAATTCAGAAGAATGGCCTAAGTTAAGCTCCTGTGACATTGTCTTCAAGCACTGTGTCTCTGTGGTCCGAAATGCTTCCTCCTGGTGCAGCAGCAACACGTGTTGGTAGTGGAAGGCCCTTTGCAAAGGTTGTTGTGTGTTAAACTGGTACTAATGAGGTGCAAGTTGCAACTAATGCCTAGACAGTGTTAACAACTTTAAACATACCAAAATAATGAAGTAAAACGTTAACAAAATGTGGCAAATAACGTCACGTCACGTGGCATGTCAAAGTGACCTCCGCAGCATAACTCGTGTCTCGTGTTCAAAAGCCTGGCTGTGCCGGCCCGGATCTGATTCACAGACTAGTTAAAGCAGGGCGGGCGCTGTGTAAACACGTGGGCCCTCTAACATCATCCTACTCTGCAGTCCAACGCGGGCCCCAGTCCAGAGCTTTAAAAGTGTGCAGTGCATCACATGCCTGGCTCAGGCCTGGTCCCTCCGTCCAGACCACCACCACCACTGCGCGACGCCCCACCCGCCAACTTCAGTGTTTGTGCTAATGATTCTGATTATGAATGAATGTCTTTTGAATGATTAATCGTCGGTACGGGCGGGGGCCCGGAAAAAAATACCCTTACTCACGGTCACGGACACGGCGGGTCGGCGGGCCGCCGCCGGCTGGTGGCACTGGCAGTCACAGGAGTAGGGCGGCCGAGGGCTACTTCCAGGGGCGGCCGCGGGCAGCCGGGTGGCAGGGGCAGGGCAGCGAGCGGCCTAGCCACCAAAGTACAATAATTAAATTATGGTGGCCGCTCCGGTCCTCTCCTGGCTGGCTCTCTTGACGTCTGTTCTGATGATGGCTGCCTGCAACCTGGCTGTAGGGCACACTGACTGTCCGCGCAGTTTTAATTGCCCACTGTGCAATGCGCATGCGGGAACATCAGTTGCACCCTAGGCGGCGGCGCGCAGACGCGCCGGAGGAGGCAGGGCATGACTGCGCACTGCGCACAGGCACCTCCCTCCTCCCTCCTGGAAACGCTTCCGCTTTTTTTTAGATGGTTGCACTAAGTTACAGTGTGCAAACACACCGCCGGTCACAGGCTTGTTGCTGCTGCAGTATGGACGGCGCGCAGGCCTGCTGCTTGAAGGGAACTTGGAGACAGACGGAGACTAAGACTCGGGTCGGACCGAAAATCGGCCCCTCACTTTCAAAACCGGCCCCCTGATCCAAAATCGTCCCCCCACCCCCTCCAGCCGACCGGGGGATTGCCCGGTGCCCGAAAGCACCAGTCCGGCCCTGCCTGTAAGGTGCCGAGATTGACGTAAGGATGGACATAGATACGTCAATAAGGATGTCATACGAGCTGGTCGTTAGCACATTCTTTTGCTGAAGTTCTCGGTGAAATCAAAACAATGGCCGCAGGGTTTTTCCCAGGTTGTCATAGGTTTGATTTGTTTTGAGAACTCCGTATGCCTTATCAGGGGCTGGAGGAATATTGCTTGTCTAATTAGATGGCAAGCGTTATGACCTAATCAGATAACACGTTCCTGTGCCGTGGTGTGGCTTCATCAGATAACGGTTTCTGCATCATGGGATGGCTGCTAGTTAACTTGTTAACCAGAACAGGGTCAGGAATAGAGGGATCGATACAGAACCTATAGGAATACATCACAGAGGCAGCGGTGGAGGAGAGTGTGTCCACAAGCACCTCACTGACCTGTTAAGGTGGGTGAGAGGGGATGAGCTAATCCTCAATGGATTTAAAACAGAGTAGACTCAGTCCCTCCCCAGGTCCTTTCACCAGGCCAACGGTGTTAGGGAGGCCTCCACTGTCCCTCCAATTGCAAACTGAGAATCCAACTTGATGAAATCATTACAGAGGAAGCTTAAATCACAGAGGAGTTCAGACATGTAACTTCCAATCGAAGATAGTCCAAAATATCCTGTCATTTCTTGAGGTAAATGAGAGAGCATGGCCGATAAAAGCAATCACTCTATCAAGGATGGAATAAACCAATGCATTGCAGTCCATGCTGGCCTCAGCACCCTTCACCTGCATAGATTACTGAAAGTTTCAGATAGGATGGCACAGTTATACTTGAGGAAAAAAAAGGTCCATATCACCCTATCTTTTATAAAACCTCATTGGATTCCTGTCAGCCAATGGAGAGAGGATAAAAAAGGCCATATCACCCTATCTCTTATAAAACGTCATTGGATTCCTGTAAGCCAATGAAGAGAGGATAAAAAGGACCATATCCCCCTGTCTCTTATAAAAACTCATTGGATTCCTGTCAGCCAATGGAGAGAGGATAAAAAGGCACATATCACTCTATCTCTTATAAAACCTAATTGGACGTCTGTCAGCCAATGGATAGAGTTCAAGGTACCATTATTTACTGGTTCTGAGAGCTCTGAGATAGAAACAGGAAACACACGCAACCTTTTGACCGGTTGTGCCCATCCATTGCTGCAGTCATCTGAACTGATAGGGCCAGATTTACAAGCTTCTTGCGCCACCAGTGCATCACGTTGCGTGACGTACTGGTGGCGCAGCGTGCTGAGTGATATTTACATATAAAGGCAATACAATATCCCAATAGGTAGAATTCAAAAGACAATTTTTGTTGCATGCACAAGGCATTACACAGAGCAGAGAAAAAGGAGACACTTATTCAGGTGATTTTCAAGTCAAAATTAATTTTTGTATTTTTAGTATTCAAAAAAAGGGGGAAGAGGAAAGAATTCAAGAGGGAGCAATTCTGTACAGTACAAGGTAAGACAATTCATATGACAACCGGCAAGACTTGGTGCTCAATATATACAAGTGATCTTTGGCAACGCAAGTGTAAGTGAACAGCGAGAAGCGGCGCAAAGTGAACAAAGTGAAATATTTACAGTGAGTGGCTCGAAGTGTGACAAAGTATTAGTGACTTTTTTTCACAATTTCAATTGAGCCACAGCAAAAGATGTGCCTATAGTTGCGCTGTGAGGTCGACGGCGTTTCGGTCCTTAATCAATGTAGACCATCTTCAGGACAAGGTTGTCTCGTTTTCAGTGCTGGTGGGTGGCAAAGAATCGACCCGGTTCAATGGATCCGACGAGGTGCATCTGACCGCCAGGTGACTGAATAGTCCGGAGGGCCGGAGAGGGCATCAGGCTCAGATCGCGGCAATGAATTGAAATCCGGCGGTAGGGAACCTGGAAAATTACAGGACCTGTTATCGAAGTAAATCGTAGTGGGTACACCAGCCAAGGGTCAGGATACATGCGGCTTGCGTGTGGATCGTTCAAGTGATATTTACAAGCACAGGCAAAGTCACCCTGCGTGACTTAACCTGTGCTTGTAAATATCGCCCCTGTTCATGCGTGTTAGGGACGTAACATGGGTGTTGCTGTGGGGGTCCCCACGCAACACCAATGTCCACTGATGCATTTCTAGATTTACGAGAAATCGTGAATCTGGAAATGCGTCAGAATGCTACGCCACCCCACGGTTTGCGTAGCGAGGTGCAACAAGGAGAAATGTTTTCACTTCTCCTCATTTTTTTCCTCTTTCAATGCGTGCTGCATTCTACAGCACACATTGGAAGAGGAAATCACCTCAATTGATTGTTTTTGTGCACCTTCCTGCACAAAAACAATCGCCCCATGACGCAGGCATCCTTGCAACAAGGTGCAAGGGTGCCGGCGCATGGCAGCTGTTTGTGCGCCAGCACAGGAGGAAGCACAGAGATGCGACATATTGTAGCTAATATGTTACATTCCTGTGCTTTGAAACTAACGCAGCAAGGCGCAGCAAAATTACTTGCTGTACCATGCTGCTTTAGTTTCTTGTAGATCTGCCCCATAGTGCATAGTAAAGAGCACAAGCCTCACACCACACCTAACAATCATCCAACAGCACACAGATATGCCAGATAGTCTACTACTGTGTTGCTCACAGAAGTGTTAGTCCTATGAGTGGTAACACAAGTTCAACAAATCAGATCATGCCACATAGACACAAAGCCTCGATATACCACATATTGAGCTGTCACGTTGTTCTCTATTGCACAAACTACAAAGATACAATAGCAACAAAAGCAATAAGACACATCTCTATATCTAACTTGCACACACTTGCCTTACAATCAGCTATCTTTACTCTCCCGACAGCTCTAGCACTGAGATAGGTCAGACAGAAATAAACATATCAAAGTCTTCACTCCCTTAATTCAGCCAATCACATTAGGCAGAACATTTCACATACATCAAACACAGCATACATATGCATTATTTGGGTATGAGACTGCCTCCTCCTCCATTTCACAATGTTCCTTTATGTACTCATATAATTCTTAACACCAGGTGGTAGTTTCCAATAAATTCCTTTATTTATGTATGTAAGGTATCTTCATAGGTCAATTTTTCCTTTTGAAATCAACAATACTTAAAAAGATCCTGAACAGCCCACACGTGTTTAGCCTTCCAGCAGCCTCTCCTGATTGGCCAGCCTTTGGCAGGCGGAGCCGAACTGCTCTGATGAGGTGTGAAGTGGCCTGCATAGAGACACAGGACATCTGCTGGGGGAGATATGCAGCTGCAGAACAAACGGCAGGATGGGGTGGAGTAGCCAAACTTGTTTTTAAAGAGGGAATGACAGTTAGGACAGGACACAGGGTCACCCCCACTTCCTGTCCCCTCACCAAACAGTAGTCCCAGTAATTGAATTAGCAGAGGGGCTGGAAGGGAGTGTTAGGGAAAGTTACCTACACTATGATGGCTTAGCCAGAACTTAACCTCTAGGAGAGAGTATCCCTATTTTGGATTTTAAAGAATAGTGCTTTCTGGGTTAAGAACATGCCACACTTTGAAGAAAGTAGTCACACCGGAGGTTGGCACCCTGTACCCCATTGATCAGGGCCCCCCCTGCTTGTCACCCCGAAGGCACAGATAAATATGGGAGAGCTTCTCAGCAACTCAGATCCCTGCCTTGAAATTACAAGAAGACGAAGGACTGCCCTGCGGGACCCTTGGACTGCACAAGAGAGGACTGCACTCATAAGGACTACACCTGTTACACACTTTAGTCTTCAGCCTCAAAAGAACTTTGAAAGTGGAAGGAGTGGACCCCCTGAAAGGAACAGGTTACAAGAACTCCACCTTTATCATCTCCACCAAGAAGAACATAGCTGGACGGCGTTCAGTGGACTTTTAAGGATTTGCCAGGTGCATCGTGGGTCTTGTAGTCCCAACTTCCCAAGGAGCAACTCAGAGATTCTGGAACCTTGGATTAGTACTGTGAACCCTCAAGGACCCAAAAGAAACATCTAGAGAAGAAGGACTGCCCTGATGGATCCTTGGACTGCACAAGGAAGGAATGCACTCTTAAGGAATGCATCTGCTGCACTCACACGACTGCCCAACAAAAGGACTTTGCCTGTCTTAAAGGATAAGGAGTGGACTCCATGATCAACAATAGGTAGAAAGTGCTGGAGGGGCTAACTGCAACATCAACAATGAGAAAAACTCCAGCTTATAAGCTTCAACTGGATTTTACTTGGATTGACCAGGTGCATTGTGGGAGTTGCAAACCAGAGCTTCTGAACCCTTGGCTGGTGCTGTGGACCACTTTCCTGCATCAAGAAACACTTCTGGAAGTAAGGATAAAAGTGTTACATCATGGGTGGCCTGAACTCTTGACTTTGTCATGGTCTAGCGCAACGTTTTTTAACCCTTTGAGCGATATTTGCTTCTAAGTGCTAGCTTTACTTTTCATCTTTACAAATTCATATCTCTGGTTCCCTACATTGGAGTTTTGTTGATTGGGGTCATTTTAATCATAAAAATATTTCCGACTTTTATAAATTGGTGTTGGATTTTTAATGTGTGTTCTGTATTACTTATTTTCTGTATTGGTGTTTGTTTTTAAATGCTTAAACACCTGTCTCCTAAGTTAAGCCTGCCTGCTTGCAGCCATCTACCAAGGTTTGAGCAAGGGAATAATTTATTTCGAGTTTACCTGGACCTTATATTGTGCTTGTGGCCTTGTTACTAGTGACAGGTACCTACCTACACCTACTAATAAACCACCCTTCAACAAGCGCTATTGCTTCTAAACACTTATTCTTTTAAAATTCATATATTGACTTCAACTTATTGGATTTATGTCATTTTGGTCTTGTTTTGTTCAGAATATAACACTTTTTTTCTTAACTAGTATGGAGTCTTTTTGTGGTGTTTTCCCTGTGTTGCTGTTTGTGTTGTGTACAGATACTTTACACATTGCTTCTTTAGATTTGCCTGACTGCTCTGTGCAAAGCTACCAAAGGGTTGGCACTGGTAATCTTTTCGTGTGGACCTGACTTACCCTGACTAGGATTGTGATGCCTACTTAGACAGGGTGCATACCTCTGCCAACTAGAGACCCAATTTCTAACACTCTCTCAACTCACGATGAGATAAATCTCAACCTCACAACATTGTCAAATCTTGCTGCTAAAAAGTGGGGGGGATGTGAAAACAATTATATTAATTAATTCTTACCATAATGTTTTTGATCATTCAAACACACTAGTAGTGAAAGATTTAGAGCATGGCCCATATAAACAGTTTCGGAAATTCCAAATGCCCCACCTGTCCTATGGGTGGGAGACTTTAACGTTATGGTCTTCAGGCTGTACAGCAAGAGGGTCTGTGTTTTTTTGGATTTGGACGTGGCGGGCCTGCTGCATTTTAAACATGACCATTTGGTAATTTTTTAAATAATGCAAATCTGAAATACAATTTAACAACAACTTCACCATATCACATTCAGCCGGGCGATTACACCACCCGACATTCAAAGGAAAAGACAAAGGGAGTACAATCGACTTATTATATTTCCAGCCTCAATAAGCACCTTGTTTTTTTAGCTAAACCCAAAGGGTTTTAAGGATTACAACCCACTCCCAATCTTCATTCGTATTGGAATAAAAAAACAAAAGTAAGAATGGGCTGGCAGTCAAGTATTCTTAAAATCAAGGTGTCCGATTGAAAAGGAACAAATTTGACCCTTTTAGGGTCTAGAATTACTTGTAGATAAAGGAGATGCCATTGAGACCTCTCTGAACCCTGATGGTGATCCTGCGGAAATCCTATGTGCTTTTCATTCTCTCTGCAACTCTATTAGTCTCGGGCTGACTAGTAAGAATCAGTGCCGGCGCGAACACAGGTCCAACTGGTTTAACCAAACCTATTCCAATGCTGACAAACAGCTTATAGTGGCCCCTAAGAAAGTCCCTCAATCTAGGGATGAAATTAGGCTCTGCAGAAACATTTATCAACAAGCATTAACACAACAGATGATGGGAATTAAAGAAAAAGCCTGGGATGACCTGGATGCAACTGGCAAATGTAAAGATGCTGGGGCATTTTGGAGAGTGGTGAATACACCTTATTTTAATAGTATTGCCTCGATGTCCATAGATTCTGTCATCTCTTCCGATAAGTAGGTAGATTGTTTTTCAAAACTCTTTAATTCTGCTGAGGCTCATGATGCTACAGAGTTTTATAAAGCTGTGGTTGAAAGGGCGGGGTTGTGGCAGTTTTCCCTCTCCATTCTGGTCCAGGAGGTAACCAATCCACTGTTGACTTGCCCATCAGGCAAAGCTCGTCCCGGATGGTGTACCAGTGGACGTTTTCAAAAGTAATATACCTTTGTGGCCCCATTGTTGACAAATGTGATTCAGGCTGCCAATATTGGAGCAATTCCACACACATGGCCAGAAGCACCTATAATACTCCTTATCGAAAAGGGAGATAATGACCTTCCCACCTTTTATCGCCCCATCTTGTTGATTGTTTCAACTGAGAAAAATCTGGGGACAGTTTTACTTTCTAAGTTAGAGGGCTGGGTGAAGGAAAGTGGGACCTTTTCTGAAATCCAGTATGGAGGGCCTGGGCATGGTGGAGCAATGCCTCAACCTCATTTTGTTAACAGGGATCTACATTAACGCAAGGAAGGAATCAATACACATGTGATTTATGGATCTAAGTTGTGCAGTTGATTCAGTGAATCTGTCTGAGTTATGGGCACTGATGGAATCCTTAAAGGCTGAGAAGCCTTTAATTTCCCTTTTAAAGAGACTACACCAGGAAAGTTAGGCGAGAGTATGTTATCGCACTAACGGAATTTGCACTGAAAAAATAGGATTGTCAAGAGGGGTCAGACAGAGGTGCATTTTGCTGCCATTTTTAATATTTTATTTTCTCAACCTTTCTCTATTGAGTTTAGTACGGCACATAATCATATATTGACAGCATTGCGAAGGCAGGACGCCGTACTTATATATCAAGGGTGCTAGTAGCATACACAATTCCTACAAGATACTGTGCTCTCAGTTAGAAACAAACACAATTTTATTTTATTTTTATATTAATGGCTTAGACAAAGTCTTGATTAATAGAGGGAAAGACTAGCCACAGCTAGGCAGTAGTCCTGTGACAATTTTACTTTACACTGAAAATGCTGTGTCACTTTCAAGGACGGCCTTTAATCTTTATTAGACTCTTCACTCTTTTTATGAACGCATTAGATTTGAACATCAATCTTACTAAATCCTTTCTTAAGACTTGTGGGCCAAAGGCAACTAAGATTGGATCTCACTCGATAGCCAACGCAAAGCTAGGGAGTAACTCATATTATTTACTTGGGCCTACCGTTTACTTTGGGAAACAACCTTAACCACGAAGTTTTAATTACGAGTTACCTGAATCACGAAGTCCGAACCACGAACAATCCTTACCAACGACTTTCCAGAACCACGACTATTATAAACAACGAACAGTCTAAGACTGCCAAGGCCTGACATTCCAAATTCCCAAAACTCCTTGCTCCAGAGAAACACTCTGCATGGTACGTCACTACCCTTCGCACCCCCTGACCTGACAAGCTCATTGACCCCTGGCATGATTCACTCAGCACTGCAGCCGTCAGGCAGGCAGGCTCTGAGGAGCACAGGGTCATGCAGGCAGCTTTCATCCTGCCAGCTTTGTAGCAAGGTCGGGAGGCACAGTGTTAATAGAAATGCTCGAGTCTCAGCCAAAAAGGGAAGATGGGGGGTGTGGGGGGTCTCCCCCCACAAATACAATGTTTAAAATAATCTATTCTTAGAATTCTAATAAAAAATTTCAAACATTATGATTTAAAAGAAAAATATGGTGTCAATGTGTAATGAGCAATGTAAATATTTTTTCGTGGTTTAGGAACTCGTCATAAAAAAAGTAGTGGTTTGGGATTGATCGTTGTTTAGCCATCGTGGGTAAGGAATTCGTGGTTTAGGGAGTAGTGGTAAAATCATACATCCGTTTACTTTATCTCTAGATTGGAGACATCTTCTTACAATCAGAACTCAACACCTGTTGAGATCAAGTGAGGCAGTACATAGATTTGCCTCCAAGTTGAGGGGTAGACCATTCAAAGCCATACTTGAGATATACAAGTCGAAATACATTTCTGTGGGTTCATATGGGGCTGTGTTTGGGGTTATGCCAACCCGAGTCCCTTTAGAGAATTGAAAATTAGTTTATACGTCACTTGTTGACTGTCCTGAAAACATGCCCAAATTGTATCTGTCACTTCGTGACCAGTGCACCTTATATCAGTGATTCCATAAAAAGTCGTCCCATTTTGTTCGGGGTCTCAATTCGGGCAAATGTATTTATATTACTTGAGGAAAATTTGCATCGAGAAAGTGATGAGTGTGTACTCTTGCTCTGAGCCTTCCTAGAAAGATACAAATTCTACATGTAGTTTATCTTCAAAATAAACATGTTACAAGCATTCAATATTTGCAAAGACCTTTAGGTAAATGACCCAAATTTTAAAAGAGCGTTTCCTCCTTGAGACAGAAAATGGGAATCATTAGCAACTGCCTTGAGGTATTGGAATTTCTGGAATGTTTATCTTAAAGAAATTATTAGGTGTAATTCTTTTTCTAAACAAAAGCACCGTAACTTCTAAAGGTTTACTAACTCCTGATATCTTATGGATAAATTAAGAATAAGTTTACTGTTTGAGGATGGAATTCAAATTGTTGAAATAAGTATCTGTGTTTTGTTGCTAGGTGTCTCTCTGCTAATCACCATGTCCTTCTGGTACAATATATCTAAATGCCAGACTGCAGATGTAAGAAGAGGCTTATTTCAGAAGGGGACAATGTTTGCCATAGATCGCTGTTCCGTCCTACTCTTCCTCCATAGGCATCATAGAAAGGTTTATGGTACTATCATCCTAATCACTATGGTTGGTAGTTGATGTAATATTTATACCCCACACATTGAGCAGATCCCTTGCTCTGATTCATAACAAGTTATTTACTGAGGCCGGGAATTGATTTCATGTCCCTTATTTGCAAATGAGCTTTCTGTGGGACGATTGTAAGACTGGTTTATCTTTGGGGCATTAACTCTCTTAGGATTCACATTAAGAGTATGTTTCCTCTTTGCAATTATATTAACATGGTCATTTTGAATTCTGTACTATGATCTCTGTATGAATTGTAATCTTCGTTTGTCTGCATTGATCAATTTGCATATCCCTGTCATTTTCTCTTTTAAGCAATGCTAAACTGATTTATACATCCAACTATCTTGTTCCTCAGTTTTAACTTTGTTCTTGTGAATATTTATTGTTATATTGTCCTTTGTATTGTGACTTATAATTTCCTCAATAAACTTACTTTTGAACTTAAAGAGTATGCTTCATCTTCCTGTGATTTAATGATAACATTCTGAACAATGGAGGACTGTTTCGTGTGAAGAGAAGGACCACCTTCATATAAGTAGAGAGACCTACAACAAAGACAGAAGTCCGCTTATCAGTGAGATGGGTCATCATCATAGGTATAATGTCTGTTGATTTTGAGGGGTGTGCTTTATCAAGCCTCTAACAAGAGCCAACAGGCTTTCCACCAATGGGGAATGTCTGTTTTAGGCATTCCACATCCTGATTCATTAAGTCATCATTGATTTCCTAAACCAATTTGTCACAGGTTCAACTTTTGACTAAAGAATGTTAGAGATTAATAAATATGAAACATATTGACCCTGGAGACTTTTCATTACATTAATTTAAGAGTAAATATCACTTATCAGAGAATACTTGGCGAGGTAAAGGTAATGGGATAACCAAATTTTCCGACTTGCTAATGTCTATCGGAGTAGGAAATAAAGCGTCTTGCATCAAACCGCAATGAAGATTGCTTTTCATCTGAGCCTCTCAAAGTGTTGTCATACTTATTCAAGTTTGCAAAAGAAGATTCCAAAGATTGATCATTTTCAGACTGGCCAGTCTCTGCTTGTTTGACTTGGCAAGAAGCCAAAGTCGGGTGCTTGGAAGCCCTAAGATGAAGTAGGAAGAACACAAAAACTAAATCCGGTTACTTTTCTAAGGTTACCAGCTCCTTTGATGTTGGTGAAGACTTTTGAGGACATATTGTCAAAGGAACTATATTCAAATTGATTACATGGGCAGAAGCCGCAGAGCTTGGAGGATATAATTGATGATTCAAAAGTGTTACAAGCCATAAGGTTTGCTGTGACGCACTCTTGGAGTACTCCTTGTTTACTCCTGGAATTCAGTGGAAAGTCAGGAGTACTCCAAGCATAATTCACACTTACTTACAGCAATTTCTTTGTGAATCAGGCCCCGGGTATGATGTCTGTCTGGGAGAGGCACTACTGTCTCTTAATTGTAAGCGTAGTACAGGAGAGTAGTATTAAGCGAGGAAGCACCCTCAAAGTAGCCCAAAGCAGCGAAAGCACTGCTATGCATTACTGAGCACCGAGGGGCGTTACATGGATGGAACATGGGCGTTCCCATGCAACCACCCATGCCTTTTGACACAAAACCATATTTACAAAGATTTGTAGACATGGTTTTACGCCAAAAGTTAACGCCCCTTCAAAGGAGGCGGTAACAGGAGAAATGCTTTCATTTCTCTGTGCTTTCCTGACTTTGCATGCGTGCTGCACTGTGCAGGATGCATACAGAGTGCGAAAAGCTTTCCCTCTCATCTAGCATAGTATTTATTTACAAGAAGGGTGCCCTTCCAATACAATACCTATGCTAGACTCATGCACACACCCTAGCGCTATGGCGCTAAGGTGTGTGCGTGGCGCGCGGCAGCTGAAATCAGCGCCGGGGCACGGGAAAGGGGGGGAGAGAGCCATATATTTGAAGATATGGCGCTCTCCTGCTCCCTCTCTGTCATGCAACACAGCGCAGCCTCGCGCTGCCTTGCCTGACTCTTTTGTAAATCTTCCCCTGAGTGTCACTAGTGCCCTGTGACCACAAGAGCATTTGAAGGTCAGTAGTCATCTGTAATACATTATTGCAGGCAAAGAGTGACAAATTGTTCTTATTACAAGCATGATTTGATGGTAGCAGTAGTTTTAAAATAAGAAAATAAGTAACAAGCCTATAAAAGGAAATCAAACTTGAATTTATTACTCACCCTACTCAGCGTACATTCCTCAGAGGGTAAAATATTGTCTTATGTACGGTGTGTCATTTTTTCATGATATGATATTTAGGAATTCTCGCTAGATCATGTGATATATGAGTTTTCTCAAATGATGTGCGTTTCGTTGTATATGTGGATAATGTGTATGCTTCATTACATATCATATGGTGTTCAGTCCATGATCTGCACTATTTCTGTATTTATGTTGCCTAATGTAGCGCACACTTCACTCGAGGTTGGGTTCAGTGCGCTCTACAGACAGATTAGAGGCTGGAAATGGCTTTGTATGGGAGCGCAGCACAATTACGTCGCAGACACAGCACAGGAAATGAAAAAGCAGCGGTTCTGCTGTCAGCAGGGAAAACACATACAATATGCAATGGAAAGGAATTCAAAAATAGACACATTTCGTCATAATTGCCAATGAGTCGTTACAGGGCAGTCGAGCCCTGCACAGCAAGAACTAAAAGAAGCTTCAGGGAGTCACATTCAGTCACACTCTAGTTACCGAAAATGTCAGAATTATATAGTTTCAGTTTTTGGATTTATAGTGTTGAGGGTGTATTGGCCATAAACTGGAGCACAGCAAGTTAATGTATTCAAACATTTCTAATTGCAAACCAGGACGATCAAAGGCGAGCTCAAACAATGCAGGATGAGGGGGGTGGGGAGGGCGGGGGCATCCCTTTGAAGCCTCCCCTCACAGCGGCTCTTCAGAAGGAAGGGATGCTATTAAACCCTTTGTGTCAGCCTCCCTCTCTGCACCAGGTGTCAGGTGTGGAGTCGCGGATGTGATCTCTATAGTTACCTTTCACGCTCTCCTTTTCTCCAAGTGATGCTTTAAGTGGGATACACTAGGTAGGCCTTTTCTTTGCAACGCCTCTACTTTTCAATGTAGTGTCAGGAGGAGTACCCCTCAATCCTCTCTCTCAAGGAGGCAAATGCGCCTCCATTTTTATTGACTTTTTTTGTAAAATACATATCTTTTTATTTGGTTATGATTCAACTTTCATGTTAATAGTGCTAGAAACGTACGTTTATTAGTTAATTTCCATAATGTGCACTCTGACGCTGCACTCCAAAAAGACTTCGGGCGCGTTTCACAAAACTCAGAGGAAATTTATTCACATAGGCTTGCGCCAATTTTTTAAGTACATATCTGACTTTTGACCAAGTTCTGAAAGAATTTCAAGAGTACCGCTGGGAGGTTGCTACTGCCACAGATCTCTGGAGCACTTACATGCTTAACCACTATTGTGTATGGGATCAACTGTTAGTAATGAAATTTGGTTGCTATACTGGAGTATTTCTGTAAACCAATGTATATATTGGTTTGCCACATTTGCCTTGCTTGTTTGTTAGGTGATGAGGCCACGATGTTGGAAGCACAGATCTAAGAACCATTTTAACATTTTTATGCGTGTCGGTAGTCTGTGCTCAGTTGTTGCTCTCCAATGCCCACTTTTGCAGTCATTGGGCATCATTACGATGTCGGTCGGAATAGTTTCCGACAGACTCGGGTTCAGGGAGTCTGAACGACTGATTACGATGTTTCCGAACACCGTTCGGTCGAACTCTCATTGACTTCAATGGGAGCTTGTGTTCCGACCGACAACACAGGCTCCCATTGAAAAAAGGGGTGGTTGCGGAAAACCTTGCACCCTGTGGCGGGCACCCCATGGTGCCTGCCAAACTGTGGATGGTTGTAAAGAGGGGTCCCATGTGTACCCCCACGGGCCCCAACTGGAGGCCCCCAGGTAAAGCAGGCCTGCTATGGGCTCCCGAAGTCAGTTTCTGCTAGCTGTTTCATGTCGGACAGACTGATTTGGAAAGCAATACGTTGGTCGGAATCGCAGTCCATAGACCTATATGATTCAGCTTGGACCGACTCGGAGTCTCCGAATACCGGTCAGAACCGAGTCCTAAAGACCGAACGGTTACCTTCCCATCATAATCGGTTGGTCGGAAATGTTCCTGAGTTGAAGTTAGGAAAATCCGAATCCCGCTCGGAGCCTTTTCGACCGACATCACAATCAGCACCTAAATGTTTGCGCCACACATGTGCCTCCCTCTGAAAAGGCCTTTTTTGTTAACTGAATGTGCCTTCGTCCATTGCAAATTCCAGAACATGTATCTCTTTTCACTGATAAGTTAGGCAAGCTGAATATTTGAGATCAATCACACCAAACATCTGCTCATTGTGAAGAGAGATTTCCTAGTGACCATCTTTATTTTGATGGAAATTAAACAATATCCTGCACTTGACGACACTATGCTTCTTCGCTGAAGTATTCTTGCATTATATCCTCCTTCCCAAATCCTGGATTTCAACTCTGATTGCTTCCACCCACGCTCCAGGTATCATACGTACCTTCCGTCTCAAGTGCCCTTGGCCACAGATGGATCACAGAGCCATCAATGTTGGATCTCGAAGTCTCCAAAAAGATCCGCACAGTTCAGTTCCCACACTCTCTTCTTGTGTTGTCTCGAGAATATAGAATGGCCTTTCTATTTCCTATGATTATTGATCCCCTTTTGAATACAGTCCAAGGGCCCTATTAAGAAAGGAGGCATTTTCAAAGAAACTCATAATAGCTCAACCAAACATAGTCTGAAAAATCCAGTTTGCGAACCATTTGAACACAACGCGTTAAGCACCAATACATCGCCATGTCATTGGCTTAGCCCTTCTAAACTAAACATGAACATGAGAACTATTACACAGACCATGTAACAAAGTTCAGACTGCAAGAACAAGCCAGAGATCAACATACTTGAACTAGGCTCAGACAGTTAAAAAGAAGGTCACAAGGCTGGACTCATAACAGATTGTTTAAAACTCTCATCTAGGTTGAGATACCCACGAGTATCACTTCCAGAACAAATTAGTGCACATAAATAACTTTGCCCTTGTGTTTGCAGATGGTGGTTGCAATAGTGGTGTACATATGGCACAATATTAATTTGTTTTGATTGTGCCACCGTGCTAATGCAGTTTAAATCATGTTGATGATACCTTTAAAGGCGTCACAGAAAAAGTCCACAATAATAAAAGGCACAGAATTGTAACATAAGGACTGAAAAAAGGAACACAAAGAAGAACTACACACAGTCAAGTCAGTGCCCCTCACGGTATGGAATGCACAGCCAATATGCCACATAGGAGCATCAGTAGTAGTAGTAGTGGCTCATCCCTTTTTGGAAATGAGGTAATGAAGCATTCAATTAATTCCCTTTCACTCTATCTTCAAGGATGTGGAGCTGTACAACCTATGCGCATGTGATGGGCTGAGCGGCAGAGTTTGTGTTTCTTTGGTGTGAAGTTCCACTAGTGCTGTGTTGCTGTGGTTTGCAGTTGTGTTCCTCAGCTCTTCAGCAGAGAGCTATATCTCAATGCTCCAAAGATCTGAACTCACACTTGCAGGGACATATTTCCAATAGAAGTGGCGGAGCATGGCGTTAGCCTCCATGGCTCAAAGCAGCGCTCCGCCACTTCTGAAAGTCAGGGCTGCACCGCATTTACAACAATACGGTGCAGCCTGCGTTCCCCCTGTGCTTGCGCTAAATTTAGCTGCCTAGCGCCAATGCAGGCACCCTTGCACCATAGTGCAAGGGTGTTTGCAGTGAGGGGAAGATTGTTTATGTGCAGGAAGGTGTCCCTTCCTGCACATAAACAATCTTTAAATGCTGTTTTGTAACTTCCATGTGTGCTGCTTAATGCAGCACACATAGAAGTTGCAAAAGTCATTTTTTGTATTCATTGTTTATGTGTAGGAAGGGACACCTTCCTGCACATAAACAAACAATGACATTTTGCTGTTTCTATGTGTGCTGCACAATGCAGCACACATGGAAACAGCAAAAACGAGGAGAAATTAAACATTTCTCCTCATTGCGCCTGGGTAAAACCAGGTTTTTCCTGGTCTTAATTTTAGTGCTGCCCCATATTTACGCCACCCTTGTAAATATGGGCCAGCATCAAAATCAATGGGTGTTGCGGGTGACTGCCCACCGCAACACCCATTGCCCTCCCCTTTAACACTAAGTATAGCGTGAAAGGGTACCTTATTTACAAGGCAGCGTTAAGCCACGTCAAGTGGCTTAACACTGCCTTATAAATAAGGCGAATCCCCTATTGCCACCACAATGTCGTGAAAAGTGATGTTGTGGTGGTGTAGGGGCTTGTAAATATTCCCCACAGTGTGGTTGACCGCAGAGGGCCTGTGACACAGCCAAACAGCATGTGTCTCAAACCAGATCAGGGAAAAGCATACCATTAAAGGCGGAGGATGCAGAGACAGTGCAAAATACAAGGTGACTAAAAAAGGACTTGGGTACTGCTGTATGTGTTTGTATGAATGGCTGCATGTGCCTGTGTGGCATGTGGATGCCAAGTATGTGTGAGAAGTAGACCCTCTGCATAGAAGGGAGGATCTGCACATTGGGCCTTAAGCCCCCACTTATACAGTGCAAAATTACTCAAATGAATTTTCTGCCTTAGTGTAACTGTAACCTGCTTCAAACATGTTTTCTCGCTCATGCTAATAATGTCCACAAGCTCTAAGGGTGAAACACACTGTCCATTGGCACTCGAGACAAGAAGGTGAGAAAAACTTACTTAGTGAAAACAGTTTATACTTTTGTCAGATCCCGTTTGGGGGGTACAGGGTAGACAGCAGTAACTGGGCCCCAACCATGGTGGTTGAGCTTCTTTGCCACTTGTGTCTATCAGGTACATGCATCAACCATTTGTGCGAGCGCAAACGGTGCGATTCCCAAAAATCGGCCGTTTGCGCCCACAAAAAGGACATTTGCAATGCATCAAGGTTCAAGGCACTTGCAATTTGAGAATTTGCCATTAATTGTGATTCCTCAAATTGCATTTGCATTTAAGGAGCCGCAATTTGCGATTCCTTAAATGCAATGCAAGAACCACTTTTGAATAGCGATTTCCCTACTAGGGGGCGCAAATTACTATCATGTTGAACTTGATTGTAATTTGCAAAAATGTTGAAAAATGCACTAAAATGCATTTTTCAAAGTTGTAGGTTACACACACACATGCCCTTGGGGCATGTGTGTGCGCAACATGTGTGCACAGAGCAATTTCAGGGGTGCAACAGGGTGTCCTTTTGACACCCTTGCACCCTTGAAATTGCATGCGCAATTTGCGAGTACCTATTGGTACTCGCAAATTGCGCATGTAATCTCCCATTCATTCCTATCGGCCTGTAGGCCCATAGAAATGAATGGGAAGGCATTTCTTAAATGCGAGACGCAATTTGCGAGTCGCGATTAAGGAATGTCTGGGAATCGCTAATTTTATAGCGATTCCTACATGCATAAGCTTTTGAAATTCCTTATTTGAGATTCTTAATAGTTGCAATTAAGGAATCTCAAAAGCCTACATTGATGCATGTACCTGTTGGATCCTTCCTACTTGGGCTTGCAAACTGGGCCAAGCACAAGGGCAGGGAGGATGAGCAGTCACAGGCTTCTCAGAGAGGTATTGTGGTAGGCAAGAACTCAGAACTCAACAATCAACCAACAGGCACAATAAATCAATGTCCAGCCTGGTGTTTATCTTTGTTTTGTTAAATGAAAATACTTTTATTTACCCAGCAGAATTAAATACTAAACAATCCAAGTCAAGTCATTATACTTTTATTCGACACATGTATCATAAAAAGTACAAACATATAATACACACATAATTATAAAACCAGTTCATCATTTACAAAAATACATATAAAAGTTATGTGGAAAAATTGACTTGATGGACATTTTTTAAAAGCTTTGTCCTAATAATCCAGGCACATGATAAAAACTTTGCAACCCCACAGATAATAACCATAGAAGAGGTGTTGGAAGTAAGGATACGCAAAGCTGATTTGTAATCCCTAACACCAAGGTTCTTTAGTGCTGGTTTTAACCATTTGTTCCTAGGTAGGATGTATGCCTTACAGGCAAAAAAGAAGTGGCCCAATGATTCTTCGGGATTTGTACAGCCTGGACACTTTATATCCTCTTCCCTCCTTTTATTCCACCTAGACGTGAACATTTTGAGGGGCAATGTTCCATATCTAAATTTAAGATATAGAGTCCTTTCCCGAGGAATCTGAATAAAATCCAAGAACAATTCCAGTTTTAAAGTGCACTTATGGGTCAAAAAGATCTCAGTCAAATGTCCCCAATTTGGGTTCTGTAGCGCCCTGGCCTCTATCCAGTCCCAGTATAATTTTTTCACCACTTGTTTTGGAGGAGGGGATTGGGAGACCCATGCGTCACTTAAACCCACACTGGCTGCCAGATGTTTTAAGACATTTAGCCACTTGATTTTGCCTGAAGTGTTTAATTTTAACATTTCATCTAACACTAAGGCATAGTTAGCCAATTCGGGGGTCCTCCTCAAACGGACCCAGTATAAGAGGGGACGAAGCTGAAGGATGTCCCGGATTGACCTTCTACCCAGATCTAAAAACAAAGGTTTCAGTGGAGTGGAGGTTGGAAGTGATACCAAGTCCCTCATAAACTTGTTCTCCGTTAGGACATGGTCATTGCTATTCTCAGTGCCCCATAATTCCGAGCCATAAACAGCTGAGGCAATTGCTTTACCCTCATAAACTGACAAGGCAGGGGCAACTGGCCTGCTCACAGAGAGACGTTGGTTTTTTAAAATAGTGCCGGAAACTCTTTTAAGATTTAAAATCATTTTACATATATGGGGTTCCCATTTCAAGTTGTTATTAATCCTAACACCGAGGTAATCAAACTCTTCGACCACCTCGAGGGGAGATCCATTCAAAGTCAAATGGATATTCCTATATTTTCTCTTGGCGGTCATAACCATTAATTTAGTTTTAGTTGTGTTTATTGTAAGTCCCCGTTCCTGGCAAAAAACACTAAACTGGTCAAGAAGGGTTTGGAGACCTGTGGGAGTTTTTGATAACAGGAGGGTGTCATCAGCAAAGAGGAGTGATGGCGTTTTCTCCCCAGCTATAATGGGTGCGTCTGCCGGTGTCTCTTGCAGATGTTTCACCACCCCGTTCATAAAGAGGGAGAACAAAGTAGGAGCCATCACGCACCCCTGCCGCACCCCTCTGTTGACAGGTATACTCTTAGTGAGTTGCCCCTGCGTCCCCCAACGTATCCTAGCATAGGTACCCTTATGGAGTTTGATAATAAAATTTAACAGATAGGATGGGAAACCCATATCCAATAGGACATTCCACAGTTTAACACGGGGTATTACATCAAAAGCAGTTTTTAAGTCTATAAACGCCAGGTAGAGACTCCCTCTGGCTATTGACACTGTTTTCCAAAAAACTGCACAAAATCTAAAAACTTGGTCAATTGCTCCTACATTGCTTCTGAATCCAGCCTGAAAGTGGGACAAGATGTTTTCTTCCATAAGCCAGCCCTCGATCCTATTTACAATGACCCTACCAACTACTTTTTGAGTAACATCAATTAAACTAATTGGTCTGTAGTTGGCAGGGTCCTCTCTCTCACCCTTTTTGAAAATGGTGACAACTTCGGCACCTTTCCATGAGTCAGGTACTTGGTGGCCCAACTGAATAAGGTTCATAATGTTTACAATAAAATCAGCCCAAACCAATGGATTATGCAGCAATAAATCACCCGGAATTCCGTCCGGGCCAGGTGCCTTACCCGGTGTTATTTTGAGGATGGCCTCCTGAACCTCGCGGGGCGTAAACAATACATCTGTAAAGCCACCGTTTAGATGGGCCAAACAACCAGTATCTATTATTGGAGGTGCTAACGCAACTTCCGTGGAGCCTACGCCATATAGTTTAGAGAAGTGGGAGTGCCATTGGGACTCAGTTATATGGTTTGGAATGGGCTCAGCACCTCGTCTATCAAGGGCGTTTATCAATTTCCAAAATACAGTGGCATTTTTCCCATGAGCCGCTTCCTTTAAAGCCTGCCAATGTTCCTCTTCCCAATCTTTTTTGGCTTTCGCAATACTGGTGCGATAATCGTTTCTAGCTGATCTGGCTGCTGGTGCATCCTTGTTTTTTATAGCCAGGGAGATAGCTTTTCTTTTTTCTCTACAGTCGACAGTATACCAGGGGTTCCCCTTTTTTTGCAAGAGTTTAGTCGATGGCCATCCCTTGTTTTTTTTTTAGAAAAACATACTGATCTCCCCTATTAGGTCTTTATACTTAGCTGCCAACACAGACCCCTGAAACTGGGGGGAAGTTTTGTTCACAGATGCCAGGGCAGATGAAGCAGCCAAAACTAAAACCCTGATATTCTCGAGTGTCCCTTCATTACACCTAACCACATTCCATTTAATCCTGCGATTACAGTTAGAGGGGACTAGTTCTTTGGTATCTGCTCATTTGGGACATCTTCACCAATATTATCTCCCCAGAACATACCCATGCAAAGGGGATTGTGGTCACTATCGATCCTTTGGCTGACCTCCATATCAACGAGTTTGACCCATGACCATACATCCAAAAGGATGTAGTCAATCCGTGACGGGCAGCCTATTCGATTGAAGGTCATAGCGCCCATGCGGTCAGATGTGGTACGGCCGTTTAGGGCCCATAGATCATGGGCAGACACCAGGGCATTTAACTGAATGGCTCTAGCCGACCACTTCGTAATTGGGGCCAGAGATAAGGATGGGATGAGCTGGTTCCCTGGTTTATTATGAGAGCCCAAAAATTCGTCCTCATCAAGAGGCTCAAATGTACAATTAAAATCACCTCCGACTAGTACTGAGGATTTAGAGGGGAGGGCTGAAAGCCTATTGTCTAGCAGCTCTAGTATTGGTGAAGATTGGCCCCCTGGGAGCCCCCTGGCATAAATACAGAAAAGTTCGAAAACATTTCTGGCGGACTGCCTTTTAACAGTTATGTGAAGAATGTCATTGGAGGGGATATAGTTAACAGTAACCTCACAATTCAAATCTATCCTGATCCAAATGAGTAGTCCACCCGATGGGCGCCCCCTCCCAAGCTGTGTTGCAGGAACAAAGAATGTAGAATAGCCATGCTTGTGTTCTGGCTCTACACACCAGGTTTCCTGGAACATGCAGATATGGAAATCTTCTAAGAATTTATTCCATTCCGGATCGGGCAGGTTTTTCTTTAAGCCCGCTATGTTCCAGGACAGGATTTTAACAAGGGAAGGGGACAGCGAGGGTGTTTCCGGGGGGGCCTGAATATCAATGTCCCCTGTCAGGGGGTCTGGAATAATGCTATCCTGATCGGGTATTTCCTCCCTAGTAACAACGGTAGAACCACTATCTGCGGGAGTAATATCCTTTGTCAGGGGGTCTGGAATAATGCTATCCTGAACGGGTATTTCCTCCCTAGTAACAACGATAGAACCACTATCTACGGGAGTAAGTACCCCACTACCATTGGGATCTTCAATACACTGAGGTGATGGTCAGTCCACCTCTTCCAGCCCACTAAAACGATTGTAACAAGGGAATAAGGGGTAGTTGAGCTGTGGGCCCCATCCTTCTCCATTATACTGGGAATCGCCCTTCCATTGATGCCCCCTCCTCCTATGGACTAGGTTCCATCCTTCTTCTGCAGCCATTCCCCACTGTTGGGGGTTCTGATAGGTGGATGAAGGGTTCCCATTGCTACCTCTCCCCAGACCTTTCTTAGCCGGCCTCAACCAACTCCATCTAACATCCTCGTGGCCCTCTTGTGCATAGAAAAAAGACAGGGGTTTGACTGATACCACCGACTTGTTATCACATGGAGGGGAGGAACAGATAAATTCTACCAGTCGTGGGTCCTCAAACGTGATAACGACACAATCGCCCTTTATACTTTTCTTCTTCCCACCTACCCAAGGGGCTCGTTCAACCATAAGTATGTTCTTGTTTAGGCCAGGTGGTGGAGGGTAATTTTTGTCAAGCCAGTGGCATATTTTATTTTTAATCGCCCAGAAGGGTTCGGAGGTGGACATAGGCAGCTCGGGAATCCCCGTCAGAACAACCACATACGGACATGCATCAGGTGGTAGATTGATGTTACGTCGCGTAGTGGTTTTTCTGGGCTGTGTCTGGGGAATAATAGAAGCTGGGTTATTAGGTGCCTTTCTAATCGCTGCGCTGGGTACATTTCTATTTGCTGCACTCGGGCATGTGGAGGTGGAGGGTTTGATGTTATTCACTATGTTAGTTGCCGGCTGGGAAGTGGTGGATGAGCTGATTGTGGGAGCCGGAATACTCCCCATAGGTGGGTTGTGTTGACCGTCCCAATATTAGTAACAGGCGGTAAAACCACCGAAGTACAGGGGCCGGGGGTAATCAACCTAGGGTCTTGCAACGCAAGAATAGTGGCAAGTTGATTTTCTATATTAGAGAGCCTAGTCTCCAAAGGCGAGAGCAATGATTTTAACAAGGTAGACATAGAGTCCATTAGAGAGTCAAGCCCATCCCCTGAATTAATTGATGAGTCATTGCTTCCGCTGATATCCAAAATGCTGGCCAGGCTGCTATCGTGTGTTATATCGTCCGGAACCCCTAAAGATAATAAATGAGGAGTAGAATCTAAAGGGTCAGACTCGGGATGATCAATGGGGGCCTGGGAGGTCCCAACATCAGCCATCGCCACACCCAGATTATCCCCCCCCAGAGTTAGAGCCCATGCTCCCTTGTGAAGTTATGGCGGGGTTATCAGTTGGAGGGTTTGTTGAGTTCGAGACATTTGGAGCTGTCATAATAGTGTCTAACCCGCCCGCCTGAGAAGAGTCAGTGTCGCCATGATTAACTATCAAGGGTAGGTGGGGGATGTTAGAGGGTAATGTGCTCATAGCGTGGGCATTGATGGGTATTGATGATGAACAGATGGCAGGAGTGGAATCATTAATAGGCATCCCAGCAGGAGGAACAAGGTTAATTAGACCTTGGGGCGGGGAATGTATCAATGCTATGTTGCCCAATGAAGACCTTTTCGCTTGAGCAAGATCCAGCGAAACCCTCCTTTCCATTAGGGAAATACCCTGGTCTATCAGAGAGTTTGTCCGAGAGATGAAATTATCTAGGGTGCCAATTACTTTTTTAGTTTTGTCATTGCCAGCTCTCTGGCTCCTAGTTTTACGGGTGGACATATCTGGCAGGACAAATAGCAGCAGAAGATAATAAAATAATACTAACAGATGACCCCAAATTGACAATAAGCACAAAACAAGTGAATAAAATTGCACAGAAGATAAAATACCCAACAAAAATTGTCCGGATGGCTTCAAGCATAGAGTCAATGGGCAATCAAAATACGAAGCTAGGATGCAGGAGAGAATAGAGGTATTCCCAGGCCAGGCACTGCAGGCCACGGAGGGCCACAGAGGGCCCGCCCTTTGCCCGGGCTTAGCCCCGGGCGCTCCCGCGCGCTCCCGCGCAGCGTAAGGCTTACCAAATTTATAATCCTGGGACCAATAGGGCGGGGTGGGGCGGGGCGGTCAGGGAGAGCAGGGCCAGGTGACTCGGCCAGAGACACCGGGACTCCTGGGAAAGCGAGTCCCGGGTCGCGCTCGCAGCCCTGCTGCCTCGCGCACCCCACAGGAGCAGCTGAAATACAGGAGCAACAGGAACGTCAGGCAGGTGGGCAGCGAAGCGGGACCCGCGGAGCGGGTACCGCGAGGCGTGGGTGGGAGAGCCTGGTAGGAGCAGCAACGCCGGATTCAAAGTCAGCCAAGGAGTGTCCCCAATCCAGTTTGCGGATGCAGGTTAATCCTGCTGATTATGACTCTACCCCTGTAGGAGCTACCACCCATCAATGCTTATGATAATATGATAAGAAAATAAGATGAAGCGCCATCGCAGTTTCGGGGAGGCATTGTCCTCAAGAACATATGAGGAAATGTGCCCCACCATAGATTAGATCGTGAGTAAATCAAATAGCCTAATCAATTAAATAAGCCTTCTTGAGACAAGGTATTAGATTACCATATATATGTTTTATCTTACAATCTAATTTGCCAAGCACTTCGAGCAGAGGGATCTTAGCCAGAGATACCACCAGTCTACGTCTATTAAAGAACCCTTTTATTTGAAGATATTTAAAGTAAGACATGTCGGGAATGTCATAGTCTCTCTGTAGTTCAGAAAAGGAGTACAAGTGGTCTATTGAGTAAATATCCCCAATTGTTATAAGGCCAAGCTGCTCCCATTGTTTCCCCATCATATCATAGAAAGCTGAAAGGGAAAAGTGCAGAGCACAAGAGTGGTGTGTATCTGGAATATTTTTCAATCTTCATGAACTTTCGGATTCTCCCCCAGGATTTTCAGACATTAATGACCATTTTGAAATGCGCCTTCTTGAAGTAATTGGGTTCTAGTTGGCGACGTAGCAGTGCCCTTGCCACCTCTCCAACTGCAAGTTCATAAATAGTTGGGAGATCCCTGGTCCCTTCAAAGCGCTCGCTGTAGCCCCTTTAAAAAAAAGGATATTCATTTGTTGTAGTAATGCCGCCCAACAGCAGAACGTAAGGTTAGTGGCAGCACACCCACCTCGCCTTTGAGGGAGAGTAAGACATTTCAGGGATCTTCCGATCTTGCCATACTGCCAGATAAAATGTCTTCAATATAGATCCCTCAATGTTCACGGGCAGAGACCTAAACAAATATGGTACCTTAGGTAGCCTTACCATCTTAAGGACATTAATCCTGCCAATGATAGTCAGGTGTAGTGCATTCATACGCCTCAGATTGGATGTCATTTTGCTAATCAGCAGGTTCAAATTAATCTGGGTGATCATCTCTACATGTTGGGTTAATTTTTTACCCCCAGATATGTGGCAGTGACAACTCGCCGAATGTCCTGAAGGAAAATATTGTCTATACATAGTGTCTTCATTTTATTCATTAAGTATCCTGACTCACGGGCAGATATTTCAGCAATAATTTCTAATTCTTTTATAGCCATCTTGGGGTTAGTTGTTATAATGGCAATATCATCAGCGTATGCGAATACTTTGGTTCCATAGCCTCTGGTGATAGCCGGAGTTATTACTTGATTATGAAATATCTGCTTCATAAAGGGATCAATATAAAGAGCAAATAATATGGGGGAGCATGGGCGCCCCTGCCTTGTTCCTCTAGCCACTATGATACTTTGCCCATTAACTGAAGTCTGGCACAAGAATGGCTCTGCATACATTGCCTTATAGGCTGTTATCGCCATGGGGCCAGACCCTTTAGCAGCCAGGGGCTCCCCATAAATACTCCTGTGTCACTCGATCAAATGCTTTTCCAGCATCAAGGAGGGTCATAGCCAGCTGGTCACCGGTTTCTCTAGCGATGTCAACACAGTGCCACAGCTCGTCTTATGTGGTCAGTTGTGCCCCTTCCGGGTATGAAACCGTGCTGGCATGGCGTGAACAAATGGGCTCTCCCCAGTCGAATTGACAAGACTTTAGAATACATTTTTGCATCAGTATTTATTAGGGAGATATGTCAACAAGAGGTAGGTTTATCCAGAGGCTTATCTTTTTTAGGAAAGCTGATAATATTAGTGCCCTTCCAGGACTCAGGCAGGCGGCCGGTGTATTGTACTCCTGCTCTATTAATGTATCTCTTCTTAAGTTGAACCCAAACCTCTACCTCCATTAGAAGAAAAAAAATAGCAAACAGGTAAAGAAAGATAGGAAGAGGAAAATGAAAAGAAAACAAAGAAAAAGATTAGCTAAAAATATCCATAGTCTCCTACCTTTACTTAACACACTGTGATTTTTATGGGTCTAGCCCAGTCAGAAATTAATTGGCTTTTATTTTTGAGATAAAGAATTATGTCTCGCCCCGCCAGTCCACCTTCAGACACGCAGGGTTGTTTAGAAAAGCTTGGGCCCCTTTATCCTGAAAGGGTTTCATTAATAGACGTAATTGCCACCGCCTTTCGACTGTGACATGACAGATGTCCGGTCTAACAAAGAACAAGACATCTCCAACATTTTGCTTAGCCTCAGGTCTAGCTTTTTCAAATATTAGCTGCATTAGAAGGAAGTTCCCAAAGAAAACCAAGGCAGCCCTTGGTTTGGAACCTTATCTGACCGGCTGTCTCAAGGGTTAAAGGTGTCCTAAGGATTCGCTGAGTCTCTTGCTCCCAATTCCACTCAGTACGTTCTGATAAAGCTTGACGGAAAATATCTAACATATATGCTCCTTCCTTTCCTTTGGGAATTCCCAGGACCCTCAAGTTATCACGCTGCTGGCGAATTTCCTGTTCCTCCAATTTCCATTGAACGTCAACAAGCTGCTTCTCTTGTGCTTTAGTCTGTGTGAGATTGACTCTTGTTTCGAGCTCAGTCAGGTGCTCCCCTATACCACTACAGGTCTTATTCAGCTTTCTGACCTCACCCTGCACCTTTCTTGCTACATTTTATGCTTTGCGTGCATCTTGTCTTGTTTCTTCGCAGTGCAACATTATAGATTGGAAGATGGTATCTAATGTAGGCGGATTCACACCAGAGGTACCTTGGGGGTGGTTGTTTGAACTTTGATTAGCGAGTCTGTTAAGGAATAATCCCATTTCTGGTTTCCAACCCGTTGCCTACAGGGTGGGATCTTCGGCTGTATCAGGGTTGCTATCATTCTCACTTGACCCTAGTGAGGATCCTGATCCCTCTACTGACCACTCCACCCCATCTGAGAGCAAAAAAAAGCAGTCATTGGGGTCCAATTCTGTCTCTTGATTTAGGTGCATAGCATCCTGAATCAGGGTGCCTGATTGCTGAGCAGTTTTAGAGGTCGGGGGTCTGCCGCATTTGATTGACTCATTAAATCCTGGGAGGTGACATCTTCCCCTTCTAACTGTTGAGGCCCCACTATCGTGCTGTCAGCCTGCAAGCCCATTATCTCACTCCCATAAACCTTCTCATTACCAGACCCAATTGGTTTTTTAGCCAACAGTTTTTGTGAGCCTCTTTCTGGAGGCATACTTACAGCTCCTGACGAAGTTGGTAGCTCCTCATCTGGCCCCAATAGCTGTGCTGCTGTAGCCGGCCCTTCACCCCCCGACTTGCACTGCCTCCGGTCTTCTTGCCTCTGCACGTTTCTCTGCTGGAACGTGGAGCAGCTCCAGCACAATACTGCCAGGAGGGTGTCGAACAATGGATGCCCCGCCTCTTCCTCCCTTCTCCGGCACCGTCTCAAGTCCGGCAGCAGCCTTTGACGGCTGCGGTTTATGCCTGGTTCCCTGTCATGGCTTCATTCTTCCCTGGTAAAGTCAGAAGAACCCAGTGGGGGTGCACCAGACTTCCCCTTCAATATAGCTCCAACTGTCTTGGGATCCATCTTTCCTGCCGCCAAGTAACCTTGACACAGATCACAGTGGGAGTGAACGAGAGCTACTGCGATCAGTCGCTCGAGAGTGAACCAGCACTCCCTTATCCACGTTGCTCCAGGACAGTCTCCGACCGCCAGCCGACCCCCGCCGACCGCACACAAAGCATTTAAGGACATGCCATGCCATAAGTAGTTTACAGACCTGTTCTTTAACCCTTTAAAAAAAAATCTGCATTCATGGTTCAGACCAGTGCTTCTACACTCACCTCAGGTGGCCACCATCTTGCTTCTCATAAAATTAGAGTTCTTTTATAGGAAAACACACAGCAAAAACTTTCACAGTCAGCATGAGGACAGCAGAATGCTACATAGGCTCGGCAAATCACAATACAGAATGCAATGCAGCATTGGCTAAGGCCATCCTTATACTCCCCCCTACATCAATAATAATTAGTTACCTTTTGACCTAATGTCATCTGGTGTGATGTGAGAGTGCAAATTTAGTTCTAAACAAAACAATGACACACTTATGAAATGACTCGGCCACTCTAAAGGCAGGAAAGACCTTGAACAGTTACAGTTTAGCTAGGTTTCCATTTTGATGGAAACCTAGCCAATAAAGCATTTTATGTGTGCACATTTTGTTGCATGCAAAGAGAGAGAAATAAAAAGACAGTCCTAGTTAAATTTCAAGATGGAGTAGGGCCTAGTTTAAGTCTTGTTTGGGTAATCTTGGAAAAACATTCTTCTGTAATTTGCAGTGTCCTCATTTTTACTGCAAAACATGCATGACACTAAACAAACTGTATTTGTAAATCAGAAACATCTCTTACAACTCCTTCCTTTACCCAATGCTCAGTTTCCATCTGGGTGCACTCATGGGTTTTGGTTTCCCAGCAGTCTCTAGCAGACAACACATATTAGGCTCTGGTGTAAACAAATGTTGCCATAGGCTTAAATGTGTAATCAGTCACTTTGATTTGATCCTGTAGTGGTTGTGGGAAACGTCAGTTCCAAGTCCTTTACATGTTGCAGTTCTATGTCTCAGCTGCAGGCGGCGCAGCTGCAGGTGAGGACTTGCAGTACTTGTTCGTTGTCTCCTTCATGGACGAGTATCGCAGCAGGATAGATGAAATACAGTTCAGTGGCCGCTCGCTGAGATCTTCTGCAGGTATGACCCTCATCTGGGCTGATACAGGTGATCTTATGGCAGGGCACTTGTGACCTTCTGGGTTGACGCAGGCGACTCTCACAGTGAGGGAGTTGTACACCTCTTTGGGGGGTCAATGCAAGCGAATCCAACAGCAGCGGTTGCAGCCCATGCCATACAACCAGCTCTGGTTCAGCAGCATTGCGGCTTCTCATGCCGTCTGCAGTTCCAACGCCGAAACACAGCACACAGATGGTTGATCCTGAGCAGTCTTTCAGATGTAGTCTGTGATGGGAACCATGGAGGGGATCAGGGGACCCACTTGCAGCACAGGTCTCTCCGGGGCAATCTCTCAGACCATTCATGTTGCCTGGGTGTCCCACACTCTAGGAACATAGTGGGCTTCCCTTCCTGGACAGGCTCTTCTCCTGCAGGAACAGGCGTAGTCCTTCCTTCACCTCCCAGCAGGCAGGGTGACTTCTAGGCAATAGAAAGACTCTAAGCTCCTCCAGCCCAGCAGAAAGTAGAGACATCAGGTGGTGTCCTTTCATCTCAGGGTGACTTCTGTCACTCCAATTCTAGCCCTGGTTACACAGCAGTCCTTTGAATACTCGCCGGAGCACTTCCTAACTTGGTCATGAAGAACTTTAAACTGGATGGTTTGGATCCCACCCTTATACACATTTTCATACAGGGAGTGTGGATCCACCTACTCAAACCTCTGAACTGTGTTGGGACTGTTTCCTTTCAAGTGTCCTCCTCAGGTTGATCTATAGACACAACCTATGTATAAAATATAAATTAGTGATTCTCACAGCAAGTAGCACTGGAGCTGTCTCCAAGCTCAAGAAGCAACAACATGGAAAGACTGAAGTGTAACATTACTGCACCTCACTGTCTTCAGCATTCCTGGTCAGTCATCAGAGGCAGAAAAAAGAGCAGGCCTGGCCTACAAACGTTCTCACCTTTGCCAGCAGAAAATGCAGCCCATTCCTCGCCCATGCCATTAACCAAATCGCTGTGCTCTGGAAGAACTAATCAGCAGCCTCTTGCTAACAAACTCTTCACGTAATTTCTAAAGGTAGCCCTGTCTTTATTTTCCTCACTTCATTGTCTGGATCTCCACATTACAACCACAGGAATGCAGGCAATACACTTCGACGGTCTGGGAAGCTGTCCACATACCCTATCATATGCCATGGCAAACCAGGGGCATTCAAAATGGATCCCACTGCCTTCAGTACTCGTATTAAAAGAACATTATACATGCAAACTCTCTCAACATACACAGCTACAATTACAGCAACCAGTTGCTTCTCAGTAGAGGTGAGCTGTGTGTCGGACATTGATCTGACATAGTCTGTCCAGAGTGTTGCCTAGAATATGTGTCTCTTCTCTTTCTCTGTCTACGGCGGTGTTTTACATACACCCTACTCCGCAAGGGATGTATGACGTTACAACGCATGCTTTTACCACGCATGCTGTTACAACGCGGTTTTTACATTGCATACCATTACAACGCATAGCACTTTTGGGTGCTGGATAGTGAATAGTTTAATTTACTATTCCAACTCCAGTCCCCGTGGACACTAGGGAAGGTTATTGGATAGTAAATTAACCTATTCCCTATCCTAGAGCGCCCCCCAGCGCAATGCGTTGTAATGGTTTGCGTTGTAATGACCGCGTTGTAATGGTAGTGCGTTGTAAAAGTTTCGTTTTAAGTGATGTTTCCCCTCCGCAAGACATATCTGTATATTACACTGAAGTAGGGTGACCAGAATTTTAAAGCTAAAAACCGGGACATTTCACAAAAATAGAAGGACTACAACAACTTTACTTCAAGTGAGCACGCAGAATGACAGCGCTCCTCAGCAGAGAATTACAGAACGGGCAGTAAGAACGTACATAAAATGCGATTTTTAAACCCAGTAGCTTGCCTGTTAATTAAATTGCTTTCTTGAAAGAACTGCTAACTACCCCTGCTTTGTAAAACATAAAAAAGCACCTGTCGCCGTTTTCAGTTGAACATCTTCAAAAACAGGAACATGAGCTAAATTTCATGAAATCTGCCAGGACAGCTGGTAAAAAAACAGGGACCGTCCTGGCAAATCCGGGAAGCCTGGTAACCCTACACTGAAGTCAAAAGAGCCTGGCGACTACTGGGTAATGTTACTGAACATCTGCAAGATGGCCTCCAATGTTAACTCTCGCCCGTGACAATGCCAGTGGTCTAAGGATCACGAGTTCGAGACCTGGAAGGCAAACTGATGTTTACGCAGTCAAACTGGGAGTCATTTAAGTGGGTAAAAGTAAAAGCTGTGGGTTATTGTTATGCAGCCTTAACTTTCCCAACCTGCAGGCCCCGTGCAGTCCAGAAACTTTAGCACTCTAGCACCCCGCGCGGGGCAGCTCCAGGGTGTCCACCCCCTGCCAGTGGGACTCGATCTCCGTGATGTGCACCGCGCCCCGCCATCCAGGATATCGAAGAGGGTCTGCAGGAAGGCGCGGGCAGCCCGTCTGTGCCCTCCGGCGGCACCAGGGTCACGGGCCGGAGGGGGTCCGAGCTCAGAGCAGCAGCCATGGAGCCCCGGGCCAGGGGACTCGCCCCCTTCCGACCCCAGAGACGCCGCCTGCGTCTGGAGCAGGCGAGGGAGAGGAGGCGCTGCTACACGAAGCTCCAAGGAAGATGCACAGCCTTCCACCTGGGGCAACTTTCTTCCCACATGAAACTCTGTTTATCGCTCTGGTGAGAGGCCCCCTCCTCCTTCCCTTTAAACTTTGTTTTTGACTTTGCTGCCTCCCGTTCTGCGAACAGCTGCCTTGGCGGCTGTGGTCTTAATTCCCTGAACCCTGGTCTCCGGATCGAACTCCTCTGCCCCAGCTCCTCATGGACGATGAGGATGTGACTTTACTGCGGACTGCCTTTCTCCCCCCCGGACTTGCTGGCTATGGCAGAACCTCATCCTGGACTTTCGGACTTGGACCTTTGCGCTCCCCGCCATTTTATTTTTATGACTCGCTTCTTCTTCTACCTCTCTCCTACGCCATTTTAGTGTTCTCAGTCCTCCCCCCTCTGTCCTACCGACCTTTCTATTGTCTCTCCTGTTGCCTCTGAGACACTCCTCGCTGTCTTACTCGTTACTATCTGCTTCCCCCTCTCGTTTGTCTCGCTTTCCTGCCCTTCTCTGTCCCTCCCTTTGTGCTGTGACTGCATCCCCCCTCCGACTGCATCCCCCCTCCGACCCCACTTAATGGAACTCTGCTTTTCTGTATATAGAGATAACTCTAATCACTAGTATATGCAGTAGACCTTTGTACTCTCTACAATTCCTAGGTGACTCTTAGAGTATATCCATTCGTATCCCTTCCCTATGTAGATAGAGATAACTCTAATCACTAGTATATGCAGTAGACCTATATACTCTCTACCATTCCTATGTGACTCTTAGAGTATATCCATCCGTAGCCCTTCCCTAAGTATATAGAGATAATTCCAATCACCAGTCTCTTCTTTGTGTGACTTTACATCTTGTACATTTGCAATTTTTTCTGTTTGTATCTTTTATGTAACGCATGTAATCCTTCGTCCTTATGTTTTGAAACTGGTTCTTATGTAAAGCGCTCTGACACCTTCGGGTAAAGTTCGCGGTCTATAAAATCGCATTAAATAAATAAATAAATAAATACTAGCAAACAGCAGAAGCACACAGTGAAGTCCTCCATTAACAGATGAGTTTATTGTTATTACCCCTACCAAGGCGGGCCCGTGAGACTCAGCAGGGTGCCTGGGTTTCGTTTTACACTCACCTGCACCTTATCCTTGCGAGCCAAAGGTGCAGTAACTATCTGTGTACATTGCAGGACGAATCATAAAGTGGTCCCTCTGTAACATAGTTGTCAGTATTCGAAGCAGAACAAAAGACACACACAAGTGTAGGGGGGCAAGGGTCTTCTTGAACGCATCTTGAAGTTGAATACACTTTCCTGTATCATTTTACTTCCCTATCAGGAAGGAGGGAGCCTTACAAACTATTCATTTAATGGTTCGGTAATTAACATTTTTACTAGAATGTTAAAAGGACATTTGCCTCCTGTGAATAACAGGCTAGACTGAAAGAGTGGAGCGCCATCTACTGGATAGAAATGGTAATGATGAATTAGAATAGTCTACAGTGTTGAATGTTCTTGTACTCCGCTGAGGACGTCAAACGAATTAGATTCGACCAGGAAACTGCTTACACATTCTGACCAATGGGAAGCGCACAGTGGAAATTGTGCTAATATTTGTCAAGATTTAACATCATGAAGTAGCTGGAAGAGTATTAGAACATCGACACGTGACGTATTTGGTTTGGAAAAAAAAACATAAAGACACGAAAAGTGATTGCAGGAATGCTTGCAATAAGTCTAACCGCTGACAATGGCTGGTCTTTACCCTGCTCCAATAGACCCAGTCCAGCCCGTACTGCCAGGCCAGATTCTCCCTGCACTGGAACACAAGAAACCCAGGACTGGTTCAAGGAGGACCTGATCTGGCAGTTCAGGCTGGACTGTTCTCACTGCAGCAGGGTCAAGACTGATTTGCATATGGCTGGATCCAAACTGAGCTGTCACGGTGTGCAAAATAACAAGGGAGTGGGATGCGGACAGGCCCGGACTGGCAGTTGCGGGCACCGGGCAATCCCCCGGTGCGCCGCAAGGGTGGGGGCCGGTTTTGGGCCCTGTAAAAAAATCGGGCGAAAACCGGCCCTGGCAAAGAGCGCGGTCGCACAACCCCGGCCGAGCACTTTGCCAGGGCCGGTTTTGGTTCCCAGTCCGGCCCTGCATGTGGACAGTGGAATTACCAGCTGCAGAGATTAATTCAATCATTTCCTCCATCACTTTTTGTACAGTTCAGTTTGCAAAAAACATTGGCACAATTCATACACCAGTATGCGTTATGACATTCTGCCAAAGGGCACCTTCCTGCACAAAAACAATCCCATGAGGTATTTTCCTCTTTCGACAGCACACATAGAAAGAGAAAAAAACCAGGAGAAATAAAAAAAACTTCCCCTCGTTATGCCTTACCTGGGAAGGAGTAGCGTTTTGGTGTATTCCCAGGTCTACCACTTTTGGTAAATCTCGGAATGCATCAAAATCCATGGATGTTGTGTGGTAATACCCATGCTACATCCATGGAGCACCTCCCTGGCGCAGAGTAATGCAACGCAGCAATTTGTTTTGTATAGCGTTTCTCTAGATTTATAAAAACCAAGCATAATAATGCTTCATAAATCCCATTTTGGGCTTGTGTCATGCATGCAAAACGTTGCACGGTGAAAGCGCGACACAACCCCACTCATAAATATGCCGCTGATAGCTTTGCAGAACTTGGAAAGCAAGATCTTTGCCAGTCTTCTTCCAGAAAAAATGGAGGCCTCACCGAAAGCAAATGAGCGGTTGTATTTTATGCAGATTGGCTTCCAACCTAGTTCTACTACACTCAACAATATTCTTAGTCTAGCCTCTGAAAGAATAACCAGCTTTAGACGTAAGGTCTTTGTATTTTTCTTGGTCTGGTGAGCTGCATATGACCTAGAATATCAAGTGAGCCTCTGGATTAAATTTGGTTCAGGGCTTCTACCAAAACATGGGTTCTGGTGAAAATATCAACTAATGGTAGTGTGCTGCCCAAAATCCCTATATTTATTGGATTGAAATAGGGGTACACTTTAGTACTCTTGGTGGCTTGTTTACTTCTGGATGGATTGTTTCTAGATCTCTGACTTTCCAAGATTCTTTAAAAAATAATCAATTTGCTCTCAAATCAGACCTACATCAATTCTCAACTGCAGCTTATGCAGATGACCTAGTTCTCTTATCAACTATGCCTACTAGTTTACAGACTACCCACATACCTGGGTGCCTATAACGAGTTGACATTTGACCAAACTAAGATTATAGTCTTCTCGAAATCAAAAGTAAACTTCACATAGAAATTCAATACATCCAAAATTAACCAGATTGAACAATTAACTAGCTAGGCCTGGCGATTAACCACAGACTAAAGGAACACCCTCACCTAAAAGCATAGACAGCTAAATGTCAAAGCATGACTGATGGTTGTAACAGTGTCTTCGTTTACATGGCGGTTGTCCAATTAATGGGACACATAGGGCCCGATTAGGAGTTTGGCGGTGTGGGAGGGGGCCATCATGCCACCGCCCGCTCCCACGCTGCCAAACAGGGCTGGTGCCCGCCCACCAACTTATGATTATTGTCATGGTCTGGCAGGCTGGAGGCGTGGCAGTCCTGTGGCGATGCAGTTCAAACAGCCGCGGTCAGCAGTAGGAGTTCCTGCAGGGCGGTGACGTGGGGAGGGGGAGGGGCGAATTTCGTTGTGTGCACTGCATCGCATTGGTGATGCAGTGCGCGCAACGAAATTCGTTTTATTTATTTATATGTTTACTTACCTGTTAAACGCCGTAATCCATACATTACTACCCCCCACCCTGCCCCTCCCCCTCCCCACATCACCGCCCTGCAGGAACTCCTACTGCCGACCGCAGCTGAGTTCAAAGGCCCATATGAGAGCTTTAAAATGCACCACTGCGGAACTGCCAGTGCACGTTCCTACACGGCATAGACTGTGCAATCCATGCCATACAGGAATGAGGTGCATGCACACAGAGGGGCACAACATGTTCCCCCTTGCAGGCACCCCCGTACACAGGGCCAAGAGACTTTCTTCACTGCTAGCAGTTTCATAAAGTAATAACCTAAATGAGACCGCAGGCAGTGAGGAAAGTTGAAACATGCTTGGCAAAGCATATTGCGGCCCTCAGACCGCCACGCCACCACTAGGGATCTTTCAGCCTGATTCATGTACGGGCCGTTTTGCGTGGCCCTAATAGCGAATCATAGCGACTCGCTATTGAGGACACGCAAAACGGTATTCATGTAGGAATTGCTAAATAAATAGCGATTCCTACATGTTCTCTATTTGCGAGTAGAAAATTGCTACTCGCAAAAAAAGGAATAACTCCCCATGCATTCCTATGGGCCAAAAGGCCCATAGGAATGAATGGGGAGTATCCCTTATTTGCGAGTAGCAATTTACTACTCGCAAATAAGATAGCGATTTTAAGGGTGCCAGGGGTGTCCAAAGGACACCCTGTAGCACCCCTAAAATGCACATTTGAACAGGTGTTGCGCACACACATGTCCAAAGGACATGTGTGTGTGCAACATGCAACTTAGAAAAATGCTTTTAAAAGCATTTTTCTAAGTTTTTGCTATTTACCGAGAGGTCTGACCTCTCGGTAAATAGCGGCCCAAATTTGCAAAATCGCAATTTTTGAAAGTGTCATGAATAGCATTTAAGGAATCTCTAATAGAGATTCCTTAAATGCTAATCCTCGCATATTAGCTAATTCTTCATTAGCGATTTTTGCATTTGGGATTGTGAATCCCAAATGCCAAAATTGCACTCGCAAAAGGCAAGATTCTGAGAATCTTGCCCTTTGCGAGTGCAATTTAGCTTCATGAATCAGGCTGTAAGATTCCTGGTAGTTACTGCGGTGCCATGGTGGTCTGATTGCCCAAGCTGCAATCCGGCGGATGGACCGCCGGTGCAGCAGTGTCCGGACTAGCAGCACTGCACCACCATGAGGTTGGAGGTCCTTGGACCGCCAAACTCATAATTAGGTCCAAAGAGTGTTCTCAACCAAAATTGATTCAATAATGGCACACGGGATGCTCAGTATGTCACATTGCTAAATAACAGACTAGATACTGTCCATACGAATTAATTGCGGAAATTACTAAACCTCTGACAGTCTACTGTCCACCACAAAATTCTATTAGAACAAGATCTGGCAGCCACATCCATAATCCTTGAGAACATTTATTTAAGTTCCTTTGGGTCATGCGCCAGATCTGCACCAGACACTCTTTAATCATTTCCATATGAGTTCAGGATGCAGCCTGGCACCAGTCCTTCTATTCCCTTCACAGATCTGAGCTTGCTTCACTGCTGAAGAAGTATAAGCCAGGCCCCTGGGAATTATAGTTACACCTGTCTAATGCTGAGTGGAAACAGTTGCTTAGGAAACCCACTCAGCAATGGTCTTCTGATTTAATGAGAGCATCACAGAAATAGCAGGCACAGTGCCTAATATTGGTAGTATGTCAAAGTATCATATACAGATTTTATTAGCTCTAATTCATATCGGTTTTCAATAACTCGTTCACTGACCGTGAATGACATACTTACATTTTTGATCATATAATGATTTTTTATCTTTGAACATTTTTTGAAGTGGCTTGTGAGCTGATGCCCTGTCCTTACTTCCCTGGTAGAAGAAGTACTTGTACTCGTGTCGTTGGCAATGGAACAATAAAACAGCCCTGACTTACATCCTAGGCAAACAAAATAAAGTAATTAATGGTGCCAGGATGTAATCAGCACCAGTGAAGCTTCTGACAACTGCGTAAGGCACCATTAATCTGTATGGGGGGGCACAGCCCAGACAGGCGAAACTGGGCAACAACCATGGGGGTCGAGGTCCTTTGTACGGTGTCCCGGGCCTGGGCCTGGTATCGCTCTGCACACTGGGCCAGGTACACTCTTGTTTCATGTGTCTCTCAGGGTAGCCTGGGCGAGCAGTCAAAGGCTCCTCAGGTAGTGAGTGTGGGATGCAACAGTTTTAGAGCCTACCAATAGGCACAATAATATAAAATCCAGCTCAGTGCTTATCTTTAAGATAAAAGAAAGTCATGTATTCATGTAACAAAATGAAGTACTATGAACTCCGAAGGTGGCTTCAGGTGCTGGGTATCAATGTCCCCATTATGACTAATAACATGTTGATGCTCTCTAGGGCAGAGTTCTTCAATCTGCACGACACCATCCCAGGGGGGGGGAGGGGGGGGGGGGGCGCGCACTCCACTCCAATCTTACCTTTGTTTAGAGAACTCTGGGATGGCTGGAGGGGGGTGCGAGAGGAAATCGATGGGGCACTACGTACCCGTTCTTTTGTCTGGGTAACTCTCCCAGGAGGGGGTTAATTCACAGAGCTGACAGCTTCAGCTGCAGTGCTGGCAAGGAGTCTCCTCTGCTAAAAATGAAAGCAAACAAACAGACATGCTTTCGGTTTTAGCAGAGGAGACCCCTTGCCTCCCACTGCAGCTGAAGCATTTCAGCTCTATGAATTAACCCCCTCCTGGGAGAGTTAGCTCTTCCCAGAAAGGAAACGTTTCCAGAGAAGTTTTAAGGCAGCCCAGGGCCACAGCCTTTCAAAGGGGGTGGTAGTGAAGGTGGAGGGGGGGGGGGGGTGTGTGAAAGAGCCAGCTCTGTTCTACAGAGTCTTGCCCTCATGACCTTGAGTAATTTTTAAACACAATGTTGTAAATAGCGTTTTTCTATCATTCGTATTTAATGTGTAACAGTCTATTACAGACATTTTGCAGACAAAATGTGTTATACAAGGAAGCTATAGTTGATGCGTTTTTTCATTTTATGCAACTAACATCCATTGACAAAGCCTATTTTCATGGATTATTGTAGGTCTAATGTTACTGGATGCAATGATAGAAACAGAAAAATAGCAGTTGCTGCACATTATGCTCAGTACATATTTTTAGCTTCAGTGTTTTAAGACACACCCTTAATTACATCAGACAGGCTCCTTGGAGAGACCCTCATTTTTTTCATCCCACTTAAAGCCTTGGAAATAACACCATGTCACAGTCACCCGAGGTTCTGGCACTGTGCATCATGCATGACTCATGACTTCCAAGTTTTCAGATTGCCTATGTGCAGGGGCATAGTGAACCCTCCCCTGCCCCCAGCAAGGGTTGAGTTCTTGATGGGCCTCTTCTATCTGCAACTCTGCAGACAAAGGCTTAGCTCATAATTAATGTGAAAAGGGGGTGAGTGAATAAGTGAAGGAATGGGTGAATGGCTGGATGGATTAGTGAAAATATGAATGGATGAGGGAAGGGGTGAATGGAAGGATGAGAGAAAGGATGAATAGATGAGTGAATGAGTGGAAGGATGGATGAGAGAAAGGGTAAATAAATAGATGTATGGGTGGAATGGTGGCTGTATGGGTGGAATGGTGGATGTATGGGTGGAATGATGGATGTATGGGTAGAAAGGTGGATGGATGAGTGAAAGGATGGATAGATGAGTGAAAGGGTGGATGGATAATGAGTGAAAGCGTGGATGGATAATGAGAGAAAGGATGGATGGATGCATGAGTGGAAGGATGGATGAGGGTAACTAGATGTATGTATGGGTGGAAGGGTAGATGGATGGGTAAAAGGGTGGATGGATCAGTGAAATGGTGGATGGATCAATGAAAGGGTGGATGATGGACGAGTCAATGGGTGGATGGATGAGAGAAATGATGGATGGATTGATGTATTGATAAGTGAAAGGGTGAATGAATGAATAGATAGATGGATGGATGAGTGAAAGGGTGAATGTAAGGAAGGATGAGTGAGTGAGAGGAGGGTAGATGGACAAAAGGATGGAAGAGTGAAACGGTGGATGAGTGGTCAATGGATGGATTCCTGTGTGGATGAGTAAATGGATGAGTGAGTGGATGGGTGAAGGGTGGATAGAAGGATGGGTGGCTAAGTGAAAGGGGAATGGAGAGAAAAAGGGAGGATGGATAGATGGATGAGTAAAAACATGGATGAATGATTGGCAGAATGGATGGGCAAATGTGTGCATAGATGAGTGAAAAGAAGAACATAAAGATGGATAAGTCAAAGAATGCATACATTAGTGAAAGGGAGGGTGGAGAGCAGGAAGAAAGGATGGATGGATGGATGGATGAGTGAAAGGTTGAATGGGTGTACGGATGAGGGACTGGGTGGGTGGATGAGTAAGTGAAAGGATGGCTGGATGGGTGAAAGGGTAAATGGTTGGATGGATGAGTGAATGGATGGGTGGAAGAGTGGATGGATGAGTGAAAGGATAGCTTGGGTGAAAGGGTAAATGGTTGGATGGATGAGTGAATGGATGCATGGATGGAAGAGTGGATGGATTAGTGAAAGGATTGATTGGGTGAAAGAATGGATGGATGGATGGATGATGGATGGATGAGTGAAAGGGTGGATAGAGGGATGGATGAGTGAAATGATGGATGGAAGGATAGATGATGGATAGGTTTGTATACGGTTGAAAAGTTTGGATATGGATGGGACACAGATGGAAGGACTGACGGAATGGTGAAAGACTGAATGATGGATGAAAGAATTAATAGATGACAGAATGTACATGATAAATGGGGAGGGTTGTGATGACTTACTTTGCTTTCTTGGTGCCATAAGAGCTGTAGTTCAGAGTGGGAGGTATTTAACTTGTCTGGCTACTCCCTTGCCTATGTGTTACTATTCTGTATTCTATGTGTGCTCATGTGTGGGATCTATACATCATGCATATGACATTTTGCGTGGCATCCAACTGCTACTTGAATGGAAAGCCCCCATAAGCAAAGTCAGGTTCCATATTTCAAGTTCCACTTAATGAAACACCCATAATGTGTTCCCTATAGTGGGTTCATCACAGCATTCCTCCCTTTAGTTCACTTATGCATGGTGCTTTTCATCTTACAACGTATTTATTTATTTATTAAGGAGTTTGTGAGATTGGGTTCTCAGCACTTGCGGTATTAAAGACTAAGTACAGTTCAAGACTGGATGTGGAGCACAACCTGAGGATGGCAGTAGCAAAAATCCACCCACAGATTGATAGTCTAAATGTGGCTAAACACCGGCACACCCGTCACATTCATGTTGGTGGTGTTATTATTATTCTGTGTCCTGTGTAAAACAAAGCATCCTAGTAAAAAGAATTTGCGCACATTTTATCTTGGAAAATTATGTTTTGAGCTGTGTAATATGCCTCTGTCATTTCACCACACCCACTCACAAACCTGCAGTTTACTAAACACTCTTATTTTGTTGAACATTATTTGCCGGATATGGCCTGTGATGTGCGCGTGGCAGTCGATCATGTAGTGTACCAGATTCCAGAAATTTTTGTCAGGTGGTGGGGGGGCCCAACATCTAAAAAAGTTCAGCTGGGGGGGCTCAGCCTAAAAATGTTTGAAGACCTCTACTCTAGGGTGACTGCTTCCTCCTTTTCTCTCTGAGAAGGTCCCCATTTGGGGCATGTTTAGCAAAGATATAAATGTAGAGTAAACCACAGGTGCAGAACACTAGCAATTACCCCAAATGTTAGCTCGTCGCTCAATTCAGTAGTCTGTAGACCCAAGAGACTTATTTGGGGAAGTTTATTGTTCTAGCAGCTAAAATACTCTTTACAAGTATTAGGCACAGTCTCGCAGTACGAGCATGCGTAAGTCCAAGTTACCTGCTCAACAGTGGTAGGAGTTAGTGGCACAGCCTGGCGTGGTTAGAGACCTCACACACTAGGGCCTCACCACCAGCATCAGGGGGGTGGTCTGGACAGTGGTTGCGCCTCTCAGGACCACTGGAGTTGAACAGCGCATGCTCATCAGATGTCGCGGCCATGCAGATGGGCATTCATCTTTGGCACGTGCTCGCTCTGGGGGAGGTCGATGCAAGTGGAGGCTCACCTTTGACAGTTGTATCCCTGGGGGCTGAATCAAGTCAAGTCAAATTAACTTTATTCGGTCATTAGCAAATAGATAATAAAAGTTTATAAAACAGTACATCATATAATAAATTGTAGCAATTTAAAACAATGCTCCCTAATAGAAAATCAAGTTACACAGGATGAAAAACCACACAGTCAGTTTCGAGTGCAATTGTACATAGTTAAAAAATGTCATAAAATAATGATAATAAATGTGATTAACGATAATTCTACCCCAAAAGTCTTTACAGTTGTGGCCAAGACTTCAAATTAAAAAGGGGTGAGAAAATTGATCACAGATGGCAAAACACTAAAATGTTGTTCTTATTAACCGGGCTGGCCAAACCATTTCCTTGTCTTGAACACTAGTCTCAGGATATAGTACACAATAAAAGCAATCTCCTCAGCTCCCACAGATTGTGAAAAGTGCACGGCTTGTGTGCAGTGACGCAGGAAGTGCCTAATTGAGAGGTTTCAGAAGCATAGCTATTTGAGCAGCATAAAAAGTACACAAAAACGTAATATGTAAAGTGCTTTGGACTGGCACCTGATCACACGGGCCGGGCACTAGGCTACGCGGCCAGTCATTGCACTTAGGAAAGGTGTCCAGTCTGTGAAATATGTTGAGGTGAAACCTGAGGAGAATAAGGTGCATATAGTTCTGGGTATTAAATGTTAAAAAGGATTGCATATGCATAGAGGGATCAAGGTGCAGGTGTTGAATAACAGAAGGGAGTGCAGACACCCTGATCAGGCTTTCTCCCTCCTAGATTGTGTAGCATGTGCCCCTCAGTGTCTTCTTGGGTGTGGTTGGCATGGACTAGAGGGGTTCTTCAAGTAGATCCCGCCTGCCCAAGGCCAAGGTGAGGTCCCTAACGCCTCTCAACCAGGGAATGTCTACAGGCCAAGAGAGAGAGACAAACTATCCTTAATCATTGATCGGTTTAGGTAAAGAGCCTCATTCCCCCAAATCCTATGCCACAATAGCAGTGGGCGAGACCTTAGAATATTTTCAAGGTGTATAAGACCTAGGGCCAGATGTAGGTATCCAAATACCGGTCGGTAACGGCCGAAAATACAGATTTTCGGCCGTTACCGACCGGTATTTGGATACTGAGATGTAGGGCATGAAAAAATACAGATTCGGTAATTTTACCGAATCAGTAATTTTACCGATTCGGTAAAATTACAGAATCTGTATTTTGAAATGTAGTTAGCACTGTAAACAGTGCTACAGGGCTTTAAGGATTCGTTATTTACCACCAACTATTAGTTGGTGGTAAATAACGAATTCCTATGTAAATGCAAATATGTGCATTTACATCTATATGTGTAATTTACACAAGCACTAATCAGGGGTGCTACAGGGTGTCAAAGTGACACCCTGCCACCCTTGACTATTTCACGATTTTACTGAATCGGTATTTACCGATTCGGTAATTGACATTCATTCCTATGGGCCTCCAGGCCCATAGGAATGAGTGGCAATTACCGAATTGATAAATACTGATTTGGTAAAAATACCGAATAATTACCTACATAGGTTTTACCGATTCTAAAATATATCGAATCGGTAAAATTCGGTATTTTAGAATCAGTAAAAACCTTTTTACCTACATCTAGCCCCTAGTTCCCTGTGTGAAATAAATAAGGAGGTGGACGGTGGTAAGCCCAGAAGACTTCGTATGAATTTGTTTTCAGTAGTCTGTAGTGGCATTCGCGCCTGAATGCCCCACATCCCTGCACCGTGGGGGGCCAAATCAACACATTTAGCTGAAGAAATGACAAAAATGTGGGAGAAAGATGCTTTGCCCAGTTTTGCTGCAAAGGAGAAAACTGCATTAATACTCCTTGTAGGTTGATTATGTCTACCTGCGGGGACCGGGATCCACTGTTGTTAAAAATTACCCCCAGGTAGTTAAAATTGGCTACCTCTTTGACACGGGCTTCCTGGAGCTTAAAAAGCGACCTCAGGCCCGACCTGTGTGCACAGGACATTACAAAAGACCTGTTGGTAATAATTTTCATATCCAGCCCCTCCATGAAACAGCGGTGGTGTCCAGGAGGCGCTGCAGAGCTACTGGTGTACAACCCATGTTGATAGCATCGTCTGAGTACAATAAGGCTGGTATAGGACTGGTGCCAATCTGGGGTAAGTCCCGACACCTTAAGTCCTCTATATATGGTTTATTTATATGGAAGATAAAAACGGTGCAAGGACACATCCCTGTCTAACCCCACAGCTCACCGTGAATGATTCAGAGCACTCCCCGCCCAGCCCGAAGCTAACAGCAGCACTAGAATCACACTAGATTACTGTGATGGTATTAATGGTTGTCCTCTCTATACCCAAGCCTTTCATGATGCCCCACAGTTTTGAATGGGATACACAATCTAACGCATTGGATAAGTTCATAAAACCCAGGAACAAAGCGCTACACTTGGTGATTGTATATTTCCCCAGGAAAAAACACAGGTTAAGACACTGGACTTCTATCCTCATCCCTCTCCTAAAACCATGCTGGATTTCCAACAAAACGCCCCTCTCTTCCACCCAATTTTCCAGACAGGACAACAGGATGCGGCACAGTACCTTAATAGTGAAGTCCAAGAGGGAAATAGGGTGATAGCAGCCAGGGTCCTCCCGATTACCCTTCCCGAAGATCGGGACAATAAGAAAGGTAGACCAGGAAAATAGGTTGGTGGATACGCTCACTGCTCTAAGAACATTGGCAATGCGAGGGGCCCATAATTCCAGATCCAAAGGAACCCCATCCGGGCCGGGAGCTTTATAGCCCGTGTAGAAGAGTAGGGTCTGCTTCCTATGGTCACCCCCACTTTTTGCTCTGATCCACTGGTTTTTCGACTCTAGTGTGGCTGTGGGCCTGCTAATCAGACCCACATCCCAGCTGTTCTCTCTCTAAATTCATACCATGTAGTTTAGGTACATATCCAATTGGGTATTGGGTCACCTTTGTGTGCCCCGGTATAGTGTACCATAGGTACCGAGAGCATAGGTGCATCCAAGGCCTACCAGGGGCTGCAACATGTATTATGCCACCCCTGGCTGGTCATCCAAACTGACACAACTGGCTGATCACTCAGCTGGCAAAGTCGTGTAATCACCCCTTGCTTAGGTATAGTATTCCTATACCTACCATTATGTATAGACACATATATACCTATAAGTCACTCTTATGGCAGGCCTTGACAATCCTGGAGGCAGAGTGCTTGGTTTTATGTGAGATGGTGCTCTAGCATGAGCTGAGCCTGTCTGCAGCTTTCGGAACCATGTCCTTATAGCTGTTCTATGATATAGCCATACCATATACTCCATTGTGCGGAAATACGGGTTCATACCGGTTTCCTACGCTGATGACACTCAGCTTCTCTACCCTTTCAGCTCCCTTGACTCGAAAACCAAGGGGAATTTTGCTGAGGGTATGAGAGCGGTGTCACACTGGATGGCAAGGAATTGCCTCCAGTGCAATGTAACAAAGACCGAGGTCCTGCTCTTTGGCAAAGCAAATATCCTCTGGACCCCTGACTGGTGGCCACTCGACCTTGGCCCAGTACCGGTACCCAAAACACACGTTAAAAATCTTGGAGTGAAGTTTGATCAAAAACTTACCATGAAAGAACACACCAATTACATCGCGGGTTTGTGTTTTTACACCATTGGTTTACTCAGGCGTGTCTTTCCTTTTCTTCCTGCCACATGCAGAAAGACACTTGTACAGGCTTTGGTAACCAGCCGTCTGGACTACTGTAACGGCCTGCTGACATTAGCCAGTACGGATGCAGTAGGTCGTTTGCAGGTGGTCCAGAACACGGCAGCCAGATTGGTCATGGGTGTACCGGCCAGGACTCCTTCCAAGCCCTTGCTGAAAGAACTGCACTGGCTTCCCATACGACAGTGCATCCACTTTAAGATCTGCTGTACGGTACACAAATGTCTGTATGGAGTAGGCCCCAAATACCTAGCCCAGTCTCTTGAACTGTATCAGCCTAGCAGATCCTTGCGCTCCTGCAACCAAGCCCTGTTAAAACCCCCTATTATAAAGAAGACTAGACAGGGTGACCGGGCCTTCTCCGCTGTTGGTCCTGCCCTTTGGAACAACCTTCCCACTAACCTAAGAACCACCATAAACCACCTGTCCTTTAGAAGGGCATTAAAAACCCTCCTTTTCCAAGAAGCATTCCCACCCACATAAGCCACATAAACCTCAGGTTGCTCTACTCAATAGCTCTCTTAGCTGGCAAAGCGCGGAGATACCCCTCCGGGATTGATTCCTGCGCTCTATAAGAAATTAAATAAATAAATAAATAAATTAAGTGCATTATAATCCTCGCGGTTATTGCTAATTTTGGTTTGGCTTTAGCAAAACATGTTGCGCAAGGTGTCATACGCTTTGGAATACTATCCCCGGTGGGGGTAGCATTCCACCCTTCTAGAGGGAGAAGACATGTAGTTGTGGCTTTACCCGGTTAAAGTTAAACAGAGCCTCAGCATCACAAAATGGATGCTGCTGCCACAGACACGAGTCTGACCTACTGCTACTGGATGAAACTCCGGCAGGGGAGGCCTGGACAATAGGTTTCCTGTCTTGGGAGGTGCTAGCACCTCCCCAGACAGCCTGTAGTGTATTTGGGCAAGGTGGGTTGAATGAAATGAGACATGGCCTGGGGCACACAAGGTGCCCCATGCATAGCCCGGTTCAAACGCGTTGCTGGGGCACTCCAGCCCTAGCTCTGGCACGAAACTGGAAAAAGGGAAAGGGGTGTAACCACCCCCTTCCCAAGTTCCACCCATAGGAGGGACCTAGCAGGTAATCCAGCCCCTTAGATTGGTATAAAGCTAGGAGTTGAGTCTAGAGACTTTAGATTATTCTGAACTGAAACTCTGAAATGAAACTCTGGACCTTCGAGATTCTACTGCAACTAGAAGACTGAAGAATCTCCCTTGTGGTCAAGGAGTGACCACCCTGTGCAAACAGGCACCACCAGTAACTTGCCAGTTTGCTTCATCGACGCTCCAGCCGGATCCTGACAACCTAGCGACGCAGCCTCTAGACTTCCAGACTTCTCAGACTCCGACCCAAATCCACAGCAAAGCTAAGACCCGTGGCGGACACGAGAGACGTGGGATCAGACATCCTGCAGTACCTGCTTTTTGCCAATTGTGCAACTTCTGAGGCGTCCTTGAAGTTGTGCATTGGGGTTTGAGAAGCCCCAACCCCGAGCGGTAAGTGCACCGAAGCTCAGCCCTCCACACTCCACGAGTGCCGCGTGGGGCCTGTGCCTGCATTTCTCCTTGATGCGTCTTCATGGTTGCTAGCCCGTTGAATAGTGGCCCTCCTGAAGACATCACCTTGAATCAACACTGCTTGCCTGATTGCTCCGGGCTTGCTCCTGGTTTCCTGTAAAGGGGAAGCTGGTCTGAACAGAAGCCGATCTTCCTTTCCTGCCTGGGTTGCCTTTGCCAAGGCTTGTTGACTCCAGTCCAGAAACCGACACCGCCAACAGCGAGATCCTTTGTGGGACAGTCCTTATCCAGCTCCTGGTTGTCTTCAACGCCTCCTGGTCCACGTGGCTGCAGAGACAAGCTTTGCATCCTCACCTGATTGCATCTCAACATCGCCTGGTTCCTTCCTGGTTCCTTCCCGGTCACTGGCTAGTGACCCAGACTCTGTCCCCTCTACTTTCAGGTTCTTCTCGACTCCGATCCACCCTTGGATCCACCCGGCCATCTTACTCCTGGTCGCCTGCAGCATCTTCTTGCAGCTCTCCACAGGATTCGACGACAAAACCCGACACAAAAGAACACCTATGCACCCGGCTTCCCTGGGTGAGGTAACTCGAGTACTCCGATGCTCCCGTGGGTAACAACTATCCAAGTGTCCTAGTTTAACTGGGTTTTCCCGTAGTCCATACGGAAGTGTCCGAAATCAACTACTTTATAAACGTTACGTTCCCATTGAAAGTCTATGGTAACTCTCGTGTGTGTTTAGACACTGCACACGCATCCTGTGGGTCTCCTACTTTCGGTCCTTTGGTTGATCAGTGTAGCCCCAGCGATTTCCTAGGCCCTTGGCCTATTCACCTTTCCTGAAGTGGTTCTTATACCGCTTCTTTAGTATATGGTTCGTGAGGCCCCTAGGGCAGAATTGTATTTGTGCAACTTATAGTATGCTTATTGAGTAACTTGTGCTGTATCTCGAACTCTGACCTCATAAAGAGTGCAGAGGGGTTGTGTTAGTAATAAATACATATATATTTGATATATACCTTCTATGGTGTCCTTTCATTTGGTATTCAAGGGGTTATTATTGGTAAAACAATTGGCTTCACATGCTCTCTGAAGTGTTAGCCTAAGACTGCTTTGTCCATGCTACCACTAGGATAGCTGGTCTATAAGGTTGACTTTACAACCATCACCATAAGGGTTGTTTGGACTGGTGCAAGGTGCTCACTAGAATAGTGAACATCATATACCAGGCCAACTTCTCACATTGGTGTGCAGCGGTTGGGATAAGAGCTTGCTGATTGTTTTACCATAATATCTTCAGATATCATTTGAAAGATCACATTAAAGTACCTAGAGGTACATATAAATCATGTGATGCCTCCATATCTACCTTCCTATCCACCTTGAGGTTCATTCAAGCATGGATGGACCAAAACCATTTGAAGTTGAATCCAGGTAAAACGGAGCTGGTCCTCACAGGAGACAGTGCTAAATATTGGGGCCCGCACTACTGGCCGTCAGAAATGGGCCAAGCACCAATCCCCTCTACCTCTGCAAAAACATTGGGAGTCATTGTGAACAGTGACCTTTCTCTCAAAGCACAAGTAGGTCAGGTAGTCTCTAAAGGCTTCTTCCAACTCAGGAAAATTCGGAAGGTCCGCCGTCTTTTCACCCGGGAGGCCTTGATACAGGTGGTGATCGCCACTGTGATCTCCCATTTAGACTATGCGAACTCGATCTATCTGGGCCTGCCTCTGTACCTTCTGAAACGCCTTCAGATGGTGCAGAACCATGCGGCCAGACTGATTTTAAATCAGCCGAGATGGCAACCTGCCACCCCACTCCTGACAAAACTCCACTGGCTCCCTGTGGCTCAGCGCAGTACCTTCAAAGCTGGCTGCATGATTTTTAAAGCCCTACACTGTAAATGTCCCAAATTCATCGAGAGACTTATCATAAAGTATGCCCCTGTTAGACATCTGCGCTCGGTCAATTAAGGCTTACTTCAGATACCATCTTTTAAGCGCAAACGCACAGGTGGATGCAGATTCGGATCACTGGCCCCACGGCTGTGGAACACCTTCCCCTTGGACATCTGGCACTGCCCTGACCTTCTGTCATTTAGGAAAGCCTTAAAGACCTGGCTTTTCCAGCAAGCATTTCAATAAATCTCGGTCGCCTGTTTCCCTGGTCATATCCTCTATCACTGACAGCGCCAAGAAACCAATCGGTGTTAGTGCGCTTAAGAAATTTCTTTTAACATAACATAACATAACATGTGTTAAATACTTAAGTTCTACTGAACTTAGTTGTTGTGGAGTAAAGGGCCTAGCACACCCTGACTACAACTCCTAGAGAGGTTTAGTAGATAACACTTAGTGTAGGTAGGTGCACACATCACACCTCACTAGATCATGTCTCTGAGAGCAGAACCAAGTGGATCTCTTCCAGTGGAGGTAGATCCTTTAAGGATACCTTCCAGATACGATACCCTAACCTTCCATGATTTCATGGACTTGTGCACAACTAGGAGGTTAAAACAGGGTTCCAACCCTACCCTCAAGCACCTGATAGAACTCATGGAAGAATATGATGCTAAGAAAGCAGCTAACTCAGGTCCTACAGGCAATGCACAAGAGGGTCAGCCCTCAGCAGAGGATTCCCCTGATCACAATCTAGTTGATGAGAGTGAAGTAGAGGAGGACTCTGAGGAGGATGACAATAGCCAGGTCCAAGTGGGAGTACTTAGCCAGGCTAACCTAAGCCTACATGGGGGTGGAGAGGGCCTAGTACCTTACAGACCCCCAAGCAGGCTTAACTCTGAGGCCAGAAGGAGGAGATCCCTATCCAGGGAATCCCATCACTCTAGTGTCTCAATAGGGTCAGATGCTATCAGGAGCATGTCTTCCCCTGAGAGAAGAGAACATCAGGCCAGAATGAAAGAAATCAATCTGAGGATTGAGAGGCAAGAACTTGCCCTAGCCAAAGAGAGACTTGCTCTTGCAAGACAACAAACGTTAAGTGGGTTAGAACCCACTGGTGGCAGCATTATCCCTAAGGATAAGGATAGGCCCTATGATACTAGAAACCTAAGTAAGATTGTCCCACCCTACAAGATAGGAGATGACATCCACAAGCGGATAACTGCTTTGGAGAGGGCTTGCAAAGTACAGCAGGTACCCCAAAGCCAGTGGGCAGCAATCGTATGGCTCTCCTTCTCAGAAAAAGGTAGAGACAAGCTCCTCACAGTTAGTGATGAGGATTCTAACAACTACACAGTCCTGAAGAGTGCTCTGATTGATGGGTTTGACCTAACCACTGGACAGTATAGGTTGCTGTTCAGGGATACCCAGAAGACACAGACTCAAGACTGGACTGATTTTGTAGATTGTGCCACTAAGGCTCTGGAAGGCTCTGGTTGCTGGGCAGTAAAGTTAAGGACTATACAGGATTGTATAATTTGATCATAAGAGAACAATTACTTAATAATTGTCAGAACCAGTTGTTGCATCAGCACCTGATTGACTCTGATCTGACCTCTCCCCAAGAATTGGGAAAGAAGGCAGACAAATGGGTCAGAACCGGGGTGAAGCAGAAAAACCAGAACCAAGGTGGTGATCAGAAGAAGCCACACCAAAAGAGTGGGGATCAGAAAGTAAAAGACCAGAAGTCTTCAACAGGTCCCCAAAAAGCTTCTACTGAGGGGGGTTCCAAGAAATCCAAGAAGAAAGAAGTTCCAAAGAAAACCCTGGGGCAATGTCTGTAAAAGTAATACTCACTGGACCAGTGAATACACCAAAAAGGAGGCAGCTCCAACCACAATTGCCCCTAAGGCAACTGTTCCCCCTAGTACAGCTAATAGTGGTGGTTCTCAACAAAAGGGTGTAGTACAGTTAACCCTGGGAACTGAGATGGACTCTGGCCTAGTCAGAGTACCAACTCAAGCTGTCCTTGTCTGTGATGTGGACATGGCTATGTCCTCTACTGTGAGGCCCAGTAACCTGGGCAAGTACAGACAGACACCTTTAATCAATGATAAAGTGGCTCAGGCCTACAGGGACACATGTGCCAGTGTCACCATGGTGACGCCTAACTTTGTGGACCCTGGACAGATCATACAAGGTGATAATTACCTAGTGGCCAATGCTAGCAATGTCACTACCACCCATAGTATGGTAGTTGTTAATTTCTCCTGGGGAGGGGTAACTGGCCTCAAGAAGGTTGTTGTAAGTTCAGACCTCCCTGTAGAATGTTTGTTGGGCAATGATCTAGAATCTTCAATCTGGTCTGAAGTGGAGTATAGGACTCATGCAGAGATGCTGAGCATATCAGCACATGTCCTTGCTGTGACCAGGTCACAGGCCAAAAAGTGCCAAACTGAACAGGCCCTGGATCCTAAAACGATGGACCAGTTGCCTACCAAGAGAAAGAGCGGTAGGGTTAAGGCAGTGCCTTCCCCCCTGCCTCAGAGTGAAGATCAGCCTTCTGAGCAAGCTGATAGTGAGACCCAAGAAGGAACTGTCCTAGAAGAGCTTGAGTCTGATCAGGTTGAGTTTCTTGGGACAGGGGGACCTTCCAGTACAGAACTGAGGCAGGCACAGCTGGACTGCCCCTCTCTTGAACCCCTCAGACAGCAAGCTGCTGCTGAGGCTGCTGGGAATGCTAAAGGTACCCATAGAGTGTATTGGGATAAAGGGCTCCTTTATTCAGAGGCTTGAGACCCCAAGCCTGGTGCTTCCAGGAGGTTGGTCATACCTTTGACATTTAGGGGCTTCCTCCCTACCTTAGCCCATGATATTCCCCTAGCAGAACATCTTGGCCAGAACAAGACTTGGGACAGGCTTGTCCCTCACTTTCACTGGCCACACATGTCAGAAGATACCAAGGAGTTTTGTCGCTCCTGTGTCACCTGCCAAGCCAGTGGCAAATCAGGTGGCACCACAAAGGCCCCCCTTATACCACTACCTGTGGTGGGGGTTCCCTTTGAAAGAGTTGGGATTGACATTGTTGGTCCAATGGATCCCAAAACAGCATCTGAACACAGATTTATTCTGGTGGTAGTGGATCATGCCACCAGATACCCAGAAGCTATTCCCTTAAGGACCACAACAGCTCCTGTTGTGGCAAGAGCCCTCTTGGGAGTTTTCTCAAGAGTGGGCTTTCCGAAAGAGGTTGTCTCAGATAGGGGTGCAAACTTCATGTCTGGATATTTGACTGCTATGTGGAAAGAGTGTGGTGTAAACTATAAGTTCAACACACCCTATCATCCACAGTGCAATGGTCTAGTTGAAAGATTCAACAAGACCTTAAAGGGCATGATCTAGGGACTCCCTGAAAAGCTTAGGCGAAGATGGGATATCTTGCTGCCCTGCCTTTTATTCGCTTATAGAGAGGTCCCACAAAAGGGGGTTGGCTACAGCCCTTTTGAACTTTTGTTTGGGCATCCTGTAAGAGGACCCCTGTGTCTTGTGAAGGAAGGATGGGAGTTACCTCTCAAAAAGCCTAAGCATGACATAGTGGACTATGTACTTGGTCTACGCTCCAGGATGGCCGAATACATGAAAAAGGCTTCTAAAAACCTTGAGGCTAGCCAGGAACTTCAAAAAGCCTGGCATGACCAAAAGGCGGTGCTGACTGTGTACCAGCCAGGACAGAAAGTGTGGGTGTTGGAGCCAGTGGCCCCAGCAGCACTCCAAGACAAATGGTCTGGACCCCACACTATTGTTGAGCAAAAGGGAGAGGTAACCTACTTGGTTGATCTTGGGACTCCCAGAAGCCCCCACAGGGTGCTTCATGTCAACAGACTGAAGGCATATGTTGAGAGGGCAGACATGGGCTTGCTCATGGCTACAGATGAGGGACAGGAGGAGGAGAGTGACCCTCTCCCAGACCTGCTTTCTCAGAACCCTGATGATGGTTCAGTTGATGGAGTGGCCTTGCCAGGCAGCCTCACTGACCAGCAGCAACAGGACTGCAGACAAGTTCTACAGGCCTATAGGCATATGTTTTCCCTAACCCCAAGTCAGACAAACTGGTGCACCCATGAGGTGGACACTGATGACAGTCTGCCTGTGAAGAGTAAAATCTACAGGCAACCTGACCATGTCTGGGACTGTATCAGGACAGAGGTCCAAAAGATGTTGGAACTGGGAGTTATTGAGCCCTCAGAGAGCCCCTGGGCAAGCCCAGTAGTCCTTGTGCCAAAGCCTCATCCCCAAGATGGTAAGAGAGAGATGAGGTCTTGTTTGGACTACAGAGGTCTCAATGCTGTCCCTAGGACAGATACCCATCCAATATCTAGGGCAGATGAGCTTATTGACAGATTGACCCCTGCCAAGTTTTTGAGCACATTTGACCTGACAGCAGGCTACTGGCAAATCAGGCTAGCTGATGATGCAAAAGCCAAAACAGCATTTTCAACCCCAGGAGGTCATTACCAATTTGTGGTGATGCCCTTTGGCTTGAAGAATGCACCTGCCACTTTCCAAAGGTTGGTGAACCAAGTCATCTCAGGTCTGGATGACTTTTGTGCAGCTTATCTAGATGATATTGCTGTCTTCAGCACCACCTGGGAAGATCACCTGATCCACCTGAAGAAGGTTTTGGAGGCCCTGCAGAAGGCAGGCCTAACTATCAAGGCTACTAAGTGCCAGATAGGGCAGAATAAGGTTGTGTACCTGGGCTACCTTGTAGGTGGAGGTCAGGTTCAACCACTGGAGAGTAAGATCCAGACCATAAAGGACTGGGCTCCTCCAACCACCCAGACACAGGTCAGAGCTTTCTTGGGCCTGTCTGGTTATTACAGAACATTTTTAAAGAATTATCGGTCCATTTTGACACCACTTAATTACTCAACCTCAAAGAAAATGCCAAAGAAAGTTCAGTGGACAGTCAGCTGTCAGAAGGCATTTGATGACCTGAAGCAGGCCATGTGCTCTGCACCTATTCTGAAAAGTACAGATTACTCCAAGGAATTCATTGTCCAAACAGATGCTTCTGAGTTGGGTGTGGGAGCTGTTCTTTCACAATTGAATAAAGATGGTCAAGACCAGCCCATTGCTTTTATTAGCAGAAGGCTGACCCCTAGAGAGAAACGTTGGTCAGCTATTGAGAGGGAGGCCTTTGCTGTGGTTTGGGCCCTGAAGAAGCTGAGGCCATACTTGTTTGGTACTCACTTCAAGATTCAAACAGACCATAAGCCCCTCTTGTGGCTAAATCAGATGAAGGGTGAAAATCCCAAACTACTCAGGTGGTCCATTTCCCTACAGGGTATGGACTTTACAGTGGAACATAGACCTGGAACTGACCATGGCAATGCAGATGGACTCTCCAGATATTTCCACTTAGAACATGAAGACTCAACTGGTCAAGGTTAGTTTAATGTCCCTGCATTTGGGGGGGGGGGGGGGGGTTGTGTAGGAGAGTAGGGTCTGCTTCCTATGGTCACCCCCACTTTTTGCTCTGATCACTATTTTTTCAACTCTAGTGTGGCTGTGGGCCTGCTAATCAGACCCACAGCCCAGCTGTTCTCTCTCTAAATTCATACCATGTACTTTAGGTACATATCCAATTGGGTATTGGGTCACCTTTGTGAGCCCCAGTATGGTGTACCATAGGTACCCAGGGCATAGTTGCATCCAAGGCCTACCAGGGGCTGCAGCATGTATTATGCCACCCCTGGCTGACCATCCAAACTGACACAACTGGCTGATCACTCAGCTGGGGCAAGGTCGTGTAATCACCCCTTGCTTAGGTATAGTATTCCTATACCTACCATTATATATAGACACATACATGCCTATAAGGCACTCCTATGGCAGGTCTTGACAATCCTGGAGGCAGAGTGCTTGGTTTTATGTGAGATGGTGCTCTAGCATGAGCTGAGCCTGTCTGCAGCTTTCGGAACCATGTCCCTATAGCTGTTCTATGATATAGCCATACCATATACTCCTAAATGCATTATAATCTTCGGGGTTATTGCTAACTTTGGTTTGGCTTCATCAAAACATGTCGTGTAAGGTGTCATACGCTTTGGAATACTACCCCTCCCCCCGCCAGTTCTGGTGGCCGGGGTAGCATTCCACCCTTTTAGAGGGAGAAGACATGTAGTTGTGGCTTTACCCGGTTAAAGTTAAACAGAACCTCAGCATCACAAAATGGATGCTGCTGCCACAGACACGAGTCTGACCTCCTGCTGCTGGACGAAACTCCGACAGGGGAGGCCTGGACAATAGGTTTCCTGTCTTGGGAGGTGCTAGCACCTCCCCAGACAGCCTGTAGTGTATTGGGGCAGGGTGGGTTGAATGAAATGAGACACTGCCTGGGGCACACAAGGTGCCCCATGCATAGCCCGGTTCAAACCAGTTGCTGGGGCATTCCAGCCCCAGCTCTGGTGCGAAATTGGACAAAGGGAAAGGGGTGTAACCACCCCCTTCCCAGGTTCCACCCATAGGAGGGACCTAGCAGGTAATCCAGCCCCTTAGATTGGTATAAAGCTAGGAGCCGAGTCTAGAGACTTTAGATTATCCTGAACTGAAACTCTGAAACAAATCTCTGGACCTTCGACATTCTACTGCAACTAGAAGACTGAAGAATCTCCCTTGTGGTCAAGGAGTGACCACCCTGTGCAAACAGGCACCACCAGTAACTTGCCGGTTTGCTTCGTCGACGCTCCAGCCAGATCCCGACAACCTAGCGATGCAGCCTCTAGACTTCCAGACTTCTCTGACTCCGACCCACATCCACAGCAAAGCTGAGACCCGTGGCGGACACGAGAGACGTGGTACCGGACATCCTACAGTACCTGCTTTTTGCTAATTGTGCAGCTTCTGAGGCGTCCTCGAAGTTGTGCATTAGGGTTTGAGAAGCCCCAACCCAGAGCAGTAAGTGCACTGAAGCTCAGCCCTCCACGCACTAAACGCACTGATTTATTTACTGCAGCCCGCCCTGTTCCATCGCGGCTGGTGCCGTTTGCGTGGAGGGTGAGGCGAGCCGCCATCTTGGGTAGGGCTGGACCGGATCTAGCGGTCTAGTCCCCCCGAGACAGAGGCTACAAAACAACCCCCGGCACAGAGCTCGCCGAGAACGCTAGGCTGGTGGCAGCTGCCTGGCTCTCTTTGGAACCCTGTGCTATACATTAATAACGCGCAGTAAAGGACAGCAATTGTTGGTGCTCTGGTGCGATTGTGGCGCCAGCGCTTTGAAAATTTTAAAAACTGAATTTTTTATTGTGACATTTATTGTTTAGAATTTCTTACCTAAACGCACTGATTTATTTACTGCAGCCCGCCCTGTTCCATCGCGGCTGGTGCCGTTTGCGTGGAGGGTTAGGCGAGCCGCCATCTTGGGTAGGGCTGGACCGGATCTAGCGGTCTAGTCCCCCCGAGACAGAGGCTACAAAACAACCCCCGGCACAGAGCTCGCCGAGAACGCTAGGCTGGTGGCAGCTGCCTGGCTCTCTTTGGAACCCTGTGCTATACTTTAATAACGCGCAGTAAAGGACAGCAATTGTTGGTGCTCTGGCGCGATTGTGGCGCCAGCGCTTTGAAAATTTTAAAAACTGAATTTTTTATTGTGACATTTATTGTTTAGAATTTCTTACCTAAACGCACTGATTTATTTACTGCAGCCCGCCCTGTTCCATCGCGGCTGGTGCCGTTTGCGTGGAGGGTGAGGCGAGCCGCCATCTTGGGTAGGGCTGGACCGGATCTAGCGGTCTAGTTCCCCCGAGACAGAGGCTACAAAACCAATGTGTCTTCCGGAGCGCAGCGGGCGCGACGAATGCGCGCCGAAGTCGCGCACAAGTCAAGCCCGTCTGCGCCCGTCCGCGGCAGACCGGGGCCCGGGCCCAGAACCACTGGTCAAATACTCTCCTATTCCTCCCCTGATTTGCTACAACTCCGACCTATAGACAACACGGGGCCCGCCTTACCCGCGCATGTTCTAATGCGCGCCGCTACCCATGGCATTTTGATTCCTAAGTTTATGGCCGAAATTCCCACGCGTCCCAACCCTTCTACTGCTTTTGTACCCCCGCCTGGGGCTGAGACAATTTTCAAATGCTATTACCTAAACACCAGGTCCATGGTGAAACACCATATGGACATATTTCTCTTACTTCAGGCCGAGCAACCGGATATTCTACTCCTTACGGAGACCTGGTTGAACGCCGATCCCTACCCGACATCTTGGCAGCAGTTCCTTCCAACTATTACATTTTGCATGAGGATAGACCTGCTAACAAAAGGGGCGGAGGAGTTGCTGCGATCATTCTCAAAACCCATATCTTCTCCCTTCTTCCGTCCTTCGATCTTACAGGATCGGATAGTATGATTTTCAGGATGGATACAAACAGTGGATCTTTACTCATGGTCCTCATTTACCGTCCTCCCCAAAGTATGCCCATATTCGCTGTATCCTTAGCAGAACATCTGGCCCCTTTGATAATTACTCATAAGAAAATTGTGTTGCTGGGCGACTTTAATCTTTGGATGAACTCTACTGAGTTGGTTGGGCAGGCAGCTGTACTGAAGGAAACTCTTTCAGATATGAATCTCATCCAACAGATACACCTCCCTACCCACGAAAAAGGACATAGCCTTGACCAAATTTGGTCACAGAATATCCCTCTCACTATTAACTCCATCACCCCTTGCATCTGGTCGGACCATTTTCTGATTGATTTCTCTATTACTATCACCGAGAGCAGGAAACAGCCATTTCAGCAAGGAGGGAAAGTCAGATTTTGGAAGCATGCTGACCTCCCTGCCTTTATTGACACCTTAACTTCATCCCTTCCCCTTTTAGATCAGGATATTGAAGGGATTGAAGAAGCCTTTTCTAGCTGGCTACTTCAGGCAGCTGATGTTCACGCCCCCTGCTCCAACTTTCCCCGCTCCCGCACCCATGACGCTCACAGGTGGTTTACACCTCATCTGAAAGCTCTAAAGCTGCAAGTTCGTCAAAAGGAGCGGAAGTGGCGAACAGCGTACTCAGAACCTGATAAGGCCGATTACTGTAGGGCGCGAAGGGAGTACCAGAAACTCATTCAGAAACACAAAACCGACTACTTTTCTGAAAAAATCCTCCAATCACGCAACAAATCTAGAGATTTATTCAATATTGTGGAGAGTCTTAGTGGCAGCGACAGAACCTCCTTAGCTGTGATTCCCACCCAGGACCTCTGCAACACACTAAATACTTTTTTCTTTAATAAGATCTGCGCCATAAAGCAAAGTATTCCCGCCATTTCGCCTCCCCCTCTTCTGGCTGATATCTATTATAATCCCTCTACCCTGGAATTTCTCCCCCCCATTGACGTTGCCTGTTTATTTAAACTCCTTCTTAAAGTCAAAACCGGTTCCCCTGAGGACATCTGCCCCCCATACATTTTGCGAGAAGTGGGAACCGCCATCCCTGAGAGCATGCTCTCCATGATGAACGGATCTCTTACACAGGGTCTAGTCCCTGATAACTTTAAAAAAGCTCTTCTCATTCCTTTGTTAAAAAAAGCTGGGGCTAACCCACTGGACCCACTTAACTACAGGCCCATATCCCTGCTGCCGTACTGTGCCAAACTATTGGAGGCCCATGTCTGTGACAGCATCTCCCAATTCTTGGAAGAATCACAGTATCTTGCGCCTAATCAGGCTGGCTTCCGCCCTTGTCATTCTACTGAAGCAGTCACCGTCTCAGTTCAGAACACTCTGAGGCGGAATGCCGGTGAGGGGATCCATCAGGCTCTGGTGCTATTAGACCTATCGGCTGCATTCGACACGGTTGACTATACCATCTTGGTCAACCGTGTCGAACAGGCTGGTCTCAGGGGCTCTGCGCTGAGCTGGATTCGCTCATTTATTACTGGCCGCACCCAATCTGTGAGACTGGGTTCCTTTACTGCCCCCACCATTCCTACCACCTGCGGAGTCCCCCAGGGTTCATCCCTGTCACCTTTGCTTTTTAATTTATACCTTCGCCCCCTGCTGTACTCTCTCAGGAATGCCAGAGTAACCATCTTCAACTATGCAGATGACTTGCAGCTCATCTTTCCTTTAAACACCGAGGACTCAGTGGTAGAGTTTCAAAACACCATGTCTCACATCCTGAGTTGGATGAGCTGCAGTCACCTGAAACTCAACCCAGGCAAGACTGAGCTGGTCTTGCCTGGGCAGAGTGCACTTAGTTGGAACCCTGGTTTCTGGCCAGCCAGCATGGGAGCTCCACCATCTAAGTCATCCTCAGTCAAGAGCCTAGGAATTTTTCTTAGTGAAGATCTCTCTCTGAAAAGGCAGGTCGGCGCAGTGGTGTCCTCCAGCTTATTTCAGTTGAAGAAAATCAAGAAAATTGCTCGTTTTTTCTCCCTGGAGGCGCTCACACAGATTGTCATCTCCCTGGTTCTGTCCAGACTGGATTTTTCTAATAGTCTCTACCTTGGGCTCCAGGTCGGAGAGCTAAAACGTCTCCAGCTGATTCAGAACCAGGCAGCCAGACTTATTCTCAACTTACCTAATAGGCAGTCTGTTAGATTAGGCCTCAAACAGCTACACTGGCTGCCTGTTGAGCAACGGGTAGCTTTTAAAACCGGGTGTATTTTATTTAAGTCCTTACATCACTCTGGCCCTCTATTCATCAGAGACCTGTTTAAAAAATACGATCCCCCCGGAATCTCCGCTCTATGCACAAATTCCTCCTGATCGTCCCCCCTTATAAGAGGAAACGTCTCGGAGGTTGCTGCTTTGACCACCTTGCAGCCACCTTCTGGAACTCTCTTCCCCTTCATCTCAAAACTTGTGATAACATTTTCAGTTTCAGACACTCCCTCAAAACATGGCTCTTTTCCCAAGCGTTCTGATGAGTTCCTCTATGCTTCTCCTGATTGACGCGTTGCGTTTCTGTCTATAGCGCCATGAAGCCCCCGGGCGTACGAGCGCTCTATAAATACATTTCAATATCAATATCAATATCCACACTCACGAGTGCCGTGTGGGGCCTGTGCCTGCATTTCTCCTTGATGCGTCTTCCCGGTTGCTAGCCCGTTGGCTAGTGGCCCTCTTGAAGACATCACCTTAAATCAACACCACTTGCCTGGTTGCTCCGGGCTTGCTCCTGCTTTCCTGTAAAGGGGAAGCTCCACAGACCTTGCTGGTCTAAACAGAAGCCGATCTTCCTTTCCTGCGTCGGTTGCCTTTGCCAAGGCTTGTTGTCTCCTATCCGGAAGCCGACACCGCCAACAGCGAGATCCTTTGTGGGACAGTCGGTATCCAGCTCCTGGTTGTCGTCGACGCCTCCTGGTCCACGTGGCTGCAGAGACAAGCTTTGCATCCTCACCTGATTGCATCTTGACATCGCCTGGTTCCTTCCTGGTTCCTTCCCAGTCACTGGCTAGTGTCCCAGACTCTGTCCCCTCTGCTTTCAGGTTCTTCTCGACTCCGATCCACCCTTGGATCCACCCGGCCATCTTCCTCCTGGTCCCCTGCAGCATCTTCTTGCAGCTCTCCATAGGATTCGACGACGAAACCCGACACAAAATAACACCTATGCACCCGGCTTCCCTGGGGTTCAGTGGTAACTCGAGTACTCGGGTGCTCCCGTGGGTAACAACTATCCAAGTGTCCTAGTTTAACCGGGTTTTCCCGTAGTCCACCCGGAAGTGTCCGAAATCAACTACTTTATAAACTTTACGTTCCCATTGAAAGTCTATGGTAACTCACGTGTGTGTTTAGACACTGCACACGCATCCTGTGGGTCTCCTACTTCCAATCCTTTGGTTGATCAGTGTAGCCCCAGCGATTTCCTAGGCCCTAGGCCTATTCACCTTTCCTGAAGTGGTTCTTATACCGTTTCTTTAGTATATGGTTCGTGAGGCCCCTAGGGCAGAATTGTATTTGTGCAACTTATAGTATGCTTATTGAGTAACTTGTGCTGTATCTCGAACTCTGACCTCATAAAGAGTGCAGAGGGGTTGTGTTAGTAATAAATACATATATATTTGATATATACCTTCTATGGTGTCCTTTCATTTGGTATTCAAGGGGTTATTATTGGTAAAACAATTGGCTTCACATGCTCTCTGAAGTGTTAGCCTAGGACTGCTTTGTCCATGCTACCACTAGGATAGCTGGTCTATAAGGTTGACTTTACAACCATCACCATAAGGTTTGTTTGGACTGGTGCAAGGTGCTCACTAGAATAGTGAATATCATATACCAGGCCAACTTCTCACAGCCCGGACTGGCCTTAATGGCCATGGTCACCTGCACGAATGAAAGGCAATACTTAGGGTGGAGCCTCCCTCTGGAGCAGCAGGTGAGGCACCAACATGGCCAAATTCACTGGAATAAACTTCCCCAAAGAAATCGGCTATAATCAGTTATAGGAGAGTCAATCAAGGGAGCATCGTTATCTTTAAGAAATGGCTTGTTAATAATAGACCAAAAGGCCTTGTGATCATTCCTAGACGATAGGTCCTGGAGTGGTTCCCAAGCTTGTAATCTGAGGGTTTCTTTCCGGGCAGTGATCGCTTTCTTATATACCTTCCTGCAGCGTGCGGCCTCGACAGCAGGTCTAGGCTGAGTATGGGGTGCGACCCTCAACTCTCTATGATACTTTGAGCATGATGCATCAAGCCAACCTTTTGCCTTCCCAGAGCCCACTTGAGATACCTTGAGTAGTGCTCAAGAGACTGCTTCTGAGAGGGTGCAAAATGCATTTTTAATGCTATTTGTGCCAGCCTCACCTAGGCAGGTCTCCAGCAGGCACAGTTGTCTTTCACTAGCTGGGATGTAAAAATTCCGGGATTAACAAACTCCCATTGGATACGAGTGCCCTTACTCCTATTAGCAGTGATGCCAGTGATTCTTCTGGAGATACCCACCGGGCCTGCCAGCCACTAATAACAATGGCAAGGCTTTGGGAAAGATGAACGCTCATGGTAAGGTTATGTATAGACTGTCCCCCAACCCTAGCAACTAGACTAAAGGACAGCCAAAGAAAATCAGTTCCAAAACCCAGCCCTTACCCACAAAGGTCAGGAGAAATGAACCCTGAATGGAGCTATATTCATTTGCAAAGCACAAGTTACATTTCTGCCAAGTGCACCATGAGAAAAGTGGAAAGAATAATCCCCTTCACAATCAACTATACCACAGGCATCATTATGATCAGGGGGGCAAAGATGAAAATCAAAATTGCCTCCCCAGATAATACCCAGCTCCTAGCCTAATTTAGTATTAAAATAGCCCAGATCACAGTCCAATTTCATCAGGATACTACCTCTGTCTGTTGATGGGATATTACTGTAGAAATTCACCATGCCCATTCATAAGCCTGTTGTGAATTCCAGTTCCACAATTTGAAATAATTGGGTCTCTGGAGTTTAGTGGAAGGGTTTTGCATTAACCATAGCTGAAACGTAGATGGCCAAACCCCCTTTTGAGTGCCCAGATGGGGATGGAGGAGCTGGTAGATGAAATGTGCTGAACCTATTAACATGGGCAGGAAAAACAGACCATGTTTCCTGAAAGCATAGAATCGAGTGAGAGCACACAAATTCAGTCCATAACTGGTCCTTGATTTTGCCTTTAATTCCAGCCACATTCCACGTTAGCAAAGAAAATTTTGGGGTAAGGGTACTTCCAGCACTGCTACCAGGCCATGACTCGCAGTCCTATGATGTTGTCTCCAAGGCTGGATGGACAGGAAGTTGAATAGGCATGATGAGAGCTTCCAAGTCTCGCTTCCTATCTTTGAGCCTAATATCCTGAGGTGAAGAGGAGGATGTTGAAAACACAGATATCCAGTGGCCATGTTTAAGACGTGGCCAGGGGGTGCACCTGGCCCATTATTCATCAAAAGGAGCCTGTTTCAAGTTCCATCATTGATTCACTGGCCACTATATATTGGAGGTAGGCAGCAGTTTTCTATAGAATTATCTATGAATGTCTCACACTGTGAGGTACCATTCAGGAGTTGGCCCTTTGCATTGACACATATAGCTCATAATGACACCAGCAGCGACTTACAGAAATCAGAGCCGATTGCACCTCGTATGATTCCACCCGTCACTTGAGTTTGGAAGCACTGGACTAGGGTAACGCGGTGGAGGCACAAGTGTGAGTCTGATTCCCCTTGAGGAAAAATTATCCTTAACCTGCCAGTCAGCCAAGTCCGGGGTATTCCTTGTGGTGATGGTAATATCACTACCCTTTTCGATGGGATTTTCTCTAAATTCAATAGACTTCAGATGTGAAGAATTAAAATAGACTGTGCCAGCGGCCTTCCAAGCAGCTTCAGGATTGCATTCCTGTTGAGTACATCGCAATTGCCCCTAGAGACATACCCCCAGATTCATCATTGTCCCGTTTTGCGAGTCCTTAATAGCGATTATTAAGGAATCGCTAATAAAGACTCGCAAAACGGGATTCATGTAGAAATCGCAATTTTATTTGCGATTCCTACATCTTCCTTATTTGCGACTAGCAAATTTCTAATCGCAAATAAGGAATGACTCCCCATTCATTCCTATGGGCCTAAAGGCCCATAGGAATGAATGGGGAGTCATTCCTTATTTGCGATTAGCAATTTGCTAATCGCAAATAAGGATGCCATTTCAAGGCTGCCAGGGGTGTCCAAAGGACACCCTGTAGCACCCCTGAAATGTAAATGTAGACTGATGTTGCGCACACACATGTCCAAAGGACATGTGTGTGTGTAACATACAACTTAGAACAATGCACTAAAGTGCATTTTTCTAAGTTTTCGCTATTTACCACGAAGTCAGACTTCGCAGTAAATAGCGGCCAAAAATAGCAATTTCACAATTTTTAAAAGGTTCATGAATAGCATTTAAGGAATCTCTAATTGAGATTCCTTAAATGCGATCGCAATTTGATAAATCGCAATTCTTTGCGATTTTTTAAATTGCGAGTTCATGAACCATTGATGAATCTCTAATGCCATTTTTGCGGGCACATACGGGCGAATTTTGCGATTCGCACCGTTTGCGCTCGCAAAAATGCTTGATGAATCTACCTGATAGGACCTAATTTATGGGTATTTTGCCGTAGGGCAGTTCAGCAGGCGTTGCTGCGCATTCCTGTCCTTTTCCCCTGTGCCGGTGCACAATGGGCTGCCTTGCGCCATTGCCGGCACCTCTGCACCATGGCGCGTTGCGGGGATGATTATTTTTGCACAGGAAGGGAAGCCTTCCTGCACAAAAACAATCACAAAAGGCTTTTTCCTCCTTCTATGTGTGCTGTAGAATGCAGCACACAAAGAAAGAGGTAAACGAGGAGAAATAAAGATATTTCTCCTCATTGTGCCTCCCTCTTGCCTCCCCTGGGGAGGCATACGTTTTTGGTGCTGCCTCAGATTTATGATTTCTCCTAAATCTGGGGCAGCGTCAAAAAGCCATGGGTGTTGCTGGGAACGCCCCCAGCAACACAACACCCATGGAACGCCCCTTTAACTTAGAAAACTGCGTTAATGGAAACGTTATTTACAAGGCAGCATTAAACTAAAAAAAGTGGCTTAGTGCTGCCTCGTAAATATGGAGCAGGCTCCTGCGCCACCGGAGCATCACAAAAAGTGACGCACCGGCAGCGCAAGGGGCTTATAAATAAGCCTCGCTGTTTCTAATGCATCCTCCACACTGACAACCACACACTCTGTTAAATCACCTTCCACCATATGGGCTTCATCGTACTCCCACCTCATCTTCATTCTTGACAAACAGCCCACTTGTATATATTCAGTTTTCTCTTCAAATTTCTATATAGATTTCTATTAATACTCAATCATCCCACAAATGACAGTGGCTGGTCTTTAGCTAGGGACAATGGTGCCAATCTAATTCATTTTACCAGCTCTTCCTTGGGTTTTACCCCTCCCTCAGAACTAGTACATCCCAAGTATTCAATTTCTTGCAAGAGAACTTACCATTTGTCTTTTTGCAATATTAAACCAGCATCTTCCACAATGTTCTATGCTTCTTCCAAAGCCTGATTGTTTTGCTTCAAAGATTAGAATATCGTCTTGGCGTTTTTACCTTAAACAAATGGTCAGGGTGCCCAGTTTTTGTTTTCAACAATTTCAAACCGAAAAAACCCTGACCAAAAGCTGCCTTTCCAGTGTAAACCGAAAAGTACTGAATTGTTGCCACGAGATGACAGCATTGTCCCAGCCTTCGAATGATTCATACGTCAATTATAAATCACTGGACTCCATGAGACTTACATCTCCTTATTGCCCAAAATAAAAGCATCACTTGATTAAGCAAACATCAGGCAGATATATATCTTCAGACATAGCAATCTGCTTATTACCAAAGTTTTGCTCAAACAAATCCCCAAACAATGAGTATGTCCTTTATGACAACCCACCACGCGCCAACGTTAAAGCACAGTTTACATTTAAGTTTGGCATTAAATATTTTTTTATCTTTCAGTACTATTTAATTACCTCGAATTGTCTAGGCCTTTGTTATAGGTGCCCATCCTGCTCTGAAAGCTACCTACCGGAGAAATGGCAGAATGACCGTCTGGACTTGTGGGACTCTACTGTTTTGTTTCATCATTATGGGTAAAGGGTGGCCAGTGGATTCTCCCATCCTTCCAAGAAAGCACAGCATGGGAAATTAACATGCAAAGGGTTGTGTGTGGTATGTTTAGTAATAGACATTATCATCCTCTCTTCTCTCCATAATTATGTGTCACAGCAGAGGCACAGGAGGTCTCAAGCAACAAAAGCATCGGAAAACAACTATCACTGGTAGCTGCAATATATTTCCATGGGCAGGTCTGAAGTCTGCATAGGGCAACCAGGCAAAGATGACTGAGTCGGCGTGACATACAGGAAAACACTTTGGTGTAGCGAACAGCATCATGGGATTTATCCTTAAAAGTGACCATTTTTAAGAAAACCCAAGTTTATGCAAGACAACTGTGAACTTTGACTTTAACAAATCAGCGGTTCAATGCAGGATATTGCAAATGATAATTAAAGAGCCTACTGAGTAGGTGACAGTGTTCTGTATAAAGATGCTTTAGACAATAAACTTTTATTTTTTATTTTTTTAATGCATTTTTATAAAGCGCGGACTTTACCCGAAGGTGTCAGAGCACTGTACAATAGAACCAGTTACGTTACATGAGAAACGTTGCAGTAATGGAACAAACAAAAATAGTGTGCCATAGAATCGAAGCGACGCAGGCAAAAGGCACACAATCTCAAGCATATAATGAACAGACTGTACAAGCAAAAATAAGAATAAATATGACAAATATTACAATGACTAAAGAACTTTCTGGCGAAAAATAGCAAGCCATAAAATCAATCAACGCAGGCAAAAGGAACACAATATCAAACGTAGCAAGCACTGGATGTACAAACAAAAATATAAATATATGTGACAAATATACAATGACTAAAGAACTTCCTGGCGGGGTCTGAGAAGGAGGGAATTAGTTCTGAACATGGGCAAGGCAGCGCGATAGTGCCACTAGTCACAAGCACCAGCCGATGTGAGGGGGTGGGGGCGGAGAAAGGACAAGGCGGGCTCCCGGCCCCTCCCCGCGCTCACCGGACACAGGCCATAGGGGGTGGGCTTACCTGTTGGGGGCGTCCCCTCCCCTATTTAACCCAGCTTGCCCTTTGGTCGGCCTCTTTTGCCAGCAGTCCGCCCGCGGCCCACGCGCTGTTCGTCGTGTACGTCGGTGACCTCTACGGTATCAGGTATGTGCTGCTTTCTCACCTCCCCCCCGGCCTCGTCCCTGGGCATGACCAGGTTGCACGGGGCCCCAGTGGTTCGTGACCACGGGGGGGGGGTGAGTTGTAGCTGCAATGTTGAGTGCGGGCGGATTAATGAGTAATTTCGGGTCGTGTGGTGGAGTGCATACGGGCATTATATTCTCCGACGTGGCCGTAAGGCGGAAGGGCCACCAGGTCCGGTCGATAGTTTGCGCGGGTGGAAGAGCTTGATCCATCTAGCCCGGGGTCTTGGCTGCGTAAGGGGCTGGATCGGCCTTGTTTTCAACTTAAAAGGGCGGTGAATGCTGCCTGCCCGCGCTTCGGGAATCCTGGTTGTTCAGAGGTGGGGCTTGATAAAGCACGCAAACTGCCCCCACCCCCGCTTCGGGAATCCTGGTTGTTCAGAGGTAGGACTCGATAAAACACGCGACCTGCTCCCCCTCCCCCAGCAGCTGGCTGGCATGCGGCTGGCCGAAGAAGCGATCGGGTATCGGTGTCGCGCAAGGGGTGTACGCCCGGGTCGTGCTTCGAAGGTACGCTTTCTTTGGGCGATTATGATTGTCAAAATATTGTATGCCCCGGCACGTTAGGTTTGTGGCATATACGTCGAGAACGAGGCCCAACGTAGACGTAATGGGGAATAGGGAACGACATCTGCATACGATGCCTCACGGAGCCAGATGTGTAGGTGGCCCGTCCTTCCAGGTCCCTCCTTCCGGTGGCCAATAGGGTGCCCTGGGGCGGATGCTACCCTACGGGTTCAAAGTCAGAAGTTACGTTAGAATATCTTGCTTCTAGGCTGGTAAGTCATAATTGACCTGCATTTGTTGAGTGCACTGTTTCACTTGATTTGGTGGAGCTCACTTCTAGTACTTGTACGAGGCACGGACACCACCTCGAGTTAATAACCTCCTTACACATGGCGGGCTGCATAGAGGGATTGCTCAGGTTACCGCGTGTTTCCGAAACCGGTGAGGAGTTGGCCTAGCGTCCGGGGCGCGCGGTTGCGTGTTCGAGTTTGGTAAGGACGCCAAATATCTGGTGTTTCTAGACAAACGAATTGTACGGAAAGTTTGCTAGTTACGCTGAAATATCTTGCTGCTAGCAGCGGGTAGAACAGAAGGTGTTTGCCGCACGTAATGTAACTGGTGCGTTCAGGATGGCGAGGCACTCGATCGCGGGCATGTGTGCGAGCCTGGGTAGGGACACAAAAATGCCTGCGCTCGGTATCGCACCGGGCCGGTTAGTCCAAGCTGCCTAAGGCGCGCAGCGTTTGTTTACTGGGCGTGCAATTTGGCGACCGGGGCCTGGGACATAAATGCGGGCATGCTACCGGGTGCATGGGAAACGAAGGATGGGCTCGTGGACGAAAAGCGCCCACCCTCTACACCCCCCCACCCCTTTTTTATGAATGAGCAGCCAGCTAAGGTGGGGCCACGGGGTTGCAGAGGGGCGCCAGCTACGTGCGCAGCGCTCGTTCTATGTGCCTTGAGGGGGTGAGTCATGAGCTGCTGACACAATACACCAGTCACAGTATTGCCGGTTTAAAGATTGTCCTGGCTGGGGTGCGTGTGCCTTGCAGCTATGGGGCTATTTTCTAACTCGGCATTGTTTTTTTTCAGGTCTCGCTCCAAAAGATTAGGAAGGACCGGTTGGCCCCGTAACAAGCAGTTAGTGCAAGGCAAAACAGGTAAATGCAAGATGTACGATGTATCACCACGGGAGTGTTGGTTGTACATGCCCTGTGGCCCAGCCACGGGGAGTTGTCCTTAGGTGCCCCTTAATTGGTAGCACCACCTTATGTAAATTTTGCAGGTTTCTTTCGTCATGTCATTCCATATACTGGTGTTTTATTTGGAGGGAATCATCACGTCAGCTCTAAAGCACGTCCTTGTTTCTAGAAAGACGCTCTGCCGTCACTGGTTGCTAATTAACCCGTTCAATGGTAGCACCACCTCACGTAATTTTTTCGCCCATAGGAACCCGAGAGGGTAGACGCCACCGCTATGGACGCTCACGGCACCGCACCACAGCAGGAGGGCCTGTGGGCAGAGTTTTTGGCCTTGGCTCAGGCAAAAGGGCCGACATGGGCTCAGGGCTTTATCGAGGCTCGTAGGCAGGAGGAGTCCGGAGTAGCAATCACCTCAACCCCCGAGGACGCGGCGAGTACCTCAGTGGGAGCAACGCGGAGGTCCAATCGCAAGCGGAAATACACACGCAAGGATTTCCCGGCCGAGGCACCGTGTCCGTATCATAGACCGGCACCGCCGCCCCCCGCAGCACGGGCTCCAGAACCGATAGAGACACCTACCGTTGTGCATGATTCAGCCAGTAGCCTAACAGACATGGCCCAAATGGGTAAGGCAATGGACCAAATGATGGGGCTGATGGTACTTTTTCAAAAACGTTTAGATGATGTGGTGGCGGTTCAACAAGTATTGCCACCTGTCCCTGCACAACAAGTATTGCCACCTGCGCCTGCACCTGCGGTCTCAGCATCAGTGCTGCAAGTGTGGGCCCAGCAGGGGGCTCTGACTGCTCCGGCCCAAGGGCCTGGGCTTACTACAGTCAGTTTGCCGGTCCCCACAGCTGCCGTCACAGCAGCACCAGCGACAGGGCCGCCTGCCCTCCCTAGCATCATGTTGGCCCCCACAGCAACAGCAGTTACAGGGTCGGCGGCCCCCCTAGCGTCATGTCGCCCCCCCATAATATTCCTTCTACTGGCCTTTCTGTGGCCACGGGGTCTGCACCCGCCCTGCCCAGTGCAGTAGTATGTGCGACAACACCATCCACGAGTGGGGAGGCAGTCGCGGGCAGTTCAGCGGAAGGGGTACGGCCCAGCCCAGCTGCAGCGGTCCCGGTTCAGGTTAAGTTGCTACAACCAGCAGAGGGAGGGTTACCTAGACCAGCAGTCACCCAGGCCCCATTGGCCTCAGGCCGCTGTTCACTGGCATGGCAGGTACCCCAAGCGGCCAAGGAAGGTATATGGAGAAGGGAGTATATTGACATTTTGACTTTATTGATGCATAGCACCGCAGGAGCAGACACCAGAAAGATGGGGGGGGAAGAGGATGAGAAGAAGGTCAGGTACCAGCGATGGCCCGAGAAAACGATAGAGAATTGGACTGAGGCTTTTAACATCCTAGCAGCGGTAATAGTGCAGAAGGACCCGGCCCAGAGCGAGGCGCTGATGGAGTACGCTAACACCATCCAGCAAGAGGCGAGAGAGTCAGGAGGGATGGGATGGTTTTTGTATGATCAGGATTTCAGGAAGACAATGGCTGTTTGCCCCGAGTTAGGTTGGGATCAGAAGGAAATCCAACTCTGGATCAAGCACATGTGCAGAACAGTCAGCGAAAAGAAAGACATACCATACAAGGCGCAGGGTGAGTCAGACAACAGGAGATGGGAGCAGTTCCCTAGGCGTCCTTTCAAGCAGTCCTTTCGGGGGGGCAGGGGTAGGGGCCATAAGTTTGGACCGAGACGATTCAATTCAGGGACCTGTAGATTGTTTAACGGGGGGCATGCACCTGGGGAAGAGCGTGCAAGTTCGCCCATAGTTGTAGCAAATGTGGTGCTCAACATGCAGCCATCACCTGCACCACCAGCCAAAGTTTGCCTCCCGCTCAAGCCCAGAGAACAGACGGGGCACGCCAGTAGGGGTTTTAGTGGAGGACGGACCGCAAGTACAACAGATTTCAGTGCCCCACCGATTCCGGCTAGGCAGAGCCTGCCTCAGGGAGCCAGCAAGGGCCCCTCACCTATTGTGCTGCAGAATTTTCTTCTATTAGTCAGGTTGTATCCGCACTTGAAGGAGAGAGCGCTCCTGTCTGAGGGTTTTGTAGATGGTTTCAAGATACCATACAGGGGACCTCTGGGTTGCAGGGATGCGTTGAACCTCAAATCAGCGAGAGAACTCCCGCTAGTGGTCAGTGAGAAAATCAAGAAGGAGGTGGCCTTGGGGAGGGTCGCGGGTCCCTTTGCAGCCCCACCCCTTGAACACTTCTTAGTTTCACCTTTGGGAGTAGTGCCTAAAAAGCAGCCAGGAGCATATCGCTTGATACACCATCTATCCTACCCGGAGGGCAACTCTGTTAATCATTGGCTGGACGAAGGGGCCTGTTCTGTGTCTTATTGTTCACTGGACATGGCTATAGACATGATAAGGAGGACCGGGAAGGGGGCGTGGTTGGCCAAGGCCGACATTGTATCAGCGATCCGCCTCCTACCTGTTCATCCAGCGAGTCAACACCTGCTAGGTTTTAAGTGGGATGGCGCATATTTCTTTGATCGCTGCATGCCAATGGGTTGTGCCTTCTCATGTGCCTATTTCGAGGCCTTCAGTTCCTTCCTTCAGTGGGTTCTGACCACCAAACATGGCGTCTCTCAAGTGACACATTACCTGGATGATTTCCTCTTTTTCGGCAGGGTAGGGACCCAGGAGTGCGCAGAAGGTTTGCGTGCATTCGAAAGAATGGCAGCTGATATGGGGGTGCCCCTTGCCCCTGACAAGACAGAAGGTCCGGCACAGATACTGACTTTTTTGGGCATAGAACTGGACACCATCAGAGATGAATCCAGGCTCCCGGCTGACAAAGTTAGCGATTTGAGGCAGGACATTAGGTCATTGATTGGCAAGGATAAGGATACCTTAGAGGTAGTACAGAGTCTGTTAGGCAAGCTGAACTTTGCAGCGCGAGTCATACCGGCCGGCAAGGTTTTTTCCCGAAGGTTAGCGAAGGCTACAGCAAACATAGGTAGGAAACACCACCTGGTGCGCCTCGGTCCTGGTTTGAGAGCGGATCTGAAAATGTGGGCTGAATTTTTAGAGAACTTCAATGGTACAGTCATTTGGAGGGCACCATGGGAAAGCAGCCAGGAATTTTGCTTGTTTTCAGATGCATCTGGTAGGGAAGGTTTTGGTGTTATCTTTGGTGAAGAGTGGTGTGCGATGAGCTGGCCCAATGCGTGGCGAAAGAAAGGTGTGACAGCAAATATAACAATCCTTGAACTTTTTCCCATAGTGGCGGCAGTGCATTTGTGGCCAGGCGGGCTTAGCAACAGAAAGGTAGTCTTTTGTTCAGATAACATGGCGGTAGTTCAGGCCATCAATGGGCTATCAGCCACTTGTCCCTTGGTTCTGAGTTTGCTCAGGGAATTAGTGAGGGCAGGTCTGCGGAATAACACTGAGTTTAGGGCAAGACATATTGAGGGTGTTAAGAATGTGGCAGCTGACGCTCTCTCTCGCTTTCAGTGGCTCCGTTTCCGAGAGGCCTGGCCGCGGGCGAGGGCGGCGATGACACCATTCCCGGCACCGCTGTGGCGACTCCTTCGGTGGGGGAACGATTGAAGAGGATGGGCCAGCGATCCCTGGCACAGGCCACCCGGAGAAGATACGCAGCACAACTCATGACTTTCAGAGCAGTGATAGTGTCCCTAGGAGCAACAGCTGAGGGTCTACAAGAGCAGGTCGAGACTTTTGTAGTATGGGCCAGGGAGAATGGCAGGACACATTCATGGGTGTGCGGCCACTTGGCAGCCTTAAAGCACGACACCAGACTTAACAGGGGGGACAACCCCACTTGTTCCTTCAGGGTAAGGGCGGCACTCAAGGGGTGGGCGTGGGAATAGACAAGGCCAGCCGACAAGAGAGCTGCGATTGAATTCCCTGCACTGCAGCGCATGATAGATGCCCTGCCAACGGTCACCAGTTCCCCATTTGAAGCCCAGCTTTTCTCAACAGCCTTCTGCCTGGCGTTCTTTGGTGCCTTTATGGTGAGCGAGTTAGTGGCTAAAGCCAAGACGGATAGATCTGGTGCAGCGTTGGATATGCTGGACGTCTGTGCCAGAGACACCCTGGTGCTCTACACCAGCAAATCCAAGACTGATCAGTCCGGGAGGGGCTCAACGATAGTGCTCCAAGCGCTGGGGGATCCCAGATACTGCCCGGTTGCTACGGTCAGGGAATATTTGAAGATCAGGCCACTCTTAGCTGGGCACTTCTTCATGCATGCTGATAGGTCACCACTAACCAGGTTCCAGCTGGAGCGCATTATGGGGGCAGCCCTGGCCAAAGCTGGGCTCTCAGGGGCGGGTCAGAAATTCTCAAGTCACTCCTTTAGGATTGGGGCGGCCACGGCAGCATTCAAGGCAGGAATGGGGGTTGATGGAGTCAAGAGAGTAGGACGCTGGTCATCCACACCTGTTTCCAGCGTTACATTCGTCCTTAGGAATGGCAGCAGTAGAGGGTGGGAGTTCTGGATGTTTCCCAAGATGTGCACGACTTGTAATTATGCCGGTTGAGCCCTGCCATGCCTTCCTTGAGCAGCAGTGCATATCATTCAGCCACGCTTTTTTGCAGTGAACTTTGTGTAGTGCAAACCAATTAACTGTGTGTTCGTTTACAAATTTTCAGTAAACGGTGTGTAGTGTGAACTATTAAACCACGTGTGATGACAGTACGGCGTTCTTCTTCCCTTTATTTGAACGTAATTTGTTCTCTATACAGCTGATTGTTGCGTGTGGGTGATGGGACATTCATATGTTGCCAGATTGGAGCGTTGGGCAGCACTCAAGAAGTGGACCCGGGCTTTCGTACAAACGCAGATCGTATGGTTGGGCCTTCCGGGAATGAAATGGGGTAACTTGAGGTCCAAGCTTGAGCAGCACATTGCACTTAGGGGCGGTCCCCCCAATGTCCTCATCATCCACTTGGGAGGGAATGACCTAGTCACTCTTGGGAGAAGGGCCCTGATTCAGGTCATGCAGAGGGACTTAGTAGCAGTGAGCAACAGTTTAGGAGCTGCTGAGCTGCTGTGGTCAGAAATTGTCTCCCGCAGAGAATGGAGGGAAGCTAGATCTCCAGCAGCGATAGAACATTCCCGCAGGAGGGTCAACAGATCCATGCAGAAGTTCATGGAAAGGAGAGGCCTGGGTTTCATTAGGCATGCCCTCATACAAGAAAGGACCGAAGGGTACTTCGAGAGAGATGGGGTGCACTTATCTGGTTTGAGGATGGACATGTTCCTCCTAGATATACAAGAGGCACTAACAGCAGCAGGTTGTAAGTAGCGGAGTGGGTGGGGGGCTCTGTCATCGACGGGGGCCTCCCCCAGAGCTGTGGCGGAGTACAGGGTGATCTGGAGGCAGATGGGTACAGTAAGGGTACCTCTGCGGCAGAATGGTACAGTAAGGGTACCTCTGTGTCACAATTTAGGCCCTTGTTATGGGAACTGCATCTCCCAGAGTGCCTGGTGATTAGTCTGTTGTTTGTGTTTGCTGTTTGTCCTATCTTTTGCTATATCCTTCTTTCACCCCTTGCTTCCGGTGCTTGTCACTTGTGAGCCTATCTGCCCTGAATCTGAGCGCTTGGTTAGCCTTACGGGGCTTATGGTATTTTCCTTGTGAATGTTTAATTGCTCGGAGTAAGCGTAGACCGAGCATCGCCGTGCTGAAGACTTTTCCGCTTTACGGCTCGTTTATGCCCTTTGACCCTGGGAGCCGTGCTGAAAGAAGGAGCCGCGCTGTTCGCGCTAAGGGTGAGAGAAGACGCCTGCTGCCTTCGCTATAAAGTGAGCACCGTTTGGCATAAAGTATACACAGTCAGAGTGAAGGGACAATGATATTACCCGTGCCTCCTCCAGCATAAGAAAGAGAGGTGGGCGCCTGTAATAGTTTTCTGTCCTGGAGCACCGTGACTTTACTTTCTCGATCCCCGCTCCTATGTTTTGTGCTAGATAAATGTTTGGCTCAGTTTGAGTTAGTCACGCGACCCCCAGCATTACTCTCCTGTGGATTGGGAAAGGCATGAACTTGCAAAAGCCTATTCGCCACGGAGAATCGGAACAGGTTTCTTGAAGGTGAAGAGACTTCATTGAGAGAGCACATAGAGACTTCATTGAGAGAGCACATTAGCTTCATAGATGTGCATTGAGACTTTGGCCCACATGCATCAAGCATTTTTGTATTCGCAAACGGTGCGATTCCTTAAAATCGGCCGTTTGCGAATGCAAAAGTGCTTTTTGGGATGCATGAAGCAATTTTAGAATTCGTAACATGTGTGCGAATTCTAAAATTGCGGGTGCTTTTAAGAAGTCGCAGATGTGCGATTTCTTAAAAGCAATGCATCATTTTTTTAAAAAGTGAAAATTCGCAAATAGGGTGCCAAATTTACCGAGTGGTTGAACCACTCGGTAAATTTGGAAAAAGTGTGTAAAATGTGTAAAATGTTTTTTTTTCAACATTCATGTTACGGACACACATGTCTTTAGGACATGTGTGTGTGCAACATGATGCGAAAAATACATTTCAGGGGTGCATGGGGGGGTCCTTTGGACCCCCCCCTGCACCCATGAAATTTTCTAAGTGCCACTCGCAATTTCCATTGACTCCTATGGGCCTTTTGGCCCATAGGAATCAATGGGAATTGCGAAAATTAAGTTAAGAAATCGGTATTTCTTTGGGATTCGGTAAAAATTGCGATTTTTACCGAATCCCAAAAGAATACCGAAAATATTGATGCATATCATTTTGCATTTCTTAATTTGCGATTCCTTATTTTTCGCAAATTAAGAAATGCAAAAAGACACAATGATGCATGTGGGCCTAAGATTATTGCTTTCTCTCTGGAGTTGTCGCTCTTTCGAACTTTGATTTCTTTTTTCTTATTTTTCTTGGATATTTGCTTCTTGGATGTTTGTGGCAGCCCAGATAAGTGAGTACTTATCTTCTCTTTATACCTCTACTGCTTATGGTTCTAAGAAGGGGGAGGGGGTTAATATTTACAAGTGTCTTCTTGTGTATTCATGCAGACTCAGCAAGCAGACTTAAAGAGGGACCTCTAACCTGCCTTCGCCTGCTGTAGATGATTTCTGGCTGCCATCCTGTTATATTTTATTTCTCCATTTTTTCCCCTTCCCTGGGGGAGGTCTTCCTAGAAGAGTGTTGTATTTACGACTCGCCTGGGGGGCCGCTCCTAGGGAGGAAGGAATTACGCTACGACATCGCTCCTGCTGCATCTGACTCTTAAGGTTAGTCATACTGCCTGGTTTGTGACACTCTGCATGGCACAGTAAGGGTGTCAGAGCCAAGGACCAGGAGCCGCAGGAAGTTCCTGGAAACCGCGACGGTGCCCCGTTAGTCCTTCGGGCGGGCGGGGGGCCTGAACCGACCGGGGGTGTGCTACATCGCTCCGCCCTGACAGGGGGGGCGGGAGTATAACGAAGATGGCATTGTGCTGCACCGTCAGAGCATCAACTCACCGTGCAAGACGGCTCTTTGGGCATGCGGGTCAGCGAGGGGCTGCCTGCTTTGGATCGCCTGTAAGATGACCCACCTAAACGTCATACTTTTTTGTGAAGAAGTACATCCCAAGAGCAAGGTAGATAAAAGGTTGAACTTTATTCAAATCTCAGGAAGAAAAGGATCTCATCCACAGGATACACAGGCTGGCAGCAACTGACTGTCCCAGCATCATTTAGAATCTTTTCATGACTACATCATACATTCTAAGAATAACATTCTTAACTACTAACAACACATCAAAGAAGGATACCACACATCTTCCCCTGAAACATAAACATTAGTTACTTTAAAACAAAGTCACAAAGAGCTGCAGGAACATGGGTTCGACGTGTGCTTCTCCTGACAGAAACGTCAGGTTCGACGTTTCCCTTTTTATTAACTGACTTGCTGTTTGATAAAGAGTTACCAGCAGGAACATCACCACTAACCTTTGAGGGAGTATCTGAACAAGAAGCAACCCGATTCAGATTCCAAACCCTCCCATCATTTAGCTTAACAGCATTGCGAAATACTTTAGAAACATAAAAGGGAAAAGAGTATTTCGGTCCCGAGGATCTAAGTGGAAGACGTATCCTCACCCGATCCTCTACACATACATTGGAACGAGCAACCGCATGTCTGCAATCAAAGTTCTCCTTCCTCAACTTGGATTTTTTCTCCTGTCTCAATGAACTTAAGCCCCTGTTGTGATTCACTGTTTCCACACCTAAATTCCTCATCCAAGTTTGAAATATCGGGGTGTTTGGAGTGCGACCACGAAAGAGTTCGAAAGGAATCTCCCCCGTGGTGGAATGCGGCGTAATTCTATATACCGCAACTCTATCCATCACATTGTCCTTCCAATCCGAACCCTGATCCTTAGAAATCTGAATAGACTCCTTAAGCACACGGTTGAACCTCTCCACCATACCGTTACTTTCTGGATGATAAAGAGAACAACGCTTATGTTTGATACCTTTGTTCATTAAGAAGGCTTCCATCTCTTTTGATACCAGCTGTACGCCATTGTCAGTAAGAATCGTCTCTGGGAAACCTTCCCTAGCAAAAATATCACTCAAAAACTTGACCACATCTTTGGTCTCAATATTTTTGGTGATTTTTATCTCAGGCCAACGTGAGAACATGTCAATCAGAACTAACACATACCTCTGACCAGCCACAGAAGAAATCGGACCTAGGATGTCCATAGCTACATCCTGCCAACACTGTACGGGTACCTCCCTGATGACCATTGGTTGCGTCCTCGTCTTGCAAACTTTATCAGAAGAACAACATTCAACGCAATCACGAATCAATCGTTCCACAAAAATATCTATACCTGGCCACCAGAAATGTAAACGTATTCTCTCTTTAGTTTTTGATATGCCTTGGTGACCCTGGTGAGCTAAAAGGAGAATTCTTTCCCTCATCAGAGAAGGTGGGACTAGTCTAGTGCCTCTCCATAACAAGCCATCCTTTAAAGATAACTCGTCCCTAACGTTCCAGTACCTTTTGGCAGCAACGCTCAAACTCTTAAGACAAATCCATCCTTTAGTCACCAAATCACCAACTTCTTGCAATTCAGAATCTGTACCCATGGCATCTCTCCAATCACTCTCCTGAACGATTCCTTCTATAATCTCACATACCTTAAATTCATCTTCCTCCCATGAATCCTCTAAGGATAAAGAAGTTTGATCATTCTGTTCCACAACTAATCTCGATAGGCAGTCAGCAACTTTATTATTCACCCCTGGTAAGTACCTCACGTCGAATTCAAAGTCTTGAAGTGCAATAACCCATTTGCAAATACGTGAAGAAACAGCATCCAGACCTTTTTTGTGAAAGATTTCCTTCAACAGTTTATGGTCAGTGTGAACCACGAACGAATTACCCCAGAGAAACTTCTTCAACTTCCTAATTGCCCAATAAATACAAAGAGCCTCTTTTTCAAGTACGATAACTCAGGGCCCACTAAAGATCTAGACAGAAACAAGATAGTGATCTCCTTCCCATCCTTCATCTGCTTGAGCACAGCTCCTAGGCCTCTAGAACTAGCATCAGTGACCAAAATTGAATCATTAGTTACATCAAAACTTTGCAAGGAAGGAGCTAGACTTAAATCACGCTTAACACTTTCATACTCCTTCTGGCACACCTGAGACCAGGAAAATTTTATTCCCTTTTTTAATAGCTCTCTCATGTTAGATGTCTTGTTAGCAAAATGGGGCACGAACTTGTTATAATATTCCGCCATACCCAAAAAGGTAACTAATTCCTCCCTAGACTTTGGCGTAGGTAAACTGTGTATGGTCTTCACTAATTTGTCCTTCGGTTTCACACCGTCAGGAGTCAAGCGGTGACCTAAATAGTCAATCTCAGTCAAGTTAAATCTGCACTTATTTCCCCGCAAAGTCAATCCTCTGTTCTCAAAACGTTCCAGAACAGATTTAACTCTAAAATCATGTTCACTTTGTGATGAACCAAAAACAAGTACGTCATCTTGATAAATTTTGACTCCAGTAATACCCCTCAAAACATCTTCCATCACTCTCTGAAAGACCGAGGCTGCAGAGACTAGGCCAAAAGGTAGACGAGTAAACTTATAAGTGCCAAAGGGCGTGATAAAGGTTGTGAGACCCATGGAAATGTCACTAATCTTGACTTGATGGTATGCAGCCCTAAGGTCCAGTGTGGAAAACAAGCAAGCATCCCCAAGTTGAGTTAACATAGTATTGATATTGGGAAGAGGGTATCTATCTGCTACTACCTCTCTATTGAGACCCCTCAGGTCCACACAGAACCGGATTTCACCTGAGGGTTTGTGTGCTAAAACAACAGGCAAAACCCACTCACTTGCTTCAGATTTGACAATAATCCCATCACTCAAGAGTTTCTCCAATTCCTGTCGCATAGGTTCTTGCATAGCTAATGGAACATTACGTACTTTACATGCTACAGGAACTGCATTTCCTTTTAAAATAATATCATGAACGTACTCAGAAAGACAACCTAACTTGTCACTAAAAACATTTTTAAATTGACATCGCCAGTCAGGATGAGAAACATCATTTGTATGCAAATCAGTGCCTTTTTCCACACTTACAACGTTACAGTTAGTTGGACAAAGGGACATATCATTCGAAGCACCATCAACCCCTCCGGAGTGCGGTACTATGTCCCTTAGAACAATACAGGGGTTCTCACCAGGAACCAAGGCTACATGTAAGTCTGCCTGATGGAACCAACTCAGAATGCTGTCGCCCCTGCAGGAGATGTAAATTTTTCCCGCAGCAAGTCGTCCCTTGTAATCAATTTGACAATTGAAATAACCAACAATCTTAATAGGTTTCCTCCCATAGGCTAGTGGTCTTATGTCGGGCTTAAACACTTTTACTTTTCCAAAAAGCTTTTCTTCAAAGAATGCTTCGGGTATTAGAGTGATTTTTGCCCCAGAATCAAATAACATTTTGACTTCGCAATCGTCAATGCGTACAATGTCAACAGCACCTTTACATTTTTTTTTTTTCAGATAAGGAAATTTCACAACAAAGGACATCATCTGAATCACAATTGGAGTCTTCATCAAACAAGGAAATTTCCCCACAATGTAAATCATCTGAATCAGAATTTGAGTCTTCTTCTATCATCACTTCTTTTACTTGTTTTCTTTTTTTATTGGTTTGGGACCTGCAAGGCTTCGAAAAGTGCCCAACCTTCCCGCAATTATTGCATTTGGAAGATAAAGCCGGGCAGGACCTATCATTGGCCAGATGATCAGAGGCATTACAACGGAAGCATTTTAGTTTGGAATTTGCAGGGGGCTTATAAGATTTAAGAGAAGAAGAAGTGGAGCTGGATATTTTCCTAATGTTTCTAGTCGTAGCTTTCTGATCCATCTTTCCCAGGGACTTACTTTTACTAATAATAAGAACTTTTTCTTCAGACTTCTCTTTCTCCTTCTTTAAAACCTTTACGCATGCATCAGAATGTTCTAGTCTTTTGGCTATCGCAATGACTTCATCCAAGTTAGGATCATCTTTTTGCCACAACTCATCCTTAATTTTTTCTAAACAACATCCTAACATAAATTGATCACGTATTCTTTCTTCTAAAGTACCTTCAAATTTACAAGTGGCAGCCAATTTGCGCAAGGCAGTGACATAAGTCTCTATAGACTCTTCATCTTTCTGTTTACGCCTGCCAAAGTGGTACCTTTCTAAAATTGTACTCACCTTTGGCAAGTAATGTTTATCAAGCTTTTTAATGTTAACTTCAAACTCATTCAAGTTATTTGCCTCCTCGGTAGTCAAGTCAGGCAAATGTTCGAATACTTCTTGCCCTTCGGAACCTAAGCAGTGCATTAGAAGTGCAGACTTCCTTTCTGCTGAAAGAGAAGTGCCACAAACCCTCGCATAATTCATAAAAACTTTTTTCCATTTTGACCAGCGAATGGGAGGATCTCCTGGTTTTGATAAGAAAAAGGGAGCAGCAGTAACGTTTTGCATGACTCACTGGTAAAATAGAAAAGAACTGAGTTGAAATATAATCAAGCAATTAAGAGGTATGAGGATAGTACTAATGAATCTGTAAGGAAAGAATTAAATGACATGGGCTATCAGCACATAAGAAAACTTGTCATGAAATTATGCTAAAAGAAAACAAAACCTTATCATCAATACCAGATCAGTGTAAAACCTGTGAAGAAAATGATTAGGGAAGAACAATATAAGTGTACAAGTGTATTGCAATATAGCTGAGAGTGACAGCATAGAAAAGTAAAATCAAGCACACTAGAAAGCTGAGTATGTCAGCGTAGGAAAGTATTTGAAATCATACACACTAGAAAGCTGAGTGTGTCAGCGTAGGAAAGTACCTGAAATTATACACACTACAGAAGCTGAGTGTGTCAGCGTAGGAAATCAGAAAAAAAAAATGTGTGCAGCCTGCGTTTAAATTTTCTTCTTCTCTGACGAACGAAGGGTAGCGCCGCGATGAATCACAGCTCCTCGTCGTGGCGTTGTAGAGGGAGAGAGAGAGAGAGACGCCGCCGTGAAGGACAGTTCCGTCGAGACGTTGTTAAGGAAGCTGATGGTCGTTAAGAAGTGCGGCCACGTCAGCGTAGGACGCGCATGAAGCGTCATTGTCAGGGAAGCTGAAGTTGTCAAGATGTCTGCTCACGCTGAAGGATGACGTGCGTGAAGCGCAGCGTCAGAGATAACGGGCTTAGAGCGCGGCTTGGAGCGCGCGGTTTGGAGACAGGTAAATATTGTTTACATCCAAATAACGAGGCGTTGTTTACATCCAAACCATGCGCATAGTAGCCACACGGTCCAATTCAACCATATAGTGCTCAAAGTAAACGAAGAATCACCTTGCCATTAAAAAGCCAATAACGTTGTAATCTCGGCAGGCAGTGACTAGAAATCAAAATGTTCCTTAAGGTGAAACTTTAGTCACAAAGGTTGTGAAAGCTTCCAAAGTTAGTAAAAGAGGTAGATTCTGTTATAAACACGTGAGAAAGGAAAGCAGGCAGATTTTCCTTTTTAAACACGTGAGAAATGAGCACATGAGAAAAGAGTAGAAGTCTTCAAGCCTCAAGAGGAAATGTAAAAGCAGGGAAAATGAATGAAATTAAATATTTCTCTTTAGGTTGTAGGAGCTCAACAAGAGGAGAAATTTATAGTAAAAGTACCTTGAGTTGTTGAGGTTTAACGTGGAAGGTGAGGCTTGGTGTTGAGATCCTTTGAGAGTTTCCTCTTTCCTTTTTAAAAAAAAATTAGTTCTTCTTTTTAAATGGATGTTAGATGTTGGAAGAAGTCTTCATCCCGTCCTCGTCGCCAATGTGAAGAAGTACATCCCAAGAGCAAGGTAGATAAAAGGTTGAACTTTATTCAAATCTCAGGAAGAAAAGGATTTCATCCACAGGATACACAGGCTGGCAGCAACTGACTGTCCCAGCATCATTTAGAATCTTTTCATGACTACATCATACATTCTAAGAATAACATTCTTAACTACTAACAACACATCAAAGAAGGATACCACAGTGTTGTATGAAAATAAACCTGCAACAATTCTTTCCCACAACCACGTGTCATGAGTATCATTTGGGGGGAAGTGGGCGGTGAGTGGTCAGGCGGGAGCGGATGACGGTGTGGGCACTATGGAATAAAAGCATTTACATTCCTGGGCCTTAACACCCGCTAGAGCTGTTGAGCCTGTTTCGACTGTGTTAGAGAAGCATTACCCTCAAGGGAATGCTGACACTTTCAGCACTTATCCAGAGATTCTTATGTGCTGGAAGAACTCAGCAGTTTCTGCCAGCTCTCGATATACACAATGTGTGCATTTAGCTACAGTAAGCCTGCTCTCCGCCTTGCATCAGCACTCGTGCACATGGTTCTGAGCACATGATCTTCTGTGGTGGAAGACAGATAACAGAAGTATATTAACAATAAAATGTTTAAGCCCTGTATACATTACATGACAAGAAAATAAGCAAATGAAAAGCTCTATTCACATTACTTCGTGGTAGAGATAGTCCGGCTACAAAAAACGTAATCTAGGAAGGGGACATGCAGCAGTAAGTATTCTTTACTGCTTGATTAAGTAAAATCATTAAAATATACATAATTAAAAAATGTATAAGCCAAAAAAACAACAAGGGCTAATGGGGGCTGACGAGTAGATTCCGAATATAAGAGCGGTTGAAGCTAAAAGACGGTAAACCATGAGAAAGAAAAAAATAGCAATCCAATCCAAAACGTACAGTGCTGGTGCATAAAGTGTAGGCAGTCTTGAAAATCGTGATATTCCCACGTTTTGGGTTTTTCTACCAAGCTAAAATGCTTCAAGGTGGACTCATTCTGTCAATGAAGTGCAGGCGCAATTAGAACAGGAAATGAGAGTCCATGATGGCTTAAGAGGGGCTCACGGGCAGGCTCCATCTATGCGGATAAATTCCACTGTTAAACAGTAACCCCTTAAGTTGGAAAAGTAGCCATCCCAGCAAACAAAAAGTGCAAATGCGAGTAATAGAGTCGTGATCATCCCATGTTATGGGGTTCCTAAACTAAAGTGCTTAGAATTGGGCTTAAAAGATATGCAAGGGCAATAGGTCTAGGTGGGCCAAACCCACCTATCAAGCACCCCGCTGAGCGTCTTCCAACTGCTTGCCTCTGATATAACGAGCCCATAGGAGCCCCCTGAGCCCATGAATAGTAAAAACTTCACAAAGTACGTGTGTGTGTGTGTGTATATATATATATATATATATATATATATATATATATATATATATATATTTTTTTTATATATCCAAAAAACATCTCCTCCAAGGAAAAGAATGATATATACACACATACACACACTTGTGCACAGTAGGATTTTACCAGTTGGTTTTAACACTTGTTTATATATATATATATATATATATAAGCAAGAAAGTCGACACTACCGTATTGTAAGGACGACAGCGGACCCAAATCTTCAGTGCTATTAATCTTTTATTGTGCAAATCCCCCGCACCGCCGCCATGACGCGTTTCGAGCCCTCTTGGCCCTTGATCACATATATATATATATTCAAGGAACTCCGTTTCTATATCCTGTATCCTCCAGAGAAACGAAAACGGACCCAAACAGGTAATTTGCGATCTTCTTTATTTTGCGTGCATCACAATGACCGCCATGACGCGTTTCGGGCCCTATGAGCCCTTGTTCACATAACGTTGTTATAGCAAGCCCCACCCATATAAAATGCAAGTGCAAGTCATCTGACCACCAGGCCTACGGACATGGAAAACAGACTTCCGCAGCATTTCAATATAATTCTTTAGACAGTTCTATGCAATTACTTTTTATACACTTGATTTCTAAATGGATGTAATTAAAAAAAAAACAAAGCCCCACAATTTATTAAAATTCATACATCTAGCAGCATCAATGATGGAGTACAAAATGTTAGCGTGTGCAACATATCGCAAATAAATGCACATCAATATAAATAATTGTTTAAAATGTGCAAATTCGCTTTAGAGTGTGCAAAATGACGCTATCTTTGTGCAAAACATGCTGAATCCTAGGTAATTTTAACATCAGGCTTACTCCCACAGAACCATTACGCCTGTGCAAGATTTTACCTAGTTGTGTCCTCCTTTCAATGAGGTGCTAATCGGTTCTTTTACTACTAATGTCGTTTGACCCCCAACAGTATACTTGTTCCATCTCAGCTGCTTACTATAGATTAGATGTATGCCCCTGTATTCATGGAGTCCTGGTTATATATTCACTGAAAAAACCATAGGTTTCACACCAGTTATAGTTAGGTGGAAATTTTACTCGCATAAAAGCATTGAAATTCCCACGTTATAGTTAGTTGGACTCACTATAACTTGCGCGTGCAACGCACTGCTGATGACGTCACATATTACATCACTCATTTTTTGTTTGAATATGTTTATTGTAGTTTGTCATAGTACAGAATACACATATGCAGTCATTGCGACTAAACGGTGCTGTTACATAAGACAGGAAGTCCCAGGCTTCGCGAATCACCACCCCCCCGTGGAGGTATGACAGCAAAGGGGCAACTTAACAGGAGTACGGGTAAACAGCATGACAGATTCATATAGCTCCAGCACATGCACGATATATTAACACCCAGTAGTGGCAGTGTCTAACGTTGATGCAAAGAACCCCTGTGCAGTAGCAGCATAGCCCAGTCTCATTCCATATAGCACCCAAGGCATACCATGACCGGAAAAGTAGGTCAGTTGTTTACATTACCAAGTAATTGCACATTCAAAATTGTAATCGAAAACTATCAACCATAAGGAACAATCCTAAACATATAGGAAACCATTAACCAGGCGGCGCTTAACTGTGATCGCGTGTGTGTGTGTGGAGCTTGGGATACTGAGAGGAGTGTGACTAAGTATGACGTAGTGACGGGAACATAGTGAGCTCGGTAGACGTCTTATGTATAGCAGGGCATGTGGGAAATGCCGCGGTGAGAGAGGGGGGGGAAGGGAGCAAGGGGGGAGGCAGCATAGGGGGAGGGGGGGGCGGGCGCGAGAGCAATGACAACAATGGTGCTGGAGAGCATGGGGAAGTCACTCACGCAATCCCATTCTGCAAACACACTTTCATATTACATCACTCATGACATAGTCAGTGACATCACTCATGACATCACTGATGACATCTTAAATGACATCACTGATGACAACATCCTTGTGACAAAGTGGCAGACCTCCTATCAGCATAAAATAACCTTTGGCACACACATTCAAAAATAGAAACTAACATTTTCTTAAAAAAGGAGAAACCAATACCAATTACAACAACTTATTAGGTAATTCCAACATCTACATACACATCCACTCATTCACCAACAGTTCTATATAGTCACTTATGCATGTACTTACTCATCATATGTACTCATACACCTATACATCCTGTTACACACTAATACTCATCCATATAGTTACTCACACACAAATTCACACATGCAAATAAACTATCAAAAAAACATTTACTTGATTATATTGCTATATACACACCACTACACATACTTCTACAGAAACGGAAACATATTTACTCTCTTAAACAATCAATTATAAAAACACATACTCACTAACCCACCCATACACACAATCATCCACCCATACAGTCTTGCACACATGCTGTCTTCAAAATACATACAAATAGTGAGTCACTCATTCATGCATCTGTGCTCTAAGTAATATCCCCCACCGAACCATACAGACACTGATACTGATACTCAAAAAAACAACTAATAATCCATATACACACTCATGTAGCTACTCACCAACCCATGCAGCCACTTATACACAAAGTGAGACACAGATATAGATATTTAAATATTTAAACATTACTCGCTAATATATGTATTCACTAAGATACATTTAATAAGTCAGTTAACCAATCAATTTTACACAAAAAAAATCCATTTAGACATTTATTTACCCATTTATTCTTCCATCAACCTTTAGATATACATATATAAAAAATATTTATTTTTCAGAAAGATACACATTAACTGGATGATGTCATCAGTGATGTCATTTGAGATGTCATCAGTGATGTCATGAGTGATGTCACTGACCATGTCATGAGTAATGTAATATGTGACGTCATCAGCAGTGCTTTGCACGCGCAAGTTATAGTGAGTCCAACTAACTATAACGTGGGAATTTCAATGGTTTTATGCGAGTAAAATTTCCACCTAACTATAACTGGTGTGAAACCTATGGTTTTTTCTGTGAATTTAATAGGTTTTTTAAATGCTAATTCCTAACTATAACGGGTGTGAAACCTATGGTTTTTTCAGTGAATATATATATATAACACGTTTTGGGACCCCCCTTTTATCTCGGCCCCCGCTTGACGGACCCCGCCGAAACTTTCAGGGAGGGAGCGAAGCGCGGCGAGGCAAAGTTAAGGAAAATTACAGGCAGATCCCTCATTCAGCGCCAAAGTTATTCCCAATAGAATGTTGCAGATTTCCTACGGAAAACGATCCTAACTGTAACTACCTACTGGCGATCGCCAGTAGGTAATGTATGTATATGTATATGTATGTATATATATATATATATATATATATATATATATATATATATATATATATATATATATATATATATATATATTATATTATATATATATATATTATTATATATTATTATATATATATATATATGTATGTGTATATATATATATATATATATATATATATATATATATTACCTACTGGCGATAGCCAGTAGGTATATATAGTTAGGATTGTTTTCCATAGGGAAATCGCAACATTCTATTGGGAATAACTTTGGCGCCGGTTGAGGAATCTTCCTGAAATTTTCCTTAACTTTGCCTCGCGGCGCTCTGGTCCTTCCCTGGAAGTTTGGGGGGGATCCGTCAAGCGGGGGCCGAGATAAAAGGGGGTCCCAAAACGTGTTTTCCCCATGTTAATTTCCATAGGGCGGTTGGACTCACTTTTAGCCCGAACGGCTGAATGGTTTTCCACCAAACTTGGCAAAATTGTAGGGACTGGTAGCCCGGTGTGCCTTTGCTATGTCTCAAGATATATGCTCCAGTGGTTTTTACGAAAATTAACTTTGAAAAAATATATATTGGGCTACATTGGGCTATATATATGTTAGAGCCCAAATGTAGCCCAATGTAGCCCAATGTAGCCCAAAGATGGCCACCAGAGACAAAAAAAAACAAATGTAGCCCAAATATCAGCCAGATGTAGCCCAACTATAGCCCAATGACAGAATGTCCCAGAGTGTTCTAAAGAACAACTAGAGCGCTAACAGTCTTACTTATGACAAAAGTATGGCACACCTAAATTCACTTAAAAAAACATAGGTTTCAGGCCTTATATAGTTAGGAATTAGGCACAAGAAAGCAGAAAAACAAACGTGTAGAACACAAAAAGGGGGCAGGGTAGAAACACCCTGACCCCTTAGGGCTGCTCAGGTGGTCCCACTAGGATATTAATATATTTAAACGTTATCCGCTAATAGAATTTCATTTAAAAAACCTTTGAAATTCACTGAAAAAACCATAGGTTTCAGGCCTTATATAGTTAGGAATTAGCATTTAAAAAACCTTTGCAATTCACTGAAAAAACCATAGGTTTCAGGCCTTATGTAGTTAGGAATTAGCATTTAAAAAACCTTGCGAATTCACTGAAAAAACCATAGGTTTCAGGCCTTATATAGTTAGGAATTAGCATTTAAAAAACCTTGCGAATTCACTGAAAAAACCATAGGTTTCAGGCCTTATATAGTTAGGAATTAGCATTTAAAAAAACCTTTGAAATTCACTGAAAAAACCATAGGTTTCAGGAGTTATATAGTTAGGAATTAGCTTTTAAAAAACCTTTGAAATTCACTCAAAAAACTATAAGTTTTAGTGGTGTTATAGTTAGCTGGACATTTTACTCATACAAAACCATTGAAATTGCTCCTATATAGTTAGTTGTACTAACTATATTTCGCGCACCCGCAATCCACTGCTGATGATGTCACATATTAGATCATTCATGACATGGTCAGTGACATCACTGATGACATCTCAAATGACATCACTGATGACATCACTGATGACATCATCCACGTGACAATCACATACACCTTTTCATACACTATTACAACTTTTCATCACTCTTTGTAAAATACAGAGTATCATATTTAAATCCATTGTCACAGCAATACAAGTATCTAAAAATCCATTCAGTGATTCATAGATGTATACACACATCTAATCACTTACCTATGGATTCACTCATACATGCTGTCAATGAACAATAGAACACTATCAAAAATACTTATAAATCTATATCGACATTAAACAACAGCACGTATCCTATTCACATATGAAGTCATCCTACTCACTTATGCAAACCATGGATCATACTTACATATTTACTTAGCAAAACACTTATACAAACACCACTTCTTCTATTCATTTAGATAGTAAGTCATACTTAGTGAATTATAAAATCATTATTACAAGTATACAGTTATCCATACAGTCACTCACACAATCATTGTGTCTTATGTATACTGATTTATATACAACTGACACATACACTGCCTTTTATTTTTCTATTTTGTTGGACATGTACCATTGAGAAATATATTTGCTCATCACCACACCCATAAAGAGATTCACTCACCCAAACAACTGTTAGAACATGTAGTTTTAACTTCATATATCTACTGAATCAACTATTCACACATCTTTGGACAGTCACACCCCCCCCCACCGAACCACACACACTTTCACACTCCCATACAAAAACTGAGTTAACTAATCAATAACTAATATAGACTTTCACATAGCTAGTAACCAACTGTAGAATCAGTTTACACAACAACTGACAAAGTGATACAGATATTCACACAGTTTAGTCACTATCCACTATATTTAGTGAGACAATATAAATTGGTCAAGTAAACAGTCAATTACACTGCTGCTAAATCCTCCATCCAAATATTTATTTATATATATCCACTTATTCTTCAATGCAAATTGCTATATATATATAATGCATATTTAAATAACGAAGCAAACCACATTCACTGGATGATGTCATCAGTGATGTCATCAGTGATGTCATTTGAGATGTCATCAGTGATTTCACTGACCATGTCATAAATGATCTAATATGTGACATCATCAGCAGTGGATTGCGGGTGCGCGAAATATAGTTAGTACAACTAACTATATAGGAGCAATTTCAATGGTTTTGTATGAGTAAAATGTCCAGCTAACTCTGATAAAATCCCACTGTGCACAAGTTGATGGCAAATAGACAGACCGAACTGAATCATAAACTGCTGATGCATGTTTGATGGACAACAAAGCTTCTGGCGCCAAGCTGCTTCCAGTGGAAGCCCTACCACCCCTACCTCCGGCTTAATGATATCAATGCTCTTCCAACTGTTTAGATACTTGGGTAATGAACCTCACTGACTTATAAGACTATTGTACTGGGTTCCCACTTAGAAGTGAAATCACTGCTCAGCGGCATGACCTGACTTGGAGGATTCTTAAAGCTGGCCACTAGGAAATTTTACCTTTGGGGCAGACACAAAGCAGATGAAGCAGACTTTCCTGTTTGTATCCGGATAGGTGAAAATCGATGTTGGACGAATTCTGCTTCCAGGAGGAGACCAAGGGGCATATTAGCAACAACTTGCGAAATTATTGCAAACTGTGCGAGCGCGATTTTTTTTAATCGCCTCCTGTCGCTGGATTTTATCACAGTGATAACGCAGTATTTCCAACGTTTATCTCCACAGCGATAAAAAAATCCAGCGATAGCAGCGAATCCCATCTTTAACGTGAGATTTACAGCGATAAAAATCCTATCGCTAAGGAAAATCTAGCTAATAGGCAGGTGGGGACTTAGCCGTAGAATCCACCTCCCATTGACTATTATGGCTAAGTCAGGTTTTTACCAGGTGTACAATCCTGGCGCTAATCGCGGTTAGCGCGCGGTTTTTTATAGCGTCACAGGTATTGCTAATAGGCGATAGCTGTGTTAGCGAATGCTTTCAGTCGCTACCAGTTTGGGTACGCCCACTTTGCATGTCATTAGCGATAAATATCGCTGACATGCAAAGCGGGCCCAAACCGGTCGCTATCGCCTGGAAGCTGTCGCTAACTGCTGTTAGCGACAGCTTGATAATTGGGCGAAAAATAAATTGCCGCCTTATCAGCAAAAAGTGCCGATAAAGCGGCGATCTGACCCTTGCTAACATGCCCCCAAGTCCTTTGATGGAAAGATGCCAAGACGAATGAGAAACAGGGCTTGTTTCATGGCTGCATAAAGATGAGTGGTCAGGAATGTTTGTGGGCCACAGATGGCAAAACTGCCCACGCATGATGTTTGTGGTAAATTCTGCCTTATGCTTGGCTGCCCTGTTGGCGACCCACTTAAAGGCTGCATATTCCATGGGTGAATCCCAGGCATCCTCTAGCATCAAAGCTGTTTTTAAATTTCCTGCCAACACGTGTGCCAGTGTATCGGGCTGGGCGGATCTCAGCCTCCAACATAATTGTACTAAGGTCCCATTCCTTACTGGACCATGGTGGAGGAGGCCAAGCTCTAGTCTGACTTGGACTTGCGAGACATACTGTGGTAACGTAAACAACTTTGGAAAAGTTTCGATTGAAGTATATTCAAAGTGGCCGCATCTTTATCCTTGAGCAGTCTAGAGCCGTAAGTGATTGATGGCATTAATTTTGCACTAATGACCTGAAGTAAGTGATGAGTTGAGGTGTTGCGTGTCTTTTTATGTAGTGTTTTAAATGCAAATAGTTTGTTCGCTGTTGCTCTTCAGGATGCAATGTTGTTTTTTAATGTTAGACGGGAGTCTATACAGACACTGAGGTATTTATAAGATTTAGCCAGTTCTAACAATCGGCCATTTGCCCACCAGGTGAAAGTGCACTTTGATTTAACACAGGAGCTCGAGAAACAAAGCACCTTGGTTTTACTATGGTCGAGTTCCAAACAAAGGTTTTGAATGTATGAACCCAATGGATCAATTAGGTGTTGAAGGCCTATCGGCGTTTGGCTGAGCAGGACTATGTCATCTGCATATTGGAGACATCCTAGATGTTTCTGGGCAAACCTCGTGAGGTTCACTCACCACTTGGGCCTGAAGCCTATTGAGGTCAGATGTTAAATAGACAGGGGACCAGAACACATCCCTGTTTCAAGCCTATTTGGATACTGATCTAACATGTAGTTCTCCAACCATCTACGTCCTTGATTTGTACCCAGGAGTTTATATATAAGTTGATGATTGCATCCAATAGTTTAGGTGGCACCCTCCAGTGGGCCATATTTTCCCACTGCAGTCCCCTCGGGACTTTGATGAAACATGCAAAGAGCTTGTTCGGTTTTGCTTTTTCGATGAGAAGCGTGACTGCTAGAAAATGTGTAGTTGTATGTATGTCTGCTATAAAGATGGCCTGTGTTTTCGGAATTATATTTGCCTGATTGACCCAGTGCTCGAGGTCTAAGACCAATTTTGAGGCATACGGCTTTGCCTCTACATCAATTGGGGGATTAATCTGTAATTTTCAGTATTTGAGTGAGTGCCTGATTTATAAATTGGGTGGAGTATGCTACCACGTCAATAATCTGGGTGGCGTTTGTTAAAAATGCATGATCGAACATTGGTGTTAGATGAGGACCACCATCTTCGAGACCCATCTTGGGGTGTAGCTTTGAGCGACACATTTGATGGGCAGAATTCACACTCCTGTTTGGACTTGTTCTACATCAGGAATATGTAGAAACTGCTGTCCTACCTCCAGAGCAAGAGGCTACACATGACATTGTGCACTGCAATGGTACCAATCTTCTGCATTTGCTCATGAATATTAATGGGTGTGGACACTGTGGACTGGGCGCTGAGTCACAGTGACTTACCTTTGCTCAGTTCTAGAGGGAGACAATAGATGCAAGGCAACAATGTTTCAATTCGCTTTGTGCAGAATCTTTTTCTGCACTGTACTACAATTAGAAACTTTGATAGACCCAACCTAAAGTTGTATTAGTTTTTCTCTTTGTGCAATCAGATGCTCCTCATAATTAGCATGCCTCCCACATCAACAGCAAACATGACAAAAACATGCAGGGCCTGATTCACGAAAGGCCTCTGCACCTGTGGCTGTCGCCTCGTACTCGTGGGTGGGGGGGCCTGAACGCGTGACAAAACTTCCGCAATGGGTAACTGCAGTACAGTGGTCCCGTCACAAGTGCGAGACCCCTACCAGGAGTACGGTGGCCACGGGAGTGGAGGCCCTTTGTGAATCGGGCCCACAGTTTGTTGCTACCAAACACAATTCTGAACTCTGCTGAGTTCTAGGAGTTCAACGTTTCCCACATTTCTAATGGAGGAGAAATGTCCTAAGGCTGTTGTCCTGTCCAGGAACACTTGCAGCTATTACTGGGGATTCAAAGAAAGGTACAGTACAAGCAGTTCTAGAAAAGAAAGGTCAAGCAAGGTACATCCGAGCTTGCACAAACAAGTAATTCTCAGAAAATAAGAATACATGTTTCATTTTTTGTGATAAAAGATAAAAACAAATGAATTAGTCTTGGCCATTGATGCAGCTTCCATTGTGTTCTTATGGCTTACATCCAAACTAGACAGCCTGCAATTCATAGCCAGAAGGCAGCTGATGTTGGGTGAGGCTCAGCAACAACCTAGCAAGACCCATAGTGATTTATTTGTTTAGATAAGTATAATAGGAACTTACAGAGCACTGGTGCAGTGGGTTAGTTTGCGCAAAGTGCTTTATTTAATTTACTTTCCAATGCAGAACTTGTTTTGTGCTAGAAAGTTGCCTGAAAGTAACACGAAACAGCTCTTTTCGATGCTTTGCATTAATTTGCATCAGAGTGGTGATCCACGGTGATGTCTGTTCCATGCAACCATCAATGGGTAAGGATGCAAAGACCTACTTACTAACAATAGTAGACAGGGTTTTGCAGCAAAGAATAATGCCTTTTTTCAAAGTGGTGCTAACCTGGAGGAATGGTTTTATTTCTTCAAACGTTTCCAACTTTGCATGTGTGCTGCACTGTACAGCACAAGTCCAAAGTGGACAAGGTTTGTCTAGGCATAGTATTTTGTACCCAACGTGTATCCTTGTTGCAGTTCAAACCTCTGCTAGATATCGCACACACACCCTTGCACAACAAAGGTGTGTGTGTGATGACTCTAGGCGGATCTGATTGTGCACCACTGCTACGAAGAGAGCAATCCAGTACTATATCTTAGCAGATATAGAGCTTCCATGCTATCTCCCTCTCAGTGCAGAACTGCATCTTTCTTTCCTGCACTTCGATGCTTGACGTCTTTGCAGATCTGCTCCAATGTGTTATTCTGGACTTACTCCTCTTATAAAAGAGGAATTATTGTCACACTTTTTTAGACTCTTCTGAATGAATACATATAAGTGTATTGTCCTTAACTTGAGAATCATTTAATCATGAAAATAGTATGATCTTTAAGCAAAATTAACTACCAGGTGTAAGATGGCCGTAGAGAACGTACCACACACACCAATGTGAAATTAACCTTAAAGCCCTGTAGGGGACCCATTAGAAACCTAGGGGTATATTTACAAGAATGACTGCTAAGCAGTTTTGACGTTGCTTAGCAGCAATTTTTACAATACATTGTTACATGGCGCTAGGATCAGCTAGCGGCAGCAAAAATTGCCGCTAACTCTAGCGTCACAGCAATAGAAATCCTGACACTAGAGTGAAAAAAGTGATGGATGGCCAATTGGCGGCAAAAAAATTCACGTTAGTCAGCCCATCGTCACTTTTCAGCCTCTAGAGGCAAAAGAGCCTACAAATACACCTCTAAGGAAATAAAGGAAAATAAAAACACCAGAATGCAAAATGGAGCAGCCAGGACCAAGTTCATTACAGGTCAACAACCCCCCAAAGCCCCCAAAAGACAGGATGACCAGCCAGAGTCCATGGGGAAGAGAAAATGCAGAATCAGGGCCTCATTAATGAAAAGTGGCGCATCGCTGGGGAAAAATAGCGATGCAGCACTTTTCATTGCGCCATCCTTACGACGCCATGGTGGCCGATGCCTGGAAGTGTGGACAGTCTCCGGGGCCTGGAGGCCTCACTGGGCCTGCATCTGAGATCCGGAGTGGGAGGCACTGGTGCTGTGGAGTTATTGCAGCCTGATAGTGAAGGAGGGACGGTCCAGCCTGAGCCTGTGGTACGCAGCTGTAGACATTGGCGAGGCGACGATCGCCCTTACCTGGTGGGGAAGTATGGCAGGTCTCATGGTGACATATTGCTGACCTGTGTGAGAAGACCTCTTGGTGCCCCTTGGAGCTGTGATCAGTAGAGGCGCTCTTGCGCTCCAACCTTGGTAAGTCTACATTGCATAGTGGGGCGTGGCTTCGCCATTGCACAGAATAGCAGCATTGTAGTTGAGCTCTGCCGGCTTAGCCCACAATCCGGCATGTTCCAACGACAGTGGTGGCCACCTGACCCTACCGCCTGGGCCGTGACACGATGAAAGCTCCGAAACTGATGCTGCATCGGGTGCAACCATTGGTGCGAGGTGGCTGGGAGGCAGCTGAGGCCTAAGCCAGCCCTACAGCTGCCGAAGAAGATACGCGGACTGCAAGGCCGGATATTGGGGCTGAGGTGGACGGAGGAGCCGGAGCTTCTGGCGTAATGCCGAACATACCTACATTTTCCCTGTAGGGAGCGCTTGCTGCAACGCTGCGGAGCAGAGCGGGGGTGACACCCATGCCTGGCCTGCTGCCGGGCACCTGCGGGAGTTGGAGCCGAGCACACCGCTCGCGGAGCGCACGAAGAGTCACTGGACGAGCCCGGGAACAGGCGGGCGGTGAGTGGGTATTGCCCAGGGGGCTCAATGGGGCGGGGGCCCAGGCATGCTCTTCTCTCTCCCCCCCCCCGGTGCTTTGGTTGACTTCGCGCTGCGGTGCTCCGGCTAGTTGGGCGGCGGGCTGCCGGCAGGCCTTCAATACTCATCAAGCCCGGCGGCCCCATCTCATTGCTACTGCTGCTACCCTGTGTCCTGGCCAGGTCTGTGGGCCTGGTGGATGGTGATCCCCGAACAACATCCAAACTGGGGCTTGCCGCCTGTGACCGCTGCTTGCCTTGCTTCCTCAATTTCTGGCTGGAGGACCCCACATCCATCAAGGAACCCTTCGCTACCACAGCTTGGGCCTGTGGAGGAAACAGGGGAGCTGGATACTGGGTGGCCCCCATCCACCCTTAGTGAACACGGGCCGCGGGATCTGCTCCGTCTGGGTGTTGCCGGCCCGCCTGGCCACTGGTCCCCCACCTCCTGCAGACATGGGGGAGCCATATGGCAAGCAGTCTAAGCTCTCTTTTGAAGAACAAAAACGCAGCACCAAGCAAACTGATCCAGAGGCAGAAAAAAGAGCTGCCTCCCAACACCCAGACGATGATATCACTGAAGATCAAGATCTGAACCTGAAAGGAATACTACTAGAGGTAAAATCCAGCATAAAAAACATTGATGCCAACCTGGACCTGCTTACCTCTCGCCTGGACAAGGTTAAGAATAGGGTCGATACACACGAGTCCCGGCTTGACCACTTTGAATCCAGAGTATCCGAAACAGACAACGACCAAGCTGCTACTTCTGAACATCTCCTAAAAATGGACAAAGTGCTAGACCTCTTCAAACAAAAAACGAAGTCCTCAAAGCCCGTTCGAGGCGCAACAACCTCCACATAGTGGGAGTGCCTGAGTCTACGGCGATTTCCAGGATGGAGGACTTAATTGAAACTCTGCTGCTGGATCTCTTTGACTCAGAACTGTCGCCGGTCTTCATTGTTGAGAGAGCGCACAGTTCACAGGATCCAAGACCTCCCCCTGCTCCCACTGGGGGCCGCCATGCGCCCGATTGTGGCACATTTGCTGAACTATAAAGACTGTGACACGATCCTTCGGCTGGCCAGAGAAAGGGGCCAAATTCAATATAAAGGAAACATTGTATCCTTCTTCCCGGATTTCACCATGGCAGTGCAGGCGGCCCGCTGTGATTTTCCGCCAGCCAAATGTCTCCTACAGCAAGTCCACATTAAATACGCCATGCTATACCTCACTAAACTCAAGGTTACTCTGGTCGGTAAAACACTCCATTTCACAGATCCGAAACTAGCCCTTAAATTCGCCAAGCAACAGGCCAGGAAAGACCACCCTCGGGTGGACCGCGCAGGTTCCTCCTCATTAGAGGCGCAGCTTAGTGACAAGGATTAGCTGCTGCCCGTTGACACCCGCAGTAGAGCACAAGAACTTACATACTGATCCTCTGAGCAGATGCCGCTTTCCCTCTTCACAAGACTGATCTAAAACAAAGTCATTCAAAGATGCCAGGTCAAATTAACTACGGTGTTATTGCAGAGTGGCCCTGGGTGGTGTCAGACATGACCCCTTCTCCACACTCATCCTCAGCTACCCAGCCTCACGGCGGTTAGATCCCACGGAGATTCCGCTGTCCCCTGAGATGATTCCTGGAAGTTGGAGTTACGGGGAGGGAATACCTCAACCTAATTGGGGGGTTGGAGTGGGTGGGGGGAACATTGGGAGGGAAGAGATCATTAAGGATTAGTTATTTAAGTTTTGCTTATTGTATAAAAATGTTGGCACATTGGCACACACATGCACATTCCCTGCAACGGTTGGCAAAGACATACGGACACCCCACGCACCTTGACGCAACATTACAATCTTTTCTAATATAGGTGGATAAGGTTGCCTCGATTAAACTTCTCACATGGAACGTGAGGGGGGCTAAATGATAGCAGGAAAATATGCTTAGTACACGGCTATTTGAACAGACATGCCATAGACATCTACCTACTCCGGGAAACCCACCTTGTTAGCAACAATCTTCCACCCCTGCTCACCAGGGGTTGGAGATTAACATATTCCTCTACTTACTCCAATTACGCAAGGGGGCTCTGTGTCCTTATGCAAAGAGGTCTAGCCTGGACAACTTATCACTGCATTCACGACAACGATGGATGATATATCATTTTGACTGGTAAACTCCACAACCACCCCATGACATTAGCCACCGTCTATGATCCAAACATAGACGACCCTATTTTCTTCACCAAAGTTTGGCACTTGATTGCCAGTTCCAACCCACAGATGGTACTTTGGTGCGACGACTTCAATGTCCCACTGGTAGATGCAGTAGACAGGAATGGTAGTTCCAGATGTCCCCACCCACAAGATGCCAATACACTCGCTTCAATTATTACAGACAACTACCTCTTAGATGTTAGGCATGACACACATCTCAGCATGCGCAAGGGCACATGCTTCTTCGTGCAGCATAGGCCATGGTCCAGAATTGATTACTGGTTGGCATCCAGAGATGTGCTACCCATGCGGCGCAAGGCTTCACACCTGCTGCATACTCTCTCGGACCACACCCCAGTTCAACTGGTCATCCGGCCTCCCCATGCAATTTCCAGCGTGTTTTCTTGGCAACTACCCCCAAATGCACTCAGAGACCAAGCCTTTAGAGAAGAGGTGCGCGCAGCAATTCAGGAATACTTCGAACGCAACACCGGCTTTGTTAGTTCCTCTTCTGTACTCTAGGACACCTTCAAAGTGATCATCTGAGACGTCTGTATAGCCAAACAGCATGGTGTCCTAAAATCTATCTGAGGGATTCTCTCAGCACTTGAAGCAGACATCTCCACACTCGAAGCCCAGTTCCACCAGTTTAATGATACCGCTAGTCTAGCCAACATATGTAGCAAGATGATGACATATCAAGAGGAGGCAACTAGAGAAACCCACTTCTTAGCAAAAGAAATCCAGGCGCGTAAGTATGGTGAAGGAGAACGCTGCGACAGAACACTAGCTAGGATGCTCCAGAAGGGTAAACAACCTTTACAACGCAACTTTTACATCGCAGAGCCTTTACAACGCAACCATTACAACGCAAACTATTACAACGCATTGCTCTGGGTGGTGCTCTAGGATAGGGAATAGGTTAATTTACTATCCAATAACCTTCCCTAGTGTCCACGGGGACTGGAGTTGGAATAGTAAATTAAACTATTCACTATCCAGCACCCCAAAGCACTATGCATTGTAATGGACTGCGTTGTAATACTTGCGTTGTAAAGGCATGCGATGTAAAAGCATGCGTTGTAATGTCACACATCCCTCCAGAAGCCACGTGCCACTTCATATATTTCCAGGCTTGTCAACTTGGGGGGCCGACGCTATTCCTCCACTCCATACCTGCTAAATATCATGGTCAACTTCTTTGTCCACCTCTATTCCACCACCCAGCCAGCTCCCCCCCGGATCTACAGGCCAATTTTGACACCATTGAGTTGGTGTGGCTCTCGGACTCACACTGGGAATTCCTAGAGTCCCCCATCACTGCCGAAGAGGTACGTCAGGCAATAGCCGGCCTCTCTCCGAATAAGGCCCCCTGCACAGACGAGCTGATGGCGCCCTTTTATTAAGAATACTCTGGCATTTAAATTCCCCAACTGCTGGAGGTATACCAGGACGGACTGGAGGTGGGCTCGCTCCCCCTTCATTGTGGGAGGCTGTACCTTATACGCTTCTTAAGCCTGATAAGCCAGCTGACCAATGCGACTCTTACAGGCACCATTCACTCATCAAAATAGATAATAAAATATTCGCAATGGTACTAGCAAACAGGCTGCAACTTCTGCTACCTGTAATGAGCAGGCCCGATCAATCCGGTTTCATACCGGCCGCCCTACAGCACACAACCTCCGGACTATGTTTGCAGTTATGCACTATCTAGATCCTCACACCACAGCACTGGCAGCCCTGCTCGATGTGACCAAGGCCTTCGATACATTGGAATGGGGATTTTTATTCCCACTACTGAACAGAATGGGCCTCGGGTCCATCTTTCTTGCACAGATACGCCTCCTCTATACCTCGCCCACTGCCTGGGTGCCTTAATGGGCAGATATCAGAACCCTACCCGGTCAGCAGGGGCACGCGGCAGGGATGTCCGCTCTCGCCTCTGTTCTTTGCCATTGCGATGGAACCCCTTGCTGCACAAATTCACAAACATCATGTGAACCGAGGAGTAGGTTTTACAACCCGCTGGCCTCACCATATCCTTATATGCGGACAACATCACTCTTTATGTGTGCCAGCCGGGACACAACCTCTGTCTGCTAATTCGCGAAATCATACGCTTCGGAGGTCTATCCGGAGTCCAAATTAACTGGGCCAAATCCCTCCCATTAACTGAAACCACGATTCCATTCCCTATTGAATATCCGCTCCAGTGGGCCACCGGTCCCGTTAAATACTTAGGGATCCACGTCAGCAGAGACATAACAGAGTTATGGAAGGCCAATTTTGGCAGAGCGATGGCATGTTTTGAGGACCACATTCCCCTATGGTCCAGGCTCCCACTGTCACTGGCAGGCCGGATCGCCATCGCGAAGATGGTTGTATTGCCAAAGTTCCTTTATATATTTATGAATATCCCCGTCCCGATCACACAGACCTTCTTTAAGCGACTTTGTTCCAATTTTATTACGTTGGTCTGGGCAGGCCAACAACCTCGGGTTAAATATGAACTATTGACCTTGCTGCAAACTCAAGGTGGACTGGGTGCACCAGATTTACAACTTTACGTGCTGTGTGCCCAGGCACTATTGGACACACGCCACACCTTTCCTACCACACGTTGCAGTAGAGATGGATGCGGTTTTGCCATGGCCACTCTCGACAGCCCTGTTTCTTCCATATAAGCGCCGCACTTCCAAAATAGACACTTTGCCGTGCATGTGGTGACGTGGGCGAGGCTAGCGTGCTGCGCAGATCTCCCTCTCCTTTATGCCCTATCGATTCCGGTGGCGAGAGACCCCCAATTACCACCCCTGCATGATGGGAGCATGTGCGATCAAGCTAGCAGACTTAGCATTCACACCTTTGCAGACCTCTTCCCAGATGAACAATTTCGCGGCCCTCCGGCCCCGCAGTCTACCTCCAGCGCAACCCTGGACGCCCTGCTGTATTATCAGTTATGGGCAACGTGCCGAGAACTATTCAGCACATTCCCGGCCCCTCCGGCGACACTCAGAGCCTTAGATTACATATACACCACTACCTCACCCCGAAAATTAATCATGTCACTATACATACATATGCAGTGTGCCGCGCCTGCAATGTCCACGCCAGCCTGGGAGTCGTGGGGGAGGGATTTCGCCCAGCCCCTCAGGGATGAACAATGGGCATTCTGCTGTGGCCAACTTCAAGTGCTATCTCCAAGTTAAAGGCTACGACTCATTCATTTCAATTTCATACACCGTACATACCGCACCCCAGCGTTAATACACCAAATGGACCTATCCTCAGACTCCCACTGCTCACGTTGTCACGCCACTTCAGCAGACTTTATTCATCTTGCCTGGCAGTGCCCAGCCATTGCTGCATATTGGGAGGAGGTCTTTGAGGTAATAGAGAAAGTCATAAACACACCATTGTCCCCTTCTCCCCTGATCAGGCTGCTGGGCTATGTAGCCGAGGTGGCTAGCAGCTCCCGCAAACTTTCAGCTTTAATTCTCTTACTTGCAAAACGCAGAGTCGCAATGTGCTGGGGCAGCACGTCAGCACCAAAGGCACAAGACTGGATCAAAGACATTTTGTATTGTCATGAACACTTATCTAACTTTTGGGACCTAATGCCCCCAAGGTCCCGTCCTCTGGATATTTTATCAACTACATTCTCTAACAGGAACCCCCCTCACCCACGAGACACCTTGATGATTAGATCAAGAGCAACAGTTTTTCATATACTCTTAGTGCTGTTCACTATGATACGAAATACAAGTATGTCACTGCTACAATTGCTATGCCATTTGAAATTCATGTGTATTAATTGCCAACAGTTATAAATAAAACAGTAAAAAAAAAAAGTCCGCATTGCATAACACATGCCACCACTATACTGGGGTGCACAGAGGAGATTGCCGATGGTGGGCCGCGCCTTTCTGCATCACAGGCCGTAGGAGGTGGTGCTGCTCGGTTGCTTTGGAGGGTGAGGCCCCTGAGCTGCTCCGAACTTGTGTGGCAGGAGTGCCGCAACTTCGCAGCTAAGAGGGCCGTGCGGCATCACCTGCATCCAGAGGTTCCCCAGCGGACTCAGAGGGGACTGCAGTACCCAGGTTTGTGAAATCCAGCCTGGCTGAGGATCCTACTGGCTAAGTCACAGATTCAGAGAGAGCATGGCGGATTGAGTCCTGTTTTTGATGTCCAGTTGAGGAGAATGTGGGACAGGGAGCGGAAGAGGCCCGGAGGCGAGTCGGGCCCAGGCCTAGTGCCTGTCGATGGTGCACATCGTACTATGAACAATCCCTGTGCTGTATCAGACACACATTGCTGAGGACACCGTACAAGACTTGTGGGGGACTCTATTAACTGGCTCAAGTCGCTGATATCATCCGTTGCTGACAGCGGGGGCCAGGGGCACGGGGTTGGTTCAGGGCCAGGCCCCTGGGCGCGCAGCTTGATCTTGATCTTGACAATTACTCGCTGGGGCATTGGGAAATACGTAATCTGGTCACCACTATTAGAGAGGCGACAGAGTGGTGCTTCCTTTCCTCGCACCCTGTTAGTGTGCTTTTTGGGTGTACCGGGGACTATCCCTTAGTGAACGTGCTCCTTCCCCAGCGTTGCGCCGTCTGGTAGCTGCTGCTGCTGTTACCATCTACTGCTGCTGGTTCCTCTGCCCCGGAGGTCAGGAGTTCAAGGCCCTCCTCCACCTGTGTGGCTTCCTGAAATGTCAACTTCTACTAGATGCCAATTTAATAAGGTGCACCAGAAATACCTTTTACCTGACAGGAAGGGATAAAAAGAAGCATAAAAAAGAAAAAACAAGGCAACAGAGATTTTGTATCTATGCACCTAATATCGGGAACAACAACCGTGTATCAGGATCACCCAACGCTCTTCCAATTTAGGAAGGTGTTGAAGACACACCTCACAATGCATTACCCATCCACAACCCATCTCCCTCTCCTGTCATTTGTTGACTCTTTGCTTGCCTTTTAATCCAAACAGTGCCCCACTGCCTTTTGGCTAGGTTTGTGCTATAGTAATAGAAATACAACACATTTACATACATACCATATATATACAAGAAGGGATGAAAAGAAGCAGGAGGGAGGCCTCCTTCCAATGGCCAGTGAGGTGGAAGAGATGAAAGTGTAAAGAACCTACCTTATAAACCACACCCTAAACCAGAGTCACTCAAGACTGCCTATTCCACCAGGAAAAAATAGTAGCCATAACTTATATCCCGAACTTAAATATCCTCTGAGGAACCGAAGATGGTAGTGACATAATCAATCTCAGGGAAGAACTGTATGGGCTGACAAACATCTGGTGCCCACCACTAAAAAAACATGCTGTCTACCTGATGCACAATTCAGACGTCTTTGAAGCAATCCTCAGCTCATAAGCGAGAGCTTTGCTTTGAGGACATCCAATAATTATGTGATCATGCAAAAGGCAGAACCTAATTGTAGTGTCCTAGAGGGTCCCTCCAAGGATTACACGCCACTCAGTATCTTCGTTCAGGTACCTTTATTCGTTATCGTCATACAGCCTATTGCATCTGCGTCCTTCCCCTGTCCCCGCTCCCTGTGCTCTGGGTCCTACCCCCTGACCGGATGTGGTGTCCGGTGTCCTTTCCCCAGTGTCCTTTACCCGTGGGTCCTAGTGCCCAGCTGTCTGGTCATGAAATCTCCCCCTTTGTTGCAAAACAAACATTTTCCATGACGTAGTCTGCGGTCACTGCTAGTAAGTGCTGATAGAGAGAGGTAGTGATAGATAGATAAATAGAGAGAGAGAGAGAGAGAGAGAGAGAGAGAGAGAGAGAGAGAGAGAGAGAGAGAGAGAGAGAGACCTGGTCACATTATATCTCTTCAATCAGTCTCTGCAGTTTCTTGCACGTTCTTCTCGGTCTTATTTCATTTTCGTTCCCTTGTCCATTGTCTTCTTCCTTCACTGCTGTTGTAGTTGGTGTCAACGGTTCTTCTTCTTCGGTCTTTAATTCTCTGAAATGCGAACTGTTCCTTGTGATGTTATATCGCCCCGCCGCCGCGGTTATCATCGGTCCTTTCACTTCCATCACAGTCAGCGGGTCTTTCGAGAATGTGCTGTCTGATTTCCTCTGCTGTCGTTGCCGCACTACCACTGTGTCGCCTTCCTTTATTTTTGGTTTGGAGGCATGCCTCCGTTGATCAGCGTAGGCCTTCATCTTTGCCTTCGCTTCTCCATCTTTGACAGCTATGTCGCTTCGGTCTGCATTCATCGTTGCTTCCATTTGTGGCAACCTGGTCTTGCTCGAACGCCCTAGAACTAGTTCGGCCGGGCATCGGCCTGTGGAACTGTGAGGGCTTTTCCTGTAGTCCCTCAGTATCTGGCATAGTGCCTGTCCTATCGATATTTGTGTTAATTTCGCTCTTTGGATTGCCTTCTTGATGGTCCCCATGAACCGTTCCGCCATTCCATTTACTTGTGGCCACAGGGTTCGTTATCTTCCGGTGTCTGATTCCTAGGTATTCCATGAACTTTCGGAATTCTTCTCCCGAAAATGGTGGGCCATTGTCAATTTTTAGTGTTTGGGGCGAGCCCCATGCGGTGAACACATCATCCATTACTGGTAGGGTTGCATTTGCTGACGTTGATGCTACTTGTCTTACTATTGGGAAACGGGAGAACTCATCTATGATGACCAGTAGATAGTTTCCTGTCTCTAGTGGTCCATAGAAATCGGCCGCCAATTCAGTCCACACTGCCTTTGGTAGTTCAGACATTTCAAGTGGCTCTGGTTTTGGTGGTGGCCCCGTCACCTGGCAGACGTGGCAACGCATGACAATCGCTTCAACGATGCTATCTAGCCCCGGGAACCACACTTTTTCTCTCAGAATTTTCTTAGTTGCCACTATTCCTCGGTGTGACTTGTGTGCCAATTCAATTGTTTGCTTTCTCCGCGCGCGGAGCATCACTATCCTTGTTCCTCTCATCAGGATGCCATTTTCGGTCTCTGAGAGCTCTTCATTAATCTTCTTGAATGCTAGCAGTTCCTCCTTTAGCACCCCTTCATCCAGAAAGCTATTGTTGTTTATGTGCCTCCACCTTTGTTGTCTGGTCACTTTCTGGATGGCTTGCATGGTGGGGTCTCGTTTTGTCTCTTGTTCCAACTCTGACATTGTTATTGAGGCTGGCGTGTTGTGCTTCAAGATGAAATTCAGATATTCCTCTGCCATTGTCGTGGCTTCAGCTTTGAGTGGCAATGGATGTCTGGACACATAGTCAGCTGGGTTGTGTTCTTTGCCAGGCTTGTGTATTATTTTGAAGTTATAGTCCATTAGCCTTATTCCCCACCTCTCTATGCTTGGTGCTATCTTAGCGTTTGAATTTCCATAGATTGTAATTAGAGCTTGGTGGTCCGTTACTATCGCTTTTTCCAACGTGTCTACCTTTCTGCGATCTGGCTGCATTCCTTTTTTTGAAAAAATGTTTCCAAAGAACACCAGTTCATCTCGTCCCAGTTCACACTTGTCTTCATTTAGTGTGAGGCCAGCCTGTTCTAGCTGGGAGCATACTTCTCGCAACGCTTTGTCGTGTTCTTCATCTGTCTTGCCGAACACCAGGATGTCATCGCTATAGTTCAAACTGTTTTTCACTGGCCTCATCACTTGTCTGATAGTCTCTTGGAATATTTCGGCTGCTGACGATATCCCAAAGCTCAGACGTTTATAGCGGAACAAACCTAGGTGTGTGGAGAATGTTGTTATGTATCTTGATTGCGGATCCAGCTCTACCTGGTGATATCCCTTGCACAAGTCCAGTTTCGATAATTGTCTCATCCCTGTCAGGCAGCTGAACATGTCGTCAAGGTGCGGTCCAGGGTGTCTTTCTCTTTCAATTGCCATGTTCGGTATCCTCATGTTGACACAGCTCCTGGTCTTTGATGTGTTTTTCTTTGGTACGGCCACTATTGGCGACCCCCAGGGCGTTGGTCCTTCTGCCGGCTCTATGATGTCCTGTTTCAGTAATGATTCTATTTCTTTCTCTACCTGTGGTTGCAGGTGTATTGGTACTCGCCGGTGGTGCTGAGCTAACGTTTTTTTTGTTTCGTCGATATGTATCGTAATTTGTCGCCCTTTTAGCTTCCCTAGTCCTTTCAGTAGTTTTGGGTATTCTTTTAGGATGCTTCCTTTTTCTGACATGTTGTATGTCATCTCGAGCAGGCCCATCACTTGTGCTGTGATATTGCTCAGCAGGCATGGTGCTGGAATGTCCCCTCTCAACACATGAATCTCCTCTTTTATCTTTTGGTTTTTGTATGTTACTCTTGATGGTTGTAGCGCTGGTTTTATTTCCATCTTCTCATATTCTGATGCACACATGATGTTGCATGTGGAGCCGCTGTCAAGCACGAACCATGCCTTGTGTGGTCCGACGTCTATTGTCACAGATTCCGTCTTTTTAATTGTTTTCTTATCCACCAGGCGAATGCTTTCCTCACTTTTGCCTTCATCTGTGGATATGAGGTAAAGTCGCTCCACTTTTTCTTCTTCTTCCTCGTCTCCTGACTCTAATGATGAGCTTCTGTTTGCTGTTTCGATGTGCCTGACATGCCTGCTTGTCGCCATCCGTGGTCTTCCTGGTCTTCCTCTTTCATTTCTAAACTGCAAAGTGGTTGCTTCGGTTGCATTTTCTGCAAGTTTGACCAAACACTGGGCATGCGCCTCTATGTGGAAATTCCAAACCGCATCTGTAACACTGTGACTCTTGTTGTTTCTTTGTTGTATGTTCGTTTTGTCCCTTCTTCCAGTTGCCGGCGTGGCAGTTGTCTGTTATGTGGTGGGCCTGTTCAATTCGCCTTTCCATTTGCTTTGATTGTAGTTTTGTCCTTGCTTCTGCTCTTGCTAGTGATAGGATGTTTTCTAGCGATGTTGGTTCCTTCAAGACTCGTGTGTGGAACTCTGTGTCATGACACCCTTCGATGATGTGTAGGCGAATTGCTTGTTCGTTGTCATATTTGTCGAACTCGCAGTGCGTTACTAGCTTCCTTAGTCGCGTCGCAAAGTCATCCAACGACTCATCTGTCTGTTCGAAAGCTATGGTGAAGGTGTATCTTTCGAAATCAATGTTTCTTTGAGGGTCAAATTTGTCTGTCAGGCATTTGATGAGCTTTTTGTATGTTGATATCTCACTTGCTGGTAAGGTCATTAATAGTTCATCCACTTCACCACCCACTAAGTTTAGAAACAGGCCCAGTTTCTTGGCCTCTACTACATCAGTAGCCTCCATGTATCTTTCAAATCTTGCGATCCATCGCTCCCATCTTATTCCCACTTGTGGCTCTGATGTGTTAAATGGGAGGGGTCTGCGATATTGGGCGCTCTGTCTTGGCTCTGCCATATCTCCTCTCTTTGTTCTTTGTTCTTAGGTATTTCTCTTTGTTGCTTCCTTTCTTTGTTTTCACCTTTTGGTGCTCTTTATGGCACTTGTTTCTTTTAGGGCTCTTTCAGGCCCTTTTTGGTTCTTTCTCGTCATCTGGAGCTCTTCCTTGCTCTTTATTTTGTTCTTGGCTTTCTTTGCCACCTTTTCCTTTTCTTTTGGGGCTCTTTTCTGCCTTTTTTCAACCTTTTTTGCTCTTGCCTGACTTTAAAATGGCTGCAGGCTCTTTCTGCCTTCTGAATGGCTACTTCGCCTGACCTCAAAATGGCCGCTGAGATTCCCGTGAGATTTCGCGACAAATCGGGCTTTGCCTGACTTCAAGATGGCCGCCCGTCTTTCCTGCGCGCTGATTCGTTCATTTCGCCTGACTTTAAAATGGCCGCCGGGACTCTCGCGCCAATTTCTTTGACTACGCACTCTTTCACACAGCGCTTACCGGGCACAGGCGATCTTGCTCTTGCAGCGGTCGGGGTGGGCTCCCGCGTTGCTGCCCTTCATCAGGGTGCCAAATCTTCACCTTCTTGACTTTTGCACACGACGGATGCGATCCAGGGTGGGCTCCTGGTTTAAATCGCGATGCGGGCGATCCGATGCAGACGACACGCGTGGCCTCTTCAAACCTTCGTCGCCAGTTTTAGTGTCCTAGAGGGTCCCCCCAAGAATTACACGCCACTCAGTATCTTCGTTCAGGTACCTTTATTCGTTATCGTCATACAGCCTCTTGCATCTGCGTCCTTCCCCTGTCCCCGCTTCCTGTGCTCTGGGTCCTGCCCCCCTGACCGGATGTGGTGTCCGGTGTCCTTTCCCCAGTGTCCTTGACCCGTGGGTCCTAGTGCCCCACCTGTCTGGTCACGACATCAATGACCCTAGTAAGGAGAAGCTATAGTAAACAATAATATACTGAATGTACAGAGGCTCGTGTCCAACCCTTGGAACAACATGATCCTCAAAAATCAAATGCTGACGTGAAGGGCAAGAAGACATGGAACCAAATGCAAGAAACAGAATATTATTAGCAACATCTTTTAAGCTGAAACACTTAAACACTATGAGTAGCTTTGAAATAAAATTGTTTCTCTAAAACATGCAGAGGAGCCCCTGTAATTACTCTATTGCCTTGTCCAGGCACTCTGTGCAAGCACAGCAAATAACTTCGATTTGATTTAATCTGGTAGTGTTTCAGCACTATAGGTCTATCAAGCTGTGTCCTTGTCTATTCTGAAGCAAAATCAATGGCGTGCGACAGAAAGATTTTTAAACCCAACATAATTGTTTTGCTCTCCAAGACACTATTAATATTCCTTGTTTTATGCATCTGTGTATTCTTATTTTATTTTGCACACACACCTAATTCTTTAATTTTTTGCAACTGTGGTGTTTTGCTGTATTTACATACTTTTTGTCATCAACAAAACCTGAGGATTGCTTTCTTTTAAATTTTTTGTTGCTTTGGCTCTTTGGCTTTAATTTGATATTGTAAGAATGAGATTATTAATTGTTGGAGATGTAAGCCCTCGCCCAGTAACAAAGTTACAGATCCGTATCAGATCCAGTTAGCTCTCAATAAATTAAGCCTGATGCCAACCCTTTGTAGCTGCAGCACAGAGCAGACATGCATAATTTAGGAGAAATGTGAAAAGCATTTACAAGTACAACAACAGTTAAAAAGTAAAAATAACAACACAACAAAAATCCCATTCCAATTTATAAAAATAGAGTACATTTTAATGAACAATTAGACACCAAAATGACAAAAACTGGATAAAGGGAAACAAAGATATTATTTTTAGAAGTTTTAAGTCAAAATAGTGCCCAAAAGAGCAAAGGGACATCCATGTTATCTGGTCACTCTAGATGGGACCCGAGTCAAAATGTAAGGCTGACTGTGAGCTACTGCCAGTTGGATACAGGGACCAGGTGTGTCCTGGTGGAAAGTTTACCTTCTAACTTAGAAGTTTTTCTGGAGAAAAGTCCTCATCAATGGGTCGTTGGGGGGGTCGGGCTATAGTCTGGATCCGAAGGAGGGTTTCATGACGGCGGTCTGGTGAAGCCTGGGTCCTCGGTGGGAGCCTCGACTCCCACAGAAATGAACCCACAGAAACGAACCGTGGTCAGCATCAATAGTGGGAGCACTCCAAGTGGTAGAAGTCCAGAATCTGTACCCAGGAAGGTCTCTGCGGCGGTCAGATGCTGTTCACGTCACCTCGGTGAAGTCCCTCTATGTTTGGAATTAGACACAGTTCTGGAATTGAAATCTTTCCAGTGTGTGAAACCAACGGATGGAATTTGACCGCCTATTTGACATTGTTGGCTGTGGCTGCAGAGTAAATACCATTATTTGCTGGTTCTCTGGAGAAAATGTTCTGAAAGTTTTTAAGTGTCCAGTTTTGCAGGTTTTAGGGTCAGAGGAGGACATCTAACACCAAGTTAAAACTAAATCAGACTACTGAAATTTTGTAGAAACAATTTTGGGATGCAGTAGATGTACGCTACGAAACACCGTGCATTGTAGCCCACAATAAAGAATGCCAACAACCATAGAAAGGGATGCTGTGTCACAATGCAGTCAAATGCATTTAGCAGCTGTCCTATCTGACACCTGTTGTTCTATCTTAGTGGATTTTCTCAGGGGGTTTTGTTTTTATTTAACTAGGGTTTTCCAACTGTCATATGTGGGTGCTGCGGGCGGCGAATGCGTCCACCAAATGTGCTACCGCACCCAGGCTTCGACGCTGCCCCTCTCAGCCCTGGTTTTCGCCTGAGTTGAGGGACTTAAAACTGGGTTGTAAAAAATTGGAGCGAGTCTGGAGGCGGGAGTATAGGTTGGACGCAAAGGCCGCTCTGCGCACAGCCCAAAAAAACTATTATGACATTATTAAAACTGCTAAAGGGCTCTATTATGCAGGGAGAATCGCCAAAGCGGAAAATAACAGTAGATACATTTTCTCTATTGTTAAAAGCTTCGTGTCCCCTGTGGCAGAAACCACCACTCTTCCATCCTCTGGGGAATGGTGCGAAGTTCTGTCTAATTTCTTTGTAAACAAAATAGCAAGGATTCAGCAGGACTTCACCTCTGTGTCACCGGCTGAGAGCCTAGGGATGGACCTTTCTATTAGGCCACAGCTCTCTGATATCCAACAGCTCACTGACTTCGCGCTGGTATCAGAGTGTGATGTCTTGCCTCTTCTTGAGTCTATTAAATCAGGCTCTCCCTCCGATCTGTGCCCTGCCCGGGTACTATCAGAGGTGGCCAGTACTGTTTGTAGGGATGTCACCCAGATCGTGAACCTCTCTCTTTCCTCGGCAGTGGTTCCTGCTGAATGGAAACAGGCTAAGCTTTTGCCGCTTCTGAAGAAACCAGGCCTTGATGCCACTGTTCCCGGAAACTACCGGCCTATTTCTCTTTTGCCTGCACTGACTAAAATCTGTGAGAAAATAGTCTTTCGACAACTAGAAAGTTTTGTTGAGACTTCTAATGTTTTGCATCCAGCTCAATCAGGCTTCAGGGCAGCATATAGTACGGAGACGACATTGGTTGAGGTGACGGAGTCGATTAGGGAGTGTTTGGACGGAGGCGGTAGAGCGGTCTTGATTCTATTGGATCTCTCTGCCGCCTTCGATACCGTTCCCCATACGCTCCTCACTGCCAGGCTCTCTGCTATTGGCGTGAGTGGCAATGCCCTGGCCTGGCTGTCCTCATTTCTCTCGGGTAGGACACAACAGGTCTGGATGTCACCTCATGCCTCAGAACCAAAACCACTCCTTACGGGGGTTCCACAGGGATCTACTCTTAGCCCCCTGCTGTTCAACATTTACATTACCCCCCTGGTGTGTCTTGCGGAACAGTATGGGGATAAGATTATAGGGTATGCTGATGACACGCAGCTGCTCTTTACTTGGCCTGATGATCATCTGGACACTGCAAAGGTCCACCTCTGCCTATCCTTAGTGTTTCAATGGCTAACCATGGCCCAGTTAAAATGTAATAAGGATAAATCGGAGGTCCTCTTCTATGGTTCCTTCCCTCCTAGTTTTAAAAGCTCACTGTGGCCCCCGGATATCCCATGTCCTAAGGAGATGGGTGGTCCGGCAAATAATCTTGGGATTTGGTTTGGGGAGGATTTAAGATTTGAGGACCATATAAAAAAACTAACCGGGACCTGTTTTGCCACCCTGAGAATGCTCAGGAAATTTTACCCATTGCTCCCTAGGGAGGCTAGGGAGACTGTTGCCCGAGCACTCATTTTAGCAAGGCTGGACTATGCGAAGTCTCTGTTCAGCGGCATTCCGGCCTATTTGATTAAACGTCTGCTGGTCATTCAGAATGCCGCTGTTCGTCTTCTTTTTAACGTTCCTAGATGGAAGAGCGTTCGGTCTCATATGTCCAGCCTTCATTGGCTCCCAGTACCTCAACGTATTCTCTTCAAGGCTCTAGTACTTGCGTTCAGAGCCACCCATGACCAAGCCCGGTCTACTTAAAGAAGAGATTTACTCGCTAATCCCCCACAAGAGCTCTTAGGTCATCCTCGCTATTCAAAATGACCCTTCCTAGGTTCAAGCGAACCAGATTGGGTGGACAGTCCATTGTAGTGATAGCGGCTCGAGCCTGGAACGCTCTTCCCTTCCATCTGCGTTCCAGCCAATCGGTAGCCCAATTTAAGAAAAATCTAAAAACCTACCTGTTCAGTAGCAGGACATAAGATGATCCTTGTTAGTTCAGCTTTGCCTTTCCATCGCGCCAGGATACTCCCAAGTAACAGTGCGCGTTACAAAACAATTTATACATACATACATATACATATACATACATATATAGAAAGCGGATGACATTGTAAAACATGTGTCGGTGGGCCAGTTGTTTTATAGAAACATGTGCTCTTTGTGAACTAAGAAAAATAGATATTTTCATTAAACAATTAAACAATTAAGAAAAGTGAATGTATTGGGTCACTACTGTTTCTGGATACGATACCAACCTGGAGGCATATTATCAAGAAACAGCATTAAAATTATCGCCGCTTTGGTGGCAGGAAACTGCTGCTAAAGCGGCGATAATGGGCTTGATAATATGCCCTTGTGAATTCCCACGGAAGCCCATGTTCTAGTGAGAACATGGGCTTCTATTGGAATTCTCAAGGGTGTATTATCAAGCCCATTATCACCTCTTAAGCGGCAGTTTCCTTCAGCTTAAGCGGCGATAATTTTAACGCCGATCTTGATAATATGCCCCCAAGTTCTTTAGTTTATAATTACTGGAGTTTTGTGTCCATTTGTGCAGGCCTCACATCCATAAGAGCAGAGACATGTTAGAGAGTGTTCAGAGAGAGTTTTCAAAATGGATCATTAATTAATAAGAGACTCAAGAAGGTAAATATATAGCTTCATAGGATAAAAACATTCACATTCCCAAAAAGGAATAAACAGTATAATAGACAAGAATTTTCCAGCAAACGTACTTTAGAATGGATGGTCATCATCTGGGACAGGAGAGCGGAGGTTCAAGTATAATACTTGAACATACGTTTTCACGGAAAGAGTAGTGAGTTAATGGAACAGCCTTTCTGCAAACTCAAAGTAGAATGTACCACACAAAGATGGCCATATTAATGTGAAAACAAGGCAGAGCTCTAGACGTTTTGTAAATGTGAAGGAATTTGAAATTGAAGGCTAAACATTTACTGGCAGATGCATCAACGAAGCCTTTTGCTATTCCTAAATAGCAATTTTTAAGGAATCACTATTTAGGAATAGCAAAAGCCTATGCATGTAGGAATCGCTATTAAAATAGGGATTCCTAAACATTCCTTAATTGCTACTCGCAAATTGCTAGTCGCAATTAAGGAATGCTAATAGGAATGAAGTGGAGATTGCATGAGCAATTTGCGAGTACCAGTAGGTACTCGCAATTTGCTCATACGATTTCAAGGGTGCAAGGGTGTCAAAATGACACCCTGTTGCACCCCTGAAATTGATCTGTGCACATATGTTGCACACACACATGCCCTAAGGGCATGTGTGTGCGCAACATGAAACTTTGAAAAATGCACAAAAGTGCTTTTTTCAACGTTTTAGCAAATTACCATGAAATTCAACTTCATGGTAATTTGCTACTCCTATTAGCGAATTCGCTATTTTTTTGACTTTCATGCATTGCATTTAAGGAATCTCAATTTGGCATTCCTTAAATGCAATCGCAATTTAAGGAATCTCAATTTAGAGATTACTTAATTTGCGATTTTTGCATTTGGATTGATGCATCCCAAATGCAAAAATTCTGGTCCCAAAGGGGCAGATTCTGAGAATCTGCCCATTTGCGACCGGTATTTACTTTGATGCATATGCCTGTTAGTTGGTATCCTCAAACTTATTTGTGGGAGGAGTGCAAGTGTGGAAACCAGAATGTAATAAGGATGATTGGTAGCCTCAATTAAATTTATAAAAGCTCCAACCTTCTCATTAACATTTAAAAAAAATGTTTTGTCTTTTTTGTGAATTAAATAAAATATTTCACCATTTTTGTATTTGTTTGATGAATGCTTGTTTCCCTACTTTTGGGTATTATTTTATGGTTCAATTCATCGAAATTGCTTAGGCCGGGATCCCATAAGGACTCTGTGGAGGGTCCCTGGATTCCAACTTAGTGGGGGTCCCCAGGTTTCAATAATGATTCAGTTAGGGTTCCCAGATTCCGTTAATGGTTAGGTGGGGGTCCACAGAAGTCAAAAGGTTAAGAATCACTTCTCTAGACCACGAATATCCTGCAACATATATGTTCAAAGAGCACCCACCACCACCGCACTCGATAGGAGCCTGCTCCTTACCTGCTTATGGCAAACATCTTGCGTCACCCAGGGCGACCAGGCAAGCACATCGATTTGCCCTACATGGCTCTCTGGCTAGGTTTGCACTATAGAAATACATTGCATACGTGTCGAGCTCTGTAATCGGCACTAAACATGTTTAGAATAGCCGTACCCCTAAAAAAAGCGAGTTTATTAATGCACTTAAAGTGGAATGCATTGTAGTACGCACATGTCCTGAAGCTATAGGAGAGAGGGGTTGCAAGTTCATGGATGTTTTCTTGCAATTTGCTCTGAGCGCAAAGAGAGTGCACGAACCTCCCTGTGCACTGAGGCCGCCATCTCAGCTGTTACAGAGGTGGCCTCTTTGGCATGCACATCAGGAGCCGGCGGGACCATCCCTAAGGGCCAGAGGGAAACGAAACTTCTTACTCGGCACAATGGCTCTTTTGAGGAACGCGCTTCACATGATGCCCTCCTGAAGCCGTCAGATGCTCCCGTCATGGAGCATAAGGCGACCACGAGTGCGCCTCCTCCGGCTCGAGGGCCCCATGCACCGCGGCCAACAATGCGTGCATTCTGCAGCCGCGCGCACAGGTGGCGGCCTCCCTTGAACTCGGGTCTCAGAGCTGGGCGAGGAGAGGTCAGGAGCCTGCTTCTGAACAGACACTCCTGTCTCTGGAGTAGAAACACCGCTTTTATGAGGTTCACTCTGATCCCTGTCAGGACAGGATTGGATTTTCAATTCATCCCTATGGAATCATGGGACATTGGGCATTTGCAGAGTTAACAGTGTTCCATTGCGGTGTTCCATTCCCCTTGGAAGGCACTGCACGTTGTATTTTACAAAAGTACAGTAGACTGCATTTTCATAGTGGCAAAAAAGTACCTACATGTCTGACACGTGTGAGAACCTACAAGCAACGAGGGGGCAGATTTACAAGCCCCTTGCCCGACTTTTGCGTCACTTTTCCCATGGGAAAAGTGACGCAAAAGTCGGGCAAGGGGCTTGTAAATCTGCCCGAGGTTTTTGGGGCACTCTGGGCCTCATTTACGAGAAGTGATGCATCGCTGCGTGAAAGCAGCGATGCGCCACTTCTCAGTGCACCTTCCTTGCGACACCAATGATGCATCATATTTACAATATGACACATCATGTCGCAAGGAAGGACAGATATTTCAGTATAACTGACGTATCTGTCAGCATAAAAAGTGGCGCATTGCCAGAGTTGTGTCGGAAGCCTGACGCAACTCCAGCAATGTTCCTTTCACATGGGGCTTCACCCTTATGCCAGCCATGAAGCAGGCGTAAGGTTTTGACGCATTGGCGTCATAGAAGTGGCGCAGCGAAATCTCATAGATTTTTGTACGTCACTCCTACAACCCTTCTTGCGGGGGTACGCCAACACGGCATACATTATACATGGCGCAGGTATAATGTAGCGCAGGGGTTTACGAAGTGACGCATCTACCTAGATGCGTCACTTTGTAAATATGGCGCAACATGGCCCATTTTTTACGCCACTGGTGCGTCACAAGTGGTGCAAAAGTGACGCAGGGGCTCATAGATAAGCCCCTCTGTTTCTTCTGCGTGGTTTCCCTATCAAGAACTGCTCCCCGCCTCACCCTATACCGTAAGATTACAATAGTGAAAAAGCAGCAACATTAAGCAGATTTTGTACGGTTGGAATTGCCTATCTCATCATGAAATTGCATCATACATTTCCACCAATCCCGAGCCATGTTTTTGCAGAAGCTGAACCTTCCACCATCATATTTGTAGGTGCTCGTGTAGGCCCTGGCAGGATGCAGCAGCCTGCTGGGCCAGTGGTACCCTGTGTCTCTACCCACTGTGTAATTCTGGCAGGGGCGCCTTTGCCTACAGTGAATCAGCCAGTGAGGAGGAAGCAATGTATACAAAGCTTATTACCAAGTAGGCCACCATGCTGTTTTTACCTGCTCAGAAATGATTCGTTTTAAAAAAAAAAAGTGACACGCACACCTGAACAGAGTGTTGATTTGGGATTTACTTTAAAACTGTAAACAAACTAGCCTTAAAGTAAGGTAAAGTAGGATTTTATAATACTTTCACTACTTTGCATGAAGAGGGCATGCCATGGATGGTATATGGGCATTCACATCCACCCGCCCATGTTTTTTGATAAAAAGGCACATCTAGTAACATTGGTAGAGAGGAGTTTGCACCAAAGATTTACGCTTCCCTGAAGAAGGAACAAAGTTCTCTTGTCAAAATATTTCGGACTTGATATGTATGTTGTACTGTACAGTACACATATAAAGTAGGAAAAGATTCACACTATGGCATAGATGCATCAAGCTAAACACCGCTCGCAAAGGGGCAGATTCTCAGAATCTGACCCTTTGCGACCAGTATTTTTGCATTTGGGATGCATTATCCCAAATGCAAAAATCGCAAATAAAGAAATCGCAAAATTGCGATTACTTACCCCCAGATGCATCAAGCATCCATTTTGCGATTCCTTATTAGCGAAAAATAAGGAATCGCCAATAAGGAATAGCAAAATGGTATGCAAGAAGAAATCACTTTAAAAATAGCGATTTCTTAAAATTCCTTAATTGCGATTCGCAAATTGCGAGTCGCAATTAAGGAACACCTCCCCATTCATTCCTATGGGCCTAGAGGCCCATAGGAATGAATGGGAAGAATTTTCAATTTGCGAATCGCAAAATGAGATTGCGATCTCAAGGGTGCAGGGGTGTCAAAGGACACCCTGTTGCACCCCTGAAATTGATCTGTGCACATATGTTGCGCATACTCATGCCCTTGGGGCATGTGTGTGCGCAACATGAAACTTTGAAAAATGCACTTTAGTGCATTTTTAAAAGTTTTTGCAAATTACCATAAAGTTGTACTTCATGGTAATTTGCGAGCCCTATTAGCGAAATCGCTATTTTTAAAACTTTAATGCAATGCATTTAAGGAATCTCAATTTGAGATTCCTTAAATGCAAGTAATCGCAATTTAGCGATTTCTCAATTTGCGATTTTTGCATTTGGGATGATGCATCCCAAATGCAAAAATACCGGTCGCAAAGGGGCAGATTCTGAGAATTTGCCCCTTTGCGAGCGGTTTTTAGCTTCATGCATCTGGGCCTTAAATTGCTATTGCATTTAAGGAATCTCAAATTGAGATTCCTTAAATGCAATGCATTAAAGTTAAAAAATTAGCGATTTCGCTAATAGGGGGAGCAAATTACCATGAAGTTGAACTTCATGGTAATTTGCAAAAACTTTGAAAAATGCACTAAAGTGCATTTTTCAAAGTTCCATTTTACACACAAACATGCCCATAGGGCATGTGTGTGTGCAAGATGTACCCATATGCGGATTTCAGGGGTGCAACAGGGTGTCCTTTTGACACCCTGGCACCCTTGAAATTGCAATCTCAATTTGCGATTCTCTAATTGAGAATCGCAAATTGAGATTGTCTTCCCATTCATTCCTATGGGCCTCTAGGCCCATAGGAAAGAATGGGGAGGTATTCCTTAATTGCGACTCGCAATTTCCGAGTCGCAATTAAGGAATTTTAAGAAATCGCTATTCTTTAAGCGAGTTCTTCATGCATAGCATTTGCTATTCCTTATTAGCGAATCCTTATTTTTCGCTAATAAGGAATCGCAAAATGGAGGCTTGATGAATCTATGGGTATGTCCAAATATAGTATTTTGTACTGGAAGGCTATCTTTCCAGTACAAATCCTATACTACATTAAAGCAGACACATTTGTACTATGGTGCAAAGATGTGTGTGTGGTGCTGAGCAGCAAGGAAGTGTGCTAGAGCAGGGAATGACATTATTTAGGCTGGAACCAGTGCTTTGTCTCGACTACAGATAGTAATCTATTCTACTAACAACACAATACTAAGGGGCAGATTAAAGATAAAGGTAGATCACAATGCTCATGTGATGAACGAATATATATTTTTTGCATGCGTTTACAATGCATGCCATAACAACATGGTCGTTACAGCGACTGCGTTGTTATTTCGTATACCGTTACAACGCAAGTCGGAACCACGAATTGCTGTAGGGGGTGCTGGATGTTGGAATGGTATAATTTACTATTCCAACTCCAGTCTATGTGGACACTAGGGAAGGTGTTTGATTTTAAATCCAACACCTCCTTCTCCCTTAACGCAAGTTGTGGTTCCGACTTGCGTTGTAACAGTATGCAAAATAACAACGCGGTTGTTACAACAACCGCGTTGTTATGGCATGCGTTGTTCTGCTTGCAAACTAAAACCTGTTTACCATGATGAATGTCCCATATACCTTATTTCAAATGCCACAGGATATAATGCACTTGTAATAAGACGCACAGGACATCTGTCACGTTTGTATTGTGTTCAATGACAAAGATTTAGGTATCTACGCAATTTGTCACTGAGCTGGTACAATGACGGTGAGCTTCTAGAACACAGGTGGTCTTAGCACAAGTTCACAGCAGCAATATCCCCTTTCAATTTTAGATGCACCGGGCATAAGGATCTGCACAACTTGATCTATGGGAATCTACCGCACCTCAGCTTGGCATGCAGGAAGGATTCTGCATCTGTTTCACCCTGGACCGTGTGCTAGTGTGAGTCTGCTAATGGCTGCGGTAGCCCTGAAGGGTGTCTGCTGGTGTAGGCTGCTCTGTGCATGGTTCAGGATGTCAGGTTGTGAGTTCAGAGGAAGGAGTATAGTGGTATGGAGGATCAGAGAGGCCAGATGGATCAAGGGCAGGATCTCGGGCATTCAATTTCTCTGTTTTGCCTGCCATGCAAGGACAACGCCATTTTTTTGTTGCAATGGGTGTAGTTAGAGTTATATTTATTCCTAACCAAGATTGTTGTCTTCCCAGTATGTGCTTTCAGAGCTTCCCTGTCCAAGATGGTGTTTGACTATTTTCAAGTAAAGTAATTTCTTGTTCTGCTTATACATAAGGGAGCTTGGATCTTAGAAGGATGCATTTAAAAGCTCCTGATTCCCATATTTTGTGTCACATTCAGAGCCCACCGTAGAAATCTTTTGCCCTTGATTGTTGCTCCTTTTTCTGCATTTGTTTTCTGGATTCTTCAGTCTAGAAGATAATGCTAGACTCTCTACTCTGTTTCATGCAAGTTTTTTGTGTCTTGATTCCAAATTTTTGTAAAGCTCTTCATCCACAATCAAGAACTATTGATATTGCCAAAGAGGTCTTTTGTATCCATTGCGACTTTTTCCTCTTATCTTTATTGGGATTGCCCTTTACTTCAGGCAGTCATGAAGGAAACAGGAGAGAGCTTCACTGCATCCGGTTGCTGCAGACACAGGTGCGACCCTGACCCGAGAGGAGTCTGACTGCTCTTAGACCCCTTGCCTGGAACTCCGCCGATCTTCTCTAGTCCCCTTCTATTGATCCCCTGGAGACCAGTCAGTGGAACATTCTGAAACACTAATTTGGGGATGCCACACCACATTTACCATGCTAGGTGGCTAGAAATGTATATTCCACCAGTCTGTTCTGTAATGATTGCCTGGTTTAAGACAAGGGGAGTGTGTTTCTTCTCACACCTAGCTACTCAGCCACAGGTCACTGGCCTATACATTTTGCAGACAGGAGGATGGACATAGGTGTTACCTGACAAGAGCTTGCAAGAAAAAAGGCACAAAAGAAACTGGATTTAAGTCATTTAGCTGAAACACAAAAAACTGTCTGTGCTCAGCTCTAGGGAAGATTGGATCAGCAACAGAACAAAGAGTGCCCATACATTTCACCTGGGCTTCTGTCTCCCTACTTTCTGTCACAGAAAGGTCCACAACAATGACCAACTGCAGCATTCTAGGCACAACCCCTGTCTGGCAGGCTCTCTCCATCCTCTGTTTTGTGAACCACTCTTACTCGGGAGGCCTGAGGTGCATTCCTGTGTCCCTGTAGCCACACACAGGCACACCCTGGCCTCATCCTGCCACACAACACAATGCAACAAGCATTTACAATGCAATGGTCTAGGCATTATTAAAGGTAGAGCTATTGGCATTGCTCATGACATTTTTTTTTTAATCCTAAATAAATGGCATTGTCATTTACATTGCCAATAGCTTAATCGTTAAATAAATGGCATTGTCATTTACAATGCCAATAGCTTAATAGCTCGCAAATGCATGACCTATTGCATTTACACCCACAGGGCCACACACACAAAGCCACCCACACACACATACAGAGCCATCCACACACCCACAGAGCCACACACACAGCCCCACACACACAGCCCCACACACACACACACACAGAGCCACACACACAGCCCCCCACACACACACAGCCCCACACACACACACAGCACCCCCCCACACACACAGCCCCACACACACACAGCCCCACACACACACAGAGCCCCACACACACACAGAGCCCCACACACACAGAGAGCCCCACACACACACACTGAGCCCCACACACACACACACACAGAGCCCCACACACACACAGAGCCCCCCACACACACACAGAGCCCCCCCCACACACACACAGAGCCCCCCCACACACACACAGAGCCCCACACACACAGAGCCCCACACACACAGACACACAGAGCCCCCCCACACACACACTACCGTAACGTTAACACGGCCACCATTTTGAAAGTAATAACATTGAGCAGAGCCTCACACACACACACACACACACACAGAGCCCCCCCACACACACTACCGTAACGTTAACACGGCTACCATTTTGAAAATAATAACATTGAGCAGAAGTACTGTTCGCTACTAAAAAGGTTGGAGACAGTCAGTAACTTACGTAAACGCAATAGGATATGCAGCCTAAATCTGAGCCTTAAAATCGGGAGCACAGCAGACCCAGTAACATGCTGCCTTCTTGAAACAGCACTATGAACATTGTATTGGAGGCCATGAGTATATACAATTCTGCGGTTTGAATTTTTGTCTTGCTGCTTTCTTGAAACAGCACTATTAACATAGTTTTGGAGGCCATGAGTATATACAATTCTGCGGTTTGAATTTTTGTCTTGTTGGGGCAGGGCAGGAGAATCTTTGGTAGCTGAGTTTTTCAGCCTTGTAATATATGTTCCACGGCTCTTTTCTAGGACTGACAGTCTCCCTCTGAAGGCCCGCCCAACATTGGTAGCAGCAGTCTCTAGCCAGGATTCGACATGGGGTTTCACTCACCTCCTCTGCCGTCCAAAACGAGGCTTCGGCTTTTTTGTACATCTGCCAAATGTCGTGATAATGGATGGGGAAGATGACAAAACGATGAGGGTTCTCTCTAAGCAGAGGCTCATCTTGCACCCCCGACAGCCGGCTCACTTTACTCTCCACCTAAATGAGTACAACAAGTAAAAAAAAAAAATCAATACATATCTACGAGTCGATAACTGCTAAACTACCCCCTGAAGAAGAAGTCCAGGTACAAGTGACAAGAACCGATGACATAAATTGACACTCCCCCCCTGTCGGTTATCTAAATACTCCCGAACCCCTACATTCACCCAACGGCACAAAACTATCACTTTTCGCTCATCAAGATGAAGCACCCTTTACACCAGGGAGGCCACTGCCGTCAAGTATACCATTTATACAACCCATCCTTTCAAGCCTATGTACCCAGCAACACGACACGCATAGCATGCGTAATTCCAATGCTCAAACAAGCCGTTAGATGGGCTGCGCCATTTAACTACACTCGCTTGGCTCACCGATCCACCGGGTCACCTCACATTACCCCACAGACCGGGATACGGAACCGTACGCTTGTCTTAACCCCCTCCAAAAAGGCAACCCACTCACCGTTTCCTTCTCAGCTTCATTGAAGATGTTCCGTGCAGTCTTGGTAGCCAGTACTTTATACAACCCATCCTTTCAAGTCTATGTACTTGAATTCAGACATACTGTAGGAACAAATTCATTCACTCGACCTCACCCCACCCCGTCCTATGTAGGTGTTCTATTGGCGAAGGGTGAGATCGCACAAGATGGCGTGGATATTCAGGTTGCGGTCTGTCGATGTTACTCGGCAATATGCACTCTGGGGCACTTGGTACAGACAGAAAGGATTTAGGTTCTGGCGGCAAATACATTTAGCGCCAAACAACTGTAGGCTAATGCTGTACCCAGCAACACGACACGCATAGCATGCGTAATTCCAATGCTCAAACAAGCCGTTAGACGGGCTGCCGCCATTTAACTACACTCTCTTGGCTCACCGGGTCACCTCACATTACCCCACAGACCGGGATACGGAACCGTACGCTTGTCTTAACCCCCTCCAAAAAGGCAACCCACTCACTGTTTCCTTCTCAGCTTCATTGAAGATGTTCCGTGCAGTCTTGGTAGCCAGTACCCGGGTGCTGCTAAGTGTCGGCGGCTGTATGGGGGAAAGGAAAAAAAGGGAATGAGCGAGCAGGAACATATTAAAACAAGAAAAAAATAAAAACTTACTTGGAGTGGCAACGGGGCTGTTCCTGACAAAAAAAAAATGGCTGCCGCAAAGGTCTGAAATTTTCGCGATTCGGGGGCGTGTTTTTTGCTGAGTGATGGATGGCGTCACAGGTAGAAAGAATGCAAAAAACGTGCCCCCGAATCCGAAAAAGACGGGGCTTGAACCGAGTGATGCCCCTCTCCTCCAATGGCTGGCCTCCGTTTAGGAAGCCAGCCAATGGAGAAGAGGGGCGGGTTCAAGACCCCTAATTAAAAAACATAAAATCTTCAGACTCCGCCCACTGCTACGCAGTGCGACAGTCCTCGACCTAAAAATGCAGGCATCGCCCATTCTACACAGAGAGGGAGCAATGTCGGCCCCCGGGGGATTAGGGTCGCAGACCAGTCTTCCCCTGGGGACTTCGCGCAACCAAAAGGTGGGGTGGGAGTTGTTTGGGGTAAGATTAGGGGCGTACAGGTGGTGCTATAAAGGGGCTGGGGTGAGAGGTTCTGGCCTCTTTCTCAGCACCTCGCACCTCCGGGGTAGGGCCAGGCAGGGAAAGTTTTTTGGTAAACTAATAGTATCCCTTTGGGACGGTTAGGCTAGATAGGAGCAGGCTCACTAGGATCTAATGCCGCTGAGCATTTTTTACGCGGCGGCCTCTTATTTTATTTTGGCATGGCCGGCGCCGATGTGGACGGGGTGTGGGAGGCACTGAGCGTCATCGGGCAAGCGGGCCGGGTGGATCTCTTCCGTCCCGGCATTTTGGCAGTAGCGTGGGTCGGCATGGTCCGGCCCACGTGGTCCACATCAGCGGGCATAGCTGTGGCAGTCGCAGCATCCACAGAAGAGCCATCGACCGCAAAGAAACCCCCTGGGCCCAGGGGGCAAGGCCCATCACACGCGAAGCGCAACAGCAGGAGTCAGAGCCTGTCCGCATGTTTGTCAGCAGCAAGCGGTGCAGGTGAGGGGAGGCTGGGGTGGGGGGCGGAGCATCAAAGCGGCCCGGCCGTATTAATTGATTTGAGTGCCGGTGCAGGGGAGAGGAGGGGTGCCCTCAGATGACGATGGTATGCCGTTGGACCTTTCCGCTAGGCCCAAAACAGCTCTGGGGGGAAAGGGTGGAGCCCAACATGTGGGGTCCTGCCTTAAAAACGGCAAAGAAGTCTGGGCATCAGGGTGTGGGCCTCATAGTGGCTTCATGCTCCAAGGACCAGGGCAATGGGGTCACTGCTGCAAGGTGGAGAGGGGACCCACATCCCCCGATTCTGCCACGATGGGCAGGACTATCCCGGGAGGATAAAAATAAGGAACCAACGCGCCTGATCCAGGAGACAGAAGACAGGTGGGCGGCCATGTGCGATGCCAGCGAAAGGGCGGGCCTGGGAGACACTGAGTGGGAGGATGAGGTAGTGAGGGAACCTGGGGAGGGTGCTCCATTTAAGGAGCAGGACCAGAGCACGTCAGGGGGTCAGTGGGTGTGGGTCCCTGCCAAACGGCAGGTAGGTGAGGGGCCAGGGACGGCCTGCACGGCAGTGTGGCTCAGTGGTGCGGGGCCCTCCAGGTTGGAGCAGCCTGGGGGGGACTTGCCCGGCAGCGAAAGCCGGGAGAGGTAGGGGAGTGCCGGTGGGGCGCAACACGGCTCCGTCACGTCGGCCAGAAGTAACGGGGGTCCGCGACTCCCAACCTGCCACCGAGGGAGTGCGCAAAGAAGGTGGCTGGAGGAAGGGTGCCAAGAAGACTGATGGTGTGGTGCAAGAGCAAAACAGAAGGTTGCAGGAGAGAGTGAGCGAACAATGGGTGAATGAAGGAGAGTTGGTGTTGGACTATCAGGAGGAGAGTGATGAGTGGGAAGAAGGGGAGTTGCGTGATGAGGATGAAGGGTATAGGGTCCTTCCAGAGGCCTCAGGGGGGGGGGGAACTAGAAACTTGATGTTTTTCAGGAAAAAAGCTTTGAACAGGGGGAAGACAGTGCAGCAACAGAAGACCAGCGGCCGAGTCAGCGACAAAGGGACACAAGGAGTACCCTCAGGTATGGGGGGGTGGTATTCGGCCTGGGGGATGGGAATGTGGGCAGGAAGGGGAAATCTTACCGGTCGGTAGGTGTGGGAGAAGGGAAGGTGCGAGATGTGGGCTTCATTGTGGAGGCTACGCTGATACAGAATCCCTGCAAAGCAGGTGGGGGACAGCCACGCTTGGTGGGGACAGGGGCCCAGTCGGACAAGCTAGTGGTGGCCGGACAGACAAACTGGGGGGGCGGACGACAAAGAAGACAAGACAGAGGACAAACATCAGAAAAATCTCCCATATATGGAGTTGGTGATGCCATTGGGTTCCCATTTGTCAGATAAGACCCTTACCGGGATATGGAATCAGGAATGTGTAGATGTTTTCAAACTACTACACCGGAGATACAGTCTAAAGAGGGCTCAATGGAAGAGGAATGGGAACTGATGAGATGTCCGAGGGTGCCCATTACCATGGAGACTGGACCTTGGCGTTTTTGATTTTCGCTCGTATATACTGCGTAAAATACCTGGACAGGGTGATAGCTTTGCTGAAGTACATGGACCTAATCAGAAATGCTCAGATGCACTTTGGGGGCTCAGCGTGGCTGAGCTATGATGAGGACAACAACAGGGGCCTGCAGGAATTTCAACAAGGGGTCCTGTACAAGGCACCCTTGTAAATTTAAGCACAAATGCGGTAAGTGCGGGGGCAGACACCCACTTGTCCAGTGTTTTACCCTGGCCACACTAGGCGAGCAATGGCGGGCAACTAAGGGAAAGGGGCAAGCTGGCCCAAAAGGTCTGCCCCTACTCCAATTAAGCCGGAAGCCATAGGCCCATGGCTCTCAGTTTACCCCGATAGAGAGGCAGCTCTGCATTTGCAATGGGGGTTTCAAGAAGGGTTTCAGGTGGGTTATCAAGGTCCTAGAGTCAGGTGCTGGGTGGAGTCTAGAAATTGAGAAAGAAAGTGGAGGAAGGGAGGATGGCGGAACCCTTTATGGAGTGGCCATGTGAGGACTTGATCGTGTCGTCATTGGGGGTGGAGCCCAAAAAAGACCCGGGGGAGTTTCTAATGAGTCATCACCTCTCCTGGCTGGAGGGGGAATCAGTTAATGATTTCATTATGGAGGATGGCTCTAGGGTACTGTATGCATCAGTGGACTACGGGATCCGTCTGGTGATGGTTTGCGGGGGGGAGCAGAAATGGCAAAGTGTGATGTCAAGTCTGCTTTCCGCCTGTTGCCTCTTCATCCAATGGATTCCCCGCTGCTGGGGATGCAGGTGAATGGGGCCATCTACGTGGACAAGGTCTGGCCCATGGGATGTGCCATATCCTGTGCGTTGTTTTGAGATATTCAGTAAATTTTTACAATGGGTGTTCATCAAGAAGAGCGGTCGCAAGGAGGTGTCACATTAGCTGGACGAATTCTTGTTCATGGGTAAAGGGGGCTCAAGGAACTGTGGATGAGCGATACAGCAGTTTGAGGAGTTGGCACAGACTTTCGGGGTACCTTTAGCACCTGAGAAACCAGCTGGGCCCAGTTGTCGGCTAACATTCTTGGGCATTGAACTGGACTCTGTGCAATGGGTGGCACGTCTGCCCCAAGACAAAGTGACTGACATGCAAGAGTTCCTGGCAACAGTGATGGGGGAGAAGAAGATCAAATTAAGGGCAGTGGAGAAGTTGCAGGGCTTCCTGAACTTTGTGTGCAGGGTTGTGAGAGCTGGGAGGACGTTTTGCAGGCGCTTGGCATGGCCATGTCAGGCTTGGTGTTACCGCATCAGAGGGTGTGGATTTAAATGGGGGTCAGGGCGGACCTGGGGGGGGGGGGGGGGGTGGCAAATGTTTTTGGAGAATTTCAATGGTGTCTCGTTGAATTTTGTGGATGAAAAACACGGCCTGGCAGGTGCAGATATTTTCAGATGCTGAGGGTGCGTCCGGCTTTGGTCTGTTTTTGGAATGGACGTTGGTGTGGGGAAAAGTGGCCAGCACACTGGTTAACCCAAGGTTGGAGCATTGCCTTTCTGGAGTTCATTCTATTACTGGTGGCACTGGTGGTGTGGGGCAGGGAGCTGCAGATCCGGACGGTTCTATTTCCCGTGGATAACACCACAGTCGTGGAGTTGGTCAATTGGCAGAAGGCGAGGGATCTGAGAGTTTTGAAACTGTTGCGTAGGTTCATGTTGAATTGTTTACAGGTGAATATGGTTTTTCATACCAAGCACATGCCTGGGGCAATCAATGATGTGGCAGACACTTGGTCTCGTTTCCAGTGGCAGTGATTTTCGGACTTTGGCACCGAGAACAGGGCAGTGCAAGACACAGTTGCCGGATGACATGGGAATGAGGCTGATAGGTCTGGTTGAACAGTCATTGGCAGACTCGACGCGGCGCAGTTACAAGCTGGCTTGGGCTGAGCTTGGAGAATCTCTGGGTCCCGAAATGGCGTTGCTGAACATCACCCATCCAGAGGCGGAGCACGGAGTCCTACATTTTGTGTTGACTTGTATTGACAAGGACATATCAAGCAGGATGGAAGGAAAGCAAAGAAAGAAAGCACGGAGGAAGTAAATTGTATGCAAAAAGTTATTTTATATTGTGTCAAAGCATCTAATGGGGAGATACACAAAAAGTCAAATAAAGCAAAATAGTTATGAACAGAGGTACAGATTACATCAACTCATCAGATCACAACTAAAACATCAACTCCTGGTAGGTATCACAGACAACCAAATTCTATAATCAACAATGGTCGTGTGTTGGTGCCACGCAATGCTTCTGGAGATGATGGAAGTGTCACTTGATGTTTTAGTTGTGATCTTTCTTTCTTTGCTTTCCTTCCATCCTGCTTGATATGTTCTAGCTTTCAAGTGTGATATCATATTTTGATTCACTGGAGTACGATATATCTGTACTACTCCCAATTGAAATCCATCTTTGTTTGAATTAAGTCCCTTGTAGCACACATTGACCTCAAACGTCTAATGCCCAAGCCTACAAGGGTATATTGGGTTCCCCTGTTTATATTTTGTATTGACAAGGGACTTTCACAGACCACCATTGCTGGGAAGTTGGCAGGGATATCCTTCTACAGTAAATTGTATCTGGGTTTTGATCCTGCAAAAGATGAAATATTGAGTACAGTGGTGAAGGGTTTGGGGAGGGAGTGAGGGGAGCTGTGAGGGGGCCATTATTTTTTAATTGTTGAGGGACTCGTTGGGGTTTTACCGGTTTGTTGTTATGATACTGTTGAGGCGCATTTATTCAGGCTGTGCATGATATGAATGTTCTTTGGTGCCTTCCGAGTGTAGGAGCTGTGGGGTACCTCATGGCAGTCTGGTTTGTTACACGGTGAGAAGAATTTGGCTCACGGCACCCTGGGAATTAGGTTGAGGCAATCGAAGATGGATCAGGCGGGGAGGGGTAAATGGGTATGGTTGAAAGAAAGTGGGTCCAATGACGTGTGCCCGGTGCGTGAATGGCAAGGGAGCGCATTGCGGGGTCAGCGGGAGAGTGGGGAAATATTCCGACATGCCTCTGGGGAGAGAGTCACGCCTTTTAAATTGTTGTCGGTGTTGCGTAAGACTGTCCGTAGGGTGGGGAGGGAGCCGGCAGATTATGGGACACACTCCTTCAGGATAGGTGCAGCTACCTCTGTGTCACAACTGGGATAGTCATCGGGACAGATTCACTGAATAGGACGTTGGCGCTCACGCAGTTGAGAGAGGTATGTGAGGAAGTAAGGGAACAGGGAATGAAGGGCTCTGCATGGATGGCAAAGGAAAAGGGGTTGTTTGACGCAAGGTTGTTTTCTAGAAGTTAATTCTGCTTTCTTTATGTCATAAGATGCGTGGAAGGACCAGGGACCAGGATGTTCACCTGGATCGTGGGACATTCGTTTGTTCTCTGGGCAGCCAAGTATTCAGACCAGCAACTCTATGGACGAAATCTGGACCTGAGAAGCAGCCATCATGAAGTTAGCTGGTGGGATAAAGGGGGAATGCGATGGGGTGCGCTGCTGCCATGGCTTACCAAGATGGTAGCTCAGAGGGGCTGCCCAGACATGCTAGTGATCCATTTGGGGGTGAACGACTTGGTGCGGCTGTCAGGCCTGGCATTGCTGCATGACATACAAAGGGATTTGGAGGTTCTGAAGAAAAACCTTGTGGGGACATGTCTAGTGTGATCTGAGCTAGTGCCAAGGAGGGTTTGGAGAGGAGCTGCCAATCATGCAGCGATCGATAAGGCAAGGAGGAAACAGAACCGAGCAATGAGAGTTTTTTTCCTAACCACGGAACATTAAGTGATTGCTCATGCGGGTTTGAGGCTTGAAGAGCCGGTTCTATTCAGGGACGATGGGGTGCACCTTTCGAGGATGGGTAATGCTTATTACATGATGAAGATGCAGGATACGATCAGCAAGCTTTGGAATGAGGCCATCTGGTGTCATAGGGAAGAGTGAACGAAAGGTGTGACAGGTAACCAACCAGGTAACCCTCTGCGGGGGTTACCTGGTTGGCGGATCTTTGGAGGGGTGGTGAGCCATGGACGGGCGAAGCCACCCCTGGGGGGGTGCGTACACAGGTGAAGGAGGGCGGAGCGCAGGATGCAAGGTACAGCAGAGGGAAGGAAAGAGAGGATGCTTAAGAGGGCTGTGAAGGTGAAGAAGGGATGTATGGGGAAGTTTACAGCAGCAATCTGGGGTGAAAGCGGTGAGGCGGATGGAGAATGGATGAATGAGGGGAAGGGGTTGTTTATTGGTGATTAAAGTTATGGAGTTGAATTGTTATGTTAATAAATGTTGAAAGTTATGATAACCTTGTCCTAATAAAATGGCCTTTTATGCTGAAAAGCCAGCTTGGAGTGGAGTTATTGCGCGATGTTGGCCCCCAGAGGAAGCAGGGTCGCAGACCAGTCTTCCCCCGGGGATCTTCACGCAACCGGAAGGACAAGGTGGGGTGGCAGTTCATTGGGGTGTGATTAGGGGTGGACCGGCGGTGCTATAAAGCGACTGGGTGAGAGGTTCCGGCCTCTTTCTCAGCACCTCGCACCACCAGGATAGGGACAGGCAGGAAACGTTTTTTGGTAAACTGATCCACCCACCCACCCTGCAGGTAATAGGGCAAGGGGGTGCGACTGATGTGTGCCAGTTTAGGACAGGTTATACAGCTCCATAGGTTGCGGATCTTTGGAGGGGTGGTGAGTCATGGATGGGCGGAGCGACCACTTGGGGGGGAGGTACACAGGTGAAGGAGGGCGGAGCGCAGGATGCAAAGTGCAGCAGAGGGAAGGAAAGAGAGAATGAATTTAGAGCTGAGCTGTCTGCTTTATGCAGATGATGCCATAATAATGGATTTAACCCCAATTGGACTACAAAGACGACTTGCCGAGTTGATCAAGTATACAGAAGAGTATTATTTAAAAATAAATATTTTAAAGAGCAAAGTCATGATTTTTTTATCAAGGATGTAAGGTCAGAAAAAAACTTGCATTGGTTTTTGGGAAAAGAGAAACTGGAAGTAGTAAAATGTTATCCTTATCTAGGAAAAATATTTACAAACAGGTCCTCAGCTAGCAATCATATGGATCACTGCAAAGGCAAAGCAATTTCACAAGCCTTTGCAATGAACCGTTTGTACACACACTGTGGGAAAAGAAACTTCTCACATATCATATCAGTCTATAAAATAAATATCCCACCCACACTGAGCTATGCCAGCGAAACAATAGATGCACAAGAGTGGAACAAACTCGAAAAACTGGAAGGGCAAATCTGGCGCCAAATTTGAATTGTGCTGCACCTATTGCAGCGCTTAGGCTCGAATTTGGTTTACTCTCCACTTTATGTGCTATTGATGGCTGCGTGCTTAAGTTAGAGTAATGCATTGTTAAATAGCTCAGAGAATCCGCTACGGGTAGCACTGTACAGAAATTTTTCTGAAAATATGAAAGAGAAGAGTGCTCTTTCTAGGAATTATCTAAAAGCTCTAACAATGTTCGGCTTAGATGAGGATGGGGTGGCAGTTCTCTGTAAAAGGGCTTTGAAAATAAGAATTAAGAAGAAATTTATGGGGTTTCTCGTGAAAGAGGTATTAAAATGTGCACAGAGAATAGTAATAAGACTGTATTGGACCAGGGTCAAAACGAACTCGATAATTCCCGCCTCGATGCCTACTCTAACCAGGGAACACACTCGGCAACTCTGGGTATTAAGCTTGCCTCATCTCTACAACGGCCCCCCCACAGACGCCGGGGATGCCTGGTTTCACCTTGGAGATACCCAGAAAGGGACCATCTCGCAGGGAAAACCAGGACGGGTTCCCCAGCGGTCTTCAGTGCCAGGATACTCCATGGAGTCGCAGTGCGCTTTACAAGTACACCCACATTTACATTTACATGTATTGTGGGGAGTAGTATTGGCAAAAAAAAACAACCTTATGTTTTATCAAATCTTAAACATGGAGTACCTAGGGTGATTCTGCTGCTTAGACTGAATTTACTTCCCCTAAGAATTGTAACAGGGGCATGGGAGGGTATTGCTAGAGATGTAAGATATTGTCATTTATGTAATTCCTGTATACAAGACCTAAATCATGTCCTATTCGTTTGTCCCGCATTACAATCAATACGTCGCAGATACCTAAGGAATTGTTTTTTCTTCTTAATTCAAGGACATTTTATTGATTTTACTTATAACACAAAATACATAAAAGAGCGGGCGGAGTAATGTGTGTACATTACGTCATTCATGTGACCAATACTAGAAGACAACAAGTGGTGGAATGGACAGAACATTACAATCGGTTTAATGCAAAGGGAGACAAGAAATAGATTCAGGGATCAGGCACGCAGAAGGCCTTAGTTACCAAGAACTTGATGAGATAGCATGTACACTTGATGAACTTGGTAGGACCGTGTCTGGTCCATAAACTGAGTTGTTCTTTCCTCGGTAATGCTTCGCTGGGGTACAAACTGAATGTGACCGGACGTCATGCACAGCCTATTGTCCATGAATTAGCTGATAGACCAAGCTCTAGCAAGGGTCGAATTCTGAACTGTGAAAGGCTCGCAGAATAAAGTTAGAAAAAAGAGAAGGAAAGCAGAGAGTGCAGAGGTACAGAAGGAGGAGAAATAGAGAGGGGAGAGTCTAGGGCTTGGTGCCAAAGAACAAGAGGTAGTGTATTAAAGTCAAATCTAAAAGGGGGAAGCCTTCAATTAGTTCAAGTGGGAGGTCTACAAGGGCAGTGGGGGGTGTGAGGTGATATGGAGTTTGATCATTTTGGTCTAGCAGCTCAAGGGGGTTTAAAAACCTTAGTGTTAGCGTCAAGCGCCTTCCATAGTTTCCTGTGTTTGGGCTTCCAGGGGGGGGGGGGGTATTTAAGACAATATTATCTGCTCCTCTTAAAAAAATTACCATTCTTGCCATTTCTTAAATGCGATTTTCCCAAAGCTCTTCCAATTACAAAGGACTATTTTATACGCAAGTGTTAACATTAAGTCAAGCAGAAAGCATTCATCCTCCCCTGTCAAATCAGGGTCTAAAAAGCCAGCCAAAATATAAGAAGGTTCTTTAACCGGGCGGATGTTAAAAGTCACTGAAATGTATTTGAAAATTTGATCCCAAAACTTTTCTAGCATTGGGCATAACAGAAGCATGTGAGATAAATCACCTGTGTGAGTATTACAATTCCAGCAGAGTGGGGATTGGATTAGATTGAATCTAAATAGACTTTCGGTGGTCCAGTATGACCTGTTCATGATCATAAATTTGTTTGTGAGAGAGTAGGGGAGATTTTGTGTTTGAAGGGCATTGTGTGTATTTGCTTCCAGTCCAGTATAATTGTTTTGCTGTTAGGTTCTGTTTCCCACTTTGCCACATTATTCAAGTGTTGTTTGCCTGGCTCTCGGAACAGAAGTTTGTAAATCCTTGAGACTGTGTGACCTGCTCCTAGTAATTGGGTGAGTTTTGAGGGGAGTGAGGGGGGGTTAAAATTAGAGGTAAGTTTCGTGATCTGGACTTTCAATTTCAGGAAGTCATAAAAATCTAACTCGGTTAAACCCTTATCTTGTTTAAGTGTGGAGAATGGGATAGGACCAGACTCGTTGTATAGGTCTTTAAGGAAGTTGATCCCTTTGTGTGACCAATCTTTCCAGAATACAGTCTCTCTATTTATTTTTATTGCAGGGTTATTCCAGATCGCCTGTAAATTTGAGGCATCCATTTTTGTTGTGAGGACAGTCTCCAGACGTTTTAGGGCTTTTTTTTGTATTTGCTATGATGTATTTAGAGTGTTCTATTTTATTTGTCTGCATAGTCATAATCGCTTAGAGGGGGATTCCTTTAGTGAGTTCTAATTTCACTTCTACCCATTGTGGTTTGTAGTTAGGATTATCTATAAACCATGCCGCTCCCTGTTTGCAGAGGAATGCTATTTGATCATTTCTGAAATTAGGACGGCCAACTCCTCCCATGGTCTTCTCGAGCCTTAATTTACTTGTGGAGATCCTTGCTTTTTTTCCTTGCCATAGGAAGTTACTAATGGCCTTATCCAGCTTTTAAAAAAAGGTTTCTGATAGCAGCATGGGGAGCATACTAACAAGATAGTTTATGAGAGGAGCGATCATCATCTTAACCGTTTCGGCCCTTCCCCACCACAATAAGAATTTTGGAGACCACCCTTCTATAAGATTTGTGATTTTTTTTAAGATGATGGATTCGTTAAACTCTAGAGTGGAGATGAGGTCGTTTGTGAATTCTAGACCTAGATACTTTATTGGTCCAGGTTGCCAAGACAGTCCAGATTCGCCCAAGATTTCCCTGGAGCCACATAGATTGAGTAATTTAACTTCGGTCTTATCTCTATTGAGGGTGTACCCTGAAACCTCCGCATAAGCTTGGATCAACTTCATGAGGGCCGGTATAGCGTATGCCGCATCCTTGGTCACAACTAGAATTGCCTTTTAAAGTATAATATTGCCACAGCAGAAGAGGCCCGGAATTGTCTGCTGTCACCCCCATCTGAACTTATGTGTTTTACATTTTTTTCAGCTTTTTTAAACAATTATTAAATATATATCAGAGCAGTATTGATTGATTTAATATGTATGTTCTAAGCACTTGCACTTTCTCGATATTTCAGTCTTAAGGTTAAGAAACAGAAGAGGCTGATTTACTATGTACGCAACCGAGCACGTGCACTTTTACAAACTTTTTTGCAGCTAGTTACGTATCCTGTTTGATCTGCTGCACCTTACTAAACCCTTGTTTTGCTGCTAATTATCATAAGCTTCACACTGAAAATTGCCCTTTAAAGTATTTAAATATTCTTGCACTGCTATTATGTTGCTGGTTATATTGTACTGTTTAGTGAATAGACAAATTAGCGTTTTCACTACATAGTTACTTTGCTAGTTAGCTAGTACTGTGTAGCGAATTGTCAAATTCTCACATTTTATAATAAGGTTTTAATTTCAAATGTTTTATGTTAGTATTAGATTATACATTTTGTATAAGCCCGTAAGTATTCATCCATGAATCTTTATGGTTCACTACTCTTGGCACTCAAAAATGTATAGAATGGCCGCTACTGATATGTTCATTTGTGCTTTTATATGTTATGATGGATTTAGTATAGACAATTTGTATGGAGTGTAATGTTGCTCTTAAGATGTATTTTTATGTGGAATTCTTCGGAATTACAAATCATAATAAATAAATCGAATTGAATTGAGAATGCTTAATGTTTACTGCAGGAAAGGGGTGGAGTGAAAGTGGTGAGACGGATGGAGAATGGATGGATGAGGGCTATGGGTTGTTTATTGGTGATTAAAGTTATGGAGTTTAATTGTTATGTTAATAAATGTTGAGAGTTATGATAACATTTGTCCTAATAAAATGACCGTTTATGCTTCAAGCTATGGTAGAGTGTAGTTATTGCGCGAAGGACTTGGGTGGAGGAACTGGAAGGTCCGTCTTTTAGCAGGAGTGGCTGGTAGTCTACCCTCCCTATGCAGGTAACAGGAGAAAGGTCTGCACCTATAATTAGAATTATCTGCTGCCACCACTGCTACTACTTCCCAGTCCCTCGAGAGGACAGTAGTAACTCTTGATTAACAAGGGAGTGCATGATGTTCCCTTCCTGGACCACAGAAGCCCCGGTCTCTGTGTCACATGATATTGAGAGAGCGCCATTTACAGTGAAATTTTTAGGGGTGCATCATATGTACAAGTAGTCAGCACCCGCATATATAGAGGACTTTAATCATGTTGAAATGCAATGTGGGATGGAGAATTAGAGAAACTGTTATTGGAAATCAGAAGAGCTAGGGTTAAGAATACATCCACACTTCTGTATAACCTAGAAATGTCGTTAAAATGAAATCTTTCACTTATAAGAAGTGCGTTTAAACGAGCACTATTGTGCAGTTAGATCCGCTTATTGAGGTTAGCTGTGTCTTTTATATTTGACAATTAGCTTAAAGTTGAAAATGTATTTGCTGTTAAGGTTGGAGGCCTAGTGATGAATGTAAATTGTTGGGCCTTTAGATCAAGCCGAGGCCTAGTTCATGGAATTGATGCAGGCCAGTTCGAAAGTTTTGCTTAGCATTTAGATGTGGAAATATTTTTATAAAAGATGCCTATGTATTCCTTTGCAGGTGCACCATCAAGCCGATAGTAGAGTAGAAGGGTCCATTGTGTATGAGAGTTAGAAATGCTAGATTCAGACATGGAGGAGTAGACCAGGAATTTGAAGATACAACTTGAAGCGACAGAGAGTCTGAGACCCAAGGACGTTTAACGGACAAAGATGGAAGAATGCCATAGCGGAAAACTTCGTGTAACCGACACCTTCGAGAGGGCGTACCTGAAGGCGTGTCGTTCGCATCTTGGGGTTTCGTATTAGGGACAGCACCCCGAGGGTGGAGGTAGAGCAGATGTGCTGAGGAGCTAGAGAGAGCGGTTGGATGGTCAAGGAGCTTAGCTGTGAGGAAGGAGTCTCTAGTTAAGAGAGAATGTGGGCGAACTTCTTTGGGAGATCACCACGGCTGACACCTTTTGCTAGGATGGACTGTTGTTAAGTAGGGATGTCACCTAGTATAGAGCAGGGACAGACTAATTTGAACTTATGTCTATTATCCCAATGAGTACCAGAACTCAGGTTATAGCGATTCTGTTCAGCTTGATGATTCTGGAATTGATCCTCGTACTATTCATCAGTCGCTTGAGACTTTTCCGTAGGATTATGTTTGTATTAGTGCCCGTTTACCTTTTGAACCTCTTGCTGAGGTGTTTGTATCTGCAGCTATTTTTGGTTATGTAATAAATCTTTCAAACTTAGTTTTGGTCAGTGGTTCTTGGGGGAAGTTATTGGGATTTCTTAAATTGTTGTTGATTCTATAGACAGGATTGCCTAATTCACTCTATGACAGGTAAAAAGGTCTAGTCGACCTGTGACGGGATTCTGGAGAATGGTAAGCAGACTCTAGAGGTAAAATCCCGCCTTTCCAGTTGGTAGCAGAGTAGGATGGTTTACCTTCTGGAGTGAGGGTAATCTAGAATTAGGTTGAGATTTCCTCGAGGCCCATAGAGAAGCAATGAAGAGTGTCCAGAAAGCGGCGGACGGGTGGAGTTCCGTGGAAACTGACGAAAAGTGACGGTGCGGCAGAAAGCAGCAGGTCGGAGGAGAGTGAGTATGAAAAGGGTCATGCGTTGTTAGATTGCGGTTATGTTGTGTTGTATGTTGTATTGTCTTGCGGAGTTGAGTGCCTGTAGTGTGAAAAAGAACAGGTTGTGAGCGCGCGCAACCAGTGAAAATCTTAAGCTCGAGGGGAGTTTAAGTGGTTCGGGTGTATCGAACACTGTTAAGGGGGTCATGAGGTACCATTGATCGCCCGCAGGACCGAGAGAGGGGGGATGAATGTGTGAGTGCGTGGGTAACGGACGCTGGTCGGAAGTTGCCGTGAGTTTGTAACCTATCAGTTGAGGCGATTGTCCGGTCGTTCGCGGACAGACATTTGCCGGTTTGGTGACAATTACAGTTAGACTGTGGCCGTACAGTCAAGGAAGTGGTTGCTTGGTCTGAAGTAATCATTTTCAGTGTATGATTGGGACGCATGCGTGATCGAGAGACGAGCGGAGAAAGGAGGGGAACTGCTGCGAAACGGAGGCGAGTGATGTCAGAAAGAGCCGCGCTGGGATTGGTCGGCTAGCGTGAAGCCGCGCTGGGATAGGGCGGTTAGTGAGAAGCCGCGCTGGGATTGGTAGATTGTCATCAGGAAGTAAACGAGTGTTGTAAACAAGGAAACGTTGTGTATTTTCATCATGAAATGTTTTAAATTGTTGCGGAAATGTTTCAAGGGCGACAAGATAGAACCTCGGGGTGGGGAGGAGGCTCCGCCCGAAGATACTCCAGCTTATTATATGGCAACGAATGTTGGGTTACACACCATATTGTGGCTTAGTACCTGGTGTAGGATGACAGATGGAAACGAAGAACTGACATTTCCTAAATATGGAACGTTTAGACTAGAGGTGTTGTATCAGCTGAAAGCGATTATGGCTGCGTTGCGACCCTTGCCCAGACCAACACAGTTCGAAGCACTAAATGCATGGATCAGGGCAGCCCATGAACGGAACAGAGATAGGAGACAAGAGAGGGTGAAACGATCAGTTAGGGCGGTTCAAGATGCGAGATGGGATGCATTGGCCAAGAGGTGGAGGGTACAGACCATTGAAGGAGATAGGTTGTACCCGTTGTTGGTAAATACGGGAGATGCACAGAGGAAAAGTACGGAGGATGAAGACAGTGAGACAGACGACAGCCTGATAGAGAGGCTGTTGTCAGAGAGACCACCTCCATACAACCCCGAGTTGGAAGGAACGCAAACACCAGCAAAGGACTGGGGAGTCCCGGACGGGGATGGAGGGGGTAAAATGGTGAATTAGGGGACCAGTTTTGCCCAGAAGAAGGAAAAAGGGTACCTCCACCTTCCCCAGTGGCGAGAGTAGTGGGAAGGTTTACAGTACAAAAAGTTCGGGTAGAAGAGGGCGTCAACTCTCAGAAACTGCCAGATGCTCTTACGGTACCAGTTACCATAGGTCCCATAGTATCCGTGTACAATCCAGAACAGAAACAATGCGAGAGTTCACCACAAAGAGACAAAGAGAGATGTTCTAGTGAGGACAGGAGTAGCGTGGCAGATGGGTGGAAACAATTGCCAAAGCCCGTGGAAAGAAGCACTCCTTTGGCAGCATCAGCAGACTCCTCAGAGGAGCACATGGGTTGGAGAGGACCAATGGATCTGAGGGGACCGAGGCCGAGGTCGATGAGGGAATTAAGGCCAGATTTGAGAACTTGGGAGACCATTGTGGACACTCAGAGGGATAGATCGAGGAATGTGTTTGGGTCTGAGAACCAGGAAAGTAGGAGGGTGTCCCACTGCGCACCTGGTACAAGCAGACAGGAATGGGAACGCGGAAGTGTGGAGAATAAGGGGGCATCCCACCACACCTCCGTAGATAGCCGACAAGAGTGGGACCGTGAAGGCTGGGAAAATAGAAGGGTTCCCCCTAACACACCTGAAGAGAACAGACGAGAGAGTCAGGACTGTGGCGGGAGGGACTCTAATGGGACGTCTAGTCAAGGTACATTGAGGGCCGCAATTAAGGCAAGAAGGCTAGATGTGCTGAGGCTGAAATCAGAAGTGGAGGAAATAGTGGAAGGTACATTGCCACTAGAGAGAATAGAACTCTATGAACCAGACAAGCTCTTGTTTGTGGCTAAAGATGTTACCCGAAGAGCTAGGACAGCCCATGAGAAACTCTCTGAACTAGCGAATAGGTATGCTGTGGATTTAACAAAGACAAAAGTGCTGCAGGGTGGCCATAGGTTGCAGTACTTGGACCAAGATCTAGAAGAAAAGAGGGTGATCGGGTTAAAAACCCACATCAGGGAACTGATTATGGGAATCCGAACGTGGTCAAATTTGGAGAAGTGGGAAGAAAGGTGGTCAAAGAAGAAGACGGTTAGAAGAAGTGTTATTGAGACATCCCCGGGAGGAGGATTGATGCATACAGAAGCGTACCCCTTGCGGGAGGTGGCTCATGGGGGTTATGTACATGTACCCTGGAGTAGGGGAGATCTGGCTGCCTTTACGAACACATTTCCCAAGTTGCGTGAGAGTCCAGTGGAATGGTACAAGCAGGTAGAGAGGTTCGTTAAAATCTCAAAGGTGCTGTGGATTGATTTGAACACGCTGTTTGATATTGTGGTTCCAGGTGATTTGTGGATAGCATGCAAGGTCAGTGTTGAATGGCCCACAGCGGAGCCAGAGCGAGATGCTGCCACAAATGGACCGTCACCTAGGGTGATGGCAAAGTACGAGCAAGCGATCACGTGGCTAAAGACCAAAGTACCCCCACAGGACATTGATTGGGTGAAAATAGATTGGACTAGGCAGGAACCAAAGGAAACAGTGCATGAATATTACGAGAGGCTATTGCAGATTTTTAAGCAGTACAGTGGGTTAGATGTGATGGACCCAAAGGACATGGGACAGTTCGTATCCAAATTTGTTCTGGGACTGAGGCCTGATATTTGCCTTATGATTCAGCAACATTTAATCTGTTGGCAAAACAAACCTCTGGATGAGATCTTGAGATATGCGAGGTATTGCAGTGACGAGATAGAATCGAAGACAAGGAAGCTGAAGGACAAACTGATGTTAGTACAGATGCAATCGGGAGGACAGGGTCAGTCAGGCAATGGCACATTGGGGAGGAAGTCGGGGGGACAGAAGAGGGACAACGAGGAAGGTCCGAGACCAAGGATAGATATAGCCACCCTGAAAAAGACGACCAAGTGTCATCAATGTCATGAGGTCGGACATTGGAAACGCTAGTGTCCCCATAACCCAGACAATCAGGTACAGGAAGAGGAGGAGGAGGAAGTACAAGCCCCTCCGGTACGGAAGGTGACAGTGACCAAGTTCCAGACGACGAAATGGGGGACTTCAGCCCCTAGGGCTCCGGTTCCCCAGCCACCGAAGATTTCAGCAGGGAACAAGGTTTACAAGCAGATGCCTTTCATAGTGGAAGGGGACGAATGTTACCAATTTGACCCAGTGACCGGACGGTATGTGGATGGGGAGGAGGGCTGTACTCTTGGAGCAGTACTGGAGGTAGATGAGAGAGGACCGTTTGTAGAGGCAGACGTAGATGGACATCCCACCACCTTTCTGGTTGACACTGGTGCCTCTCGCTCCACGGTGCGGTCTGCGGTAGTCCCCAACTTACCCCTTTCAGGACAGACCATACAAGTTGTAGGAGTAGCAAACAGAAGAATGACAAACCCCCTGACTGAGCCAGTCCCTGTGAAGATCGGAAGTTTCAGAGATAGGCACCAGTTCGTAGTGTGCGATTCTAGTCCTGTGTGTCTGTTAGGAAGGGATCTTTTGTGTAAACTCAATTGCACCATCTACTGTACCCCCAAGGGAGTTGAGTTGCAGACAAACGATGACGATGCGGATTTTAAGGTTGCAAATACGCATGTGTGCATTAAACTGTACCCTGCTCTGACGGTGGAAGAACTCCCTTGGGACCTGAGAGATTCAGTCTCGCCACAGGTGTGGGACTTTACAGGGGAGGAAATCGGATTGATTAAAGGAGTAGAGCCAGTTAGAATACAAGTGAAGCCAAATGCTGAATTCCCAAGGACACCCCAGTACAAGTTGACTCCGGAAACAATTGCAGGGATAAGACCCGTGATTGAGTCCATGATTAGACAGGGAATCCTAAAGGAGGTTATGGGCAGTCCCTGTAACTCTCCGATAATGGGGTTGCAGAAGCCAAGTGGGAAGTTCAGGATTGTGCGGGATTTGCGAAAGGTTAAAAAACATAGTTGTCCCATGCTGTCCAGTGGTACCGAATCCATCAGTGATACTGTTCCAGATACCGTTCCAAGCTGAATGGTTTTCTGTGATTGATTTGTGTCAGGCTTTCTTTTCCATCCCACTGCACGAGGAGAGCCAATTTCTTTTCGCGTTCAAAATAGAGAGTCGCGTCTTAACATGGTGTCGTATCCCACAAGGGTATACAGAGAGCCCATCGATCTTTAATCAGTTGCTGAAAAGGAATCTTGAGAGTCTGGTACTGCCGCAGAACTCGGTTCTTGTGCAGTATATAGACGACCTCCTTGTTGCGTCAGACACAGAAGATGCTTGCAGGATTGACACCATTGCCTTGTTGAACCACTTGGGAGAGAATGGACATAAGGTGTCCCCCAACAAGTTACAGTACTGCCTATCTGAAGTGCAGTATCTGGGTCACAGAATAGAGAAGGGAAAGAGAAAAGTGTCCCCTGACAGGATTGAGACGATCATGAGAATGACGGTGCCTTCGACCCAGAGGGAGGTCAGGATGTTCCTAGGCATGGTTGGCTACTGCCGACAGTGGATTGCTAACTTTTCCCTGAAGGCGAAACCATCGCAGAAACTGACGCACAAGGACGTGAGTGATCCGGTACCATGGGACACAGACTGTATGATGGCCTTTCTCGAACTGAGAGAGGACCTGTGTCGCGCTCCAGCTCTGGGAATGCCCGATTACACCAAATCATTTGCATTGTTCTGCTGCGAGAGAGAGGGGTGTGCATTGGCAGTCTTGGTGCAAGACCATGGAGGAGTCCGTAGACCAGTTGCATACTTCTCGGCTACCTTAGATCCAGTAGCCTCAGCGTTGCCCGGATGTCTCAAATCCGTTGCTGCAACGGGTGTCAGCATTGAAAGATGTGAAAGTATCGTGATGGGATATCCACTGACAGTGCATGTACCTCATTCTGTGGAATTGTTGATGACCAGGACCAAGACGCCGCACTTGACCAACAACAGGCTCACACGCAACGAGCAGGTTATACTTGCTGCGGAGAATGTGACTCTCAGGAGGTGCTCTGTCTTGAATCCTGCTACCTTGTTGCCATTACCAAATGATATAGAAGATGATTGGGAAGACCATGATTGTCTTGACGTGACTGAGCTATGCACCAAACCTAGACCGGATATTGTTGATGAGCCATTGACTGACCCTGATGAAATTTACTTTGTGGATGGCTCATGTGTAAGAGACAATACTGGTCAGTTGAGAGCAGCGTTTGCTGTCTGTACTATTTCTGGAATAATTGAAGCAGCCTGCCTGGAAGGAGTACACTCTGCGCAGGTGGCTGAGATAATTGCGTTGATGCATGCCTGTCTGGCAGCCCACGGGATTCGGATCACCATATTCACTGACAGCCAATACGGGTTTGGGGTGGTTCATGATTTCGGTCAATTGTGGTCTCAGAGGGGCTATATGACATCATCGGGCTCCCCAATCAGGAATGGCGAATTTATCAGATTATTGCTGGAGGCCTTGCAAGGTCCTGCATAGATAGCAGTGGTAAAATGCACAGCTCATACCAAAGGTACAGATTTTGTGACAATGGGGAATCGTTATGCTGATGAAGTTGCACGATATTGTGCGGAGCAGGGATACTCCTTTACCGAACAAAATATTGAGGGGCCAAGGGAAAGAACCGAACTAGGCATGATGCTTGAGGTGGCAGACACATGGGAGGAGTTGAGAGACATGCAGGGACAAGCGTCAGATTACGAAAGAAGGGTGTGGGAATCGGCTGGCTGTGTCAAGGGAGAATTGGAGATGTGGGTTTCGGCTGATGGACGAGCTGTGTTACCAAATGTGCTGGTGAGTGCAATGGCACGACAGATACATGGTCCTGTGCATCTAGGAAGGGATGCGATGGTGCGTGTGTTCAGACAAACGTGGTACAATCCAAAATTTAGACAGGCTGCGGAAGCAGTATGTCAGAGATGTGTAACCTGTCAACAGCTGAATGTTGGGAAAAGAACACCTGTCACATTGAGTCACATTGGGAGGTCCGGCGGACCTTTCCATAGGATGCAGATAGATTTCATTGAGATGCCGAGGTGCAATCGCCTCAGGTATGTCTTAGTGATTGTGTGTGTGTTCTCTAGATGGGTTGAGGCATATCCCACTCGTAGGTGCGATACACTCACAGTAGCGAAACTATTGTTGAGGGAATTGGTGCCACGATTCGGGGTTCCGACCTCTTTGGAATCAGACAGAGGAAAGCACTTTAATAGCGATGTCGTGAAGATGCTCTGCTCTGCCTTGAACATAGACCAGAGACTGCATTGTAGCTACCGTCCAGAGGCTTCTGGCATAGTGGAGCAAATAAACGGAACGATAAAGGCCCGAATGGCAAAAGTGTGCGCATCTACATCCCTGAAGTGGCCCGACGCATTGCCGTTGGTACTAATGAGTATGCGTAGTACCCCAGACAGGAGGACAGGGCTTTCACCTCATGAAGTGCTGATGGGGAGGGCTATGAGGCTGCCATCTATTCCTACAACTGCTTTGCTGAATATCACAGATGACCTGATCCTTGATTACTGCAGGGGACTTTCTGACGTCATACGTTCTGTGTCTCTTCAGGTGCAGGCTGCTGAAATCCCGGCTTCTAGCGACCTTTGTCACGACCTGTGCCCTGGTGACTGGGTCCTGGTGCGGAAGCACGTGCGGAAGAGCTGCCTGGATGTACGTTGGAGAGGCCCTTTTCAAGTGATTCTAGTCACTACTACTGCTGTGAAGTGTGGCGGATTGCCAAATTGGGTCCATGCTTCGCACACCCGACGAGTCCCAGCACCCGTGGAGGGAACAGCTCCTGTCATAGATGAAAATAATAACGAAGAAGAGGATTCATCAGAGGGGGCTAGTCAAGCTGTGGGGGTGCCTGTAGAAGTTGGGGACTCCCCTGATCAGGCAGGAAACGGCCAAGACGAAAATGACACGGAATCTGCCTCAGAAGGAGGAAGTGGCGGAGAAGGTGATCTGAGCGCAGAAGAGGTCGACAGTGGAGACGAACAGGGTGTGCAACCAAGAAATAGAAGGGCAAGAAGTGCAGAGGATCATTGGCCCGAGAGACGGAGGCGAATGAATGTGAGATTGGCTTCCGAAATAGATCTTGCCCCTGTGTCCGAAGAATCAGATCAGGAAGAGGGAGAACAAGGAGCTGAGCAAAGGGGTCCGAGAAGGTCAAGGAGGGTGAGAGTACCTTGCCGAAGATACGCCACTCCAGAGTGGACCTACCCTTTCACAAATGCCAGGGGTACTGAGGTCCGGGAGGGTGAGGTCAGTGGCGGTGACCAGTACGATCCCAAATGTTAAGCTGGAAGTGATACTGTTAGTACCCGGACTGGAAATTGAAGGCGTACTAACACTCACTATTCCCAATCCCCATTACCTAAGCAAGATAAGTGATTTACTTCTGGATAGACTGATTTTTCCTACATTTGGTCCAGATATACCAGCTTATGACGCAGTTGTGCTCCGCATGGAACTTTTAGACTATGTGTTGCAGGCAATTGGATCAAGTATCATCATTGATTATTAAAGACTTGAAAAGAAGTTAAAAAGACTTTGTAAATAGCTGTTGAATTTAACCTAGAGCCGAGTGGAAGAAGAACAAATTTAGGGACTTTCCACAGAGGACGGAGAAGGGTTAGGGCTGTCTATTGTTGAAGCAAAAGAAGAACTGAAAACGGGGATTTCTGCTTTCCGAGGTGGTTCAAGAGACTCAAATAGCAAAGAAAGAGACTTTTGGGTACTTTCCGAGAACGAACTATTTTGTGCTGAGACCATGGCGCCTGGAAACCCGAATCGTAGAGCCAAGTGCATAGTAGTCACTCTTTTAGGAGGAGTGATACTCCTTATAGCTATAGTAGTTTTAGTTTCCTATTTTGCACCACACGAACAGGTAGAGAAGGCTGGGGGTACACCGACACCTACCACCCCTAGTCAGAAAGAAGACAGAGAGCGAAGAGAGAAAGCCCTGCTGGCTGCAGAAAGTCGCAGGCTACATACAGATCTGTCAAAGGGAAATTTTGGGCAGAATGCATATGCAAAGCTATTGTATGAATACATTGATGCGATGGATGCGAAGGACTGTTATGTGTGTATGCAATTGCCAGCTTCAGTAGATGAGGGCATTAGATACCATCACCTTCCCTTGACATATGGAATTTCATGTAGTTTGCTGATTAGTATACTTTATGGGCGAAATCATTTTGAATATTTATTTTTGAATTATGATGCTGTGTTACCAGAAGTCCCGAATTACAAGCATTTGAACAAGTGGGATTATTATAAGTCAGAGGACAGACTTGGATATTTTTTCATTCCCACCCAGGAGCTAGACACTCCGTATGCACACCGACACAACCTGACCTGCTTATTGTCTGAAACGGAGAAGAAGTTCATTGAGCAAGTGGAAGATAGGTACACGAAGCAAAAACAGTTGCGAGATTCAGGGCAAGGCAAGGTAGATTGGACGGAAGAAGAGAAGCAGCATAAGTCTAGAGGGAGTTATGGTCCAATAGCTCTAGATGAAGTGCAGAAGGGGAAGTTGTGTCTTCACAGACCACAGACGTATTATGAAAATGTCTATGTGAGTCATACTACGTGTGAACACACCTTCACATTGGAATACTACACCAAAGATTTCCTGAAGAGCGTGGTGCAAGTGATTCCTACTGTGTATTTTGTTTGTGGAAAGAATGCGTATGTGAGGTTGCCAGAGAAGTGGCATGGAACTTGCTATCTAGCAATTATCTTTCCCTAGATTTATCATACAGAAGATTTTGCACTCTTAGAGGGAGGGCCTCAAAGGAGGGGAAAGCGAGGGGAAAGTGCTGGAGCAATTGTGGGAGATGTGTTTGGAGCAGCGATACCTATGTTGGGTGTCATTTTGAATGACATAAAGATACGGCGGTTGGCAACTGTAGTGGATGAATTGTCAATGAATACAGCCAAGTCATTAGTGCTGGTTGAGGGTAAGATGTTGTCGATTAGGACAATGGTTTTACAGAACCGTCTTGCCCTAGAATACATTCTGGCAAAAGAGGGCGGGGTCTGTAAACGATTGAAGGTCCAAGAATGTTGCACTTATATACCAGACAATTCTAAGGATCTGGAGAAATATATAAGCAACATTACTGCAATCCATTATGAAATTGAGGACTTGACACAAGAGAATGCGTGGGAGACGGTTGGCAAAGGATTTGGGAAGGTTGGAAACTGGTTTGCCAATTTGGGGAAGAGTTTCCTTGGGTTTGTACTGAAACCCCTTATCATAGCAGTGGCATGTGTGATTGGGTTGTGGGGTTTGGTAAGATTGTACAAGTGGTACAAGTCCAATAGACTGGCGAGATCAATGAGAGCGCAAGAGATGCGAATGGAGAGGCTGCAGGACAGTCAAGACCGCAGCTTGAGAGCGTTGGAAATGCTCAAGCGAGGGAAAATGGCCACACGCTCGGTTTAGTTGGTTCTTATCCTGAGGATGATGTAAGGTGGTGATGACACGGGTCATCAAAGGGGGGAACTGAGAGAGCGCCATTTACAGTGAAATTTGTAGGGGTGTATCATATGTACAAGTAGTCAGCACCCGCATATATAGAGGACTTTAATCATGTTGAAATGCAATGTGGGATGGAGAATTAGAGAAACTGTTATTGGAAATCAGAAGAGCTAGGGTTAAGAATACATCCACACTTCTGTATAACCTAGAAATGTCGTTAAAATGAAATCTTTCACTTATAAGAAGTGCGTTTAAACTAGCACTATTGTGCAGTTAGATCCGCTTATTGAGGTTAGCTGTGTCTTTTATATTTGACAATTAGCTTAAAGTAGAAAATGTATTTGCTGTTAAGGTTGGAGGCCTAGTGATGAATGTAAATTGTTGGGCCTTTAGATCAAGCCGAGGCCTAGTTCATGGAATTGATGCAGGCCAGTTCGAAAGTTTTGCTTAGCATTTAGATGTGGAAATATTTTTATAAAAGATGCCTTTAGAAAACTTTGCAACATTTAATGAATGTGAGCTGAAATATGTATTCCTTTGCAGGTGCACCATCAAGCCGATAGTAGAGTAGAAGGGTCCATTGTGTATGAGAGTTAGAAATGCTAGATTCAGACATGGAGGAGTAGACCAGGAATTTGAAGATACAACTTGAAGCGACAGAGAGTCTGAGACCCAAGGACGTTTAACGGACAAAGATGGAAGAATGCCATAGCGGAAAACTTCGTGTAACCGACACCTTCGAGAGGGCGTACCTGAAGGCGTGTCGTTCGCATCTTGGGGTTTCGTATTAGGGACAGAACCCCGAGGATGGAGGCAGAGCAGATGGGCTGAGGAGCTAGAGAGAGCGGTTGGATGGTCAAGGAGCTTAGCTGTGAGGAAGCAGTCTCTAGTTAAGAGAGAATGTGGGCGAACTTCTTTGGGAGGTCACCACGGCTGACACCTTTTGCTAGGATGGACTGTTGTTAAGTAGGGATGTCACCTAGTATAGAGCAGGGACAGACTAATTTGAACTTATGTCTATTATCCCAATGAGTACCAGAACTCAGGTTATAGCGATTCTGTTCAGCTTGATGATTCTGGAATTGATCCTCGTACTATTCATCAGTCGCTTGAGACTTTTCCGTAGGATTATGTTTGTATTAGTGCCCGTTTACCTTTTGAACCTCTTGCTGAGGTGTTTGTATCTGCAGCTATTTTTGGTTATGTAATAAATCTTTCAAACTTAGTTTTGGTCAGTGGTTCTTGGGGGAAGTTATTGGGATTTCTTAAATTGTTGTTGATTCTATAGACAGGATTGCCTAATTCACTCTATGACAGGTAAAAAGGTCTAGTCGACCTGTGACGGGATTCTGGAGAATGGTAAGCAGACTCTAGAGGTAAAATCCCGCCTTTCCAATATCACAGACCTTCAACATGGATACATGGTTCTTGTGTTCACTGAACCAATACTAAGAGTACAAGGGTCCCAGGGACTTGCTAATGGGAACCTAGTGAAGGTAGCAAGTTTCAAGGAGCCATGCCTGTCACAGCTGCTGGTGACTCTGTGGCGGACTGAAAGAATAGTTGAAACACTGTTTTAAGCACGCCTTTCTTCATCCCAAAAAACTATTTTAGTTTGTATTCTTTGTGTGAAGTTGGGAGCGGCATCAGCCACTGCCTCATATGGAAATTCAAGAGAAAACTCGATGCACTTCAAAGAAAGCTAAAGAGTGCACAGCCATATAGCACAAGGGGATTACAGCGAGTGTGAAGTGAACGAAGTATAAAGAAATTGTAGTTTCCTTATCTTATGCAGCTTTATTTATAAGAATTGATTTCCCATTCCTGCACAAAATCCTTCATTAAATCAAAGAAATGTACACAATTTCCAAAATGTGTACTAAAGTACTCATTAAACCCAAGCACTAGATATAGCTTGGCCCTAAAACTTATTAAGCTAATTTACCAGTCACCGCCCTTTTATTGAAATATGTTTTCTAAGTTTTTGTTAAATTGGATCCCGACTTGTGGATCTGATTCACAGAAAGTTGGGAGTCTATGGATTTCAATATAATTCAAATGGGGTCCCCGGATTCCAATAATGATTACGTGGGGGTTCTCGGATGTCAATGGTTAGGAATCCCTGCTCAATTGCAAATGCCACAGTGTTCATAGAGCCAGTAATTACGTGGTTTGCCTTTGAATCCTTATGGACTTAGTGAGGGGATTGTCATAGTTTATCAACGCTCATCGCTGATTCTATGAAGCCTTGAGTGTCAAAGGCTGCAATCTTGAAAGGTTCATTAGTTGTGTCTTCTTCTGAAGAAAATACTGTCCAACCACATTTTGTTTCGAGAATTATTAAATGCTTTGAATTAAGCAACACTATTTTTGCTTTCCGCTGTCAGCATTTTAGTTCTGTGGTTTCAAGCAAGTCAACATCATCTTAAACACACTGTAGAAAGGGAACTGCAACAAAACCACAATGTTTCGGCCGGCTAGAGAGTTGTGGCCGAGCTCTGAAGGTTTCTCAGAAATGTTTGAATACTTACTGGAAATCATCAATATGCTGAATCTTTTTTTCTTTGTCTCAGTCATAAAGTGTGAAGGTATCCCACCCCCAGAGACAGTCATATGGTGATCGACAACAACAAACTTAGGGGCCCCCTCCAGGGAAGGGATGAAAGAAACCCCCTTCCTGAATAGAACAAGCAACAATGACTTCAATGGCAGCCACTCCCGCAGTAACGTAGCCTGGGTCGGCTCTTCCACATGGGAGGAGGAGCGTCACCCCACTGCTTTCTCGCAGTGTGAGAAGCAGAAACAAAACGGTATTATGAATACCATTTTCCGTTTGTGTTCTCGCACAGCGTGCAAGCAGAAGGGATTGGTTGTGGGCGGTGGATGGGTTGTCCTGCTCCAGGCAGGGGAGGAGTGGCTTGCCCAATGTTGTGGGCGCTGACTGTTTTGTTGGCCCCAGGGCCGACCAAACCAATCATACGCACTCTTCTGTTTTCTCCATGTAGGCTGCATGAAGCCTGCATGGACAAAAGGGCCTCCCCATAGACACCTGGGTGGTCGGCGTCTCAGCCAATCACAACACTGCCATTGCAGCGTTGTGATTGGCTTAGGGGAGGCTTCCTGTTTCTGTTGAGGTGCAGAGAGAGGAGACGCAATGCAGGACCGGAAGCAAAGGTAAGTTTATAAAAAAAAAAAAATTGATTAACCCCCCTCCCTGCGCAACTTGTGCGACATGCCGGCTGCGACTGGACGTAGCATTAGCCCCTTTGGCCCCCGTGGGGGGGGGGGGAAGATCTACAGGGGCTTCTTCTGGCACTGTGATTGGATTGCAGGCCCTTGGCCTGAGAGCTCCTGACTGAGTTCGGAGCGTTGGGTGGTCCCCTTCCATGTATTTTACAAGGGGCCCCCATCAAGTATAATTACGCCACTGCATGCCCGTGGAGGAAGGGAAGTAGGACTGGTGTGAAGAATTGAAGACTTGGCATAAAAAAGATTACTAATAATTTATCTGAGCATTACCACTTCCCTTCTCTTCCTCAAGCAACTCACAATTTGATGTGAAAGTCCAGGTAACTCATCTGACATAAAAATTGCAGTGCGTACCTATTGGATGAGGGTAGGAACGGACGTTTGTGACACCCTTCGCAAATACCTATCGTCACAAAGAAGCAGTTCAGCCAAAGGATAAAAACTCGGATGTCATTGTAAATATACCCAAACTGCTCTTCTTGTGGAGAAACCTCAACAGCTGAAGAGGAAGAAAGTCACAAAGACAGAAGAACAATGGGGCATTTTTACATGGATTTAACGCCACCATAGTGTCATTTTCTTTACGCTACGCCATTTTTTTTATTGCCATATGTACAAAGTGCAGCTAGACCCCTCTAGCATCACTGTTTCACAACTAGTGCCTATTTTAAACAATGCCAGTTCGACTAGCGTGACTTACCGAAAATGATATGCAAGGTAGGCGTTCCCACAGTAAAACAGCTGCAAAACACACAATACCATAAGTACAAGGATTTCCTTAAATGTTGCTAAAAATGAAAAACTGCTGCTAGGTCTCGATAGTGACAGATTTTTACTGCTAGGAAATACCTGGTCTTAAAAATGGTGCTAAAACACACACTTGTATAAGAGTAGAACAGACCCAAAACATCCTTGGCAAACTCAACTATGCCATGGATCTACTGCTATTGCAGCTAGGAGCACCAAGAAGCCCACTACCAGCACCACCACAGAGGCAACTCCGGAGAAGGGAGTACACATACCTTTAGAGGATTACCCTCATTGAACTCAGGCAAAAGCAGGTCATAGTTCATTATAGGCTCAAAAGGGGTCCATTGTACGCTTCCTGACCCAGATTGCGCCAAGGCTGCAGCCTATATCCCAGCACATCGCTTCGCAGGCCAAGCTACTTTCTGTCCTCCACATGCTGGTGTCGGGAACTTTCCAATCCACCACCACCAGAGTGGCAGGAGTATTCCAGGCATCCTTCTCTATGTTCCTCCCCACCGTCCTGGATGCCATCATAAGCCTCACGCCACAGTACCTCTACTTCCCCAACACTGCACAAGAACAACAGGACAACAAGCAAGGTTTTAATGCCATTGATGGATTCCTGCATGTGTTGGGGGCGTTGGACTGCACACATGTACAACTTGTGCCTCCTGCGGAAACCACACACATATACCGCAACAGGAAGCACACCTATTCAGTGAATATGCAGGCAATCGTGAACCATCTATGCTTATTCATAAATGTACTTGCAAAGTATCCTGGCAGTGTGCGCGACTCCTACATCTTCCGGCAATCTGCCATCAATCACCGTTTCAAAGATGGGACCTATGGGAATGGGCTGCTTGTTGGTAAATATGTCTCAAACACACCGCAGACCACAATGCACTCAATCATGTAGGAAACCATTGTCAAATTGCCCCTGTGCATAGATTGCTACTGTGGCCCCATTACTTTTCACACAGTAAATGTCAGCCCACCCTGCATTTGCGCCGCGTTGCAGAGAGTGGCCGCCACGCTGCCCTGGGCGCCTCGGTAGTCAGGCGGTGCCTTTCCTGATGTGGGGCGGGACTTCTGCCGTCCCGGAGGAAGCCCCGCGCCCACGAGAGCCCGAGAGAAGGATCCAGAAGGCGAAGGGAGCCCACCCCGCGCTCCGGTGCTGAGGAGGAGTGAGGCGGTACCGCGACCCAAGAGATCTGCCGGCGGGACCTCCGTACTACCCCATCTTACGCCCAAGCATTAGAGGAGCCAGTGTGCTCCAGGGGGACCTGATCTCTAGAGCCTAGAGAGCTCCAACGTTTGGCGCCATTTGTTTAAAGGGCGACTGAGAGCACTTGCCGCATTTTTGTCTTCCCTCCCCTCGGTTTGGGTTTTGGGGTACAGGGGTATTTTAGGGTTCAGGGGTAGGTTTGGGTTTTGGGGTACAGGGGTATTTTTAGGGTTCAGGGCTAGGTTTGGGTTTTGGGGTACAGGGGTATTTTTAGGGTTCTGGGGTAGGTTTGGGTTTTGAGGTACAGGGGTATCTATAGGGTTCAGGGCTAGGTTTGGGTTTTGGGGTACAGGGGTATTTTTAGGGTTTAGGGATAGGTTTGGGTTTTGGGGTACAGGGTATATTTATAGGGTTAAGATGGGTTAGTGCTTAAGGGTGTTGGGGTATTTTAAGGAGTAAGGGTGAGTTATGATTATGGGGTGCAAGGGTATTTAAAGGGAGCAGGGTGGACACCTGGAGCTGGAATGTACAGAACCTGGGAAGAAAAAACAATGAAATATTGGGCTCAACGCTCGCTTTTTTTTCCTCCGTAATTCCGCACACGCCCACGCCCCCAGCACACGCCCACAGCACACAATATGAGAAATGGCATGAAGGGCGGAACGTACCACACGCCCCCAGCGTTTGTCACGCCCCCAGCACACGCCCACAGCACAACGCAGACACGCCCACAAGGGACTACTTTGCTGGCACGGTTCTTTTACCTTTTAAATGTATATGGTGGGCGTCTGCATAGCCTATGTATTTCTGCTGCAACTGCCCTTTCCAACGCTGTATTGGGTGTTGTGATTGGTGCTGTGGTTCCTGAGATTACCTGCCTCAAAGGTTTGGGCTCTCTCTTTATTATATTAGTACTAGCAGCCCGTCCCGACCTTGTCCGGGAGCTTTCAGGCTTCCCCTACCCCCGCCTGCCCCGACATTGCCCAGCAGCCCGTGCCCCCGCCCGCCCCGTCCCCCGCCTGCCGCCTGGCCCGACCCTCGCGTGGCCTGAGTCAATGGAGGTGTTAGTCCCCGTCCCCTGCCTTCCCCGACCCCCGCCTGCCCCGACATTGCCTTTTGTAACTCCCCGTCCCCCGCCTGGCCCGACACCCGCCTGCTTACCTCAGCCGCCGCTCCTGAGTTGACAGTTCCTTGCCGCTCTGCTCCTCACCGCTTGTTCGCCGACGCTCCTCCCCCGCGCCATGTCCGCCTCTCCGCTGGTCGCACTGCCGCTGGCCTGTCCGCTGCTTCTCATGTGACCGCTCCTCCCCCGCGCCATGTCCGCCGCTTCTCTGATGCCGCTCTGACGCCGCTCCTCGACGTGAGCACGCACGTCGCGGCCGGCGCTACTTTAGGGGGGACTACTTTTTTTTTAATATACATTTTTTAAATAAGGTTTATTTTTAAACTTTATATAGCCTATAACCATCTACACACCCTGACGATTTCTACGGTGTATCGGGTGTGTAGATTGGCGCAGTGGTTCCGGAGTTTACCCGCCTCAAAGCCTGAAAGTTTCTCCTTTATTATAGTAGTATAGATAGATATATGGTGTTTTATTAATCATTTCAGATTGCATATTGATGCGAACTGACGGTCCGGCAAAATGGGGTATCTTTTAAATTTGGGACTGAACGATCCCTGCAGAGGACTCCGTTTACACACACCCAAGAGGGGTCCAAGGATGGTGTTTCATACATAGGTAACACCACCTTTCTGTCAGGAGATAAATAGAGATTTGGGATCTGCAAATGGGGAATATAACTCAAGCCCATTATTTTACAGATGGTTGCCGTTACAAGAGATCGGATCTTGAGGAATCGGGTAGAGTGACCTTTATTTGGCGTTCTTTGATATTTATGGTATGTTATGAAGATTTTATGACTGTGTGTAGGTATGCATGTGGCGGATGTGTGAAGGAGATCATCGGATATATGTAGATGCTGAAATTGTAGAGTTTCCAGTGGTTATTAAAACAACTACCTGAATACCAATGTTGCAACATGACAAATAAGGGAGGGTTTGCTATGTAGACTATAAGATATGGGGCATCTGGTTTTGATATAGGACCCCCTGTATTATTGTTATAATTGTATTACAATGATATTAGAATATAGTGTTTGCATTTAAAAAGATAGTGTCATGAAGAAAATAAGTGGAAAATTGTTCTAAATACAATGTGTAACATGGTTTTTATTGTTTTTATTGTTGTAGGTTTTTATTTAAATTCATAAGACAATATATTTGACTGTGAAAGAGACACATATTGAAAATAGTCGTGATAAAGGTGGTGCCTCCAGAGCAATTCACCGGAACGCGTCGACGCAATCACTCAAAGTTAAATTCAAGGAACTACTTTGTCAGCACGTGTTGATTTGACTCTGACCTAGTTGCAATGATTCTAATGAATTAACATCCTGATGAGTCAGGTTAACATCACGGGGTTTGGTCTCTTGTTATGTTTATTGTGTATATCCTGCATATGTTTTCATTAAATAGGATATGATTTAATGTATGAATTGTATTAATTATTGTTACTGTGTTTATTATATAGGAATAATACATTTATACTTTGAGCTAATTATGTTTTGAGATGACTTCATGACTAAGAGGTATTTGCATTTATAACCATTGGATTTTCTCTGTGATGCCTGTGAGTAGAACAATGTTGTAAAGTGTGAATGAGTGAACCTATTGGTGTGTTTTTGAGTTATTCCAAGGGATTTATACATTTTCACTATTTTTATATATAACCATGTGTGGAGTTTCTTTTTGTGGTGTGCCTAGTGTGTTTCTGCTGTGGGTGTGTGTTGCGCAAACGCTTTACACATTGCCTCCGGGATAAGCCTGTCTGTTCGTGTGAAGCTACCAAGGGGGTGAGCAGAGTTTATCTTTGCCGTGTAACTACCTTGCCCTGACTAGAGTGGTGGTTTCTGCCTGGCTTTGGCGCAAGCCTTAGCCAACCATAAATCCCATTTTTAACACGGTGTAAGAATTTTTATCCTATTTGCACATAACACTTGTGGCATACAATTTTTTATCCACTTATGTCTGTCACACAGACAAGTCATCTAGCAGAGTACATGACACAAAGTATAACATCATTCGGTACCATAACATATTATGTGCATGCTAAATACAAGACGAAGATGGGGCACCATTGGGACGAACTATTAACTTGTTGTCGTCACATAAATGGTGGGCCCCAACTGTGTGTGTGCCACTCCTGATGCTTGTCATGTCTTTGGTCTCATATTTGAGCTTACCACTTGATTCAACCTAATCCTAAGTATATTGCAGTATTCCACGTAGGATGTGCACAGAAATACATTCACACAGCTACAGTCAACATGTGCAAACCATAAACATTTTTCTACATTTCACAATCCAGATATTCAAGCAGTTATTAAGCTTCATGTACATTGACGAACTCTAACTATATAACGTAGCCTACGCCACAGTGTTGCATCTGTACTCCTAATGCAACGCACAAGGTCAACTGTCTTGTTGCATACTGTAGATACAGAGACATGTAAGTAGACAAACTGTCATCGAAAAGCACAAAAACTTACCAAGCCATGCATGGTGTCAAGCCATATCACAATCACCAATTACAATGGTCTTTCGGCCACATGCATCAACCTATTTAGGAAGTGCAAACGGTGCGAATCGGTAAATTCGGCCGTTTGCGCTTCCTAAATAAGTTTTTGGGATGCATGAAACAATTTTTGAAAATCCGCATTTTTTTGCAATTCCTAAAAATGCGAATGCATTTAAGGAATTGCATTTGTGCGATTCCATGCAATGCATGAATTTATAAAAAAATTTGAATTTTGAAATAGGAAGTGCAAATTAACACGAGGTTGACCCTCGTGGTAATTTGCGAAATTCTTTAAAAAAGCACAAAAATGCATTTTGGAAAGTGTCATGTTACACACACACATGTCCTTTGGACATGTGTGTGTGAAACTTGCACTAAAACAAACATTTCAAGGGTGCAGGGGGTGTCCTTTGGACCCCCCTCAGCACCCTTGCAATGCATCAACAAAATGTCATTGGCAAAAAAAAAATTCGCAAAAAGGCATTGATTCCTATGGGCCTCTAGGCCCATAGGAATCAATGTAATGCCATTCCTTAATTGCGATTCGCAATTAAGGAATCGCAATTTCCGAAAATTAAGAAATCCTAAAAACCTTTTGGATTTCTTGATGCATAGGATTTTGCAATTCCTAAATTGCGATTCCTTAATTTTCGCAATTTAGGAATTGCAAAATCCTACAATGATGCATGTGGCCGTTTGTGCCCACAAATGTCCACACTGTCACTGTTGTGTAGGATATGGGCTTTAGATACATATGGTACTCATGCAATAACTCACATAGGCCCATCCATACATCCCCTTGCATGTGTGTGCAGGCAAAAGCTCTGCACATACACCTCTGGACTACTACCTAGGGACTTCAATCTGCTACATGGGCCATTTTGCCCTTGCACAGAGCTTTTGTTCATGTATTACTGTAGGAGAGTAGGGTCTGCAATCCTATGATCACCCAGATTTTTGCTTTTTGCTGCACTGGTTTACGACTTTCCCTGGCTGTGGGCCTGCTAATCAGACCCACAGCCTAGCTGTTCTCTCTATCCAAATTGTACTTAGGTACTGAATTGGCACTGGGCCCTCTCCAAGTCCCTGTACCCAGGGCTGAGGTGCACCCAGAAGTCTCCCAGGGGCTGAAGCATGTATTATGCCACCCCTGGGCTGACTAACTAAACTGACACAACTGGCTGCACGACAGCTGGGGCAAGGTGGTGTACTCACCCTTTGCTTTAGATATAGTATACCTATATCTAACCCTAAAATGGACACACAGATCTCCTATCAGTCACTCCTATGGCAGGCCTTAACAATCCTGAAGGCAGAGTGCTTGGAATCGTGTGAGATGGTGCTCTGGCATGAGCTGAGCCTGTCTGCGGCTTTCGGGACCCATCCCTTAGCCGTTTCCATGATATCGCATACCATATACTCTTAAGTGCATTATAATCCTCGCGGTTATATGCCAACTCTGGTATCGCTTTATCAAAACATGTCGAGTAAGGTGTCATACGAATTGGAATACTAACCCCTCGCCAATTCTGGCGACGGGGTTAGCATTCCACCCTTCTAGAGGGACACGACATGCATGTAACCTATAACCCGGTTAAAAGTCAGACAGAGCCTTAGCATCCACAAAATGGATGCTGCCACCGAGACACAAGTCTGCCCTCCTGCTGCTGGGAGTCCTCCCAGAGCAGGAGATAAGGACAAAGGGTTTCCTGCCAGGGGCGGTGCCAGCACCGTCCCAGACAGGGTTTTGTGTATTGTAGGTAGGCAGGGCTTTAGAGGAAGGTGACTGCCAGTGGCACCCCGGTGCTCACTGTGCATAGGCCGGCTGAAACCAGTTCCAGGGGCACTCCAGCCCATGGCCTGGGGAAAGCCCGCCAAGGAAGTGGGTGTAACCACCCCCCTCCTGGTCCCACCCATAGGGCAGGACCTAGTCGCGTGCCAGCCCCCTTTTACAGGATAAAGGTAGGAACTGGCCCCCTTCCAAATGAGATCATCTTTGAATCCTGAAACTACTTTCCACGAAAGGAACTCAAGACTTCTTCCTAAGATTTCTCCCTTGTGACTAAGGAGTAGTCACCCTGCATCCGCAGGCACCATCTTAAGAACACTGCGGTCTGCTGCAAGTCTCTCCTCCGGATCAAGACTGCCCAGCTCGACGAGAACCGGCTTCCCTGGCACCTCTGACCTCTACCTGCATCATCAGTCACGCTGAGATTCGTGGGTGTGACGAGACCTCGAGGGACCGGCCATCTTCAAGACTGCACGACTTCTTTCCAGCAAGCCCGCCGAGTGAATTCCTGGTGAGTGCTTTGGGGTCCGAGAAGCCCCGACCCTGAGCAGCTCCAGCACCGAAGTGCAGCCCCCCAGCATCTCCACGATCTGCGTGGGGCCCTTCTGCTTTTGGCTGCTCACCGCGTTGTTTGGCTACTAGCCCGCTGGCTTGTGGCCTTCCCGACGACGCCCGACGACGTTTCTGCTGCTGGTCTGGTTGCTCCAGACTGGCCCTTGCTTCCCTCCATCGGAGAAGTACCCTGGACCCTCCTGGTCCACCCAAGACGCCATTTTAGGTCCACCGCGTGGGCCTTGCATTTGCCAAGACTTGTTGCCCAATCCTGGGTCCAGCGACGTCGACAGCAAGAACCTTCGTGGGACAGCTCGCACCTCCATCCTGGTCGCCGACAACGCCTCCTGGTCCGAGAGACTGCAGAGCCCAGCAGCGCCCACTCACCTGACTGCGGTGACTTCGCCCGGTGCCATCCTGGTGCCCACTTAATCACTGGCTAGTGATTCAAGAACTTGGTCCCCTCTGCTTTCAGGTTTTCTTCTTCCTTGATCCAGGCTTGGATCCATCGAACTTTTCTTCACTGGTCGCCTGCCAGCAACTTCCTTCTTCCAGGCTCCTGGTCCGGCAACGAGATCCCCGACGTCTTTTCAGACCTATGCAGCTGCAGTCCCTGGGCTAGGTAACTTCGGCACTTCGGTGTCCCAGCATAGCCTCACTATCCTAGGGTCAGGATCCACTGTCGTTTTCTTCCTACCAGGTCGGGTTCGCCCGTGAACACTAACTTTGCCTTTACTAGCTTCCATAGACTTTGTCCCGCATCCCGCGTGAGAGTGCACACTCTGCACCCGAGTCCCCTAGGTCTCCTAGAAGTAATCTAACGATTCCCTAGTCAAGTCCTAGCGATTCCAAAGCCTATTAGAGCTGTTACTTACCTGCTAGTAATTCGCATTCCACTTTTAAAGTATATGGTTTTTCGTGCCCCTCGGGCATTTGTGTATAACGTGCTAACTTAAGTATTTTCGTAAGAGTTTTGTTGTGTGCCTAGCACCCTGTCCTCATAAAGAGTACAGGGTTGTTGTGATTCTAATAAATACACTGTTTATTTTCATAACACTTGTGTGGTGTCCTTTCACTGGGTGTTCAAGGGGTAATGTGATGGTAAAACAGCTGGCTTAACACGCCCTCTAGAGTCTTAGCCTTAGACTGCTCGTATCCATGCTACTAGGATAGCTGGTCTATAAGGTTGACTTACAACCAATCATCAATAAGGGTTGTTTGGACTGATATATAGTGATCACTAGAATAGTGAACACTGCACATCAGGCCAACTTCTCACATTGGTGAGCAGCGGTTGGGATTTGAGCTTGCTGTTGTTTTACCACACATGCCCTAAGAATATCTTGTGAAAGATCACATAAGTACTAAAGGTACATATAACTTAGCTTAGAATACTCTGAGTTCTACTGAACCAGCTGTTGTAGCTCCTAGGGCTTAGCACACCCTAAACTACAACTCTAGCAAGGGATCAGTAGGCAAACATATAGTGTAGGTAAGTGCACCACTTACACCTCACTAGAAAAGCATGTCTACCCAGGGAGATTCTACTGAGACTCCCCTGGTCAGTGTTGACCCTCCACAGGTCACTTCAAGATATGCAGCTCTCAGTTTCCAGGAGATGAGACAAATCTGTGTCTCCAGAAAACTGAAGCAGGGGTCTAACCCCACCATTCCCTTTCTGATAGGTCTCTTAGAGACCTATGATGCCAGAAAGCTTTCTCAGTTACATGAGAACATGCCAGCCTTAGAGGGAACCTCTGGGGATCCAGATCTCCCCAACATTGCTACTGCAGTTGAGGAGGAGGATCAAGAGGAACTCTCTGGGGATGAGGTAGACAAAGGTCTTGAGGTAGTCAGAAGGCTAACCAGGGCCAACTTAGACTTACTTGGGCTAGGATCTGGGGGACCCCCAGTACTAACCCGAAGTGGGCCTAACCTTGGAGTTAGGAGAGATAGATCTCTTTCTAGGGACTCTAATAGATCTCTGCACTCTAATGCCTCTTCTCAGGGGAGAAGGAATCCTCCACAGAGGAGATTTACTTCCCCTCAGAGAAGGGAGCATGAAGCTAGGATGAGACAAGCTGAACTGAGGATTGAAAGGGAAGAAATTGCCCTGGCCAAAGAGAAGCTTGCCCTGGCAAGAGAGCAGCAGATGAGTGGGCTAGCTCCCACTGGTGGCAGCAATCTCCCAAGAGATAGAGAGAAGGGTTTAGACACTAAACACCTGACTAAAATAGTGCCCCCCTTTAAGCAAGGGGATGATATCCAGAAATGGATGGCTGCTCTGGAGAGGGCCTGCACTGTGCAGGGCATTCCCCAGAGTCAGTGGGCAGCTATACTGTGGCTCTCCTTTGATGGTAAAGGTAGAGATAAGCTCCTCACTACAAGAGTGGAGGATGCTAACAATTACCAGGTCCTGAAGAATACACTGGTTGATGGGTTTGGTTTAACCACTGAGCAGTACAGGTTGCTGTTCAGAGACACCCAGAAAACTCAGTCTCAGGACTGGTCTGATTTTGTGGATTGTGCCACTAAGGCTTTGGAGGGCTGGTTACTGGGTAGCAAGGTTACAGATTACACAGGATTGTATAATCTAATGATGAGAGAACAAATTTTGAACAATTGTCAGAACCAGTTGCTGCACCAGCACCTTGTTGATTCAGATCTGACCTCTCCCCAAGAATTGGGAAAGAAGGCAGACAAATGGGTCAGGACAAGGATCAAGCAGAACCAGAACCAGAACCAGGGTGGTCAGAAGAAAGCAGACCAGAAGGGTAATGTTAAGAATGAGCAAAATGACCAGAAGTCTTCACCAGGTCACCAACAAACCAAAGAGGGTGGGGGTCAGGCTTCCCAGAAGAAGAAGACTCAAGAAGGCCAGTCAAAAAGGTGGTGCCAGTACTGCAAAAGTAAATCTCACTGGTTTAGTGAGTGCACCAAAAGAGGAGGACAAACTCCTGCCACTACAGCTCCTAAAGCAACTGCACCCCCTAGTACAGTCAGTAGTGGTAGTGTACCTCCCAAGGCATTAGTTGGGTTAACCTTGGGTACTGAGGGGTCTGACAACTTAGTTGGCACACTCACTCAGGCTGTCCTTGTCTGTACAGGGGATATGGATATGTCCCCTGAAATAAGTCCCAATACTTTGGGCAAATACAGGCAGACACCTTTGATAAATGGCAAAATGGCTCAGGCCTATAGGGACACTTGTGCCAGTGTCACCATGGTGACACCTAACTTTGTGGACCCTGGACAGATCATGCCAGGTACTGATTTCCTGGTGACCAATGCCAGCAATGTCACTACTAGTCATAGTGTGGCAATTGTGGCTTTCTCCTGGGGTGGAGTGAAGGGACAAAAGAAAGTTGTAGTCAGTTCAGACCTCCCAGTTGATTGTTTGTTGGGAAATGATTTGGAGTCATCACAGTGGTCAGAAGTGGAGCAGAGGACTCACATGGAGATGTTAGGCTTGCCAGCACATGTGCTTGCTGTGACTAGGTCACAGGCCAGAAAATGCCCCACTGAACAGGTGCTGGATCCTGAAATTATGGACCAGACACCTTCCAAGAAGAAGAGCAGTAAGGGTAAGGCTTTGCCTTCCCCCTTGCCCCAGGTTGAGGATCAAGTCTCTGAGGAGGCTGATCTGGAAGAGCTGAGGGAAACTGAGCCTAAAGAGCTTGAACTTGATCAAGTTGAGTTTCTGGGCTCAGGGGGACCCTCCAGAGCAGACCTGGGGAAGGAACAGTTGAGCTGCCCTTCCCTTGAACCCCTCAGACAGCAGGCTGCTGCTGAGGCTGCAGGGAATGCCACAGGTGCCCACAGGGTATACTGGGAAGATGGACTCCTGTACTCTGAGTCAAGAGACCCCAAGCCTGGTGCAACCAGGAGGCTGGTCATCCCCTTGTCTCTGAGAGGTTTCCTTCTCACCTTGGCCCATGAGATTCCCCTTGCAGGTCATTTAGGTCAGACAAAGACTTGGGACAGGCTTGTCTCACACTTTCACTGGCCCCATATGAATGAGAATACCAAGGAGTTTTGTCGCTCCTGTGTCACTTGCCAAGCCAGTGGTAAGTCAGGTGGCACAACAAAGGCCCCCCTCATACCACTACCTGTGGTGGGGGTTCCCTTTGAAAGAGTGGGGATTGACATTGTTGGTCCAATGGAACCCCAGACAGCATCAGGGCACAAGTTTATACTGGTGGTGGTGGACCATGCCACCAGGTACCCTGAAGCTATTCCCCTTAGGACCACTACAGCCCCTGTAGTGGCAAGAGCCCTAGTTGGAGTGTTCTCCAGAGTGGGTTTTCCAAAGGAGGTCGTCTCTGACAGAGGTACAAACTTCATGTCAGGATATCTGACTGCCATGTGGAAAGAGTGTGGTGTGAACTACAAGTTCACCACACCCTATCATCCACAATGCAATGGGCTTGTTGAGAGATTCAACAGGACCCTCAAAGGGATGATTCATGGACTACCTGAACCTCTTAGGAGAAGATGGGATGTCCTGATCCCCTGCCTCTTGTTTGCTTACAGAGAGGTCCCACAGAAGGGGGTTGGCTACAGCCCTTTTGAGCTTCTGTATGGGCATCCTGTAAGGGGACCCCTGTGTTTGGTGAAGGAAGGATGGGAGAGACCTCTCAAAAAGCCTGCAACCAACATAGTGGACTATGTACTTGGTCTCCGCTCCAGGATGGCTGAGTATATGGAAAAGGCATCCAAAAACCTTGAGGCCAGCCAAGAACTTCAAAAAGCTTGGCATGACCAAAAGGCTGTTCTGACTGTGTACCAGCCAGGACAGAAGGTGTGGGTGCTGGAGCCAGTGGCCCCAGCAGCTCTGAAAGACAAATGGTCTGGGCCCCACACCATCATTGAGCAAAAGGGAGAGGTTACCTACTTGGTGGACCTTGGAACTCCCAGGAGCCCTCTCAGAGTGCTCCATGTTAACAGGCTCAAGGCATATGTTGACAGGAAGGACATGAGCTTGCTCATGGCCACAGATGAGGGACAGGAGGAAGAGAGTGACCCTCTCCCAGACCTGCTCACTCAGAATCCTGATGATGGATCAGTTGATGGTGTTGTCTTTTGTGGCAGCCTCACTGAACATCAGCAACAGGATTGCAGGCAGGTTCTGCAATCCTACAGACATATGTTCTCTCTGACACCCAGCCAAACTGATTGGTGTACCCATGATGTTGACACTGGAGACAGTCTGCCTGTCAAGAGTAAAATCTACAGACAGCCTGATCATGTTAGAGACTGCATCAAAACTGAAGTGCAGAAAATGTTGGAGCTGGGAGTCATTGAGCCCTCAGATAGCCCTTGGGCTAGCCCAGTAGTTCTAGTGCCAAAGCCTCACACCCAGGGTGGTAAGAGAGAGATGAGGTTTTGCGTAGACTACAGAGGCCTCAATGCAGTCACTAAGACTGATGCCCACCCAATTCCAAGAGCAGATGAACTTATAGATAAATTGGCTTCTGCCAAATTCTTAAGTACATTTGATTTGACAGCTGGGTATTGGCAAATCAGGTTAGCTGAGGAGGCCAAACCCAAGACAGCATTTTCTACCCCTGGTGGGCATTATCAGTTTGTGGTAATGCCCTTTGGTTTGAAAAATGCACCTGCCACCTTCCAAAGGTTGGTGAATCAAGTCCTCACTGGGCTGGATGACTTCTGTGCAGCATATCTTGATGATATTGCTGTCTTTAGCTCCACCTGGGAGGATCACCTGGTCCACCTGAGGAAAGTGTTAGAGGCTCTGCAAAAGGCAGGCCTCACTATCAAGGCCACTAAGTGCCAGATAGGGCAGACACAGGTTGTATACCTGGGCCACCTTGTAGGTGGAGGCCAGGTTCAGCCACTGGAGAGTAAGATACAGGCCATCAAGGACTGGACTCCTCCAATCACCCAGACTCAAGTTCGAGCTTTCTTGGGCCTGACTGGGTACTATAGGAAGTTTGTCAGAAATTATGGGTCCATAGTGACCCCTCTTAATGACCTGACAAGCAAAAAGATGCCAAAGAAAGTTCAGTGGACAGCAAGCTGTCAGAAAGCATTCAATGACCTAAAGCAGGCCATGTGCACAGCACCTATCCTAAAGAGTCCAGATTACTCCAAGCCATTCATTGTCCAAACAGATGCTTCTGAGTTGGGTGTGGGGGCTGTTCTGTCTCAACTGAATTTTGATGGTAATGATCAGCCTATTGCTTTCATTAGTAGAAGGTTGACACCCAGAGAGAAAAATTGGTCAGCTATTGAGAGGGAGGCCTTTGCTGTGGTCTGGGCCCTGAAGAAGCTGAGGGCCTACTTGTTTGGCACTCACTTCACCATTCAGACAGACCATAAGCCCCTCTTGTGGCTAAATCAGATGAAGGGTGAAAACCCCAAACTGCTTAGGTGGTCCATTTCCCTACAGGGGATGGATTTTACAGTGGAGCATAGACCTGGGACTGATCACAGCAATGCTGATGGGCTCTCCAGGTATTTCCACTTAGAGCAAGAAGACTCACCTGGTCAAGGTTAGTTTATTGTCCCAAAGTTTGGGGGGGGTCATGTAGGAGAGTAGGGTCTGCAATCCTATGATCACCCAGATTTTTGCTTTTTGCTGCACTGGTTTCCGACTTTCCCTGGCTGTGGGCCTGCTAATCAGACCCACAGCCTAGCTGTTCTCTCTATCCAAATTGTACTTAGGTACTGAATTGGCACTGGGCCCTCTCCAAGTCCCTGTACCCAGGGCTGAGGTGCACCCAGAAGTCTCCCAGGGGCTGAAGCATGTATTATGCCACCCCTGGGCTGACTAACTAAACTGACACAACTGGCTGCACGACAGCTGGGGCAAGGTGGTGTACTCACCCTTTGCTTTAGATATAGTATACCTATATCTAACCCTAAAATGGACACACAGATCTCCTATCAGTCACTCCTATGGCAGGCCTTAACAATCCTGAAGGCAGAGTGCTTGGAATCGTGTGAGATGGTGCTCTGGCATGAGCTGAGCCTGTCTGCGGCTTTCGGGACCCATCCCTTAGCCGTTTCCATGATATCGCATACCATATACTCTTAAGTGCATTATAATCCTCGCGGTTATATGCCAACTCTGGTATCGCTTTATCAAAACATGTCGAGTAAGGTGTCATACGAATTGGAATACTAACCCCTCGCCAATTCTGGCGACGGGGTTAGCATTCCACCCTTCTAGAGGGACACGACATGCATGTAACCTATAACCCGGTTAAAAGTCAGACAGAGCCTTAGCATCCACAAAATGGATGCTGCCACCGAGACACAAGTCTGCCCTCCTGCTGCTGGGAGTCCTCCCAGAGCAGGAGATAAGGACAAAGGGTTTCCTGCCAGGGGCGGTGCCAGCACCGTCCCAGACAGGGTTTTGTGTATTGTAGGTAGGCAGGGCTTTAGAGGAAGGTGACTGCCAGTGGCACCCCGGTGCTCACTGTGCATAGGCCGGCTGAAACCAGTTCCAGGGGCACTCCAGCCCCTGGCCTGGGGAAAGCCCGCCAAGGAAGTGGGTGTAACCACCCCCCTCCTGGTCCCACCCATAGGGCAGGACCTAGTCGCGTGCCAGCCCCCTTTTACAGGATAAAGGTAGGAACTGGCCCCCTTCCAAATGAGATCATCTTTGAATCCTGAAACTACTTTCCACGAAAGGAACTCAAGACTTCTTCCTAAGATTTCTCCCTTGTGACTAAGGAGTAGTCACCCTGCATCCGCAGGCACCATCTTAAGAACACTGCGGTCTGCTGCAAGTCTCTCCTCCGGATCAAGACTGCCCAGCTCGACGAGAACCGGCTTCCCTGGCACCTCTGACCTCTACCTGCATCATCAGTCACGCTGAGATTCGTGGGTGTGACGAGACCTCGAGGGACCGGCCATCTTCAAGACTGCACGACTTCTTTCCAGCAAGCCCGCCGAGTGAATTCCTGGTGAGTGCTTTGGGGTCCGAGAAGCCCCGACCCTGAGCAGCTCCAGCACCGAAGTGCAGCCCCCCAGCATCTCCACGATCTGCGTGGGGCCCTTCTGCTTTTGGCTGCTCACCGCGTTGTTTGGCTACTAGCCCGCTGGCTTGTGGCCTTCCCGACGACGCCCGACGACGTTTCTGCTGCTGGTCTGGTTGCTCCAGACTGGCCCTTGCTTCCCTCCATCGGAGAAGTACCCTGGACCCTCCTGGTCCACCCAAGACGCCATTTTAGGTCCACCGCGTGGGCCTTGCATTTGCCAAGACTTGTTGCCCAATCCTGGGTCCAGCGACGTCGACAGCAAGAACCTTCGTGGGACAGCTCGCACCTCCATCCTGGTCGCCGACAACGCCTCCTGGTCCGAGAGACTGCAGAGCCCAGCAGCGCCCACTCACCTGACTGCGGTGACTTCGCCCGGTGCCATCCTGGTGCCCACTTAATCACTGGCTAGTGATTCAAGAACTTGGTCCCCTCTGCTTTCAGGTTTTCTTCTTCCTTGATCCAGGCTTGGATCCATCGAACTTTTCTTCACTGGTCGCCTGCCAGCAACTTCCTTCTTCCAGGCTCCTGGTCCGGCAACGAGATCCCCGACGTCTTTTCAGACCTATGCAGCTGCAGCCCCTGGGCTAGGTAACTTCGGCACTTCGGTGTCCCAGCATAGCCTCACTATCCTAGGGTCAGGATCCACTGTCGTTTTCTTCCTACCAGGTCGGGTTCGCCCGTGAACACTAACTTTGCCTTTACTAGCCTCCATAGACTTTGTCCTGCATCCCGCGTGAGAGTGCACACTCTGCACCCGAGTCCCCTAGGTCTCCTAGAAGTAATCTAACGATTCCCTAGTCAAGTCCTAGCGATTCCAAAGCCTATTAGAGCTGTTACTTACCTGCTAGTAATTCGCATTCCACTTTTAAAGTATATGGTTTTTCGTGCCCCTCGGGCATTTGTGTATAACGTGCTAACTTAAGTATTTTCGTAAGAGTTTTGTTGTGTGCCTAGCACCCTGTCCTCATAAAGAGTACAGGGTTGTTGTGATTCTAATAAATACACTGTTTATTTTCATAACACTTGTGTGGTGTCCTTTCACTGGGTGTTCAAGGGGTAATGTGATGGTAAAACAGCTGGCTTAACACGCCCTCTAGAGTCTTAGCCTTAGACTGCTCGTATCCATGCTACTAGGATAGCTGGTCTATAAGGTTGACTTACAACCAATCATCAATAAGGGTTGTTTGGACTGATATATAGTGATCACTAGAATAGTGAACACTGCACATCAGGCCAACTTCTCACAATTACTTAGTGGCCATTACATAGGTTGACAGTTGCTTCATAGGTGGACCCACATACAAAGTCATAGGTAGGCGTGAGATAAAAGCCACACATACCATCCATGGAAAAGTGTGCAAAAGTTTTAGCATTGTGTTTGCTCATGTATCACTGTTGGAACCATTACACGGATGATCACACAAGTGTATGATTATTCACACACATTACACACATGAGCTAACAGTGGTAACAGTACAACACACATCACACAGAACACAACATACACTGTCATTACGAAAAATGAATGACACATCAGACTGAAACTTTACTATAACATTTTGCCCTAGCGTTGAAAAAAATCACACTAGACACATCTGCAGGAACTTGTATACCTGCTGTATACACACAAACAATCTGATGTGTCGCACAGGCGGATTTTCTACTGTGAAAATCATAGCGAGACCTCAAGTGCAAAAGAGGAAAAGTTCTCTAGTGAGGAAACAATTCACACACAGCCTGAAAACATCCTGCATCCAAACAGGAAATTATGTAATGGTGTAAAAAGGAAGTGATGTTATGGATATTTCCATGATATCAGAAACTACAAGGTTACTTTCACTTTCACATTTACTCACAGTTTATCTATCTGTGCTTGGGAGTGGTGGTGTGTGTGGAGCAGGAGAATGTAGATTGGAGTTTGTGAAGTTGCTGTCTTGTGTCTGCTGTCCTAGTTGTGTGTATTGTGTGTGTAATTTGTGTAGTTTTTTGTCAAGTGTACTGTTACGTCGTGGGTGTCTGTCTTTTGAGGTAGTTTGTATTTGGGGTTTTAGGGGTTTAGTTAGAGTTAATTAGTTATAAGTGGGTGTGATAATACGCACCAGGCCCATGAACTCCAAGGAGGTGGGCACTTTCCTGTGCCTGGTAATGCATTGAATGCCCAAAATGATAGAAGCTGGTGGTAGAGTTATCCAGGGGTACTCTATGAAGGTGCAGAAAAGCCGGTGGGAGAATACTCGGCAGCAGATCTTGCGGATACATGGCGTGGACCGGGAGAACCAAAAACTAAAGCATCGCTGGCAAGATCTTGTGGGCAGGGAGACCGACCTGCTGGAATATGTTGGGATTACCGTTAGTGGAACTACATGTAACTACATAAATAAATGTAAAACAAAAATACATATTTGTCACTGCAATGTGGTGTATCATGTTACATTTTAACTGCTATGGGCCATGAAGTAAGGGTCACAATGATGTTTTACATTCAATTATCTTATGCAAAAGAAATAATCTAGACATACCATGGCTATAGTCCATTAACACATTTGTGAATCAGTGGTTTCTGTGTTACAGTGTGACCATCATTGTTCCCGTAGGTGAGTGAAATGTGTTGATGGTAAGCATGGAGTTGACATGCACTGCCATGCATGCACTGAAACTTAGAAGCCAATTTACACGGAGTCACCGTCATCAGTACATACCGTATTCAGACGTTCTGGTGGAGTTCGGTACTTTACCTCCTTTACAATGGGACATTACACCACTTACGTGGCTTAAAGCCAGGTTGTAAATATGGACCTACTCATACAGGACTTTGTGTGGACTAGGCGTGTAAAGTGTGTTGCAGTGGGTGTTCACAACAACACCCAATGCTGTACGATGCTGCCCCATCCACACATGGTATGGGGCTGTGCAAAAAGTTTTCAGCAGGAAAAACCTGATCTGAAGCAGGCGATACCATGATAAATGTAACATTACTCCACGTATTATGATATTTCCACGTGTACTGCTTTCTGCAGCACACATACATATATATCGAGAGCATAAATAGATTATGTGCAGGAAAGTGTCCCTTATTGAACAGTAACAATTTCTCTCAGCTGCACAGGCACTCTAGCAAAATAACACTAGGGTACCTTCTCTGGCACTACACTGCTTCTATTGCACCTGCACCATGGGTAATGTAGTGGTGTGACATTCGTGTACATAAGGCACATCCCTGGATTTTTTAACTGCAGGACCACCGCTTTACCAAACAAGGCTTTACACAGCGCACCACAAAAGTCTGGCACTGCGCATGTGCTCCAAAGGAGGTAGTCCTGCTACAGGCATGTGTCATTTCCAGGTTGAAATGTACATTACAGTAACAATCCCTTAAATGGGAGTGTTGCGAAAGGCTCTTGACAGCTGCCATTTATCATTTTACAATGTGCAAAAACCTCCTGTGGCTGAGTGTGTGTCTTGTGAAGGGGCAACATTGTGATTTACTATTGATGATCCTTGGCATGCCACCTCTTATTTGACTAGCATATTTGATGTCTGCCATGGCTTACTCTGTTTTACTTATCCCTAAGGGTTAACTTTGTACAAGCCGTAGGGATGTATTGAAATTGTGTTGTACAATCCCATACCCTCAGCTGCACTGACATGTAGGCTGCACAAGTTAATATGGAGACCAGTAAGTATGATCACAAATATGTGTAGGATGATGATTTAATGGTGTGTGTAAACTGAGGGACTCCAGAAACCATTACCTGTGTGTGTATGTGAATTCTGTAGGTGCACAGCATCATCCAAGTCAGCTACATGGGTGTAGCTTGTTTGAAATGCTTATCTGCACAAGGGTGTGCTACATGGCCAACCGGTGCATGTGCAATAGATTCACATATATGTATGACTGAGCCATCCTAAGAAATGTGTGTCATCCAGGTCTGTAAACATGTTATCTGGCCACTTACAACCTGAAAGGCCACATGGCCAATAGTGCGGCATATGTAGTGTGTTGTTCTTGCATTCCATGTATTTGTGAAACATTCTTTGGATGTCTTGCAGATGGACCTCCCCTTATACTGCGGCAGAGATGGCCAACTACGGCAACTTCAACTTTACCAGTGAGTGTCTTTATCTGTGTAATAAGTGTGTTGCAAGGACTCAGGATCATACAAAAATACGGAAGAGGGACCCTGTAAACCTAAACAAAGGATAGGTAAGGGGAACAACCCACCAGGGAAGATAAATGTTACAAAAACATGAAAAGGGGTATTCCCAATGAATAAAGCACCATATAAATGAGATAAACCAAAGTCACCCACAGAACAGCTAATGTAATTTTAGAAAAATTTATTTTTAAATAATCATTTTTTTGATAAGATTCTCAGGACCAAAATAAATTTGGGTCAACTTCTAGTGCATGAAAATTCATAAAGTTATACAATCATGGAAAAACATCAGCCCAAAGACTAATAAAACATTAAAAACATATCACACCGTTCAGTCATTCTAATCATTCATCCACTAAACTCTCTATCACACAAACCAAATAGTCATACTCAATCAGAACATCAGAACGTCACACAGTAGAGGGGAAGCACCGACGCGCGTTTCGGAAGTAGAGAATAATTTAGGAAGGTCCTTCATCAGGGCGCATATGTTCTATCCAGGGATCTGCGCGGTCTTTAAGATCCAATTTGGTAAATCAAAGTTAGTGTGGGTTTTTATTCACATTCTTTATTTAGGGCTGACGAAGCATATCTGTAAATGATGTGAAAACAGCTATGAAGAAACCTGCTTGGTGTTCGGCGTAATGGAGATAAATATGCAGCATGAAGAGATTCAGAGCGTGTCCTCCTGTTTATAAGTGGAGAAACAGATATAGAGAATTCAGTTTAAGGATGCATCGCAGTCATAGAGTGTTCATGGAACGTAAATCAAAAATATGGCACGGAAGAATTCCACAGTTATCCTCCTGAAAGCGTATGAGGATACGCATGCAGTAGTTCTATTTAAAATTTGAGCCTAGGTGATCAAGAGGTCATGGATCCTAGAGGCGCTCTGACCTGTTCAGTCGGAAAGGCGCATGGAGTACGTCGATTCGGTGGCGGGCAGCCTCCGCGTGCGTCCACACCCAGGAACGCAATTGACTCAGGATCATGTCAGATGTGTATGGAATTACCTGAATCATTGTGCAACCTGCTCACCAATTGACTTCTTGAAGCTGTGGACAGGGTAATGGATAGATGAGGCCAAGTGTTGTACGTGTATCACCTTCTGATTAGTATTGATGATGAAAAGTTGACTGTCTTGAACTTACAAGATGAAAGTTGTGTATGAAGTGTGCAATTTCAAACTGTCTGACAATGCTAATGTATGTGGTTATTGTAGAACAAGCCTGCCTAAATAGGGTGTGATTGCTTCAGTATGTATGTCATATACAAATGTAGAAAACGTGTCTTCATGCATACAGGGTTGGTACCGTCCGCCGTAGAGTGCCATAATGTCAAAATATGGAGTTGTTTACATGCCACTGTCTGATATGGTGTATATTTCATGCATCCATTTTTACATTTCATACTTACCAGGTTGTCTGTATAGGAAGGAATGTATCCTCAAAAGGCTCTTTGTCCCATCTGTCTCAAAATATTGTGGCACAAGTAACGTGCTGTCAAGACATGGCACATCTGATAGTGTAATAAGCCTATGGCATGACAGCCTTGAATGATGACCAAGGTATTCCACTTTACAGACATGGTAAACTTGGTCACAATCCATGGGTACAGACACAATTATGTACCTATATATAAACTGTATGGAGATGATCATCATAACTTCTGCCTATGCTGTGGGTATAGCAGTTTCTACAATCTTACTTTCTCCAATAGATACATATACATCTGATAAGCTGGATGTAGGTATGTGCGTTGTCAATCAAAGCTGATAGATGTATGTTGGCTGTTGGGCCAACTGACATATCTGCGATTGTTGTTGTAACTAATCCTTATCTGTACCGAGTCAGTCTATGACTGAGATTTGTTGTTAAAGTTTTCAACAGACAAAAGGACAACAGTTGAGCTGCAAAATTTCAGCAAGAGGAAGGTGCATTACCATCAGTTGAGAAGGGTTGCCAGCTCTTACAGGGCCATGGGACGTCGGTTCTTGACTGAAAACGTCAAGGGGGAGTGGCCATGTTCCCCAGGGGACTCCCAATGATCAGCCACGCAAGTGTGACCAGCCACAGCAATGTCGCAGCTGGACCATCCCATGCACCAACACCAGGGGCCTCTCGGAGTGGACCATCAGTCACCGTGCCACCCACACAACACAACAGTAGCCCAAAGCTCTTTTGAACAGGAGATGAGGAGGGAGCATTCAGACATTAAATTAAGATTGGCAGCCCTGGAAAACAAAATGGACCAAACCCTGTCCCTGCTTCAGGACATTAAACAAGCCGCGGGGCAGGGCAAACAATAGAGGACACCGGGTCCCATACACCAATTTCGAGCTGGTGAAGAGGCACTGTTGTTTTTAACGTAGTGTGTAGGTTAGGTTAGTTTAGGATAGATTTAGGATAGAGTTTAGTTAGTGTATATAGGGGGTTCATAAGGGTGAGTTTTATTTCTTTTCAATTTATATTTATTTGGGAGGGGGGCTAATGTGTATTTCATGAATAAATGTTTTAAAAAAAACATAAAATGCAAATATATATATATTTGTTTTGGCGTACATGTTTAGGTAGTAGTTGTTTAGTTATAGTCATATTAATCCTGTTTTCTGATGTGCTTTAAGGGAAGTGGGGGGTTGATGTTTGCATGTCATGTCAAGTGTGTAGATTAAGTCAAGTTAAGGAAGGGTAGTGGTAAGTTTTGATAGGATAAGGAGGTGTAGAATAGGTGAGGATAGTTCCTTAGAATAGTTTAGATAGGTACAGGTTTAGTTTTTCTACATTTTTCTGTAAAACTTCTATGTTTGTACATTGTGGTGTAAATATTAATGTAGCTGTATTAGTGATCTACTATGCTCAGCATGTGGTGTTGCACAACATGTGTGAGTAGTTTCCTGATCTAGGGACAGGGTTTTGTCATACTGCCCATTGATTCACATGTTCTGACATCCATACAATGTAGACCAGGATGTGTTGATTTTCTCTTTGCATGAAAAACTGCTAAACATGGTGTCCAATAAGGGCTTTATGTGTGTTAATAATGCAATATGCTTTGATGGCATGTTGCGCCCTATGACTTCTGCACAAATTGTTAGTATGCTGACTGATACACTAATTGCTGCCTCATTTCTTCTTGCACTTACTACATACTTGACACTCCATTAAGGTATGTTTTACTGGTTGACATGGATGTACATCACACTTGCAGTATGAATGATTTCACCCTTTAATTGTCCACATGTTACCAGTTGAACATTGTCGAAGCCACATTGACGTTGCACTCAATACAAATCACACCATAGATGCTTCATAGATTAATTTAACTCCTACTGCCTATCATAGTCCCAGTATCTGCAGACACAATGTTATAACTTTTTGCAGTATGTAAATAAAGTGGCTACACAGATTATTCATTGGTCACACTTGTCCAGATTCATGGTGACAGACAACACACAGCTGGCAATTAAAGGTGCATTTATTTACAAGTGGAAATCGAATTGGGTCACACAGGGACAGTTCACAGGATAATAACCCCAAGGAATGTTTCAAGCCAGTGCATTTCCAGACAGAGTCCTTGTGGGGAACATGTCACAGGACATGTTTAGGATTAGGAAGTTATCAGTCAGGAGGATGGTCGAAGTGTCATTGGGGATGATGGGACACATTGGCAGTCCACATATGTCCAGGGTGAACATGACAAAGTCAAGATGAGGACAGTGATAGCTAATGTTCCCAGGCATGTTGGTGAGCACAGGGCTAAGCAGAAAATGGACATTTGACACAGATGAAAGCTACTGCATACGCTTCCTTTGGAAAGATGTGCCATCCACATCTTACTCCTCTAAAGTATGTGGTGTTCCCAGTGAAGTTGTTTTTGTTATTGTGGCAGGCATGTGTGTCATAGACACATCAGGGGCGGAAGATGGGGATGCTGTTCCTGCAGCTGCATTTATCTGTGCCAACCCATGAGGTATCACTGAAGCGAGGAGGATCTGCTGGTTTTAGTAACACAACAGCAACATCGCGGTGATAGGCAGCCATGGCAGCCATGTGGGAGTCCTGCTTCCACTCCATGGTCTCCAAGATATTTCAAATTGCCCCCTGCTCTTTGGCCACGTCGCTGGTACCACTTTGGCAGGGCAGTTGATGATGCCTCTGCCTCATGACACCAGCAATGTCAGACCGGGACTTCTGGAGGCCAAAGAGCAGAGAGTAGGTGCCTCTGATGGGTTGAGGCACTCCCTCTAGGGTACCTGCCAGTATCTCCATCCCCACCCGCACCTGATCTGCCATCTCCCGCTGGACTCCTATCCCAGTCCATTGGAAGGTGATCTGTGGGTCCTCAGAGTCCAGGGGTGTGGCTGTGGTAGTAGGTGGTGCCTGTTGGTTGTTTGGCGGGGTATGTGGAAAGGCCACAATACTGATGACCCTTCCCAGGTCCAGAGATGGTGTTCCAGTGGAGTCCAGGAGCTCTTAGAGTGTGGCGTTGTTGATGGTTGGTAGGTTTTCATCATCATCATCACTCTCATCAGTGATGTCTGGGACAGGGTGCTGAACAGAAGGTAAGGTTGCATCCCCTGCAATGGAAAGGGCAAATACTATTGTTGCTGTCGGTTACATGTTGACATGTTTTAAGCATTTGACATTCAAAGTGCATGACACTTTCCATTCTCCTGTGATACATGGTACACATGTACCACCATGCTGTGGACGGCAGTTCCGAAAAATCACTCAGAAGGGGGTCCCTGAGCAAATACGTAGGCAGGGGAAACTGGGGAAGTAGCAAGTAATCAACATGAAAAACCAACTGCCTGAAAGGATTTTTTGGAAAAAAAGCTGTACGTCAAGGATAAGAGTACAAAAACAACAATGTCACATCCCCCCAGGGAGGAAGTACATTGTGCAGAAGTAATGGATGGCAGGGCGAAAGAAAGGGGGCTACTGGGAAACCTGAATTTACATCAATTCAGTCTAAAATAACAAAAAATCCAGGGATGTCCAGATATAATGTAGGGTAAAGGGTGTCCCGGGGTACGATAGAGACGGAAACCAGGCCAGGCTATTGCAATAGAGGGACGATCTGCAGATGAAAGCCACCAAGGCTAATAGTATCCCGGGGGTGATGAAGATGGCCAAACCGGTAGGGTCCAGTAAGGGGGGGGGAATACCCTCTGATAGAACCGGTTCACAGTATCCGGAGGTTCCCGTGCAGATACGCTGGATGCTTAAACGGGGAGCGCAAGAGCTCTTCCCTAGCCTGACAGACAGGGGAAGAGCTCTCGTACTCCCCCTTTAAGCATCCCGCAAATCTGTATGGGAACCTGAAGAAGGTAATACCCACCAGTTTGGGTCAGACCCCGAAACGCGCGTCGGCGCTGGGGTCCTCTGGTCTTCATGTCTCCCCCAACATTATTTAGTCGTAACATCTATTGAAGTTTCAAGACAAATCTTGTTAATAACTCCTTTTCACCCAATGAAAAGATACAGTAAAGAGTGATTGTATGTTACCATATTTAAACCACATAGCATACTGTGGGGGAGATCAATGGATGCTTTGAGACAGTGGACCACTTATGATTTCTGTGTATGTATGAATTTGGTTGAGAGTACGAATGGGTTCTAGTAATGAGTGTTGTGCCTTGGTTTTCTTGATCGCGTTGAATATTATAGAATATTTATTAAATGTATATGCAATTATGTCTTTTGTACCTTGAGAACTGTTATAATACGTTTGATATAATTGTTTCAATAAACTTGGTCTCAGGTCATTATTGCCCTTCAGTATGTTTTGGCTTCTGGGCCTCAAGCACACTGTGCTTCCTCCCTGGGGGGATGTGGCATTGTTGTTTTTGTACTCTATCCTTGATGTACAGCTTTTTTTTCTTCAAAAAATACTTTCAGGCAGTGGGTTTTTCATGTTGATTACGTGTGGACGGCAGTTAACACTGCACATAAATGGTATATGTCAGGGGTTCAGGATTATGACATTAACACTGTGTGCCAACACCAAGTGGATAAGGCCTATCCTAGTAGTGATACAGGAATCACTGACGTCCATTCTATTTCATCATGTGCAGAGTTGGTCATCTGCAGGGTGTGAGACAACTTATAGATTTCTTCAACACAGTTGTATGTGTGCATTGATCCCTTTGTGCATTTAGGAAAAAGTTCAAGGCAACCAAATTATTGCCACACAGTGATGGGACCATGATCATGAGTGGCTTATCCTGAACCTACTACACTTGCGTCATGTGTGGCTATTCCTAACAGACTGATATTGCAAGCTGTTACAAGGTGACATGTGTCATGCAGCACCTCAGATACATTTTTTGGGGGATGGTGAGATGTATCTAAGGAGGTTCATTTTGACAAGATTTTGACAAGCCATGGCGCTGCAGGCACTTTATCCATGCAACCAGCATATTCCACATACACATGACAGCACCATACTCAGAATGAGTGTGCCCTCCCTTTTTGGCAGCAGCACAAGGGTGTGTGCAAGGATGACACCCACTCCGGTGTATATGGCCTTTCATGCATTTGTGAAAGGATGCATGTTAGCACAAAACAATCTGAATGCATTTGCATCCTGCTACTTTTGACTTTACATATGACCCATGTTCCACGTATGTACATAGGTTGCATTCATCCCCAAACCCAAGGGCATAATCGCAAGGTGATATCGCCTCTAGAACATCACTTTTAGCGGCATTCTGGTGGCGAAATCCCCTTCTCCTTATTTGCAAAACAGCGTGAAGCCACTTAACGTTGGTTAACGCCACCTTGTAAATAAGGCCCCTTTCCACGCTTAACTTATCCTGAAAAGAGCGTGCAATGGGTGTTGCAGTGTGTGTTCCACCACAACACCCATTGCTTTTTTGTAGCTGCCCCCAATGCTGGGGCAGCACCAATAACTAAGGCCAGGCAAAATCTGGGGCCTTATTTACAAGCCCCTTGCACCGCCGGTATGTCACTTTTTTACATATTAAAAGTGCTGCATCGTCAGCGCAAGGGGATTGTAAATAAGGACTATGGTCTTAGAATGGCGATATGCAAATAAATTATTGATTTCTCATTGTATTTTGCTCTTTCTATGTGTGCTGTATATTGCTGCACACATGGAAACAGCAAATTGCCTGTAAGGATTTGTTTTGTGCAGGAAGGTGTCCATTCCTGCACACCAACAGTTGCCCCAGCAGCACAGGCACTATAGCAATATGGCACAAGGTTGGCTGTGCTGGTGCAAGGCAGTTTTTTAGCACTAGGGGACATGCAGGGGTGCATTGTATCTTTGTTCCTACGACTAACACATGCATTAAAAACTGTTGGAGCGCGGGTTACCAATTTTGGAGTAAAACTGTGCTCTGCCAGTTTATTGTAAATATGCCCCATAGTTACTACAGGAAAGTGCAGTATCTTGATAACAGTGTACATGGCTGATCTTACAATGTGTGTTAATATAGCCCAACTGTGAGACTTTGCAACGTTGCACTATGCTAAATTTTTTGCTAAAGACACATGACTGTTCAATTGTTATTGTTTCTATGCATAGAGTACCTAGGTGAGTACCGTTTGACCAGCACACAGTGTAGGAGAGCGCTGAGGTATAGGTGCCTGGACTGGACAACATGACCTATTTCCCCAACAAGTCCCTTGTTGGTATTTACCCAGTTGTTGATGTAGTTGGTCATAGTCAGCACTGTCCTGTCCCTCTACTTCAACCACTGACTCCTCACAGATGGCTGCAGACACCTGCTCCTCCAAGGAATCGAGCTCCACCTGGGGTGCTGGACTCCCACCTCCAGTCTGCAATGCTGCCTATTGATTGCTTGCCAGTTTCTGCTTAGTTTTGCCCTCGGCATCATGCCAGCGCTTCTTGCAATCCATCACTATCTTCTTGACTTCTGCGATGGAGTTCACCTTGTTGACTATGGACTGCTATATGGCGTTTTTGGTCCCCAATGTCACCTTGGAGCTGGTGTTGATGCTCCATCACCTCTGCAATCAGTATGTCATTCTACTCCTGACTGAATCTGTATTTTCTCTTCCTCTTCCCCTTTGGACTATGACTGGTCATCCGAGCTATTAGTGGGGTTGGAGGGGTTGTTGTCCTGTGCTGGGCTTGTTCCTGGCTGCTCTGTTCATGGTGTTTTTCTCCTTAGCAGTGTGTTGTACTTTTTTTTCAAGCTATATGCTAAAATGTGATGTTTGGCCAAATAGCAGAATGTTTCATGCAGCTAATTGCTCGTCCATCATTTTTTACACGCTAACTTATATTTTTCTTCGGACTTGACACTAGCGTCATTTTCTATAGCTGCTAGCTGTTCCTAACAACAAGTAGCATGGTAATGTAAATACGGTGCTAGCATGGCGTTAGGAATTGGGGTACGGCAGCGGTAAAAGCAATTACACTAAGTACCATCAAAACAGCAGAGCAATAATTCTTGTACATATGCCCTAATATCTCGAGGAAGGTGAGAATCCAAGAGCAGTTTTTATATGTAAGCAGGGAGAAGACATCAACCCATTATTATCATTGTTATTATTATTAGTAAAGAATGTGTAAAGCAAAGAAAGGGGCCAGAACAAAGAAGAGCTCCAATTTACCACAGTGTGGTACCAAAGTGATGACTACCAAACTCACCACTCCAGCTTGGCATAACCACTGGCCAAACAGAAAACATATCAATGGTTATGTACCCACCCCATGTTCACTAACCAGTAATAATTAAACTGTGTTTCAGCAGGGTCAAGCTTGTGTTTAACTTTTCAAGTTTTACAAACAGGCTATTGTTTTTTCCAATCAGAACGTTTTGCAAAGAAAAAAATATATATTAATAGCGATGTCAAATGCAGTAAACCCGGTAGTGTCCTGCGGGACACGTCACTCTATCCAGCCTCTCCCTGAGGACTGGTCTCCCACTCAACCCACACCTATCAAACACAGGCATCACAAGTGACGTGGCGCCTGCCAATAAAAGGGGTCGGGTGCACGTTGTGCCAGATTAGTACCCTACATCGCAGTGTCCGCGTCATCCTTACTGTAGAATGAAGGGCTAGGGCCGACATCTCCACAATGGTGCCAAGGGTATCTGAACCCATGCATGCAATGTAAGGAGCTCCACGTTTCCACGTGGGGAATACATAGATTGAGTCTGGGGCACCTGCGAAGTGGCTGCTAGCAGGGCGGCCACTGAGGCACCAAATACTTGGCACAGCAGGACAGGGCAAGAAAAAGGCTTCTCAGCGAGCGGGACAATGACGCCCTTGAAGAGACTGCCCTGCAACGCCAACCAAGAAAGTGTGAGACCCCTTCGGTGTTGAGGAGGGAAAGCCACAGCGAGAGACGAGTGCGCCCCCTGATGCCTCCCTGCTGACACCACTGCCCATGCAAGGAGACCAGTTTACCTCCTTCACCTCTTCCACAATGCCAGCGGCTCCCCTGAGGAGAACCACGCTAATGTGTGCACTGACTGCCATACGGTGTCACGCCTGCAGTTGAGAGGTACATAGCCAGGGCCCGAGACCACCCACTGCTTAGGGTGACCAACTGGCATAGGTGAACATTCAGGACAGTGAGTGTAAAACTCCAGGACAAAGGTTCATTCAGGACAAAAATTCAGGACGGTAGTTCAAAATTCAGGACAGAAATTTGGGACACATAGACTCCTTCAAACCACCATAGACAAAGCATAACCCAACCTCAAACTCGAGCGTGATTTTCTGTCACAAACAACCACCACCACTCTATGTTTTATGTTCTAACTAGACACCCGCCAAGGGCGACAATATGTGTTACATGTTACTTGTTAGCCAATCCATCTGGGTGAACAAAATCGAACCACAGAACTCATCACAAATGCCCGACGCCATGATCCCCCAAAGAACGACAAGTGTATATGTATTTTATTAAGTGTATATGTCTTTTATTATATGTAATCTGTAAATACCAATAAAAACATTAAAACATTTTTTTTAAAAGGTACGTTTTCAGAATTATCAGAGGAGGCCCTACAATAGTGTATAAGTCAATAGACAACCAACATAAGTACATATCAAAATAAATTTATATTAAGTTGAGACAATCGTGCAACTCACCGTTTTGGTATGTGCACAGCTTTGAGCAGCTGTGCAGGTCTTTTTGTGGTATTACATATGATATTTTGTTTACAGTTTGAGGTTCCTTTGAAGTGTTGTTGCACTGCAGGGGATGCAGAGACCTTCATCCTTCATTACACCCCTTCACCAAAGACCTCCCTCTGCCACAGATTCCCTCACTATCAACCTCCCATTGTACCCCTCATCTCTATATAGACCCTTGCTCATGGGTATGTCATTTATTTTATAGTGCTGTTCAGCCAAATGTAGCTCACACACTTATCTGTCGGAAATTTCAAAATGTAGCTTAGTCCTCCAACACGGCCACTCCACAAAAGCAGCATGCTGTGCCCTAGGCCTATGCAGAGGACGGCACGCCACATGCTGTAACTACACAAGGGCCCATTGCAAGGGAGTAGCCAGAAAAAGAAAATACCCCCGCTTTATATGGCACTTAATTAATGAGCAAAGTGAGCTATCCTGGTCTTTCCTTTTGAAGTCTGTGAAAATTGTTCCCCTCATGAAAATTTGCAGAAATAATGCAAAATTATGCTTTCCACAGCAGGAAAGAAACGTGGTCAAAAACTGCATTTACCTATATTGACATTTGTCTTTTATTCTTTCCATTTTTTCATTTTCTTTCTTTCTTCTTTACATCCTCCATTTATTTTTCTTTCCATCTTTCTGTCTGTGCATCCTTTCATTTCATCTTTCATTCTCTCTATTCTTTAAATTCATATTTCATTTTCTTTTCATATTTTCATATTCAACATTTACATTCATTTTATGTTCCTTTTTTCCATTTGATCATCCTCTTGTCCTTCCTTCCATTGTTAAATCTTTCTCTATCTTTTTCAGCTTTCTTTCATTATGTGCATTCTATTCTTCCTTCGCTTTCTCACTACATTTGCCTTGTGCTTCTTTTCGATTAACCATTATCATATTTCCTCTTTCTGTTGCAGCTTTTGGCTACTTCGGCACCCTCTGCCCCTCTGCACCCCCCACCCCCACCCCCACACACACACACACAGCTGCATCACAGTGATTATTCTTGCTTTATTTATTTGTTTGATATTCTGTCCTGTGCTGATCTTCAAGTCAAAGATCAAAGTTAGGAAGGGCAATGAAACACTTATCTGACCAAAATCCCCCCCCCCTGCTTCCCTACACCTTAGGCCCATTGTCATTCTTTAGGTGATAATCAGCCACATCAGAATGACAATGGACCTGTACAAAGACTGAGCGAGGTCGGAGAGGGGCTGCTGCAGCCTCAGAGAAGTGCGGCCTGGCTCCAATTGTCACAGGGGAACAGCACAGCTTTCTGCCATCCCCAAAATTACGGACAAAAGGTGTCCGTGAAAGAAATGCTCACGGACAACGGACAAGGGGCCCACATAACCGGCAGTCAGTGAAATTTACGGACGGTTCGTCACCCTACCACTGCATGGACTGCCCCATGCCTGTTTCTGCAGCGTTCACAAGGAAAAGCACAGACTGCAGCACTAGAAGACTGATCCAGCCGAAATTTGAAGTAACGGTACAACCACTTACCGAGTGACTCTTATGTATGCGGAGGCCCGACCAGGGCTAACTTTGTGAAAAGACGAGCCGCCCTGATGCACCTGTATTGTGTGGCCTCCCAAACATGTATCTTCAGCCCCGCGTGGCCCACAGTTTCAAGGAAGACTGCCGCGGCCTGTGAGGAGAGGGGGTTTGCAGCACCACACCCGGCCCTGATAAAGGTGTCCAGTAACAAGGCAAGACCCAATGGATTAAATGTGAATATATAAGAAAAGGAAAAAATGGTCCTGCAGTGCCCCGCGACTTCGCCCTAGGCACAAACGAAAGTGACTGTGAGTGAGGCCCCGCTGTGCTGTAACTCCCTGCCCACAGCGGCTGAGTCACAGGAAAAGAGAGGTCCGAGTGGGAGGCTGCAGCACCTGCCTCTGCCCAGAACTATTGACACCAGCAGAAGGCGTGACGCACGAGTACGAACCCGATTTGCAGCCACGTTTCCCCCCTACACGAATTGCACAGCTCCCCCTCTCCAATGCTGTAATGGAGATCGGGGCTAGAGAAGAGCGCAGAGTGCACAGAGCGCCACATCAAGAGCAGCCAAGCCGCCTGAAAGCAATGGAGTCAGCATTCACATCTTAAATAAAGCAATGCAACACCAGCCAATGCCACTAGAGGGCGCCAGGGCCACAACCACCACAGCACTACACCAGCACATCGAAATGAAACATAGAGGGGCATATTCTCAAGGACTTATCGCCGAGTTATCAGCACTTTATCGCAGCCAAAGTGGCAATAAACGTATTGCCCTATTCACAAGCTGGTGCTAACAGCCGATATCACCAGTTTTCCTGCGATAGAAGCAGCAAAAAACATCGCCACAGATGACCCCGGCCACTAACCCTAATGATATGCAGCGTAGGCATTCCCGTGCAAAAAGCCGCGACAACACCACTCCGCAACATCCTCAACGACCAGCCAGATGGGCGATAAGACCGCAAAACAGGCGATAAGGCATGTTAGCAGCAGGGATTTAACACCTGCTCTTACCTTCGCAGGACCTATGTGATAGGATTGCCTCTTTTTTCCACACGAAGATAGAGGACATCCATCTAGCTCTTGAGAAACAAAGAGCCTGCATTAGTGTACCCACTGTCGTGGCTGAGATAAACATGCTAACCACCGACTCCTCTTCATTGGGCTCCTTGGACTCCTTTCCACCTCTTACTCTTGAGGATCTTGAAATCTTGACTAATAAGATCAAATCTGGTTCCCCCATGGATACTTGCCCACTGAAAATCATCAAGCAGTGTAGGGAGACCCTTTTACCACCGCTGCTGGAGATAATGAATCTAGCTATAAGAAATGGTGTCTTCCCGTTGGAGTGGAAGAAGGCAGTGGTAAAACCTCTGCTAAAAAAGGCCTCCCTTGACCCCGCCCTATCTCGTTGCTTCCCGCTCCGGCTAAGATGCTTGAAGTACACCTGAACAAGCATCTTGCGGCCTTTGTGGAATGCTCGGGCTGCTTGGACTCCTCCCAGCATGGATTCAGGAGGGAACATAGTACCGAGTCGGCCCTCACCATTGTGCTCGATAACATCCGTAGGACAGTGGATGGGGGCCAGACCACCCTCCTGGTCCTTTTGGATCTGACTGCTGCCTTCGACACCCTCTCCCCCTCAGTACTTACATCTCGTCTGAGGGACGTGGAGGTGGGGGGGGCAGCTTTGGATCTACTGACCTCTTTCCTTGCTGGGAGGGAGCAAAGAGTCAAACTGGGTGAGTTTCTATCTCCATCCCGACCTGTGCTTTGTGGGGTCCCTCAAGGGTCGGCTCTTAGTCCGACCCTGTTTAACATCTATGTGACCCCACTGGCCAGACTTATAAGATCTTTCGGGATGGAGGTAGTTTCCTATGCTGATGACACCCAAATCCTCGTCTCTCTCTCCCATTCAGACGTGCAGACCGCCTCCAAGTTTAGATCCTGTATGGAGGCGGTTGGTCACTGGATGATTCAGAACTCTCTTAAACTGAATGGGGAGAAGACTGAGGTGATGGTGTTTGGAGGGAACAACAACATCTGGTCAGATAGCTGGTGGCCCAATTCGCTTGGAGCTTGCCCTTCCCCCACTACTTCTGCCAAGAACCTGGGGGTGATGATAGACCCAGTCCTGGACATGAATGGACAGGTGAGCAGAACCATCTCCACCTGTTGGGGCCTAATCCACACCCTGCGGAGGATTAGGAAATATGTGATGCAAGATGGCCGCTGACCAGGAGTCCTAGGCAAGGGCTCCGGGATTTGGGATCGCCAATCCTGGCATAAATCCCTGAATATCCTGTCCCTACAGCCCAAGACCTGCCAAGACCGTCGACCTAGGACACGGAAACAATACGAATAAGAAGTGATTGTGATTACCTCCGTAAACAGAGGTAGCAGCCTGCATCATCCGGACCGAGAGGGGACTCGGAGGCGCCCAGGTGGGGACGGCATCGGCTGTCTCCTTGTAGACTGTTGAGGAGCGGGCGGAGAGCGGAGGACTCTCGAGGCGGTGCGGGCGAGGTCCGATCTGCGAGAGGGACGAGGCGGCTTCACCGGGACCCAGGACGAGGATCGGGGACCGAGTGCAGCGACGAGGAGGTGAGGGCACTCGCGCTGCTGCGGCGCAGCCCCACGGCGCCCAGTCATCGCCCCCCTGCCCCCCCGCCACACTTCAAGATAGACCGGGAAAGCGAGGAAAGTCTGTAGTCCGCCCCGCCTGACCCTAAAATGGCGGCCAAGGCGGACAATAAACAATTAAACATTTAAAAATATGATGCAGAGGTGCTGAGGTGCTGTATGAAAAGCGGAACTCGGCTAGACTAGGTGCAACAACTGGAAAGCTGAATAGCTGCAAGTTGATATGCAACAGCAATCAATATAAGTAACTAAAAGAAAGCCTGGGAAATTGGACCAATCAACGAAGGAGCTGGACCAGAGAAAGAAGTTGAAAGGGAGAAAGGACTCCCTGCCTGTATAAAAACAAACACAACGGCAGCCATCTTACAAGGATGGTTTTTACACCAAGATTGTTTTGCACCCAGCATTGAGCAGAACAAATGTCAGCTGGCAAATAATTAATAAGCTCTCTGAAAGTACAACTATTAGAGGTAAATAAGGAATAACTATGGAAAAGAGAAGCCATATCCAGTACTACTCAGGAAAACTATAAATACACAACTCTAGATCTGGGATTAAAAACAGCAATAAATAGCATCAGCAGTGGGGCTACCAGGAATAAAACGGAAAAAGAAACACCATAATACATGCAGAACGGAGCAAAAATGAGCGAAAGATACCCTGAATCTACTGGCTTGAGTGCCCAGAGTATAAAATACCCCAATAATTTAACTAAAAAGGCAGCTAAGAAGTTTAAACACGACTACCTGAGGAAAAACCCGGACATACTATTCGCAGACCTATACTTTAATGCAACTAATGGTACGAAAATGAATGACCTCATATTCTATACATTCAGAGCAGCTAAATGGCGCAATGCCTTCACTAGGATGCTTACCATAAAAACTATGAAAAACATTCCTCACGGCTTAAAAATGTCAACCACACCATCACAAAGATGCAGAGCCGAACTTAACATCACGATATATAAATCTGGAATAGTGCTGATACAAGCAGCAAATCGAGATCTAGAGAGATTTGCCAAGACTTTCCGATCGATAAAAGACTCAATGGACGACCCGAGTCATCAACTTCTCCTAACCCCACCTTTAGACACTCTAGACAGTCACGATGTCACCATCAGAGGCACAATTAGAACCAGGAGCCATCATGCGCCGGCGTCAACATCAGCGACTACTCAGGTAAAGTTAACTGGTCCAGTAAGGCCTATACTAGAGAACACGACTAGAAGAACTGAGAAGTCTACCTATCAAACAAACAAAGAACATTGTCAGCGCCTAAGAGAAGAATCGTCCCTACTCCCGAACCATGAGACCCCTCAAGTAGATCTTACACTGGCAGCGAGGGTAGCGCCACCTAACAATCATGAATTAGATGAGACAGAAGACAACAACCTTCCTTCAACCCAAACGCTCGCCAGCACTATACCAACGTATACACCTCCATCAACAAACGAACTCTCAACAACACAGGACCTATCTAACTCCACCAACCTCCCTACACCTCACGCCAACACAACACCAGCGGCTTACAGACCCTCAACCTCTAACAAGATCCTACCAACTCAGAACATACCCAGCACCAACGACACGCCTAATGGTGAGGGAATAGACAATCAAAAAGAGAAGATAAAGAAAATGGCAGCGCAACTAAGAACCATTCCAAAAAGGAGAAGAGTTGAGCGGATGTACAGATCGGCCGGACCAAAGAAATCTCACCAGAACAAGAAGGACTTTAATAAGCTTCAGAAACTAGTGAGCAAGCTAGCACAAGCCACTATGAATACCATACAGGCGATAGAAAAAATCGAAGAGAGGACAGCGAACATTCACGCAAAAGTCACGGATATCCAAAATCTTGTACATTCCTCACATAGAAAGAGCAACGAGGCGGACATGCGTTTAAAACAGAGAGACAACCGACCAGACAGGACTGAACCACTATCTAACGAGGAAACGCTGGCCTTAATCCAAACATATGACCTATCGGACCACAAGGAAGAAGAGAGAATCCAAACAGTCCCGCTAGACATTAACAGGACAGCGAGAAAAAACGATAGAACATCCAACCCCCACAATTTACAGCACATTCAGCTAACACCAAACGAAGCCGAAAACGCGAACGCTATTAAAAGAGAAAAACATCTATCCTGTCTACTACTCAACTGCCGATCAGCAACCAAACATGCATCGGACATAGCGGACCTCATCCTCAACAAGGACATTGACCTGGCAATCCTTACAGAAATTTGGCTTACGGAATCCTCATCACCAACCATGGATCTGCTGATACCACCGCAATTCAACGTTTTGAGACTGGACAGACACGGAAAACTAGGGGGAGGGATAGCCTGTATTCATCGATCTGACATAGAGGTTAAACAAATTCAGGCCGACCCACTCGAATCCTGTGAGTATCTTGGTCTTAACATAAGATCATCTAACACTCAATGGTGAAACCTGCATACTTTCTACCACCCACCAGGAGATAACACAAAGTTTACAGCAGAGTTAATGGAGATCATAACAGCCAACTCTAACGACGATGCCAATAACATATTCCTAGGCGACTTCAACCTGCACTGGGAGAACAGCAATGACAAACTGGTCAACATGCTTAAAGGTTTCCTCACTGAACTAAACCTCACTCAAGCGTGCACACTGCCCACACATTCTAAAGGAGGGACGTTAGACTGGATAATCTCAAGAAACAAAGCTGCAACAATCCACTCCATAACACCATGTGACTGGTCTGATCATCACGCCATAACATTCATGATACCCACAACGAGGAAAGGTAGGACCAGGCAACCCTTCAAGACCAAAAAATGGACTCGAGACACAAAAGAAGCAAATATGGAACTACTGGTCGAAAGCTGTGAAAGAGACTTAAAGCCACCCAACAACCTGGAAAAAGTTAACGAACTGACGGAACACTACATAGCAACTGTCGAAAATATCGTTAATAACACCATGCCATTAAAAATGAAACGAATCTCAGAAAAGACTAAAAACCCGTGGTTCAACGAAGCACTAAATGAAGATAGACGCAAATTGAGAATGGCCGAAAGAAAATGGAGGCAACACCCATCATCTCCTGAACTGGAAGCCCTCAGAAAAACAAGGAAACAATATAATAAAAAGATCATCAACTCAAAAAAGGAATTTATAAGAGCAGAACTGGATAATGCCAAAAACAGACCACGAAAACTATTTGAAATCCTTAAGGAGCAATCAAACAAACTGGCCAAAACAGTGCAAGAAAATTCAAAAACACCTCTAAGCTGTGATGATTTCTCCACATTTTTCACGGAAAAAGCCAAAGCTCTCGAAATAGAGCTTAAAAACTCGGCGTTGAACGTTCCCAACGAACCTCAGTCTACTAACGATGCCAACTCTACAACGGTCTGCACTATGGCAAAAAACAAGGCGAGCTGGGAAACATTTGATCTGTACGACCAACACACGATTGCCAAGACGCTCTCAGGAATCAAACCTAACAACCACTACCAAGACCCTCTGCCTGCAAAATGCGTAAAAGAAATCAATCACATCCTGATTCCAATATGGACCGAAATAATAAATGGGTCACTGTCAGAAGGGATCCTTCCCGACTGCCTAAAAACAGGCCAAGTCATTCCCATAATCAAAAAACCCACAGCAGATTCATCAGATCCAAATAACTTTCGCCCAGTGACCAACATCCCTTTACTGGCCAAGTTGACCGAGAAATGTGTGCAGAACCAACTGAGTCAACACATCACTAAATTTTCCTTGCTAGATGAATGCCAATCGGGATTCAGAGCAGGGCACAGCACTGAAACAGCGATTCTCCACATTACTGATGACGCATTACAGGCCCTTGACCAAAATAAAGCATGCTTACTGATTCTCCTAGACTTGTCATCGGCATTTGATACGGTAAATCATGAAGCATTACTGACCAGGCTACGGGACAGGATGGGAATATCGGGAATAGTGCTGAAATGGTTCGAGTCCTTTTTACAGAACAGAACACAGCGCTTCATGGTCAACCAATCAATCTCTCTTCCTTGCCCTAACACAATTGGAGTCCCTCAAGGATCGACACTATCCCCAGATCTGTTTAACCTATACGTCGAGCCACTCACAGAAATCCTCCAAAAATCTCAAATATCCTATCACATGTATGCTGACGACACGCAAATGTACGTAAAGATCGGATCCATAAAAGAATTGGAATTAATGAATGAGACACTAAAAATGGCACTTCAATGGTTAACGGCAAACCACCTGAAGCTGAATGCTCATAAAACAGAGTTCCTACTAATCTCTCCACCAAAGAGGAATACAGAAATAAAGGAATGGATGAAAGTCGTGACTGCGCTAAACTGCACCCCAACTCTTGTCAACTCAGCCAAATCTCTAGGAATCATCTTAGATGAGAACCTAGACATGAAAGCCCACATTAACTCAATGGCGAAAAGTGCCCGCTTTCACTTGAACTACCTAAGAAAATTGAAACCATTCATCACAGAGTCAGACCTCAAATTGGCAATCCAATCCTTAGTTATCTCGAGGATCGAATATGGGTGCACCACCTTGGCGGGATTACCAAAAATGTCCACAGCACCATTGAAAGCCTGTCTTAACGCTGCAGCAAGACTTATCACCGGAACTAGGAAATATGACCATATATCCCCGCACCTAAAAGCATTAAACTGGCTACCATATGAAGCAAGAATCCAAATGAAGATAGCATGTATCACACATAAAGCATTACACGACAACACCCCAAGATATCTAGCAAAGAAAATTCAGTTGTCCGGTGGCAACCGACCTTCTAGGAGTGCTGGGGAGCTGCTACTACGACCAGCCTTCTTCCGAAAGAAGAAAACCTATGACAGAGCGTTCTCGGGAGCGGCCCCCAGAGTATGGAACTCACTCCCTCCAAACATCAGGAAGATCCAGAATCTGGTCACATTCAAACGGGAAGTGAAGAGCCTGCTGATGAACAGATACATTACTTAGCGAAGATCACTGATCATAGATCTGCTATAATACTGCCTTAGTACAGATCTTGTACGCCACTAGATTGGGAGGCACAGGCAATACTATAATGGAACACATATCCTATGATACTAGAACAACCCAAAGGCTAATAGGAATGGAGATTTGACTGAACAGGAGAACAGCATCTTCATGAACTTATACCATGCTACCTCATACATGAACCTATACCGTGCTACCTCACTTTTGTAATATATACATGTTTTGTTATTATTTAATCATAGCATATTTACTTACGCTAACGTCACATGTGTCACGAATATATATGTCATCTACCTCAATGCGGTTGCTTGTTAACTGCTTATACATATGCTAACCTTGTTTCCTTTTCTTACTTCATGTTAAGCGCTCTGATACCCACGGGTCTTGTTCGCGCTATACAAAACTTTTTAATAAATAAATAAATAAATCTCTCGTTACAATCCAGAAAGCAGGTAGCTGTGGCTTTAATAGGCTCGCGGCTAGACTATTGTAATGCGCTGTATGCGGGGCTGAATAAGAGCCTCCTGCAGCGCTTACAGGTGGTCCAAAACGCCACGGCAAGATTTGTCTTGGACGCTCCCAGACGTACTTCGGCTACGTTAGCCAGGAAAACATTGCACTGGCTTCCTGTAGAATACCGAGTACGGTTCAAGGTCCTGTGCATGACATATAGAGTCATTACAAAAAACAGTGACTCAGGAGTAAGCTCCATCATTTCCAACTACATCCCTGGAAGGAACTTGCGTTCCTCCGGGAAAATGCTTTTGTCAGCCCCTCGCATAAGAAAAGCTAAATGGGGTGGCAGGGCCTTTTCCACCCTTGCCCCTAAATGGTGGAACGAACTTCCTTTTGATCTCAGGTCCCTACCCACATTACAGGCATTTCGTGGTGCACTTAAAACTCGCCTCTTCCGGCAAGCCTATGTGTAGTGGATGAATGGTTCTATTTTCTGATTTTATTGTTAGGCGCCTTGATACCTCCGGGTTATTGTTTTGCGCGTTATAAATTATTTTCAATCAATCAATCAACCTGGTGTAAAGTTGGATGACAACCTGCACCATAAATGGGAGCCCAGCCCAGAGTCAGACCTGAAGAACAATAGATGCCATGGAGCTACTGATCATGCAGCTCGGAGCCCCAAGAGGGCCACAACACCTACCGCCACCACCCCAAGGCCTGCCGCTTCCTTACCCTCCTGCCCCCCAGACTACCAAAGAGGCAGCACAGACAAAGACAGCAGACCTTCAGAAAATGCACCAGTCTCACAGACCTAACACCAGAGAATGTCATTGCTCACTACAGGCTTAAAAGGACAACCATCCTGACCATCATTGCCCACAGGCTGACGGTACCAACACAGTGGACAACCAACATCCCTCCGCAGACAAAGCTGCTGGTTGTGCTGCACCTGTTAGCCTCTGGGACCTTCCAACCAACAACTGCCAGAGTCGGAGGAGTCTCACAGCTAGCCCCATCAAAGTTCATCACAACTGTCTGGAATGCCATCATCAGCTTGGTACCCCAGCACCTTCACTTCCCCCAAACTGAGCAGGAACAGCTGGAGACCAAGCAAGGCTTCTACGTCATAGCTGGCTTCCCGCATGTTTTGGGGGCAATTGACTACACACGTCCTACTGGTGCCCCCTGCTGACACTGCACACAATTACCGCCACAGAATGCACACGCAATAGTGGACCACCGGGGACTCTTCACCAATGTCGTCGCCAACTACCCAGGCAGTGTGCATGATCCCTACATCTTCCGACAGTCCATCATCAACCAGCGCTTCCAGGATGGCACCTACAGAAATGCATTGCTCGTTGGTAAGTACCAAATGACACACCACACACCATACTCCACAATCATGCAACTCACAACTGTGGGAAGGCACACGTTACAACAACACATACAACATGCCAAACAACATGCCCACCTACCAGACACGACAGCACAACTTAATGTGGTAACATGGGCTAGCCATGTACACTAGCCATCACCGGCATGGCACCTCAGCCCCACAATAGCAGAATGTGTGGAGAGGTGGGAACCATGCATGTGCGAAGGAGGCAAGTGACCCATGGATAAGAATGTACACAATGCCAAGTGTGGCGTGGATGTGCTGGCCAGACTGCAGTATACAGACCACAGACATGTCCATGTCGATATATATTTCTGGTGTTTGGAGTGCAGCAGACAGTAGACGCAACCATGTTACCTCAGCCAGTGGGGAAGATCGCGGAAATGTAGCTTGTTTTGCCTCCCCTGTAAGCGTGAGCGTAGTGGGCTGGCCTGGCGTACGCCAGGCTATCGTAGGGGTGTGAATAAAACGCACGTAGCTCTGGGCATGGTTCTCTTCTGGAATGGCAAACGTGTCTGCCAGGGCGGGGCCTCTCACCTCGCCACATGGCCGACGCTATGAGTGGTGTGGCCTGCGATCCTGTGCACCTGCTGCTCCTCGGGCGGCTGGTCCCCAGACTCCTCTTGCCCGCCCCATGCACCCAGGCCTCACTGCTAACCTGCTGACACCGGCGTGTGTCAAAGAGTGCCCACCACGTACCGGTTCAAGCTCCAAGCCCGAGGCCCGCGGCCTTGACAGGCTCCTCAGACCATCGCTGGCCTCCGCGACATGATATCATGATGGCTGAGTTCATATGTTAATGGGATGTTTGATATCACTGTACTCCCTTCGATATGGTGCCACCAACTCTGTGCATAGCATTCCAACGACACATGTCTGTGGTCCCTTGCTGACTACTGCCTTCGGCCTACACTGAGGTCAAGTGGGTTACACATTTGGAACTGAGTCTTGATTTCTCAATGGCAGAGTTCATATTATTGTACACGAGAGGAGTAAGAGGAAGACGCGGTTCAGTCCGGAGGAAAATAGGATCATTGTTATGGAGGTGATCGAACACTACCAACAACCGCTCTGGTGTCACTAACTCTGTGCATCGCAAGCCAACAGCACGTGGCTGTGGACCCCTGCTGATCGCTGCCACCGGCCTACACTGCGGTCGACTAGGTTACACATTTGGAACTGAGTCTTGATTTAGTTATGGCAGAGTTTATGCCATTGTACAGGCCTCATCGCAGACTGCATCCCCTTTCAGCTCCGGTGCCACTAGCTCTGTGCCCCGACATCCATGGACACTCACTGGCTGAACTTTAATAGCATCTGAGTATATGGCCTGGGGGTTGTCTTCATCATCATGTAGCTGATACTGACTTGGTGTTAAGAATGAGTCTGTAGCATTCATCTCCTCCATATTGCCTAATTCTGCGTGGTTCTGCCCTCTGCATCATTTCCTGGAAGAACACCTTCCACTGTCCCCCGAAACACTCTGTGACATTCACCTTGGACATCGATGAGGACCCACTCAGCTCTAGTGGCCCTACCTCAGTGCACCGCAAGTCACCGTCCCGTGGCGGTGTGCCTGTGCCGGGCGCAGTGCATCCGAGGCCACTAACTCTGTGCAGCTCAAGTCATGGACCCTTGCTGTTGAACTTTGAACTTCTGATTGTCTGATCACAGTTGTAGTTGTTGCCAGCACCAACCTCACCCTGATGGGTGGCTTACACTCACCCCACACTCATCCAGCACAGGCGTCACTGGACATGTGACCCTGGCAATAAAGGGGCCATGCGCACTTGCCCGTAGCTAGTTTCACAAACTACCTAAGTGTTTCTGTTTAGTCATTACGTATGCAGGAGGGCCCCCGGACCTACCACATTACATTGTGCTGTGTACAGCTGACGCAACCATGTCACCTCAGGCAGTGGGGTAGACCTGGGTCATGTAGCTGTGTAGTACCCCCCTGCAAGTGTAAGCGGAGTAGACTGGCGTACAACAGTTTAGCGTAGGGGTGTAGTTCATCAACCCGGGGCTCTGGGCATGGTTAGGTTTTGGCCTTTCCAAGGAAGTAACTAATGCGTGTGTCTCTGTTGTAGTGTCAATATAGCATGCCCCCGGAGTGCGGGCTCGGCCGAAGGGGTAAATGAGGGAACGCAAGCCAGCTCGGTGTCCGGGATCATACATGCCAACTGTTGTGTGTCGTTATTACTGCAGCATAAGCCAAAGTTCTACCCTCAACGGCATCGCGAGTTCAGCCAGCCATGGACTCTAGATCTGTGTCCGCCCTATTATTACCATAGGCCTACACACACGCGGCCGCCCACATTCAACGTACATTATCACAGTGTCGTTGTCAAGCTGGTGGACATGAGCAGACAGGCAGGACAATGGGGTGCCGTAGGAGTGCAAGTGATGCAACAGTGCTGCGCACACTAGTAAATAGGCTTGGGGAGGGAGGAGCAGCAGTGAGGCTACGTAATACACATTGATGCCGCTAATTTGCTACAAGCAGTACAAGTCAAACAGGAATCACTAACTCACACATGTCACACACCAATGAACCAGTGAGCCTGCCAACACATCATGCAGAACCAACTATTAACTCATGTCTCTCTGCACTGTCACAGGTGATCAAGGATATGCACTCTGCCCTTTGATGATGACACCCCTCCGAGCCCCGAGCACACAGGCCCAAAGGCAGTACAATGCGGCCCACAAACACACCAGGGGCATCGTGGAACGCACTCTTGGTGTGTTGAAGTCACGTTTCAGGTGCCTGGACATCACAGGTGGAAGGCTCCTGTACAGCCTAGACATCGAGTGCAAGATGATCGTTGCATGTTGTGTGTTGCACAACATATGTGTACGCACCAATGTCCCATGGATATAAGTGACGGATGCACCGGACGATGATGAGGAAGATGAGGCAGGTGGACCACACCCCACTGTAGCCGCAGCAGAAATAGCCCGTAGGAACACTATCATTGACAATTTCTTCACATGAGCACGTCACATTGTGACAGTCCTTAGCAATCATGGGACAATACAAAATGACCACAGGCACATCATGTGCACATACATGTTTTACAACACACATTCCCTGAGTGCATGTCACTCCTCTGTACAAGCACATCACTCTGACAAGTATAAGTGCAACATGTAGTGCTAACAATCTCATAATTTGAAAAAAGATGGTGGTGTGTCACCTCTGTACAGAGAGGCTGTTTAGGGTGTCACATATTCGAAATGCCATTTCTGTGTGTAACAGATAGTACGGAATCCCACTCAGCAATGTTTCACATGTCCCAAATCATTGCATATAGGCTGTCATTTGGACCTACAAGTGACAACAGGGCTTCTTTTGGGGTCAAATATGTCCCACCATGATGCAGGGATGCACCCTGTGACTAAAGTCCCACAACATGAGCAACATGGACGTAAGAGGGAATCACTGCCCCTATATTCGTCCATGATTTCATACTAGATTAATCATAGACATGACACGTCTGTGTGTATTAGTATGTATTGTTCACGTTCAGTGGAGTGTTGAAGCTGTCTTAGTACTGGGCCATGCAGACAACACTTTACAATGTTGCCCCGTGGAGGCCTAGCCAGAGTCCTTTAGGGATTGACAAGTTACTCGGAAGGGGAAGAGTCCAGTCCGCAGGCTGATTGCTGTGTCATTGTTAGGCAAACAAAATATGGCAGTCCATGTCGAGGTCCAAGGTTAGTCTCACAGAGTGTATCGGGGCGGTGGAAGGTGTTATTCCAGGGCATGATGCAGAGGGCAGAACCAAGCAGAGACAAGCCATATGGCGTAGATGAGTGCTACTACTTTCTTCTTACCACTAAGGCAGAATCATCCTCATCTTCGTCCTCTGACGTTTCATGTGCCTCACATGTGGGTGGTGGTGTTTGGTCTGCAACACTGTGTCACACTGACACATCAGGGGCCGGAGATGTGGATGTAGAAGTAGCAGCAGCATTCATCTGCGCAATTCTGTGGCATCACTCCCATGATGAGGATCTGCAGGGCATGGAAGATCCCATCTACAGCTTTCTCGTGTGCAGCCGTGGTAGCTATTCTTTGCGCATGCATCCACTCCATGACCCTCCTTATGCTTCCCAAAACACGGATGACATCACTGTGGCCACTCTGACTAGAAAGGTGTTGTGGTCCCTGATGGGACTTAGACACCCACGTATGGCATCTAGTTTGGCTGCCATGAGGTCGAACCCCACCTGTTCAGCCAGCTCCTTCTGGCGGTCTAACACACGGCGTTGGAACACCATGTGTTCTTCGGTGAGGTGCTGGGAGCTAGATGTGGTGGTGGGTGCTTCCTGCTGTGTGGTCTGTGCAGGGAGTGGGCTCACCTCGATGGTGCTGGGCTGCCCTGCTACTGGAGGTGGGGTGTGGAGGTTGTCCATGAACCGTTGGAGTTCGTCGTAGTCATTGTCCTGGGGTCATCCCCATCATCACTGACGTGATGTAGGGTCTGCTATGAAGGAGGTATTGATTGTCCCTCTGCAATGTAAAGGGGAGATGCAGTTTCACAGTGTGTTCCACGCATTTTTACGCATTGGTGAAGTTTACATTCAGACGGCATGACAATATACATTGTGACTGTTTGTGAGGAGATGCCTATCTGATGTGGGACAGTGGACATTTGTACTACATCACAGATGTGAGGTTGTACTCGTACATTGTCATCTCACAATTTTTTTTCTCTGCTTTTATGGTGCATTTTCCCACATGATGTGTGGGAATTGCAGACCTGTCGCTGGTTATCGCTGATTTTTGTATCACGGTTTGGGACTTTCCCGCTTTTTTCGCATTCGTGTTTTGCATTTTTTAGGGGTTGCGTCAATTTTAACGCGGTCATTTGACGCATTATCGTGAGACTATCGCAGGGTACCGCCATGTTGAGAATACAATGTTAACCCTGCGTTATTTTCCCGCAATAGACTGCGATGCGGAAGGTTGTGTTAACCTAATTTTGTGATGATTAGCACACGTTCTTGAGAATATCCCCCAGACTGTATTCCACCAGCACATGGGAATATTGGTGGGACAAATAATGAGAGCAATCATAGTCCCCAGCACAAACTCACCAAGAAGTGGTACCAACGGGAACAGACCCTCACTCGCATCCCCGCTATAGCAGAGACTGCAACCATGAAGGAGAGCCAAGACTAGCAGAAAAAGCACTGCGGGCCCCAGTGGATGTCTGCCACCACTGCATCAGGACTAGAGGAGACTGTTAACCCCTGTAAGGGCTCGCTCTATCAGCCACCAGCAGAGAAGAGAGGCGAGGCTCTGTAGCTGGAGAGGTGTTGCAGTGGAAATCACCTGCTCCGCCCCTCAGAAACAGTGATGGGGGCAGAGTACCAAGCACTAGAAGCTGCCAACTGAAATAAACAGCAGGAACTGGAAAAAAAAACGCTGGGCAACCACTACTGGTTGCCAGCCCACAGCTGCCAGAGCAGAGACAATGCCAATAGAAAATGTAAGGCTGCATGAAAGAAGCAGTAACAGCTGGCCGCCCCAGCACCGAACAGCCACCGTTGGCCCCTCAATGAGAATGTCACACGGAGTGACCAACCCTGCCAATCATGCATGACCGTAGGCAGGACCAAGCAAAGTGAGAGTGCAGTCTTGAGATGCAAGCACTGCGTCCTCGATTGAAGAGGAGGAGGAAAGAAGGTTACCCAGTGCCAAAAAGATCCCTGAGGTAGGGACATGAGACGCATGGGTGGATGCCTCACCCACCTTAAGAGAATTATCAAGTCCTACCGACAGGACCAGACCTGCAAGAGGTCCACGATAGTAGAAGTTAACGCACAGTTCTACCAACAGGCAGGGCCTGCGAGAGTTCCACGATGGAAGACGACGCAGAGACCTACGAACAAGACAGGCCCTGTGAGAGGTCAAGGATCGGCAAAGACTCACAATCCTATGAACAGGACTGGACAGGTGAGAGGTCCATGAGAAGAGGACATGTAACACGTGGCTGGTGCCACTTTGCACCCGTGGAAGAAGAAAGGAATATATGCAATGTGTGGCCTGATGCCACATTGCAATGAGAGAACTGAAAAAGGAGAGGAGAGAAAGGGGGAGAGTGTGTGACCAGATATGTCACATTGAAGAGCATGACGCCACCTAACACCAGAAAAAAGAGCATGCCACGGCGCCACAGTGAAAAGGAGAACGGGGAAAAAAGATGAGAGAAAGGTGTGTAACCAGACCTGTCACACTGAAGAACATGGTAACCATTGATATGCAGGAGAAAATGACCAAGACTGAACACCGATGCGCAGGAGAGGATGATCAAGTGTGACAAGACCAATGCGCAGAAGAATGAGGATCAAGGATGACAAGGCAGATGAATCGTGCCACACCAGAGTGCACCTACAGACACAAGCAAGCTACCGATGTGGAGCGACATCACTGGTGACAGCCCTGCAGGGGTACCGAATGTTAGCCACATGTATGTGTGAACGGAGTATCTGTGCCAAACTTCCTGTGCGGCTGTCTGACCACAGTAACTGGGTGCTTGACAAAGATGGCATCTCTGCTAAGAACCACATAAGCTGTAGGAGAAGAACATAACTAGCAACACACCAAGCCTCGGGATCCAACGTCTATCCAGTCACCCTACCCCTGCAAGTCCTTGTCATATGTTGTACAGATTGTCCACTAGCAACAACATCATCATGACATGTGCAACACCCTAACCACCGAAGAAGCATCTCATCATCAGAGTGGAGCCTTTCACCCGCGAACCACAAAGAGGGACTCCTGGCACCGTAAGGGATCAACTGTCCAGAAGCTATCTGCTAACCACTCCTGCGCCTGGGTCCTGTTGGAGAGACAGTGGTTCCTATGGCCTAGTGTCTATATATTAATTTAATATACTAGTGCGCAATTGCAATAATAGGGGGTTTGTGTGGATGTCATAGAAAGAGGGACCGAGTACAGAATACACTGAAGGTTTCGTTATAAACATATGTGTTATTCACACAATATATCAACTATTATATACAAATACTATACAAAAAAATTTGTGAAGAAGTGTCCCAAGTGTAGCATGAACCTAACAATTGAATGACAATTTGTGACAATATTTACAAGGTTTCACGTATATTTCCACTAAAAACGACCATGAGAGTGATTTCCTCAGAATAAGCAGCAATTTTCTACAATAATAAGCTGTAACAATGGTTCATTTTCATCAAAAGTTGTCAAAGGCGTTTCGACCCTCTTATAGGGTGTGGGGTCTCATCAGGACCTATGATGCTTGGATACTCTGGGGAGACAGTGAGACTGGTATAAGAACCTTACTGAGACCTAGTAACAGCGCACTAGTGCTGAATAAGGGTAATGAATATACCTGAATTGTCAACCGGGTAGTTCAAGTGAGGAAAAAGTGCCAACCATGTGTGAAGGTAAGGGGAAAAAAAAATACTCACAGGGAGACCCAGCCGGGTTCTGTGGTGTAAAGGAAAGAATTAGTTAAGGGTTAAGGGGCGTAGGCCCTCTCTGATACTAGCTACCCCTTGCAATTAAGGGGCACTTACCCCTGTGAAGGGTGAACTTGTGATTTCGATGAATGAGCAATTAGTAGATCAAGGTCTAGTGCGGAACTCTGTGGGTAAAAAGAAACATGTGGTGTAGCTCGACAGCAACAGGGAGACTCAAGGTCAAGGAGTTTCATAGCTGAAAGTCTTACCCGAATGCAAGCCACAGAATCGTGACTAATGTGGGCCAGTCACGGCAGGATGTCCGATTGGAAGTTGGTAAAAGGGATTTCTGTAATAGAGGGAAAAGGGAGTTCCGCACTAGACCTTGATCTACTAATTGCTCATTCATCGAAATCGCAAGTTCACCCTTTCACAGGGGTACGTGCCCCTTAATTGCAAGGGATAGCTAGTATCAGAGAGGGCATATGCCCCTTAACCCTTGACTACAGAACCCGGCTGGGTCTCCCTGTGAGTATTTTTTTATTCCCTTACCTTCACACATGGTTGGCACTTTTTTCTCACTTGAACCACACGGTTGACAATTCAGGTATATTCATTACCCTTAGTCAGCACTAGTGCGCTGTTACTAGGTCCCAGTAAGGTTCTTATACCAGTCTCACTGTCTCCCCAGAGTCTCCAAGCATCATAGGTCCTGATGAGACCCAACATCCTATAAGAGGGTCGAAACGCCGTCAACAACTTTTGATGAAAACGAACCATTGTTACAGCTCTTATTATTGTTGAAAATTGCTGCTTATTCTGAGGAAATCACCCTCATGGTCGTTTTTAGTGGAAATATACGTGAAACCTTGTAAATATTGTTAGGTTCATGCTACACTTGGGACACTTCTTCACAAATATTTTTTGTATATTTTTTGTATATAATAGTTGATATATTGTGTGAATAATACATATGTTTATAACAAAACCTTCAGTGTACTTGGTCCCTTTTTCTATGACATCCACACACACCCCCTTTTGTGGTGATTGCGCACTAGTATATTACATTCATATATAGATACTAGCCCACAGAAACCACTGTCTCTTGTCATAATTAGCTACCCTGGTTCCGCTGTGAGTAGCGTTCCCTTGTTCTTCCTTCTCGACCTGGGTCCTGTTGGAGAGCACACCCGACCATGTATCATCTACCCTTGTGGCTGCATGAATGACTCTGCCATGGCTCTGCTGGTGGTCTGTCAGTGACCCCCAAATCCGGTGTGGCCTATTCACAGCTGGACACTTGTAAATAGCACCTCAGTTTACCATTGTGCCTAACTTTTGTGGTTTCTATTTCTGGTTAAACTCGCTGCATAATATAATACATGCGAGTGACCACAGCTCAAAGTTTTTGCCTGTATTTATGTTTATTTGTTTTGTTTGATCAATCTTTATTGTTCTCCACACTTCTTGTCCAATATAGGGTACAGGCTTGTGCCCTATCATAGAAACCGCTGTTTCAGAAATTGTTGACTATATTCTTTACTATTGTTGAATAAAACTCCAAGTCCGGCTGGACAGTGGATTCATATAGTAACCTATTGTGGCCTATATTGTATTTTCGTTTTTCATTCTTCAGTCTGCTAAGGACCATTGTTCCTCTTAATACTATTCACAGCCCAGCATGGTCCACGCAGTCCCTTGGTGACCTAGCAAAAAGGACCTCAACGGAATCCCATACGAGAAAGATGGGCCTGAAGCTGCTCCACCCACAGGTACCGGAATGCACCAGGACATCAGCGGAAGGCATCCCAACATTGCAGATGCTGTCCCAGTCCTGCCAGGTTGTCCTTCACAGAGTCAAGACAGCCCAAGAGAAATATCTGCAGCGGACTCCACTGACACTCCCTTTGCCCCCCCGTTTGAATAGATGCTACCAACCACACCACCGTGAGGGCAGGCCGGACCAACCAATATTGTATGGGTGAACTTCAAGCCAACCAACAGGCTGTCGAAAGGGTCTGGACGTAATCTGTCGAAAGGGTCCGGACGTAATCAACACCTGTGTTCATGCCCAGAATCATTTAGTTAAATTATGGATGTGAGCAGCTATGCCCAGGTGCTCCAAGCTGCACCAGTCCACTTGTCCAGTGCTGTCCTGTGGACTGCCTGGACAGACTGAGGGACTCAGTGGGGTTTTGTTTTACTTATTCCCACAGGTTGGGCTCGTTTTTGTTTTTCAATAAAGTTTGGGAGGGATGCAATTCCTCCGGGTTATGTCACTGTATCCAGCCACTCCCTGAGGGTGGTCTCCCACTCACCGCGCACCCATCCAAAACAGGCGTCACGACTCACGAGTGACGTGGCATCTGCCAATAAAAGGGGCCAGGAGCACGGGCCCTGGGCCAGTTTAGTACCCTACATTGCAGTGTCCCTGTCGTCCTCACTGCAGCATGAGGGCCGAGGGACCAGAACTCCAGAAACCCATGTTACAGGTATAAGTATAAGCTTTCAAGGTGCCAGAGGGCTCTTCTTCAGCTGTGAACATACTCTGAAATCCAGTGAAAGCACATTTGAACGGCTAAAACACCTGGAGCCTCATTTATGACGCCTTGCGTGAGTTTTGCGCTTCCGATGCGTCACTTTTTGTGACGCATCGGCGGCGTAAAACATGCCTCCTGATGCGCACTATTTACAAAGTGACGCATCTAAGCAGATGCGTCACTTTGTAAACCCCTGCGCTACATTATAGCTGCGTCAGGTATAATGTATGCAGAGGGGGCGTTCACCCGCAAAAAGCCTCGTAATAGTGACGCAGTGAAATCTTATAGATTTCACTGCGTCACTATTACGAGGCTTTTTGCGTCACTTTTAGGATGCTGTTGCGTCAAAATCTTGCGCCTGCCTCACAGCAGGCGTAAGACTGACGCAAGCCCTTTCACATGGGGCTTTCCCCATGTGAAAGGAAGCATTGTTGGAGTTGCGTCACTTTTGTGACACACTCCAGCAATGCGTCACTTTTGCGCCTACAGATACGTCAGAAATACTGACGTATCTGTAACTCCTTGCGACATGATGCGTCATATTATAAATATGATGCATCAATCATGTCGCAGGGAGAGCGCAGTGAAAAGTGACGCATCGCTGTTTTCACGCAGCGATGCGTCACTTTTCATAAATGAGGCCCCTGGATTAATATTAGTCTAAAAAATACTTGTGACTTAAATGATAATAGATTCGAAGGGATCTGTTGCAAGTGAGGAGGAAATACATATTTGGATGGCAGCTCCCGTTTACCTCAGAGGGCATCTCAGAATACTGCGGTCCTCCTGCATCACAGAATTCCTGAGACCCGCCCGATTGGTACCGCTGGGTTCAGAAATGCAGATTCGGCGTCCCCGAGCTCTTAGAATAAGTGTTCAAGTGTCTCTATTCTGTCTGTACTTCCCTTCATAACACAGGAATCAGGTTTTAGAATGTTAATCACGAGATTCGAGAGTTTTTTTTCAGCTTTGTCACATGAAAGACCACCCCGTCTGACGATGATGATCAGTGCATGCTCCACAGAGATTCATTTTATACGAAAATGAATGACATTATGCTGATTTGGACCCAGATATTGCGGTGTTCTGGAGCACCTACATACTTATCCTGTGAGGAAGTGCTTCACTTTCCAACCGCAACATTACGTGTTTGGAATTAGAAATTAATTCATGTCTTCAAACTCTTTTACATAACTGCTCTGGTGATACATCTCTGCATTTAAGCTATACAAATATGATATTATTTCCTCAATTTACAGTTACTTGTTCAGCTATGTCACTATTTAAGATCTTAAACTTGCCTAAATTGAAAAGAATCGTCCTCGGTTTCAAACAGATATAGGGGCATATTATCAAGGGGCTTTATCTCCGCTTTTTTGGCTTTAAAAGCCAAGAAAGCGGAGATAAAATTATCTCCCTATTACCTAGCTGTCGCTAACACCAGTTAGCGACAGCTAGTAGGAGATAGCGACCATCTTGGGCCCTACTTTGCATGTCAGTGATATTTATCACTAATGACATGCAAAGTGGGCGTGCCAAGATGTTAGCGACTGGAAACAGTCGCTAACATCGCTATCTCCTATTACCAACTTTTGGAGATATTCGCGCTAAGCGCGAATATCTCCAAAAGCTAACACCTGCCCAGAGCAGTTCTTAGCCATGTTATCCAATGGGAGGTGGATAACATGGCTAAGAGCATTAGCTCGGTGATGCCTGAATATCGCTGACTTTTCAGCGATATTCATGCATTGCGGCCGTTTTTTATCGCATTTGCGATAAACCTTGCTAATAGCAAGGTTTATCTGCGGTAAAAATCGCCGATGTGCGGCGATAATTTTTGTCTCTAAACAAGTTAGAGACAAAAATTATCTCTATTGGTTGGTAATATACCCCTAAGTGTTACAACAGATATAGTTACACGCATTGTGGGGTATATTACCAACCAATAGAGATAATTTTTGTCTCTAACTTGTTTAGAGACAAAAATTATCGCCGCACATCGGCGATTTTTACCGCAGATAAACCTTGCTATTAGCAAGGTTTATCGCAAATGCGATAAAAAAACGGCCGCAATGCATGAATATCGCTGAAAAGTCAGCGATATTCAGGCATCACCGAGCTAATGCTCTTAGCCATGTTATCCACCTCCCATTGGATAACATGGCTAAGAACTGCTCTGGGCAGGTGTTAGCTTTTGGAGATATTCGCGCTTAGCGCGAATATCTCCAAAAGTTGGTAATAGGAGATAGCGATGTTAGCGACTGTTTCCAGTCGCTAACATCTTGGCACGCCCACTTTGCATGTCATTAGTGATAAATATCACTGACATGCAAAGTAGGGCCCAAGATGGTCGCTATCTCCTACTAGCTGTCGCTAACTGGTGTTAGCGACAGCTAGGTAATAGGGAGATAATTTTATCTCCGCTTTCTTGGCTTTTAAAGCCAAAAAAGCGGAGATAAAGCCCCTTGATAATATGCCCCTGTGTGCCATAAATGTGTCTGTACTTTGTCACAACCCACGAGAAAATACATCTAAGCACCTTACGCCAGGCAGTGATTTCTGTTTTTCGGCTATGCCCATAGCGTCTGCGGATACACAGCAATTTGAGAAGGTTCAGTGCATTCTTTTCAGTGGTGACCCTCGTGCATTGCATCGTTATCAGTAGACAGCGGCCTCTAGCAGTAAATATATACGCACTGAACGTGTGAACACTCCAAAGGTGCTCTAAAATCAAAGGCACTAGAACAAACACATTTTAGGAAAATGTCGTAAGAAAGGACATAAAAAACATCTACAAATATATACTATAATTCGCAATTACACACAGGGAAACAAGAGAATATGCGATTGTGCAACCTGTGGGGGAAATTAAAATATAATTGTGCCTATACCTGTCCCTAGATAATGTACCGACCGCTCCTTCAAATGTAAAATGTAAATGTCATGGTACTTATAGAGCGCACTGTCACCAGACGGTCACCTTGCGGTGTCGCCTATTCGGCTTCCTGGCGCTGATACTCATACCGCTGTGGAACCCCTCCTGGCTTTCCCTGTGAAGTGTCCACTCCTGGGCACCCCCAGAGTGAAGCCAGGCATCCTTAGCGCTGTTGGGGCCGGTGTGGAGGCTAAGCAAGCTATTGCCCAGAGTTGCAGCGTGGGGCCCGTGATTAGAATAGGCACCGAGGCAAGAATTAACAGGTCAGCGGAAATTGAGCGCAAGATCCCGCCGAGGTGGGAATCGAACCCTGGTCCCTGGCCAGAACTCTGCATCAGGGTCTGCCACTCTAACCATTGAGCCACACTCCTCCACCTTCAAAGTATGCTACTCTGGCTGGCTTTCGTGAGTTCACCAGTGTGCATGCCCAAAGTCTGCTACGGAAAATTCAAGTTTAGATATTGCTGCTAAAATACCTGCATAGGGCCTGAGTACGAGCTATGGCGTTATTTGTTGCTCCTGATCAATAACAATACCATGGAGTACGTTAGTTATCGGGTGCTATAAATAACACCCATTACGTGTTCACAAGTTTAATGCACCAAAATCCACATGATACAGTAATTACCGTATGCTTTCTTCTGTTAAATTTCGACAGATTTGACCTCTTGAAGTGTATTAAAGTTTGAGTTAGTTAATGGATTCAATAATTATTGGATGCGTTAAATACCTTCAAACTCGTAATTCCGACCCTTGATTAAACAGGAATTAATACATGAATCAGAATATGATGAAGAACTCAGTCTAATTTTAGTAAATAGGGCTTTACCTCAAAAACTATGGGTGGGAGCGTCGGAACAAATGGGGCGTTCTCACTTGACGCAAAGTAATGGAAAGCAGCGCAAAGCGCTATTCGGATTTCTTGTAGGGCAATTTTCTAGCACAAACATATTTTATTAAGAATTTAAACCTTTTGCATTACATTGTGTGACTCGGAACTGGTGAATATTCTTGATATATACACTTTGAAGCCAAAATAAAACACAACACATAAGAATATGAATTGAACAGACATCTGGACAACTTCCACATTCTGGTGCATCTTATGGGAATAAACCATAAGAAAATCTCTCTCACCGTCAGCACTAACTCTATCTAACATGCAAGCTGTACCCGGACACTTTCTTGAGCTATGGCAACTGCCCATCCAATTAGAGCATGTCTAGGAATAGGAGGATGAAAAGGCTGCAAAGATTTCAAGTGCAACAGTACTCTGCCACATGAGGGCCAAGATGGAGCCCCTCATTATGAGTAATGCCCAGGGAATTACCATATGCTGCCAGCACATGGACACCATCAATGCCATCACGAGTGCTATTAGGGAGGTCCTACACCCCAACCTAAATATCTAGGCCGTCATCCAACCTCTGGTGAATTTGATGATGGTACCATCTTTGTGTGCAAATAGGGTGGTGATGGTTTAGTTGAAAGCACCATTTCCCCAAGCATGATTCTGGTCTGGAATGCACCACAGCATCAGCTCCTGGATTACTTACTGGTCATTTTCTTCCTGCCCTGTCATGAATACTCCTTAAGGTCACCTGTTCCTTACCCGATAACCCATTATTCTCCCTGTCATCACCTCCTCCAGGATCCTCACCAGTAGTGGCCGACAAAATTTAAATATGGTGATGCGCGATGCCAAAAAACCTCCCTGTATACATGTTACGCTTGCTGAGGGTCCAGTTGCTGTCTCTCTCTTCTCTCCTCAGCGCTGACTTGGGCGGAAAGGGAAGCACGTCAACCCTTGTACAACCTGAAACTAACCAATAGATTGGTTGGAGCAGGCTAACCCAGTGCTTATTTTGAGGCTGGGGGCTTGCGGCTACAATCCCTCGGCTGTTTCTCAGCTCTGGGATTTCAGGCTCTGAAATGCGCAGGTCAGATTGGCCGGCTGTAGGCAGCCGGCCAATCTGACATGCGCCCTGGCAAGGGGCTGAAGTAATAGTGCAGTTGCAGGAATCAGCCCCGCCCCTGCCCTCGCGCTGTAACAGCACGAGCCTGTGACATAGATTCAAATTACATTTATTACCATTTGATTAATGTGTGTGCCTGCTGCGCTCGCAGCAGGCGGGGCGACGCTCCTCCACCACAACCGAGGAGCCGCTCCTGAGCTCACTTCCTTCTAGATTACTGTTTGATTACTGGATTACTCTATTTGAGTATTCCTCTGTCATGGCCCTCTCCCTTGCATTATTTTTGGAGATTTCACGGTACCTTCACATGTGTTGTCCAATGCTTGGTGGTGCCCAATACCCTTCTCTTCGAGGTTCCCTCGTTCAAATCTCACTCCTCAGGCGCCACTCTTGGGTGTTCTACCACTATGTTGAATTTTTTTATTGATATGCAATAATATCATGCCGAGAATATAGGCCGAAATGGTACAAAAGGGGGTGGTGATGGACGGAGCATCTGAACCAAACACTCACACCCAGTCAACAGATCTGGGTTTAATCCATCACCGTTCTTTAGCCCACTCTGCCACCCCAGTTCAGACATGGCCATATGCAAATCAGTCTTACCCTGTGCCTCATGGGAACAGTCCAGCCCGAACTGCCAAGCCATGCCTTCCCTGGACCGGAAACAAGCTTCCGAGGACCGGTTTCTGGCATTTCAGCCGTCTTCAGCCCGGCTTGCTTGAATCCAGTGGCAAAGTGAGCAAGGGACTCACGTCTGAGCATACCCTGCCAACTTATGGCAAACAAAATGGTACAAAAGGGGGTGGTGATGGACGGGGGTGAATGTTTTTCCATTGTGCAACATTCCGTCCATCATCAAGTGTGTTTTGCTGTTCACCCTATGTGGGAAGGGTATGCCCAGACGTGGGTCCCGTGCTCACTAAGCCACTGGAGTCAAGCTATCCTGGCTGAAGACGGCTGATAGCCAGAAACCGGTCCTAGGATGCTTGATTCTGATCCAGGAAAGACATGGCTTGGCAGTACGATCTGGACTGTTCCCATGAGGCACAGGGTCAAGACTGAATTGCATATGGCCATGTCTGAACTGGGGTGGATTGGTGAGCAAAATAACGATGGATTAAATCCAGATCTGTGACTTGGGGTGAATGTTTTGCCATTGTGCAACATTCCGTCCATCATCTTGTGTGTTTTGCTGAGAATATAGGCCACCAACATCTGGTCAAGGTAAGCACGAGTAGGAAAGTGTAGATGTCCCTCTTCTTACTTTGATGATGTATTTTGTCATTGGAAGTGGTTGTGGCGCTAAGAATAGTTTAGGACGACGAAAGACTGCGCTGGCCTTGCAAGGGCCATTCCTCATGTGAGCAGCAAGGGCTTAACTTGCTCTGTCATATCACCATTGTTGTGGTAACTTGAAAGCTGGTTTGTTAAAGTATAGCGATCAGTGCCTCCTGCTACTGAACTGAAATGACTTCCATTAACAACATTAAAACCTATGAGTGACAGAGAAAAAGTGAGACATTTTTTTTAGACAAGCACTCCCCTGCTGTGGGCTTCTTCAGTTCTGATTCTTTCCGGCAGAAAGACACCACCGTGCAGGATTAGCCACGTGCCTCGATAAACGCCTCTCATTCCCAGAGCATTAACTGAGGTGCTACAGGGGGTCTCTACCATGTGCCCCTCGAAGGCTTAGTAAAGGCTTCGACTCCTTCTGTAGACGAAAGGCAGGCTGCCCCTTGAATGCCTGGGATTCTTGCACATTCTGCGACACCTCGTGGGGTCTTTACCGCCAGCAGGATTATTCTAATCCCCTGACCCCGCGCGCCCTTTGCTTTATTCCTTTCCACTCTGTCTCGACGCCGCAAACTCGGGCCGCATATATGGTTGAGGTTCACAAGTGTGCTTGGTGTGAGGCGGTCGGGCTACATTTCCACTACTTTTCCGGTAAACAGACGGGACTCCACGGCCGGCCTCGCTCCCCTCTCCCCACCTTCCCACCTTCCCTCCCCGTCTCTAGCAGCAAAGTGGCTTCGCTGCCTATATTTTCTAGCGCCCATCGCCCTCACTTGTGTGATCCAGTCACCGCAAACAGAAGGTCGTAAGCGATTGGGGCCGTGCTCCCCCGAGAGAGGGGCTAGAGGTCACACTGTCAAAGGCCACGTGTCTCGAGGGTGATGTTCAGCAATGCTGTTTCTTCAGGCAATAAACACAACATGAAAAAGTGTAAAACATTTTTTTTTTAATAAATTTTTTTAACTAGCGCTTTTTTATCCACTCAGTTCCCATTTTGTATCGGGTACCTAGCTCCTAGATGCCTTCTGGTGAATGTGCGCTGCACACATACATACATACATACATACATAAATAAATAAATAAATAAAAGAAAAATCACTTATGTCAAGAATGAAGTACAAAGCAGGGCTGACGTTTCGCCGCATCACTCAATGATGTGCAAATATTAAAACGTGGCATGAAAAAAAAACTTAAAAATGAAGGCACGAACATAGGGGCATATTATCAAGGGATTTATCTCCGCTTTTTTGACTTTAAAAGCCAAGAAAGCGGAGATAAAATTATCTCCCTATTACCTAGCTGTGGCTAACACCAGTTAACGACAGCTAGTAGGAGATAGCGACCATCTTGGGCCCCGCTTTGCATGTCAGAGATATTTATCACTAATGACATGCAAAGTGGGCGTGCCAAGATGTTAGCGACTGGAAACAGTCGCTAACATCGCTATCTCCTATTACCAACTTTTGGAGATATTCGCGCTAAGCGCGAATATCTCCAAAAGCTAACACCTGCCCCTGAGCAGTTTTTAGCCATGTTATCCAATGGGAGGTGGATAACATGGCTAAGAGCATTAGCTCGGTAATGCATGAATATCGCTGACTTTTCAGCGATATTCATGCATTTCGGCCGATTTTTATCGCTTAGGAGATAAACCTTGATAATAGCAAGGCTCCTAAGCGATAAAAATCGCCGCAACACGGCGATAAAATTATTGCCGCTAAGCCAACATAGCGATAATTATCGCTAGTTGTTGGTAATATGCCCCATAACTTTTTACCCATCAAAAACTACTACGAGCACATTCGGGCCCTATAAAGCCATTAGGTTTGGAAAAGCCCTGCAGCTAAACAAGTGGCCATGTACTTTGCAGGTACAGGGAAGATGTCCTAAGATAAAAAACATAAGGGGACATATTTACAAAAAAATTTCATAGCTGCGCCAAATTCAGCAGTGCCGCGCTCTGACATTTTTAAAATGCTGGGGCATATTTACAAATAAATGGAGCCATTTTGCAAGGCTGCCTGCGCTGCACGGCCGATTGTTTATGTGCAGAAAGGAATACCTTCCTGCACATAAACAATAATTCATTACAATATGCTATTGCAATATGTGCTGCAGAACGCAGCACCCTTGGAAAGAGCAAAAAACAAGGCAAAATTAATCATTTCCCCTCGTATCACCATTTGAACGCCTTGTGATCCATGGCGTTATAATGGTGCTGTTTTTGCGCTGCCTCAGCCTTGTAAATCTGGGGCAGCGTCAAAAAGCAATGGGTGTTGCGGTGGAATGCCCACAGCAACACCCATTGCATGCGCCTTTGCCACAGAGGACTGCGGCAGAAAGGGGCATATTTACAAGGTGGCTTTGAGGCCACATTAAGTGGCTGAACGCCACTTTGTAAATATGGGAAATGGCGCTAGGCCACCAGCGTGTCAAAAAAGTGATGCTCGGGTGGCGATAGGGGCTTGTACATATGCCCGAGGTGTTTCCAATTCTTCGTTATTTATACCATGATGTTCGGAAGGTCGTAAAAGTTGGTTGCTTTCAGTCTAGGTATTGGATTGCATCTTTATCCATCAGAGATCATGAGCTAATGGGGCAGGTGTTTAGCAGTCACATGGCTTGGGGATGATTTTCAGCCAACTGCTCAAAGCTTGCATGGACTTGTAGATCCATATTTCGAAAAGTGAATCTAGAAGTCCCAAAAAGTGTAGGTGTGTTGGCTGAGAAATAAGGCAAGGCTGAAAATCTATCAAGACTCTTTGGTCCAAGGTATAGAAGCAATCGCTTTGGTTGACAATGGCTAGCACAGCCTTAGATGTTGTATTTGTGTAACTTGGCAGGGTAGGCCCACCGCCTTTGGGAGCTCCCTGCGTTTAGATGAGTACATTAGGAGGACACTGATTCACAGTCTAGGTTAAAAATACCCGAGACAATATTTTTGCTATGATAGCTATTTTACAAATAAATAATTTCAGTAGAAACATTGATGGGTTTCTGGCAGACAGCGCCAGATGGTTAAGTACTCAGGGGGGCAGATTTACAAGCCCCTTGCGACACTTTTACGCCGCCGTTGCTTCTCTTTTGTGATGCAGCGGTGGCGTAAACAATGCGGCCAATTTACAACGTGACGCATCTAGGGAGATGCGCCTCGTTGTAAAGCTCTGCATTCCATTAAACCTGCAGCAGAAGCTGGGGTTACTGCGAAGAGCACTAGCACCCCTTGCAATGAAGTAGTACCCGCGGAGGGGCAGCGAAGAGACCACCGCCCCTCGCAATGAAGCAGCAGCAGTGGAGGGGCTGCAAGGAGAACACCGCCCCTTACAGTGAGCAACACCAGCGGGGGCTGCGAGGAGACCACCTTCCCTTGCAAGGAGGAGCATCAGCGGGGGGGCTGCGAGGAGACCACCAGCCCTTACAATGAGGAGCACCAGCGGGGGCACTGCGAGGAGACCACCGCCTCTTACAATGAGGAGCACCAGCAGGGGCGCTTACGAGGAGACCACCACCCCTTACAATGAGGAGCCCCAGCGGGGGCGCGCCGAGGAGACCACCACTCCTTACAATGAGGAGCACCAGCAGGGGGCTGCAAGGAGACCACCGCTCCTTACAATGAGGAGCACCAGGGGGGCTGTGAGGGGACCACCGCCCCTTACAATGAGGAGCACCAGCAGGGGGGCTGCGAGGAAAACAAATCCCCTTGCAACGAAACAGCACAAGCGAGGGGGGCTGCAAATAGACCACCGCCCCTTGCAATGAAGTAGCACCAGCAGAGGGGCAATGAGACCATCGCTCTTTGCAAAGAAGCGGCTCCAGCACAGGGGTAATGACGAACCTACATGCCGATACAGGACGCGACCTTTTGAGACCGTCTCTAAAACAAGTGAACAACGCTGCTCCATTAGAGTGCTTTTTGGGATTTGGCCAACTGAAGTGGTCCGTTTCTCCAAATACAAGTTTTCATTCCAATATCGTGCCCTACTGTTATTCAACTAAAGTGGTCACAGTTTCTTCTTTTCTAAGGGAGTTTTTTCTGCAACGAAAATTTCTTGTCCTGATGATGGTCTACATGACGATTGCCCTCTAGACCGAAACGTCGACACCTCACCCATCATCTCCAATCAAGTTGCCTTGGCACCAACATACGACCACGCTTTATTAATTAATCTTGGTTGTCTGTTCAATCCACCAGGAGTTGATGTTTTTCTGTTATGAATTGAAGTGATATTCTTGTCTACCTTTGTTCATAACTTTTGCTTTGCTTGATTCCATATTTTTGTCTTCCCGATTATTTGAGTAAATATATATCGTTTTGAAACTTCCATCTCTGTGTGTTCTATCTTCATCCTTCCACTGATTTCCTTCAGAAGCATAATCAAGTTTGATATCCTGTGGATTCTTTTGAGTTTGTTACTTTTGTACAACTCACGACTAAGTTTAATTTCTGCTGAAACAAAGTCCCTTGTAGCACACTTTGACCTTAACCTTACAATGAGCAGCACCAGCGGGGAGCTGTGTGGAGACCACCGCCCCTTACAATGAGCAGCACCAGCGGGGAGCTGTGTGGAGACCACCGCCCCTTACAATGAGGAGCACCAGCAGGGGGCTGCAAGGAGACCACCGCCCCTTACAATGAGGAGCACCAGCAGGGGGGCTGCGAGGAAAACAAAGCCCCTTGCAACGAAACAGCACAAGCGAGGGGGGCTGCAAATAGACCACCGCCCCTTGCAATGAAGTAGCACCAGCAGAGGGGCAGTGAAGAGACCATCGCTCTTTGCAAAGATGCGGCTCCAGCACGGGGTTAATGAGGCAACCACCGCCCCTTACAATGAGCGGTACAAAAGGGGGTGGTGATGGACGGAGCATATGAACTAATCAAACACTCACACCCAGTCAACAAATCTGGGTTTAATCCATCACCGCTCTTTAGCCCACTCTGCCACCCCAGTTCAGGCATGGCCATATGCAAATCAGTCTCACCCTGTGCCAAGAATTGGCTTTTGTAGTCTGGTCTGCCCTGTTCCCATGATGCACTGGGCCAGGGACAGACTAATTTGCATACAGCCAGGTTCTGAAACTGGGATGGTGCAATGAGCTAAAAAACGGTGTTGGATCTAGCCCTGATCTCTTGACTGGGTGAGAGTATTCTGCTTAATTCAGAGACTCTGTCCATCACCACCCCTTGTTGTAAATATTGTTGCATGAAAACCAGCATTGGCTGAAGGCGTCCCACATGACCTGAGACCGCTCCATTTCCGCAGGTCTGGTTCTTAATGATAGTAACGCTATGTCGGGAAATCAAGAAATATAGATGTAGAAACTTGAAAAATGTGCTGTAAAGCAGAGTAAAAATATATATACCCCCAAAAAAGTGTGCCAAATTCTCAAAAAACAGTTTCCATTTCAAGCACTGCAAAAACACATCATTCAACTCTACCCCAAAACAGCTATAAACTTGATTCAAACTTTTGGTATGTTTGTTGCAAACATATATATCAACATGCAGCAGGTGTGGTGCAGGTGACAATAATACTTTCCCTAGGATCTCATTTGCTGGAAAACCCGTAGAAACATCTTTACAACACTCACCTACACAACACTTCCTCGTAGTGCTAAGGCATGCCCACGGGACATTTCCTGGCCAAAATGCTCCATTCCCCCCACCCCACCCCCGAACACACACACACAAATTGGTTAAACCCACACCCCTGGTAAACTCTACACCAAAGAGTCAAGAAGGCAAGTACTCGATGAAAAAATGCTAGACAAAAAATGCATACCATAGACACAAATGTTACAAATTCATGGGCTGACTTGACGTTGAAGAGAAGGTGTGCCCGTGGCTGTACAAGGCAGCTTCAGCGTTAAAGTTCAAGTGAACTCCCCAGGCATAACAGGCCTTGCATCACTTCACATCATATCAATTATACTATAGACGTTTTGGACTCAATGAACGTGGTCTCATGTAGTTTTCACACCCTCGCCTGTTTCACTCTTTAAACGGTTCTCACGTCGCAGGTTGGGATGTCACATGGCTTCATGTCACGTGTCATCAGGACAGCTTGTGTCCAGGGGTTCAATTTGGCAATTTAATGTGCTCTGGGATTTGTAGTCCAGGTTGGGTACAAGCGACCCATTGGATTGCACATGAAATAACCGCGATTTGCAATTTAGCTTTCTCTATAGGAGCTCACATTTGAATAGTTATTTCAATTATTATTATTATTATAATAGTGGTTTGTGCTTTTAAAGTCCCAAATTGTAATGCCTATTAAGAGACTACAAGTACGTCAGTGTCTGTGAAAATATTTTCTGGTTAGTGTGGAAAAAGAAGGCACAATCTGCTGTAATGCGGGTGAAAGATTATGCCATTTTCTTAGACTTTTTTTGTAAACAGAAAGATGCATAAAGTACATCAGTGTACTCTGTATTTATGTCCAATGTTCCTGAATATTAAGACGAGAAGCTAATGAAAGAAGCGCGGTTACTGTCTCCCTCATACACACTTAGCTGCCATCTGTGAGTGCTGGTTCCCACCTCTATTGTCTCTCACACAGCACCCTCTCACCATCTCTCAGCTGCACATCTATCTCCTGATTACGTAATAGGAGTGACCAGGGTAACTGAGTGACTTGGGCTCGGTGCACTCCCTGTATACACTAACTCACAGGTTCACTCCCTACATAGACTTACTCCGGACTTTAAGTGAGATGAAAAAAATGAGCACCAGTGCAGCACCACCACCTCAGCATAACTCAGCATCACCTCCGCACCAGCACACAACCATCTCAGTCTGTCCTCGGATCTGGCATGTGTTGAGTCTCCCCTAGTATCCATCCACTTCTCGTTTTGTAATTCAGATACTATTTCCCAACCTCCGCCCTCAAGTTGTTTATGCCCCCCTTGACAAAAAAAACCTATAACAAGCATTACAACAAGTAGTAGGAAATTGCCAGCATTGCAAGGGCGAAAAAATTAGAAGACATTTTGTTTATGTTAATTCTTTTTTTAATAGGCTCGTTCAGTTGTACACAATGTCTTCTTGGTTATTTATAAGGTAACAAAAATGCTTATTACACTTTCTTATTATAATTTTTCAGCATGCTACACAGAAGCCACACTGTTCTACAACATAGCTCAAAGACATTGATAAAGTCAATAGCTGTGGCTAAACACTTATAAGGTCCCAAAGGTGAGACCTATTGGCTATGCAAATGCTTGTTACGCTTGACATTAAACTTTGGGCTACACATTCACTCACAACAAACTTGCGAGTAACTTGAGGGATTAAAATTCGCCTGCCTAACAGGCTCACATCTTACTGTTGCAGGTTACAAAGGAGTGAAAAAGCCACCTCTTGAAAGAACTCATTGTTGGTCACTGATAAGGACTGTCCCCGCGCCTCTGGCCTCTCACACAGGAACAGGAATCTCCAGCACACCATCTGCAGGGGAGATAGTGCATGTGAACACCCCCACGCGTATTGCTTATATGGAATGGTCCACTCCTTTCCCTGACATGGTTCCTATGCCCCGCCTTTTTATGTCCTGCACGCGATTGCTCCTCAACTCGGGTCGTGTTATACAAATGCCACGGTTATAGCAATCCTCTCAGACCGTGTGATACAACTTGCAATTCACCCTGTATTTCACTCCCAGTCCCTCAAACTGATAATTTGTAAACATAACAATCCCATTGTATTAAAGGAAAGTTGTAAAAAATAAAAACATGCTATGCTTGATGCTTCTTTGTTTCTATGTGGCTAGGTTAACAAAATCATTTCAGAAACATTTCTGACCAAAAAGCACTATGCTAAAGAAATTACACAAACGTTTACTAAATGATTGACTCAAATCTTTTTACACAGTTGCAGACAGCTGCCCTGTAGAGGAAAACATTGGCTAAATTGCTCTCAGGCAATGGCACATGGCACGCTGTTGTTGAATTGATCTGCTTGGCACAGTCTGTGTTTTTCTTGTGGCTGGTGGTCACCACAGAGAGTGAAAAGAAGAATACAGGGGTGGAAAGCAGCCGAGCAGTCAGCTGTAAATATGCTCAATCTTAGCCTCTCTATTCATGTTACTACACATAGGAGCAGCTGCTGGAGTTCTTACAGCATCTGAAGGCCTTTCTCACTCTGTCAGTGACAGAGAGAAACTCCCAATGTTTGTGAATGGCTCTGCTGGTAGTTTATTTTGTGTAAAGTAAAACCTTTATGTCTCACTCAGAACCATACCTAATCAATTTCTTGCTTTGAAGAACTTCATATTTACCATTATACAGCCGTCGACCATTAATTATGTAGTTTATGTTCTCGTTGGTTCCATTTTGGTGCCGGCAGAGCATTGCTTCCATTGTAACGCATGTGCAACATTTTTTAATTTTTTTTATTTATTTAATGCGACTTTCTATAGCGCGAACATTACCCGAAGCTGTCATAGCACATTACATAAGAACCAGTTGAGATACATAGGCACTTAGGATTACATGCGTTACATAAAAGATACAAACAGAAAAAATTGCAAATGTACAAGTTGTAGAGTCACACAAGGAAGAGATACAAACAGAAAAAAAAATTGCAAATGTACAAGTTGCAAAGTCACTCAAGGAAGAGATAAAAAATAGATGTACAAAGTCTACTACATATATTAGTGGTTAGAGTTATCTCTATATACATAGGGAAGGGATACGGATGGATATACTCTAAGAGTCACAAAGGCATGGTAGAGAGTACAAAGTCTACTACATATATTAGTGGTTAGAGTTATCTCTATATACATAGGGAAGGGATACGGATGGATATACTCTAAGAGTCACATAGGAATGGTAGAGAGTACAAAGTCTACTACATATATTAGTGGTTAGAGTTATCTCTATATACATAGGGAAGGGATACGGATGGATATACTTTAAGAGTCACATAGGAATGGTAGAGAGTACAAAGTCTACTACATATACTAGTGATTAGAGTTATCTCTATATACATATATATACAAATAGTAGATTTTCTCAGGTCAAGACCCAAAAAACCAGGAGAGCAGAGTTCCATTAAGTGCGGTCGGAGGGGCAAATAATATGCTTATGGCTGCAAGAAAGAATTGCTCTGCTGTTGTCTTGATGCTTGTGCCCGAGTGCGAAGCTCCTGGTGGTTCTGGCTGTGCTTCACTCTGTGGGTCTCCTCAGCTTCTTTCATTGCCACCCGGACGTCATTGTCTACACTACTGCCCCTCTAGCCTACTCATCAACCAACTAAAACTCCTGCAGCCTGCATTACCCTTTGTTAACCAGCCCTGTGGGAAACCTTTCGTGCAGCCCAGGGCACAAACCTCTTGTGGAACCCCTCTTTGTCTTCTCAGCAGCACGAGCACCTGGTTCAAAATACAAACAATGTGAGCTTTAGAGGCGGCTCCAGTATATTGTGCCACCTAGTGGCAGCAGCTGTTACCTGTCTCATCATGAATAATTCTGATTTTGTGATGTATGCATTCATTTTGCAGGGCAAGACCTAAAATGTGCGCGACATGGGGCAAACAGCCCTAGTTACCTCACCGCCTGCAATGCCCCGCTGTGAAGTGATCTCTAAGAAATCTCTTTCAATAAACTGGGTGTGTACACTCCCCATACATCATACAGCACCAAGCACATACATGACTACGTGTGGGAGCGTGTACCTTTGGCAACCAGCCTCCAGCACCAACCAGACACACAGAACTTTCAAAACCAACTGCCTTCCAGTTCGATACGCGGGTGTGAAGGGGCTTTCGTGAATGGACCCCTAGAATCCTCCACCAATGAGCGTTTGGTAGATTTAGCTTGACAGCGCAGCAGTCGCCGGATCTTATGTGATTAAACTAAAAAATGGTTTTTAGTAGTACCACAGAGAGGGGCTATGGCTCCACCTGTATATTGGTGGGCAGTAGCGGCCGGCATTGCTCGTGGGTGGGGGGCGGGTGCAAGGGGGGGGGGATTCACGGGGGTGTTGCGGGGGGAGATCGAGGGGAAATTAAAGATAAATACATTAATTAAATTAAACTTACCTTTCCGCCGGGTCCCACGTCTTCTCGCCTCCTACTCTTCTTCCTCCAATAGGAAAAGGAAGCAGGCAGCCAGGCTTCCTCTCCTAAGTCAATCACAAGCAGCGTTGTGATTGGTCGGGACGCCGCCCAGTCAGGGGCTAATGGGGTGGGCATGTTCTCCATGTAGGCTGCAATGCAGCCTGCATAGAGAAGGGCAGAGCGCACATGACTGGTTTGGGTGGCATGAGAGGGCTGTCCAAGTGGTCTTTGCGCTTGCGGGAGTGGGCAAACCACTCCTCCCCTGCCCTGCTCAAAAGAGCAGAGCAGCCCCGCCCATCCACAAGCCTGCAATGCGCAAAGCAAACATAAAATGGTAATAACTTTTAGTTATTACCATTTTATTTTTTTACTTTCTCGCACTGCGAGAAGCAGTGGGGTGAAGATCCTCCGCTCTAGTGTTGGTGGGTATAAATTGCGTGCTTCCACTGTAAACGTGCTTACCCTCCAAGAGATGTAATCATTTGTTTATTAAGTTGCTTGAGTTAGAGCTCTCTATCTAGTTTAGCTATTCTGTTACAACATAGGTTGACCTTTAGGTTAAATACATGCCACTCTAATGCTATATGCCTCATAGATAATTAGATAATTGTGGTGTACTTTTTCTTCTCTGGCAGTAGCAGCAATGAGCGGAGGGCAGTCAGGAGGAATGTATTGTTGTCCAAGCCACTTCCCCCTTCCCTATCCATCATTAACGTCAGAGATACTGTAAGATGGCACTCCTTGAGAGAACTGTATGTTTTTCTTTCTAATTCCTAGATTTAAGATTTATGGGCCGGAGAGATTTTTTAAGGTCCTCAGCTCCCAAAAGTTACTTTCACCATTATTTTAATTTATTATTATAGTTTTTTAAATACCATACTAATATTATATTACTTCAAGTTTAATATTTATATGTGTATTAAATGAATATTACTTTCATTGTTTAATATGCTGTTATTTTAAAATACCCCTCCCTGATTCCTAAAAAAACCCTTACTGCACCATAACACTATCATTGCCTTAACTCTACAAACTCCTTGCTGCTGCTTAATGTCATCCTTTCCCTGAGCCCTAAAAACCCTTAATAAACATTAAAGCTGCCCTTCTCTGAACCCTAAAAACCACTTACTACCCATAAAGCTACCCATCCCTGAACCCTAATGCCCCTTACATCCTCTTAGTGATACCCTTCCCTTAAGGCTACCCTTCCTTGAACTCTAAAAAAAATCTTACTACCCCTTAATGAGACCCATCCCTGAACACCCTTACTAACCATTAATGCTACTGCTCCCTAAACACTCAAAACCTTTTGCTATCCCTTAATGCTACTTTTCCCTCAACCCTCAAAGCCTTACTTTTCCTGAATGCTACCCATCCTTGAACCCTAAACACTCCTTACTACCTTTTAATGATAACCTTTCCTGAACCCTGCAAACACCTTAACACTACCTTTCCAGGAACACTACAGACCGCTTACAATACGCTAATGCTAGCTATCTGTGAAGCCTGAAAACTGTAACTATCACTGAACTCTACCCGTCCTTGAACCCTAGAAATCCCATACTACCCCTTAATAGTACTCATTCCTGAACCCTGAAAACCCTTACTACCCCTTAATGCTTCCCCCCTAAAAAAAACCTTGCTACCCTTCACACTACTCTTCCCTCAACCCTAAAAACCTTACTTTGCCTTACCACCACCCATCCCTGAATTATAAAACATTACCACTTTTTACAGCTACCCATCCCTGAACCATAAAAGCCCCTTATCAGCCCTTACTGCTACCCTTCTCTAAACCACACAAACACCTAATACCCCTTAATGCTGCAATCACGGAACCCTAAAGGTCTTTACTACCCCTTAATGCCACCCTTTCTTAAAACCTCTCAAATCCTTGCTACCCTATAACACTACCCTTCCATGAATTCTGAAAACTCCTTAGTACCGCCAATGTTACCCAACCTAAACACTTACAAATCCCCTAACACTACCATTCCCAGAAACCCTACAAACCATTTACTACCACTTAATACTACCCATCTCTTAACCCTAAAAATCTCTTACTACCCCATAATGCTCCCCGTACTTGAACCCTAAAAACTCCTCAATACTCATTAATGCTACCCTACTCTGAAGACAAAACACCCCTTACTATTCCTTAGTGCTAGCCTCAGTATGTTATGAATGTATGTGTACTTCTATAGCTTGAACCAAAGCAAAAGGCATTGGAGCCCTGTAAAAGGTCAAAGACAAGCAAAAATGCAGTGAGTGATTGGAAAAGTGCCCATTCCTGAACCCTTCGAACTCCTTACCACCCCTTAACGCTAATCTTCCCTGAAATCTAAAAAGCCCTTTGTACTAGCCCAGTAATGCTGCCCTTCCACGAACCCTAAAAATCCCTTATTATCCCTGACATCTACCATTCCCTAAACTCTAAAATCCATACTATCCCTTAACGCTACCTATCCCTTAAATATAAAGACCTTTACTACCCATTAACATTACGTATCCCTGAACCCTAAACAGCTCTTCCAACTTCTTAATGCTATGCTTCCCTGAAGCCTAAAAACTTCTTACTATCCCTTAACACTACCCTTTGTTAACATTAAAACCCTTTACTACCCCTGGATTCTACCCCTCTGTAACCCTAAAAATCTCTTACTATCGTTACGTTTCCCTGAACCCAAAGTACCCTTTTCTACTGCCTAATGATACTTTTCTCTGAACCCTAAAAACCTAGTAATGCTACCCTTTCCTGAACCATATAAACATGGGAAGCTCGTTTCCGGTCCAGGGAAGACATGGCTTGGCAGTTCGGGCTGGACTGTTCCCATGTGGCACAGGGTCAGACTGATTTGCATATGGCCATGTCTGAACTGGGGTGGCGGAGTGAGCTAAAGAACGGTGATGGATTAAACCCAGATCAGTTGACTGGGGGTGAGTGTTTGTATTGTCAACGCTCCGTCCATAATCACCTTTGGTTTTTCTCTGAACCCTATAAACCCCGTACAATGCCTTAATGCTAAAATTCCTGAACCCAAAACATCTTTACTACCCCTTAATGCTACCCTTCCTTGAACACTAAAAACGACTTGCTACCCCTTAATAGTACAAATCCCTAACACCTAATAGCCCATACTACCCCTTAATCCCTTAATAATACCTCCCCTGAACCCTAAACATCCTTACTACTTCTTAATGCTACGCTTTCCTAAACCCTAAAAACGACTTACTACCCCTTAGCACTACCCTTCTGTTAACCTTAAAACCCTTTACCATCCCTTGACGCTACCATTTTCGGAACCCCGAAAACCTCTTGCTACTGCTTAACATTACTCTTCTCTGAACCCTAACCCCCCTTACTGTTTCTTAATGATACCCTTCCTTAAATACCACAACATTCTTAATGGTGCCCTTCCCTGAACTCTACTAACCGCTTACTATGCTTTAATACGGCCCATCCTAGAAGCCTAATAACCTATTACTACCCCTTAATGGTACAGATCCCTGAAGCCTAAGAGCCCTTACTACCCCTTAATGATACCTTTCCTTGAACCCTAAAAAACTCTTACTATTCTTTAACGTTACCCTTGCCTCACCCCTAAAAACTCCTTACTACCATGTAACGTTAGTCTTCCCTAATCTCTAAATGATCTTTCAATCCCTTAATGCTACCTTTTTCGAAACTCTACAAAATCCTAGCTCCCCTTATCATTCACACGGGAACTCTGCCTGCTGAAAGCAGGGCGAGTCTAAGGATGAAATACTAGGAAGAATCAAATTGCTAATTCTCCTGGTAATTCCTAATTTTTAAGGTGACCCTTTGGGTCCGCTTTGATCCCTGTTACCCCCCCCTCACTGGCCTCCTGTATCAGGAACTCTAGGGAGGAGGTACCGGGTGATATAAGGGAGATCATTATTAGTCCCTTAATGGTAATGGAAAAGCTTACCTATTTAAAGAGTTAGAAGATTGTTTTAGGGCATCAGTGGAAGCACTTTCAGGACTATATTCTGATGTTTGTGTACAGTGGAGGTATGCTGCATTGCCATTTGGAAGAAATGAGCACCACCTCACTAATACATTCATTTCCAGAATGTTGGATGTTTGCTGTTATGACACAACTGGGTAAGACTGTTACCAACACCAGCTATCATGACATTACTATAAAACTAGAGATAAAGGTGCAAGCATTGTTTCTGTCTCTTATTCCGAAATTATTTGTGTAAAATTAGAACCAACTGTTTGCTCATGCTAATGCTATATTTTAGTGCAAACGTGTCCTTGCATCAATTTTTGATGTGAGGAAGCATTTTCCGGTAACATAATAACATGAAAACCACAAGTGGCTTGAGCAATAGACGCTCACTTTTTGGCTGTTCTCGTTCTTCCCACCCACTTGCGATAAACTTTTACTGCGAATGGCGTGCAATTACATGGCGTGGTGTAATTTAAAATTCGCCCAGGCCCAGCTTTAATGTGATAAACAATATGTGTGCATACAATGTATGGAAATAGCATTTGGGAATGTCTGTGTTTATATTTGCTAGTACTCTAAAGCCAGAACTAGTGGTTTTGTCAATGCTTGTTTTTGTTACATATTCACAACCTTTTAACTCTGTGAAGGGGGAGATTTGCTCCTGCTTTCAACCACAAACACGTTCCCCATCAGTGGTAGGGTGAGGTGAATTTTGTGGCCAGCACTTTCTGGTCATTCATATCCTCAAATACAGGTGGAAGGAAAACAGAGAAAGATTCACTTTGGTCAGATACAATTTTAAACTATTTGAGGTTTCACCTTGTTGGGACAGAAAAGTGTTTCGTATGTTGACGGATGAGTACCCTGCCCTGAGTGCTCCAGCTGCAATGATGTATGCATCCCTGATATTGATTTTTGTTGTCATGTGCCAGCATGAATCATACATGTGCACCATGACATAGGCCTATCTCACGGATTGTGGTTTTGTTGAACCGAGAGGGGCACCCAAAGTGAATCACTGACAGAATATCAAGAAGCAAAATATCGACCTGACAAAATATCGAGGAAAAAATATAGAATGCCACAATATCAAATTCCTATCTACAAACGGGTAAGTACAAAAATATCGAATCCAAAATATCCTTATAAATAATATAGGGGCATATTATCAAGGACCGGTGTTAAGATTAACGCAGTTTTATCGGCAGGAAACTGCGGATAAAACAGCGATAATGGGCTTGATAATACGCCCTTGTTAATTCCCATAGAAGCCCATGTTCTTGTGTTAATATGGGAATTAACAAGGGCGTATTATCAAGCCCATTATCGCCGTTTTATCAGCAGTTTCTTGCCGATAAAACGGCAATAATTTTAACACCGGTCCTTGATAATATGCCCCTCAGTTTGTTGAAAAAAATGCGAATTTTTTTAAATGTCTTAAAAGTAATGTAAAATTAATGAAATAATAGATATAATTAACTACAACATACTTAAAAATACGTAAATAACCTTAACATTAATAAATAATTAATGTAGGTTAGAAAAAAATAAACATGCACTTTTATTTTTTAATACATATATATTAACTTAATATAAATAAAAAATATTCAATATTTTTAGTGTAGGATAGTGGGAGGGTAAAATTTACTATTTCCACTCCAGTGAGTGCAACAGTAAGGAAAGTGATGGATAGAGTGAGGGTAAAAATTACTATTCCCACTCCAGTGAGTGCAACAGCTGGGAAAGCGCTGGATAGCGGAAGAGTAAAAATTACTATTCCCACTCGTGTGAGTGCAATAGTAGGGAAAGCATTGGATAGCGGGAGGGTAAAAATGACTATTCCCACTCCAGTGAGTGCAACAGTAGGGAAAGCGTTGGATAGCAGAAGGGTAAAAATGACTATTCCCTACCAGTGAGTGCAACAGTTGGGAAACTGTTGGATAGCAGAAGAGTAAAAATTACTATTCCCACTCAAGTGAGTGCAATAGTATGGAATGCGTTGGATAGCGGGAGGGTAAAAATTACTATTCCCACTCCAGTGAGTGCAACAGTGGGGAAGTGTTGGATAGCGGGAGGGTAAAAATTACTATTCCCACTCCATGGACTGCAACAGTAGGGAAAGTGTTGGATAGCTTAGGGGTAAAAATTACTATTCCGACTCCAGGGATTGCAAGAGTAGGGAAAGTGTTGTATAGCGTAGAGGTAAACATTACTATTCCCACTCCAGTGAGTGCAACAGTAGGGAAAGTGTTGGACAGCGTAGGGGTAAAAATTACTATTCCCACTCCAGTGAATGCAACAGTAGGGAAAGTGTTGGATAGTGTAGGGGTAAAAATTACTATTCCCACTCCAGAGAGTGCAACAGTAGGGAAAGGGTTGGATAGTATAGGGGTAAAAATTACTATTCCCACTCCAGTGAGTGCAACAGTAGGGAAAGTAATGATTTAATATTTAAATAAAAATAAATTAATCCAATACCAATATAAATGTAACTAAAAATAATTACCAATTACGAAATATGTAATCATTAATTAATTATAAATACCAATAAATATTATGTATTAAAAATTAATGACCTATTAATAATTAATTAACAACCAATTAATTTTCAATGCCAAAAATTAATAAGTAATACAAAAATACCAATTAATAATTACTTCACAGTAAATTATTTATCAATACACAAAAATAATTTCAATAATTACTTAATTACAATTAAATTACTTCCCGCCCTATTCCCCTATAAACCCACAACCCGCTCCAGATAATAAATTAATACAATTAATATAATGATCAATTAATCAAATAATAAAAATGAATTACCAATTAATAAAAAATAATGACCAATTAATAAAATGTTTTTACCAATTAATAATTAATTAACAATAAATTAACTATCAATACCAATGAATAAACATAAATAATTACTTAATAACAATTAAATTACTTCCCACCCTATTCCCCTATAAACCCACAACCCGCTACAGAATTAAAATACTTCGCGCTATTAACAACTATGTCCCATATCCGCGTTGCAACTATGAAATTCACTCTAAGACCCCATTAACGCTGGCTTCTAACGTCAGGTACATTTCTGACTTAGCCATATTGCCCTATGGAAGGTGGATTGTCAAGCTAAGTCCACCATGGCCTATTAGCAAGTTATTCAGGTTTCAGGTTTTAAAGTCTTTATTTCGATTCATAAAAAATCATAAAAGACAGACATTGACAAACATTGCTTAATTAAAAATACATAATCTTTAAATTCATAAAACTAGTATTAAATAACAAAAAAGACAACCTGAAGAGAAAATTACTAAGATTAAGCTCATGAATAAAAAAACGGAAGAATTTAGTTAGATTCCAAACAGTTTTCGATAGCATGAGCAGAAATGAACAGCCTGTTTTGGTAGAGCTCGGTACATCATGGAGGGGCATTTGCATGGTCAGTACAGTAGTTATACTATGGTTTCGACCTTAATGTCCAAGCCCATCCCAGGTATTTAGCCAGGCACACTGAAATGAACTCAGAGGTGTTAGTTGTTAATACACGAATAGCCTCTTCGGATTTTCTTATGGGCATGCGCTTGAACAGTGGCTTTAACCATTTGGCTCTAGGTACTAGATATCTAGGGCAAGCAAACAAGAAGTGTCCTATTGTTTCCTTGTGGCCAGGGCACCATCTACAATGGTCCATAGTACTCGTTTTCCAACCTTTAGTGAATACATTCACCGGCAATGCACCCACCCGAAACTGATGGTAGAGTTTCCTGTCCAGTGTTTTGGAAATTAAATCCCAATAGAGTTCACGGGACAGGTCCAACTTAAATGACAGGAACCTACCCGTGAGATTGGTGGAGCTTGAGGCATTGACTCTAGTCTGGCGAATCGTGGCCCAGTACAGTTCCTTGAAAGCTCATTTAGATGGAAAGGTGCTGGTGGAGGGGGATATCCAAAGTTGCTCTAGCCCCATATCCGTCAGGATAGATTTTACCATTTTAAACCATTTAATTTTTCCTGAACCCCCAAGTGACCTAACTTCAGCTACCTCATTGGCAAATAGGGTAAGTTCAGGGGTTGTCCACAAACGCCTCCAAAAAGCAACCAATCTAAATCTGGCCATTTCGTTAATCGGAGGGCAACCCATGTCCAAGCAGAGAGGGGTGGAAGGGGTCAATTGTGGCAAACCCACTAGGTTGCGCAGGAATTTGCATTGTATTTTAAACAAACCCATCAGATCCATATAACCCCACAAATCTGCACCATATAAAATTGCTGGGTTGATTTTGGCATCATAGATCTTGAGAACCGGACAAACCCGCTTGGTGATAGATCTTTTTTGTTCACTTAATAGACAGCCGGTAAGGCGGGCAAGCTTTAGATGTTGTGCTTCGACTTGTGCTTTCCATCCCAGACGGCTGTCTAGGGTGACCCCTAGATATACCATATTCTCCACTTGATCCAGTTTAACACCACCCATATTAACTGTGCACCGGACAGGGCGATTCTTTGTTAGTACCATAAGCTTGGTTTTCCCGACGTTCACCTTGAGGTCGCTGATGACACAAAACTCCCCAAACCGGTCCAACGCCCGCTGTAAGCCAGAGCGTGTCCGGGAAAGGAGAAGGGTGTCATCAGCGAAGATGAGCATCGGGAATCGCTGTCCTGCTAGCATCGGGGCGTCAGTTGGGGTATCCTTAAAAAATTTGACCACTTGGTCAATAAACAATAAAAAAAGGGTTGGTGCCAGAACACACCCCTGGCGGACGCCTCGGGTTACTGGGAAGTGTTCCGTCACTTGCCCCTGGCCACCCCATCTCACCCTCGCAAAATTATCTTCATGCAATTTAATTATTAAAACTAATAACTCCTCGGGCATTCCCAAACTCCTCAAGACTCCCCACAATTTATCCCTCGGGACTAGATCGAACGCGGACTTCAGATCGAGAAACGCTGCGTAGATTGTGCCACCGCCAAGCTGGACCACCTTCCAGTAGATCAGACAGAATCTGAACACCTGGTCAATGGTACTCGTTCCCGATCTGAAGCCCGCCTGCATTGGAGATAGTATGTCCTCTAGTTCGATCCATCCTTGGACCCTACCTAAAATCATACGTGCAATGAGTTTCTGGGTTGTATCAATGAGGCTAATCGGGCGATAGTTGCCAGGAATTGACCTACTGCCCTTTTTGTAGATGGGTAATATCTCAGCCCCCTTCCAGGATTTTGGTATACTTGCACCAGCGGCTATTGAATTAGCCACTTTAGTAAGGTAGGGTATCCATAGGGCGGGGTTGGTTTTAAACAGGTCGGCTGGTATAAGATCCATGCCCGGTGCTTTCCCTCGCATTGTAAGGCCTATAGCCAGCTCGACCTCTTTTTCCGAAAAGGTAATAATCCTAGTTTGCGGGGGTGGCTGGGATACCGTCGCCGTGATGCTGGGGGGGTTGAGGTTCTCGGCACAAAACTGGGTCGAATAAAATGTTACCCATTCCACAGGGGACACATGGTTCACAGGGATGCGTGCATCCGGATCTTTCCCCCACTTAACTATTTCCCAAAACTTAATGGGGTTATTTGAAGTGGTGGCCTCCAATAAATCCGACCAATGCTTATCCTCCCACACCCGCTTAGCTTCCCACTGCGTTTTCTTATAATTTACTCTAGCTTCTTTCACTGAGATCATAACTCTGGACTTAACCTGCCTGATAAGTTTGGTATGGGCTTCCCTACATTTATTGTTATACCATTTCTTGGGACAGATCGGTATTTTGGGGTTTGCCTGGGGCCGTGGTTTTGAAAGCAGGGATTTGAGGTCGGCAAAGCAATGATTGTGGAGGTTTATAATATTGTTGGCCATTTCGGGATTGTCCCCCTGAAGATCATATGCCAGCATCTCACTATATGTGTTGCTGATTTTTATGTTTACCTTATCCCTTAAAGTAATATCCTCCACAATTTTGGACCATTTTAGTCTCTTCCTATCATTGGTTAGGAAGGCATCCCCAGTCTGTGAAGTGCCAGGGTTCTCAGATCTCACTAAGCCTGGTAACTTTCATTTTAAGGACAAGGGGTTGTGGTCACTTTCTGGGCGGGGGAGAACTACCATGTCCATCATCAGGGGCCAGTCTCCTAATTTTAATAGGATATAATCGATACGGCTTTTTCTTAACCCGTTATCGAATGTAAAATGTAATTCCTGGTCTGATTTAGCGCGGCCATTGACAGCCCGAAAGCCCCTATTGAGGCAAAGAGCCGTCCAATTTACTGCTGCCTCAGTGGCAGTTACTGGTTTACAGGGCAACAGTTCAGGAATACCCCATACTGCATCCTCCGCGTAGCCCCAACTGTCCCCTGAGTCAAGCAATGGCTCGAAGGAGCAGTTTAGGTCTCCAGCTAGGAGGGTTACAAGATCACTATCAAGATCGTCTAAAATGGGATCCAATGTTTCCAACAGGAGAGGGGAGCGGCCTCCTGGCAAGCCTCGGGCATATACGTTAATCAAGATCATATCCCGACAACCAGTCTTACTCAACTTAATAATAAGGAGGTCAGGGTTGTGTACTGTTATTTCTGTGGAGTGAAATCCCAGGGATTGTTTCACCCAGATCAGTAAACCCCCTGAAGCTCTCCCTTTCGGACCTCTAATTGCAGGTTTAAAAAAGTTGATATATCCCTGCCTAAATGTTGGTTCAGTTGCCCAGGTTTCCTGGAGTAGGATAAAATCATATCTATCTATAAACTCCAGCCAGTCATCTGAATGAATACGACTTTTAACCCCCGCAACATTCCAGGAGACAATGGTGAGTAGTTCTGGGGCATGGGCCACGAGGGGTACCACCGAGTCCAGGGCTACTAAAGCATCCGGACTATTCTCAGCATCCCACCCATTTGTGGTACACCCAGGGGTGCTCCGAATTTTCCCTGTCTTCCGGGAGACTACTACATCCCTTAAAGGTAATATGGTAGTACTTGCTGTTATTGGAGCCCCCATTCGCTCTTCCTCTACAATTACAAACTGCGAAGGCTTGTTACACGGCCTAGCTGGGAGAGACCCAGGATTTACTATGTGGTCAATTATGCAAGACCGAGAGTAGAGTCAATCATTGGCCTCAAGATCAGATAATGGGCCGAATTGATTGAAGAGAAATGGGAAGAGCGTGGGCTGGGGAGTCCTCGTAATGGGGTAACTCCTGATGTTGGGTTGGCCATGTCTGAAACCCGTCAGGGTACTACTCTGCCTATGCGGGTAGAAATATGATAGGCTCAGTGTTTGAACATCCCCCTGTCTGGCAAACCTCGCTTTTCTACTAATCATTTCCACCACCCAGGGATCCTTAAACGAGATCAAAATACAATCGCCCTCCAGATCTTTTATGCCATGGCCCACCCAGTCCACCCTTCTCACAAACAAGATTTCAGTTGGCAGAGTGGGGGGTAACGGTCGGTTTTTATTTAACCAAAAGGTCACCTTATTGCGTAAATCATCAAAAGTCTCCCTCTTACCGGGTAGAAGAGGGGCTACACCAGTCAAAACTATTGTGTATAGTGCAGCCTCGGTAGGGAGATCGGCCCGTGGCTTGGTATGTCTATGATGTTTTTCAACCAGGGGTTTTATAGTGTTACATTTTTGATTGGCTAAGGGCCCTTGGGAGAGAGGCCGAGAAGTATTCAAACTGGGTTGAGCCAGGGAAGGTGATCTAATTGAGTGGGGTCTGGCGGGGTTTAAGCTATCAGGTTTGGCCACAGGCTGCTTCTTATGCATAGGTTGGGATGGGGCCACATATGTGTTGTTAGGTGCAACCTTAAGATCTCCTCCCCTCATTGATCTATTAGTTACTACCCCAAGGGGTTTATGATTAAGAGATGAGGAAGTATTTGTTTGAGCATTGTTTGATAGATGTATTGGGTTAGCCCCCCCTTGGCTCATGCCGGTTAAGGATACTAGTAGGGCTGAGTTAGTATTTACTACTGCCTCCAGGGATTCGATTTTTTGGGTCAATAACCTGGTCCGCTCTAGAACAGGCAATAAAAGGTTTTTCATCAAGGCCTCAATTTTAACCAACAGTGATTCATCGCTATTTTGACAGGTAGGGCAAGGGTCAGAGGATCCAAGCGAGGTAAGGGAAGGGCAAGGAATATTGGCAAAAGTACTGGGACATTGTTTTTTATCGCCAAGTTTACCCATAGCTAGTGATGTAGAATTGCCATGGGAATTATCGGCGATTTCTTTTACTTTTAATTTGAGCATTTTACGTTCTCTCCCCCCTAGATAACTCGTGTCATGCTTTCTCTTCCTTGTTACCGTATCGGCGCCAACTGAGTTCATTTGTATCACCCTTTTGGAGACTGTTTTAGAGGACTCGGGGGATGAATGGGGCGTATCTGAGGTGTAGTCTGATTCAAAGCTAACCTGAGATGCGGTTTCTCCACTTGCCTCAAGATCATCTAAGTTATGTTCAGTATGGGCTGGTGTATGTGCAGGCAAATCAACCCCTTCACTATCTATATGTACTAGAGCCTCAGTAGTTGCTGAATGAATACAGTTAAAAGCTGCATGGGGTTGTGTCACAGGGCTAGGGATCGTAGCCAGCCTACCCAATGAAGAGCGTTTTCCACTTAGTAGGTCAAGTGAAAGACGTTTTTCTACCATGGTAATTTCTTTTTCAAGTATACCTGTGGCACGAGAAATAAAAGCATCCAATGGCCCCGAGACCACGCCTTTAGGAGTCTGAACTTGGACAATGCGTGATTTGCCAGAACGTAGTGACATATTTTCTAGGTGGAACAGATATGGGAGATGGCAACTAACCACGCTATTGACACAAATAAAATATGCAAATATAAAAGTCCTGTCGGGCAATAAAATGTTTCTTATGTCCAAGCGCTTGAGGATTAATAGTTTTTATTAGAAAGTCAATAGCGGTTAAATGTTCCGCCTACCTTGAATGTGGAAAAAAACCAATATAGGGATTAAGGGCCGGGGCCGTCCACTGCCGTCCTCGAACGGCCTCAAACGGCCCAGTCTTTGCCCTGTCTTCGCCCGGGCTGCGTCCCGCGCTGCGGGAGGTGGAGGTTGTGATATAGGGGGCGTGGGGGGCGGGCCAGCAGGGAGAGCGGACCGGAAGCTCTCCGTCGGTCTTGCAGGGACTTCTGGGAAATGAAGTCCCCGCACGCTCGCAGCCCCGCTGACGCCTCGCGCCCACAGCCGCCTTACCTCCACAAGGAATGCCCCGCTGTGTTGGTGTCCGCTGCTCGAAGCGGCACCCGCGGAGCGGGTGCGGCGAGATGTGGGCTTAGTGCGCTGATGTGCTATTTAAAAATGCCGCTGCCTCTGGAGTTGGACAGGAACTGCCGCTGAATGCCAAGTGAGTCAAAAGGTTATTCACTATTTCTGACATTTTATCTCTGGATTACCAGCGATATTCCAGCATTTCACCGCTATCGCTGGAATTTTTATCGCTTTGGAGATTGCCGTTGATAATAACGCGCTATCGCAGCGATAAAATCCAGTGATAGCCAGCAATAACCTTTAGCGATATTTATTGCTGTCAGTTGCTAATATGCCCCATATTATTTACAACAATATTTTGGATTCAATATTTTTGTACTTACCTATTTGTAGATAGGAATTCGATATTCTGGCATTCTATAGTTTTTCATCGATATTTTGGCAGGTCGATATTTTGCTCCTCGATATTCTGTCAGTGATCCATGCATTCCTGTGACCTGGGTGGGACACACCCTGGAAGAGGAAGATCCCGGCTTTTCATGACACTTCAAAGGGTCATCTTTGATTTAGAGAGTGGTCACTGAAAAAAGACCTGGGCACATCTCAGGAAGGTGAGGTGACTGAATAGAAAACCATAAAGTGTAGGGCTGGGGCCCCTGGGGTAACCTTTTGATTCACATATCACTGAGGCTGACATCCAGGTGTGAACCTCTACTCACTCCAATGGCCTGTATTGTGGGGTTATTAGATTTAGAGATTTGGCATCGCTGCTGCTGTGACAGACTGCTTTCTGAAGAAAGGGCAAAGGAGTGAGCACTTTAAAAGGAAGTTGATCCCCAACATAAACTCCGACCCTAAATCATATTTTGTGTCTTGAAATGGACTATAAGGAGGGGAGTTCGAGGCCCAGCAAAATTGTCAACTGCCACAGAGCCAGTCGGGCTGTGCGAGGAGTAGGAAAGACTTCTGCCTGTGACCAAGGCGGAGGTTAAAGCCTGCCAGTCTCTCAGCTGGGCTCCCCAAGCATATTCAAGACCACCTACCCCTGGAGCCAGGAGCACCTGTGCTTACCTGCTTTGCAAAACCAGTGTGCCCTGTGAGGAAGAGAAGAACGTTGAAGAGAGCGGGTCCAGGCAATCCTTGCAAGTGGATCCCTGTAGCTAGGTGTGAGGAGGCAGCTGCTGCACTGATCAGGCCATAGCCCATGTGCAGGTTCAAGTCAGCCACCACGTATGATTAGGGTCAATGCTGTGCCGGTCAGGCAATAATCTGTGTGTGGAGTGAAGTCGGTGACCCCATATGCCAGGTGGGACTGCAATGAAGTTTATTGATGAGCCGACCGGGCTGAAGCCTGTTTGCAGAGGAAAGGCGCCATCCCCAAAGGCCAGGTGGGGCCGTCATGAAGATTATTTCTGAAACCGATCAGGCTGTAGCCTACGTGCGGAGGAAATTTTCAGACCCCCCCCTATGCCAGGTGGGGCTGCCGTGAAGAGTACTGCTGTGACGATCGGGCCATCACCTGTGTGTGGAGTATGATCGGTGCCCTTGCATTACAGGTGGGGTCACAGGAAAGGATCAGGATTATTTCCTGGTTCAAACCATCATCATGAGGAGAGGCCGTCATGGTAACTTGAGGCCCGAGCCCCGACAGAGGATTGGAGCCGGAGCAACCTACCCCTCACCCGTGGGAATGATCGGAGGAACTTATTGTCTCGCTAGAGGAAGCGCCTTGGTCACCCAGGTGCTGTCCCGACAGAGCAGCAAGTGCTACTCACCAACAGCACCTGCAGCCTCTCCCAATGGACACTCCAGTCGAGCCATCCTTGATGGTGTGGGTAAGACTGGTCACAGGGTCAGAAGGGTCTAGGAGAACTTGTTCAACTGCAAAGCACTACGTACGCTGGAACACTATTAACTTTTATCAAAGTTGGAATGGGACTCCTGAGATGGGGACTACCAGTGGGGCCTAACTGGAATGTCGCCCATATTGAATGGGGAATAACCAGTACTGCTAGTGAAAGGGAAGTGGGACTCCGAGACCTGCCTTTTGAGCCCTAGAGCCCTGACATCGGGGAGCTGTATGTATTATTTTTGTATGCAGCATTTCCCATTGTGTTAATATATAAATGCTCCTTTTATCATAAAATTAAGTATTTGACAGGAAAATCATTTATTGCTGCTCTTGAATGTTTTTAGAGTTATGAGCCTGTGTTCACCCCCGGGTATTTACACCCCCCCACAAGAAGCCTTGGACTGCTTGACCCCCGCTACCACTGAGAGTCAAGTGCAGAAGGGGTACTTGGCCCAGTTGCTCAGGACCCATAGTAGATCAGACCCCAGGACATGAGGAGAAAAAGACCTCAAAACCCATGGTTGGGCCCAGTAGCTCCTGCTTGCCCGGTGGCCCTCTGAAAGGGGTTATGACACACCCTATCAGCGACAGCTACAGAGCCTTTTCACAGAAGCATTACATTATCATCTTCCCCCACTGCGTAATGCTGAGCAGGATTTTAGGTGAAAGCAAAAGCTTTGAGTAAGGGACACTGGAACGAATTTCCAAGTAAAACTGGAGTCTATTTGAAACGTCATTAATACTTAGGTATTGATGTAGCTGCAAGGTATTTATTTGCATTTGCTGATTGTTAAACTCTGGTATCCTATGCACTGTTTATCTTAGTTTACCGTAATGTGATGCCCATAATCCCAGCATCATTTCATACCATCCACAACCAGTACCATCGTCATTTTGAAATCACCAGCTAGCACAGCGGCCACAAACTGATATCAAGTTCTGCTCCGCCTTTTAGCTAAATGCCTCACTAGTGTATTATTTTTCATAACACCATGAATACTGTCAGACCAGGTGCCCATCACTAGCCAGACCACCCAGGCCGATTTCAGCGCCGCTCAAGTATTGGGACATGCATTACAAAATTTCGAGACATAATAAAGCATGCCTTTTTAACAGCACTTTTGTCATTAAGGTTTATATTTACAACCAAAAACAAAGAAAATGTATAGCACATCGAAACTTATGTTGGAGCTAAATGGACTGTAGCTAGAACTCTGGGTTAGGATTAGCTATGCCCCAGGCCAGGTGTCCTGTCTCCTGTCCTTCTCCTCTGCATCCCACACCTGATGTCTTGCCCAAGCTCTGAAACATACTCCATACCTTGCTCCACATCTAATGGAATGTGGCTGACGGAAGCCTGCGTGTTGAGAATTCCATCTGATCTATCTCCTCACCTAGTTGAAACACAGGAAACCCCTTAACAGAACTATCATATGATAATCATGTGAGCTCTCAGACTGGATGGACTATGACATCCTGCTGCCTAAATTAAAAAACAGGTATCATATATCCAAATTAAAAATTCTGGAAGCTACAGTAAAACCTGAAATCAACAACTCCTTTGTTTTATTTGGTCACCTTTATTGCCCGTCATTATTATATAACACAAGCTGTCGTGATTGCAAACAGCAGTGGTTGTCAAATGCATGTCTAATTCATGTTCTATCATTGATCAAGATACAAGGTCACTTGTCCCCGGGCTCTTTAAGATACATCGCTCCCCTCTTTCGAGGATGATCAGGCGCCGAGCTCTTTGGTTCAGGCTTTGGGAAACCTTATTTAAAACAATTTTTTGGATCACTGGTGGCTGAAAGATGGGTCAGTCATCCCTGTCAATCAAAGACGTGGTCTGGAGGATCCCTCAATCCTGTTTCCTGTTTAGTTTGTAAGTCTATCCCCACTCTTTCCAGGACATCAATCATAGGATATACATTTTAATCCCTATCTCTCAGCGTTTTCCCCATCTGTAAGCCTGTTTCGGCACTGAGACAGCTTGTCTTGGATTTTGATATGAATCAATCTGATGGCTTGATGAAGGCCATGGTGTTGTTAGTTTTGAATGAACTGATTGCCACTTCTGACACCATACATTCCAAGATCATTCTGGACTGATTGTTCACAGCATCAACTGCAACACTCAATAGTTGATGGATTTTTCCCCAATAAGGCAACTGGGTCCTTTATTTTCTCACATCATTTCTCTGAACATTTTGCTCCAGCACGGATCTCCTTTACTACCAGTAGATGTTAATGTTTACTTGGTTCCGCTGCTTGCCCAACTGGATTCTGAAGCTGGCATGCATCTGTTTAGTTTACCAATGACACTAGAAATCTGTAAATATTTTCTTCCCACCTGCCAAGGCATGGATCTTGCCCCGTAGAGATCTACAAAAGTCCTCTTGAGTCTCACCCTTCAATCTGGATTTCAAGGTCATTCTCTTCTAAACCAGAGGTTACACATGCCCAGCGCTTATCCTACCCCCCTTTATTCTTGCCATCCGACAGGCACACATGCCCACCACTTCCATTAACGAGTTACATTTTCCCTCAGCTAACCCACCACTAATCCACATTGGATTCCAGACGACCAGGCTACTCACCGATCAGTGCTACAACGCCTCGTCAGAGGTAGTAAGCGCCGTGACGCATCTATAAAGATGTGTCACTTTTCCTGCGCCACCATGCAAAACCCTTGCGTCACTATGGATGCACCGTATTTACAATACGGCACACCATGGCGCAAGGATTGACAGATGCGGCAGAAATTTTGACGCATCTGTTGACAGAAAAGTCATGCATTGCTGGAGTCGTGTCGCAAGCATGACACAACTCCAGCAATGCGTGTTGCAGCCTATTCCCAATACACTGCCTCACTCCTTGTGCCTGCTTCAAGCAGGCGTAAGGTTTTGACACAGTGGCGTCCTAAAAGTCACGCAGTGAAATCTTGTAGATTTTACTGCGTCACTTCTAAGAGGCTTTCCTGCGTGGGAATGCCTACCCTGCATTCATTATACCTGACGCAGGTATAATGTCACGCAGGGCATTACAACGTGACGTATCTCCCTAGATGTGTCACGTTGTAAATGGGCCGCAACTTTTACGCCACCACTGCGTCACAAAAGTGACGCAACAACAGCACAAAAGTGACGCAAGGGGCTTGTAAATCTGTCTTTTTTTAGTTCAACACCCTTTACATACTGGGACTTGCAGTTTGGGGTTTTCCATTAATGTTTTGGGTCTACAATTCCAAAAATGCACAGTCCTGTTCTCTGAAGAGTGTAGACTGATTAAACGTCACACGAAACATGAGATAATGTGTCGCCTTTACATGCCATGAATTACAAAGGACAAAATAAGTCAGTGTACCTTTCATTTATATTTCAATTCACTTCAGAGTACTGTGTACTTTAATAATATTTCAGGTCGCCTCAGTGAACAGGACCGTATAAAGGCACGTGGGCTGCAGGCTCATGCCTATATATGGTCATGGCGAACACTTGGTGGACTTAAACTCAAACAAATACATTTGGGTGGATTTGAAAGAATGCATAACTTTTGTCTTACTTATCACTACATATAACTTTGAAAAATCTAAATTAGGCAGCATACTAAGAGAGATATTTTAAGGACAAAGCAGGCTCAGTGCTGCATTATAATTTCACAAATTCAGAATCAACCAGGTTCCTTTCTCTCGGATCCGATAACCACTCTACCTGACCGCCCCAAAGAAAGGCCGCAACCACTGACATCATTTGCTCTCAAATTGTATGTTTGAGTAAGATGAACAAATGCGTTCTCCAATCCTTCACACCATGATTACTACCTTGCAAAACTTGAGGATGGATTGTGGTTCTTTCTCTGCAAAAGCGACCAGGTGTTAAGGTGTAATTACAGCCGCCACATATCCGTAAGGAAGCACATTATTGGAAAGAAAGTCACATATGTGCTACCTCGTCAGGGGTAGTAAACGCTATATAAATGCAATTACAGTACAATACAATATGGCATGACACAATTCTTTGCTTCTTAAGGAGATATTGTGATGACAGGCACATGCACAGACACATTTATATATGTAAGTGTTTGAATAAATGCACTTTACATAAATTTTCATACTAACCCATGTGATGAAAGAGGAGTCCTTTGGACTGTTGTACAGCATTATTCTTATTTCTTATTTCTGTTTGCAAATTGCTCCATCGTGAGTGGTAGTGGCAAGGGCATCCTTCAAGGAGCTCTGTGTTGGGAGTCTCTCTATAGTGCTATAGTGTATATTTAGTAATGATGCTCAAGCATGTTATTTTATTAATTGATAGAGGCGTTTTTTACAGCATGCTCCTTCCATTCACAACATATATCATATTTAACAAAATAAGTCAGTTCTAGGCTATTTGTGAAATCTTACTTTCAGTCAAAACTCTTTTAGGGACCCATAGCCATCTCAGCTACATCCTAGGTCTGCAATATACACACATGGGTGTGTTACCTTTTACCCTACAGTCTTTACCCTGGAAATGCCTTACCCCACATGCTTTGCTCCACAGGTAAGAACAATTCAGCAGGTAAGTACAGATAATGGATTTTAACCTTTCCTATGCATCCATTACCCTGCACTACTTTACCACGCAGGTAAAATTAATATATATATATTAAAAAAAATGCACTCCTGCAGACTCGGCCATACTGGGGTGAAGCACTTCACCAATGAAGCAGATCAGTATAATAATAATCACAAAAAAAAAGTATACTGTGTAGTGACCGGCTGGTCATTGTGCCAGCCACTCCCAGAGGGCTGGCTTACACTCCAACCCACACCCATCCAACACAGGCGACACAGGACATGTGACCCTGCTAATAAATAGGGCTGGGCGCATGTGCCCTGGGCCAGTTCCAGTAACCATATTCCGGTGTCTGTGTCAGTCTTATTAGTACATGGGGGCCTCAGGCTTCACCACTTTACATACTGCTCAGTCAGCTCACCATGAAAACCGCAGTTTATTGCAATAAACACATGACGTGTTTCGGCCTCAGGGGGCCTTGATCACATGACCACTATGATGGAGATATCGTTTTTAACAAGGTAGTAATAACATAGATAAAAGGCTTAATATTATGTGACAGCAACACACAAAGACAGTGCCATTTTGTAATGTGTTAGCACCATGACACATGAATAGAAGGATATCAACAGGGTATTGCAGTGTGATGTAAACCAATACCACATTTAACAAACATAATAAGAAATACTCATAATTATAAGGGGTAACATAATGGAATACTCAAAAAGCGAACAAAGTAATTGCAAATTGCATGTTATCTCAACTCGTTGAGTACATATTAGTTAATAACACAGTCTAAATTTCCATAGAGGAAAATGTACACAATTATCCCCAAATAAACATGGCATAAGGAAAACATGGTAGCACAAAGGCACAACAAAATCCAAAAGCAAATACATATATAGTGCAAAATATTATATTAGTAGTAATGGATCCGGTCTTTAGGAGGCTAATTGCCTGGACTACGGAAACTCCCTCTACTTGGGAGCTCCCAAAGCCGTGATTGGCAAACTTCAGGAGGTACAGAACGCGACGGTAAGGAAACTGCTAAATAGCCCCAGACATATTTCGCCACATCAGGCTCTGGCAGACGTTCATTGACTTCCGGCCACCAGAGAATCAAATTCAAGGTATTGTGCATGGCACTAAGGGGCACATGCATCATTGGTTTTTGCATTCGCAAACGGTGCGAATCAGTAAAATCGGCCGTTTGCGAATGCAAAAAACATTTTTGGGATGCATCAAACTTTGTTGCACAATTTGCTTTTTTTTGCACTTCCAAAAAAAGCGAATGCATTTAAGGAATCGCATTTGTGCGATTCCTTAAATGCAATGCATCATTTTTTCTACAATTGCGAATTTGGAATTTGGAAGTGCAAATTAACACGAGGTTGAACCTCGTGTTAATTTGCGAAAATGTTTACAAAAACTAAAAAATGCATTTTTTAAAGTGTCATGTTACAGACACACATGTCCTTAGGACATGTGTGTGTGGTACATGCACTTTCAAATACATTTCAGGGGTGCAGGGGGGGGGTCCTTTGGACCCCCCCCCTGCACCCGTGGAATGCATCAACAAATTGCGAATTCTTAACTGCCTTCCCATTGACTCCTATGGGCCTTTCGGCCCATAGGAATCAATTGGAATTGCGAAAATGCACTTTGGAATTCGCTATTTATTTGAGAATCGGTAAAAATTGCGATTTTTACCGATTCGCAAATAAATAGTGAAAAAAATGATGCATAGCATTTTGCGATTCTTAATTTGCGATTCGGTAATTTTCGCAAATTAAGAATCGCAAAAGCTATCAATGATGCATGTGCCCCATAGAACCTTTAAAGATCCAGGTCCCTCTATTACCAGACAGCTAATTACACTTACAAACGATCTTTTAGGTACAATGTGGCTAAACTCTGCAACACTTTACCTCTCTCCCTCTGAACAATTGATAAAGAACTGGCTTTCAGAAAACAAGTTTTGCCTACAGTCTGTGTTCCTCAATGAGTGCTGGGATGCCTTTGGGTCGCCACACGCTATACAAATTTCTTTAACATTACATATTATAAAAATACAAATTGATAGTCACCGATAGCATGTTATCTCAGCTCATTGAGTGCATTGTAGTTAAGCAAAGTGTAAATTTCCATAGTGGAAAATGTACATAAACATACACGGCATAAGGCAAAAACATGATAGTACAATGCCATAGCAACATCTAAAAGTGAACAAATCCATAAGGTAAAAGTCTATGTTGATACTAGTAATGTAATATAGAGGATGTTGTCAAAATGCAAGCAAATATATATATATATATATATATATATATATATATATATATATATATATATATATATATATATATATATATATATATATATATATATATATATATATATATATATATATATATATACCTATATAAATATATACATATATACATAGATAGATAGATAGATAGATAGATAGATAGATAGATAGATAGATTCATTTTAAATGACATATATTTTTATATTATTAAAAAAGGGGTTTAGGTGGGGGTAGATAAAAAGAGGGGTAAATGTCATTTTAGAGATAAAGGATGGGTACAGATAAGTGGACATGGGTGACCAAGTCCCTGAAGCCTGTAATGCTTATGCAAAAATGCTGTTCATGTTGCAGCTAGCCAAACAAAGAGCTTGGTCCAAAAATGCCCGCTAAATTTACGCAAAATTTAGTTTACTTCTGTTCAGCGATTTTTAGGTGTTGCCTGAGACAGCGTGCATGCGCTGACAGCAAAATCTATTATGAACAAAAAAACCTTTAAAAAATGGGCATAGTGCCCATGCATTATTTACCATTGGTTGGCTTCCAAGTCACTCTTGTCTCCTTGCCTCTGATTGAACAGTGCCTCCTGCCCCTTCCTGCTTCTCACTGGCGCTTCCAGTGTCGGTCCCTGCCATGGAGTATTGACATAATACAGCTTCCTATCTGCGGCCAGTGTCCTTCCATTGGCCGCATGCTCCTGCAGGTACTTTTTTTTAGTTTTGGATATGCACTCTTGAAGAGTACATATCCACAGTGCATCTCCCAGCCCTCCCTCATGTTGCTTGTTCACCTCACCCTCATCGCGCTCTAGCATTTGTTGCTGCTCCCCGCCTTCTCCCCCGCACCTGCCTTATTTCGCTTCCTCCTCCATTCCACTATCCACTGATGCTGGTCCCACCCTCCTCCCCTTGCATCTCTTGTATTGCTTTGGTTTTGTTTTGTTTGCTTTTTTTGCAAATTTATGTAGTGCAAACTCGAATAGAAGCTATTGGAGTGCTTACATGAGCACCAGTTACATTACACACTTAAATTTTTAGAGAAAGTAAGCTGCCCCCTTCGGTTGTTGCTGCTTCCACCCTTCACCACCGCACCTCCCTCATGTTGCTACCTCCTGCTGTCCATTGTTGTTCCTAATTCCCGCTTCCCACCCACCACCCTTCCGTGACTTGACCTCCCTCGAGCTTGGATTAGCAAAAAATTGGTGTGACGCGGTCAAAGTTGGCCCTGTCACAGCACTTTTTTCCTTTACTTCAAGCCATTTTGCCCATTGAGGTGGACTAATTATTTTTTGGAAAGCTTTGTGAAGATTCATCAAATACCACCAAAGTTATTAGCAAATCAGGATATGATCTTCCAGTGGAAGCTCTGACATAACATAACTATAACCTCACACTGCCACTGTGTAAGATATATATATATATATGGATCACTGACATAACCTCGACAGACCGAATATCGACTGGACAAAATATCGATGACTAATTATCGACAACAAAATTATCGATTTACTATACTTACACAACAAACATCAAAAATATCGATTACACAATATCGACTACTAAAAACAACGACTACAACAATATCGACTCACAACATTATCGATTTCTAAAACATCGATTATTAAATATTTATATAACAACAGTCAAAATATCGATTACAAAAACATAGATAGCAAATTTATCGATTGTAAAAAAATCGCCATTAATACATCCTAGAATAAATGACTTTATTATTTAATAATTAAGTCATACTAATCATAAAAATTCAGATTTAGTTAATATAAATAGATGACATATATTATATATTTTCATAACATTTACAGCACACAATAAATACTAACATACATTTTATAATACATAAACAATGTTTCGACCTTCTACACATTTCTTACAACTAATTATATATATTCCTCCACTTTACAAATATCAAAATAACATTACCTAGAACATTACCTATACAAAATAAAGCCTTACACATTCAATAAACGTTAATTGGCGTCACCCATATAAGGAAAGCAATTAGCATAACAGAGAAAAAAATTCAAATCCACAAATAAAAACAGACTATCCATTTAAACAACCAATCCTATTTCTGAAACAATTAACCTAATACTATATAAACGAAATAATAACTAACTAAAAACGCAGTATACATCTCCTAACTAAAGGAAGACGAAACTCTGCTGGATTTCTGGAAGAAAACTGATGGACTTCAACAGAAAGAGAGCTACACATATCTAAAGTAAGTACTACTACATTATTAGTCAGCGAAAATGTAACTCTCAAAGCTCACACCTATATTTAAAAGCAAAATACATCAAATATATCTTTTTTTTTTTAGCACTCATCCTACAGACGAAAAAAAAACCAGAAGACCTACACAACACCTGGACATCAAAAGTTACATATTAAAAAGTAAGTATATATTAGAAATGTAAAATCGAGAATTAATAGATAGGTAACTAAATCTAAACTAGCTAAAAACGTCGAACAAAATATCATAAATAGTAATAAAATATTTCTACACATTTTCTCAACTTCCACAGGTACAAAAAGATATACACAGAAAATAACATTTTGAAGAACATCAACAGCTGAAAATAACGACTTGAAAGCATCAAAACATTTACAGGTAAAATAAAAATGTATGAAACTGTATAATGTGATTAGAACATTATTTTTTCTTTAAAAATATTTACATTCTCTTTTAATTACCTCCTAGCACTACAATACTATCATGACTGAAGGAGCTAAATTCATTTATTCACAAAAAGGGAAAATGCTTCTTTGTTACATGGGATATGTCTACACTCAAGAGAAACAAAAGATTTGAAAGTGTTTTGGAAGTGTACGAAATATTATGCCAACAAATGTTATGGTAGAGCTATAACTCAGGAAACTACTGTTACTTATACTAAAGAACATAATCACCCACCCAATGTAACAGAAATAGAGATTAGACAAATGCTAGATTCCCTTAAAGAAGCTAGTACTAGCACTGATCAACCAACAACTGCTATTCTGAAACACCATTTAAGTGTACTTCCCCAACATGCTTCTAGCCAATTACCATCTATTGAATCCCTTAAAAGAACAGTAGCTAGACAAAAAAGAGCAACATGCACTACTCCTCCCACACCAAAAACTTTAGAAGAAGTCCAAATTCCCCCTGAACTCTCTGTAACTCACAATAAAGAAAATGTTATACTCTATGACAACAAATCTAAAGATAAAAGAATTATAGTGTTTGCCACAGCAAACAACATGACAAAACTTACCCAATGCCAAACTTGGATGATGGACGGTACTTTTTCTGTATGCCCCAAACCTTTTTATCAATTATACACCATCCATGGTCATTTCCAAAATGCAAATATTCCATTCCTTTATGCCCTTCTACCAAACAAACAGCAAACTACCTATCAAGAAATACTAACTGAAGTCAAGCAACATACTAACAACTATTTTCCACAAAAAATTATCATTGACTTTGAAAAAGCTATGATAAACAGCATCCTTAAAACATACCCACACACAGCAATACAAGGTTGCTATTACCACTTTAATCAATGTATCTGGCGACATCTACAAAAATCAACCTTGAGTATCCAATACGCCACTGATAGCACATTTGCTTATCAAATTAAAAAACTCATCGCCCTAGCCTATGTTCCACTAACAGATGTAACTGAGCACTATAACTTATTAATAGACAGCCCCTACTATAAAAGAAACGAAGATAAACTAAGCCCTATGCTTGACTACTTCGAAGACACATGGGTAGGAAGGCTACACAGATCAGGCCATAGAAGACAACCCAAATACCAAATAGCTTGGTGGAATGTCTACCTTAGCACACTAAATAAGGAAGCAAAAACAAACAATGCAGTTGAAGGATGGCACAATGCCTTCCAAGCAACTACAGGCCGAGGAACGCCTACCCTTCACAAATTAATACAATCCTTACAAAAAGAACAAAGTTACCAGGAGCTCCGAATGGAGCAATCAGTAACTTTGATCGGACCTAAACTCACCAAAGAAACAAAAAAAATGTATAACACACTCCAAAGTCAAGTCACCCTCTATCCAACTAGCAAAGGACTAGAATATCTATCAATGATTGCCAAAACTATTCTTTAAAACATTACATAACTATACACGTAAAACTAAACATATTTTTCCTAAAATCCTTCATTATAAGATGTAACAAATTGCAATTAAATTATCAAATACATAATATTAACATATATAAAATGTATTTAGATAATGTATTTACAAAATGTTACATACAACGTAAGTAAAGCAAAATTTAAAACAGTTTGCCCACCCATTAAAATTCCAGAAAATACTTACATTTCTGATGCAGCTTCAAACGTAATCCAATTCCAAGCAATCCATAGGACACCATTCCAAAAACCCATACAATCCATGGAAGCCCAAAAAAAAATGCAAAAATACAAGCAAATCCATATCAACTCCTTTCCACTTCAGTAGACACCAGATACCATAGAAAACCCGAAAATCCGTAATGCCGAAAAATAAACGCTCCAAGAAAACGTAAAAACCCAAAAAATAGTGTGCAAAAATAAGAGTATATAATACTCGTTACACAGCTCTCATCAAAAAAGAAGGGAGTCCTCCAAAACAGCGAAACGCGACGATAACCTAGAAAAAATAAAAGACATACCCACCCACATAAAAACACCCATACATATATAAAAACACATATTTATACATCAAACATATTAACTTAGTAACATTTAAACATATTACCTCACCTCACACACCTACAACAAAAACGCGGTAAAAATCCAATATCGTACACTCTACCTAACACCGAACACACAATCTTCTCTAATTAACTCTACCTACATAAACATAAACACAGCACACATACACTAACAATAGGTTCAGAAACTTATAAAACACAATTAAAACAAACTTACCCTCTCTAACGCGAAGCAGCACCCAACCGCGATCTGTTGAAGCACCAAATACGCCTAAGTAACATTACGCGGTTAAAAAGTAGTCCCTGTATACAGCTAAATGCTATTTAATTTCTATATTCCAACACTTAAAAAAATACACAGAGTATTATATTAAGTGTAAATATTTATTTAAAGTGTATAAAATTATTTCATAAATATTCATAAGTTTGAAATAATTATTCAACTGTTATGTTATAGTTAAAAAATATTTTATGATTTATAAATACATTTAGTAAATAATGTATATGTAAAAATAAATTGCATATATAAGTTTGTTACAAGAAATGTTTTTTTTAAATTTGCAAATGTTGTAAAACATTATGTATGTATATAATAAATGTTTTTGTTGTTTATGTATTTAAAAATGAATATTATAAATATGTTCAATATTCATAATAATTATTTCCAAAAATATAACATGACTTGGTAAAAAACAAAAATGTTACTGTTACAAAAAAAATGTACATATTTTTCAATGACAATATATTCAATGTGTATCTGAATAAATATTTTGTTATTAAATAAAAAGTACATATTACCAATTTGTTTCTGAAACTATTTAAATGTTAATATATGTAAAATATAATAAAATTATTTTAATATAATTTATGTGTTAAAAACATATATATGTACTTCATATTTTTGTTATGTTCATAAAAACATTGAATGAAAAAATTTGAATATAAATAAAAAATTAATGTCTACTTACAAATAAATTTTTATATGTGAATAAACAATTTTTCATTTATTGCATTTAACCCTGTGTATGTTTCCTTCTTTATTATTGTATATAAATATTATTTGCATATTAAATAATCTATTTAAAAATGCCTTATAAATTTAAATATTTTTAAAAATGTATTAATATTTAAAGTACTACAATAACAATAATTGTGTTTAATGTATATTAATAGAAATATTTTATATAAAATATATTAAAAAGTAACTAATTTAATAGACATTTAAATTTACCGTATTTTTACCCTGTATCCCTCTAACCTAAAACCCCAAACTGACCCAGAGCCCTAAAAACACCCCTTTACCCACAAACTGAAAACTGACCCAGAACCCACAAAATACCCCTTTAGCCACAAACTGAAAACTGACCCTGACCCCTAACAATACCCCTTTACCCAAAAACTGAAAACTGACCCTAACCCCTAAAAATACCCCTTTATCCACAAACTGAAAACTGACCCTGCAACCAAAAAAAAGCCCTTTACCCAAATACTGAAAACTGACCCTGACCCCTAAAAATACCCCTTTACCCACTAACTGAAAACTGACCCTGACCCCTAAAAATACCCCTTTACCCACTAACTGAAAACTGACCCTGACCCCTAAAAATACCCCTTTACCCAAAAACTGAAAACTGACCCTGACCTCTAAAAATACCCCTTTACCCACAAACTGAAAACTGACCCTGCAACCAAAAAAAACCCTTTACCCAAATACTGAAAACTGACCCTTAACCCTAAAAATACCCCTTTACCCACTAACTGAAAACTGACCCTGACCCCTAAAAATACCCCTTTACCCACTAACTGAAAACTGACCCTGACCCCTACAAATACCCCTTTACCCACTAACTGAAAACTGACCCTGACCCCACAAAATACCCCTTTACCCACTAACTGAAAACTGACCCTGACCCCTAAAAATACCCCTTTACCCAAAAACTGAAAACTGACCCTGACCTCTAAAAATACCCCTTTACCCACAAACTGAAAACTGACCCTGCAACCAAAAAAAACCCTTTACCCAAATACTGAAAACTGACCCTTAACCCTAAAAATACCCCTTTACCCACTAACTGAAAACTGACCCTGACCCCTAAAAATACCCCTTTACCCACTAACTGAAAACTGACCCTGACCCCTACAAATACCCCTTTACCCATTAACTGAAAACTGACCCTGATCCCTAAAAATACCCCTTTACCCAAAAACTGAAAACTGACCCTGACCCCTAAAAAACACCTTTATCCACAAACTGAAAACTGACTCTGAAAGAAAAAAATTACCCTTTACCCAAATACTGAAAACTGACCCTGAACCCTACAAATACCCCTTTACCCACTAACTGAAAACTGACCCTGACCCCTAAAAATACCCCTTTACCCACTAACTGAAAACTGACCCTGACCCCTACAAATACCCCTTTACCCACTAACTGAAAACTGACCCTGACCCCTAAAAATACCCCTTTACCCAAAAACTGAAAACTGACCCTGACCCCTAAAAAACACCTTTATCCACAAACTGAAAACTGACCCTGAAAGAAAAAAATTACCCTTTACCCAAATACTGAAAACTGACCCTGAACCCTACAAATACCCCTTTACCCACTAACTGAAAACTGACCCTAACCCCTAAAAATACTCCTTTACCCAGAAACACAAAACTGACCCTGAAACCTACAAATACCCCTTTACCACTAACTGAAAAGTGACCCTGACCCCTAAAAATACACCATAACCACAAACAGAAAACTGACCAGGAAACTTAAAAATACCCCTTTTCCCACAAACTTAAAACTAACCCTGAACACTAAAATTACCCCTTTACCAAAAAACTGAAAACTGACTCTGCACACAACATATACCCCTTAATACCCAAACAGAAAACTAACCCAGAACACTAAACCGACCTCTTTCCCCAAATAAAAAATTATATATATATGAGAATATCTATAATTATATATATATGTTATATATCTCTTTATATATCTAATTATATATATATTATATATATGTAATTATATTTAATTATATAAGTATATTTCATATATATATTTTTTATATTTAATTATTATAATATTAGTTATATCTATTTATATCTATATAATTAACATATTTTATTTATTTAACAATTATTTCATTATTAATACCAACTAATTAATTAACATATGTCATTACGTATAATTAAATTACTTCCCACCCTATACCCATATTAACACACAACCCACTACATAACATAAAAAAGTGAGATTTTACATAATTAACAATAATTCCATTAATTTAAATAAATTTACAATTACATAATATATAATTAACATATTTAATTTAATTTACAATTATTTAATTATTCATACCAATTAATTAATTAACATATTTAATTACTTACAATTAAATTACTTCCCACCCTATTCCCCTATAATCCCACAACCCACTACATATCCTAAAAAAGTTAGATTTAACATATTCAACAATAATTCCATTTATTTAAATAAATTAACAATTAAATTATATATAATTAACATATTTAATATAATTAACAATTATTTACTTATTCTTACCAATTAATTAATTAACAGATTTAATTACTTACAATTAAATTACTTCCCACCCTAATCCCCTATAATCCCACAACCCGCTACATGACAAAAATTATTTAAATAAGCATAATTATCAAATAAGCTATTAAAATTACATATTTACCATTTACATATTATATATTTAATTAAATAGTAATTTAACAATTAATTACATATTAATACCAATAATTATATTTACATATTTAATTAATTAATACCAATTAATATATTTACATATTTAATTAATTAATACCAATTAATATATTTACATAATTAATTAATTATATTTAAAATACTTCCCACCCTATTCCCCTAAAAACCCACTACCCGCTCCTAGAAATTATTATAGTAATATAATTTTTTTTTATTTATTAATTATTTTTAACATTAATTCTATATAAATAAATAAATAAAATTAATACATTTTAACACAAAATGCTATTATTAAACATTAAAACAGTGTACATTGAACTATTACATATTATATATATCCATATTAAAATTCGATATCATGAGAGTCGATATTGTGACAGTCGATAACACAACTTTCGATATTTTTAAACTAATAAACATATCGATATTTTTTACTAACGATATTACTTACTCGATATTTTTTATGTCGATATTTTTAACATACATAACAATCGATAAAAAATAAATCGATATTACTTACCTCGATATTAATGCCATCTCGATATTCTCTAGTCGATATTATGTCCAGTCGAAATAAATGACTCGATATTAAGACTGTACACCATATATATATATATTAATGAAGAAGCGGGAGTGGAGGTGAATGTTTGGCGGAGGTCGGCTCCGCATTTCTGGCACGCCTCTCGTTCAGGAGCTCCGTAGCTGCCGACAATCGGTGGTGAGAGGCAGGGATGCATATCGCGGTGCCCCCCCACCCCCCCGCGGCCTGAATCGTATTTCGGCGATGGGGAGAGAGCAGCGGTTTACTGATGAATTGGTTGATGAGCAGCAGGCTAATCCGCCATTCAATCCTGCATGACGGGGAGGAGCTTGCAGCCCATGGACGATGGAGTCGGAGCATATCAGGTGCTGGGGCAAGTTACCTAACAAAGCCTACCAATGTGGACTGTTGGTGGATCTCTGTGGGCAGGGTTGGCACACTGGGGTGTAACGAGGAGAGAAAGTGGAAAGTACTTACTTGCAGGAACTTTCCATGTCCTCTTTCTGTGACGATGTTGCTGCTCCAATGAGAAGCCTCCGTTCAGTATTGTAATAAACCCCGCGAATATCCAGTTAATTGACAGTCGTGTACAGCACTGGCATGGATAAAGGCATTCTCCGAAACGCGTCTGCCAGGTGCAGGATGGAAGACAAAATGCTTTATTTGTGTGTTTTTGGTGGTAATTAAAAGCCTGATGCAACACAACCTTAGCTGTGCCAGACCCGTTTTTAAGGAAGAAGCGGGAGTGGAGGTGAATAGACATATATATATATATATATATATATATATATATATATATATATATATATATATATATATATATATATATATATATATATCACTTTTACTCCGTCCGACGCCACAGCATCCCAGTCACAGTATCGAGCTGGTTCAAAAGACGAACAAGTGAGACCCAATTTTTTGTGCAACAGCGCAATTTTATTTTTCGAGTTACACCCAAGCAAGCCGCATGACGCGTTTCGCCTCTAGCCAGAGGCTTGATCACATGATACGTTGCTAAACATAGTGAAAGGGTTAAGTAGCAATGACAAGCAAAAATGGGAGGCATCCTATAGTTGGTGCTCCACCCCTTTTAAAGACACACAGGGTTGTTTTCTGCAGGTATCTTATCAACAGCAATATTATGCATTGAAGGACATATATTGTAGGACAAGTGTCCATATTCTGTGCAACAGAGGCATTAGATTGGAGAAACACTGTTAGGTATAGACACTATATGTGAAAAAATATATATGATACAAATCTTTATAATATTCATTTCATAATATATACAAAGTATCTACACTATTTACAGAATAAAAGACATAGTGTCTAACTTCCAAAATTCGTCTAACTGATTTCCCAATCATAGATTCACAACATGGTGTAAATGAAGATGATTCATTATCAAAAGGCCTCTTATGTTCACTAAATAAACCTGCAAAATCATACCTACTTAATTCTGCAAAAGTTTTGTATTACTAAGTATCAAAATTCCCAAAGAAGCAAGCATTTATTGTGTGTCTCTAGGATTACCTTTTGCTCACCATATTGCACATGACCCTTATAAACAATCTTGAAAACCCTTAAGAAAAAAGTACATAACCGTGTAATTTATCCATTTGATCGTTACTGTCATCATTCTTTTTTTTCCCCCATATATTTTCTACATTTTCTTATGGATCATTTCATTTTTTTCCTATAAGTGGAAAGAAGGCAGCATATCTATTCATTTTGTGAAGCCACAACGCATTTATCCTCGTTGTAAAGGAGAATCCAACCCAACCTCTACTTCAAAATGTTAATAAAGTTACAGAAAAACATATTGGAAAACATACATTATCACAGAAATAATAAATATCAGGCCGTGATGATGATTGAAAAAAACCCCCACTAGATGTTGCTATATTGGTTTTTCACAAACAAGTGTATAAATCCTCGCTCGCATTAAGGCCTCGTGGGGCCTTACTGTCAAGCTCGATTATATATCTTGTTTCTAATAATCGTAGTGCGGCATCTCTATCGCCTCCTCTTTTCATTGGGAGTACACAATCAATAGAGAAATACTGCAAGCCTGCAGGGTCACTGTTGTGCACTTTCTCAAAATGGCGAGCCACAGGGTAAGTTTGGTCTTTGCCAGAAATTGCCCTTAAATGTTGCAGCACACGCTTGTGTACTTGCAAACGTGTGCTACCCACATATTGTAGGTCACATGGGCATTGCAACACGTAGATCGCAAAATCAGTTTTGCATGACATGCGCTTTTTGATCTTAACCGGTTCAACCCTGAAAGGTACATTATATATATTACCAAACGGAGTCCAGCCTTGCTTCCGATCTCATCCGCCAGATGGGGTTGATGCAGACTGGCGAGCGCTAGACCCGCTGTTGTATTTAAATCGCCTCGTGCTGCCAGAGCGCAAGAATAGTCGCACTCAGAATTCACAATTTATGGAATTCAGTATTTATTGACTTGGCACGTTTCGACAGCACAGTCTTTGTCAAAAAGTCATACAATCACCCGGAAGTGGCAGTGAGCTTTTGAGCATTTCCTGTATGGTAGTAAACATAGAAACACTGTGCATGTTAATAGAACGTCTTGACAATTAGAAGACAGACTAATTGTAACATAATAATCAGACAATTCGTGAAAATGAAATTTAAATGCAGTGAAACAATAAATAAACAATTCAAGTGTGAATTGGGAATAAAAGGAAGCGCAATCCAAAATGCAAAGAGGCAGATATAGTTAGTGTTGCAACTTGCTAGGCTACTCTAGAGTGCCTCGTGTCGCGCGCTAAGGGCTTCGATTTCAACCAAAACTAATGAGTGACATGAGGTTGACTCTCATTTAAATACTGAATTCCATGAATTGTAAATCCTGAGTGTGACTATTCTTGCTCTCTGGCAGCATGAGGCGATTTATATCTATATATATATATATATATATATATATATATATATATATATATATATATATATATATATATATATATATTTATATAGATATAAATATATATTCACTGAAAATACCATAGGTTTTAGGAATGTTGTATTTAGTATGACATTTCACTCGTACAATACCAGAGAAATTCATACGTTGTAGTTAGTTGAGCTAACTATAACTCACCCCCCCGCAATGCACTGCTGAGGATGTCACATATTACATCACTGATGACATGGTCAATGAAATCACTGATGACATCTCAAATGACATCACTGATGACATCATCCAGTGACTGTGAGTGTTTCTAAAAAGTTTGAGAAAGTGATATGTATATATGATAATTCAGTCAGTGTGTGACTGACTGTATAAGTGAGTGATTATACGTGTCTGGGTGAATGTATGGGTGAGTGACTAATCTGTGTGAATGTCTGTATCAGTCTGTCAGTTGGGGCGTAAGTGGCTGCATGGGTTGGTGAGTAGCTACATGAGTATCTATATGTGTTAATTATTGGTTGTCTGAGTACCTGTATGGGTGCCTGAGTGTCTGTGTGGGTGGGTGTAACTCCCTGCATGGATGTGTGAGTGGGTGATTCAGTGGATGTATGGTTCATGAGTGCATCTGCAAGGGGCTGTATGGGTGAGTAAGTGTGCGTAAGGCTGTGTTGGTGAGTGAATGGATGTCTCAATGGTTATGTGTGAGTAACTACATATGTGAAAGGCAGTATATGTGAGTGTTGGAGTATATAACTGACTATATTGATAAATGTGTTCTTGGTCTTGTGTTAGTGATTGTAGCAGAGAGTAAGTATGTGTTAGTATCTGCATGAATAAGTGAGGCGGCGTGTGTATAACTGTATAGGTGAGTAAAATGCAGTGTTATTCATTCTTTGGGTGACTGACTAGGTGTGTGAGTAACTCTATGGGTGAGTGGTGGTGTGTGAGTGTCTGTATGGTATATGAGAGCATATATCAGTGGCTGTATTTATTGAATGACTGCGTGTATGAGTGACTGTATGGGTTAGTGAGTGGAAGTGTGTGTAGACCTATGAATCAGTGAGTGGGTATGTACTAACTGGTATTGGTGTGTCTATGGTTTTGAGAATGGTAGTCTGTATTTTAGAGTGGGTGTATGAAATGTTATATTAGGGTGTGAGGAGGTGCATCACATATTAAGTGGATGATGTAATCAGTGATGTCATTTGATGAGGGCTACCTGGCCCCCCAAAGTCCCTCAGGAGTTAAGTGGACTTCATCCCCAGCCCATTGGTCGCCCAGCCCGCAGGGCCATCTGGTAGCGCAGCACAGCCAGGCGACCATATGGCCCGGGAGGGTACTATCCAGTCGTCCTTGCAGTCCGATGACGGCAAGGGTTGCCAGGCACTCCGAGGTTGCCCCTCAGGAGGCTCCTTCCTCGGGGCTGCTCACCTCCCTGCTCGACTTGCACAGGAGCAGCAGGAAGGGGAGGCCCGGCCGTCCCAGGTCATCTGGTCACCCTGCTGACCCACAAGGGATGGTGGCCCAGTCCCCACCGCGGTGGGGCAGGGACGGGATGGGGAGGCCACCGTGCTGGAGGGCACGTGGTGGAGGCAACCTCCCATGGGCCAACGTTACCCCCTCCATGTCCCTCCCTTCAGCCTGGCGGCAGAGGGACCCACCCTTGGGTATGGTGGATGAGGGCATCCGCAGGCACCCACGCCTGGAGAGACAAAAGCTTGGCTCAGAGGATGACTTTCAATAGATCACAGCGAGGTAGCTGCTCTGCTACTTACAAAACCCTGACCCAGAATCAGGTTGTCTACAAATGATTTAGTACCGGGTACCACAGGAACATTCGATGCACTAAGGGTGATGGAGGCGGCCCCCTTCCGTCTGCACTTCGGTCCCCGAGTGAGCAGCTCCACGCACCCCTAGAGAGAGGTCGGCTATCCCAGGCCAACCGAGGCTCCATGACACTGGGGTATCGCTACGGTTTGGGGGGATTCTGACTTAGAGACGTTCAGTCATAATCACACAGATGGTAGCTTTGCCCCATTGGCTCCTCAGCCAAGCACATACACCAAATGTCTGAACCTGCGGTTCCTCTCGTACTGAGCAGGATTACTATTGCAACAACACATCATCAGTAGGGTAAAACTAACCTGTCTCACGATGGTGTAAACCCAGCTCACATTCCCTATTAGTGGGTGAACAATCCAACGCTTGGTGAATTCTGCTTCACAATGATAGGAAGAGCCAACATCGAAGGATCAAAAAGCGACGTCGCTATGAATGCTTGGCCCCCACAAGCCAGTTATCCCTGTGGTAACTTTTCTGACACCTCCTGCTTGAAACCCAAAAAGTCAGAAGGATCGTGAAGCCCTGCTTTCACGGTCTGTAGTCATACTGAAATTTGAGATCAAGCGAGCTTTTGCCCTTCTGATCCTCACTGAGCTCGCCTTAGGACACTTGTGTTATCATTGGCCAGGTGTACCGCCCCAGTCAAACTCCCCACCTGTCACTTTCCCCGGAGGGGGTTGCGCCCGGCATGCTCCGGGTGCTTGGAGCCAGAAGCGAGAGCCCCAGGGGACTCGCCTCCCACCTCACCGGGTAAGTGAAAAAACAATAAAAGTAGTGGTATTTCACCGTCAGCCAGCGGGCCTCCCACTTATCCTACACCTCTCATGTCTCTTCACAGTGCCAGACTAGAGTCAAGCTCAATAGGGTCTTCTTTCCCTGTTCCCTTGGCTGTGGTTTCGCTAGGTAGTAGGTAGGGACAGTGGGAATCTCGTTCATCCACTCATGCGCATCTAATCAGCTGACGAGGCATTTGGCTATTTCTGTACCACCTCGCGGTGGCTCATTCTGGGTTATTATGCTGCCCATCAGCGTCAAATCGGTTTTGCTTCCAACAATACAACATTCTTTCGCTCCGGAGTACAGCCACACTGAACACTGTCCTCACTGGAAATGGGATCACGTATAGGCCAGAGATAGTACAACCTGCAGTACTATTCCAACAATTTAAAATTGTCTACGAACAGACCTGAGAAATTAAAGTATGATTAGCAGGACATCAATAATCAATGTGTGGTAATTATGTGTATGAAATGATTTGAGACCTATTCATCATTCAAGACATTTCAATAAGTATGATGTACACAGTTATATCTAAATTAATATAAGCACACATCTATAAAAATACACATCTACAAATTGCACATCTAACTAGAAAATGCACATCGATAAAATTCTAAAAATTCACATCTATAAAATTCACATCATAAGTGTGACATGTGTGCTGCAAGAAAGTGTACATCTCAGTATAAACTTGATACTCAATTGTCCACGAATACTTGCCACATTTTAAGAGTGTCAATTAAAGTAGTCAGGCAAACATTTATCTTGAATGGGAATGACATTTGCAGACCCAGATCAGCCAGAACAATATCATTACATTGAGGCCAAATACCACGACATCCAACGATAAAGCCATGAAATCTTACAGTGTTACATTTGGTGAGATCTTTGATTTGATGTGAAAGATCGTGATAGTATTTCACTTTACTCTCAAATGCTAATTCAATGGAATTCTGTGAGTTTTCATAACAAATTGAAACATCAATCACTGCAGCTGTACCATTTTTGGTAAACACTACATCTGGTTTTCGTAGTTCACCTTGATTATTCTTAACATGAGGTTCCCTATATGCCATCCAACCACACCTTTTAGCTCTATCAATGAGCAATTCCAGAATTTTATTATGTCTTTTTCAGCCTAATGTCCTTGGTTTTAGGACATGCGCCTTAAATATGTGAAATTGTTTCGCAAACATCATTATAATACCTACATGTAGCAAATGTACGATTTCTTCCCCTAGTGATGATTTCTCTAGTATATAAAACATTTGCTCTTAACATCAGCGAGGTTGGATTACTTGCCAAGTATTTTATACCATCATCTTGGACAGGGATATTTGCCCATTTCTCAAATTCTTCTTTTCTCCAATCATATGTTGCTAACAAATTCAAATCATAACTCAGAAACGTACTGTCTAAAATGTTGAGTTTGTGCGTTTTGATGATGCTATCAATTTTTTCATTTATTACTTCTCCTGCATACATGAATGAATGAGCTATGTACAGATATGGAGCAGCCCTGAGATACAATAAACTATTGACTTTATTGAGACCAATTGTTGTACATAGTTTTGGTATACTGAGGCCCCCAAATGATCTTTTCGAATATAGGAGATCATCACATGTGTATGCAGGAAGGTGTAGAAAATGTTTGACATACTTTTTTATTGTTTGATCCAGAACATTTAAAGTTTTAGCTCCTGTTCCTGTCATTTCCAATTTAAATGACAGTCTAGGGACAAAGTACTGACGCAAAATTTCTATTTTCTGCGTGGGCCTAAGTGGTAGATTATCAAGTTTTTGAGCCCAATTAACAAGAACCTCATTAATTGTGTTTCTTGTATGGCCAGTGTGTGGATCAAAGTTCAATCCGAGGTATCTCTCACTTTCTCCTGGATGAATGTTTTCAATATTTTCTTTTTCAAACTGCCATGGTTTACAGTTGTTAATCAGGATTTTATCTTTATGGTGACTGATATAAAATCCATGTATCTTTTTCACATTAAGTTTTAATCCTGTTGTTTTACTGAACTTTTCAATGATTTTCAGATTTGTACTCATTCCTTCCCAGGTGCTGCTGAGTACTGCGATGTCATCGGCAAAGGCGAGAGCGGTGATTTGCTCAATAAGACCATCTGATCCGAATGTGACGCCTTTGCCGTTTTTCTGAAGATCACAGATCAGAGGATCCATGGCAATGTTAAATAGTTGTGGGGATTAAGAATCACCTTGTTTAACCCCAGATTTCATTCTTATTTCAGGAGTTGCTTAGTTGTTCTTTCCCTTGAAAAATATTTTTGAGTCAGTGTACAAGTCTTTTATTATGTCTCTGATTTATGATGGAACTCTGTGCCTTGCGAGACTCTGTATAATGTGACCATGGCTGACAGAGTCGAAGGTTTTGGAGATATCTTTGAACACTACTGCTAATGAGTGTTTTTTCGTGCCACTTTTATGTTATTTAGCAGGAGAGTCAGATTCTCGAGACAACCTCTCACCTTCATGAAGCCTTTTAATCTCGTATTCAAGTCAACAAAAAATGAGATTCTTTTAGTTAGTATTTTTGTGAATAACTTCATGAATGCAGTACCGATGGTAATTGGACGCAAATTACTGATTTTTTTAAGTTCACTAATTGGTACATTCTTGGGTATCAATATTGACCGGTTCTCTTTGATATTTTCTGGTACTCTTCTCATCGATAACCAATACGATAACATTCTGGGCAGCAGTCTTGGTTGCCTGCTGTGCACTTTATACAAGTCATTCAGACCAATCTTTATCAGGCCCCACTGCTTTCTTTAAATCGGAGTCCTCGAAGGCATTAGTTATTTCGAGCAGTGTTATTTCTTTACATAAATATCTAATTTCCCATTCATCCGGTATCCGATCAATCGGCATGAATTTAGGGGGTTTTCTTGTTTTCTTTTTCAATTATGCTTTTGTAGTATTGAAAAATGTCATGAGCACTGATTTGACAAGTGGCATCTTCTGCCCCATCAGTGATAATCCTGGCAAAATTCTTTTTGTCTTTTGTAAACATTGCCTGGTATTCTTTATAGCTTCCCTTTGCTTTTGCATAGTTTTTCTTGTGTGTCTGATTAAGCCTTCCGTTTTTCTCGTCTTTTTTTGTTATCTTGTTTTCCACTGAGGCATTCTGGTGTTCATCTTGAGCAGAGTTCATAGGCTCATTATTGAGTTCACTTGCTGGTTCACTTGCTGGTACAGGACTTATGTCAGTGGTGTTTTCTGAGATATAAGTCACTATCTCATCCATCAGATCCATAGCAGCATCGTGTTGCTCTACGTTTTGGGTGTACTTCTCGATTTCTGTGATTCTATCTTCCAGCTCATCAAAGTTCTTGATTTTTTGCGCATGTTTGTGATTGATAAAGTCTCTGCGCTTTTCTGTTGTTACTTCCACTGTAACCTCTGGTTCATCGCAAGAGTCATTTTCAGAAACATTTGAAGCTTGCAGTACATCTTTTGCCGATTTTTTTGCTCTTATCTCTTCTATCTCTTCTATCTCTCCTTTTTTCTGCAATTTGTTTCCTGTTTTTATTATCAAAATGTGGAACCATCAGCACAATATTTATTTCTCTTGTTTTCATACACTTTTTCCAATTCTGCTAATAGCAGTATTTCTTCCTGTGACCATAATTTTTATGGTTTGCTGCTTGCTAGAGCTGCTAGTCTAGCCTCATTTTGCGCTCCTGGATGCGCATGCCGAGCATGTTGTGAAACACCAATCTTTGTTCCAAATCTGAGGTCACTGAAGCTGCACAGGAATGGCAGCTCTCCTTTTTGAGGTCTTCCTTTACATTTGGCATAATGGCATGCAATATTGTGGTATTCGGCTTTTTTGTCACATTTTGAGCAATACGTTTTAAGATAGAAGCCTTTGTGCTTGTTGGAGACATGTTTTCTCAATTCTTTAAAAGTTCCCAATGGGTCTCCACACAAGTCCCATTTATACTTTTCGTTTGGGTATTTCCAATAAGTGACTTTTTTTTGTAGTCACTTTTCTTTGTTATTACATCTTTGCTGACCTCGTTCACATCGGGAAAATTTTCAAAGTTTGTTGTCCCAATGTCAATCTTGGCTGAGGAGGCCACAAACTCGATGGATTCGCTGAGGTTTACTGTTGTGTCTTCTTCTGCCTCATCCAGCCGGGGAGCATGCCCAGCCCCGCTCCGCACCCCAGCCCGACCGACCCAGCACTTAGAGCCAATCCTTATCCCGAAGTTATGGATCTGATTTGCCAACTTCCCTTACCTGCATTGTTCCAACATGCCAGAGGCTGTTCACCTTGGAGACCTGCTGCGGATATGGGAACTGCCCGATGCGAGATTTACACAATCTCCGCCGGATTTTCAAGGACCACGAGAGCTCACAGGACGCTGCCGGAACTGCAACGCTTTCCAAGGCTCGGGCCCCTCTCTTGGGGCGAACCCATTCCAGGTTGCCTTGCCCTTCACAAAGAAAAGAGAACTCTCTCTGGGGCTCCCATCGGCTTCTCCGGGATCGTTTGCGTTACCGCACTGGACGCAGCGAGGTCGTCCGTCTCTGCCACTCCGGGTTTGGGGATCTGAACCCCACTCCCTTTCGATCGGCCGAGGGCAACGGAGGCCATCGCCCGTCCCTTCCGAACGGCGCTCACCCATCTCTTAGGACCGAATGACCCATGTTTTTTTTTCAAAACCGTATTTATTAAAAGTTCAAGCAGATCAAGTGTACAGCACCCCAAGAGCAGGGGAACACGACAAGATGCAAAGTACAGTAGAAAATACGTATGGCTCAAACTTTCGATTAACCCCTACCCGCCCCTGTAACCCCCCCCACAATCCCAACAGTACCAACTACCCACCCCTTATCCCACCCTAACCCGATGCACGTGATCACAATTAGCTGCAGAAGACAAGAGAAAACACGCCAGGTGTCTTGGAGCTATCTTGGCCCCGAGGCATTCAGTCATCAGGCAGACCATCATCCGTTACAGTGGGAGGATCTAATGTCAGGTCTCTGTAGTCTGCCCACCGCTTCCAGATCTTGTAATGTTTCCGAGGGCAGCCCCTGGCCTCAAATACCGGCTTTTCCAGCCCCATGAGGAAGTCTAAGCCCGCCTTCCAGGTGCCAAGTGGGGGGGCACGGTCACTCTTCCAGGCCCTCGCCAGGTCTCTCTTGGCCACAACAAGGCCCAACAGAAGGAGATGGCGCTTATAGACGTTACCACCCACTTGTTCGAGGACATGAAGAAGACCCAACCTAGGTGTACGAGGTAGCTCCCACCCCAGCACCTCCGACAGGCAGTCCCACACCCCACCCCAGAACCGGACCAGGCCCACACACGACCACACAGTATGCACCAATGTGCCCCTCTCGGCCCCACAGCGCAGGCAATCCGGGGAAGCAATAAGGCCCGCCCTCCACAGTCTCTCCCTGGTGTAATAGGCCCGATGTAGGTATTTAAATTGTATGAATCTCAACCGCACTGCAATAGCCGCACCCCGGGGGGATTCCAGCGCCTCTCTCCAATCATCCTCATCCAGCGGTCCAACATCCACCTCCCAGGCGGCCTTCAACGACACCAGAGAAGAGGAGCAGTGGGTGACCAGCGATTGGTAGATTTTCGAGACTTTTTTATCCCCAAGGTCACCCATGAACAGCTTAGCCTCGACGGGGCTGAAGTCTGGAAGCTGGTCCAGCTCCACTAGGCTCGGCGCCAGCGCATGACGAAGCTGTAGGTACTTAAAAAACTGGGTCTTGGGCATCGCAAACTCACCGCTGAGCACTTCAAAGGACTTAAGGGTAGTTCCGGTAAGTACGTGACCAAGCGACGAGATCCCTATGGAGTCCCAGCCACCAAACCCTTGCAAAGAAGCCAGCGCCGGGAGCCGCCCGTTATGCCACAGCGGAGTTTCGGCCGTCAGCCGTCCCCACCAACCCATTCGACGTAGTGCCTGCCTCCAAATCAGGAAGACCACTTGTGTCGCATGCGGCAGCGACTTCCGCCGCCCCGCTGAATACAAGAGGGTATGGAGCGTGGCATCACCCATCAGAAAATGTTCCAGGGCATACGCTGGGTCATCGCGGCCACCGTACCACCACTCATTCAAGACCAGCAAATGAGAGGCTTGATAATAGGACAATATGTCAGACGTCGCGAGGCCTCCACAGTACGTGGACAAAAAGCAGGTCCGCAGTGCCACCCTAGAAGCACCCCCAGCCCACAAAAACCGGCCTAATAGGGAGTTCACACGCCGGAACCACTGTGGGTCCACTCTGTATGGATGGTTCTGTAATTGGTACAGTAGTCTAGGGAGGGCCACCATCTTAAAAATAGCAGATCTGCCATAGATATTCAGAGGCATGCGTGACCATGTCTTAACGTCGGATTGAACCCTGTCCCACACCGGTTGTATGTTACGCTCCCAGGCAACAGCGGCAGACTCCGACAGGAAGACTCCGAGATACTTCAGGCCACCAACCGCCACCTGCAGTTCCACCGCCCAAGGAGACACTTCGCGTCGGCCCCCCAGCATCCAGAGGGTCGATTTGCGAGGGTTAAGGTACAGTCCCGAGACCTCCCCAAACACACGCATTATCTCCAAGATACGCGGACCCGAACGATCCAGGTCTGTCAAAAAGAAAAGAACATCATCCGCATACAGTGCGATCCTGTCCGTGAGGCTCGCACTCCACACAAAGCCACGAAGCTGTGCATCAATGCGCACCCAGGCCGCCAGCGGCTCCATGACTAGCGCAAAGAGATATGGGGACAGGGGGCACCCCTGCCGGGTCCCCCTAGCAATCGGGAATTTCTCCGAAATGGCGCCCGAGACACGCACCGAGGCTGTGATGTCGGTGTACAGCAGTCGGACATACGAGACAAAGACTGGGCCTAAGTTGAGACGCGGCAACAGAGCAAAGAGGTATGCCCAACTGACAGAATCAAACGCTCTGTCGATGTCCGCCAGTAAGAGCGCCGCCCGCTCCCCAGTCGCCCCTATCGCACCAATCGCCACCTGCGCCCGTCTGATGTTGTGCCTTGTCGCCCTGCCCGGCATAAAGCCCGCTTGATCCGGGTGGACCAGATCCGTCACATACGGGAGAAGGCGAGTCGCCAACGCCTTAGCCAATAATTTGGCCTCAAAATTAATAAGAGAAATCGGGCGATACGACTCGTGTCTGTCAGGGGGCCTGCCCGGTTTCAGGAACACCACTATTTCAGCCTGACGCCAGTCGGCCGGCAAGCAACCAACCTCTCGCGCCGCCTCCAAAGCCCTCCGATAGTGTGGTCCCAGCTGCAAATGAAATTTCTTGAAAAATTCACTAGGGAAGCCACTCGGTCCCGGCGCCTTGCCCGTGTTAAGCTGTCCCAGCGCGTCGCCCAGTTCCTCCGCCGACAGGGGAAGGTCAAGGGCTGTCCTAGCCTCCTCCGACAACGCCCGGGGGGGCAGGTCAGCTATGAATTTGTCAATCGCCTCCGGTGGGAGACAATCACGCGAAGCGTACTGTACCCTATAATAGTCGGCAAAACTCGCCGCAAGCGCAGCAGGGTCCGTCATAGCAATCCCCTCCCTGTCCGTAAGTCCCGGCAGAGAGATCGGCTGTAGAGTTCGCTGACACAGGCGGTGGAGCATAGTGCACGATTTGTCACCCCACTGGTACACCCGACTGCGCGTGGCCAGCCAGGCCTGACGAGCCTCGTCCAGCAGGATCGAAGCATAGGAACGCTGCGCCTGAAGAAGTAGCCGAAGCGCCACATCCTCTGCATTGTCACCACACTGTCCTTCCAAAGTTCTCACCGCCGCCGCAGCCGCCACAGTGGCCTCCCGACGCCCCCGACGGGCAGCAGCACACCAGGCGATGTCCACACCCCGCAGCGTGGGTTTCATGGCCTCCCAGACCGTCACACTGTCCATGCCGTCGGTCAAATTCTCCCGAATGACCCATGTTTAACTGCTGTTCACATGGAACCCTTCTCCACTTTGGCCTTCAAAGTTCTTGTTAGAATATTTGCTACTACCACCAAAATGAACCCATGAAGCAAGGCTTAAATTTTGCTTATTTAAAATACCCCATGATTGGCCTTGGTCGCCAGTCAATTTGCATAACGCCCGCCTACTCTCACATACTAATTGTTGGAGATGCTCCTATGCTGGCTGTGGCACAACTCACATTATCTGTGAATGCCCAAGTATACAACCTTTTTGGAACTATGTTGGTAAAATGTTGCACTCCACAATGCCCTTACATCTACCACTCACACCTGCCAATATTCTTTTACATGATTTACGTCATCCCCCAAAGCTCTCTAAACCACAACACAGTCTTTTCCGCACTGCATTGGCTACAGCTAAAATATGTATTTTACGTCATTGGAAATTATCCTCTCCACCCTCACAGGAAGAATGGTTGGTAGCCATGATACAAACGGCTTCACATGAACACACAATCTATAACATTCAGGATCAAACTGACATATTTCTCCAGACCTGGTCACCTTTTCTAAAAACGAAAGCTGATGATACAACTAATTCTCCCGTTACTCTCACTGCACCCACATAAGGAGACTAACTCATTGTTCTACATCTTTGTTAATTATGTCTTTCCTATTTTTACTTGTTCTGTCTCTTCCACTTTTCCCATATTCTTTTGATTATTACCTTCCCTCTCCTATTCTTCTCCCCCACCTCTCTGTACCCTGGCTCTACCCCTCCACATTATCCTACCTATTTTATTTTGTCCTCCTTTTCTATTTTATATTCACTATTTTACTATTTTCTTGCAAATCTACTTAGTCTTAAACTTTTTGCAATGTGAATAATTTCCCATGATAACACATTTCTCTTTGATTAATATGATGATCTCATGTTAAGCTATTGACTCACTTATATTTGATCTATTTATATGTAATCAATTAATAATATCTACTGTATCAGTTTCTTATTTATACCATTTACATATCTATTAATTCTTACCCTCCTTGCATTCTTCCCGTTCTCCTCCCCTTACTTCACTCTTCTTCTTTTCTGCTTTTTCACTATTTATCTAATTATTGTTTTAATTATGTAATTATTTATTCATAATGTCTATTTATATATTCCATATTTATATTCTTTTATTCATCAACAAATGTCATATATTTATTGTCACTTTTTATCATTATAGAATCCCTGATTTAATTATTAACCATTTATTAATGCATCTATACCCTTATTCTCTTGATGTATTTTTATTGCAAAATTCAATAAAAAATTTCAACACAAAAAAGAAGTGCAGTTTGTGTAAAACAATGATCTTACTGTTTTGTGGGTGGGTGTTTGTATTAGAATGTCTCTCGCTAAAATCCTCCTTACCTCTCCCTAAACATATCCTTATCCCTTCTTAAAGCCCTGTCATTTAGGAATAGATATCCCCCAATCCCCCATTTCCCCACCAGTCCCTGAGCTTTTCCTTTATTTACTAAGTAGTAAATGACATGTGAAAACAAGATAATTACCTTTGTTTGTGAAAGATTGTGAAAGATGTGTGGAGATTGCCCCATAGAAAATATAAGAGGTGGAGATGGGGATTTCCACCCATAGGTTTGATAAGTGCATTTTAAAGTAAATAGTGGTACTGTAGTAATAATTTACATACTGCAAAGTGCAGTTTATGGGTCAGGCCCAAGGTTGGCAATGGGAAAAAGTTAACATTTTCTGAGAGGGAATCAAAAGACCCCAGAGTGGGTCAACAGCGATCATTATACTTACACTAGAGCTGTGCCTTTGATGTCCAGCACTCATTGCAGAGATAAAGGAGTCGGGCCACTCTCATTCAGAGTACCCTGGAATGCCATGCCAGGACACGTTTTACAACTACACAAGCAATTGGACATTTTGGGCCATATGTAACAAAATACAGTTTTGAGAATCTCAAATTGTGAATTTCTGCAAATCGTAATTTGAGAATCGCAAAATGAAATGCAATTTATGTGGGATTTGTAAATAATTTTGCAAATCCAACATATTCCTTATTTGCGAATCACAAATTGAGATTCGCAAATAAGGAATACCTTCCCATTCATTCCTATGGACCTCCTGAATGGGAAGACATTCTCAATTTGCGATTCTCAATTAGAGAATCGCAAATTGAGAATGCAATTTCAAGGGTGCTAGGGTGTCAAAAGGACACCCTGTTGCACCCCTGAAAAGTGCATGTGTTCACATGTGACACACATACATGCCCTAAGGGCATGTATGTGTGGAGGTACGTCAATACAACGCGATAATTTTTATCGCTGTACTTTACAACATGGTTTTCACAACGCAAGTCGTTACAACGACTTGCGTTGGAGGGCGCTGGATTGTGGATTAATTTAATTTTCTATTCCATATCCATCCCACGTAACAGTAGGGAAGGTGTTGGAATAGAAAATCAATCTATTCCTTGAGCAAGAGCGCCATCCAGCGCAAGTCGTAGTAATGACTTGCGTTGTAATGGCTGCGTGGTGAAGGTCGCGCGGTGTAAACACCGCGTTGTAAAGCATGGTTCCTGTATGTGTGCCCCATAACACTTTGAAAAATGCAAAAAAGTGCATTTTTCAAAGAAATCGCAAATTACTACCAACTAAGGAGAAATCGCACAACTTGGGTGCTTTTTACATCGCATTTAAGGAATCGCATGATACATCCCAAAAGGCTTTTTCCTGTTCGCAAACGGGCTGATTCTGAGAATCGGCCCGTTTGCGAACGGGAAATAGGCTTCATTCATATGGCCCAATACTCCTTAAATGTGTAAAGTACCCCAGCACTAACCCTGGAAGAGAAATTACAACAGAAGAGGTTTGAAGTAAACCCTTCCCTTAAATTAAGTGAAGATTGGAGATCACTCAAAGGTGCCATAAAGGTCAAGGCAAAAGGTGCTGAGGGTTAATGAGACATAGGTGCAGGCTGTACTCAGTCAGTATGGAGGCAGGATGGTGACTCTAGCGCACACCATTTGTCGAAGGGAACAGAAACAGGAAGAACCAGGAAATAAAAATGGCAAAATGCAGTTGCCAAGGGCTGCAACTAAGAGCTAGGTCATGCCGGGACACTGACACAAGTGCCAAATGTATTGCTAATTATAGGATTCTCGTTTAATAAAGAGGGCATTCCCCTGTGATTACTTTCCGCATTAAGAAAGGATGCATGCAAGTAGGCCAGGAGAAGGGATGGGTGAAAAAATGCTATTGGTTTCTCCCGCCCAAAGGTGCAAAGCATATTTATAACATGGCACAATACTTAATGCAAAACACAAGTCATCGTAGGACAGGGAGGAATGTATCTGAAGCAATGACTCTTTGATGACTAAGCCAATAGCCGGGACATCACAGAAGGTTTGAATCATGTAGAAGTATTTTGTCCTAGGCTAAAATGTGACATTATGAAACTTATGGCAAGTAGCTACAGGTCTCTGAGCCTAGAGAACGTGGGGCCACATGGAATAACCTATTTATAGTCAAATATACCATGGTTTGCAAAACCCTAGAGTGTTTGCGACCGCAAAGTAGGTATTGCTTACCTATGAAAGCCATTTTGGGCGTAAGTAATCGTTTACGGACTCCTAAAATGGATTTCCGAATGGTTACCGATTCGCAATTTGGAAGATGTGTGTTGTGCACTTACCTTCCAAATCGAGACTCCGTACCATGTTTATCAAGGGTTTGCGAAACTAACAGACTGCCCCTGGGACCCCTTCCCCTTTGCAAGAAAGGGAAACAGTTGAAGGGGGTGTCGGCAGTGTCCAAGGGCACCAGTGTCTGTCAACCCTGACAAAAACGTTTTCGAAAAAAAAATGTAAAAGCAGCCCTGTATTTTTTAAGGTAATTGGGCTGTTTTTTTTATTTAAACAAAGATTTTACAGGTAGATTCATGAAAGAAAAATCGGCTTGCAAAGGGCCAGATTTTGCTAATCTGGCCCTTTGCGAGCGCAATTTTTGAATTTGGGATTCCTAATCCCAAATGCAAAAATCGCTAAATGCGAAATCGCATATTTGCGAGGAATTGCTTTTAAGGAATCTCTATTTGAGATTCCTTAAATGCAATTCATGAAACATTTAAAAATAGCGAATTCGCAAATTTGGGCCTCTATTTACCGCGAAGTCAAACCTCGTGGTAAATAGCGGAAACTTAGAAAAATGCACTTAAGTGCATTTTTCTAAGTTGTATGTTACACACACACATGTCCCAAGGACATATGTGTGCGTAACACCAGCATCCAATGTCATTTCAGGGGTGCAACAGGGTGTCCTTTGGACACCCCTGCACCCTTGAAATCGCAAAATCAAAATGCGAATCGCTAATAGCGATTCGCACATTGCTGTCTTCCCATTCATTCCATAGGCATGAATGGTGAGTTATTCCTTATTTGCGATTAGCAATTAGCTATTCGCAAATAAGGAAGCTGTAGGAATCGCAATAAATATTGCGATTCCTACATGAATCCCGTTTTGCGAGTCTGTAATAGCGATTCTTTATTATTCGATATTACAGACTCGCAAAACATGCCGATGATGAATCTGGCTGATAGTGAATCGAAATTTGCGAACCTTAGGTGATTCTGGTTACAAAAGACTGGTCCCAACTTGTAACCGCTTTTTGCGTCCAGAATACTAGTAGATCATCTTGATGATGCAAAGAATCTGGTAAGAGAGGCAAGAATGGACTGACATCTTCTGGCATGATCGATGTGAAACAAAGGCATTTTCTTTATCGTTTCTGCTGGTTTCTTGTATGTTAGATTGATTTTTATAAACAAAGGTAATTATCTTATTTCCACATAGACACTATCTACTGCATATTGAGACACGTTGGCGTCACAATATCTGCAAAATAAATGTATAAAGATCCCCTTTTATTCACCAATCCTCTACTGGCTGCCCAGGGGATATGAGCACATCTGTAATTAGCTCATTAATTAAGTACTTGTGCAGAATGACTAATGGAGCTTTGAGTAGCATAACATTAAAGATGGGTGGCTCGTGTATGGAATTAAGGTTAACACCGTGGTTGTCATGCTTAAGGTGTGTGCAAAAGTACTTAAGAGTGGGGTCAGATTAGGAACTTCTCATGTGCCTTTGTGACAAGTTTCATCTCTGGAATAGAACATTTCTGTCATAACAATGAATAACAAGCAAATACCCAAAGTGCAATGTGTTAAAATACACTGTCATGACTAGAATCATATCACATATTAAAAACATCTACAGGTAGGATTGAAACAGACAAACAACGTTACCAAGCACACACACATGTCACACATTTTTCCAGTGCCTGTTGAGGATGAAAGTCCCCTGCTCGCTGGACCAGTTGGCATGCCCCATCAATTTTGCCTTTATCTTCCCTGTCACTTTGGCTTAAAGCTGAGGTACCCCTACTCTAAGGGAGCCTCTAGTCTAAAGGACCCCTCAAACCTTAAACCTAGTTCTCCTGAGAGCCAACATTGGTGGTGCTGGGAACAGCGGAGACCCCCAACTGGTCTTTGGGCCGTCTAGTCTCGAGAATGTACCCTCCTCAAATCATTTCCAAGGGGGTGGCTGGTAGCTGCATAATCATATTTTAAGATATAACTGAGCCAAGGGGCAATTCCTATGAGCCTATCGGAAATTAAGTTCACTGACCCCTGGGAACAAGGATATGGTTGTTTATATGTATATATATATATATTTAATAAATAGCAATCTTTGCAGTCATATTATGTCTGTAAATGGTCACAAATTGTGGCTAAGGGTAGCTAAAGGTGATTGCAAACATCTTTTTCTACAAATGTAGAATGCAAGATGAGATGGGGGATAGGCCTGGCCCTTAGACACAACCAACTCATCTCATCATCCATGTCTTCTTCCCCAGCAAGTGTATGGTGGTAAAATAAGCTGCTTTATGCCAGAGTAGGAAGCCTGGGCCATTCCTAAGCTTGGTGGCACACAGTCAACAGTGCTGACAGTGGCCAAAAGTGTGAAAAACGGGTTCAACCTGAATGGTTGGGTCTCAAAGTGCAAGGATGCATTGCTGGTTGATAGTGGCTGATGCACAACTGCTCAGAACAGGACAGAAAAAACGACCTGCCTAGTAGCTCAATGAAGACTCTCACTTTGAATAAACTAAAGTATGCCTTGCCCGGGTGCCTTCATGAATGTGGGGCTGGCACTGTCCATGAGGCATAGGGGTAAGGTCTGCCCTGCTCCTGACCTCACCTGTGCATGAGCTCCTAGAAAGACACTGACCAGGAGCACCAAGAGGCCCTCTCGCCCCTTCACCAGAGAGTGAGGCAAAGATGCCTAAGATCAACCCTTCAGGTGCAGGTAAGCTGACTAATAATTCTGCACTTTGGGCACACTTTGTCTTAGTTAGCGTATGTGTGTGTTTTATATTGAAGGGACCTTCTGTACTATCCACTACCACATGGGCCTTGGTTCTGGAAGAAGTGTGCTGAAGCTTTACTTGAAGGTCCCTTCAGGGCCATACCGTGGTCCAGCATCAATCACCTTGCTGCCTTGCATGCATCTAGACCCATCTCTCAGAGGACGTCCAGAGCAGTGCATGTGTGCACTTTGTCTCTGTGGGTTCATACTCCCAGTTTTCCCCCAACATTCAGAACCTTTTTCTGATCCCCATCTTTGGCAAGAGCAGACCTCCCTAGAAACAGATCAATTCACCCTAGCACATTTGGGTCAAGAAATATTCAAATATTTAACTATGTACTGTGAATCCCAAACCCTGAACCAGAAGACAGAACCAGATTTCCAGGGCAAAACACTTGACAGTGAACAATAAATATTGATATTAACGTCTTAATGTGCATTGAATTTCTGCACTAAACGCGTTGAATGCATTGATTGCATTGCGTTTTATAGTAATTTCAATATTGACTGCGATCAGTTAGTGATCACGAACCTCATAGTACGAGTCAGAGGAGTTTCAGATCTTTTTGCATAAGTTAAGGCTAAATCTGTTTCCCCGGAGAGAAGACAGAGGTCCATGCATTGTGAGCGGTGTTTCACAATCATGATGCTCTGCGAAGATCACAAATAGTACACTGGGAGTCTTACATATTGGTAGACAATCAGTCCTCTGGCCCCATGCCATAAGGTAACATTAGTCTTTGGGCCTCATTGCGAGTTTTCCAGACGGATGCCCATGGTAAAAATACTAGAAACACACCAGAGCTGTTTCTACCAGTTGTGGATCCACACTTGCAGATGTGGAGCAGTAGGGGCAGTGGAGGCCACGGGCACAGGCACAGGCACAGCTCGGCTCCCACTTGCCTCCACCAGCACCATGGGGGAAGCAGACAACCCTCCCCAACAGGGCCGCAGCCTCCCCTCACCCAGGCGCCCTCCTACCTTCCCTTGGTCCAACACCCCCTCACCTGCACAGGTAACCCACTGATATTTACCACGTCCTCAGAGCTAGTGGGAAACAGACTCAACCAGGAGGATTTAGGTGCTGGGATACTGCCTAGCATCAGAGAGTTTGACCCCCAATATCCTGCAGCTAAATCGGATGAAATCATGAGGACTTTTGTATCCTATGACCCATCCTGTTCTGAAAATCCACTGGTTTGGTTGCAAACAGTATATTCATGGAAATTAGGGTAAACCTTGTTGTTATTTCGTATTTAATGTTACTACCTTGTATGCTAATGCTTTGAGTGATTGCTACTGTTTAGTTGTAATGTTCACTGTGTAGTCATCTAGCTAAGATGTTATGAACGTGTTGTCCTTTAAACTAACAGTTCTGGTTGGACATGTTTTCTATATTGAGAGTGTAATACTTGTGTCACCTTGTATCTAGTCTCCACCTCACCCAATCTACAGTCAGCTACACCTTCACTTCTCGACCAGGCTACCCTTGATAACATACTACAGTCTCATAAAATAATTAGTACTTTAACAATTTTGCATTCTCTGTGTGACTGTGATCCCATTTGTTCGATTGAAGACTTCATTTTCAGATGTGTGTATGGCTATTTAAATGCGTCGTTTCCCAGTGTATTTGGTGACCAGTTGCTAATCAACTACTACTCGCATATATTGTTTTTTTTCCCTGTGTGGTCCATTTAGTAATTCCATAGTTCCCTCTTCTCCCTTTGCTTAGCCATGACCCATTTGTTGGCTGTCCTCGCCATATTTTCTTACTTCAGACAACACTGTGGGCCCTATTCTCAAATTTTCTCCAAAAGTAAATTAGGCTTACCCCTGAAAATTAAGGATTAAATTGCTTCTAACTCTGGTTTAAGACACAACTACGCACAGAAAGGGTTTGTGAATCCAAAGCTGAGTGACCTTGCTGCATCAATGTTCAGACACACCTCGCTCCATTCTAACACACCCTCTTATCTACCATCAATCATTGGCAAACAATACTCGTTTTATCCAGCTCATATTCCAAACTGACATTTCACACTAAAATAAACTAACAAACAGACTCGACCACAGTGAACATTCTTGCAGTCCTTCCTTAGTTTATATGCCGTAGGCCCATAAAGGGTTAAGCAGATCGAATCCATACCCATGGACATGCAAATTATAATAAATACCAAACTATGGGGCATATTTACGTGGGGATTGTTCCACCAGAACGTGACTTTTTGGGACTTTCTGGTGGCGCAATGCCCTACACTATATTTACAAAGCGGCGTTAAGCCACTATGCGTAACTTAACGCCGCTTTGTAAATATGGTACCCTATCGCGCAGTTTTCTGCATGAAAGGGGAGTGCAATGGGTGTTGCTGTGTGCGTTCAACTGCAACATCCATTGTTTTTTTTACGCTGCCCCAGATTTACAAGGACCTGTAATCCTGAGGCAGCGTCAAAAACTAACGCCATGCAAAATTAGGCGATTGTCGCAACGAGGAGAAACATTTTTTCTCTTCATTTTTGTTCTTTCTCTGTTTGTACTGCATCTATGTGTGCTACATTCTGCAGCAGACCAAATTGCCTTTAAAGATTGTTTGTGTGTAGGAAGGTGTTCCTTCCTGCACATAAATAATTATTCCATGCAACAAAGACACCCTTGCGCCATAGTGCAAGGGAGCCTAGGTTGCAGGGATGATTCTCTGCAACGTAGGCACCCTTGCACCATGATGCAAGGACATCTGTGTTAGTGCCAGGCAGCTATTTTTAGGAAAAACACAGGGGTGCGCTGTATTCTTGAGAATACGATGAATACGGTGCATCCATGCATTTTTGAAATCACACCGCGGCACTGCAAAATTTCACCCAGCGCGGTGCCATTTTCTTGTGAATACACCCCTTTGTTTATCTCAGTTATATTCTCCAACTAAGGGGCCCATTACGATGTCGGGCGGATCGCCACTGCCATGGTGGTAGTGGCGGTGGCGATCCGCCCAACATTAATTCCCACCCGCCACCCATTTCCCCCCCGCCATATTACTATGGCGGGGGGACCGCGGTGGACGTAAACACCGTCCGCCGTTTTTCCGCCTTGCAGCCGGGGCGTAAAATGTTTAATATGGTGGCGGTGTCTATGAGACACCGCCAGCCATATTATGATGGTCTTCCTGACATGCTTCCTTACATGCTTTCGGAAAGGCATGTGGAGACTCCCTGCGGGGGCCCGTTGCGGGCCCCCTGGGAGTCCGGGGGGTGCACATGGGGGGTACCTATGGTACCCCCCCCGCATTTCAAAGTGCAACATGGCAGGCACCGCGCGGTGCCTGTCATGTTGTGCTTTTAAATGCACAACGAGCATTTTTACCATTGCGGCGCTTCCTGCACCGCCCGCCGCAATGGTAAAAATATATGATGCGCCCGCCGCATCCTAATGCCCAAGGCCGGACCGCCGCTCCTATGGCGGGCGGTCCCGTTTTGCACGAGGATGGATGGGGGCCTAAGTGTTCATGTAAAAAACATATTACACAAAAAAAGTTACCATGTCACAGTATAGAAATAAAATGCATTACATTCAAGATTCTTTCACCTCTCTGATATTAAAACGAGATACAGGTTGAGAGCCTCTGATAGCAAACTAATGCAGATGGAAGCATGTAGTTCACCCAACCCATATGCTCTAATGGTTCTTGGTAGCATGATGCCAGAGCTCCACTAAGTTACCTGCACATATATACCATATGTGTTGCAATAGTGAATATGAGAGTATCTTTTCTCCTCACAGAGACTGCTGTTGCCTATGGTGTCTCTCGGTCAAACAAATTTACGTAGACTTGACATGCCCAAGATACCTAGATTGATAGCTTGCTTGAGTTTGGACTGCGCTGGTCTTATGCAGCACCAGGCAGAACCCTAAACTTCACTTGATACACTACCAGCCTGCACACATCACCACAGCGGGATGAAGGGCAAATGAAGGGTGACAAACAGGGCACATCACCAACAATGAAGGAAGTCGCTGACACCATTTAAGCATGTAAAGAGTTTGACGTCAATAACAAGGATGCCCCTAGAATCCTTCAGCCAAAGTCTCATCTGTGTTGGGATACGACAAGCCAGAGGTGGGCACCTGTCTTCAAGGGACCTGCAATGGTTGAGACTTGAGCTGGGCCATTTTAGAGGCTTCCTTGATATCCTTGGTTGCCTGAGAGGTTGGAAATGTAACCTAAACTGTGTCGAATTATATTATTTTCTGATTGTACATTCCCTATTGAAATCAAGAGCAATATCAATAACACATTTGCAGGAGCCTGTCACTCTTAATATCATTAGGGGGAGGTTTCTGACTGAATTGGAGAAGATAGATTCAAACCCACAAATTTGTCCTGCGGGTGGTCGTGTGCTCGATTGGGGTGGAAATTACCTACACGTTAACATTCTGTGCTGGACATGTTTTCTATATTGAGATTGTAATACCTGTGTCACCTTGTATCTAGTCTCAACCTCACACCAGTGGTCCATGTGTATTTTGATATAGATGTAAGAGTTGCTAATATGTATAACTGAGCGCTTCAAAGACTGAAAAATGTGTTGTATTCTTTTATTATGAAGAATTGTAGCCTTCACGGGTTTTAGTCGTTATAATGTCTCCATAAACCATCCTATACTGTGGCTGAGTGTTCTAAATGATTAATAAAACAAATTTCAAAATAATTGAAATACAATTTGGGCTAATGACTATAGAAATGACTGACCAAGATTGGATTAATACAATGTGCTGGAAGTATATTCCTCTGGGAGCCACGATGTTTGATGCAATTTTATTGGTTTGCATTTTGAAGATAAGCGCATTGAAACTACCATTGTCTGTCTTGGTATTTCACTAAAAGATGCATTTTGTAAATATCTAGCCACGTTTTCACAGATCGCAACGTTTTCATAATTTGTTCTTCCATTAACACTGAAATAATGAGAGGCTTATATTTGGTCTAAATATCTAATTCCCTTAAAGACATCATCGGAGAAACATATCCTATGAGAATGGTTGTATTTTCTTTCAATTGCACTCTTTCTGTCAAACGATAGTAAAGGATCATCCCAATGTTAGCTGGAGTGGCGAATGATCAAAGATGGCGGATGTATTTTCACATATATCCTAGAACAGCTGTTTGGCTGCTGGAAATGTTGGCAGAAGGAATGAAACTATTGCTGGGAGTGGCTCAGGAGAGAACTACGCTTCCATACCGTGGATGACTAGGCATTTCCCTAATTGCTGCTGCATTGCAAAATCAACAAAAACACATAGCAAGGTTGCGAAATATGAGAGCTAAATTCCGGAAATTGCTGGCACACGTTCATGAGCATCCACTAATAATTATGTTTTTCAGGTCATGAATCACTTTCCTGCCTTGGCACACCAGGCCAGCCTGTCAACAAGTCAATGGTGCTGATGAAAGGTATCTAAGAGAAAGAGCTGGGTGCCCGCCAGGATTTCACAAGTGGCCGTGAATAAGGTTACTGGCAGAGAAGGAATAAGGGTACTGGAAGAGCCATGATTGGAAGAAATTCTGATGAAGCAGATGGACTGCAAAACCCATAACTAAAAGTAAATGGGAGACCATCGATAGAGTAGTGACTAATAATGGGCCTGATTTAGAGTTTGGCGACCAAGTTACTCCATCACAAACGTGTCGTATATCCTGTCTGCCGTGTTACAAGTCCATTATATCCTATGCACTTGTAATTCGGCAGACAGGCTATCCGGCATGTTTGTGACACCGTAATCCATCCGCCAAACTCTAAATCTATGAATATTTAACTTGAATTGCGGCATCATGGGGTTTGATGGCTTTTTACCAATATAAGAGGTTTCCTTGAAGAAAGGTTGCTAGAGGATAGGTATTAAGGCATGATGCTCTGAAAATGTATTTGCTTTTCAAGTGGCCTTGATACACTTCTCAGATAAGCTCCAAATGCAGTAACATCTGTATCAGGAGTTGATATGAAGTAACATATGAGGAGACATTAACAGATGAATACCCACAAAAACCATAGTGCTCTAGAACTTGATAATTTGGGCTGTTAAGCCCATGGCTAGATGCACTTGTGATGTACAATGAATGGAATAGCAAAGATATATATGCATAGGTGTACTTACATGTCGCTTACCAGTCTCATGTGCAGGGATGCTGTCACGAACCCCAGACTGGCTAGTCGCCTGGTCTAAAGCCTAGACCAGCAGTCACTTCAGCAATGCCACAGAACCATAGCCTTCAGAGAGGAGGTAAAGAATTATTAAAGGGGAAAATGAAGCCAAGAGCTAAAGGGTAATAAAAGCCCTAACCTCGGGGAACCAGATAGGGAAAACAAAAGAAAGATGAGGCACTGCAAAGCCCTGTGCAAGGTTCAGTTTGTAGGACTGCCGAAACAACTCATAACACATTGCCAGACATTTGCTACATACCCTCTTGCTAATACACCCCTGTCTAAGTTAACCCGGAAGTGATTCAGCTAACCTGGAAGTGAATGTCTAAGGCAAGATTGGTGTGTGGTCTAGTCATTTGTGGATCCCTACTCTCCACTGTCCTGTCTTTCACAGTTTCCACTATCTTCCCAATTTGTTAGAGATCCTGTCAGCTCTGTCTAATGTCATATTTAATGAGAAATGTGAATTGGATTAGGCTATGACTGTGTTGCTGATCATGACAGTGCTTAAACTGATTAACAAGTGCAAACTCTGGTTCAAAATTTGAATTTGCACTCATGAGTCAATTAGAACTTAAACTCGCAAATGGCTTTGTAAATTGGCCCCTCTGTGCTTTAGACAATAACTTGAAAGCAGGGAAACCTGAAAATTCATTCTAAAAAAAAATATATGGGAATGGTGAATGAAATGCCACATATGTGAAGTAAGTTTGATAGAGAAAACCATAGCAGCATTTTTATTGCTCACCCCTGAGTGACCAGCTGTGTTTAGCAATGAACCTGTGTTTTTCTTTCCTTATAAAATGTTATTTCTCTTTCATCAACTCTTTCTGTCTAAAATGCAACCTACCAGTTACACATTTTAAAGCCGCCAAGCACTAAAATGCTCCTTTCCCATTGGTCACTCTGATGTGATATACTAAAGCACGTGATATGTACAAGTAACTCATGTAACAAAGAATCCTATGTGAGAAACATATTACCTCCCAAAGGTAGATCAGACGGTTTTCCTGTACATTTGCATTAAATCCTTTGTTGTCTTCAAGATGGAAGCCATGGTTATGGCAGAAATAATTCTGTTAATTTTTTTGGTCCTCTCTAAAACTGGCCATGCACTACCTGTTGCAAGACCTTTTGTTAGTCATCCATTGCTTACCATTGGTTGGCTTCACAGTCACTCGCATTTGTTTGGGTCTTATCCATCAGCTTCTGTAGGATTTCCTTCCTCTTCTTGTGGATGTCCCTCGCATGGAGCATGGGCCTATTACTTGGTTCCTTTCACTGGTCATTTTTCAGGTAGTACTTTTTTCTTTTTGTTTAAGTACTCTGTGTTTTCCAGCTGTTCTCCCTCATTCACTTTGTGTTGTTTTTTATGTTTCTTCCCTCACCCTCCCTCCCTCAGTTGCAGTTCTTGCTTCCTCCCCACCCACATTCCTTTGCTGTTCTTGTTTCCCCATCAACCCTTAGCTGTTGGCTCCCCAGCCCTGCCCACCCATACTCCGTTCTTCGTTTGCTTCCCCAGATCCTCCCACCAACCCTCAGTTGTCTGTGTGTTTCCCCGGTCTCTCCCACCCGTCGTTGTCAGCTTACAGCCTCAGCCCCTCCTGCCACCTTGCATTGTAAGCTTGATGCCCCATCATTTCACGTCCACCCTCTGTTGTCAGCTTGCTTTCCCAGCCCCTCACAGCCGCCTTCTATTGTCAGCATGCTTCCCCATCCCCTTCCACCCATCTCTTGTTATGAGGTGCCTTCTTTATTTGCACCACAGCCTCCTCTGTCAGCTTGCTGCCCTCTCCTGCCCACCTTCTGTTATCCGCTTGCAACCCCATGCCCTCCCGCTTACCTTCCATTGTCAGCTTGCTTCCCCATCCTCTTCCGCCCTCCCTTGTCAGCTTGCTGCCTTCAACTCCTGCCTGACCTCCTCAAACAGGAGGAGGGTGGGGCACACTGCCTCACATCCCAGTACTCAGTTTGCCCCGATGCATCATATTAAATGCAGTGCCTGATAACACTTACTTCAATGCTGTGTATCTCTAGACACGTGTATCAGGCTAGTCGTCCTTCTTCAGTAGAAAGCAACCCATTCTTTTTGAGGGTGCTGGAAATGCTGGCCAAAGTCTTCTCATGTCCCCGTACCCCTCCCTGGGTGCAGGTGCATCAACCAGAGCTCGTTAGCTCATTAGCTCAAGGGAGCCTTTTCAAACAGGAGGGGGGCGCACACTGCCTCACATCCAAGCCCTCAGTTTGCCCCAATGCATCATATTAAATGCAGTGCCTGATAACATTACTTCAGCGTCAGGCTTTACTTATTCACCCTTGTTGGTGCAGCCAGTGCTGTGTATCTCTAGACATGTGTTTCAGAATAGCTGTCCTTCTTCAGTAGAGAGCAACACATTCTTTGGGGGTGCTGGAAATGCTTCTCAGGTCTTTGTACTACTCACTGGGCACAGGTGCACCAACAAGAGCTCGTCAGCTCATTAGCTCAAGGGAGCCTTTTCAAACAGGAGGAGGGTGGGCATACACTGCCTCACATCCCAGCCCTCCGTTTGCCCTGATGTATCATAGTAAATGCAGTGCATGATAACACTTAATTCGGTATTAGGCTTATCCCCAACCCACTCCCTTGTTTTTTTGGGTTTTTTAAACGCACATTAGTGCTCACCTCTTTATAACACTTTTGTGAATTATTATTATTTTGAGCCATGCTGCATTGCATCCACACTGATGTACAGTATGGCTGAAAATCATTGTCAAAGCCATTAGGTGGGATAGGCGCGGTCTATTGGTTTTGCCTATGCTTGTTTAATGAATGCTCCTCTCAGAGGCAGGCAATACTTGTAGATGAGGAGCAGTAGTGGGACAAACAGTTCTATGAATGGCTTTCAGAAGCATGTGCTGCACCGTGAAACTTTACGAAAGTAGTGCAAAGTTCCTCCTCCCTCAGTGCACAAATGTCGCAATGAGAGGGAATATCATGGAATATAACCGACACGGGAAGTACTATTCGCAGAAACGGAAATGCGTGCAGGCTTTTATGATGTAATATGATAAAACTGTATCCATTTCTGGCTATATGATAATTGGAGAGCTCTTGGTTAGTTCAATCCCAATTTCAACAGCTTTAAAAAAATATCTTTATTGGTTTTATAAAAATTGAAAAGGACGACCTGGCTGTACAATCAAAGCTCTGCATCGGCGACAGCATGCTGTTCCATCTAGCCTGAGAGCAGAGGGGTGATGGGCCAGGTGTACTAACGGGTCCCCGAGTGCAAGTGTGCTGCTTCTTTGGAAATAAACAAACCACCTTTAATAGCAAAGTACGCGTGATGAGTTGGGGACGCTGTTTGCTCGTTGGACCTGACCTGGCTGGAGCTGTTTGCTGCTAAGGGCTGCCTTAACCCACGACTTGCGGAACCCGCTCCGCGGGTCCCGCTGCGGATTTCACCTCACCGTTTGCTGTTGGTTCGTGGTTTCCTGCCTGGCTGCTCTGAGGGGGCGTGTGAGGCTTCAGGGCTGCGAGCGTGAGGCTGAGTCACCTGGCCCCGCTCTCCCTGAACGCCCCGCCCACACCTTCCTGCAATCAAAAAGGCACCTGGACTTTCCCCTTGTGGGACGCTGTTTGCTCGTTGGACCTGACCTGGCTGGAGCTGTTTGCTGCTAAGGGCTGCCTTAACCCACGACTTGCGGAACCCGCTCCGCGGGTCCCGCTGCGGATTTCACCTCACCGTTTGCTGTTGGTTCGTGGTTTCCTGCCTGGCTGCTCTGAGGGGGCGTGTGAGGCTTCAGGGCTGCGAGCGTGAGGCTGAGTCACCTGGCCCCGCTCTCCCTGAACGCCCCGCCCACACCTTCCTGCAATCAAAAAGGCACCTGGACTTTCCCCATGTGGGACGCTGTTTGCTCGTTGGACCTGACCTGGCTGGAGCTGTTTGCTGCTAAGGGCTGCCTTAACCTACGACTTGCGGAACCCGCTCCGCGGGTCCCGCTGCGGATTTCACCTCACCGTTTGCTGTTGGTTCGTGGTTTCCTGCCTGGCTGCTCTGAGGGGGCGTGTGAGGCTTCAGGGCTGCGAGCGTGAGGCTGAGTCACCTGGCCCCGCTCTCCCTGAACGCCCCGCCCACACCTTCCTGCAATCAAAAAGGCACCTGGACTTTCCCCTTGTGGGACGCTGTTTGCTCGTTGGACCTGACCTGGCTGGAGCTGTTTGCTGCTAAGGGCTGCTTTAACCCACGACTTGCGGAACCCGCTCCGCGGGTCCCGCTGCGGATTTCACCTCACCGTTTGCTGTTGGTTCGTGGTTTCCTGCCTGGCTGCTCTGAGGGGGCGTGTGAGGCTTCAGGGCTGCGAGCGTGAGGCTGAGTCACCTGGCCCCGCTCTCCCTGAACGCCCTGCCCACACCTTCCTGCAATCAAAAAGGCACCTGGACTTTCCCCTTGTGGGACGCTGTTTGCTCGTTGGACCTGACCTGGCTGGAGCTGTTTGCTGCTAAGGGCTGCCTTAACCCACGACTTGCGGAACCCGCTCCGCGGGTCCCGCTGCGGATTTCACCTCACCGTTTGCTGTTTGTTCGTGGTTTCCTGCCTGGCTGCTCTGAGGGGGCGTGTGAGGCTTCAGGGCTGCGAGCGTGAGGCTGAGTCACCTGGCCCCGCTCTCCCTGAACGCCCCGCCCACACCTTCCTGCAATCAAAAAGGCACCTGGACTTTCCACTTGTGGGACGCTGTTTGCTCGTTGGACCTGACCTGGCTGGAGCTGTTTGCTGCTAAGGGCTGCCTTAACCCACGACTTGCGGAACCCGCTCCACGGGTCCCGCTGCGGATTTCACCTCACCGTTTGCTGTTGGTTCGTGGTTTCCTGCCTGGCTGCTCTGAGGGGGCGTGTGAGGCTTCAGGGCTGCGAGCGTGAGGCTGAGTCACCTGGCCCCGCTCTCCCTGAACGCCCCGCCCACACCTTCCTGCAATCAAAAAGGCACCTGGACTTTCCCCTTGTGGGACGCTGTTTGCTCGTTGGACCTGACCTGGCTGGAGCTGTTTGCTGCTAAGGGCTGCCTTAACCCACGACTTGCGGAACCCGCTCCGCGGGTCCCGCTGCGGATTTCACCTCACCGTTTGCTGTTGGTTCGTGGTTTCCTGCCTGGCTGCTCTGAGGGGGCGTGTGAGGCTTCAGGGCTGCGAGCGTGAGGCTGAGTCACCTGGCCCCGCTCTCCCTGAACGCCCCGCCCACACCTTCCTGCAATCAAAAAGGCACCTGGACTTTCCCCTTGTGGGACGCTGTTTGCTCGTTGGACCTGACCTGGCTGGAGCTGTTTGCTGCTAAGGGCTGCCTTAACCCACGACTTGCGGAACCCGCTCCGCGGGTCCCGCTGCGGATTTCACCTCACCGTTTGCTGTTTGTTCGTGGTTTCCTGCCTGGCTGCTCTGAGGGGGCGTGTGAGGCTTCAGGGCTGCGAGCGTGAGGCTGAGTCACCTGGCCCCGCTCTCCCTGAACGCCCCGCCCACACCTTCCTGCAATCAAAAAGGCACCTGGACTTTCCCCTTGTGGGACGCTGTTTGCTCGTTGGACCTGACCTGGCTGGAGCTGTTTGCTGCTAAGGGCTGCCTTAACCCACGACTTGCGGAACCCGCTCCGCGGGTCCCGCTGCGGATTTCACCTCACCGTTTGCTGTTGGTTCGTGGTTTCCTGCCTGGCTGCTCTGAGGGGGCGTGTGAGGCTTCAGGGCTGCGAGCGTGAGGCTGAGTCACCTGGCCCCGCTCTCCCTGAACGCCCCGCCCACACCTTCCTGCAATCAAAAAGGCACCTGGACTTTCCCCTTGTGGGACGCTGTTTGCTCGTTGGACCTGACCTGGCTGGAGCTGTTTGCTGCTAAGGGCTGCCTTAACCCACGACTTGCGGAACCCGCTCCGCGGGTCCCGCTGCGGATTTCACCTCACCGCTTGCTGTTGGTTCGTGGTTTCCTGCCTGGCTGCTCTGAGGGGGCGTGTGAGGCTTCAGGGCTGCGAGCGTGAGGCTGAGTCACCTGGCCCCGCTCTCCCTGAACGCCCCGCCCACACCTTCCTGCAATCAAAAAGGCACCTGGACTTTCCCCTTGTGGGACGCTGTTTGCTCGTTGGACCTGACCTGGCTGGAGCTGTTTGCTGCTAAGGGCTGCCTTAACCCACGACTTGCGGAACCCGCTCCGCGGGTCCCGCTGCGGATTTCACCTCACCGTTTGCTGTTGGTTCGTGGTTTCCTGCCTGGCTGCTCTGAGGGGGCGTGTGAGGCTTCAGGGCTGCGAGCGTGAGGCTGAGTCACCTGGCCCCGCTCTCCCTGAACGCCCCGCCCACACCTTCCTGCAATCAAAAAGGCACCTGGACTTTCCCCTTGTGGGACGCTGTTTGCTCGTTGGACCTGACCTGGCTGGAGCTGTTTGCTGCTAAGGGCTGCCTTAACCCACGACTTGCGGAACCCGCTCCGTGGGTCCCGCTGCGGATTTCACCTCACCGTTTGCTGTTGGTTCGTGGTTTCCTGCCTGGCTGCTCTGAGGGGGCGTGTGAGGCTTCAGGGCTGCGAGCGTGAGGCTGAGTCACCTGGCCCCGCTCTCCCTGAACGCCCCGCCCACACCTTCCTGCAATCAAAAAGGCACCTGGACTTTCCCCTTGTGGGACGCTGTTTGCTCGTTGGACCTGACCTGGCTGGAGCTGTTTGCTGCTAAGGGCTGCCTTAACCCACGACTTGCGGAACCCGCTCCGCGGGTCCCGCTGCGGATTTCACCTCACCGTTTGCTGTTGGTTCGTGGTTTCCTGCCTGGCTGCTCTGAGGGGGCGTGTGAGGCTTCAGGGCTGCGAGCGTGAGGCTGAGTCACCTGGCCCCGCTCTCCCTGAACGCCCCGCCCACACCTTCCTGCAATCAAAAAGGCACCTGGACTTTCCCCTTGTGGGACGCTGTTTGCTCGTTGGACCTGACCTGGCTGGAGCTGTTTGCTGCTAAGGGCTGCCTTAACCCACGACTTGCGGAACCCGCTCCGCGGGTCCCGCTGCGGATTTCACCTCACCGTTTGCTGTTGGTTCGTGGTTTCCTGCCTGGCTGCTCTGAGGGGGCGTGTGAGGCTTCAGGGCTGCGAGCGTGAGGCTGAGTCACCTGGCCCCGCTCTCCCTGAACGCCCCGCCCACACCTTCCTGCAATCAAAAAGGCACCTGGACTTTCCCCTTGTGGGACGCTGTTTGCTCGTTGGACCTGACCTGGCTGGAGCTGTTTGCTGCTAAGGGCTGCCTTAACCCACGACTTGCGGAACCCGCTCCGCGGGTCCCGCTGCGGATTTCACCTCACCGTTTGCTGTTGGTTCGTGGTTTCCTGCCTGGCTGCTCTGAGGGGGCGTGTGAGGCTTCAGGGCTGCGAGCGTGAGGCTGAGTCACCTGGCCCCGCTCTCCCTGAACGCCCCGCCCACACCTTCCTGCAATCAAAAAGGCACCTGGACTTTCCCCTTGTGGGACGCTGTTTGCTCGTTGGACCTGACCTGGCTGGAGCTGTTTGCTGCTAAGGGCTGCCTTAACCCACGACTTGCGGAACCCGCTCCGCGGGTCCCGCTGCGGATTTCACCTCACCGTTTGCTGTTGGTTCGTGGTTTCCTGCCTGGCTGCTCTGAGGGGGCGTGTGAGGCTTCAGGGCTGCGAGCGTGAGGCTGAGTCACCTGGCCCCGCTCTCCCTGAACGCCCCGCCCACACCTTCCTGCAATCAAAAAGGCACCTGGACTTTCCCCTTGTGGGACGCTGTTTGCTCGTTGGACCTGACCTGGCTGGAGCTGTTTGCTGCTAAGGGCTGCCTTAACCCACGACTTGCGGAACCCGCTCCGCGGGTCCCGCTGCGGATTTCACCTCACCGTTTGCTGTTGGTTCGTGGTTTCCTGCCTGGCTGCTCTGAGGGGGCGTGTGAGGCTTCAGGGCTGCGAGCGTGAGGCTGAGTCACCTGGCCCCGCTCTCCCTGAACGCCCCGCCCACACCTTCCTGCAATCAAAAAGGCACCTGGACTTTCCCCTTGTGGGACGCTGTTTGCTCGTTGGACCTGACCTGGCTGGAGCTGTTTGCTGCTAAGGGCTGCCTTAACCCACGACTTGCGGAACCCGCTCCGCGGGTCCCGCTGCGGATTTCACCTCACCGTTTGCTGTTTGTTCGTGGTTTCCTGCCTGGCTGCTCTGAGGGGGCGTGTGAGGCTTCAGGGCTGCGAGCGTGAGGCTGAGTCACCTGGCCCCGCTCTCCCTGAACGCCCCGCCCACACCTTCCTGCAATCAAAAAGGCACCTGGACTTTCCCCTTGTGGGACGCTGTTTGCTCGTTGGACCTGACCTGGCTGGAGCTGTTTGCTGCTAAGGGCTGCCTTAACCCACGACTTGCGGAACCCGCTCCGCGGGTCCCGCTGCGGATTTCACCTCACCGTTTGCTGTTGGTTCGTGGTTTCCTGCCTGGCTGCTCTGAGGGGGCGTGTGAGGCTTCAGGGCTGCGAGCGTGAGGCTGAGTCACCTGGCCCCGCTCTCCCTGAACGCCCCGCCCACACCTTCCTGCAATCAAAAAGGCACCTGGACTTTCCCCTTGTGGGACGCTGTTTGCTCGTTGGACCTGACCTGGCTGGAGCTGTTTGCTGCTAAGGGCTGCCTTAACCCACGACTTGCGGAACCCGCTCCGCGGGTCCCGCTGCGGATTTCACCTCACCGTTTGCTGTTGGTTCGTGGTTTCCTGCCTGGCTGCTCTGAGGGGGCGTGTGAGGCTTCAGGGCTGCGAGCGTGAGGCTGAGTCACCTGGCCCCGCTCTCCCTGAACGCCCCGCCCACACCTTCCTGCAATCAAAAAGGCACCTGGACTTTCCCCTTGTGGGACGCTGTTTGCTCGTTGGACCTGACCTGGCTGGAGCTGTTTGCTGCTAAGGGCTGCCTTAACCCACGACTTGCGGAACCCGCTCCGCGGGTCCCGCTGCGGATTTCACCTCACCGTTTGCTGTTGGTTCGTGGTTTCCTGCCTGGCTGCTCTGAGGGGGCGTGTGAGGCTTCAGGGCTGCGAGCGTGAGGCTGAGTCACCTGGCCCCGCTCTCCCTGAACGCCCCGCCCACACCTTCCTGCAATCAAAAAGGCACCTGGACTTTCCCCTTGTGGGACGCTGTTTGCTCGTTGGACCTGACCTGGCTGGAGCTGTTTGCTGCTAAGGGCTGCCTTAACCCACGACTTGCGGAACCCGCTCCGCGGGTCCCGCTGCGGATTTCACCTCACCGTTTGCTGTTGGTTCGTGGTTTCCTGCCTGGCTGCTCTGAGGGGGCGTGTGAGGCTTCAGGGCTGCGAGCGTGAGGCTGAGTCACCTGGCCCCGCTCTCCCTGAACGCCCCGCCCACACCTTCCTGCAATCAAAAAGGCACCTGGACTTTCCCCTTGTGGGACGCTGTTTGCTCGTTGGACCTGACCTGGCTGGAGCTGTTTGCTGCTAAGGGCTGCCTTAACCCACGACTTGCGGAACCCGCTCCGCGGGTCCCGCTGCGGATTTCACCTCACCGTTTGCTGTTGGTTCGTGGTTTCCTGCCTGGCTGCTCTGAGGGGGCGTGTGAGGCTTCAGGGCTGCGAGCGTGAGGCTGAGTCACCTGGCCCCGCTCTCCCTGAACGCCCCGCCCACACCTTCCTGCAATCAAAAAGGCACCTGGACTTTCCCCTTGTGGGACGCTGTTTGCTCGTTGGACCTGACCTGGCTGGAGCTGTTTGCTGCTAAGGGCTGCCTTAACCCACGACTTGCGGAACCCGCTCCGCGGGTCCCGCTGCGGATTTCACCTCACCGTTTGCTGTTTGTTCGTGGTTTCCTGCCTGGCTGCTCTGAGGGGGCGTGTGAGGCTTCAGGGCTGCGAGCGTGAGGCTGAGTCACCTGGCCCCGCTCTCCCTGAACGCCCCGCCCACACCTTCCTGCAATCAAAAAGGCACCTGGACTTTCCCCTTGTGGGACGCTGTTTGCTCGTTGGACCTGACCTGGCTGGAGCTGTTTGCTGCTAAGGGCTGCCTTAACCCACGACTTGCGGAACCCGCTCCGCGGGTCCCGCTGCGGATTTCACCTCACCGTTTGCTGTTGGTTCGTGGTTTCCTGCCTGGCTGCTCTGAGGGGGCGTGTGAGGCTTCAGGGCTGCGAGCGTGAGGCTGAGTCACCTGGCCCCGCTCTCCCTGAACGCCCCGCCCACACCTTCCTGCAATCAAAAAGGCACCTGGACTTTCCCCTTGTGGGACGCTGTTTGCTCGTTGGACCTGACCTGGCTGGAGCTGTTTGCTGCTAAGGGCTGCCTTAACCCACGACTTGCGGAACCCGCTCCGCGGGTCCCGCTGCGGATTTCACCTCACCGTTTGCTGTTGGTTCGTGGTTTCCTGCCTGGCTGCTCTGAGGGGGCGTGTGAGGCTTCAGGGCTGCGAGCGTGAGGCTGAGTCACCTGGCCCCGCTCTCCCTGAACGCCCCGCCCACACCTTCCTGCAATCAAAAAGGCACCTGGACTTTCCCCTTGTGGGACGCTGTTTGCTCGTTGGACCTGACCTGGCTGGAGCTGTTTGCTGCTAAGGGCTGCCTTAACCCACGACTTGCGGAACCCGCTCCGCGGGTCCCGCTGCGGATTTCACCTCACCGTTTGCTGTTGGTTCGTGGTTTCCTGCCTGGCTGCTCTGAGGGGGCGTGTGAGGCTTCAGGGCTGCGAGCGTGAGGCTGAGTCACCTGGCCCCGCTCTCCCTGAACGCCCCGCCCACACCTTCCTGCAATCAAAAAGGCACCTGGACTTTCCCCTTGTGGGACGCTGTTTGCTCGTTGGACCTGACCTGGCTGGAGCTGTTTGCTGCTAAGGGCTGCCTTAACCCACGACTTGCGGAACCCGCTCCGCGGGTCCCGCTGCGGATTTCACCTCACCGTTTGCTGTTGGTTCGTGGTTTCCTGCCTGGCTGCTCTGAGGGGGCGTGTGAGGCTTCAGGGCTGCGAGCGTGAGGCTGAGTCACCTGGCCCCGCTCTCCCTGAACGCCCCGCCCACACCTTCCTGCAATCAAAAAGGCACCTGGACTTTCCCCTTGTGGGACGCTGTTTGCTCGTTGGACCTGACCTGGCTGGAGCTGTTTGCTGCTAAGGGCTGCCTTAACCCACGACTTGCGGAACCCGCTCCGCGGGTCCCGCTGCGGATTTCACCTCACCGTTTGCTGTTGGTTCGTGGTTTCCTGCCTGGCTGCTCTGAGGGGGCGTGTGAGGCTTCAGGGCTGCGAGCGTGAGGCTGAGTCACCTGGCCCCGCTCTCCCTGAACGCCCCGCCCACACCTTCCTGCAAACAAAAAGGCACCTGGACTTTCCCCTTGTGGGACGCTGTTTGCTCGTTGGACCTGACCTGGCTGGAGCTGTTTGCTGCTAAGGGCTGCCTTAACCCACGACCAGCGGAACCGGCTCCGCGGGTCCCGCTGCGGATTTCACCTCACCGTTTGCTGTTTGTTCGTGGTTTCCTGCCTGGCTGCTCTGAGGGGGCGTGTGAGGCTTCAGGGCTGCGAGCGTGAGGCTGAGTCACCTGGCCCCGCTCTCCCTGAACGCCCCGCCCACACCTTCCTGCAATCAAAAAGGCACCTGGACTTTCCCCTTGTGGGACGCTGTTTGCTCGTTGGACCTGACCTGGCTGGAGCTGTTTGCTGCTAAGGGCTGCCTTAACCCACGACTTGCGGAACCCGCTCCGCGGGTCCCGCTGCGGATTTCACCTCACCGTTTGCTGTTGGTTCTTGGTTTCCTGCCTGGCTGCTCTGAGGGGGCGTGTGAGGCTTCAGGGCTGCGAGCGTGAGGCTGAGTCACCTGGCCCCGCTCTCCCTGAACGCCCCGCCCACACCTTCCTGCAATCAAAAAGGCACCTGGACTTTCCCCTTGTGGGACGCTGTTTGCTCGTTGGACCTGACCTGGCTGGAGCTGTTTGCTGCTAAGGGCTGCCTTAACCCACGACTTGCGGAACCCGCTCCGCGGGTCCCGCTGCGGATTTCACCTCACCGTTTGCTGTTGGTTCGTGGTTTCCTGCCTGGCTGCTCTGAGGGGGCGTGTGAGGCTTCAGGGCTGCGAGCGTGAGGCTGAGTCACCTGGCCCCGCTCTCCCTGAACGCCCCGCCCACACCTTCCTGCAATCAAAAAGGCACCTGGACTTTCCCCTTGTGGGACGCTGTTTGCTCGTTGGACCTGACCTGGCTGGAGCTGTTTGCTGCTAAGGGCTGCCTTAACCCACGACTTGCGGAACCCGCTCCGCGGGTCCCGCTGCGGATTTCACCTCACCGTTTGCTGTTTGTTCGTGGTTTCCTGCCTGGCTGCTCTGAGGGGGCGTGTGAGGCTTCAGGGCTGCGAGCGTGAGGCTGAGTCACCTGGCCCCGCTCTCCCTGAACGCCCCGCCCACACCTTCCTGCAATCAAAAAGGCACCTGGACTTTCCCCTTGTGGGACGCTGTTTGCTCGTTGGACCTGACCTGGCTGGAGCTGTTTGCTGCTAAGGGCTGCCTTAACCCACGACTTGCGGAACCCGCTCCGCGGGTCCCGCTGCGGATTTCACCTCACCGTTTGCTGTTGGTTCGTGGTTTCCTGCCTGGCTGCTCTGAGGGGGCGTGTGAGGCTTCAGGGCTGCGAGCGTGAGGCTGAGTCACCTGGCCCCGCTCTCCCTGAACGCCCCGCCCACACCTTCCTGCAATCAAAAAGGCACCTGGACTTTCCCCTTGTGGGACGCTGTTTGCTCGTTGGACCTGACCTGGCTGGAGCTGTTTGCTGCTAAGGGCTGCCTTAACCCACGACTTGCGGAACCCGCTCCGCGGGTCCCGCTGCGGATTTCACCTCACCGTTTGCTGTTGGTTCGTGGTTTCCTGCCTGGCTGCTCTGAGGGGGCGTGTGAGGCTTCAGGGCTGCGAGCGTGAGGCTGAGTCACTTGGCCCCGCTCTCCCTGAACGCCCCGCCCACACCTTCCTACAACACGCCCCATTGCTCTTGGCCCATAAAAACTAGTGAGAGACGCTGCGCGGGAGCGCGCGGGAGCGCCCGGGGATAAGCCCGGGACAAGGGCGGGACCGTTTGAGGCCGTTCGAGGTCTAAGAGGACTGGCCTGGCCCACCCCCCTTGGTTCGTGCCATTGACTTCGTGCCTGGACTTCGATATTAGTGAGTACGCTACAGGAATTTTATCTGTCACACATCATGTGTACTAGGGGGAGTCGTAGTAAGACTGCACTGGGCCTGACCAAGTCAAATGGCACCTTGGACGATTTTCTTGTAAAGACAAATTTGGCAATAGACGCCGAAATCACTAAAATGCAGAATAGGGTTTCTATCGAGCTTGACGCTGCCCGAAGGCTCTCCCAAACATTTGCTAACTCCAAAAAATCATCCCTGGGAAATATTGCGTCCGCTGTATCCCCCCAACAGGCTTTACGCCCCCTCCCTCTGTTAATTCATGCCGACATTCATCATTCTCCCTCTTCTTCCTCTTCACCCCCATTAGACTCCTCCTTTATCTTTACACCCATGACCTCCAAACTTACTGAGAGTCATGTCCCTATTGTACAGGAAAAGTCTATCACTCTGCTGGACATCCCTGCTCCTTCCTTTTCTGTAGTAAAAAGTAAAAATCTAGATCGTCAAGTCCTGAAAAGGAAGAACATTGCAAAACTTGCCTACGCTCGCAAGAAAGCAAAAATTGCAAGGCAGCAGTTTTTCAATTCTAGAAGAACTCTGCCTAACATAGGGGAGTTCAAACAAACATCACATTCAGCCACCCAGCTAACAGGGGGTGATAGCGATTTTACCCATTCTAACATCACTACTGTTCCTGTCTTAGAGAATCTTGCTGTCCCTGGTGACAACTTAACAGGGGGAGGGCAAAATGACCTAGGGAGGGATATGGACAAGGCAGGTGATGATGAAGACTTTCTTAAAACAGTCTGGGTCACTTTAAAACAACTATTGTCACCTTTTGAACTCAGACTGTCACGCATTGAGAATCACCTGCTTGAAATGGATAAAACTTTAGTATCCCTGGCCACGCTTAGCCTAAAACAGCTGGAAGCTACATATCCCCACATTACTGAGGGTGCCCCACAGGTTAGTAATGATGGTACCCAACCTGTACCAGCTTCCAATGCTGGCATCCAACCGGCTTTAGCCCCTAACGAGGCCTCCCTTGCTCCTATAATTCTGCCCTCTCCTTTGCCCTCCCTATTACCCAAACCTACTCCAATTCCCAAACCCCGGACAATTGCAAATGTCCCTGTCCCCTCCCTATCTAATTCATCAAAACCAGATATAAAATCTGCCATAAAACAGGTGCAGCCCAAAAAAAAAAACAAAAAAAAAAAAACAATTTTTTCTAGAACTGGACAGAAGGCGACCAACCCCATCACCCCTCTTTTACAGCGCACATTTAACCAACACCAAAATCAACAGAACTTTCGCGGGGGCTATATTGACCTCCCTCCTGATGCCGGGCCCTATGTTGCCATCTTGGCTGGTGTATCTTCGCTTGACCCTGACACCGTGGAAACCCAGTGGTCCTTAAAGAACAAAGTGATCCACTGGCTAAATGTCAACAGGCAGCTCCCTTATACCACCAGGAGCAGGGTCTTAATGGTCAGGCGAGTTCCATGGGTGGGTCGCACTTATAAATCCATATCGGGAGACTGTATTGTGGTGTCATTCGCAGACCCCCACACAGCCCAACTCATCACCACGTGGGATCCACATGCGATTGACCAATCTATCGTCACTAAACCCCTTACCTTTTTTTACCCTCCAAAACAGATAGTAGAGCCTCCTGGGGTCTGGTCCATAGCCCACAATCACAGATAAGGGGCACGGGCAGGGATGGCAACCCGCTAATAACTGGCGGGAAGGTGCACCCACTATGAATAGGTTTGAATGCCTAGATCAGGTGGATTGACTGGGAACTCTTGATCTCTCACTTCGGTCGAGCGCTCTAAATCTTTCAACCAATGCCAGTAACAATGACAATTCTGCATCTATTAACAAAAATCAAACCTTTCCGGATGCAGAACAACCCTGCCCTGCCCAGCGTCCCCTTGCTGTGCGGGCCACACAACATCTAGAGATGGTACATTCCCTAGTTCCGTTAGACGCAACGGGAAATGTGGGCCAACCAGCCCAGAAAAATAGCGACTTAAAACATTCACTCCTATCTTGGAATGTAGCAGGCCTGGGTAATAAGATCACCCACAAACCTTGGTTGGAGATTGTACAGAAGCATGGCGTTCTTTGCCTGCAAGAAACTTGGCTTGTAGAGGAAAGTCACATTATGGGGTATCGAACATTCCATTCACCCGCTGTTCCCTCTCCCCAGGGTCGAAATAAAGGGGGCCTGTGCATATATACATCGAATGTAGGGGATATAAAGGTATATGATTTCCATTCTGATCAATACTTCCAAATTCTTTCATTTAAATGGGGCACCACACAAAAGGTGATACTGGTGAATTTTTATAATAACATGCCAGCTAATGAAATGGAATTGATTTTGAATAAAATGTCACACCATATTCATAAAGTGAGAGATCAAAACACGGGGGACCATACAGTTCTATGGGTGGGAGATTTTAATTGTGCCATCTGCCCATCTTCTGAGTTAGGTTTGTGCGGCCTTGCAGATCACGAGGAGGATGGCCCTTTCCACTTCTCACACACCTATTTGGGGTCTCTCCTCAACAGTATTATATTCTCTTTTGATCTTACTTTCATTAATCAGGCATGTTCCCCCCCAGTTCCCTTTGCCCCAACATACAATGGTAGAGGCTGTGAAACCACAATTGACTTTGCACTAACGTCACCCACTAAACCCAACTTTATAACTTTTTGGGAGATTGGGGACGACCCAATGAGCGATCATTATCCTATTATTTTTGGGGTAATGATCGCAGAGGAGAAAGCAAAGGAATCTAGCGGGCCTCTATATTCACTTGAGGTCACTTTAACAAAGATAAACGGCTATGTGATAAAGTGGGAGAAATTGAATCCCTTAATCTTCTTTCACAACCTCATATCATCTTGCTTTACAGACATATTTGTCTGTCTAGAAGAAGATATTGATCCAAAGGCGATCATGGCAGCCTTTGCTAATATTCAGCTTTACATTAAAGACATGCTAACTAGGAGCCACAAAAAGAATGGGAAACACACACGTGGGTGGTTCGACTCCAGGTGTACAGCTGCCCTAAAGAATTTGAAGAAAGTTTTAAATGCTATTCCCAAAGATAGGGTGCAAATTTCCAAGGCCAGACGAGAGTATAAGAGGGAAATTAACCATCGGAAGGCAATAATGAAAAGGGAGGCCTGGGAAGCTTTGGGGGAAGCTGCCAGGAATAAGGACACTAACCTCTTTTGGAAAGTTATAAGATCGGTATATAACACAAAAGTTAGTGACAATTGCATAGACGTAGCAATTACGGCAGAGCTCTGGGTAGAACACTACGGCAAACTTTATACCAATAGCCAGGGGGACACCCAGAACCAACAAAAGGAAGCCTCATCCTTGAATAATTTAATTCAGGATTACCAGTCAAGTGACCCCCCAGTATCCCCCTATCCAATTGATCTGGTTTTTACCTCTCTAGAAGTGGAAAATGCCATCAGGGAAAGCCCATCAGGGAAAGCTCCTGGCCCCGACCACACCCCTGTGGACGTTTACAAAACAAACCTCGAATTCTGGGCTCCCCTCTTAACTAATGTTTTAAATATGGGAAACAAATGTGGCTTAATTAACACCTGGTCAGATGCAATTGTAGTGCCCATCTTTAAAAAGGGGAATAGGGACGATCCTGCTTGCTACCGTCCTATATCTCTATTGGACGGCCTCATGAAAATTGCAGGAAGGATCGTCCTTAAGAGAATCCAACATTGGGAGACAGAGAAAAAGGTCATCTCCGAACTCCAATACGGGTTCCGAAAGGGAATGGGTACCCAGGAACAATGTTTAAACCTGTCCCTATTGATCTCCAAATACACCGAGGCCAAAAAAGGGGACCTGTTTGTTACCTTTGTTGACCTCAGCTCAGCATTTGATTGTGTGGACCATCTCCAGCTCTGGTCAACATTGGAACATATCGGGGTGGATCCCACCATCATCATATTCATAAAAGAACTATATAGAGATGCCGGGGCTAGAGTGAGGTTCGGGTCCCAGGGTCAATGCACACAGAAATTTGCCATAAATAGAGGGGTTAGGCAAGGCTGCATACTTGTGCCCCTCTTATTTAGTTTTTATATAAATTCTATCGTAGAGCATTTAATAAATCCGCCAAGTGACTACCCAGCTGTCAATGGTAGGCCTGTACCCATTCTTTTATATGCCGATGACGCGGCAATCATGTCTAGGACTAAGGTAGGGCTGCAGAGAGCAGTAACTGAATTCTCATCCTACATGGGGAAACGAAATCTGAAAGTGAACATCTCCAAAACTTTCTCCATGTCATGCACCCAAAAGAACAAAAGGCCACAATGTTCGATATATCTTGACGAGCAAAGAATTGAGTGCACGGACACCTTTTGCTATCTGGGTGTTGTTTTTGAGAGGAAAGGAGGTTGGAAACACGCAGTATCTGCTAGGAAACTTGCCTTTAGTCGTGCCATTGGGGCTCTGCGAACTTTCGCAGCAAAAATCGGGGGCAAACCGACTGCTGAAATGTTACAGATCTATCAAGCCAAGTGTATAGCGACAGTCACTTATGGAGCAGGCCTATGGGGCTTTGAAAATGTGTCCTCGCTACAAACCTGTGAGAACCTTTTTAGCCGTTATTTACTAGGTGTGAGTAAATCTACTTCGACTTTTATTACCCACATTGAGACTGGCCTCAAATACCTTAGCGACACTATAAAGTTATCACCGTGTTTGCTGTGGCACAAAATCTGGACCACTATGGAATGACAATTTAACAGAGAACTCATCATGGACTGTAAGAACTTGGATGGTGCATCCAAAATCAAATGGCTACGATACGTCCAGCTGATGTTCTCTAAAATTGGACACCCCGAATTTTATGATGCTCCAGAGTCCCTAGAAAACTTGTCTAGGCCAGTTCTCAAAAAACTCTTAATCACACAATTGGAAAGCGCCAGATGGAACATTGAGAAACTTAAGAGTTCTACCCTGAGTTATCAAAAAATTACCCTTATTGAAGGTTTACAAATGTATCTCAGGATCGAAACTGCACCTTACCCTCGTATGCTTCTTACAAGGCTGCGTTTAGGTACCTTTTTCCGTATGGTCACCCTCCCAAAACACAATGATTGGACTTCGGCGAATTTAATTTGCCCATGCGATGACCATTCTTCGCAAAGTAACATTCATATTATGTTCTTCTGTAATCTCTACTCTGCCCCGAGGAAATTATTCCTCTTACCTCTTCTTAAATCCTGGGGCATAAGAACATGTAAAACTGCTTATCTGAAGTTACTTTTGTTAGATGAGGTGTATGTTATCTTTGTTGTTTCTCGTTTTTTAATGTCAGCGATGAAATACAGAAACTCTATGGTGTAAGCCTTACATGTTTAAATTCTCTAGAAGTTCTAACATGAGACTTTTCGGTTATATGTTTATCGCTGACTTTTTATATATGGAAAAATGTTTTACAGATTCCTTATAAATTTTTTCAATGTGGAAATCTTTTTAAATTCATGGTATAAACTGTACCTGTATGCTTTTATGATTTCTCAGATAAATCGAATAAAGCCAAATTTGAATTTGAATTTGAATTTGAATTTGAGTTGGAGAAACTGAGCGATGGAGGAAATTCAGCACTTGCTAAAAAATGGGATCTGACAGAGCATAAGACAAAGGGTCGTTATGTTCACTCTATTTTTCTCTCCACATCTCCTCAATCTGCATATCTTACAGCTCATATCTTTCCTCTTCAGCACCCTCATTTCACTCTCTCCTGAATGCACTCCTCACATCTTCTTCACGTCACCACCACCAAATACACAAGTACCCAATCACCTGTAAGGACTAAGTTTTATTTTACTTATGCCTTGTCAATATTTTGACCACTGTTTATCTCCTTCACACACATTTGTACAGAATCACAGCTGCAACTGGAATACGCAACCATTTCTCTGTAGACTCTGCAACAAGATCCGGGCCGGCGTATGGTGAGGTAGGTGCTGAGAAGCGTAATTGTCCGTCACCATCAGCGGATAGTTGCCTTGACGGAAAATAAAACATAGAGGAAGGAAAGAATCTACAAGCAGAGATTATCACTCATCCACATGGAGATACTGGTAGCTGGATTCTCTTCTGACTGCTGCATTACATGAATGGGTTGTGGGACAAGGTTTTCTGCCATTTCTTGTGTTTGGATTTCCACCAAAATACATTGCATCCTTTTACAGAGTTTTGCGATTTTTGTTAAGGATGTGCATGACGCTCTCTCAACAATCTATCAAAAACACAAAAAAACCTCTCCTAGAGCATTTCTAAATCTGTAGGAAATATATCCATTACTTTATATACAACTTCAAAGTCCCACACAACCAAATTTCTTTAGAAAAACATGATTTTATTCTTCGCAGTCCATCAATGAACGTTATTTCATCAAAAATATATACATGAATATAAACAGTAGGTCAATTAAATAAACATCATACAGCCCCCAATCATACTCATACTTCCAGGCATCCTCTCAAACAACCACAACGCCGTACACAAACACAAGAGAACAAAGCAATAATGACAAACCAAACTACAAATAAAGACACAAAAAAAGAATTATACAAGCAAAAAGAGCACCGACGCGCGTTTCGGAAAGGACAATATTCCACAGTTCCTTCGTCAGGGCGCAAAGATCACCATGTCATATATACGATTTCTTCAGGGCGTGGAATTCTTCAATTTTCGAATATTCAATCTACATACAACCAGCCAGATTCACTCTGGGTTCTACAGAATCAGAAAAAGGGGCTGGTGGTGATTCCACCATGTCTCCTGTCCAAGTCACAGTGCATACTCCTAGCCCGGTTCCCTTAGCAATGCCCGAGAGATTCACAGGGGATAGTACCAAATATGATGTGTTTATGAACCAATGCCAGCTCCAGTTCTTATGCAAAGTTGCAGCGTTCCCAGATGACTCTGCTAAAGTGGCCTTCATCATTGCCTATCTTGCTGGGAATGCAGCTGAATGGGCTGTACCAATGGTACAGAATAATGATCCTCTATTATACGATCTCTCCCTGTTTCAAGAGAAGATGAGAAGCCTCTTCGCTAAGCATACTTATATGCAAGCCAGCAATACAGCTCTACTAAATCTTAAACAGGGATCCAAAGACCTCCTTACTTACATCACTAATTTTAATCGTCTGGTTTCTGAAACACATTGGCCAGAGGATAAGAGGACCTCCTTGTTTTACCGTGGGTTATGTGATGAGTTAAAAGACTTACTCTCACAAATAGTTAACCCACCGGAAGACTGTGCCTCATTTATTGATCTAGTCGTCAAGTTGGATCATCGACTGCATGAGAGGAAAGGGGAAAAGAATCGAAGTAGTGTACCCAGATTTGTATTGACCAGACCAGAGAAACCCCTACTAAAAGACACCCCACAACCCATGCAAATAGGGGGAATAAGAGGTCCTTTATCCACAGAAGAAAAGGATAAGAGAAGAAAGCTGAACCTATGCTTGTATTGTGGCAAAGGGGGCCATTATGCAAAAGATTGCCCAGTTCGCCCCAAAACACCAAGACTATCAGCCAGCAGCCTTTCTAGTTCGGAAAACTAGAACGCTTGAGGAACAGAGAGATCAAATCCTCAAGCTACAAACCCCAGCAGATCTCTACCAACAAACTGTTAACACACCAAGTGGTAAAACACTTTACGTTACCCGTCACCCTCACTTACATGAATCAAAAACAGTACAACATGTCTATTCTTTTAGATTCCGGAGCTACTGGAAACTTTTTTGACCTAAAACTCACTAAACAACTGGGTCTGTCTTTTGTTGCTAAACAACAACCTGAATCCATATGGGCTGTAGACGGGTCCGAGTTGTCTTCTGGGTTGATAAGTTATCAAACCTCGCCTATGGTCATAGTTTTTAACAATGGACATTCTGAGAGTATTGTTTTTGATTTAATAGATGCTCCAAATTTCGGTGCTATTTTGGGAGTTCCATGGTTACAGGTACACAACCCGTTAATAGACTGGGTAAAAAGAACTGTCACCTTGATATCCCCATACTGTAAAGCTCACAGTTACCACGAAGCCATAGAACAAGAGCTCCCGTTATATTGTGCTGTTCAAACAGGGGCTGACCTGAGACTACCTGACCATTATCTGGATTATAAAGGCGTATTTAGTGAACAAGAAGCTACTAAGTTGCCTCCGCACAGGAGCTATGATTGTCGCATCGACTTAATACCCGGTGCAGACTTGCCCTGTAGTCGCATTTACACCCTGACTCCCTCAGAAACAGATTATCTGAAGGATTATTTAAATGACATGCTTGAAAAGGGATTTGAACAAAATGGGGCTGGCTCTAATCAGCAAGGCTGAGCCTATATCACAAATAACAGAAGAAGGTTGCCAGTACTGATAAACATAACTTAGGACTGTGATTAATCCTCCACAAACAGAAGATCAAATTCCAGAAAGGGATTGCTTATTAATCGCAATTTTATTTATGGAAAATCAACAATATTTTATAAAATTCATTTTTACATTTAAGGAGAAAACAATAGGAAAAATCAAGATGAGAACGGACACAAAAGAATACAGTCACTTAAAACGATCCACCATTCAAAACTACAATCATATCACATTCACCACACATTCGACACATGCAAACTTGGCTCAAACATACCATATGTTCATTATCTACAAGGGAAAAGAATAAAACTGGAACTGCCTTAGTTAAACAAAACGTTCAGAGTAATTGGTTGAAAAATAGTACAAAACCAAGAGATTATACAATTTCAAACAATGATTGCAAATAAATGTAAATCGGTAATGCACAACAGATGGCAAAAAGTCTGTAGATGGACGTGACTCTTAAACACAGGGGCAGACCAGTAAGAAGATAGGCCTACGTGTTTCGAATCCCCTTTAATTCTTCGGAGATTCTCATCAGGGCCTCAGGCAACTGAGTAAAGAAAGAAAAAACATATATTTTTCTTAAAGACGAATAGTGACATGTGAGAGAGACATAAGTGCAAAAAAAGATGGTTCACGTTTCTAATTAACACTAGCTAGAGCATATACTACAGGGAGAATAGCCCTTATCAGAGTCTCTACACTTAGTGAATCCCCAGCACGAAGAAACCTGGTCCAGGGAAGTCAAAGATGGAATAGCGGGAAGCGGTTGGTCTCAGAATGGCACTCTGAACCCTGTACTTCAATCAAGATGGTTGGCTACATCAAAAGTTATCCAGTAAGGGAGGGAACTTACCACCGAGGTTGCTCCAACGGAAGCTTGTGGTGGTCGGGAACGGGGGAATGTTGGAAGGAAACAAATCTGTAAATAAATATCAGCGTCTAATGAGTCAGTAGGCAGCTGAGATTGAAAAATGAAGCTTTAAGCCCTGTGGGGGTATCTTACCGTTCTTAAATGATCAACGTGCCCGAACGGCAAGAAGAAGGGTCCACAGATGGAATCTGGGGTGGATTGGGCCACAGCCGGAAGGACCACGGGGGCCGGAGACTTTACATGTCGGCGTGTCTTTTTTATATAAAAATGCAGGCTCAGGGTCCTGTTTGAACCAAGAAAAGGCATTTAGTGGGGGGCACGACGGGGAAAGAACTTAATAACAACTGAAGGAATTGGCATCACCTGTATGAAGCGGTTCGATATTAACACTTCAGCCCGTTTCAATCAGGCAGCTCCGAGAGTGGTGGCGTCAGCACAAGCAGGCACGAATCGCGTGTGCTGTGTAAACAGAAATACGAAGCGAAAAGGTTAAATGAAGGAAGGCTTGAAGGAACGGTCATACAAAAAGCTCTATCCAACTTGGCCAAAAGACAGAGGGACACGACGAGGATCAAAACTTGCTCTTACCGGGTATAAGAATTCTTCTTCGGAGCAATCTAACCGGTCGGCGTCGCGATGAGCACTGGTCACTCGCGCATGCGCGTTACCCTGCCACGGGGGACTTCACGTTTTATAGTTGAATACGCGCTGCGTCATCAGTAGGTGGGCGATTAAGTGGACATCTACGGGCTTCAACAACAACGCTCAACGGGGCATGCAAATAATGAAAAGTCGAATGCATGCATGCATTCAGAACTAAAAAGATAAGATGATATATGTATAATTTATAATAACGTGGATCTCTGGTGATGGAGATTGAATGAGGCTATATACAAGGTAGCCAAGAGGTTACAGACAGGAGTTCATAGCTTGAAGATTTCTGAGAGTTCATTTAAACCTGACACTGCCGTGTCAAATTTAACAATTAACATTGCTTCCCTTTTGGATAATAGGAGGCTCATATCGCCTCCTCGGGAGTTCTTTTCTATCCTGGAGATGACCGTCCATTTAAAATCATTGAGTCCATGTTGCATTCTGTTCCAATGATTTACTAGCGGAGCATTTTCGACATTTCTCTTCAGCCTCGATTTGTGTTGAGATATGCGTTGTCGCACTTCTTGCTCCGTTTTTCCAATGTATAGGCAATCGCATGGGCATTTGATGCCATAGACTACAAATTTTGATTTGCAGTTACTAAATACCTCATGCTTCCAGGATATGCCCTTATGTTGAAAAACGGAGCCCTGTATGGTGGTTTCACAGCAGAGGCAAGTCCCGCATTTATGATGACCTAGCATGGGTGCCAGACCCATCATTTGGCGGAGAGATGGTTGATTTTGGGTTGGCATGGAGGCTCTTACCACATGGTTTGCGACACTATTCTCACGTTTAAATGCGAACAGCGGTGGATCTTTCAAGCTTTCGTCTAGATTTTGCACCAGGTGCCAGTTTTGACCAATGACGCGTTTCAGCTGGTTAGCATTCGGGCAGAAGGTGGTCACACAGACCTGGCGCTTCTGTTCTGATTTCTTTTTACGTTCCAGTAGTGTTTCGCGCGGGGTCCACCTAGATCGTTTCATGCAATCCTTCACCAATTTTTTGGGGTACCCCCTGTCACAGAGTTTGGAGACGAGTTTATTTGCATGGTTCGAGAAGTCATCATCATATGTGCAGTTTCTGCGCACGCGCAAAAACTGCCCATAGGGCAGGTTTTCCTTCAGGCTTCTCGGATGATTGCTTTGGAACAGTAACGCCTTATTGCGATCTGTGGATTTAATGAACAAGGTCGTAGCCAACTTGCCAGCCCTTGGGAACACTTCCACGTCTAAAAAAGGGATTTTAGTTTCAGAGGGGGAAAGGCTGAATTGGATGTCAGGTGTTCTGTTATTGAGCCATTGGTGGAACTGGATCAGGTTGTCGATTCCTCCAGTCCATACCATAAAAACGTCGTCGATAAAACGATACCATTTACAGATGTAAGCTCCATACGGGTTGTTGTTATGTATGTACGTGTCCTCGTACATCGACATAAACAACACTGCCAACTCTGGGGAAAAAGGACACCCCATCGCCACCCCCTTTATTTGGTAGAAAAATTCTTTGTTGAAACAAAAATAGTTTTTCTTCAAGGCGAATGAGGCCAAGTCTACCAAGAATTTCGTCGGGACTTGCATAGGTCTGGGACGTGAATCTAAAAAGAAGGAGAGGACTGCCACTGCCTCATCCTGGGGGATTTGCGTATATAGTGATGTCACGTCAAGAGTGACAAGCAAATCTATCCCTTCACGGAAGGTTACAGTTTCCAGCTTGTTTATGAAATCAGTTGTATCCTGCAGGTATGATTCAACTTGAATCATAAATTGTTTGAGGAAACAGTCCACGTACTTCGCAATAGGTTCCAGAAGAGAACCGCATCCTGCCACGATGGGTCTCCCTGGGGGTTTACTCTGATTCTTATGTACTTTTGGTAGTACATAAAATAAGGGTACCTTAGGGTGTTTAATTTGTAGGTACTCACATTCTTTTTTGCCAACAAAGCCTTGATCGAAGCCTTCCTGAATAATCTTAAAGAGTTGGTTTTTTAACTCAGTGGTAGGATCTTTATCAATTTTGCGGTAGCAAACGGGGTCGTCAAGCTGCCTTTTTATCTCGTTGGTATATTCTACAGTATCCCATAATACTATGGAGCCGCCTTTATCGGCTTGTTTTATTACAATCGTTGGATCGCTTTTTAGGGCTGCTAAGGCTGACATTTCTTCTCTCGTGGTGTTGTATTTAACAAACTTTTTTTCTTTTTCCATATTCGAGATGGCAGAGAGTACACTCTTTTCAAAGATTATTAGTTCTTTGGGAACAGTGTTGCCAGAGGGGCAGAATGTAGATTTATTACGTAAGCCTGTAACCTCAGTAGCGCGTGGTATAGGATTTTCCAGAAAAAACATTGTGAGTCTTAGTTTTCTACAGAATTCTATGAATTCTGTTTTCATACGCACAAAGTCCGTTCTTTTCGATGGGACAAAAGATAGTCCCTTGGACAGAATACCCTCCTCAGCTTTAGTTAATGTTTTCTGAGAGAGGTTGAAGATGGGGGATATTTTCAGTTCTTGTAGTGCTGTCGCCGGGTCTTCATTTCCCATGGTGTCGTGTATCTCACTCGGGCTCTGGGTCTCGTTTGGCCTCTGCCTAAAAAAGAATTCTGTCCCTGACCTCGATTTTGTTGATTGGGGTTCCAGTTTCTATTTTTATTTGGCTGATTGGTATTACCACTGGTGTCACTATCGTTACCTGAGGACGAAGAGGTCTCACCAAAAGAAATAAACTGTTTTATGGATCTACCCTGGTTGTCTGATAGGTATCTTCTAGATTCCTGTTTGGTGTAAAAGTCAGGCTGCAGATAGGGATATATATTATCCAGTGAGAAATTCTTCTTGTCCTTCTCGAATTGGTAGGTTTTTTGTGAAACGGTGTAATCCTTAAACTCTTGGATTTCCTTTTCTACTTTATCCAAGAGTAATTTAGCATCCGATATTGTAGGATTAGTGCTAATTTCTGCTTCTAGCTTAGCTATTGCTTCCAATTCAAGTTTGGAGAGTCTAGCAGCTGTTTCAATAGTAAGGACCATAAGGTCCCTACTACATTTTGTTTCAATAAAGGAAAAGCCTTTTTTGAAAATAGGATCCTCCGTAAAGATTACGGGGATATTTTTTATTTGGAGGCCACTCGGAATAGTCCATTCTCTCAGATGTTGTAGAAGGAAGTGGCCGTGCAAATCGGTCCTAATCTGCTTTTTTTTGAGGCGCAAAAGTCTTTCAGATTCGTTCTGCGAAGTGGCAGACACACTTAGGGAGACTGAAGAGAAAACTGGGGGGTCACTAAGGAGACTCCTGATGTGATCTTCGCTATATGCAAACGTGTCCTTCTCTGCCATTCCAGGGGAGGAGTGTGCAAAAAATAATTTAGTGAGACAAGAGACAGAGGGAGGAATAACTAAAAAAGTTTACAAGACTAGAAGAAGAATCAAGGAGGATCTAGAAGCCGTCACATAGATCAGCCTTAGATCTTAAAAAGAAGAGATAGTGGTATTCAATACACACAATATCCAAAATGAATGGAGTCACACAAAAAATACCTCGCGGACAGCCGTCCGCTATCTAGAAGTGAGAACAAAATGGGGCTGGCTCTAACCAGCAAGGCTGAGCCTATATCACAAATAACAGAAGAAGGTTGCCAGTACTGATAAACATAACTTAGGACTGTGATTAATCCTCCACAAACAGAAGATCAAATTCCAGAAAGGGATTGCTTATTAATCGCAATTTTATTTATGGAAAATCAACAATATTTTATAAAATTCATTTTTACATTTAAGGAGAAAACAATAGGAAAAATCAAGATGAGAACGGACACAAAAGAATACAGTCACTTAAAACGATCCACCATTCAAAACTACAATCATATCACATTCACCACACATTCAACACATGCAAACTTGGCTCAAACATACCATATGTTCATTATCTACAAGGGAAAAGAATAAAACTGGAACTGCCTTAGTTAAACAAAACGTTCAGAGTAATTGGTTGAAAAATAGTACAAAACCAAGAGATTATACAATTTCAAACAATGATTGCAAATAAATGTAAATCGGTAATGCACAACAGATGGCAAAAAGTCTGTAGATGGACGTGACTCTTAAACACAGGGGCAGACCAGTAAGAAGATAGGCCTACGCGTTTCGAATCCCCTTTAATTCTTCGGAGATTCTCATCAGGGCCTCAGGCAACTGAGTAAAGAAAGAAAAAACATATATTTTTCTTAAAGACAAATAGTGACATGTGAGAGAGACATAAGTGCAAAAAGAGAGGGTTCACGTTTCTAATTAACACTAGCTAGAGCATATACTACAGGGAGAATAGCCCTTATCAGAGTCTCTACACTTAGTGAATCCCCAGCACGAAGAAACCTGGTCCAGGGAACTCAAAGATGGAATACCGGGAAGCGGTTGGTCTCAGAATGGCACTCTGAACCCTGTACTTCAATCAAGATGGTTGGCTACATCAAAAGTTATCCAGTAAGGGAGGGAACTTACCACCGAGGTTGCTCCAACGGAAGCTTGTGGTGGTCGGGAACGGGGGAATGTTGGAAGGAAACAAATCTGTAAATAAATATCAGCGTCTAATGAGTCAGTAGGCAGCTGAGATTGAAAAATGAAGCTTTAAGCCCTGTGGGGGTATCTTACCGTTCTTAAATGATCAACGTGCCCGAACGGCAAGAAGAAGGGTCCACAGATGGAATCTGGGGTGGATTGGGCCACAGCCGGAAGGACCACGGGGGCCGGAGACTTTACATGTCGGCGTGTCTTTTTTATATAAAAATGCAGGCTCAGGGTCCTGTTTGAACCAAGAAAAGGCATTTAGTGGGGGGCACGACGGGGAAAGAACTTAATAACAACTGAAGGAATTGGCATCACCTGTATGAAGCGGTTCGATATTAACACTTCAGCCCGTTTCAATCAGGCAGCTCCGAGAGTGGTGGCGTCAGCACAAGCAGGCACGAATCGCGTGTGCTGTGTAAACAGAAATACGAATGAAAAGGTTAAATGAAGGAAGGCTTGAAGGAACGGTCATACAAAAAGCTCTATCCAACTTGGCCAAAAGACAGAGGGACACGACGAGGATCAAAACTTGCTCTTACCGGGTATAAGAATTCTTCTTCGGAGCAATCTAACCGGTCGGCGTCGCGATGAGCACTGGTCACTCGCGCATGCGCGTTACCCTGCCACGGGGGACTTCACGTTTTATAGTTGAATAAGCGCTGCGTCATCAGTAGGTGGGCGATTAAGTGGACATCTACGGGCTTCAACAACAACCCTCAACGGGGCATGCAAATAATGAAAAGTCGAATGCATGCATGCATTCAGAACTAAAAAGATAAGATGATATATGTATAATTTATAATAATGTTAAATACAACACCACGAGAGAAGAAATGTCAGCCTTAGCAGCCCTAAAAAGCGATCCAACGATTGTAATAAAACAAGCCGATAAAGGCGGCTCCATAGTATTATGGGATACTGTAGAATATACCAACGAGATAAAAAGGCAGCTTGACGACCCCGTTTGCTACCGCAAAATTGATAAAGATCCTACCACTGAGTTAAAAAACCAACTCTTTAAGATTATTCAGGAAGGCTTCGATCAAGGCTTTGTTGGCAAAAAAGAATGTGAGTACCTACAAATTAAACACCCTAAGGTACCCTTATTTTATGTACTACCAAAAGTACATAAGAATCAGAGTAAACCCCCAGGGAGACCCATCGTGGCAGGATGCGGTTCTCTTCTGGAACCTATTGCGAAGTACGTGGACTGTTTCCTCAAACAATTTATGATTCAAGTTGTATCATACCTGCAGGATACAACTGATTTCATAAACAAGCTGGAAACTGTAACCTTCCGTGAAGGGATAGATTTGCTTGTCACTCTTGACGTGACATCACTATATACGCAAATCCCCCAGGATGAGGCAGTGGCAGTCCTCTCCTTCTTTTTAGATTCACGTCCCAGACCTATGCAAGTCCCGACGAAATTCTTGGTAGACTTGGCCTCATTCGCCTTGAAGAAAAACTATTTTTGTTTCAGCAAAGAATTTTTCTACCAAATAAAGGGGGTGGCGATGGGGTGTCCTTTTGCCCCAGAGTTGGCAGTGTTGTTTATGTCGATGTACGAGGACACGTACATACATAACAACAACCCGTATGGAGCTTACATCTGTAAATGGTATCGTTTTATCGACGACGTTTTTATGGTATGGACTGGAGGAATCGACAACCTGATCCAGTTCCACCAATGGCTCAATAACAGAACACCTGACATCCAATTCAGCCTTTCCCACTCTGAAACTAAAATCCCTTTTTTAGATGTGGAAGTGTTCCCAAGGGCTGGCAAGTTGGCTACGACCTTGTTCATTAAATCCACAGATCGCAATAAGGCGTTACTGTTCCAAAGCAATCATCCGAGAAGCCTGAAGGAAAACCTGCCCTATGGGCAGTTTTTGCGCGTGCGCAGAAACTGCACATATGATGATGACTTCTCGAACCATGCAAATAAACTCGTCTCCAAACTCTGTGACAGGGGGTACCCCAAAAAATTGGTGAAGGATTGCATGAAACGAGCTAGGTGGACCCCGCGCGAAACACTACTGGAACGTAAAAAGAAATCAGAACAGAAGCACCAGGTCTGTGTGACCACCTTCTGCCCGAATGCTAACCAGCTGAAACGCGTCATTGGTCAAAACTGGCACCTGGTGCAAAATCTAGACGAAAGCTTGAAAGATCCACCGCTGTTCGCATTTAAACGTGAGAATAGTGTCGCAAACCATGTGGTAAGAGCCTCCATGCCAACCCAAAATCAACCATCTCTCCGCCAAATGATGGGTCTGGCACCCGTGCTAGGTCATCATAAATGCGGGACTTGCCTCTGCTGTGAAACCACGATACAGGGCTCCGTTTTTCAACATAAGGGCATATCCTGGAAGCATGAGGTATTTAGTAACTGCAAATCAAAATTTGTAGTCTATGGCATCAAATGCCCATGCGATTGCCTATACATTGGAAAAACGGAGCAAGAAGTGCGACAACGCATATCTCAACACAAATCGAGGCTGAAGAGAAATGTCGAAAATGCTCCGCTAGTAAATCATTGGAACAGAATGCAACATGGACTTAATGATTTTAAATGGACGGTCATCTCCAGGATAGAAAAGAACTCCCGAGGAGGCGATATGAGCCTCCTATTATCCAAAAGGGAAGCAATGTTAATTGTTAAATTTGACACGGCAGTGTCAGGTTTAAATGAACTCTCAGAAATCTTCAAGCTATGAACTCCTGTCTATAACCTCTTGGCTACCTTGTATATAGCCTCATTCAATCTCCATCACCAGAGATCCCCGTTATTATAAATTATACATATATCATCTTATCTTTTTAGTTCTGAATGCATGCATGCATTCGACTTTTCATTATTTGCATGCCCCGTTGAGCGTTGTTGTTGAAGCCCGTAGATGTCCACTTAATCGCCCACCTACTGATGACGCAGCGCTTATTCAACTATAAAACGTGAAGTCCCCCGTGGCAGGGTAACGCGCATGCGCGAGTGACCAGTGCTCATCGCGACGCCGACCGGTTAGATTGCTCCGAAGAAGAATCCTTATACCCGGTAAGAGCAAGTTTTGATCCTCGTCGTGTCCCTCTGTCTTTTGGCCAAGTTCGATAGAGCTTTTTGTATGACCGTTCCTTCAAGCCTTCCTTCATTTAACCTTTTCATTCGTATTTCTGTTTACACAGCACACGCGATTCGTGCCTGCTTGTGCTGACGCCACCACTCTCGGAGCTGCCTGATTGAAACGGGCTGAAGTGTTAATATCGAACCGCTTCATACAGGTGATGCCAATTCCTTCAGTTGTTATTAAGTTCTTTCCCCGTCGTGCCCCCCACTAAATGCCTTTTCTTGGTTCAAACAGGACCCTGAGCCTGCATTTTTATATAAAAAAGACACGCCGACATGTAAAGTCTCCGGCCCCCGTGGTCCTTCCGGCTGTGGCCCAATCCACCCCAGATTCCATCTGTGGACCCTTCTTCTTGCCGTTCGGGCACGTTGATCATTTAAGAACGGTAAGATACCCCCACAGGGCTTAAAGCTTCATTTTTCAATCTCAGCTGCCTACTGACTCATTAGACGCTGATATTTATTTACAGATTTGTTTCCTTCCAACATTCCCCCGTTCCCGACCACCACAAGCTTCCGTTGGAGCAACCTCGGTGGTAAGTTCCCTCCCTTACTGGATAACTTTTGATGTAGCCAACCATCTTGATTGAAGTACAGGGTTCAGAGTGCCATTCTGAGACCAACCGCTTCCCGCTATTCCATCTTTGAGTTCCCTGGACCAGGTTTCTTCGTGCTGGGGATTCACTAAGTGTAGAGACTCTGATAAGGGCTATTCTCTCTGTAGTATATGCTCTAGCTAGTGTTAATTAGAAACGTGAACCCTCTTTTTTTGCACTTATGTCTCTCTCACATGTCACTATTTGTCTTTAAGAAAAATATATGTTTTTTCTTTCTTTACTCAGTTGCCTGAGGCCCTGATGAGAATCTCCGAAGAATTAAAGGGGATTCGAAACGCGTAGGCCTATCTTCTTACTGGTCTGCCCCTGTGTTTAAGAGTCACGTCCATCTACAGACTTTTTGCCATCTGTTGTGCATTACCGATTTACATTTATTTGCAATCATTGTTTGAAATTGTATAATCTCTTGGTTTTGTACTATTTTTCAACCAATTACTCTGAACGTTTTGTTTAACTAAGGCAGTTCCAGTTTTATTCTTTTCCCTTGTAGATAATGAACATATGGTATGTTTGAGCCAAGTTTGCATGTGTCTAATGTGTGGTGAATGTGATATGATTGTAGTTTTGAATGGTGGATCGTTTTAAGTGACTGTATTCTTTTGTGTCCGTTCTCATCTTGATTTTTCCTATTGTTTTCTCCTTAAATGTAAAAATGAATTTTATAAAATATTGTTGATTTTCCATAAATAAAATTGCGATTAATAAGCAATCCCTTTCTGGAATTTGATCTTCTGTTTGTGGAGGATTAATCACAGTCCTAAGTTATGTTTATCAGTACTGGCAACCTTCTTCTGTTATTTGTGATATAGGCTCAGCCTTGCTGATTAGAGCCAGCCCCATTTTGTTCTCACTTCTAGATAGCGGACGGCTGTCCGCGAGGTATTTTTTTGTGACTCCATTCATTTTGGATATTGTGTGTATTGAATACCACTATCTCTTCTTTTTAAGATCTAAGGCTGATCTATGTGACGGCTTCTAGATCCTCCTTGATTCTTCTTCTAGTCTTGTAAACTTTTTTAGTTATTCCTCCCTCTGTCTCTTGTCTCACTAAATTATTTTTTGCACACTCCTCCCCTGGAATGGCAGAGAAGGACACGTTTGCATATAGCGAAGATCACATCAGGAGTCTCCTTAGTGACCCCCCAGTTTTCTCTTCAGTCTCCCTAAGTGTGTCTGCCACTTCGCAGAACGAATCTGAAAGACTTTTGCGCCTCAAAAAAAAGCAGATTAGGACCGATTTGCACGGCCACTTCCTTTCTACAACATTCTGAGAGAATGGACTATTCCGAGTGGCCTCCAAATAAAAAATATCCCCGTAATCTTTAAGGAGGATCCTATTTTCAAAAAAGGCTTTTCCTTTATTGAAACAAAATGTAGTAGGGACCTTATGGTCCTTACTATTGAAACAGCTGCTAGACTCTCCAAACTTGAATTGGAAGAAATAGCTAAGCTAGAAGCAGAAATTAGCACTAATCCTACAATATCGGATGCTAAATTACTCTTGGATAAAGTAGAAAAGGAAATCCAAGAGTTTAAGGATTACACCGTTTCACAAAAAACCTACCAATTCGAGAAGGACAAGAAGAATTTCTCACTGGATAATATATATCCCTATCTGCAGCCTGACTTTTACACCAAACAGGAATCTAGAAGATACCTATCAGACAACCAGGGTAGATCCATAAAACAGTTTATTTCTTTTGGTGAGACCTCTTCGTCCTCAGGTAACGATAGTGACACCAGTGGTAATACCAATCAGCCAAATAAAAATAGAAACTGGAACCCCAATCAACAAAATCGAGGTCAGGGCCAGAATTCTTTTTTAGGCAGAGGCCAAACGAGACCCAGAGCCCGAGTGAGATACCCGACACCATGGGAAATGAAGACCCGGCGACAGCACTACAAGAACTGAAAATATCCCCCATCTTCAACCTCTCTCAGAAAACATTAACTAAAGCTGAGGAGGGTATTCTGTCCAAGGGACTATCTTTTGTCCCATCGAAAAGAACGGACTTTGTGCGTATGAAAACAGAATTCATAGAATTCTGTAGAAAACTAAGACTCACAATGTTTTTTCAGGAAAATCCTATACCACGCGCTAATGAGGTTACAGGCTTACGTAATAAATCTACATTCTGCCCCTCTGGCAACACTGTTCCCAAAGAACTAATAATCTTTGAAAAGAGTGTACTCTCTGCCATCTCGAATATGGAAAAAGAAAAAAAGTTTGTTAAATACAACACCACGAGAGAAGAAATGTCAGCCTTAGCAGCCCTAAAAAGCGATCCAACGATTGTAATAAAACAAGCCGATAAAGGCGGCTCCATAGTATTATGGGATACTGTAGAATATACCAACGAGATAAAAAGGCAGCTTGACGACCCCGTTTGCTACCGCAAAATTGATAAAGATCCTACCACTGAGTTAAAAAACCAACTCTTTAAGATTATTCAGGAAGGCTTCGATCAAGGCTTTGTTGGCAAAAAAGAATGTGAGTACCTACAAATTAAACACCCTAAGGTACCCTTATTTTATGTACTACCAAAAGTACATAAGAATCAGAGTAAACCCCCAGGGAGACCCATCGTGGCAGGATGCGGTTCTCTTCTGGAACCTATTGCGAAGTACGTGGACTGTTTCCTCAAACAATTTATGATTTAAGTTGTATCATACCTGCAGGATACAACTGATTTCATAAACAAGCTGGAAACTGTAACCTTCCGTGAAGGAATAGATTTGCTTGTCACTCTTGACGTGACATCACTATATACGCAAATCCCCCAGGATGAGGCAGTGGCAGTCCTCTCCTTCTTTTTAGATTCACGTCCCAGACCTATGCAAGTCCCGACGAAATTCTTGGTAGACTTGGCCTCATTCGCCTTGAAGAAAAACTATTTTTGTTTCAACAAATAATTTTTCTACCAAATAAAGGGGGTGGCGATGGGGTGTCCTTTTGCCCCAGAGTTGGCAGTGTTGTTTATGTCGATGTACGAGGACACGTACATACATAACAACAACCCGTATGGAGCTTACATCTGTAAATGGTATCGTTTTATCGACGATGTTTTTATGGTATGGACTGGAGGAATCGACAACCTGATCCAGTTCCACCAATGGCTCAATAACAGAACACCTGACATCCAATTCAGCCTTTCCCACTCTGAAACTAAAATCCCTTTTTTAGATGTGGAAGTGTTCCCAAGGGCTGGCAAGTTGGCTACGACCTTGTTCATTAAATCCACAGATCGCAATAAGGCGTTACTGTTCCAAAGCAATCATCCGAGAAGCCTGAAGGAAAACCTGCCCTATGGGCAGTTTTTGCGCGTGCGCAGAAACTGCACATATGATGATGACTTCTCGAACCATGCAAATAAACTCGTCTCCAAACTCTGTGACAGGGGGTACCCCAAAAAATTGGTGAAGGATTGCATGAAACGAGCTAGGTGGACCCCGCGCGAAACACTACTGGAACGTAAAAAGAAATCAGAACAGAAGCACCAGGTCTGTGTGACCACCTTCTGCCCGAATGCTAACCAGCTGAAACGCATCATTGGTCAAAACTGGCACCTGGTGCAAAATCTAGACGAAAGCTTGAAAGATCCACCGCTGTTCGCATTTAAACGTGAGAATAGTGTCGCAAACCATGTGGTAAGAGCCTCCATGCCAACCCAAAATCGACCATCTCTCCGCCAAATGATGGGTCTGGCACCCGTGCTAGGTCATCATAAATGCGGGACTTGCCTCTGCTGTGAAACCACCATACAGGGCTCCGTTTTTCAACACAAGGGCATATCCTGGAAGCATGAGGTATTTAGTAACTGCAAATCAAAATTTGTAGTCTATGGCATCAAATGCCCATGCGATTGCCTATACATTGGAAAAACGGAGCAAGAAGTGCGACAACGCATATCTCAACACAAATCGAGGCTGAAGAGAAATGTCGAAAATGCTCCGCTAGTAAATCATTGGAACAGAATGCAACATGGACTCAATGATTTTAAATGGACGGTCATCTCCAGGATAGAAAAGAACTCCCGAGGAGGCGATATGAGCCTCCTATTATCCAAAAGGGAAGCAATGTTAATTGTTAAATTTGACACGGCAGTGTCAGGTTTAAATGAACTCTCAGAAATCTTCAAGCTATGAACTCCTGTCTGTAACCTCTTGGCTACCTTGTATATAGCCTCATTCAATCTCCATCACCAGAGATCCCAGTTATTATAAATTATACATATATCATCTTATCTTTTTAGTTCTGAATGCATGCATGCATTCGACTTTTCATTATTTGCATGCCCCGTTGAGCGTTGTTGTTGAAGCCCGTAGATGTCCACTTAATCGCCCACCTACTGATGACGCAGCGCGTATTCAACTATAAAACGTGAAGTCCCCCGTGGCAGGGTAACGCGCATGCGCGAGTGACCAGTGCTCATCGCGACGCCGACCGGTTAGATTGCTCCGAAGAAAAATTCTTATACCGGGTAAGAGCAAGTTTTGATCCTCGTCGTGTCCCTCTGTCTTTTGGCCAAGTTGGATAGAGCTTTTTGTATGACCGTTCCTTCAAGCCTTCCTTCATTTAACCTTTTCGCTTCGTATTTCTGTTTACACAGCACACGCGATTCGTGCCTGCTTGTGCTGACGCCACCACTCTCGGAGCTGCCTGATTGAAACGGGCTGAAGTGTTAATATCGAACCGCTTCATACAGGTGATGCCAATTCCTTCAGTTGTTATTAAGTTCTTTCCCCGTCGTGCCCCCCACTAAATGCCTTTTCTTGGTTCAAACAGGACCCTGAGCCTGCATTTTTATATAAAAAAGACACGCCGACATGTAAAGTCTCCGGCCCCCGTGGTCCTTCCGGCTGTGGCCCAATCCACCCCAGATTCCATCTGTGGACCCTTCTTCTTGCCGTTCGGGCACGTTGATCATTTAAGAACGGTAAGATACCCCCACAGGGCTTAAAGCTTCATTTTTCAATCTCAGCTGCCTACTGACTCATTAGACGCTGATATTTATTTACAGATTTGTTTCCTTCCAACATTCCCCCGTTCCCGACCACCACAAGCTTCCGTTGGAGCAACCTCGGTGGTAAGTTCCCTCCCTTACTGGATAACTTTTGATGTAGCCAACCATCTTGATTGAAGTACAGGGTTCAGAGTGCCATTCTGAGACCAACCGCTTCCCGCTATTCCATCTTTGAGTTCCCTGGACCAGGTTTCTTCGTGCTGGGTATTCACTAAGTGTAGAGACTCTGATAAGGGGTATTCTCCCTGTAGTATATGCTCTAGCTAGTGTTATTTAGAAACGTGAACCCTCTTTTTTTGCACTTATGTCTCTCTCACATGTCACTATTTGTCTTTAAGAAAAATGTATGTTTTTTCTTTCTTTACTCAGTTGCCTGAGGACCTGATGAGAATCTCCGAAGAATTAAAGGGGATTCGAAACGCGTAGGCCTATCTTCTTACTGGTCTGCCCTTGTGTTTAAGAGTCACGTCCATCTACAGACTTTTTGCCATCTGTTGTGCATTACCGATTTACATTTATTTGCAATCATTGTTTGAAATTGTATAATCTCTTGGTTTTGTACTATTTTTCAACCAATTACTCTGAACGTTTTGTTTAACTAAGGCAGTTCCAGTTTTATTCTTTTCCCTTGTAGATAATGAACATATGGTATGTTTGAGCCAAGTTTGCATGTGTCGAATGTGTGGTGAATGTGATATGATTGTAGTTTTGAATGGTGGATCGTTTTAAGTGACTGTATTCTTTTGTGTCCGTTCTCATCTTGATTTTTCCTATTGTTTTCTCCTTAAATGTAAAAATGAATTTTATAAAATATTGTTGATTTTCCATAAATAAAATTGCGATTAATAAGCAATCCCTTTCTGGAATTTGATCTTCTGTTTGTGGAGGATTAATCACAGTCCTAAGTTATGTTTATCAGTACTGGCAACCTTCTTCTGTTATTTGTAAAAAGGGGTTTATCAGGCCCTCTACGTCACCTGTGTCCTCCCCTCTGTTTTTCATTGATAAAAAGGAAGGTGGGCTCAGGGCATGCTTGGATTACAGAGCATTGAATAAGATCACTATAAAAAACAAATACCCACTTCCTCTAATTCCTGTCCTCCTTGATCAAATAAAAGGAGCAAAAATCTTCACCAAAAACGATCTCAGGGGTGCTTACCATTTGATACGCGTCAAGCAGGGTGACGAATGGAAAACCGCCTTTTGCACCAAATTCGGTCTTTATGAATATTGCGTCATGCCGTTTGGTTTGTGTAACGCGCCTGCGGCGTTTCAATATTTTATCAACGACATCTTAAGGGAATATATCAATATTTTCGTCATAGTCTATATTGACGACATCCTTATATTCTCACAGAATGAAACTGATCATGTGGAGCATGTTCGGAAAATCTTGAACAAATTGCAAGAAAACCTCTTGTTCGTCAAATTGGATAAAAGTGTGTTTCACACTGCAGAAGTGGACTTTCTGGGCTTCATAATCAAGCCTGACGGCATTCAGATGGACCCCAAGAAGGTGGAAGCTTTGGTTAAGTGGACGAGTCCTACCTCCATCAAAGAAATACAGTCTTTTTTAGGCTTCGCCAACTTTTATCGGCGATTTATTGACCGCTTTTCTGATTCTGTTTCCCCGATTACAAAACTTTTGAGAAAAGGGGTGCCTTTTGTATGGTCGGCCGAAGCAGAACAAGCCTTCTGTGACTTAAAAGACAAGTTCCCTACTGCTCCCATCCTTCATCACGCAGATAACACACAACCATTTTTTGTGGAGGCGGATGCTTCTCAATATGCTGTAGGGGGAATCCTTTCCCAGAGAGACACCGAGACAGGACAAATGCATCCTATAGCATATTTCTCAAAAACCTTATTACCTGCTGAGAGAAATTATACTATAAGAGAAAGAGAACTGTTGGCCATTAAACTATCCTTTCAGGAGTGGAGACATCATTTGTTAGGATCCCCCCATGTAGTCACCATTTATTCAGACCACAAAAACCTTCAGTTCTTTAAATCCGCAAGAGCTCTCACGCCAAGGCAAATGAGGTGGCTGTTATTCTTTAGTGAATACGATTTTCTGATCACCTATCGACCTGGGTCACAGCAGGGAAAGGCAGATGCCTTGTCACGTTTAGGACATGAAAAAAGCACAGACAAGGAACAACCCCTTCCTATTATTCCTGCGAACAAGATACTTGGGGTGGGAGAAAAAGACTACAAACTCCTTGATGATATCAAGGAACATCTCCTAGCCATGCCATCTGAAGACTGGTTGCAAAATCCCCTGCATACCATCAGAGAAGGGTTGTATTACCATGAAGACAAACTGTATGTCCCTACTTCCGCTCTTCAACAAAAGATCATAGAGTGGTGTCATAGCTGCACCTTGGCTGGACATCCTGGCAGTCGTAAAACAAATGAGCTGTGCCACAGATGGTTTTGGTGGGAATCCATGTCCAAAGATGTGTTAGCCTATGTGCAATCCTGCGCCACCTGTGCACGTCAAAAGGCTTCGCATTGCGCATCTACAGGGCTCCTAAGACACCTAGCCATTCCTCCATCACCCTGGCACACCATAAGCATGGATTTTATGACTGATTTGCCCTCCTGTCAAGGTTACACCACTATTTATGTAGTAGTGGATTTGTTGTCAAAAATGGGACATTTCATTCCTCTGAAAAAACTACCTTCCTCTAAAGAACTAGTGTCTGTCTTATTGGACAATATAGTAAAACTGCATGGATTACCCACAGTCATCATCTCTGATAGAGGTCCCCAGTTTGTCTCAAAGTTCTGGCGGGGGCTGTGTTCTGTTCTGGGCATTGATCACAGACTTTCCACCTCCTATCACTCCCAAACTGATGGGCAAACAGAAAGGACAAATCAGACCTTAGAACAGTTACTGCGTTGTTTATTAACATCCATTCCATCTACTTGGGTTCAAGCTCTTCCATTGGCAGAATTCGCTTACAACAATTCTAGTCACTCCGCCACAGACGTCTCCCCTTTTTTCCTTTTGCATGCGCAACACCCTAGAATGATTCCTATTGTGTTACAGCAAGATGAAACATCTGTACCAGCACTAGATGAACATCATGCACACAGGATGTATGGGAATCAGCAAAGACAGAGCTAGGTAAAGCCAAAGAAGCCATGAAAAGACAGGCTGATAAACACAGAAGGGAAGAACCTATGTACACGGTAGGAGAGAAAGTGTGGCTGTCCACTAGAAACCTTAGGATGGAAGGTTCGAAAAAATTCCAACCTAGATTCATAGGTCCCTTTCCAATAGAGAAAATCATATCCCCTGTCACTCTGAAACTGCAATTGCCCCCATGCATGAAAATACATCCCGTCTTCCACAGTTCCTTGATCAAAAATACCTACCCTCCGTTGTCCCTGAGATTCCTCCTCCCCCTGTACAAATCAATGGTGAAGTTGAATATGAAGTACATAAAATTCTGGATTCCAGGAAATCTAGAGGCAGACTCCAATACCTCATAGTAGATTGGATAGGGTACCCCCCAGAAGACAGATCTTGGGAGCCTGCTGAAAACATCCATGCAGCCAGATTAATCAGACAATTTCACAGACTCCATCCCTCCAAGCCTGGTCCTGGGAATAGGCCTTTGAGGAGGGGTACTGTTAGGAATTAGAAACCTTGACATGTGGGATTGGTGCAGAAACTCCGGTATTTAGACCATAGCCCTAACCACTGTAAATTCATAGCATTTATTGATGCTCCCTAGCGCAAGTAAAGAGGCGCGTCGGAACGTAGCCGTTGCTTGGCTTACTGTTCCAGTACCACACCCCCTTTCCACTTCCTGGTTCCTGATCGCGTCCTCCGTGGCGTGTTTGCAGATCCCTCTGGGCGTTTGTGGAGAAAGTCCTTCCTGCATCTTGCTGCCGTCCCTTGCTGCAGTGCCCCGCTTTCCTTGTGCGCAGTGAGAAAGTTCTTGCCGGTGTTCGGCATTTCTCTATTATCGCGCTCGAGCAAGCTTTGGTTCTTTCCCTACCTTTCCTCACGCATTGTGCGGACGTCCTGCTCGACTCCTTTCTTTAGCCTCCGGCTTTGTGGCACTAAGCGACCTTATTTCTCCCTTTTACGTTTTGTTACCATCTGAGAGAGAGCGCTCCGCCCTGGTTGTCCCTCAGGGCCGGGTGTCTCTCCTCCTGAGTGTGTTACCACTCCACTGTTCATTCCCCTACACAGCCGGTTGGGACACCTCACTCCTTATCTTGTTTTCTTTTGTGTGTCTGGTGTGTGAGTGCTTCGATAGTTCTGTCCTTCCTGGCCTGTTATTTTGGGTCTACTGAATTCCCTCTACACAGAATTCATCTATACGGCGATCACGACCTTCATTTGGGGTAAGAATACCTGGAACAACCCTGCATGTCAATGTTTAACAGTAACAGTGATATCTAGATAACAGTGTATATTACCTAGTGCTACCTGGTTTTGTTTCCTAGCCTGGACCACCACCTGACACTCTTCCTACTACAAGCTGACCCCCTCGTATGAGGAGAGTGGTGGACACTCCTTGGGTTATTCCCTCATACTTTTAGGGGACAGGAGACAGGAGTGTGTTTCATATCGCATTCTTGCTTCTGTGTCCTGGAGGTGGAGGGATTCTTCTTCGTTCCCGTGGAAGTTGGGCAATTTGTTAACACATGTCACCCGTGAGTGCAAAAACAAACCTTGTAGAGCTGAGCCAAAGACTCAGGCCTGATTTACAAAGGGCCTCCGCACGAGTGGCGGAGACACTGCAGTTGTGGGGGAGTTTTTGCACTTAGGGCGGAATCTCTGCAATGACCATTATCATTGCGAAGATTCCGTCCCGGGTATGGAGACTCCCCCTCGGATGTGGGCCTCTGCCACGAGAGCGGAGGCCATTTGTGAATCAGGCCATCACTTTATGCAACAGCCTGTCCTATTGGCTTTTCCAGTGCTGACGTTAAAATAGCAAACAATGATTGCTTACTGTACAGAATGCATATACGGGACAAAATACTGAATGTGACAAACTGTGTCATAATTGAGTGCTCTTTTCAGATTCAAAATGGTCCCTCACACTTTCACTAGAAGCACTGCATGGTAGGCCGAATAATGCAATAAAAATCCAATAGCACAAAGTGAGAGAGTGATGCTACTATATTGTATGTGAAGCCAAAGCTCACTGTAGTAATTTTTCAAGAATTGCTAATTTTGGGCCATATGTACTAAGAGTTAGGCCACAAAAAGTGGCTGCAATCTGCGCATTTACTTTTTGCGACCTGTCTGATTAAGTAATGTGGTCTATATGCTAATGGGTCACCTTGCAAAATCTCCAACTGCAGGGGGTGGCAGAAAATTCTGCCTAATGAATATTAATTTAGCTGGGGGCTATTTGCGAACCTTTGTGATTAACTACAAGCACAGAGATGGTGGTGTGCAAATTACACCAGACCACCATCCCTATGTTTGCATTCCAAAATGGGAAACTTTTTCTTTTAAGCAGTCTGTATTACTTAAAGGAACTTGTGCTGCTTTTAGAAAACAATATTTCCAATTTGGAAAACTTCAGAGGGAGGATACAGTCATCTCCTGGACCACTGCCTATTAACCTGAGATCATCCTACACATTCACAAAGAGGATGATGTCCGAAAGGGACACCTTCCCAATTGCGAATCAGCTGGGACCACCTGTGAGATGTCTAACTGATCAATGGTTGACGACCAGCATTGCTGTCTGTCATATGAATTTAGTATGACCAAAGCCGTTGCATTATTGCACATTGACATGCATTTTAAATGTACTGCCATGTTGTTTTTCGATGTTTTGAGTTGTGCCTATAGCCTGGCTATTCAAGTAAGAATAATCTCAGTTTGAAGTTGCCATAGCTAAGCAAGAACTACAAATTTAGTGAAATCAACTTTTTACCATATCTACCACCCCCTGTATCTCCTCCCCAAGGACTTTTCACATTCTTCCCACAAGAAGAGCTAATCAACCTGCTTGTAAGTGTCTATATGGAGTTTTTGTTTAATCATGTTTTCTCCTCCACTTGCTACATTATAGAAAATGTATACAAGAGTAAGTAAAAATGAACTGAATGATGCATTATGTGCTCCAACGGTTTAGCCACCGTAGCATTGGTCCATTGACATGGTGAATAGCTCTTAGAATATTTTTGTTGCATGCTATATTTTTGTATTACCCATGTGTTAGATTTCTATGGACTTTCCTGAGTGTCTTTTTTATTTGACAGTACTTGGTGCATTGTGTGCAGGGAAACGTTTTAACACAGAGACCAAAGAGGACAAGCACTGGACCAGACACCACATGACCACCCCATGGATCAAGGTAAGGGAGAGATTTTTCCATGGATTGATGTGGCTCATGACCCGGTGGTGAGTTGGCAGGACAGAGTAAGCATACTGAACTAAATTATGTGAAGTTTCATCATGTTTATTATTTGTTGATTGGCTTTACTATAGTATGTGATATGTCGTGGTGCACCATAGGGTTGCATGGGTAGGAGACAAGATAATAGACTGGTTTGGTAGGTAAGAATGGTGGGTACCCTTCAGAGAAGACGGTGTATGTGTAATTTATGGTACAGAGCGAGCAGGATCCCACTCTCTTCAATCATCATCATCAATAAAACTTTATTCGGCTTTAGGGTTAAAACCATAAAAGTCATACGGCATATATTATACCATAAAACAGACGACAAATTGACGAGTGTTATAAAATCCTAATAAACTATACACATGTAAAAAACATAAGTTACAATACAGATATTATTTACAATTTGTCATTTGTCTGATGGCGAACCGTAGAAAATTCAGGGTGTACAAAACGGTATCACTAGAAAGAAGTTGTAAGAAAATAAAAGTTGGTCTCATCCTCCTAAAGTCCATTTTTTTTAAGATAAGGATTATAAATATCCTTCTGGGAACAGCATAAAAAGTGCAGAACATTAAAAAGTGCACCATGTCCTGAGGAAATTCTCCATCGCAGCCACAGGGCATGAGGCACTGACCTCTGTGAGAGCCATCAGGGTATGCCAATAAGTAGTGGGAAAGGTAAAGACGGAACCTCGTACGAAGAAAACGATTGTGTATGCTTTTCAGCCCTAGAAGATAAAGGCTCCTTGATAGGTACGGTTTTCAGTACAACGTACTTGCGCACACTGGGCTTACACAGCTCGTTTCCTTCTCTTTCACTATGTCGCATTCTTAAAAAAGACTCCTTGGCCCAAATGAGGTCCCTTTAACCAATTCCCTCAAGATGCGTAAAAAGATCAGCTCTTCCTCGTCTAGCAAGGCCTACTTTTATATTCCGGAGCCATTGAATACGTGAAAAGTGATCAAGAGAGAGGCAGTCCCGTAGGACGTCTTTGCTAAGTATGCTCTCTTGCTTGGCCCATATTTTAACCCACAAGGCCAGAGGTCAAAAAGCCAAGTTGTCAGAGAGATAAGGCATCCCCAATTCCTCATGCACAACATAAGATAGGGTGCCTTGCAGGATAGAAAGAGCTCTTCACAAAAATGAGTTTTCGGTGCTCTGGCACGATATGGCCCCATAACTGACCTTTGAAATATATTTCGCTTGGTAGATCTTCAGCATTGCCCCTATTGGCTTCCCACCCAGTCTGCTGGCAAAGTTAAAATCAGGTGATTGAGGGTAAGAAAGTGGGTTATTAGATCAGAGTAGGGGATGCTCCACTCAAATAATAAATATCCTATCAGGATGAAGCAAAATAGTGACTAAATAAACATGTTTTTAACCCTCTGGTAGCACTGCACAAAGGAAGTCAGCCTTAACTTAGAGGGAATGTGTAGAATATTTATTCAGCTCACAATCAGTAATAAAGTTAAAATACAACACAAGAAAAATCACTAACCAATTTAGAAAAATAGAATACCATTTAAAAAATAAAATGGCACCAAAAGGAAAAAAACTAATCAGTAGAATCAGAGTAATGAATGCTTAAAGTTCTAGGTGAATATAGCACCAAAAAGCACAAAGTGCCACTCGAAGGTATCTGGTTACATGGGACTGGGTCAAAGTCACAAGTTCGGGCAGACCGCAATGGAGTGCAGGTCAGATACAGGGACCAGGTTTGCCTCAGTGACCAGTTTAACTTCTCAAAGTCCAAATCCATCCTCAGCTGGAGCTTCGCGTTGGCAGCAACCGCTAGGAGGTCATTGTTGATGCAAGGAGCAGGTCACTGCTGGAAGTTTGCGTTGGCTTTCTACATGATGCGTGCACTGTTTGGCTCAATGAGCAGGTCATTGCTGGAGCTTTGTGTTAATATTGATGTTGATGTACGCAATGATACATGTATGTAAAAAAAACGAAATCTAATCACTGTTGTCGAAATCCCTTGATATGACCTCTCCATCAAACCGAGTCAAAAATACGAGGTCAGACAGGCCCTGCCCCTGTGCCTGAGACTATGATTGACAGATCACAGGTGGGGTGGCACATACCCAGCAAGACAAACACACACACAGGAAAAACCCAGATTAGTCCCACAGATAGGCAGTGACACCACAATGGTCCTGGGAGATTGGCCCCAATAAAAAGTATATGGCAGGAGAGGTGCGCGTTCCTAAAACACCATAAAGTTAGATGCCACATGAAGTTAGGAACAGTCAGCCAATCAGAACACAGCACACACTACAGACACAGTGATCACGCGTTCCCCATGGCGGACATCTAGACGCGTTACCTATTGACCCTCATTGTGTCCACGCAAGGTCGACATCCACCTGCATTTGTCATCAGGTGGGAGCTAATTATGGCCTCATGACAAGGCCTGCATTCCAATTCCGAAACAAGATCTAGGAATTGTTTTATGATGCTTAAAGAAATATATAAAAAGACAATAAAAATGATTGTACTTTGAGTCAGTCCTCAGACCTGTTTCTGTATGCTACACTCCCAGCCCCAGTGTTTGATTAAACCAACTGTTCCTGTTTTGCCAAATGCCTCTTGTCTTTGTGTTTTTCAAGGTAAATGTATATTCTAGCAACATTTCCATTGGCAGGTGACATTATCATCGCTGACATGAAGAGCAGTTCATCGCTGAATCTTCACGTTGGTGGGTGTCAGAACCCCTTTCAGAGGCCACAGAGCAGGCAGAGACTACAGGGCCCAATCATGGTGGTTGATGCCTTTTACTCCTAATGTCCTGACTATGGATCCCAAGCAACTGAGCCAAGTACTCCTTCTGCACTTGACTCTCAGTGGTAGCTGTATAAGAGCAGACAAAGGCACCCTCAGGTGGTGGGGAAATGTAGATACAGTCTCATACTTACTTTTCTAAGAAAAAGAGGTATTTTATTTCTAACTCTACACATTCAAAGGAATAATGACATTCAGAAGCAATAATACAATCCCTTTGAGGTTGTGGCTCTTGTAGTTGTCAGGCAAATCCCTGTACCACCTTCTTCCTTATAATGTGGTCAGGGTTATTCTCCATTCACTGGTGACCGCATCTAGGGAATGCTCACTAATAGGCCGAACTCAAGAGTTCCCCTTTGACTCATTAAAAATTGGTCAAAGGTGTTCATGGTATTGCAACACCCTCAATCTTAACCGCTCCTGCAGCACAGAATCGTTTGGTGTTGCAGCGGGAGCCCTGAGCGTAGGCACTCGCAAGTTCTGATCCTCATCTGAGAAGTCAGGCTGCTTGTGGTACACGTTGCAGCACCTGAGACACACTGGCTTCCTCTCCTGAGCGGCGCTGCTCGCTTTCCTCAGCAATCAGAGCAGCTTCCAGCTAGTGAATATGCAGTAAGTCAGTTTCTCCTTAGCAGAGGTGGAATTCAATCTTTCGGCTTCCGACCGGAGACCTGCAAGGCTGCAACGTCCTACCTGGAATCCTTCTGGTTCTCAGGGGTCAGTCAGACCAAATCTCATTGTGTGGGCTTGTACTACCCGGGAGGGGCCCAAAATCTTTCACAACTAAGTACTGGCAGCCCCTCCTGATATACAGGGTTGCTGCCGTGTCTCTGGACACAGTGTAGACACATCCGGTGCAATCACCAAGACAACGGTGGCCCTTCCTGGCATACCAGGTAGACGCTAAGGCGTTCACGAGTCCTGGCATGCAAGTCACACAATTGCATAAACAAAAAGCCTGACAGTGGAACCCCAGAGCCACAGCACCTGAACTGCTGGGATTTGTGTGCACACAGAAACGCACCCACCATCACAGTGCTAATCCACATAGGTCATAATATTTTGAAACATAAGCACAGGTGCACCACACATCAATTGCAAAGACTAAGGGAGAAACTATATAAACTGTATACAGTACAGGTATTATTCGGAGTTTCTTTTATTCCATTTTTCTGGTTTCTTTAAAAAACGTGGTCATAAACATCAGTTTTCACAGTGAAACAGGTGATGCGTTTCGTCCTAGTAGAGGACTTCTTCAGGGCTGTTAATTTAAACAAACAAAGATACACATAAATATACAACAACCAAAAACCAACATATAGCACATCACATATTATACATAATGATGATCTTTTTGTAGCCAAAGGGCCACATTTAAAATCCTATATACAAGGCAGCAACAGAGAAAAGACCAGCAAGGAAAAGACAGAACAACATATTTTGTATTTTACAATATTTTCATACACATAAACACCCTTTTCAAAAACATTTTCTTATGCTTTAAATATGTCAGAAAACAAGAGAGTTACATTAGAGGCAAAAGCTAAACACCTCCAAATAGAAATTAGATGCATAGAATCACTAAACACAATATATATATATAAACAGGTCACACAATTGCTTCAACGGTGGCCCCCTCTGGAATACAGGGTCACTGCAATGAGGCAGTATGGATGCCTTAGAGAACCATAAAACAAAGATATGTCAAAAGGTGTACAAGAGTTGAGTGAGTGTGTAGGGGTACCAACTGGGGTATTGCTGACTTTAATGAGGAGAAAGTAACGATTGGCTAAATGTTACAAAGGAGGGGTAGGCAACATACGTTTCCCAAGCTCGGGTGTAGATAGTCCGAGACCCATGTCTGGGAAATTTGGGGAAGGGGAACCAGTTAGTGTTGTTATTCCATGTTAACTTACAGTTGGGCACAGCAGGATATACAGTCCCACATTCCCACCAGAGCACGCACTGGAAAGAAGGACACCCCAGATGACCACACAGTCCCCTGACTCATTGATGGTCCTCTAGTGGAACGTCAGCAAACTCGGTTGCAAAATAAGAGAGGGGTGGTCACTCAATATATTCATCAGCATTCCCCTAACCTGATATTCTTGCAAGTAACAAATCTACTGGACAACGCCTGCCGTTGCCTACAATAGGGTAAATACAACATATTGGCCCACGTGGGGTACTCGATGGAGTATCGGGGGTAGCAATCCTTACCAAGAAAGCATCCCCTTTCAGTTCGAAACATGCTGGGTGGGCCTAGAGGGTAGCTACGCAGGAGTGAGGGGACAGTGGAACCAAAAGAATGTCCTTATTATCAATGTCTAAACCCCCCTCGACTCCAGAAGCGAGTACTAAACGTTCTGCGTCCCATCCTCTTCGATGCATCTAGGGACCTCCACATCGTGGTAGGGGATTTCAATGGTATTATGGACTGGAACTTGGATAGGCATTCACCGCACCAGCCCCAAGCCAGAGCTCCAATGGAGCTGGCATGATGCACCTCCACTCTGGGTCTGGGAGATATCTGAAAACACCTGCACCCTGGAGATAGGCAATACTCTTTGCTTTCCAGGGCACACAGGACTTTGACAAGACTGGATTATATGTTCATCCCACTGATGGAACTGACTGAGCAGAGGGATGCACAATAGTTAGCCAGGAGGATATCAGACCACTGACTGTAGCTGATCCATTTGGGTTCCCTATGAAACAACAGATCCCATACCTGGAGACTTGATGCTTAGGACCTTAAAGACTTTGACAATTCGGAAACACTACGGGTGGATATCCAAATATACTATGAGGAGAACGAGGGCTCGATGGATTCCCCATTTACCCTGAGGGAGGCATACAAAACAGTGGTTAGGGACATAGCCCAAAATATAATTGCCTTGAAAAAGAAATATAGGGAGAAAAGGATGCTGCATGTGGAGTGTCAACTCCATTATTTGGTGCAGATCTGAGGACAACAGGAAACCAGGCAATTCATCTGCAGGTGACGAGGGAACAATAGTATAACCTAGCAACAGAGGTAGCCAGACAACACTACCTGAGGTGCAGAGGAGATTATATGACATGGGGGTCAAGGCAGGCCTCCTCCTACTAGGGTTGGAGAAAAGAGAGATAGAGGTGAGATGGGTAGCACTGTTACTGGAGACGTCGCCCACACAGACAGGGCTATAGCCCGTGCATTCACGGAGTACTATTGAACTCTCTCCCATAGATCGGTAAATAGAGGCCTTCCTGGATGAGGTAACAGTTCAGGTCCTCAGCGCATCCGGCAGAGAAAAACTAAAGGTAGACTTAATGATGGAATATAAGAAAGGCAGTGCAGGCTATGCAATCTGGGAAACCACTGGGAACCAAAGGCTCCTGGCTCTATAAGTGACTTATCTCTCTCCCTCACCTCCACCTGCTAAACTTGTTCACTGTGGCGAGAGATGACGGAAACCTGCCACAAGACCTTCATCACGCCCTCGTTGTGGTTATCCCGAAAAAAAGGGGAACTGCCTAACCGCTTCTAATCATACTGGCCTATCTCATTGCTCAATACTGTCAGCAAGATCCTAGCCAAGGCTTGGCGACACGCCTAGCGGGTGTGATCTCAGACTTTCTTCAGCCCGATCAGACGGTCTTTATTGCTAGAAGAGTGGCACGTTTAAACCTGAGACTGGTCAGGATCAGGGCTGATAGAGAACCCAAAGCGATAACGTTGTTAGAGACCGAAAAGCATTTGACTCCGTAGACTAGCAGTATCTGCTGCAGACTCTGCGGAGGTTTGGTTTTTGGGCGGCTGTTCTCTGCAAGGCTCTTCCCGCAGTGGTACAGTTTAATGGAGTGGTTTCAGGTACCTTCCCCTCGGGCATGATAAGAGACAGGGATGTTCACTGTCGCCCTTCCTATTGGCCCTGTGTCTGGTGTCTGGTGCCACTGAAGTGTTGAGTGCGCTGCTGGGCTAACATAGTAGGGTTCCGCTGGATAACAAATGCCCCTGAAAAATATATCAATGTACGCTGACGACATTCTGGTATATATAGAAAATCCAACATGGTCGATACCAGCAGCTCTATAGGTGTTCTGTCAATTTGAGACATACTCAGGATATGGCATAAGTTGGGAGAAAGCTATCATTTACCAACTTGGAGACTAGGAGTACCTGTGATGGAGCAAGGATTCGCATATTACGCGACTTGCTTGAATTCATGAACCTCGAGTAATATGTAACAAAGTAATCCAACCTGTTTGTCTTACTAATTTCCCTTTATTTTTGACATTTGGGTGTCCTAGCGAGGCTTGCCTATGTGTTTACTAAAACTTAAATAACGTTTGTTACTAAAAATGGCCGCTGCTTGGCGGGTTTTCTTCTGCGCATGCGTTAGTCACACTCACGTGACGTGACGTATTTGCAGTTCTGGTGGGAACCTTTGCGCCTGCGCAATTGTAATTTTTTTTTTTAAAGTATTTTTATTGTGGCGGAAATAGTAAAAAGGCACAAAGTATACAGTCATCAACTCAGTCGGTATGTAAACGGCAGGAACAAAATTCCCAGAGTCAATACACAGCCATGTATGGCCCACATCCCGGAGGCAGGGCGGCGCAGGAGTAAACATACATACGAGTAGGGAATAGTGCAAGTGTGCTCCAAGTAACAATAAAGCATTATCAATGTCCACGCCAGTTTTCTTATGTTGCATTTTTACACTATATAACAGCTTAACAGTAACTAAGTACCCCGTGAATGACATTTCCAGTGCAGATCCGAATATAGGAGGAGAAGTATGCAAGGGCCAGCTAGGTCGCAGTCATCACAATGTAGTGTGGCCTAATGGGAAACACAGCAAAATACAAACATGGCCGTCAAGGAATAGGGCGTGACCATCGGTGGACATCCGCACCACCTCCAAACACCCTGCCCCAGATCCCGCCCCCCCCATCACCAGAGTCCGAGGACGCAGAGGAAAACAACTCAGCGCTGGTGGCGTCTGAGTCATCCTCCCGCAACCCCTCCATACACAGAGTTCTCCAGGCGAGTAGGTCATCCTGGAGCTTCTCGTCTCTGCGAGTGCGCTGCATGTGCGTCTCCTCTGCCAAGGTCCATTCCTTGGCATCTCGTAACCAATGAGAAATCTCAGGTGCCCTCTGACCCATCCAGGTAATGGCCACCCGTCTCCTCGCCAGTACCAGGAGAAGTTGCAGTAATTTATAAGACAGGCCTTTCTTCTTCGGCTTAGGCACTAATGCTAGCAGACAGTGAAGTGGGTCCAGTTGCAACCTAAGATGGGTAGCACGGGCAATCAATACCACCACCCTGCGCCAAAAATCCTGGACTAAGGGGCATTCCCACGCTAGGTGTAGGAACCCCGCCCTTCCCATCCCACACCTAGGGCAATTATGACGTCTATCTGACGATATACGATGGAGGGAGACAGGTGTCATGTAAGTGCGGTGAACAAAATTAAAGTGTATAAGCTTAAAACGTGCATTGCAGGATACTTTACGAGTCAACAGTCCAATCCGCTTTCTCTGGGCCGGATCCAACTCTATCCCCAGGTCCGCCTCCCAAGCCGCCCAGGCCGGCGCCAACGGGGGAGTCGAGTCTCTGCGCATGGCAGAGTAAAGGAGGGAAATCAGGCGCCTGCCTCTCCCACAGGATAAAACGATGTCCATAGTGTAAGTGAGCTGGGGCGCCTCTGGGAATTGGGGCCATGTCGTCCTGGCCACCTCCCTAAGACTTCCATAGTGTAGGTATTGGCCCTCCCCGAGGTCAAAAGAGTCCACGGCCTTCTCAAAGGACACAAAGGAGTCGTCCGGGTAGAGATCCGCAAGGGTCTCGCAGCCGCCCAAACGCCACTCTCGAAAGGACATATTCGCCTCCAGTTTGAGTATCGGGGCTAGTATCCAAAGTGGGAGTTCCCTATGGAACGGCGTGCGCCGCAGAACCTTCTCTACGAAGCGCTGCCAAATGCTGGCCGTATGCCTCACCACATAAGGTAGAGTGTCATCAGCGCCTCGACCCTGCATCAAGGCCTCCTGTAGGCCCTTAACAGTAGTCGCGTCAGCCAACAATGCCAGCTCCCAGTTCTCGTTTTCAGCAAACCACCTGGCGGCTGGGAGAAGCTGTGCCGCATAGTAGTACAGGTCAAACCTCGGGCCTCGAGGCCGCCTTCATCCCAGCACCTCGTTACTGTATGTATCGCGACCCTGCTGCGCCCACCCGCCCAAAGCAGGGAGGTGAGGAGTGAATTCAGGGTTCGGAACACTCGGGGCGGCAATGGGCATAGAGTATTTTGCAACACATAAAGGACTCGAGGGAGCATCACCATTTTGGCAACTGCTAGCCGCCCCATGAGAGAGAGGGGGAGGGTGTTCCAAAAGGCAATAGATTTACCGAGGGCCACGAGAATTTTGTCTATATTGTAAGCTAGGAGAGCCTCGTCAGAGGCGGCTACCTGAATACCCAAGTACCGAAACGCCAGGCGTTCATACCTGAGGCCCAAGTGTTGGGGATCCGCATCCGGGACAGGGACAGCATCTGTCAGCGGAAACACCAGAGACTTGTTGACATTCATACGCAGTCCAGAGGCTGCGCCAAAGCGGTCCAAAAGCCGCATCAAGGCGGGGAGGGCCTCCACCGGGGAAGTCAAATAGAAGAGCGCATCATCAGCGTAGAGGGAGATAATATTGGTAGTATCCCCCACCACTATGCCCCAGTCATGTAACTCCTGGCGGGCAGAAACGGCGAGGGGCTCAATGGCAAGAGCAAATAAGAGAGGGGAGAGAGGGCAGCCCTGTCGGGTCCCTCTCCCCAATGACCATTCGTCGGAGCGGGCCGATCCCAGTCGTACCTTGGCGCGGGGCGCCTTGTAGAGCACCCGGATCCAATCGCAAAATCCAGGACCGAACCCCATTTTCAGGAGCACGTGCATTAGATAACCCCAGTGCACCGTATCAAAGGCTTTAGCCAGATCAACGGAGACCAACACGTGAGGACCCTCCCGTCCCCGCACCTCATGTAATACGTGATTCAGGCGACGCAAATTCATCGCCGTATTACGACCCGGGATAAAGCCACACTGGTCGGGGTGGACGAGGTGGGCCATGTGCGGGGCCAGGCGATTGGCTAGCAATTTAGTAAGGATTTTAGCATCCGAGTTTATCAATGTGATAGGTCGATAGGCTGCGGGGTCTGTTTTGTCACCGCCCGGCTTCAAGATCATACACACCTCACCTTGATTCATGGTGGGTGGAAGGTCGCCAGTACGCAAAGCCTCTTTATAGACCTGTAAGAGGGGGGGGGGCCAGGACATGTCCGAAAGCCTGATAAAACTCAGCCGGATATCCATCTCCACCAGGAGTCTTGGCCCGGGGGAGGGCGGTTATCGCCGCAGTAATCTCACCCAGCGACAGGCTGACATCAAGTTCCTTCGCCACAGCTTCTGGTAGGGCGGAGATCTTCAAGATATGAGTGGTAGGCATCCACCGATATGGACAAGTCAGCCTCATATACGGTTTGTAGATGGCTCCGAAGGACTGCTAGAACGTCAGCCTCTGAGTGGACCATAACGCCACTAGGGTTACGTAGGGCCACGATTCGTTCGGGCGTGAACTCGCGACGAAGTATCCAGGCCAACAAGCGGCCCGACTTATCCCCTTCCCGGTGGAGACGCTGCCTGTACTGGCCCAGCGTAAATTTATCAAGCCGTGTTAGTATGTCGTGTATGGATACCAGGGCAATACCCTCCGCCCGTTGGTCCGACGCATCCGGATCGGGCTGGGATTGGGCGTGCATGAGCGCATCCTCCGCAGTCTGTAAGTCAGAGAGCAATTGTTTTCTGACCCCGTACGACAGGCCCATACACGCTCCACGTACGACTGCCTTAAGTGCCTCCCACCTGGTGGAGTCGGACAGGTCATTCCCCACCCAGTTAAGTTCCAAGTAGTCGGAAAGCGACGTGCACAATTGTAATTAATATGGTCGCTTAGTGTCCTCACATGTTGAAGCTTGCACTGATGTTTTCGTGTTATAGTTTATTTGCACTAAAACCTAATGCAAATAGTTTATATAAAGTAAGGGGTATAGAGTAGCTATTCATGGTATACAGTGTAATCATTTATTTCTATGTTTTAATTTGCTTTCGCTTACTTTTCATGTGTCGCAACTCATGGGCCTGGGAGGGAAGAAAACCCCATCTTGAAAATCTCTACTGCGCATGTCACCCTGGCAGAGGGAAGACAACCTTGAACAGTGGAACTCAGCCAGCTGGCAGCCACAGTCAAGATGCTCCTGAGAAAGTGACCTGCGACCCAGCAGGATGGAGCTAAAATGTTCTGCAAAAGTTACATTTGTATAAGTTTCATTGTATTCTGTAGAGTATCTCATGGGAACCCCAAATTCAAATAGGCGGTTCCAGAGTATGTAAATCTGAGCTTGTAGAAATGAAATATGATTGATGTGTTGACCTATCCTACTTGGGGACCAATCGAAATTGGGGATTCTGACACTTGCAACATTTGGGGGGTGGTACACTGACCCGAAAACAGTATAACTAGCCTAGGTTTAGCTAGAGAAATTGTCCGACTTGTCCGAATAGCTGACCTGTCACTGACCCAACGCACTCTATAGGTGACTTGATACAGAGGGCTCCGGAGCACTCTGTCCGAAATTTCCATAGACTCAAGGGTTTTGTTAAAGAAACCTTAAGTGCTGGCGGAGCACTTTGCTGGGGAAATCGATAACCCAATCGGGGTTCTGGCCGATAGCTGCAGAGAGGGTGGAGGGCAGGTGTTTCTTCCAAACTGCGGGTGCTGGTCGTGCCTTGGTGGTCCTGTCCTGATCCTAATCTAGGTTTCCTGTCCTATCCTGGGGTGTCCATTCTTCACCTGCTGTCCTGCTGATGACGGGTTTCCTTTGGGGTCCCTCCTGTTCTTAACTGACCTGTGGCCAGGGTTGGTCTTCACACCATTCTAGGTAAATATAATGCTGAAACTCTATACTGCACTTTTCTATTTTTCTGTCTTTTGCTTCAATAAAGACATATCTTTGCATATATTGATTTTTCCATGCTTTTTCACAAACCACTGAATGAAAGCTCATACGTTATTGTCGATATTCTAGCGTGTTCCATTTTTTACCCATCCTTTGAGTACATTTCCTTTTCAGGTCATGATATACTGATGTTCTTTGTTTTACCCATCTTTTAGTTGATTCAAGTAATTGCACCAGTTTATTAGTACGGTCTATTTTCACCTTACCTGTAGTTCCTGTTCATGGGGAAATATTTTAGTGTGAAGTTTCTAGTTTGATCTTTATTCTTCCCCGTCCTTTAATCTGAAATTATTTGCCTAGCTGTTTCCTCATTCTCACCTTACTATAGACTCATAAATGATCAGCTTGATATATTTCCTTTATGGATATGTACTCTTCGTTATCTTGGTTATTGATTGTTTACTTGTCATAAATCTTATGCTTTCTGAAACTGATTCTGAAATCTAGATAAAATCTTTAAAACTTCCCCGGAGTCTGTGGTCTTTATGAAAGATATAAAGTTGGTATTTGTGTTGTTTGCCTTTTCTTCACAGCTAGCTCCCTGATTCACCGTGGTCATTAGGTACCCGTGACGGTGGATTGGTAAGTCGGGTACAATAGACATATATAGGAAGGAACTGGGTTACTGGTAGTAGAGTGTATGGTCGCCCGATCAGTAAATAATGGTGTATTGAAATATATGGGCCCGATACGTGTATGGTAAATTTTGTTGGTTGGGTGCCTGCGCGCTCTATCACCTGGACGGGGCAAAGGGTACCTGCCGAATGACAACCTCTGGCCTTAAATACCTAGGTAAGGAAGTCGGTTGACTAAAGAGCCTTTCCTAGAACTTACCTTGGATTGGGTTTTACAGGACCATGAAGATGTAGACCACTGGAGCAAACACCTCTTCACAATAAGGGGCAGACAAAATGACTACCTTGGCCAAACTGCTCTATGTGCTACAAACACCGCGTTTCATGTACCTGACAAATACTTTGATAAACTAGAAAAATGTTTCACTCAATCCTCTGGGACGGAAGAACCCCAAGAAATAAAGGCAGTGATGAGTGCGTACCTACCCAAGACACCCCAGCTGATTATACTGGATAAAGCCAACGATGTTGAAATCCCCTGAAGGAAATTGCTGTTTTGCACACTGGATTTTACAGTGGCAAAAAGAGATTTGACTAGAACGCGGGGACAGGTGCAGGTACAATCGAGAGATGAGGCGGGAGAGAATGAATAGGTGTATGGAGGCAGAAAGAGTGGTGTATGAGGGCTGAGGTTTCTCCTAAAAATTTGACAAAGTATCAGGACCATAGAAAGCGTATTACAGACTACAAGCAGAGGTAGGCAAAGCCTCGACAAGAAAGACTTCACAATGACTTTCCCTCCAACCAGTGGAGGCTGCAAGATGAGAGATCTGAGACCTGGCATTACAAGTGAATACAACCTCCACCTTGACCGTCCCAGGGACGGCGGAGACGGTGGAGATAACTAGGGTGGGACTGGATGGGTACTGGAGGGTGGACTGCATGTTCATTGTTCGGAATGTATGTTAGGGTATGAAGAAAACCTAAAAAAATATATTTAAAAACAGTGTGCCTAGATCTTCCAGACTTGGTATTTACTTAACATTCTGGCACTTGTAGTTTTTCCCTATTACAAGCAATTGACTGCAATTGCCAGAGTGCATATTTGAAAAACAAGATTGGAGTAACTATCCACGCCTGACAGTTCTGCACTGATGCAAATACTTTGCCTATAACTTTGCGCAAGTCAACATTTTATGCCATTAATTATTTACAATTCTTTTTTTTTTTAAACATTTTTTTGTACAGGAACTCAGGCGCGCCTGTAAATCATATCAGGCTTGACCATTGTGCTTCAAAATGCATAATTTCCCCCGGTTTTTCTCCAAAACCTCAGGCAAAACTGGAAAGGGACCTCAGAAATGTTTTTAATCCAAGCCCCAAATCCTTCTTACACGCTTGTTTAAAGACATTAAGAGAGGGTTTCTACAAGATAATTTCATGAAAGCCCTCTATTCACTTGCCATTCTCTCGCATACAAGTGTCTTGCATGTGATGTCAAAATGAATTTTCCAGAAAGCAATATAACCAAATATTAATTCTCCTCAGTTTGGAGAAGAGCATGTGTGTGTGTGTGTGTGTGTGTGTGTGTGAGGTTGATCAGCAGTCTCCTTGCACACAATGGCATTTGTTTCTTCAAATGGGTATCCTTAGAAAAAAAGAAAGTTGGGTGAGTGTTTGAAGTGTTATAGTCTGCATGCAGAAGCCAGGGTTAGCACCTGCTATCTTTAAGGCATGCTTGGATTTTAGTGTTCATAAAGGCAGCTGCTGGAGCAGTAAACAGATCTCTCGCCTCGCCCCTTTTTATTATCTCTTATTAGTTGTTTCTCTCTCATCTCAATTGCGGTCTTTTTTTCTTACAGCCCCTCCAATCAAATGTCTCCACAGTTCCTACTATTTTCTAACAAGGAGAGTTTCTTTGCAATCGAAAACACATCCACCATTTATAAGCATATTAGGCAAATAGCATTTGTCAAAACTTGTGGGATTTAAAGATTAATTGTTTCAGCAGCAGGTGATTGACATTTTCATCCTTCTTCTAACTCTGAAGTTTTATTTAAATCCTAAGAAGCTTTGACCAATGCCACTGGCCTAATGTGCTTATAAATCCACCATTTGCATCGTTCAACGCAGAGAGAGAGAGAGAGAGAGAGTGTGTACATGTGTGTGCTGTGTGTCTACAGTACATACACTGCACTAAACACGTAATTTGTTAATGCATCAAATGTCTTTGTTCAGCAGTTCTCAATCTTTTGATTTATGTGGACTCCCAGCGAATTGCTACTGGACGTTGGGGGCCTGAATTAAGCAATTTCTAAGACTTGAACCCCAAAACAAAATGCAAAACACCCGAACCAGGTATAAATCAAACACATATGAATTATGAAATATTTTGTTTAATACAAAAATAGAATTTTTTTTTTTTTAGGGAAGGTTGGAGATTTTAAATATGTCAGTGGCAGCTCCTCTGCTAAGGCGAAGGAGCATCGTACCACTGCTTTTTTGCAGTGACACAAAGGAAAAATAAAATGATAACTCGCATTATCATTTTATTTTCTCCTGCATTACAGCCTACATGGAAAACATGACCAGGCCCCCAGTCAACGTCTGAGCGCCGAAACACTGCGCTCAGACCAATTACAATGCTGCTAAGGCAAGGTGTGATTGTCTGACTGGTCGCCTGGGTGTGCTTCTGGTAAGGCCAAGCGAGGGAGGACTAAGGAGGCGAGGAAGCCGCGAGAATGTAAGTTGTATTGTATTTTTTTATTCCTGCTTCCCCCGCGTTCTCCCTACCTCTCACGCACCCACCCCCTACCTCCCGTGTCCTCCCCCTCCCACCCCTGCCCCCCTATCACCAATCAGTGCTGGCCGCCGCTGAAAAATGTGCTTTTATTTCTAAAAGGTAAAGCAATATGCAAAGAATATCTTTTTGCTCCTAATGCATGATCTCTTTTTGTCTGCTCGTACCAGAGCTTTATTTGAGGTCATCAATCAAACTTACGCTGCTCCCACAAATCAACCTAAAGATGCCAACTTAATTTTTAACCTCAAATTTTAAAATTTTCATGTTTACATTTTGCTTTTTATGCATATTTAGTTAATTAATTTACTAATATTAATATATTCATTAATTTTCTAAACAGTTGCAGACTCCCCCTGGGTAGACACTGCAGACTCCTGGGTGTACGCGGACCATAGGTTAAGTTCTTCTGTCCTAGTCGCTATCATAAGGACATCTCACACATTTAGCAGGTAACTGACAAATTGAAGAGAGAGTAGAGGAATTATATGATTGTTATGCACACTCTGTAAAGAGACATAACATACCAGAAGTATAATACTCCTGAAAGAAGCAGCCAAACCTCTAATGCAATTACCATACTTTCACGTAGGATGATAAAGCCTCGCCTACTTAGTGTGGTATGCTTTCTCAATTGGTCCCACATCTAGCACTGGGAAATATCCAAGAGTACTGCTGTACACTAGTTGTAAAGTCTCCTAGTTTAGAGTTCTCTAGTTTCAGTGCGGTTTGGAGGATGTAGCCTTACGGCTAGAGTGGTTGACCTCAAAGCTGAGGAAGCTGGTTCAAGTCTCGACAACAACGCTCAACATCCTGTGATTCTGGGAAAATCATTTAATGTCCCAGTGCCTAAAAAAAAGAATGTGTCCTTGTGTAACCAAACTGGTGCTCATGTAAAGCGCTCCTATACCTGATATCTTCGGGTCTAGTACGCGCTATATAAAACTTAAAAAAAATAAAATATGTATATATAATATAGATATATAGATATTGAAATCCTCTCACCTACAGCTTAGGTAAAGAAAGCAAGCCGCTCCGGTTTGCAGTTTTCCACAAAAATGTATTTACGGGCACAAATAAAGATACACAACGCGTTTCGACTCCCTCCGGAGCAAGGCACATCCTGCTCCACACCAGAAGAAGGCCCCTCACACAAGGGCTGTAAGGTATAGGCTTCTTAAATTTCTTAGTATCCCCCTTGACCCCGCGACTGAAAAGACGCGTTTTGGCTCTCACAGAAGCCTTTCTCAATATATGTATATATATATATATATATATATATATATATATATATATATATATATATGTATATATATATATATATATATATATATATATATAAATATATATATACCATAGTCCCAGTAGATGCGCTGTCAGGTACATTACACGCAACCCAGATTTGTTGCTTGAAACTGTTTAATTACACAACAAGTTTCGGCTGACAAACATCCTTGATCACATGTAATGAAACCACCACTCGTGTGTATTTAAAATTGTAAGGTGACAGAGAAAGAGGACTCATGGGGAACATAACATGTCGGCCATATTGGAATGTGTACTTAGTCTGACACAGTAGAGGCAAAATACATACTGCTGTTAAAAATAACTATTGTTCAAAAACAATAAATCAGGTCAAGGAAAATACAATAAACTAAAATACATTGATTCATGTTACCAAAACAAAATACTGGTTCAAAGGTCATGGATGAATGTTCATTCTGAATGCAACTGAGTAAATTCATGGTAATGTGCCAATGCACACACCAATGACCAGCCTAAATGGGTAGATAAGCAGGTAGATAAGCGAGATAATATGAGTAAAGGCAATAGTGCCTAGTTAAGTCTTTCTATGAACTCCCACCGGGTTCCCAAAGGTCAGTCCACAAAGTGCACTGATGTGTCCAGGGAAACAGAAGAAGATATTGCTCTCACGCAGAGGGAGCAGCTTAAATAGCTGCTCCTTCCAGGCGGGACCAATGCCAGCTCCCACGCCATGCGGGGACTGGCTGGGGCCACGTGGCCCTGGGGCTCCCTCTGCGGCCCCTAATGTGGTGTTTGTGGCTGCCCCATGTGGGCACCAGGGAACCCGCCGAATTTGAAGGTAGGTCCCGGGGGATGGGATCCCCGGGGCCATAAAAGGCTCTGGGAGATGACGTCCCTGCATTTTGAAATAAAAACAGTGTACCCACCATTTTCCATGCTGATAGACAGCTCAACTTACCAAAGGGACTCAAGCACACTTCCCACTGACTTTGATGGCACTCTCCTGATGCAAAGGAATAGGAGGACATCTCCACCAAACAAAGAAGCTCTTACTTTGTATAACTAATAAGAAGTACCGTTGTTTGGAGGAGATTCAACTATTTGTCTGTAGTCTCATCCTCTTCACTATACAAGGATGCATTTTGTCACTGATTTCTTTACGAATATTCTCGAGGAACGATTACATTGCCAAAATTACACATACACACGGTCGCTAGAGACATTACCTGTGGTTCTTTACACAGGTGTAGTGTAAAATATGCACTAGACATTCACCCAATGAGGTAGCACTTACTAATTAACCAGTAGAAAGTACTCCAGTTGGGTAGACATTTTGTGGAAAACTGTGGACTCTTCTTGGATAAATACACATGTGAGATTCCATTCTGGCCCCAAATGCTCATTTCACAGAAATTAAACCTCAATGGGAAGCACCTACAAATATAAACATAGAAGGTTCTCTAGTTGAAGCTCAACTTCTGTAAAGGACAGATCATTCTAACTTCGTGTGCTTAGCCAAGACAAAGCAAGTCTGTTTTCGCTACAATTCCAAGTTGAACAACGATCTGAAATCCTTGATGGAGGTGAATGTATGGATGATTTATTGGAGCGCAATCTCTTCGGTAGTGACTATCCAGGAAAAGTGGGGTTGTTATTGTTGTTTTCTGGTCTGAGAGCAGAGTCCATGATTCTTCCTTTTAATTCCTGCTGAGTATGCAAATGCGCAAAATTACCTACATGTTCTGCCAATTTGACCCTGCCCCTTCCACGTTAGAAGAATGCAATGGTGTTCCAGCCATTTTCCAGGCATATGGACAGCGCAGCTTACCAAAGTGACCCGAGTGCTTTCCTGCTCATTTTGAGGCAGAGGAATATGAGGACATCTCTGTCAAACAAAGAAGCACTTACTGGATATTATTATGAGGTAGTACCCTTGTTTGGTGGAGATTCAACTCTTTGACTGTAGTCTTGTCATCTTCTCTATACAAGGATTCAGTTTGTCACTGATTTCTGTATGAAGACACTCGACGAGCAATCACATTGCCAAAATTACACTAACACAAGGTCACTGGAGACATTACCTTGTTGTCCATTCAGCACCTGTAGTGTAGAGTATCACCAGACAAACCAAAGATTAAAGTAAGGTTATAGTCAGGTGTGATAAAAAGATATCTGGTTGGCTAACAAAAAAAAGCCTTAGAAATTCACTGAAAGAAACATACGTTAAAGTAACGTTATATTTTGGTGTGATAAAAATATCTATTTTTTTTTACTTAGAAATTCACTGAAAAAAACGAGGGTTACAGTGACGTTATATCTAGGTGAATGAGTGAGTGAATATGCAAGTTCTGACAAAACTCTCACTTAGATGATGTTCCACATCAGTATCCTGCAAGCCCTGCTACTCAGATATCAGCTCTTCCAGCAGTAACTCCTGTTACCATATCCTTCGGTCTTGTTGCTGTCACTTCCTACAGATCCAAGATTAGCTATTCACACGCACATCTGTCAGTGAAGCTTAGATCTCACAGGCTGGGCCCTTACTATACCAATATAAAGACCATCCCTACTCAGCCATTTACATTTAAACTAAGACAAAATTGCAAAAAGAAAACCTCTATGCTGCTGTTTTTTTCTTTCCTCCATTTTCCCTTCAGTTTCTTTATTCCTCCTGTCCCTCTTTCTCTCTCTTACTCTGTCTCTATTCAGTCTCTACGTCTATTCATTCTCTCCCCTCTCTGACTTACATTTCTCTCTCTTCCCAGCCCTTTCTCATTTTCCTCTTGTTTCATCCTCATTTGTCTTTTCACGATTTTCTCTTAACCTCAAATGCCTCACACTCCTTATTCACACCTGCCTCTCTCTCACCCTCTCCTATCCCAACTTAATCTGTTATACACGCCTTCTTTCACACTAACCTAATTTTTCTGCTCTCTCAGCCATTCCTCTCACCTACCCTCTTTCTTACTTCCTCCTTTCTACTATGTTTATCTCTCTCTGCACATCAAATGGCCCAATGCAAGGATTTTTGTGATCCTATCTGAAAGTAACTTTTTTGTAATATCTCCACTAGCTATGTAGCCAAATTTGCTGTTTGTGCTGGTAATATGAATCCACCTGCTGGTGGCAGCCTAAACATCTGCCTAGTATTCTGTTCCCAAAAACCTGTCCCTGCTCTCAGCTGTGTCTCACAACATCCTCTCATCTCGCAGCTACTCTCTTGAACTCTTTTTATCCTTCGTCACCCTTCCTCTTCATAAACACGATTGTCATGCTTTCCCTCCTGATTCCTCCACTTTGTGCTCCCTATCTCACATACTATTTTCTTTCACACTTTTCATTCACCCACCTATTTCTGTACATCTTCTGATATCCGGATCTCTCTATTCTTCTCACCTATCTAACGTTCACCATACTCACCCAATACTCTTCCTGACAGCCATCTCACTATTACATCCCATGTAGTCTTTTATCACATCTTCCTTTTATATATCATCTAGTCTCACCTTCTTCTCACAAAGATCATCTTTTCTTTACCACATATTCCTCCTACCATCCCATTCTCTCTCACAATCACTCTTAACACCTTCACCTCCCAAAGAATTGCTCCTCTCACAAACGCACTTGCATTATGTTCACTCTTTCAACACAAACCCCACCTAGATTCCCTTCTCTCACCCTTAACCTCCCTTATAATGTGTCCTCTCTTGCTCATATACCTCTCTTTCTCACATTACGGCAATTTGGGGCATTTTTACAAGCCCCTATCACCACCACGACATCACTTTTAGTGATGTTGTGATGGCGATAGTGGCCTCGCCTTATTTACAAGGCAGAGTTAAGCCACTTAACGTGGCTTAAAGCTGCCTCGTAAATTAGACACCCTTTCACGCTGTCTTTAGCGTGAAAGGGGAGGGCAATGGGTGTTGTGGTGGGCGTTCCACCGCAACACCCATTGATTTTGACGCTGCCTCCTATTTAAAGGGGCAGTGTAAATAGGAGGCAGCGCCAAAATTAAGACCAGGGAAAACATAGTCTTAACCAGGCGAAACGAGGAGAAATGCTTCATTTCTCCTTGTTTTTGCTGTTTCCATGTGTGCTGCCTAGTGCAGCACAAATAGAAACAGCAAATTGCCTATGATTGTTCATGTACAGGAAGGTCCCCCTTCCTGCGCATAAACAATCATTTAAAAAAATGCAGTTTTGCAACTTCTGTGTGTGCTGCATTAAGCAACACACATAGAAGTTACAAAACGGCACTTAATGATTGTTTATGTGCAGGAAGGGTGGCCTTACTGCACATAAACAATCTTCCCCCCAGCGCAGACAACCTTGCACTATGGTACAAGGATGACTGCATTGGAGCTAGGCAGCAGAACTCAGTGCCAGCGCAGGGGGAATCGCAGGGGTGTGTCGCATTCTTGTGAATACATCACATCCCTGCGTTTTCAGAATGGAGAAGCGTGGCGTTAGCAATGTTTGCTTAGCGCCACGCTAGTCCATTCTGCTGTAAATATGCCCCTTTGACTTTTTTGCTCTCTCGCTTTGGATATTTTATTGTGAAATTGGAGTAATAAGAAAGGTTTGGGGTCATTTACAAATTGCTGGAGTTTGTGTTGATTCCTTGGTTTTCCATGGATTGAGAAATAACCTTAACATAGTCATTGTTTTCTGGAGCAGCCCAGGAAGTCAATCGTTCCGGCGTTTGTTAAGCGCGACTACTCACCCGTAAGGGTCTCAAGGCGCTGGGGGTGGGGGGAGGGGGTGCAGGTTTCAGTCCATCAAGGAGCAGGGCCGTTTGAGGTGTTTTGCCACCCTAGGTGAGAATTGACAAATGCCGCCCCCTCCCTTTTACTACCATCACTCTCTCCCTCTGTCATCCAGGTGTTGGGGAATAGAGGCCTGCTTTGGTCCCTCTCTATCTAGTCTGGACTGTCAAATCTGTATTAACCCCTTCGCTGCGGGGGAGGAGTAAAAGTAAGTCATCTGTGTTAATTGTTGCTGCTATGTAAGTGTTATTGCCCTGTTCTGAAGGTATTAACTCAGTTATGCTATCATGAGCTTCAGTTGGGAGAGCAGTAGGGCTACTGGCCTCTTCCATCTCCAATCACACCCAACATGGGCAGAGACAAAGACCCACGCAGAACCAAACCAAGCCATAGAATGCTGCTTTATGGGGCGAGAAGGACTGGGCCGACCATAGAGGGATTCTAATAGAACCCTGCACCCCCAGGATGTGGCTCATTGACAGAGTTGCGTTCCTGTGAGCTCGTCTCAGCCTGAGTTTTGGGAGAGGGATGCCCTATGTCTTAGTTTCACAGTGGCCCCTAGGTTTGCAGTGGCCAATGGAAATACGTTTTCTGACCATTGGGACATGTGTAAGCCGCTACAGGTGGATGTGTGGGTGGCATTGCCAAAGTGTTTTTATCTCTTGTAAGCAGTACCCTAGGCTTGGCTTTTGTTTTGCTTTGTTCTGTGCAAATTCTAATAAAAAGTTGTTAGAATAAAAAAGGAGGGTTTTGAACACAAGCATCAGGCGAGTGTCTAAACTCCATATGTCATTACTAAGGTTCACAGATATCCGCAGCACGTCAGAACCACGCAATTCTTAAAGATGTGTGCCGCAGACACCAGAAGCAGTCGGAATCAGAGACTGTCATTACTACTGAGGGCTCCGAGCATAGGAATCAGGCTCCATGAAGTTAAAGAATATCTTCATCTGAGTTCCCATTGCCATTAATTCTAAGGGTTCCAGACACCGCCAGCATGCCAGACCACGCTATTCTTAAAGCTGAGGGCCTCAGACACTGAGAATCCCCCCCTCATGTAATCTGAAGATCCCAGACACAGACAGGAGTCCAAAATCTCACTGCCATTAAAATTGAATATTACATGGGGGATCCTCCCTAGCACTCGGCCACACATCTCCATGTCCCCTTCCTTTCCCCAGTCAGGTCTGCATCCCCCTCCCCCTACGACAGCCTTCTCACTCTCTCTCTGTCTCTCAGCGACCTGTTCCTCTCTTCCATTCATCTCCGTCCTCCACCGCCCCACTCAATTCAATATAATATGACCATTTCCCCGACCCTCCAGCTTTCCTATTCAGCTCTGCCCCTCGCGCCTCTCCCTCCCCCCCTCCATCAATCCTGTGCGTGCGGGAGTAAACTACAAGTCCCAGGATGCAAAGCCAGGATCCCCCGCGGAAGAAGATGGACCGCACACCCCGGCACCTGCTGGGTCCAGTTCTACACGGGCCTCTTTGGCTCTTGGTCCTGCAATGTACAGGGCCAAGCTCGAGACAGGGTGACACCCGATATGAGGCACACTAACTGGAGATCTGTGGCTTTAGAGCTGTGCTGTGTGCAGAGGAGATGCAACTGTCGGGAACTGTCTATAGATGAGATGTGCCAGACTGTCTAGGCTCGAGCTCTGCATGGAATATGTCTAAGACGTTTCTAGAGCTTCCTGCAGATGAGATGTAGGATTCTTTAGAGCTGTACATGCAACATTCTGTGACTGTCTCTAGCAATGTATATAAATGATGTGACTGTCAGGAACTGTCTCCTCTAGATGAGATGCCAGACTGTCTAGAGAGAATAAGACTGTTTCAAGAGCTGTATGCGAATGAGATGTAGGATTCTTTAGAGCTGTACATGCAAAATTCCGTGACTGTCTCTAGCAATGTATACAGATCATGTGACTGTCAGGAACTGTCTCCTCTAGATGAGATGCCAGACTGTCTAGAGAGAATAAGACTGTTTCAAGAGCTGTATGCGAATGAGATGTAGGATTCTTAGAGCTGTACATGCAAAATTCCGTGACTGTCTCTAGCAATGTATACAGATCATGTGACGTGACTGTTAGGAACTGTCTCTAGATGAGATGCCAGGCTGTCTAGAGCTCTGTGTGGAGTAAGACTTTCTAGATCTGTTGTGGATGAGATGGTAGATTGTTTAGAACTGTTGATGCAATATTGTGCGACTGCCTTTAGAGATGTATACAGAAAAGATATAAGACTACCTAGAGAGCTCTTAGTAAAAGATTTGTGAGAGTGTTTCTAGAGCTGCATACAGATTAGATGCAATAATCTCTCTAGCGCTGTCTATGCAGAGATTTCACTGTCTACAGCTCTAAATGGACTAATTGTTAGACTGTTTTCAGTGCTATTTACAGATGGTGTGAAAGCATAACAATTATGAAAAAAAAACGACAAGATGCGATAAATGCGTTTTGCCGATGATAGCCACCACATTTCACTCTAATCACAGTCTCTCTGGTATGCTGTATTCTAACGAGTACAGCACAAATAAAAGGGGTATATTTATTTAACAAACCTTCAGGCAAGCATGCTTTTTTGCCGCCCTCCCCTTTTTACCGCCCTAGGCGACCGCCTAGTCTTGCCTAATGGTAAAAACGGCCCTGTCAAGGAGGGGGGCCCGTCGAAGAGCCAGGTTTTGAGGTTTTTTGCAAAGATGGGAAGCGATGTTGTCTGTCTGAGGTAGTACAGAAGGGAGTTCCAGGCTTTGGCCACGAGGAAGGAGAAGGAGTGGCCTCCCGATCTATTTCTCCTGGTGGGAGGGACCACGGCATAGAAGAGCTGGGCTGATCGTTTGGTCCTTTGGGGTGCATGGAATTTGAGTCGGCTGTTCAGGTATGCTGGTCTGCTGTCGTGGCGGGCCTTGTGTGCGTGGGTGAGCATCTTGAAGGTGACTCTTGCCTTGATGGGGAGCCAGTGGAGTGTGCGCAGGTGCTGGGAGATGTGGCAGTGTCTTGGCAGGTTGAGGACCAGTCTTGCAACGTTCTTCTGGATGTTCTGTAGCTTGCGTGTGAGGTTTTTGTTTATTCCGGCGTAGAGTGCGTTGCCGTAGTCGAGTCTGCTGGTGACCAGGGCGTGAGTGACGGTCTTTCTGTGTTGGAGGGGGATCCATTTGAAGGTCTTACATAGGAGGGGGAATGTATGGAAGTAGGAGGACGAGACGGAGTTGATCTGGCGGTCCATTTTGAGCTCGGAATCCAGGATGATTCCCAGGTTGTGTGCGGGGTCCGTGGGACTGGGCGGGTTTCTGAGGGCGGGGGCCACCAGGTGTCATTCCAGATGTTGGGGTTTGGGCCCATGATGAATACTTCCGTCTTGTTAGTGTTTAGTTGTAGGCAGCTGTTTTTCATCCATTTGGCGACGGCGTCCATGCCTTCTCGAAAGTTGTGTCTGGCTGTGTTGGGTTTGTTGGATAGGGAGAGGATGACTTGGGTGTTGTCTGCGTATGACACAATGGGGCCGATTCTGATCCTGGATTTTTATTTTCCATACAAATAGGATTTGTATTTTTTTCCATACAAATTGTAAAAGTCCCTTCCAACCCGTGTAGTATGATTCGTATGGGAAAAATACATACAGATCGGCCCGATCCTTACAAATCGGATCGGGAAAAGCTGTACGACACGGACTTGTAAAAAAGACCATACAATTTGTAAAAAGGCTGTCCAACCCGTCATGTACGATTGGTACCGGGTTGTCAGCATACGATTTGTATGGAAAATGGCCTGTATACGGGGAATGACTCATACCGGGCAACAAAGCGAACTCCTATACGCCTCGTGCCCTTGTATGACTCGTTCTGGGGGTACGATTCATACCGGGGTACGGGTCGTATAGGGGTATGAGGCGTACAGGGGTCCCCCCACATTCGAGGCGTGTGTATGGTGCATACCCCAACATCGTGCATGTACACAAAGTACGTACGTGATTTTTGGGGTACTGGTCGTGTACGCACCGTACAAGCACCGTACCCCAAAATCGCGTATGTACGCACCGTACCCCAAAATCGCATACGTACGCACCGTACCCCAAAATCGCGTATGTACACACCGTACCCCAAAATCACGTACGTACGCACCGTACCCCAAAATCATGTTTTTGGGGTACGGTGCGTACGCACGCGTTTTTGAGGTACGGTGCGCACATACGTGATTTTGGGGTACAGTGCGTACGTATGCGATTTTGGGATACGGTGCGTACATACACGATTTTGGGGTACGGTGCGTACGTACGCGATTTTGGGGTACGGTGCGTACATACGCGATTTTGGGGTACGGTGCGTACATATGCGATTTTGGGGTACGGTGCGTACATACACGATTTTGGGGTACGGTGCGTACATACGCGATTTTGGGGTACGGTGCGTACATACACGATTTTGGGGTACAGTGCGTACATATGCGATTTTGGGGTACGGTGCGTACATATGCGATTTTGGGGTACAGTGCGTACGTACGCGATTTTGGGGTACGGTGCTTGTACGGTGCGTACACGACCAGTACCCCTTCATCGTGTATGTGCGCACCGTACCCCACTTTCCGTGCCATCCGTACACACCGTACATACGCACCGTACCCCTGTATTCATGGGGTGTACGACGCGTACATGAGGTCGTCTGTCTTGTACTGTTTTCGGGGCGTACAAGGTTTTTCCAGCACTTTTTGGCTCTTGTAAAAAAAGAGCTGTATGGAGTGCCGTTTGTACGAATCGTACTTGCCGGGTTGTAAACTGCTGCCGGGAATACATGGGAACGTCGTGTACAGAGCAATCCGAATCGGAATCTCTTGTATATACAAGTTGTATGGTCTTTTTTACAATTTGTATGGAGTGCGTCTATTTGTACGGATCGTACTTCCTAGGTTGTAGGGGCCTCCTTACAAGTACGAGTTGTATGGGGAAAACACTCCATACCACGATTTGTACAGCGTTTTTCCAGGATCGGAATCGGCCCCAATGAGTCCATAGGTTCTGATGATGGGGGTGAGCGGAGCCATGTAGACGTTGAAGAGCATAGGGCTGAGGGAAAACCCCTGAGGGACTCCGCAGGTGGTTGGTGTAGGGTCCTAGAGGAAAGGGGGAGTCTCACCTGCTGCGTTCTGCCGGAGAGGAAGGAGCGGATCCAGTCGAGGGATTTGTCCTGGATCCCTGCATCGTGGAGTCTGAGAATTAGGGTGCGGTGGGAGACTGTGTCGAACGCCTCTGAGAGGTTGAGGAGGATGAGGGCTACTGTATCTCCTTTGTCTAGTAGGGTGCGGATGTCGCCTGCTGCAGCGAGAAGGCGGTTTCAGTGCTGTGGTTTTTTCTGAAGCCGGATTGGGAGGAATCGAGGATGTTGTGCTCTTTGATGAAAGAGGCGAGTTGGCTGTTTATGGCTTTCTCGATTACTTTTGCTGGGAACGGGAGCAGGGAGATGGGCCTGTAGTTTTTTAGGTAGGTGGGGTCCGTCGAGGGTTTCTTCAGGAGGGGGTTGACCTCCCTGTGCTTCTAGTCATCAGGGAACGAGGCGGTTGCCAGAGAGCGGTTGATGGTGTGGCAGAGCATGGGTGCGATGGCGTCGGCGGCTCTGTTGAAGATGTGGTCGAGCAGGGGTCCATGGGGGCCCCAGAGTGGATTGACTTAATTGTCTTCTGTGTGTCTTCGGTGGTGAGGGCTGTCCAATTGTCAATCGCTGGCTTCAGGGTGTCGGCTGTGGTTGGTGGGGGTTCTGTGTGTTGGTTGTCTTCATCAAATTTGTTGTAGATGCTCTTGATTTTCTGGTGAAAGAAGGCTGAGTTTGTCGCAGAAGTCTTGTGAGTGCGGGATGTCAGTTGACTCGCTGGTGGGTTGGCAAACTCCTTGATGATGTTGAAGAGTTCTTTACTGTTGTGTGCATGTGTGGAGATTCTGTCTTCAATCGCTTTTTTCCTTATTTTTCTGATGAGTTGGTGGTGGGCGTTGGTAACAGCTCTGAAGTGAAACACTTGGCAGCTGGTGATTTCTAATGGCTATGCCTTCTGCCTGCTAAGTCCCAAATGCTACATGATGACGTTGGTCATGGTTTGTTGAAGAGAGTAAGACAATTCGGGGTGTTAACGTGCCTGTTGCAAAGGTATGTTCGTATCTTGCAGGACACAGGTAAGAAGGTTGGTGAAATACACATCCAGGTTAACGCATGTGCTATAGGGATCTCAGTGTCGTTTGCAGGTCACCTGTTTCAATTTTAGTACAATAGGGTACGGCTGGCATGGCACAAGTGCCAATTTCTTTGTTGTGTCCACTAATTTCTGGATCTGACTCCAGACATATAGGGGACATGGCATAGAATAGGGCCAATTAAATTATGCTAAAATGGAGGACCAAATTATGCGGCAGACTTGGATAAATTATGCCACAAGAAAAGGCAAATCATTGCAATGTAAAGAGACATACTCTTTGACAGTAAAATGTCACTGTTTTGTCATTTTATTAGATCAATACTGTCTGAGCAAGTGTTTCACCTCATTAGCACCAGTTTAACATCCGACTTCGGCGATCATCGACTAAATGGTGACCAGTTAACCTTTGCAAAAAGGTCTGCCCCCGTGTGGGGCCACGTTTGCTATTTTATTTAGTAATTTTTTATTCGTTTCAACTAGAACAAACATATTTTTGTGAACACTACAAATTATGCAGCAGATGATGGAGTACTTGGCAACTGCAGTGAATCCATAATTATGCAGAAAAGGCGGCAGAATTCCAGAGAATTTACAGAGCCAAAAGTTGAACATTTGGATAGGAATTCTACTACAACTGAGGGAACAACAGCGGGTGAGTGCAGCTTCTGAGCCAAAAAAACAGAAAAATATTCTTGCAGTGTTATAAATATATTCAGAGGAGTTCCCGAGGATTTTAGCAAGTGTTCTTCGAAGTGACATGTTTCTTTAAAGTATTGTGTTCTGTTTTCTTCTCAATGGTGGTACTGTTTTCAGAAACTATCTCTGCTGATGTCACAATAGGCATGTCTGTGCCCGTAATGCAGCTGTGCTCTGATCACGTGGTATGGGATTTGCTTGTCGGCCCTATTTTCACATAGTTCCTCTTCTTTGGAAAGGAACTAGGTACTTTTGCGGTTCCTTGCTGTGGCACAGAATGAGACAGATGCAGTACCGAGTAATTTCCATGAAGCTAAATTATTGTTAATTCTGCAACGTGTCATAAGATGGAAATCATATTTAGTTCCCATATTACCTGTTTGTTCCACAGAGAATGGTCAGGCCTGATTTTGATGTAAGTTTAAATGTTTAATGCCTATAGGAAACTGGACCTCAAATTATAAACGCAGGAGCAAATCAAAGATCACATGTTGTCATTTCTGAAATAGCAAACTAGAAATGCTTGTACAAATAGAGATTGGCACAGTCCTAGAAGGTGCTGCGCCCGGTGTAATTCAGAAACTGAAAATCTGGCTCCAAACATGCTTTGAATCGTCTTCCTTGTTACCATAAACCATTCTTGTATATAGAGGTAATAGTTTTTAATCAGAAAATTGGTAAAGAAAGCTTCCTTTGTATTGTATTATTATTGCATTTATATAGCGCTTACTTCCCTGGACAAGGCGTCAAAGGGCTTTTTCGGCGATGAGCACGCTACTCTGGAACCCATAAATGATTAGTGGTGAATTTGTATAGTGAAATATGAAAGTAATTTTAGTGGTGGATATGTTAGTCAGTTATTTGAACTGAGAAGGATAGTGGAGGGATAGAAGAGGGAAAAAGGTTTGGATTTATAAAGGGCTTGCTACCCCTGTACGGGTTTTGAAGCGCTTTTTCGGCGAGTAGCATGCTACTCTGAAACCCATAAAGAATTAGTGGTGAAAGAGAATAGTGAAATATGAAAGTAATTTTAGCTGTGGATATGTTAGTCAGTTATTTGGATTGCGAAGTATAGAGGAGGCATAGAAGAGGGAAAAAGATTTGCATTTATATAGCACTTGCTACCCCTGATGAGGGGCTGAAGCACTTTTTCAGCAAGTAGCATGCTACTCCGGACCCATAAAGGATTAGTGGTGAACTAATATAGTGAAATATGAAATTAATTGGAGTGGTGGACATGTTAGTCTGTTATTTGGATTGAAAAGGATAATGGAGGGTTTAGAAGAGGGAAAGATTTAGAATTCTTTTTTTGTTTATTTTTTTGTGATTTCTTTTGGAGCTTATAGCATTACGATGCGTGTGGACGGAGGCAGATGTCAGAGGGATCGACTGACGCTTTCCGATGGGCTCATGGAGCCTGTCAGTTGGTCGGAAAGTCACCATAATCACTTTAGGACCGCATTTCCGCCATCCATATTATGATGTCAGTTTCCAACAGCCTTTTCATGTCGGTCTTTTCGTCATGGAAAGGCTATTGAAAAGCGACATTGTGGGCCCCCAGAAGGGTCCCTATTCCCCCGGGCCCTCTGCATCTGGGCCACGGGGGCACCTATGGTGCCCCCCTGAACATCCCTGCACTGTACGGTCCCTGCCACATGGTGCAAGGATGTTCACAAACTCCCATTTCTCAATGGGATCTTGTTTTGCGGTCGGTTTCTGCCCACCTTACAAGCTCCCATTGAGAAATGGGAGTTTCCGACCGCACTATGTGCGGTTGGATCATAATTCTCTGTGCAGAACTGCCGACCTATGGTCGGGACGGGCCCCCATTACCCGGTCCCTGCCGCACGGTGCAGGGATGTTCACAAACTCCCATTTCTCAATGGGAGCTTGTTTTGCGGTCAGTTTCTGCCCACTGTACAAGCTCCCATTGAGAAATGGGAGTTTCCGACTGCACTATGTGTGGTTGGATCATAATTCGCTGTGCATAACTGCCGACCTATGGTCGGGACGGGTCCTCCACCAAAACGGTGTTGATTGGAGGCAACTCCGACTGATATCGTAATCAGGCCCTTAGTTGTTGTGACAGTAGGCAGTTTAATTGGTTAAGTATCCTGGCTATATACTGTGATTCTGCCACTACCACATATGTCCGAAGGATTTAGAGGTGAGCAAAGAAATGTTGGTGTTCTGTAAAGTACAAGTGAATTACAAAGGTAAGTCAGGAATAATCCATGAGTAAATCACAATAAAATATTTGTGAATCAGGCGCCAAGTATTTTTGAAACGTTCAGACAAACTGAACAACACTATGAGCAAGATGTACTGATGGATTTTCTACTCGCAAGCCTACCAACTCTGTAAATTTTGCAGCAAGAAATTGTGGCTTTTGAATGTACTAAACAATTCAGTAACATGTTACAGAAGCTCTAAATGGGTGTAGCAAATGATAAGGAATAGCTAGTTGCAAGAGGTGTGTTTAGGTCGTACCTTCCGGATATCGATTCCATATGGTATGCATTAATGTTTTATAACCGAAATGTGGTTGCAAAACATTAATATTTTACCAATATCTCAAAGGAAGTGGTAACCCATTCACAAATTGGAAGGAATCCACAGGAAGGGATCCCTAAGAAATTTCTACCCCTTTGTGAATGGTCGAAAAAATCTTTTTTAAGGAGTAGTCAGTGGTCTATAGGGCCACTGGCTACTCCTAAAAATTGGTTTTACATACATTCCTCTTTTATTAAAAAAATGCTTTATATAAAAAAAATCACAGACATGGCGGTCTGCTGACCCCAGCAGGCCGCCATCCTTGTGATAGCAGCCAATTGTAGTGGGTTGCAATTTGCGATCTACCTCATTCATAGTCGTGATGTAGGTCAAATTGCGACCCACTGGGATTCAGAATTTTGTGAACCAAGCTATTAGAACATAGGTGTGTTGTGCAAATTGTGATAACTTTTAGTGAATCCAGTGTACATACATCGTGCTCTATACTCTAGTTATGCACTGTACATCTTGAAATTATCATAAAGAGCCCAAAAAATTATTTTTACACAAATTACTTGTTCTAAACATCCCTTCTATGGCCACTGAAAGCCATTTTTCAAAGTGTAATACATTATTAGCATATAAGATTCTACATCAATATTATTTTTCAAAGGTTAAACTTAGGAGGAACTATACAATCCAAATTCAAGCATGCTCCAGGTGCCAGCAGGACATTGTAGATTTAGCACAAACCTTCTGCCGGTACCCCAGATTACAGTCACAGTGGAAAGAGATTCATGATACATTAAAAAGCTATTATTAGATTTCCAGTACTATTCCCTATTTAATTTTGTATTAAGCTTTATTTGCGTCACCTCACCCATAAATGAATACATTAGATGAGTATATGTGCTAAGTTTTTGATTATTAGAAACAGGATAGAAAAATGTCTGCTTATAATTAGTAAATCATTCAGACGTTTATCTGTAACGGCCATGTTTAAAAAGATTAATCCTCCAAAAACACGTGAAGAACATCTTTTATGCTCTAAGTGGTAGTTTATACAAGCTATGCAGCATGTTAACTAATGCCATGGGCACCCCAGGTGTGCTTTGACCCAGTCCAACCTGAATGTGCATACATGCAGGTGAGTTAGTGAGTGAGCCAGTGTTAGTGCACTTCACATTTGAATTCCACATGGCTACTAGAATTTGCAGCGAAGATTATTTTATTAGAAATATAGCCTTGAGTTATTATTCTCTTCTGGACCTGGAGGATGGGCCTATGACAAGTTGAATGCATGCAGATGATTAACCAATGTAGTTTGTAGGCTCCAAATGTAATAAAATGTGTATTGTTTATGATTACTTGTGAAAAACTAAACTTCGTGGTTGTATCCGCCTATCAAGGAATTAACGTATCTTTAATGTTCAGTTAATTTAAAACTTACAATTAAAACAACTTAAAAACAATCATCTCGTAAAAAAAAGTTAAAAAGAAATAAAAGGCAAACTTGCCTTGTGGTGTCCTGTCTATATCTTACATTTGGATTTATGTGGGTAGGTGCTAGCAGGCTGCAAAGATGTTTTTCCTTTAACAAGCTATGCCAGCCGCGTTGAATTATCCATCATATACATCGCATTTGATTTGACAGATTGATACCTAAATTAAAGGACTGTACTACTGAATATCAACACCAAAAATATTGTGGCTTAATAATTTTGAGTTCAGAATATTGAGGATCAAAATATCAAAAGGTAATTTACTATTCCTAACTCCACATCTATGAACCTTGAATATATATTTCCCACATAGGTACACATATGTGGTTGAAGTTGGGTACAGCAAAACTAGAATTACATACCTGTAGATATTTTATTTTCAATATTCTGTCATCAATATTCTGCCTTATCAATATTGTTGATTCGATACTCAGGAAGCACACCAATATAACAACCTCAATGGCTAAATGAATTAAACTATGGGCTAGGATATTGCCCTAGCTGGTAAGAACCCTGATGATATACCATGGTGTTTTTTCGGCATCCTAGTTCCACAAAGGTCTGGCAGGGACAGAGGTTGTTGGTGAGCCTGCAAAGAAGCAGGTGCCTACTCAGTAAAGTCACCAAGATCACTAACTTGATTGCCTATTGAGTCTCTAAAAAGGTTGCAATGTCATCAGGTTGAAACAGTTAAAATTACAGTAAGGCCTTCTGGGAGAGGGTGCCCCTCATAAATGCCACTAATAGAAGAAGTGGAACCTGACCAAGGAGGTGGGGGTGTGGCTGCTTGGTGCCCAGCAGCTCCACTCAGTCTTTTTGGATGCCAGGAGTGGGATTGGGAAGCAGAGCCTATTGGAGGGATGGCTGGGCCTGATCGGTTCAGTGACATAATATTGAGAACACAAATATCATGATACATAAATATTGTGTCAAAGGTATTGAACAGAAAGATATAATTTTCCTATACATATAAAGGTAAGTACAAAAATATAGAAAGAACATATAGTTTCACACTAATATCATTAAAAAAGAAACACATATTGATTTTTAATAGAAATGTATAGGTTAAAATAGTAAATTTTAAATATTTTAATATATAACATAACTAATGTAAAATACATAAATGTCGGTAACATTTTATTACCTACTGGCAGTCGCAAGTAGGTATTTATAGTTAAGACCATGTTTCAATAGAAAAAGCATTTTACCTTACCTATATCTTTGCCGCTGTTTGAGAAACCACAGAATTTTCCCCAAAAAGTGTCATAGTAAGTCTTGTTTGCATAGAACGTTTCGGGTGATCGGTCAAGCAGGGGCCAAGAAAAAGGGGGTTCAAAAAAGGGTGCGTGTACCCATGTTTATTCTCATAGAAATTGTCAACACTCCTACAGCCTGAACTGCAGAACGGAATTACACCAAATTTGTCAGAAAGGTAGATTTGGTTATGCAGATTCCGCTTTTTGTTATTTGGTGTAAATCCGTTCAGTAGTTGTTGAGAAATTTAAGAAAATACAGTTAGTGATATATGTGGCCGTGACAACTTTGCGAAACATAACAAGCTTGTGTAGGGAAATGCAGAGATCTGATTGGTTGCCAACACTTCAACCAGGAAGTGTTAGCAGCTACCTTGGGACACGGCTTCAGCCAAGTCCCAAACAAAAATGTAAAAAGGGGCAGGGTAGGAATACCCTGACCCCATAAAGTTGGTCCAGGGGTCCCAGAAGAACCCCAACGGGCCAAAAAAGCATTACAAAAATACAGCAAAATCCTGCGCTTGTTTTGAATGAACCCCCAGGTGGGTTAGGTTCCAGAGGCATACCTTAAAAATAGGAGGAAGGCGAACAGGGCCCCCCTTCTAGGGCTTATTGATGCCCTGGGACCGCCACCTCCCCTTGGCAAATGTTTCATATCAATACGGAGGGCCTGCGTGGCCCCCCACGGGGACAGACACCTTGTCAGGGCAAAGGTCTATTTAGAAGTGCAGGGGGCTGTGTGCCCCACCCCCGCAACCCTGGGGACCGCCACCTCTCTGGGCCTAAACTTAAAATGAATGCAAGGGAGGGCATAGGGCCTCCCCTGCGTCCCCGGGAACCACCACCTCCCCAGGGCAATTTTTCCAAAGTACGGGGACCATGTGTTTCCCCTGAGCCCTGGCAACTATCACTTCCCTGGGGATAAAATACATTAATTTAGGGGGTCCGTCGCGGACCCACAGCCTCAGGGACCACCATCTCCCCAGGGCTAAGTTGTATGTTGGAGGGGGCCTTTGTGGAGCCATAGATGGTCCCAGGGCTGGCTCCTGCTATGTCCTGGGATGCCCATCCCCGGGACATTGTTGTTTGCTGTGACTTGCCAGTAGGATTACAAAATGCTCTTGCTCACCGGAAGCAGAGCAGAATTGCATTCACAGAGAGGGCGCTGCCTTTCCAGCAGCTCCCTGTCTGTGAGAGCAATGCCGGCTCCCCCAGAAGTCCCAAACGAAAGTTAATGGGTGCCCTGGGTGGAACCTGGGCATCCAGAATAGAGGCAGGGTCCTGGGGGATGGGGTCCGTAGGGCCAAATTCAGCCTGCGGAGGGGGGCCGCGCAGCTCCCTGCCCCATCTCTTAATGGCCACGGGGATGAAGTCCTATGTTAATTAGAATATATTAAGGACTGAGGGATGGTGCTTAAAGTTGAGTGTTTAAGTGTCTGTGGTATCTGAGGTGGATAGGAGTTGATTGATTTGTTGTAGATGGGACAACAGATTTCAAAATTTTCCTGTGTAGCTAATTGAAAGCCATATAAAAGTGCTACTAGCATAATAATCTTCATAAGTTCGACCATTAGCTAGTAACATAACCCTAACAAGACAAGGGATGCATTGGCATATCTGTATAGACTGAAGGTAAAATTAGTCATGGTTAAAGAGACTCATTTGTCTCCTAGTAGGCAAATTAAAGTGTTCACCAAGTGGCGTGGCAAAAACTTTTGTTGCTTTAACACTTGTTCCAAGGGAGTGCCCATACTGTTATGTTTCATGCAGGTACCCTGATATAGACTCAGGTAGTAACCAAACCATCCCCCTATATTTCCCCTACCATTACACTACATAACGGTTCTTGATACTGACCTTTTACCTAGTTACGGTACTGCTTAAATGACATGGGGTTTTCTCTGAAAACTAGCCTCATTCATTATGCATGAGGATTCTTGGAATCTCAGCAGGAATACCATCTCCTGTATAATAACTATGTAAGAGTGTCATTCCTTCCATCATCCTAGTCCGACATGACACAGCAATGTAGATCCCCTGAGGGTACCACTTTGGTATATAAATACCATATCTTTGCTGAAGTGACAGAGGAGAAAAAGGACTTCCATGCTGACACACTGACGCAAGATGCTGAAGTTCCTGCATGCAGACACTCCAGCTTGCAGTGGTCTGACATCCCTCGCCGGGTGCCCATCTCGAGACCAAGACGGGGTCCCACAGTCTCTCACTTCAGGTAATGGGGTTGGCTTTTTCTTAGAGAGATTCTTGGTTCTACACCTACATACATGCTAGGTTCACTTAGGTAAATCTGCTTAGGGTCGCATCGTAGGAGTATGCATTATTACTGTAATGTATTTCTATACCTGCCTGTATTCATTGTTTTAGCACTATGGTAGAAATCTACTATCCTTTTACTCTGTTGGTGCTTGTAATCATTTATATCTGTTTCTATCTTATGGTTGTTTCAGCACACCTATTTTACACTAGAATGACGCTGGTTCAATAAATGCTTATTGAAAATGTCCCAACCGTTTAATCTGTGTATATCTCTGAGACAAAGTGAGCACGAGTGACTGAGCAAAAAGTACTGTACTGTTTCCACGATCCCGGCTGGGACAGAGTTGTCATGTTCAATAGTTGCCAATAACTATTCTGTCCTTGGTAAGAGGAGTTTACAGTGGCACTGTGAGCTAGCTGGTATACAGGTGAACATACCCGGTGGGGGTGTCTGGAATCAGTCTGGACACCGATCCCACAGTTTATGTTGTCTAAACGTGCAGATCCTATATAGGTTTATAGTAACTACACAACAATACATATACACAAAATCCTTAACTTTAGGGTAAACTCTACAAACTCATACCCTGATGGGAAATGCTTAATGGTCCTTTCCGTGATGCTGATAAATTCTTAAGACCTGGCTTGAATTTTCCAACTCAATCATGATCAAATGTCAAGAAATGAATCTGCACCGGATCATCTGGGGGCATCTTTAATACCATTCTAGACAGTTCTTTGGATGTTTTCTGGCAGCTGAGTTGAGCGCCCTCAGTGGCATCAATGGCTGTCATTCAAAAGGTAGGGAGAGACACCCAAGAGACAGGCCTATTCCCAAGGATGCTCTCCACCACTCTCCTGTGGCTTTGGAAATAAGCATACTACTACTGGCATCCGGACAACTGTTTTGGTACTTTCAAGTGGCCTGTCTGCTGGACACAGTCTTTGGATCCGAACTGGGGCGTGCCAGTCTACATTTTTTTTAATTGGGTCCACTGAAATGTATGGCATTGGAGACATGAATAATCTATATCAGAGAGGTGTGCATCATCAAACAGACCAGGGTACTGAAGGTCTTACAATATAATCGAGACAGAACAGAATTCCAAATAGTGAAACTAGAGAAACGATATCAGCTGACAGGTGACAACACAGTTTTGGTAAGATCAATGACGAACTACAGGTATTTGGTGAGCAGGTGGACAGAGAATTAAACTTCCATTGGAATAATATTTATGCCAAACAAGATGGAGAAGGAGAGAGGATGGAAAGTACCCTGACCTAACTTCTTAGGCAATCGATAGCCAGGCCACTATTATGGCCCTTGAGGAGGGGATGCTGCAATTGATATGCGGTAATCAATACATCGTTCACACTTTTGTTATTTATTTATTTATTATTTACATGGGAGTTTTCTAGCACTTTCAGTTGTTTTCAGTTTGTTAAGAATTACATGACCTTGGACTCCATCAGACCATACACTACTACTGAAGCCCTTACCCAGTAGCTGGCTAATAAAATGGCATGGATTGACAATCCTTTTAGACAACATTTTCTAACTCCAATCTCTTTGGCCGAAGTATAGGATAAAAGGCCCCAGGGTAAGACAGTCAAACTGCCAAATTTTACAGAGGATATGGTAACATTGTAGGACCTACTTGCTATGTCTGAGGAGGCCCTGAGAAAGGTGTGCTTATACCCCACCACCAGAGACCCTGTCATTGTAATCCTCCTCATACCAGACAAGAAACGTATCCTGTTGATTTGCTATAGGTCCATTTACCTAATAAATCTGGAAAGAAAAACTTGGAAAGATTCCTAGCAAAATAGACTGATTCCACTAATGTTGGGGCTTGTTCTTACAGGCTTTATTTCTGGTAGGGTCACATCACACAAATTGCCTTCTTTATTTGCTACGCTGTGTCAAATAGACCCACGCATGTAGGCTATGGCAAACTTCTGAAATGCAGAGAAAGTTTTCTACTCATTGGAAAGGGCCTTCATCTTAGTTTTATAATATTGTGAATCATGGACCAGAAGTACTAAGGACTTTTGCCATCACAAGGAGTCTGATTTGCAAAATAAGACAGTTTGTGACAGCAAAATAACCTTTTGGTATGCACCAAACACAAATTGCATTTGGCAACAAGGTACCGAATAACAATTTGGGTATGCGACATTGTACCCAATCACTTACTGGAAGGAGTGTTCAGGGTGTCCCTCCCAAATAGAGTTTCAAATGGGACGTATTAATGCTTTGCGACTGAAATCCAGTTGCAAAATAATGATACTTTACAACTACTCAAAAGTAGTGATAATCCATTCACAAACAGGAGTGAGAGCTCAAAGGACCCCGTCCCCTTTATTAAAGTTTTTTCCCCATTCTTTTGAAATAAAGACAGCAGTACAAAATACATGGCATAGAGCAGTGATTCATAACCTGTGGTCCGAAGAACCCTGGGAGACTCCAACTGTTGAACAAAATTAAATAATATTAAAAATAATACATTAAAATGTCAGACAGAATATACAATTAAAGAAGCAGAATTGAAACATTGAAAATGTTTTCTATATTTGATTTGAATTAGACAAAATATTTCATTATTTGAGAATTTGTTGGGTGTATACTTGTTTTTTTAAGGTTTTTTGTGTGTATTGTTTTGATGTCCAAATCAAAGAAGTTGCATAACCTGGGGTTCCTCGACTTCCAATAAGGACTCAGTGAGGGTCCCCGGGTTCAAGTAATGATTCAGTGGGGGGTCACAGAAGGCAAAAGATTAAGAACTGGTGGCATAGAGTTTAAAACAGTTCCCAGTTGGGCATCTTCCCAGAACACCTCTGCGCTTAATAAACATTACTTATTCGAATAGTAAACATTCTGTCACGGTTTTTGTCAGGCACCAATGACATATGTAATTAAGCTCACATAAGCACATAAACACCCTGTAATTCCCTGATCAGCTGGAAACCTTCTCCAATTTATGTGGGCAACCTCTGACTCATATACAAACTACTCAGGCCCCGTGCACCAATCCATGGGGCATATTATCAAGAACGGCGTTAAAATTATCACCACTTTAGCGGCATGAAACTGCTGCTAAAGCGGCGATAATGGGCTTGATAATATGCCCTTGTGAATTCCCATAGAAGCCCAGGGTCTGGTGTGAACCTAGGCTTCTTTCGGAATTCTCAAGGGCATATTATCAAGCCCATTATCGCCGCTTTAGCAGCAGTTTCCTGCCGCTAAAGCGGCGATAATTTTAACACCGTTCTTGATAATATGCCCCCATATCTTTACTCCATTGCTCCATGCCGTTGCAGGCGACCCCCACAGTTGTGCAATATTGCGTCTGGCTTCAGCCATACCTAAATTCCAAAATAAGCATTGGCATCTGTTGCCTGTTTTAACCACTTTATATACTCAGGATACATTGTTTTTTACTTGCGAGCAGCGCAAGCCCCTTAACCTCTGCTAACACCCCAATTATCCCCAACCAGCATAGCTGTACTACAGGGCATTCCCACAGGATATGTAGAAAAGTGGCCCTCTGTCCATATCCCCAGAGACATTCCATTCTGCACTTCCAATCTTCAATATCAACATCATAGGGTAATACACTCTATGTAAGGTGTTTCATTGAATTCGGCAGAACCCTGCTCTGATCGCAACGTCCCTGAGTGTCTAGAGAAGTTCAGTCCACTCCTCATCCGATAGCTCCCTGAGGTCCTGCTCCCATAGCCCCTTGAATTTCTTTAAGGTATCAGGCAAATTATTCACAGTTTTCCAAAATAGAAGGGAAATTGCCTTATTGCTCAATGGTTCATCTAACACTCTATCTTCTAATGGGTTAGAGCCCTCTCCCCTTTGAGAATGCTGACAAAATAGTTTTTTTAAGAGTAGGCAGTAGTCCCAGGGACCATTACTCAATCTTAACAAATGTTTCTAAAGAATTTCATTTGTTTTTAAAACACATTATTTAGGGAAAACAGGATGCATTTGTTTTTGATCAAGATTTCTTAATTTATAAACAACTACAGAAATGGTGGTCCGCTGACCCCAACAGACCACCAATCCTGTGATGAGATAAATTGTAGAGAACGTCAGAAATGTACTCCTGGCAAGGGCAGGTGTAAATACTTTCCAGGCCACTACAGGAAAAGAAGTAGACATTTTAAAAGCTGTCTCTGAATCAGACTTGTAGACTTTTAAGAATGCAAAGCAATGTGAACTAGGAGGAGTCTTAATTAAGCATAGTAAATGTGCATGTCTGTTAGTAAATGTGCATTTTCCTACATTACATGATTCTGTCACTAAAGATAACATTGTGTGGGAACTGACACTTTTCTCACAAATTCTCCACCTGCATTGGGAAAACATATATTAATTTGGAGAAGTCTACCATGGGTTCAGGCAGCTGAGCAGAAAACATTGTTAATTGAATCAGAAGTATTTGCAAATTTTCTAAGAAGGTTCGATTATTTTGTTTTGGGAGGTTTCAGGATGGTCATGTTAATGTAAAATGTTTATAGAAAATAAGTGGTTCTTATGCATCCTAACTCTACCAGACAGCACATGCTCATTGTCAGCTTACCATGAACTTATAGTGTCGTTGGTTGGATTTATTATCACCCTGATTTGCCTACTGCTTATTCAATGTCTTGTCTTGCCCCTCTTGCAATTGTTCCTGCCCTGGAAAATATATCCTCTTTACTTGTGTCCTTCCACTGCTCATTTGTGTCCTTCCACAGCTCACTTTTTAGGGATCTACTTTTTTCTTTGTGCTTAAGCATTCCATGAGAGTGCATGTGTTTTACCGCTGTCTCCCTCCTCTGCTTCTCCTCCAAACTCTGTGTAGCTCTCTCTACTCCATGAGATCTCACCACCTCTCCTGCAGGTTACATACCACCGGCATTCAAACTACCATGATGTTAATGTCTCCCATAAAAAGCAGACTAAATAACATGCAATATTGGAAAATGGCCCTCTCTGCGGGGTCACCATCAAACCTTCTGCCATCCTCCTCCTCCAACATTTTGCTGAATTCATTTTCGTTGGCCTTAGGACACTGTGCACTTTACCACTGCTAACTAGTGCAAAAGTGCTTGTGCTCTCTCCCTAAAACATGGTTTAATTGGCATATAATGGTTTGGCATATTTGATTTACCTGTAAGTCCCTTGTAGAGTGGTAAACCATATACCCAGTGCTAGTAAATTGAATGCTACCAATGGGCCTGCAGCACTTATTGTGCCACACACTTAAGTAGCACCTTAAAACTTGTCCCATGCCTGCCGTTGTAGCCTCACATTGCCAAGTTGACTTGACAATTAAAACCCCTTACTAAGCCTTAAGCCCCTATTTATTACATATAAGTCACTTCTAAGGTAGGCCCTGGGTAGCCCATAGGTTAGGGTGCTATATAATTGAAAGGTAGGACATGTGCTTTTAAGTTTTACATGTCCTGGTGGTGAACAACTCCAAAATTCATTTTTTACTATTGTGAGGTCTACCCCTCCCATAGGATAACATTGAAAATTCCTTATTACATTTAAGAAGCTGTAATTCCTTAATGAGAGGAGGTGGATGACATGTTTGGTACCTGCAAAATTGAAAGGATAAAACCTCTTTAATTATAAAGTCAAATTTATCATTACAATTTTTAAAATGCCACTTTTCGAAAGTTTGTATTTTCCTATCCTATGCCCTTTGTGCCCGCAGCCTGCCGTAGGTCCCATGACTAGGTGTAGCTGACTGTTAGACTTTGTGAATTCCCTCCAGACAGTCACACAATAGTGGGATTAGCTGAGCCTTAATGGGTCATCAACTAGCAGGATGAGGGATGGAATTGAGTAGAGCTCCACTTGAACCTGAATAGGCTGTGTCATGTCTCCCCACAATACTCCTAACAAACCCTGTGTTGGCAGTGCTGCCAGCTTGGAGCAAGGGAATGGAAACAGGAAAATCCCAGAACTTCAAAGGACCTTGCAAGAAACGTTTCCCACGGCACCAGGGTATAAAAAACAGGGTTCTCAGACCCACTCTTCAGTACATTTCTGGACCAGTGAAGCCTCTGCAGGACGAAGGGCTGCCACTCTGCTGGACTGCTGCTCTGGAAGAACTGCTTTCTTGCTGTGCTGGCCTGCTGCCCTTCTGGTCTGACTGAGACTTCAAGGGTTGGCTGGCTTGCCTCCTGATCTGAAGTCACAAAGACATAAAAGATTTCCAACTATCCTGCTTCTGCACCTGGACTCTGCCAAGTGGTGCCACACCAATCCTGGACCTTGGGAAGTGACCCTAAGGCACTTGCTCAACCTATCTCCGCTGTTCAGATGGAGCCAGCGCATAGCCGTTTTTGTTTGGTCAGCACCGACACATCTTCGATACTGTGTGGATCGGAACAAGCGCATTGCCCCTGTTGCAAGGACCAAAACCGTCAAATTGCAGCTTCTGCATGGATCGGAGCCTCCGCTCTGTCTTCGGAACCACCACTGCACAATGCTCTTCAGGTGAAGTCAGGGCCGGACTGGGAACCGAAACCGGCCCTGGCAAAGTGCTCGGCCGGCCCCCCCTCTCCCAGGGGGGGGTTCGGGGTGCGACCGCGCTCTTTGCCAGGGCCGGTTTTCGGCCGTTTTTGTTACAGGGCCGTTTTTTGCAGCTAAACAGCAAAAACGGCGCTGTAACAAAAACGGCCCCCTGGGGCCCAAAACCAGCCCCCACCCATGCAGCTGACCGGGGGATTTCCCGGTGCCCGCAATCTCCCTTGACGACAGCATCGACGTCAAAGATGAAACTCCACATCGCATCGGAGCCAACACATAGTTGCTGTTGCTCCGTCGTGAGCAGCACATCCCCACTGAATATGTGGTTGGACATTGACGCACCGACCTCTATGCACTTCAGCCCCCGTCGTGACAGGATCTTTGACGTCGGCGCAGCCCGTTCCAAGGTAATTTTCATCAGCAGGCTCATCCTGGTCCCTGTAGCCAGCCAGAGCTCCATTGTGGTTGGCCTGAACTTTTGACTTTGGCTCGGTCCGGTGCAAACTGATATCGCTTGTTAGAGCTTAGTGTTTTTTGGCACTGTTTTCACTTATTATTTTAAAAATCAATACCTATGTTTCTACTTATTGGATTGTTGTAGTTTTGGTCTTGTTTTATTTGTTACAGTACACTATATTTTTCTAACCACGTGTGTATACACCAGAGGCACACAACCCACCATACTGTTAATGTCTGCCATAAAAATTAGATATGTGAAGATTCCTGTACAAATAAAACGGTCTAAAGGATATCCCAAGACATCTGTACTCCATTGTGTAACCTCCACCTCCCGCTAGCACTGACACAGGCTTGGAGCTTACTCCTTTCTCTAACACCCTCCCCCCGCACTCAACCCACCATGCTATATTAATACCTGCACATGAAAAGGACAAGAGAGCATAAAATGTTCTGTAATTTTCCATTTATATGAGCGTGAAAGGCCAGCAAAATGGTTATAGAATATTCGCGCAAGAAATCATTGTCCACACCTTCTTTCAGGAGCAAGAAAGGCCACTTTTATTTTAGGACAGGTGCATCATAAATTTCATAAACACATTCATTATTTATTTATTATTTACATACTACAACTCTACAGTGAGCCTACGAAACCTAAATCCCAAAACCCCGAACAAACTCCTGCCTACTACCCCTAGCCTACCCTACGCTACCCTTCAGGATGGCCAACCCGCTCCAGGCTGCCCACCCCCACTAACAAAAACCCGCCTGCAAAAGAACAAAGGCACCCATCCTAACAGTGGCAAACCTACCTAAACTAAACAGTGCCTAGAGCACCGCAAAATAAAACCCATAAATAAATAAAGAAAAAGAAAAAAAGAAAAAAAGAAAAAAAGAAAAAAAGAGGGAGGGTGGGTGGGGCAAAACAACCTCCCTTCACGCCTCCCGCCACGCAGTCCTAACCGCCCGCCTAACTTCCCCTTTTAAGCCCTCTGCTAATCAGCCCCCACCTGGAATGATCCTCGCGCGAACCCGCCCAGGAAGAGACCGGCTCGCGCCTGGCTCTCCCTGGGTCCCCCCTCGCGCAAGAAATCATTGTCCACACCTTCTTTCAGGAGCAAGAAAGGCCACTTTTATTTTAGGACAGGTGCATCATAAATTTCATAAACACATTCATTATTTATTTATTATTTACATACTACAACTCTACAGTGAGCCTACGAAACCTAAATCCCAAAACCCCGAACAAACTCCTGCCTACTACCCCTAGCCTACCCTACGCTACCCTTCAGGATGGCCAACCCGCTCCAGGCTGCCCACCCCCACTAACAAAAACCCGCCACCCAGGAAAACCTTTAGCGTTTTCCTGCCCCACCTAAAGGAAAGGAAGGAGCACACCACAACTGTACCTGAAGAACCTTGCTAATCAAGTCCCTGAGTTCAAGGAGGTAAAAAGAGAGGCCCAAAGCTGAGAGATGCACACCGTCCTCACAAAATAAATGATGTTCAGATACTTGTAAATGATAATGGTTCAAACTGTATATCCCCCAATGTTGACAAAAAAGGCGCATTGTCCTGTTCACTTTCCTTCTAGCCTTTTCCAGGGCAGAATGGGTCCGTGCCCCACGCCAGTGCAAACGAGGCACAAACTCAGTCCATATGAGCATGGTGCTCTCCCATGTGGTTCGGATGATTTCCAGGTCCTGTTTCATTAATTTTAACAAGGTCAGCCCAGAGAGAGAAACCAAGTCATTCTCTCCCAAATGTAGCACCAGGAGATCCGGAGGGCCCCCCAAACACTGCGAAACCAAAGCAGCCAAGGCGGGAAAAAGCCCACCCCAGCGCATTCCCCCTGTTCCATGCCATGAGACTTCATGTGTCATACTGTTCAGACCAAGTGATCTCCCACAGAGCTGGCTGGCAGCGGCTAAAGCTGCTCGTTTAATAAAAGAGTGCCCCAGTATCCACACCCTTCGTTTGCATCCGGCGACTGATAGCCAGGGACCTAGGAGAGAAAGAAATGTTAGACCAGCCAAAAATGCACTATTTCCTCACATACTTTTCACAGCACTTGGAATGCCAACGACCAATGCGTCGGATCTGGGACCAGTCCCACCCCAAGCGGGCGGCCTCCGTCGCCGCACCAATTCTGAAGGAATGGGTACCAAACTGAACAGGGTCCTTCCCCAAACGCAACAAGACCTTGCGTAATACAGCCAACAATTGAGATGCAACTATGGGACTACCATCCGCATGACAAAATATGGACCCCTGGAGAAAATGCGGAGAGGACACAAACACTTCCCATTCCCCAACCGGGCAACATGCAGAGACACCACTCCTACCAAGGAACACCCACTTACCCCTCCCCATCTGGTCGGTTTTGGATGCCCGCAGCCAAAGTCGCACTCTGTCACTTTCCAACACCACCTCACAGCTGGTCATACCTACCCTGCCCCGCAACCCCAGCAACTCTGATGCCCGAAATGCCCCAAAGAACAACCACACAAAACACAAACGAAATTTGGCACACTCAAAAGCATCATGACAACACACCTCCAGTTCCGGCAACATCAACTGGAGCAATTCAAACGTCACAGGCTGCCGGAGCTGCTGACCCCCAGCCCGGAGCCTGGCCAAACCTTTCAACAATTTACGAACCAACACCCCCCCAACCGGATCCCTCCCCCACCAAAGCTGTCCATAAAAAGAAACCCCAGCCAATTTGCCCGAAATGGTAGTGGGCGACAGGCCTTTGTCCGCCAAATGTAAAACAAACTGCAAGATGCATTGTTCATCAGACCAACCAGCCCTGAACGGCCCCATCGAAACCTTACCAAACTGCAGAAACTCAGACCAGGCTTTCACATAACCCCGCCTGGTGGATTCAGCCACAGAATTTTCCACCAAGTGGTGAACCCTCAATCCCCCAGGTCCCATACGTACTGTGGGATCGCTGTTGGTGCCAGGTCCGCCCCAGGAGCTAACTTGCGGAACTCGGACCACTGAAAGCGAGACAAAGAGTCAGCGATGCAATTAGAAGTACCAGGAACATGCCGCGCTTTAAAGACAATATTCAGTTGCAGACACCGCAGCATGAATGCGCGCAGGAGCCGCAAAACCCGCAAATCGCGAGCCTTTTGGTGATTGACAAGGTGTACTACAGCCAAATTGTCCACGTGAAACAAGACGGAACGATTCTGAAACTCATCCCCCCATAGGTGCAAAGCAACCAGCAGCGGGAAGAGCTCCAGAAACGCAATGCTGCGACCCTGATCCTTCCAGTGCGCCGGCCAGCCGGCCGCGCACCATCGACCTTCCCAAAATATTCCGAATCCGTGAGCCCCTGACGCATCAGTGAACAACTGTACTTGCCACACCATGTCCTCATCCGCAAAAAACAAGGACACGCCATTAAACTCTTGCAGAAAACGAAGCCAGACAGTCAAATCGGCACGCACAGCGGTGGTAATGCGCACCCTATGATGGGGAAGGCTTGCTCCGGACATGGACAGACCCAGACGTCTGCAGAACGTCCTGCCCGCCCGAACAACCCGGCAAGCAAAATTGAGATAACCCAACAACTTCTGAACAGTTTTCAAAACCACTTTCCGCTCCCCCAACACCAGATGTATGAAAGCAGACATTTCCTTCACTTTAGCCACAGGCAGTCTCGCCACCATAGACAGAGTATCAATTTCGATCCCCAAAAAAGTCAGGGACGTACAGGGACCCTCTGTCTTGTCCGGCGCCAAGGGGACACCCAATTCCTCCGCTAGAGCCTGAAAGATGTACAAAGCCGACTGACACTGCCCAGAGCGACCCTCCCCAATGAAAAGAAAATCATCAAGGTAATGACAGACCAACGCGTGGCCACTAACAAAAGTGAATCGCCACTGTAGGAAGGTACTGAAAGTTTCAAACAGGGAGCATGACACTGAACAGCCCATGGGCAACACCCGATCCACGTAGAAACTACCATCAAAATGCATTCCTAACAGACTGAAATCCCAAGGATGAATGGGCAATAGCCGGAAAGCCGACTGAATGTCGCTCTTCGCCAGCAAAGCCCCAACACCAGCCGTGCGCACGAGCCGTAAGGCATCGTCCACCGAAGCATAATTGACAGTTGAGTCAGCTGGATCAATAAAGTCATTGATTGATGAACCCTCGGGCCAGGACAGGTGATGGATAAGACGAAACTCCCCTTCCGCCTTCTTGGGCACCACACCCAGGGGTGATACAATCAAGTCAGGCAGGGGACAATTCACAAAAGGACCAGCAATCCTACCAGCCGCAAGCTCTGCATCCAGTTTCTTCCGCACCACATGTGGACTCTCCTTCGCAGACTTCAAATTATCCGACCACCTGCCCACCCTGGGTCCCTGATACCCAATCCGAAACCCAATTTTGAAACCCCAAGACAAAATCTTAGCGGCCTCAAAATCCGGATAATCCACCAGCCAGAGATCGAGAACCTCCTGCCTAATAGGAGTAGGGGCCCTTGTAAACAGACTGATGTTGCTGCCCCCTGCCCCCAGAACCCCGTCCCTGATCACCCCATCTCTGGCCGGGAAAACACTGGGTGAGGGCATGCTTCCCTCCACACTGTGAACACTCATGTTTATACCTGCAAGCGGGTCTGTTACAGGAACCCCTGTTAAAATGCCAGCAAGTGCCAGAAGCGGCTGATTGACCTCTGCCCCAAACCCCCGCCCCAGACTGAGCGGGGCGAGCTGAAAAGGGCCGATAAAACACAGGCTGCCCGCTAGCTGTGTGGGTCGTAGCAGGAGGGTTTGCCGATGCCATCCATTGCAACCATAACTCAGAGTCAACCGTACCCCACGAACGCTCAGGGAAAGCGGCCATGCGCGCCCTAAATTCGTCATCGTAGGACAACCAAGCAAAGCCGCCAAAATAACTGTGAGCCTTGCGGATGACATCTGCATATTTAAACATGTCTATTGCTTTCTCAGGATGACGTTGACAATAAACGCTGGCATAAATGAGAAAGGCCGAAGTCCAGTTCTCTATGGACTTCGGAACACGAGGCCTCCGAGCCAATTCTAATTCCTCCTCTTTCGACCCTTCTTTTGCCTGGACATCCCTGTGGAGAAGTCGAAAAACATCCACAAAAGCCCCAGACCAGATCAGATTCTTTGTTTTTTCGGACAAATGGGACCCCAAGGGCATCCCCACCCCAGAATAAGGCAACTTTTTCGGTAGGATACTATCCTCCGCTACCCGAGTGGCAGCCACCCCGCCATCCCCCGATATAGAAACTTCTTTTGCAACTTGCACAGTAGAAACATTTGAAATTACGGGCCGCTCAAGCCTCGGTGCCAGAGCGACTCGCTCAACCACAACCCCATCACCCGTACCAAAAGATCTTGTACTCTTAACCGGGAGACTCTCCCTAGGTTGAACATTTGAAATTACGGGCCGCTCAAGCCTCGGTGCCAGAGCGACTCGCTCAACCACAACCCCATCACCCGTACCAACAGATCTTGTACTCTTAACCGGGAGACTCTCCCTAGGTTGCCACACTGACCACCACCCATCCTTACCTCTCGGTAACTGCTCCGACTGCTGTGCGACGGCCCCACGATCCCGCTGAGAAGGTCCAGACCACACTGCCCCTCGTACACCCGCAAGGTCCGCTCGAGACTCCTGCAAAACACGAGAAACAGCGGGTTGCCCTAACCCACCCCCCTGGGCCCGTGCTGCCAAAAGCCCAACATCCTTCTCTCTCAATTCCCCTTCTTCCAAATCATCATCACGAAAACTCCCACAGAAAGCTTCATCAGAAAATGCAACTTGTTCACTCCCACTGGGCATAGCCCCATCACCGATACCCCCATCATAAAACTGCCAGTCGATGTCGTGAAAGCTATGTGCACTGAAAGCTGTAGAAGAGCCGCCCGCTCCAGGCAGCCCCGTAGCAAGCCCACCACTGGAAACAGCCGTGTGGACAGTTCCCGGGCCCGTGGAAACAGCCAACAGCCGCCCAGCCGAAGGCGCAGAGTGAAAGCTGCGGCCGCTCGAGCCAGACGAGGAAACAGCCCCTAAAACATCACCCCCAACATAGGAACCGCACTCACCCCCCGACGCCAGACCAAATCCACCCACCGACCCAGCCTCAGGACCACCCAGAAGCCCACCCGGACAGCCCCTGGGGACCGGGAACAGAGACTGACCAGTGGCCGGGGGCGCCCCCTTGCGCAGCAAACCCTTACCACCCAGGGACATGGACTTGAGGGTGGGGGGGGGCCGGGGGCAAGGAGCACCAGTTACAACAGCCTCGGGGGCCGTGGGAGGCGGCGTGGCATGTGCAGCACCCACCTGGACCACAGCAGGAGCCGGGGGCGGGGCCTCAGGGGGGGGGCGCATCGGCAGCGCAACCCGGGGGTGCCCAGCATCAATGACAACCGAGTGAGGGGGGCCAACAACATGGGGGGGGGCAGGGACAGGCCCCGACATGGCAGGGGAGAGCAGATAACACTGCCCATTGAGCCATAAGCATGGGGGGGCCCCATCCGGCAAAGGCGGCACAGAGGACAGAGGGGCAAGAGGCACCACAGCAGTGGGGGGGGCGTGCGCGCGCCCATGCTGCTCCGCGCTGCGCTCTCGCTTGGGCCTGGGCCCCGCCTGCTGCTTCCCCGACGTCCCAGAAGAGAGACCCCCTGGACGCGGTGTCAAACGGCCCGCAGAACGTCCCCGCCTCCCCCCGGGCGCCCCTCGGGAACCAGCAGGGAAAAACGGGAATTCACATACCTGCTGGAGGGCGCCCGGGTCACACGGCGGGGGTCCTGCCTCCTCGGCATTCAAAACAAGCCCAGGCCCATCAGCCGGCATGGCCGCCTCGCCGTCGTCATCGTCTTCGGGGCCCGGCGACAGACACGCCTCCACCGCCCTGGCGACGCCCTCCGCAGCCTTGCGAGGGGGGCGGGACAAGCCGACCCACGCCTCCTCCGGGACGCCGGGCATCAACAAATCCTCCCGCCCTGCTGCACAGAGGAGTTGAACAGCCCGCCTGACCTCCGCCGCTTCCTCCATGACCCAGGTACCCGAGCGCAAAACAACCTCCCTTCACGCCTCCCGCCACGCAGTCCTAACCGCCCGCCTAACTTCCCCTTTTAAGCCCTCTGCTAATCAGCCCCCACCTGGAATGATCCTCGCGCGAACCCGCCCAGGAAGAGACCGGCTCGCGCCTGGCTCTCCCTGGGTCCCCCCTTTGTTTTTTTTTAGCCACATCTCTGGCCTGGTCCTATTTATACTCAGGAGGGGGTGGAGAGAGTAGGTGCATCCCCAGCTTGGCCGTGGACATAGCTGAAGAATTGTGTCTATCCTGGAAGTTGCTCCTCTCCGGGCTAAGGCACGCGACGGTGAAGGGCGGGTGGGCTAAAGCCCTTCATTCCCAATGTGCGTCGCGCGCCTGCGCCACGCTATGCTAATATCTACGACGTGATGAAACAGACTGAAGGACGCGGCGTCATCTGTAATCCTCCGTGGGGTCACCCCTGTCCCCGCCAGCACAGACGGCCCTGTGTGATGCGCGAGAAGCAACAGCTGGCCTGGCAGGCCTCGCGCGCGCCCGTCCACACACACCTGCCGCTGAGCCCGCTGACAAAAACACAAACATACGCAAGTCTGCCCTGAAGGCCAGGCGGCATCAAAAAGGTGGCAATGTGGGAAAAGTCAATGATGATAGGGGCATATTATCAAGGACCGGTGTTAAAATTATCGCCGTTTTATCGGCAGAAAACTGCCGATAAAACGGAGATAATGGGCTTGATAATACGCCCTTGTTAATTCACATAGAAGTCCATGTTCTTGTGTTAACATGGGATTCTATGGGAATTAACAAGGGCGTATTATCAAGCACATTATCCCCGTATTTTAACACCGGTCCTTGATAATATGCCCCAGTGTTTTAGTGTCAACTCAACCCGTGTAGTGGATCCACAGACAAGCAAAAATATATTTAAAAAAAAAGGGAGGGGGTTGTCTAACATTTAGGAAAGTATTTAAAATGCACTAAGACGTGAAGAGCTTTACTTTGCTGTACATTAAAGGCATGCGTATTTTTGTAGCGGGTGGGCAAGTGTTAAGTGATAACATGTTGAGACAGCGAGTGCTCGAAATAACATTTTTGTGTTGACGTTAAAAGCTGAAAGGAAAGTGCGCTCCTTAACTCCACTGACGCGAGGTAACATGTGCCAGACGTCTACAGACAGTGAGAAAAAATAAGTAAGCCCCTTACAATAGTAATAATAAAACTGTCTGGAAAAAATGCAGGCAAGCACTGATATATGAAACGTGTTACCTTTTTGGTCAGAACATTTCAAGCCCTAGCTTTTATTATTGTTATAAAGTTTGCCGAACAAGAGGAACGCAAGTGAGAAGTTACTGAATTCGACGAATAATAGCGAAAAAAGTCTAATGGGAAGACGGAATAAGTCAAAAGTGCAGAGCCAATGCGCTAAAGTTGAGGTCAGCCCCTATTGGGGGATCGTATGAATTTGAATTCATACATTGGGAAAGAAATGCAGACGAAATGTCGCTGCTCCTCAAAAGCCCAAGTTGTACTCAATCTGTGATCTCTGCAGTGGCTCACGCCCCCCCATGCGAGACCCACCCTCGCCGCCTGGGTCTGCTCGATAAGGGGCACGCGCTGCACAATGACACAGTAGAACCAGGGCCACAATCTGAGCCCACAGACAATGCGGAAATAAACGTGTTAGGCCTTCATTTTTACACTAAATACAAAATAAGTATGGAAAAATGAACACAAAATAAACGTGCTAATAATAAATATGGATAAATACAGATGGAAAAGTAACAAAAAAATACCGAACCAGCGGGAACTCAAAAAAATAAGCCAGGCTAGTGATCAAGCACCCCTCCATTTACAAAACCTTTATTATGAGCTAGAAACTTTCAGCAACAACTGAACAGGACACAGACCCCAGCTTCAAGCACCAATGGTTTACCAGGCAGAAGGCAGCCGCCACCACCAACCGCTGAGTACAGAGGAGTTCTCTACTTTTAACTCAATCGGGTTTCTATTTTGCAACTATTTTCTCTCTCGAAAAGTTTGCCTCCCGACTCACCTCAATTGCTACATTGAAATTCCTTTTCTCACCCTAAAAAAGCCGTCCTCCTGAAAGCGCTACAGTACGATTTAGTCTTACCAGATATTGGCATGTGTGTGTGGGTGAACGCAACATCAACTTTTTATTTGTAATTTCAAGCTCTCCATGAGTGAATGTGTTTTCCAGCTGTCCCCCTCGAGTGCTTCAGCTTTTCTCCTGTGTTGTTGCTTCTTTCCCGTGTTATACTCTTTTATCGTGTGCCCCCCCCCCCCACCCCCCCCCCCCACCCCCCAAGCTGTATGTTGCTCTCTCGTCCTTCTCTCCCCTCACGTAGCACTAGCCCATGTACTCCTCCCTTCACCTCCGTGTTGGACTCTCTCCTCACGCCCTCCTTGTTGCTTCCTCGTGCCACTCGGAATCCTGACTCACTGTTCCCTTACCATTTTTTTTAGCTTTTCTTTTGGAGGGCCAGGAAGCAAATGGCTGCCAGCTCTTCCGCTTTATCGTTTAAAGTGCTTTCAGGATACTTTATTTTCATATTTTTTTATTTACCAACCTCGCATCGTCATACACAAGCATCGTGAGCATGTGTGTCTTTTGCACCCATAAAATGGCAGGTATGCTGGTAGCTGCTTCTTTGCATCGTTTTTTCTCCTTTTCACGCTCTACAGAACAGGCATTTTGCCGATGCCGTGATGCAAAAACCAAAGGCATTAGCAGAGCCAATGGGTCTCAAAGGAGGGACCTGTTGGCTTTGCCAATCCTTGTTGTCCGAGCTAGGCCACTTCGTTTTTCCCAAACTGACACGGAGAAAAGAAAACCGAGTTATATAGCCTCACACATATATATACCAGAAGTCAAAGCAGTAATATTCAAAATACTAAAGCAGGTTTCATGGTTACCAGCTTGTAAACGTTTATAAGTGGCGCGCTCTTATCGTTTCTGTGCAGCGAACAGGAAGCGCGCAAAAATATGCAGTATTACTCAGCTTTACTGTAGGAATGGAACTTTTCGTACTTCTATTATTAATATCAATGCACCGTAGAATAAAGAACGAAAGAACTGGGTGGGAATGAAAACGTGCACTATGACACCGATAATCTTTTATTTCTGAAACTCTTTGTAGAAAGTGTTCACTGGAAAGGTCATCTTTTTATAGTCACCGTCTGCAGCCCGCTGCGGCGGGCGCGAGGCGGACGAGCCCACGCATTCCTCCGTTACTGCGTCTACGCGCATGTGGTTATGAGACTGTTAACATACAGACAGCGAGAGAAGGCGCGAGAGAACGGCCGAGAGAGCGGGAGACAACAAGAGCGGCGGAGGCCTCGTGCGCGAGGCAGTGAGTAAGAGGAGAAGACTTGTGAGAGAGAGTAAGGAAGAGGAGAGAGGGAGAGAGCGAAAACTTGTGAGAGTGAGGAAGGACAGGAAACTGCAAGAGGACGTCTATGAGAGGGAGCGAGAGAGGGATGTGTTTGTGAGAGAACCAAGGAGTCGGTGCGAGAGAGGTCTTGAGAGAGAGGGGGTGAGAGGGTGAGACGGTAAGAGTGCGAGATGATATATGAGAGAGCGACAGACGACAAGAGAAACAGAGTGGTTGATAGTGAGTGAGGTACAGTGAGAGAGAATGAGTAAGATGGAGAGAATGTTAGAGATAGAGTGAGAGATAAAGAGTTAGTGAGTGAGAAAGAGTGAGAGAGAATGAGGGCATGACAGAAAATTATTACAGTGAAAGAGGCCCGGAAAGTGAGACCTAAGAGGACTTGTGAGAGGGAACGAATGAGAAAGTTACAGCAAGGGAGGATGTTGGGCCTGACAGCCTTAGGGTGGTCTTTCCCCAAACATTTTGCCTTCTTGCCTCATATTTTGCTGATTCATTTTTGTTGGCCTTAGGACTCTGAGCACTTCAGCACTGCCAACCAGCGCTAAAGTGCATGTGCTCTCCCCTCTAAACATGGTTTGATTGAGATATCCACAATTGCCATATTTAATTTACTTTTAAGTCCCTAGATAAAGTTCACTACATGTGCCCTGGCCTGTAAATTAAATGCTACTAGTGGGACAGGTGCACTGATTGTGCCACCCACACAAGGAGCCCCTAAACCTGTCTTTGGCCTGCCATTGCTGATTCTATGTGTGTAGTTTACACTGCCATGTCGACTTGGCATTTAAAACTCCTTGCAAAGCCCTAAATTCCTCTATAATTATAAATAGGTCACACAAAAGGTAGTCCCTAGGTAGCCCGTAGAGCATTGCGGTATGTAACTAAAAGGTTTGACGTGCTTTTATGTTTTACATGTCCTGGGAGTGAATAATTCCCAAAGTAATTGTTCACTACTGTGAGGCCTAGACCGCTCATAGGATAACATTTGGGATTCCTTATTATACTTAATACGTTGTAATTCCCGATAGAGAGGGAGTGGATCTGCAATGTTTTACACATGAATTTGTAATAATAAATCCTCTTAAATGGTCAAGTCAAATTTATCATTAGAACTTTGAAAATGGCACTTTTAGAAAGTTGGCATTTCCTTGCTCTTAGCTCTTTTGTGCCTGCCGTCTGTCTCTAATCAGTCTGCTGTGGACGACATTTGGGCTTTGTATATTCCCTCTAGACAGCCACACACAAAGGGAATTTAGGTGTGACTTGATGGATCTTCCTGGGAGGATGGGAGGGAGGAGCTAGGTACAGCCTCACACTTACATATGAATAGGCTGTGTCCTGTACACACACAAACGGCTGCATACCCTCCTGTAGTGAGTCTGGAGCCAGGGCAGGAAGGGAAGACCTCTGTGAACATCAAAGACCCTTCTTTAAAGCTTCCCTCACTTTAACGGTACAACTAGGTATAAGTACTATACCTCTGACTCTACCAACTCTGTACACTTCTGGACCTGAAACCACTCTGCCAAGAAGAAGAAATGCTGTGGTCAAGGACTACCACTCTGCTGGATTGCTGCTCTGGAAGACTGCTGCCTTGCTAATTAAATCAGAATAAGGAAAGCACAAATTAAGCAAATCTTTTTGTAATACAGAAGTGTGGTGGAAACAAATATTTTAATACGATCAAAGCAAACCAATACAGTAGGTGATGAAATTATCACACATTATCATTTGTGCAATGTATACTTTGATCAGCAAAACTATGTCTCTGAAAATGTAATGGTAGTTTCAACTGAAAATGTAATGCATGTAACGCAGAGAGCTCGCGCACCATCAGTGGCAGCACCTCCGCAATGGAGGAGGATCGTTGCCCCACTGCCTGGCTCAGAGCCAGCAAATGTAAAATAAAACAATGCTCTTGCATAGTTTTATTTTACATTTGCCGGCTCTGCCAGCAAGCGGTGTTGGGAGGGGTGGGGCTTATGCGAGGGCGGAGTGAGGAGGAGTGCTACAGGCACTCCACTCTCTAAATGCGCCTATGTGTTTTGGTCAGCCGTCTCAGGCTGACCAAAACACACATGCGTACTTAGGGTTTCTCCAGCCCAGCTGCATTGAGCAGCCGGGCTGGAGAAACCCCACAGACTCCCTGGTCTGAGCACGGCTTCTTCCCTGCCTGCTCAGACTAATCTCTGCGCTGATCTGCTGCACTGGGATTGGATGGGAGTCTGGATCTCAGGGGCTGCTGGGACCCAGGAAGAGGAGAGGCAGCATCGCGATGCTGGAGGCGGCCGGCCACGGCAGCAAAAGGTAGGTTTTATATTTTATTACATATTGTATTCCCCCCCACCTGCACGACCCCACCCGCCTCACCACACTTTGATCATGGCAGCCGCCGCTGCACACCATGCATACTCCATACTACCCCACTCTACTCTACAACACTCCACTCTCCAACACTCTACTCCACTCTATGCTCTCCCACTCTATGACATGCTACTCCATTCTATGACACTCCACTCTACGAAACTCCATTCCACGTCACTCTACACCACTCTACTCTACTCCATTCTACTCCACTCTATGCCACGCCACTCCATTCTATTCTACGACACACCACTCCACTCTACAACACATCACTCTACTCTACTCTATGACAAGCCACTCCACTCGAATCTACGGCACTCCATCTGACACCCCTCCACTCTTAAGCCACGCCACTTTACGCCACGCCACTTCTCTCTGCAGCATGGCACTCCACTCTACTCTACTCAACGACACGCCACTCGCCTCTTTGCCACTGCACTCTGCGTCACTCCACTCTATGCCCATTCACTCTATGCCCCTCCTCTATACTCCAGTCTGTTCTACTCCACAACACTCTACACCACTCCACTCTACGGCACCCTATGCCACTCTACTCCACTCTATTCTTTACCACTCTATTCTCCTCCACTGTACAACACTCTACTCCCTCCACAACACTCTATGCCACGCCGCAACACTCTGCTCCACTCTATGACATTCTACTCCACTCCAATGTATGACTCTCCACTGAACTCTACGCCCCTCCACTCTATGCCCTTCCACTCTACTCCAGGACACTCCACACCATGCTACTCTATGCCAATAAACAACACTCTATGACATTCCACTCTACTCTACTCCACATCACTCTATGACTCTCTATGCCACTCCATTCTATGACACTCTGCACCTTTCCATTCTACGACAACCTATTATGCTCTATGCAAGTGATACTCAAAGTACGGGCCTTGGCCGCATGCGGCCCTCCGGACCTTTACATGAGGCCCCCTGATCAACAGCAGCACTGGGCTGCTGTTCACTAAACTCCGCACTAACATTAAAAAGACTTTAAATATACAGGCAAGCCTTTATTTGAAGGTTAATTGAAGTTTTTTTTTAACCATCTTTTATTGTTGAAAACAAGTAGAACAATCACAAGACAGTACACTTTATACATTCTTCTTCCTTACTTTGTTACATAGCATGATCAGTTTTCATCTTTTACTTATAGTTTACAATAGCATGCTCTTACCCTTTTCATATCACTTGTCCTCATCCCTGTTGGTTAAGCTGAGACAGGGCCAGGCTGTCTCCACTAGTGGGGGCGCGCAGGGGTACCCTCTGTACTTATTCCATTTGTCCCAAATTTTACCCCATTTATTTGGACAGCCCCTACTGATATAGACTGCTTTCTCAGTTACTATACACTAATCCATATCTCTTGCTCATTCACCTCGGGTTGCTATTTCACCCGATCCCCATTTACAGATTATATTGCGTTTCGTTACCACCTGTCCCAGCGTGACACCCAGGTTTGATCTGCCTGTCCTAGGTCAGAGGGTCAGAGTGTCCCCATACATTTAAAATACACCATATCGGGGCTAGAGTTAATGTCATTCATACCACTCTTGTCGTACAGGTAAGTATAGCTTACCAGTGTAGGAGAGTAGGGTCTGCTTTCTATGGTTACCCCCACTTTTTGCTGTGTTTCACTGGTTTTTCGACTTTAGTCTGGCTGTGGCCCTGCTAATCAGGACCACAGCCTAGCTGTTCTCTCTCTAAATTGAAAGCATGTACTTTAGGTATATACCAGATTGGTTACTGAGTTACCTTGTGAGCCCCTAGTATATGGTACCCTAGGTACCAAGTGCATATGTACCCCAGAGGCCTACCAGGGGCTGAAGCATGTATTATGTCACCCCTGGGAAGCCTTCCAAAATGGCACCACAGGCTGCACTTGCAGCCTGGGTAAGGTGGTGTAAGCACCCCTTACTTAGATATAGTAAACCTATATCTACCTATATATACAGACACATATTAACCTATAAGTCACTCCTATGGCAGGCCTTTACAATCCTGAAGGCAGAGTGCTTGGTTTTGTGTGAGAGGGTGCCCTAGCATGAGCTGTGCCCCTCTGCAGCTTTCGGAATCCCTTCCTTATAGCTGTTCTATGACATAGCCAGACAATATACTCTTAAGTGCATTATAATCCTTGCGGTAAATGCTAACTTTGGTTTGGCTTTATCAAAACATGTCGTGTTTGGTGTCAAACGCTTTGGAATCCTACCCCCTCACCAGTTCTGGCAGTGGGGGTAGAATTCCACCCTTCTAGAGGGAGAAGACTTGTACATACTGGTACACCCGGTAAATGTTTAAAAAGAGCCTTAGCGTCACAAAATGGATGCTGCTGCCACAGACACAAGTCTGACCTCCTGCTGCTGGACGAAACTCCGTCAGGGGAGGCCTGGACAATGGGTTTCCTGTCCAGGGAGGTGCTCCTCCCCAGACAGGCTTTAGTGTATTGGGGCAGGGTGGGTTGCATTCAGTGAATGCTTTTCAGACACTGCCTGGGGCACACAAGGTGCTCAATGCATTTCCCAGTTCAAACCGGTTGCTGGGGCACTCAACGCAGCTCTGGCGCGAAACTGGACAAAGGGGAAGGGGGTTAACCACCCCCTCCCCAGGTCCTCCCATAGGTGGGACCCTAGAGTTAGTCCAACCCCTAAACTTAGTATAAGTATAGGAACCCAGTCCCTAGTACTTTAGATTACCCTGGACGAAACACTTAAGACGAAATCTTGGACCTTCGACATTCCATATCGACTGGAAGACGGAGGAAATCTCCCTTGGGGTCAAAGAGTGACCCCCCTGTTCAAACAGACACCCAAGAAGCATTTTGCTGGTCTGCATCTTTTAAGCTCCCGCCGGATCCTGAAGAATCTGCGACACAGGACATGGATTTTCAGACATCTCAGAGGCTGATACGAGTCCCCAGCGAAGTTGAGACCTGTAGCTATCACAAGAGACATGGAACTGGAACTCCTGTAAATCCTGCAAGTTTGCAAGTCCACCTACTTCCTGAAGTTTCCCGAAGTTGTGCATTGGGTTATTTGTTACCCTTGCCCCAAGCACCTTTTACACAGAAGCTGAGAGGCCTATACTCCACAAGTGTTCCGTGGGCCCGTTTTCTTCACCGCAGCTCGAGGTTCCTTTGCGATCTCTAGTCTGTTGGCTAGTGGGTCCCCACGAAGGACAATCCTTTGTTTCTTGAGCTTTCCTGGTTGCTCCAGACATTCTCTGACTCCCCTCCAAAGGGTGAGTCCCTCAGACCTTGCTAGTCTGCACCGAAGCCAATCTTGTCATCTTGCGTTGGTTGCTGTTGCCAAGGCTTGTTGGGTCCAATCCGGATTCCAACACTGCAGCACTCGATATCCTTTGTGGGACAGCAAACATCTAGCTCCTGGTTGTTGTTGACGCCTCCTGGTCCTCATGGTTTAAGAGTCAAGCTTCACCTACTTCACCTTAAAGCACCCGACATCGGCTGGCATCTTCTTGTCGCCATCCTGATCACTGGCTAGTGGCCCAGACTCGGTCCCCTCTGCTTTTAGGTTCTTCAGCTCTCCGATCCACCCTTGGATCCATCCGGACACTTTTCCTCTGGTCGCCTGCAGCATTTCTTTGCAGCTCTTCCTTGAATCGACGACGAAACCAGACACGAAAAGACACCTATGCAACCGGCTTCATTGGGTGAGGTAACACAAGTACTCCGGTGCTCCCGTGGGTCTTGACTCTCGAAGTGTCTGAGTCTAAAGGGGTTTCACCGCAGTCCACTCATAAGTGTCCTTAAACTTTAAAGCTCTAACTTAAACTTTCTCCATAGGAGTCAATGGTGATTCGCGGCTGTATTTAGACACTGCACACATCCCCGTGGATCTCCTGCGTCCCTACCTTGGGTGGTTCCTGGTTGCTCCAGCGGTTCTACAGGCCCTAGGCCTCACTTCTATCCCTCACGTGGTTCTTATACCACCTTTGTAGTATATGGTTTGTGAGGCCCCTAGAGCAAAACGTATACTGTGCTTGTTTACTGTGTGCTATTTAAGTCCTTGTATTGTACTTTGGCTTCTAGCCTCATAAAGAGACTAGAGGGGTTGTGTTTAGAATAAATAAATATATTTTATATATATATACCTTGTGTGGTGTACTTTCATTTGATCATTCAAGAGATTATAGACTGGTAAAAGAAGCTGCTTTACATTCCTTCAAGACTTAGCCTGAAGGTTGCTCTCCACAGCTACCACTAGGATAGCTTTCTATAAAGGTTGTCTTAAACCTACCATCAATAAGGGTCGTTTGGACTGGTGCAAGGTGCCCACTAGAAGAGTGGACATCATATGCCAGGCCAACTTCTCACACCCAGTATCGTTTGATTCTTTGGCACTCCCACAGGATGTGGAAAAATGTCCCCTCATCTCCCCATTCTCTATAACGGAGGGTATCTTGTTTTCTACCCACTTTATTAAGTGTACTGCAAGAAATGTGCGCTCAGTGAAGCAGTTTAAGTTGGATCAATCTGAAGCGGGCCCGAATGGCCACTTCCTTGGGGGATGCCAGAGCATCCGGCCAATCCTCCTCTTGTAGGTCTGCTATGTCTAGTCCCCATTGGTTCCTCAGGCTCCCCAATGTGTCTGGGATGTTGTTTATCAGTTTCTGATATGTCATGGATATTGATTTTTGGATGAGGTGCTACTCTGGGAGACAACACTCGAGTGGTGAGGAGTCCCGTATTGATTCTCCCTGGGACACCACCGCTCTTATGGTGTGTCAGATCTGCAAATTATCAAAAAAACTCCTTGGGGTTTAAGTCATTTGATTTTTGGAGTTTCTCAAATGATTTCATGTGTGTGCTAGTGTGTAGGTTTCCCACCGTTGAGATTCCAATCAGGTACCACCTGTCACATCCCGCTTTTTTCCCCATAGTGCCTAATTGTTGTAAATCCCACAATGGGGTTGCTTTGGTGATTTTATTTTTCCACCCCAGCTTAGTCGTGGTAATGCTGTTGGGCCCTCCAGGGGATGAGTCCTAGGGTTCGTATATAGCGCTCAGAGATATCCTCTCGGTTGGAGGATCAAACTGTCCATTCTACAGGCTGGATCCTTGTGCGGCTAGTGTACCCACTGGTTTACGGTCACCAATTGGGCCGCCCGATAATAGGATTCTTGTGAGGCAGGACGATACTTCCCTCGTACCAAATTCAAGTGAATTTTACCAGTGCGATTCTGGGGGCTCCCCCATCCCACAGGAGCATTCTGACCGCCCCATCTATTAACTTAAAGTATGATTCAGAGTCCCAATATGGGGTGTTTTGTTATACAAAAATCTGGGCAGTGCCATCATTTTGAATAGCACTGCTCTTCCTAGTAGCTACAGCGGGAGAGCCCGCCAGTGATGGACATCATTAGGGTCTAGTGTTACAAATATCCCAAGGTATCTGAATCCATCTGACATTACCTGGGCCACGCATCCATTGGGAGGGCAGGTCCCTGACCACTAAGCACAAATACCACCAATTGTGTCCAATGAATTGTAGAACCCGAGTTTTTACCAAAGGAGTTACAAATATTGAGAATTCTGAAGATCGATGCCCTGGGAGAAGCCGCATATAACAATATATAATCTGCATAGAGCGATATTCTGTCTTCCCAGTCCTCTGTCCAGCAGAGCCCTTTTGTCATGGGGTCTCTCCTTCCCATGTTGCTACCGGCTCTAACATCAATGCAAATATTAGTGGGGACAGGGCGCAGCCCTGTCTCATTCCCCTGCACAGTGGGAACCATCGTGAGCTTCTCCCATTGACTACCACTTGAGCCCTAGGCTTTCCAAAAAATAGCCTTATCCAGGATAAGAACAGCGGGCAGAGCCTCATGCAGCTCAAAACCGCGAACATATATGGCCATTCAATGGTGTCAAAAGCCATCCTTGCATCGAGGGAGAGAATTGCTGCTTCTTCTTGGATTCTATGGGCCCGGCCCAGAACTCCATGTAGGCGTCTGAGATTTAATATAGTGGAGCGGCCGGGCATAAAGCCCGACTGGTCTGGGTGGCCCAGGGTTGACAACACTGGCAACAGCCTCATGGCAAATAGCTTGGCCAAGATCTTAACCTCCACATTGAGGAGTGAAATTGGTCGATATGAGGAGCAATTCTCTCTGGGGTTTCCAGCCTTATGGATTACCACCACTGTTCCCAGCCTCTGATCCTTGGGAAGGCAGGCCTTTGTTCAACTCTCCTCAAACATAGCTAGGAGGTGTGGCATTGCTTTGGAAGCCATGAGCTTGTAGAGTTCTATCTGGATTCCATTTGGACCCCCGACTTACCCAAGTTGAGGGCTCTATGTACTTGTGTCACCTCTTCCTCTGTAATGTCAGTCTCTAGGAGTTTTCCTCTGACAAAACTACAGAGAAGGGAATATCTACTAAGAATTCTAGGGTATCCTGGGTCATTGCCTTCAAGCCTGAAGTATAGATCTTTGAGTAGCAGTCTGCGAAGACCTCTGCAATCTCCTGTGGGTCTTGCAGAACCTCCCCTGTGTTTAATGTAATTTGCAGCACCCATCGGTTTGCTCGCTCCCTCTGGTCAAGCCACGCCAGTAATTTTCCAGTCTTGTCTCCCACTTCATAGAGACGGTGCTGCGTCGCTGGGATTTTGTTTCTAGACTCCTCGGTTACCCAGTCTGAGTAATCTTTCCAGTCTGTGTTGTAAACTATCTTCTCCCCCTCACTATTTGACGTTCGAGGTCTAGGATCTCTTGTTCGATTTCTACCACTTTCGCTCTCTTCTCTCGTCTGTGTCCCGCTATCAACGATAAAGCCTGCCCCCGAACCACTGTCTTGTAGGTCTCCTAAAGTACCTGGGCTGAGTCAACTGAGTGTAGGTTCTCTTGGAAGTAGTAGTTGGTGGCTGTCGTAATCCCTTTTTTATTTGCAGGTATTTTCAGATATTTGCGCCCCTGTCGCGTGTGTTGCCAACTCTATATTTCATTCAAAGAGGGGAGTGATCTGCAATTCCCCGTGCCATGTGTGCTATATCAGTAAAGTGTGCGAGATGCAATGCTGTGGTGATCAGATATTCGATACGAGATCAGCTCCCATGAGTCCCCAAGTAGAGGGTATATTCCCACTTGCTCAGGTTCAACGCTGGCGGGCAATGGCTTCCCCCGTTAGCTCTGAGACCCCCGTTCGCGCTTCTTATGTGCTTTTCTCCTTTCCCTTCTGCGGCGCCGGTGATAATTAAGCGGTCCCCTGCCCCTTTTACGCCGCTGTTGATCGGAGAGAGTGGGGTGTGGTTATGACTGAATGGCGGCCCCCATCAGCGCGCTTTCGGTTTTGTTTTTGCTTGCTCACGTCTCTGCGGAGTAGCCACTTCCCCTCTCTCCCGTTTGTCACTTACTTGGGGTTCTGCCTTAAAACTGGGTTAGTTTGAAAACTATTGGGTTTTAAGTACCCCTAACAATCCTCTCTTTCCAGTGCTTCTTAAGCCCCCCTTTGTGTCCTGTTTCTCTTAATATATTTTAACAAGATATGCCAGTGTAACTGTTGGGAAATCTGAAGCTTACACCCACCCAATTTTACTGACCAAGCTACGCCCCTGAGTTTCGTGAATATTTGTCAAACAGCGCCAAAGTTATTAGCAGACCAAAAATTACATTTTCTATGTAAATATGGTTTTTATTACTAAGCAAATCTTGTAATGGGATGGTGTGAACAAAATATGCTTGGACACCTGAAAATGATAGATTTGTTGATAAAACAATAATGTGGTCACGCTTCATTGATGATCTTTTTCTCATTTGTGATAGAACAAATGAAGAGTTTGCTGAGTATTTTCAAATAATAAATAACAACACTTCCAATTTGAAGTTTACATATGTAATCAGTTCTTAGAGAGGGACATTTTTGGATACAGAAATCTATGTGACCAACAACACATTACAAACAACTTTGCATCGAAAACAGACAGATACAAATGCAATCTTATATGTGGAAAGTTTCCACTAGAAGAATTTAAAGTGGAGTATTCCCTATGGAGAATTTTTAAGACTAAAAAGAAATTGCTCCTCAGATACAGAATTTGATAAACATAGTCAAGAGGCAGAAAAATGCTTCAGAAATAGAAAATATCCAAAGAAAATCGTAGAAAGAGGTCTTCAAAAAGTCAAAACAAAAAAAGTAGGAGAAAGTTTGAAAGGATTTCAAAAAATGTTTCCAGAAGTTCAAAATCAACAAGAAAAAATAAAATGAATAACAACATATCCTGCAGCAATGAGTGTGTTAACAAGGATATTAAAGAATTAAAGAATACATTGGGGAATACTGAAATTAGATCCCACCATGGCAACAATAATGGGAGATCACCCCAATATAACATACAGAAGATCACGAAATTTAGGCGACAGATTAATTCTTGGCCACTTCAGAGAAAAACGAGGGAATACGTGGACAAAATCTGAAGGTTTTTGGCCATGTAAAATGTGTAAAGCCTGTAAAATTGCCATACAGAAAAAAGAGGTGGGACTTGGGAATGGGACAAAATGGGCAATAAGACACCATATAACATGTAAGAGTAAATTTGTTGTTTATGTGGTAGAATGTCCATGCAAAATAAAATATATTTGAAGTACAACATGTGAAATCAAAATGAGGATAATGGAACATATAAGAGCAACAAACAAAAAAGATCGCAGTAACGCTATTGCAAAGCATATGGAAAAGTTTCATGAAAGCAAGTGGGAGGATCTGTAATATTATGCCATTGATCAAGTACCGGCCAGAGAGAGAAAAACTTGGGAAAAACTTTTGCAACAGAAGGAATCTAGATGCATTATATCGATGAGAACATTAACTCCGAAAGGACTCAACCAGGATGAGGAACTTTATGCTCATTTATAAAAAAATAAAATCATTTGATGAAAACCAATGTCCAGTTCACTTTCATATGAAGAATCCAATTCTGAGACCAGTTAAAGAATGGAATAGTAACAATGCCTTAGTGATAGACACTGGATGTCAAATTACATTACTTAATGTGTAAAAGTCTCAAAATATACAAAGAGCTCGTGAATAGTTGCCAAAGACAAGATAAGACCAAAAATATTATGCTCACTAGAGATCTTAAAATGATGTAATAAAGCATAAACCAATTTTAGATTCAAATCATCCAAATTATACTTTAGAATTAATGTAATGTGGAATTCTCTCTATAGATTCGAAAGAAAACAGAATCGATAAAATCATCAATATGTAATTTGGATGGTTATGGAGACAAGGAAATATATGCCTCAAAAAATGAAATGATAAATTGATCTATTAGCAAGAATTACAATGTTATATTATTAATTGCACATAAGCGCCTTGGCACGTGTATTCTTATTTAATATTAAGCACATTGTCACTTTAAATGTTTTTAGAACTACACAGTTCAGTTTGCAATGGGGAAAACAGGAAATGACTGTGGGAATGAAAATAAATGATGCCCAAGGTCAAATGTTCTTCATCCTGTGATCAAGGTCCGAGTGAGGGATCGAAACGCCTTGGGCATGGAAGCCATTCTTTTGCATCAATAAAGAAAACTGCAGCAGAACCCCATGAGTGTATTTTCGTTTATATATATATGTAATAAAATGGACAAAATAAAAGCAATCCATTTGAAAAATAAAGAAATAACTATATAATAAAATTAAACAAAATAAAATTTGTTTTACAAAAATTAAAGCAAATACTGCTAATACTGAAAAGATTGATAAACACAATATATATAATATGCATTAAAAATAAATATTACAAAATGAAAATTAAACAATATAATAGCTAAATAATTAACTTTAAATATACAAACAACATTTTAAAGAAATCACATTGAACATTAAAGTAAAAATGAAAAACAATTAATTAAAATGTAACATTTTTGGGCATGAAATTCTAAAAAGCAACCAAAAACTCTACTAAAGTACTTTAAAAATTGACTGACATTTTTTTTACCAATTTAAATAAAGTGTCCACATCCCAAAACACTATAAAAACTTACAAGAAAAACAATAAAAAATACTTGCTTACTACTTCCTTATAATTCCAATAACCAAGAAAAAATTAAATTATATAACAATAATTACATAAATCACAAGAAAATTAAAAAATATAGCCTATGTTTACAAAACAAAAACATAGGATACTAAAAATTATTCAATTCAATTAATTAATTAAATGATTAATAACATAATTATAGAAGTAACATTTATAAATTATTAATGATTTGAAAAACAAATAATGAGTGAAAACATTTGTATAACTGCCAATTAAAATATATTAAATAAAAACTTTGATTAATATAAATTGAATAAGGTAACAAGTACATCATTAATATAATTGTTAGTTTAATTAACCAATTGCAATTTACGAAGAGGAATTAAAAAAACGATATATACATATCATTAAATATCTTCTCACCATATTCTCCTAGAACCCCAACAGCTCACCAATCTATACTAATATAATAAAGAGAGAGCCCAAACCTTTGAGGCGGGTAATCTCAGGAACAACAGCACCAATCACAACACCCAATACAGCGTTGGAAAGGGCAGTTGCAGCAGAAGGACATAGGCTATGCAGACGCCCACCATATACATTTAAAAGGTAAAAGAACCGTGCCAGCAAAGTAGTCCCTTGTGGGCGTGTCTGCGTTGTGCTGTGGGTGTGTGCTGGGGGCGCGAGAAACTCTGGGGGCGTGTGGTACGTTCCGCCCTTCATGCCATGTCTCATATCGTGTGCTAATCCCACCCTGCTCCCTTTAAATACCCCTGCACCCCATAATCATAACCCACCCTTACTCCTTAAACTACCCCAACACCCTTAAACACTAACCCATCTTAACCCTATAAATATACCCTGTACCCCAAAACCCAAACCTATCCCTAAACCCTAAAAATACCCCTGTACCCCAAAACCCAAACCTAGCCCTGAACCCTATAAATACCCCTGTACCTCAAAACCCAAACCGACCCCTGAACCCTAGAAATACCCCTGTACCCCAAAACCCAAACCTAGCCCTGAACCCTAAAAATACCACTGTACCCCAAAACCCAAACCTACCCTGAACCCTAAAATACCCCTGTACCCCAAACCCCAAACTTAGCCCTGAACCCTTAAAATACCCCTGTACCCCAAAACCCAAACCTACCCCATAACCCTTAAAATACCCAGTACCCCAAAACCCAAACCTGGCCCGAACCCTAAAAATACCCCTGTACCCCAAAACCCAAACCTACCCCTGAACCCTAAAATACCCCTGTACCCCCAAACCCAAACCTAACCCTGAACCCTAAAAATACCCCTGTACCCCAAAACCCAAACCTAGCCCTGAACCCTTAAAATACCCCTGTACCCCGAAACCCAAACCTAGCCCTGAACCCTAAAAATACCCCTATACCCCAAAACCCAAACCTAGCCCTGAACCCTAAAAATACCCCTCTACCCCAAAACCCATACCTATCCCTAAACCCTAAAACTACCCCTGTACCCCATAACCCAAAACTATATCTGAACCCTCAAAATACCCAAACACCCCAAAACATATACCTCAGTACCCCAAAACATATACCCCTATACCCATACTTACCTTATCCGAACATTAAAAAAAAACATGCTTTTACCATTCATGCATTTACAACGAATTTCGTTGTGAATATATGCGTGGTAAAAGCATATAAAATGTAATGCCATGCGTTATAATGGCATTGCGGAGTCATGGTACTTTCGTAATGAAAGTATGCGGAGTGATGGTATGCGGAAAGAAAGTTGCGGAATAATGGGTGTTTACCCTCCCCCGGTAAGTACATTGGTGGCACGGCGGCCCACATCTCCAGCAACATACTCATATTTTTTCACCACCCATTTGAAAAATACACAGGTCTCTCTCATTGATGGTCAGCATCGACATTCACTTTTAGACACACCTCCCGCCACATGTTCTAGAATTGCGAACTTTAGAGCTGGGGAGCTACGTTCGAATCTCGGCATCAGCTTAACATCCTGTGATTCCAGGAAAATCGCTTTGTCTCCCCGTGCCTACCACAAATGAATGTGTTCTTCTGCAATGTAAACTGTGCTCATGCCATGTTGTCGAGTTCGCGCTATATAATATTGCAAGGAAAAATAAATTAGGGAAACTCGAGTTCACACACTACTGAATGCGCACTCTTAAGTGCATCAGCAGTGCACTGTGAATCGGAGCGTTTCACAGGCCTGTCACAGATAAGAAATGCTATCAAAACAAAATCCTACAAAACAATATACTACTAGCCGGTAGCAATTCATACCCGGACAACGTCGGGACGGCTGCTAGTAATTAATAAAACATAAACTTAAAATCACTTAAAAAATATTAGCAAAGCAATAAAATTACAAAACAAATGACAAAAAAGGAACTAAAATTAACATAACTTCAAATACAAAAAAATCATGAAACAGAAACTAATTTAAAATCAATAACATATACAACTATATTTAAAAAGTCAATAGCAAACATTTACAAAAAAAACATTCTTGTATGTACCACAATATCAACTTAGTGCCCTTGATTTCTGTGGAATTCACACTGCTCAGCATGTGAAGATAAGTTTGCTTTTTGTAGCTCTTGAAAGACATTGTGTTGTGTTATGACTCTGTTATGTTCTTCTCTTGATACTCTGAATACAGGAATGTTGTTGCTATGGTGCAGTGCATTTATGATGTGTCTGATTAGTCTTCAGACAGCTCCCTGGAATATCTCGGCCAAGGGTGCTTCATAGTTAGTCTTTTGTATTGCAATGATATGGGATGGGCAGTAAACTCTGTGATAGGCCTTGTGTCTTTGTGCATTTCTAGCTGGTGGTATCCATGGTTTGTCAATTTAGAAAATATTCTGTCCGGGCGTGGCTAGATGCCTAAGATGGCAGACGCATTTTGAGTCAGCTCCGTGACCTATCCCCCGATTATCCTTAAACATTGATGAGCTATTTCTACTTGGACGATACGCCTGGCATTGTGGTCACTGCCCAACCCCTGCTGATCCCGATGGCGGGCTCCCGGTGGATCCAGGCTCGATGATATCCAGGAGACCTGGGTCGCGGCCTTCTTCATACTGGTGCTCACGCAGTTTTACCCATGCTGCAAATTATAGACTGACCCCCGCGCCCGCCTATCAGTACATCAGCCACTACTCCCGCCACGGCTGTCAGTGCGGGCTGTAAGACTACAGGGCTGGGACCCCGTGGGGGGCCGGGCAGGCAGAACCTTCCACCTAGCCTGCTGAACGAAGGGTCCCTTTGGAACGAGACCACCAGAGGCCACAGCCCTAGCCTTGCCAGAGCCCCACTGTGTGGGAGCCCAAGAGGGCCGGTCCATGGCGTAGCGCCTTGAGGGTCCTGCATCGGAGCGGTGCTGAGCACTCTACTGACTGGCGGCTGGCCTTGGATCTGCTGGCTGCTCTAAGAAGTCCTCACAGCCGGGAGGTAAAGTCTGCTCCTGTCGACCTGCTGGGCCAGAAACCTGTTGCATCCACGGAGGTGAGTCCAGCGTAGTGCCTTCGCAGCTGGGTGTCTTATGTGCTGGGGTGGGGGGGGTCAATCGGGTCAAGGCCCCCCTCTCGTGTAGCACTTGCAGAAACCAGTGGAAACCCCACGAGGTTCGGGGACCGGACCGGGTCCAGGCCTCTTCCTTCTACCCTCCATATTGGGTCCCACTGGGACACATTGACCAACTGGGCCTGGGCCACTAACGCTCGGTCTGTAACATCTGCAGGCGTGCTGGCCCATCTCCCTGGTGCATCCCCTTGCTGCTGCGCTGGGTGGGCGCCTGACAGGTGCCGGCAGTCTGTGACATCGACTGTGGGGCTGCTCACCTTCACCTCAGGTGTGGGATCGTCTCTCACTACCGGTGGTCACATGCAGGTTATTCCTCATCCTCGCCTGGGCATTGGACCAGGGGCCCATTTAGCGGCTCACGGGGTCTCTCCACCATAGCATGGCACTGTCTGGCTTTGGAGCCCAAAAGTATCACCCGTTCCACACCCTATGCCCATTGCACAACAACTAGCCATGGGTCGACTTCGCTCTGCCGCCGCCCAAGTGACGCCTCACGACATTGGGGAGGAGTCGTCCTCCAGGGCAGAGAGGCTACAAGAACCTCAACAATCCGATCTCTCAGCTAAGCTTGGCTCGGTCCTAGCAGCCATGGAGAAGAATGGCACAGCACTATACCAGACGCACACATCCCTTGAGACTATGAAATACAAAGTAGTACCAGACTTTACACTTCTGAGGGCTGATCATCAGAACTAACGGATCGAGTGCACAAAACTGAACTCACGCTTTCAGACCTAAAGCCCAAAACTCGCAATCACACCACCCTCCTGCAGGATTTGCTGGACCGGGTGTTTACCCTGGAAGATAAACTGGACGACGCAGACGGCAGCTCGCTCCATAACAATATGCAAGTGATTGGCGCCTCCGAGGGTGCAGAGAGGCAGGACCCGGTCGGTGAAGTGGAGAACTGGCTGAGAGAGCTGCTTTCACCGGATATTCTTTCCCCCCAATTTGTGGTGGAACGTGCACACAGAGTTCCTACTCGCAGACCTCCTCCTGGAGCTAACCCATGACCATTTCTATTCAGTTTATTGACCCTCAGGGACAGAGACACAATACTGAGGGAAATCAGGAAACATCCGGGGCCTACTGTTCAGGATGTCACGCTCTGCGCTTCCTAAGGATCAGCGTCGTTGCTAAAAAGGGGTCCACCTCCAGCTCTCCCTACACTCTGAATGATAAAATATACACAGAGCATAGAGGGGATCAGGCGAGGGAAAAGGTAGGGAAGGGTCTGGAACGGGAAAGGGAAGCTGAAACGAGAAGAAAGAGAAAACACAAAGGTAAGTACATTACATGCTAACTACTCTCAGTAATTCTCGCTCCAGGAATGACCATCCAGAAGCTTACTTAATTGAATCTCTTTCCCTCTAAAGAATAGTTGAGTCTTTTCTCTGTAGAAACACTAAGTTGTCCTACAACACAAAAGAACAAGTTATACTCCGTCAAACAACCAGTCTGACATGAATCTCATTAGCCACACACTCTCTCATACCTTCCAGCCTCCCCTAGGACAATAATTAATCGTGGATTTCCTTCCTAAATAGGGCTTTAGAAAAAGGTCAAAAAATGTTTGTGGAAGGCAAGTCTCGTAGGAATTGGATTCCAAAGAATAAACAAAAGTGAACTATATCCAAAAGAGGTTCCAAGGATAACAAATCCAAACAAATGAGGTTTTCCAAAAATAGTTCGAACTCACTCCATTTCCTGCTTGTTCAAACCCCCACAAGCAAAGGTAAATAATCCAGCAAGCGAGGTCCCCTAACAGGTCAAAGTACATAAAGCATAGCCAACAGTACTGTTAGAAGAGTCTAGTTGTACTCACGCCCCTTGGCATAGGAATCTGCATAACAGACGCTGACTGATGAACTCAGGAGCTGGGAGACCAAACGCAAATGCTTTATCAAAGCGCCCGCTCTCAAATGTCCTGCCTCGCGTCTCAGCCGAGAACGCGAGCAGGAAAGAATGTTCGTTTCCTTTCGAGCTCCGGGGCAACAGTAAGTAATTTCCTGAACGCCAGCAGCCGCAAAGGCGTTCAAATCCAAGTTCAAAAGCAAACACCACTCGCTCCGCGTCTCAGCCGAGAACGCGAGCGAAAGACGGATTGAATCTGCCAGAACACGATGATAAAGGTCAACAGTAAAAGCGTGCAGCAGCTGCCGAACGCTACGCTAGAAGCTCTTGTCCAAATAAGAAAATCCCAGAACAGCAGATACAGGAAAGAACAGAATATCCAGGCACTGGTTCTAAACACAAGAATCACGTACAGCGAGTGTGCAGGCAGTTCCTCCCTAAATGGCTTTGCAGGCTCCTCCCACTCGCTTAGCCTTCTGGTCCTTGTAGTTTAGGCAGGCGCATCTGACAGGACATGACACAGGACACTGCAGTCCTGTTCTGCCCGGATTACACTGCCCAGGTACAGAAACAGCGGGCCTCCTTCGGGGCTATGAAGCGCCAGTTGCGGGAACTTAATCTGTGCTATTTCTTGCTGTTCCCAGCTCAGCTGTTGGTGGTTAGGAACAGATCCCCCCTGCTTTTTTGACTCGCCATCCGACACTTGGGACTGGCTGGAGGAGACGGGCTTGGCCACTCATATAGACCACCTGATGATTCCTCAGTTTCCAAATGTGGCAGGCGCGGTCGTTGTAGGGGGAGAGGAGGAGGAACACGCTGATGTGCTTCACCAATTAGTGCCCCTGACCCAGAACAGAGTTTGACAAAATGTCAGGACGCGCTGCATGTGGCGCCATCTCCTCATAATGTGAGGTCGCCAACAGCTTTCACAGCATCTCCGTCCAGGTATAGGGGGGGTCGTTGACTCCTTACCGGCATGGTCTGCGAAATCAGACTTGCCGTACCTCCCTGTTGGCACTCCCCAGGCCTCGGATGCTATCATCTAACTGCTCTGAATAAGCTCTGTATACCTAACTTAACCGTCATATACCTCATTGGGTAACTAGACAGTCGATAACCTACCTGCGATCTGATGACATAATACGTGTCCACACCACAACATCTACGCACAATATTACTCTCTCCGTCCATTCTCTCATTGTCATTTACCCGGGGGTTCAAAGTCTGATTGAGTGCTAGTTTCACCTGGAGAACAACAACAACAGCAACTCGACAACCCTGATCGATAACCTCGCCAACCTCAGACTGTGACAACTCGTCACAACGCACACCCACTCCGCAGGCCACACGCTTGGCCTCATCTTCTCCGCAAGCCCCCACGTCGCCTTCAGCCACACCACCAAACTCCTCTGGACCGACCACCACTGCATCCACTTCTTCCACAAACCCAGCATACACCTACACACCCAACAGATCCCCCGCCGCTGCTGGAGAAAAATTACCGAAGACCAACTACACGCAAACCTTGCTCTCAGCCCACCCACCGAACCCTCCAACACCGAAGACGCTGCCCGCAACCTCAGACGCTGGATCGACGACTGCGCCAACACTCTCGCCCCGCTGAAGAAACCCCCCCACAGAGACACCAGCAAGAGGGCCAGCTGGTTCACCCCAGAACTCCTAGCCTCCAAGCGAACCTACCGGAAGCTAGAGAAGAAATGACACAGCGAACAGACCCCGGACAGCCACGCAGCCCACAAGGACGCCACCCGCAACCACCATCACTTCATCAGGATGGCCAAGAGGACCTCCTTCAAAGACCGCCTCAACAACAATGCACACAACAGCAAGGTGCACTTCAACATTGTGAAGGAACTCTCCAACCCAAGCTCCAACACCAACGACATCCCGCTGTCGCAAGCCCTGTGCGACTCCCTCGCCACTTTCTTCCACCGCAAGATAGCAGACATCCACGACAGCTTCAACACCCAGACAACCCCAACAGACAGCAACACAACAGTCTCGGGGCACACCATCGATCACGACCCCCTGCTAGCCTGGACCAGCGTGAGCATCGACGACACCATCAAGACAATGAGCAAAATCCACTCCGGCTCCCCGTCAGACCCATTCCTGCACCACATCTTCAACAAAGCCAGCAGCTCCATCACACCCCACCTGTGGAACGTCATCAATCTCTTCCTCAAGACCGCGACCTTTCCGGAGAGCTGGAAACACGCCGAGGTCAACGCCCTACTCAAAAATCCCAAAGCTGACCCTAGAGACCTCATGAATTTCCGTCCCATCTCACTGCTCCCGTTTCCGGCCAAGGTAATCGAGAAGATCGTCAACAGACATCTAACCCGATACCTCAAAGAAAACAGAATCCTGGACCCTTCCCAGTCAGGGTTCCGCAGCAACCACCGCACCGAGGCTGCCCTCATTGCTGCCACCGACGACATCAGGATACTGCTGGACAATGGTGAGACCGCAGCCCTCATCCTCCTGGACTTCTCCGCCGCCTTCGACACCGTCTGCCACCGCACACTACGAGCACGCCGTAGGGATCCGAAACATAGCCCTGGAATGGACCACCTCCTTCCTCTCCAGCAGAACCCAGAGCGTCCACCTCCCCCAATTCTGATCCGAAGCCTCCGAGATCATCTGCGGCATACCCCAGGGTTCCTCCCTCAGCCCGACACTGTTCAACATTTACATGGCCCCGCTCGCACACGTCGCCCGACAGCTCGACCTCAACATAATCTCCTACGCCGACGACACTCAACTGATCCTCTCCCTCACCAGGGACCCCATCACCACCAAAGCCAACCTCCACGAAGGAATGAAGGCCGTCACCAACTGGATGAAGACCAGCCGACTGGAGCTGAACATGTACAAAACGGAGGTCCTCGTCCATGGCTCCAACCCCTCAGCCTGGGACGACTCCTAGTGGCTGACGGCACTGGGGGCTGCCCCGACACCCACCGACCACGCACGCAATCTGGGAATCATCCTCGACTCAACGCTCTCCATGACCAAGCAAGCCAACACCATCTCCTCCTCCTGCTTCAAAACCATCTGCATGCTTCGCAAGATCTACAGGTGGATCCCGACAGACACAAGAAGAACAGTCACCCAGGCCCTCATCAGCAGCAAACTCGACTACGGAAACGCCCTCTACGCGGGAGCCCCGACCAAGCTCATCAAACAACTGCAATGCATCCAAAACACCTCGGCACGACTGATCCTCGACATACCACGCCGCAGCCACATCACCCCCCACCTGAGAAACCTACACTGGCTACCCGTCAACAAGAGGATATCCTTCAAGCTCCTCATCCACGCACACAAGGCACTCCACAAGATCGGCCCCAGCCTACCTCAACAAACGACTTTCCTTCTACATGCCCAACCGCCAGCTACGCTCAGCTGACCTCGCACTCGCCACCGTCCCGCCCTGCCGAAGAAAAAACACCAGCGGGAGGTCCTTCTCCCACCTCGCTGCCAAGACCTGGAACACCCTCCCACTGAACCTAAGACAGACCCAAGATCTGCTGACCTTCAGGAGGCTACTCAAGACCTGGCTGTTCGATCAGTAGCGCCCCCCCCCCAGCACCTTGAGACCCTCACGGGTATGTAGTGCGCTTTACAAATGTTGTTGATTGATTGATTGATAGTTGCCATGGGTCTGCACATCTGTTTGGATCAACTCCTGTTGGGAGTTCGTTCTCATGAAGTTCCACAACTTAGATGTAGAATGTTTGGTTCTCTCCGAATAGTTTCTGTTATTCCTAGTGACGTGCTGTCCAACTATACACTCTTCTATTACATGAATGCTCTGCCGACTGAGTCCCAACACTACAACCCTTTCTCATGCCACACATTAACGTTATCACCTGGAAAATAAGAGGGATTCATACCCCCTCACGTAGATATTCCATATACGCTTATCTGCAGCGTAGATCCATTGGCATTGCCTTACTGTAGGAAACACATTTGACAAGCCTTGAAGATGCTTGGTTGCAGCACCGCTGGTGTGGACAGGAGTACAGTACTAACTTCTCCTCCCTGGTAAGGGGCGCAATGATATGGGTGAAGGCGGGGTCCCTTGGGAGGAGGAGGTGGAGATTGATACTGAGGGTCGCTATGTGTTCAATTTACGCCCCCAATGTTGAGCAGAGCACCTTCCTTTGCGGCCTATTTAAGGTATTATCTCACTGAAGCAACATCACATGGCTTTTGGGTGGAGATTTCAATTCAGTCCTTGATGTCTCGCTGGACCGCTTTTCCCCACCCCTTACACGCGCATCAGCATTGTCTAATGCAAAAGCCCTGCACAATTGGCTCAGACCCGGGTCCCTGTCCGATGTATGGCGCTCACGCAATCCGGGCACCCATATATATTCCTTCTACTCACCTGTACACAACCTGCATGTGCGGCTGGACCGCATACTGCCCTCCTCTGCGTTGCATCCCTCAATCCAGGATACCGAATATTTCAGTCACACACACTCTAATCATAACCCCCAGCTCATGATGATTAGCTGGGATAGGAGACCCCCTCCGATCCCAATCTGGTGTTTACAAATGGCTGCGCTTGATGATCAAGCCTTTCGCAGCTCCTTGGGAACGTCACTGCTAGACTATTTGGAACACAACGTCGGCTCCACAGGTTCTCTGTCACTAGAGTGGGAGGCTTTCAAGGTCACGACTAGGGGACACTGCTCAGGCCTAACATGGAACATTTGCAAACAGCTAGACACTTCCCTGGGTGCACTAGAACGAAAACTCCTTTGTTACGATTTCATTTCGGTCAAACACCCTGAGACTAGAGCACAGTTAGACGCATTCCAGGCTGACCGGGTTGAACTCTTGGACAGATTGCGCTGTCACAATTTCCTAGCTCATTCAGCACACACGCACGCCACGTCTGACAGGGCAGGTAAACTACTTGCTTATCTAATATGGCAGGAGCATCCTCAATGTCCAATTCACACCATACGAGATGATTCAGGACATATGTGATACACGCAACTTGACATCCACGCACCCATGACCTGTCACTATTCTACTCTCTATACATCCAGTACACATGGGAACTCCCAGGAGATATGCGCCTTTTTAGACTCAGAATATTTTACCCACATTATCACTAGACCGGCACCTGGCGTTGGACTCTCCTATATCAGTTGATGAGGTGCAGGAAGCACTATCATCATTAGCGTGGGGGAACACGCCTGGTCTTGACGGGCTCCCCGCAGAGTTTTTTAGACATATGCTGATACACCTATCCCTCATCTGCACACCCTTTATAGCTCTGCCGCTTTCCTTATGTACAGCCAATGTAGTCTCCTTATTGAAACCGGGCAGGGATCCCATGGCCCTGGGTTCCAATAGGCCCTTAGCGATTTTAAAACCAGATTATAAAATTCTAGAAAATATTCTAGAAAACCGGCCAGACCAGAATGAATTTGTCCCTGCCCGCAACACCTCACTCAATCTTCAGCGCTATTTTAGAGTGGTCGAGTATGCCCTGCTGCAATGGCCTCGCTCACGTTGCTTTGTTTTAGACCATGAGAGAGCCTTTGACTCTTTTGAGTGGGATTATCTTTTTGCAGCTTTACCCAGATTTGGCATTGGGCCCTCTTTATGGGTATGGCCAGACTACTTTACAAGCACCCAACTATTTGCGTAAAAATGGGTCCTTACATGTCTGAACCCATAGCGGTGGGTTGTGGGATGCTACAGGGCTGCCCCTAATCCCCCCTCCTTTTCTCCTTAGCAGTGGAGCCGCTAGCTGAATATGTACGTACCCGAGTTGATGTAGGAATTCCTCTGGGGGATGACATGCACACAACCCTTTATATGCAATGACATTCTGCTGTATATGAGAGATCTCCACTCCATCCACCCTCATTGGCTCTGGTTCTGTCATCGTTTGCCAATGTATCTGGACTGCATGTCAACACATTGAAGTCCTTCCTTCTCCGTGATCACCCCAGACCCGGGATACTCTCTGAGTGGGGTCCCGGTGCCAAGATGTGCCAACACCTTCTGCAATTTAGGTATCCCCATTTACCGGAACAAAGCCGACCTTTTTGATGGCAACATCAACAGACCACAGCCGCTACCCATTCCGAAATGACCTTTTGGTGGACTCTGCCACTGTCCATTACTGGCAGAGTCTTCCTTACTAAAATGGTGATACTTCCTCAGCTTCTCTATTACATCACAAACCTACCTCTCTACATTCTCCCCACCTTCTTCAACAAATTTGAAAAAAACAGTTAGAGATTTCATTTGGGGTACATCTAGACACCGAGTTTCCATTAAAAAGCTATACCTGCCCCCAGTGCACGGCGGCCTCACCATTACTAATTTTGAACATTATTTTTTGGCCACTCAGGTACAAAGGATTGCCAGGTGGCTAGCATTCTGTCATCTCTCGGACACAGCCACTCTAAGCCCACCCAGGTCCCACCTCACCCTCTTACATCTGTTCCATCCTTGTGTGAAGCCCACAGGCTCCCTATTACTCTTGGTGGCATATAAATGCTATTGTAGAAGCCTATTTATCACCCACTCCACAAAACCGCACATCCCCTCTATTTCTCTCTTGGGGACACCCAGGGGCCAAAAGATTACCACAGCGGCGGGAGCTACATAATTGGGACACATTCATGACACCGGGGACGGTACCCTCGAACCCATACACCGAGCTTGTCTCGGAAGAGAGCCTCCATCTGGGTTATTTTTTACTGCAGTGCTCTCTCTAAACCCGATGGAATAACCTGTTCATAGAGTCTCCCGTGCATCACACGATTCAGTACTTACACATAATGGGTGAAGGGGGTCACCTGACTCGGTGGTTCTCAGCCTCCCTCCGTCAGCATGCTACAGTCTCACTAGACTCCTTAAGACTCCATTGAGAGGGGGACTTGGGGCATCCCTTCTCAGATCCAGAATGGATAGCTGTCCTGGAGAGCCCCACTCGAATACCTTGCAACCAGCGCTTCCGCCAAATTCAATTCTTTATTTTGCACCAAGCATGCCTTACCCCAGCCAAAATTAATGAGTACTTTCATCGCACGGAATCTACTTGGCCCAGATATCACTTGGCTGAGACGACGTCCTACACATGTTGTAGTACTGCCCCGTTGTCAATGGGTTCTGGATAGAGGTGGCTGCCACCCTTGCTCGCGGCACTGACACAGACATCCCTTTCCAGTGGGAGGTCCATCTCTTACATCTATTCAGCAGGGCCAGGAAATAAAGGGTCACTTTCTGCTTCTTGGACTTGGGCATGGCAACAGCTAAACATCTAATTACTAAAAGGTGGAGGTCACTGGTGTCTCCCCACACAGTAGTGTGGCGTCGCTCTTGGCTGAACTGGGTGAAAGTGGAGAATGTTGCCTTACGCAGGGAAGTCTTGTTGGGCCTTCACAAATTCCCCCTGGCCGACAGCTAGGAGGCTGTTCTAGCTGATCTGCAGAAGGTCAACACAGTCCCTGTAGATTCTTCCATGGGGCAAGGGAATCAGACTGTTGTAGCGTCATAATTGGGAATATTCCTCCATCCCCACATAAACTGCAGTATATTTAGGGCAGATCTCTCTCTTAGCCAGTCAGCAAGCTAGTTTATATACACATGGCATTACATGCGCACACCACACCGATGCGGAGGGGTACTAGACGGGGTGGCACACAGCAACATGTCACTAACAGTTACTTCCTCGCCTCCTTTAACTTACTTTGTCCTAATTTTGTTGAGCCCTACTGTCCCCCCCTTTGATATGCTAATCTTGAGTTATATGCATTTTCACAGACCTCATGGTGGCACTAAAGACACAATTGATATCAGCATGTGGTCCTCAAGTGTATATGTACTCTGTTTCCCATTTCATAGCACAATGTATGCCCAAGCGAATTCAAGCCGCCCCACTATTGGGTCGCTCGTGTGGGTATATCATGCATGCAAATGTGGTTTTGCTTCCGTTGTCTATTTTGGAAAAACAATAAACAGATTTACGGAGAAAAACAGTTTAGAAAGTATTCTGGCACTGTCCAGGGTGTGTTTCCCTTTCTTTTGCCATGCTTAGAGTCTGCATGTTGACCCAGGTGCATTTTTCCATAGTGCTTCTCTTGGGACTACTACTAAAGGAAAGACTCATTGATGGGTCTTCTGGATTCTTCTATGATGTTTGCTACAATGCAAGCATTTCTTGTAATTCACCCTCGACTGCCTTTTGCAGGCGAAACTGTTTTTTTCTCTTACATTGGGCTGTGGGTTTTATAGCTTCGTTGATGTGCAGTCGCACTTCGAAGTCGTTCTCTTTTCCTAATCTCGTAAATAGCTTAAAATATTGTCTCAAGTCTTGCGGGTCATCGTCCATTTTATACAAGATGGCAATTCATTTTAGATGTGTTGACTTGAAGGCTCAGGAGGCGATCTGCAGGTGCTGCATTGTCCATGGCGCTAAATATGTCTTCAACTGAGTGGTCTTTTTATGTCAGTGGTTTTGCATTTCCCCATATAATTTACAGATTTCCTTTGTTTTCAAGTTCAAATCCTTCCATCTGCCTTGTGTTGTTTGGGTCTGGGTTCCATGCGCCAGTGTGCTGCTGGGCATATTTACCTTAACTGTTAGTCGCTGGTCAGCACAAACTGTGTTAAGTGATTTCCCATCAAAAGGTCTAGTCATTGGTTTCTTGTTGCTGGGGTGCTGTTCGTCTGGCACCGTGAACAGGTACTCCTCGCTGTCATCTGAATATGCGGATGATGAGCTGGTGTGAGGTTCTTTTGGTGTTGATCGTCATTATGTTACTCTGGATCTCATTGAACTACTGCTCTTGTCTTTTACAGTGCACACATGACATTGAGGTTGGTCATCTCTTGATTTGCCAATTTCGAGTTGCTTCGCTCCTTTGCACATCTTCTCATATTAATTTTCTCTGTGGCATTTCCAGCCCACCTGTCCAGTGGGTTGGCACTTGTCTAAATGAAGATAATCTTGCCCACATCTGTAGCATCCCCTTTTTGTCCTCATGTATTTCTTGTTTTTTACCACTGTTTCTGTTGTGATCCTCTCACCTCTGACCATGGGCTCATTCAGTCGGATGTGTGTTGTTTCCTTGGTATTTGGTTAAAGAGTGCTTCTACTCGCTTCTCCATCTTCCTCAACTCAACCTTTTTTTATGCCTCTGCCTCGTCATGGACCTGTGTCACGTGTTTAATTTTTTTTCTAAAATGGCTTTCTTGCCTTGTAGACGATGCAAAGGAACTCAAACTGATATCCCTCTATGATGTTCAGCCCTGTTTGATCTTCAGGCAGATGGGTGCTTCATCAGAAAATATGTTGAATCCGGAATTAGACCAAGCAAGAAAGGCGTGTGAGGAAGTTGCCTATTGTTTCGCCCTTCTATGCGATACCAGGTTGATGGTTTATCGCTCATAGTCAATATTTCTTTTTGGTGGAATTTTCACACTCAATGCATCTTGGGCACTTTGCTGTAGGCATTTTGAGTTGCAGGCAGTTACTTGATTTCCCTGTGAATGTATTTGCATGCTATTTTATTTAGTTTTGATAACATTGGTCTTCCTCATCTGAGGCTTCAATGAAATCTTGAAAGGAGACCAGCCATTCAACGTATTTGGGGCCCATGGCGTTGCTGCGAGTTCTTCTGAGTTAATATGGGGATCATGAGTAAGATATCAAGCCTTTAGTTAGTGTTGTTTTTGTGGACATTTTTAGTTGTGTCTTCTGGTTTGTGTGTATTTGAGTATGCGTTATAGGTTCTTCAAATGTGCGTATGTGGGTGTGTGTTTTGACATCTGTTTGCTCCCTTGCATTGACGTTGGCACTTGCACTTTTGGTGTTTATTTGTGCACTCATTTTGGCAAATGTTTGCACATGCTCTGCTATTCAGTCTTATTTGTATACACCGATTGAGGGTCTGTTGTAGTTTTGTTATTTTCTTTTTCATTTATTTAGTAACTCATTTGTTTATTCATTTTGCTTGTTTGGTTTCTTCTTTAAAATTGCCCTATTTGCCTCTCTCTGCTGCCACACATCCTCTTTTTAACTGACTTTAAGGTTTGGCTCTACATTCTTTACTCTGAAGGTGTCTGATTTCAAGATGGCCGCCTCACTCGCTTGACATTTTGTGCTGCAAAAGCTCAAGTGCTGGCCATCTCTGTGTTATGTACCCTTCCTAAATTACCACATTGCTTCAGTGCTGAAAGATCGAGCAGTCTCTTTTATTTTGGTTCGTTAGATGCTTGCCAGAGTTTTGTTTCCGTAGTATCGGTCAGTGGCAGGAGACTGGAGAGACTCACTGTGGCTGCCCTTCTGTGCTTCTATGAGGGCCTGCTGCTTGGCGACCACTGGGATTTTTTATGTGCAGATTCTTGTGTTCTTGGATTTGCCAAGTTAGCAAGTCTGTTACTCAGGTTTATGGGGCGTTTAGATTATTTCTGAGGGGCATGCCAAGAGCTGAGCCGAGCTGTGCGTAGCTTACCTTTTGCAGCTGTTTCCTATTGGTCATTTCAATCTGGTGCTAGCTGCTTTCACGCATATGATTCGTGGTCTTTGTCATCAGTTGCCAAGTCTGGCAGTGACACTCCAAGGAAGACTCATCCACGTCAGCCGGTATTGTTAGAGTCTTTCTTCTTTATTTTGCTGCACCGAGTACCTATATACACGATTCCTAAGCCACAGCTTTAAAAAATGAAATTCAACTTCCCACACCCATTAGATTTAGATACCAGTGTTGGCCCTTCCTGATTTCCACACCTGGGCGTTTTCTGCCCCCAGTTGTGGTGTCCTATTGCAGGCCAACCCGCTAATTTGTTCGGTGGTCAGCATCTGGCCTGTCTCTCTTGTATCGCCATTACAGGGTTCTTTGTGTAGCCTGGGTTGCAGCCCTGCACCTGTAGTGGCAACCACATATACATGAAATGAAAAGTCATAAAGCTCCGAAGAGCATTGGATCTGTATTTAAAATTGCAAGTATAGCATAAAACGTCACCTTATATTCCATGGAAAGAATGGACTTAATCAAACATGAACTTCACAGATGTTTCATTTATTTTCCCAATTCAATTTTTTTTATCTGCGTTGTTGATTATGACTGTTGTGGTTCCAGGTCCTCCCTTATTTTTCCCTCCTCAGAACTTTTGGCAGATTCACCATTGCTTTCTGAGTCAGAAAGAGCAGCTGGGGGATCAGCGGTTCTCTCCTTCACTCCTTCGCAGCACAGCTTGTGCAAACACTGAGGGCTACAAGGAAGTTCACATGAAGACATTTCTAATTCCGTTCCCAAGGTTGGAAATTCTGGTTGAACGGTAGTAGCATGGATTCCTTCGTTGTGAAATAATTCTTTTATGCGCTTTGCAACATCCATGTACATACACGGTTCAATGCATTTAATATGAGCTGTTGCAATGATCCTGCTACCAGCAAGTTGCCAAACATGCAGCTCGTGAACAGCTTCAACTCCTTCAATGGCTGCTAGTTTTTGACGTAAAGAGTGAATATCAATATGATTTGGAACAGTTTGTAGAAGGATGAGGGCAGACTCCTTGACTATTGGAAATGCTGTGAACAGGAGTATAAAAACTCTCATCAAGGACAGGGATGGATCGACATAAATCAACCAACAGGGACCGGTTTCATGACAAGCTATACCATTCAATCCATTTCCTGGCAGGGATATGAGAGTGTGGTTTACGCATGAATTCCCTTGTTCTTCGAAGCGGCTACTCACACAGGGGTTGATGCACAGCACATCACCAGGACACTGTTTCCAAAGAAAGTAAAACACGGTGGCATTGACGATCAGAATCACCGATCCCAAAGTATCACCCAAGACATGTAGAAAAAGTCCACGAATGTTAAGTTGAGTGTCGATATCATCCAGTTCTTCTGAACTACCCTCGTAAACAATGCTTCCGCTTAGATTAAGGTCAGGACAGTTCTTTGGGTCATCTGTAAAAAATATGTAAAAAATTGTAAAATATATGTTTATCTTTTAATAAATAGAATGAAGTACAATTTCTTCATAAAAAGTAAATTTATGTACTCAACTCATAATTTAACACAGCTTTCTGTACATAGTCAAACAAGGGAGGATTTTGCAGTTTACTTTTATCAGTCTTTGTTAAAACATTATTGTGGTAGCACCTCACGAATTCCCTGGTCAAGCTAAAAGATGTATTGAGGTTCTTTCAAATTATCTGCTTAGATGCTTGGTACTTCCAAACTCCCTATCAATGGAGAGCCCCAACAAGAATGATGCTGTCATTCCAGAATTTAATGTCAGTCCATAATCAATCTGTTAGATCTGGTATCCTTGATGTGCCCCCCCTCCCCCCACCCCCCCCTGTCTTTTTGCGCCTGCCTCCTATATTTTTGATTGTATACCTGACTTAGGTTCTGATGGCTTTTTAACTCTGGGCACTTTACCACTGCTGTTCAGTGCTATAGTGCAAGTGCTCACTGTGTAAGTTGTGACTATACTTGATTATTCATGATTGCCACATTTGATTTACTGGTAAGTCCCTAGTAAAGTGCACTGAGTGTGCCCCGGGCCTGGAAATCAAATACTACTAGTGGGCCTGAAGCACTGATTGTGCCACCCACAAAGGTAGCCCTGCAACCATGTCTCAGACTTGCCACTGCAGTGTCTGTGTGTGTAGTTTTAAACTGCCATGTCGACTTAGCAAGGGCACCCAAGATAAAAATTAGGGTGTACATTCTCTCACGGAGTGAATGTTATAAGTGTTTCTGTCCAATTCGAGTTTGCACGCCATTAAATTAAATGGTTAAAAGAAATTATAAAATATTATTACAAGCTAGACATAGATATTAATGTCAAGGAATTTTTTTTATCACATGACTAACTGAAAACGCTTTCGTGATTACCCTGTATTCTGTTTAACCTTTGTTAATGTATGCATTTTATGTTACTGCTTTTAATGGTTCGTTTTTCAACAACACTAGCACATTCATAATGTTTTTGGAATTCATGTGAGGTTACATTAAAAGTATTTCTTTTGTTTCGGTTATGGGAAGTGGGATGATTTATAGGTCACAAAGTAAAAATTGGTTTAGGTGCCATAATTTGGGGGGAGTAGGATCTTGCACACGAATGATGGTGGTAGAGTAATGTGTTCGGTTTAGTTGGTTGTCGGGAGAATTCGTTTGTTTATATGTGCAAAGTAAATCGTTCTTATTTGTCGTAGTAACATGTCAATTTAATTGCAGGTGAATAATGGATAGCATAATTTTGGAATGTTTTTTTAGCAGCAACACATTATCATTTTTACTGTGTTTTTACAATGTGGGGGAAACATGATTTTAGAACGCTGATGGTAATGGGATGTTTTCCTTGAATGTTTCACAGTTACCCCTGAAGAAGAGATCATTCTCGAAATGCCTTGGGTCAAGTCGTTAAGATCAAGACATATTCTGTCACATATTAGGAATATAACATAGTGGATTGTAATATTGTGGAAACATTCGAACGTGAATAAAGCATGGATGATTTGAATATTTACGTCTCAACTAGTCTAAATAAATGAAAATTGATTAAAATAAGTGAATTAAAAGCGGACAAGACTGGTTACAAATATGAGGACTGTGTTTAAACTTAAATATGGACTCACAAGGGCCAACGGGCCCGACCGTTAGGCTGTGCACCCTGTATCTGTTATACTACCAGGTTTACCAGTATTTTGTTAAGTGCACCCACTTGCCAGGCACAAACCTTCCCTCTAACTACATGTAAGGCACCCCTAAGGTAGGCCCATGGTAGCCCTACAGGCAGGGTGCAGTGTATGTGAAAGGTAGGGCATGCACTGATGTGTTTTACATGTCCTGATTGTGAAATACTGCCGATACTTTTTTCACTATTGCAAGGACTATCTCTCTCATAGGGTATCATTGGAGCTGCTCGTAACACCTTGCAAGTGTAACTTTCAACTGGGAAGAGATAGCGATTTGGAGTTTGGGCTACCTGAACTCACAATTGAAAAATATATCTTTCTGTGAAGCTGTTTTTTAAATGGTGTGTTTGAAAATGCCACTTTTAGAAAGTGCCTCTGCCTTCCTGTGGAATCCCCATCTGGTTTAGACTGACAGTTGGGCTATTTGTACATTCACTCTAGACAGTCACACAAAGGTACCTGAGGTGTGCCCTGCATATCCTGATGGCCCATCACTGAGCTAGAGTGGTGGGAGGAGTTGTCCCTGACACCTGAATAGGGTTGTGCCTGTCCTCACACAATGCTGTCTTCACTCCTGTGTAGTGTGTGTGGAGCCAGGACAGGGCAAGGCAGGATATATGCACTACAAAGACTATCCATTGAATTTGCCTACTTCAAATGCAGAAACGTTTAAGTACTGGAGCTGTGATCCCCCCACCCATTTTTAGAATACTCTGGACTGAGGACTCTGCCAGGAAAAAGAGCTGAAGAGCTGTCAGGAGGGACAGCCAGGTTGCTGTGTTGGCCTGCAGTTGCTGCTTCTGTCTAGGGCAGTGAAAGGACGGGACTTTTCTGTTTTGAGCCTGCTTTCCAAGTTTGTCCAAGGAGGGCTTGCCTCCAGTTGGAAGTCTCAGGGTCATCAAAGACTTCATCTACAACACCTGGACTCCATTACTGGGAGTCCTGAATCTGCCAAGGGGTGCCAATTCCAGTTCTGAGCCATTGGAGGTTTTTAATGTGCTGTAACTTCAATAAAAGCATTTCCGATGCCGTCAACGACGGCGTAGTCACTGCACCATTACCTACTCCATAGCCGTGGTCACCGCCCTCGAGGACACCTGAGCCCTGGGTTTACTGATGACAATGCCATCGACTCCACTATCGTCAACCGACACCGCTGCCTGCACCGAAGCCACAGACACTGCATCATGACAAGCATGAACCACCGCTTGCAATGCCACTGCAGCCCCGTGTCTACAGACGACAGTGCTTCTACCAATGCCACATCGCTGCCTTCACCATTGCTGTAGACACTGACTTTGACAACACTGCAGCCTTGGTCTCACCAATGACGACGCCTTGCGCAGTCACTGACTCCACTGCCTGAAACCACCACTCTTGTTGACAGTGCAACCACTGTCAACGTTAGCACTCCTGACTTCAATCACACGTAGTTCGGCCTGCAACGTGTGTGTCTCACCGACTCCTACACCAACTTGCGGCACCCACACAAGTGACGCATCACCACCGCACTTCCTCTCAAGGTCCTCAAGGCCTCTTCAGTTTCCAAAGTATTGTTTGCGGGTCCTTCCTGGCACCGTAGCCGGCCCTCGACTCCATCAAATTCAGACTGAACTGTATTTTTGCTTTATTCTTAAGAAATTCATATCTTCAGTTGTTTATGTTGGATTTTTATCGCTTTGGTCTTATTTAAATTAGATTTATTTTGGCTATTTATCTAAACTGGGGTGATGTCTTTTTGTGGTGTTTTCACTGTGTTACAGGACGTTTGCACAAATCCTTACACATTGCCTCTGTAGTTTAGCCTGACTGCTCTGTGCCTAGCTACTAAAGGGTGAGCACAGGTAAACTTAGGTGTGAACTCATCCTGCTTAGAGCGATGTTTCCTGCTTGTGCAGGTTGCATACCGAATGACAACCAGAAACCCCATTTCTTTCTTTTTTTTAATTTGTTTTTATTGTCATTTGTAAAAACAACAATTACATTTCAACAAGACAATCATCAGGCAATATTCGGCCATCGGGGCAGTGGTGTTTTGTCCATCAATTTCTTATACAGCATATAGTGGATGTAATCAACAGCAGTACATTATGGCGACAGTGGTCGTCGTATGTTTCCTTATGCCCAGTCTGTACTTTAATGAGGGGCAGTGAGATCTCGGCCCTAAGTGGCAGTAAATTATTGATACCCTGTAGGCACGTTAAAGGTCGTTTATGTTTACTGTATTCAGCCAGTTTACAAATGGCTCCCAGAACTCTCGGGGGCAGGACCGCGCTGGCAACTGTTCCCAATATGTCTCCAGTTGCGTTTTGCAGTGCGTTACACTAATGATCCAATTTTTAGTGGTCGGCAGCAGAACCGCCCTCCAGTGAATGGCCACCTGGCGTTTAGCCATAATTAACAGCATTGCAGTCAATTTCTTTTGTTTGGGTGGAACAGCAGTGTTGTAGCCCAGCAACGCCACCAGCGGCGTGCAGGGCAGTTCGTGTCCAGTGATGGCGTGTATGTGTCAGTGTATGTGTCCAGAAGTTAGCCACCGATAGGCATTGCCACGCCATGTGTAAGAAGGCAGCCTATGCGTCCCCACGATCATCAGGACGCAGTACCATTCGGTGCAGTTGTACCAGGTTCCGATATAGGTGGTGCACATACTTGAAATGGATTCATCTCAGCGGTAGCTTGAGGACAATAGCCGCAACTGACCGCAGATTAACTTCTATTGGTCGTCCGAGATGTCCACCCCTATATCCGCTCCCCACATCGCTCTAGCCCCAGGGGTGATTAGTGGGGATTCCCGCTGTGTAGTTTTGTATATACGGGTGATCAGCTTGCGGCAGTGGTCAATCGCGAGCACATTTTCTAGTGCAGGTAGTGCCGAGGGGGGGGTTGGAAACGTGTCAAATCGACTTCTGCAGGAGGAACGCAACTGATAGTAAAGGAGCATGTCCGCAGCTGAGGGGGACTCCTGTCCGCACATTTGTTGCAGTGTTAGGAAGGTGTCTGCGGGAATAGGTCCTTTCCCTTTTGTATCTTAAGCTGTGCTGCTCTCTCCCTTGCCCTACGGTCTCCCAGTGGGGGTATTTGTGGGTGGTTCGCCAGTTGCATCGAGGGAGTGTACAGCATGTCCAGTTTTGCTCTCTTGCACAGTCCTGTCCAGGCCCATCGTAGCGCCTCTACTGTGTTCACTTTGTCGCGTGGCCTCCTATATATTTGAAAGATGGCGGTAGCAAGTGGCAGTGGCGCTGCTCTATCTAGTTCTACGGCCATGTGCGGCTGAAAGGGTGTAGGGTGCACCCAGTAGTGTAGGAAGTGCACCTGTGCGCTGTAGGCGCGGTGTGGCCAGGCCCCTCTGGGGTTGGGGTAGGGTAAGTACCTCCCATGTTATGCTAGGTTGTCACCCCACCCATACCAGTTCAATCATAAGGGAGCGCAATGTTTCGAAGAAGTGTTTTGTTAGAGGAATGGGGATGTTAACAAAGAGATACAACGGTTTGGGCAGGATGATCATTTTAGCCAGCGCAATGCAGCCCACCAGAGAGAGGGGCAGTGTTTTTCAACGGTGTACCCTCTCTGTCTTCCAGTCCACCACTCTGCCGTAGTTTTCGTACCATAGTTCGTTGAGGTTGTTACTAATCCATATCCCCAAATACCGAGTTGGACCTTTTGCCCAGGTGATCGGGTACTCATTTTCGAAGGGCCGAGTGCCGGATGTCAAGGGGATGATGACAGATGTACTCCACCCCTGAGAGTTCCCCGTATCGAATCAATTCTCGTGTCATGGGTGCAAGATTGTCTTTAGGGTCAGTCATGTATAGCGTGATGTCGTCCGCGTATAATGAAACTCTCAGACCTCGTGTTGTGAACCCAATGTTGCGATGCGTGTGATGTTGTCTGATATACTCTTTCAGTGGCTCGGTTGCGATGGCAAAAAGTAGGGGTGATAGGGGGCACCCTTGCCTTGTCCCCCTGGTAATAGCAAAGGGTTCAGAGCCTATGCCATTCACCCTTACGCGCGCCGTGGGCATCGTGTATAACAGTTTTATCTGTTGGATAAAGATGGGGCTGAGACCGATTCGTTGAAGCAACGGGAAAAGGGAGCCCACTCCAAGGAGTCAAATGCCTTGGTGGCATCGAGCAAGGCTGCGATCGCCGGGACGTGTGGTGCCAGATAGTGCATTAGGGGGAACAATGTCCGGAGATTGTGGGACGTAGACCTTCCCGGTATAAAACCGGATTGGTCCGGAAGTATTATCCGGGTGAGCAGTGGTTGCATTCGGGTAGCTAAAAGTTTGGCGAAAATGTTCGCGTCTATATTGATTAGTGAAATTGGGCAATAATAATCGCAATTAGTGGGGTCTTTGTCCGGTTTTAAGACCGTTATGATAACGGCTTCTCGCATTGTGGTGTGCAGATAGCCAACCTCCATGGCTTCTTGATACACTGCCAGGATGCGAGGCGCTAGGATATCAGCGTTCTCCTTATAAAATTTTGCTGTCAGGCCCCTCGGTCCAGAAGCCTTATCTGCTGGCATCTCCATATATTCCCGATGGGCTCTGTTAAACCATACTAGTGCAATGGAATCGAAATATTCACGCAATAAGTCCTCTGCCGGGTCAGAAGTGGACTTATATAGTTGTGCGTAAAAGCTGCGCACAGTGGAGAGAATGTCTGGTGGGGAGCGAACTATTGCACCATCCATGGTGGTAAATTCTGTGATGAAGGGAGAACCTTGGGCTTATGCAGGAGATTGGCCAGTGTTTTACTCGGTCTATCTCCCTCCCGGTACCTACGTGCCGTAGCCTGTTTGTGTATGAATTTGACTTCACGCCCAGCTTCTTCTTGATAGGACATGAGCATGGTACTTATATTAGCCAAGATGGAGGGTGTTGGTGTTGCGCAGTACTGTGCTTCTAGGTCGTGCAATTCCTTTTCTATTCTACTCAGACTATTCCTTATATCACGGAGGACACCAGACTGACCTGCTATGCAATGTCCATGGATTACCACATTAAAGGCTTCCCACAGAGCGCCGTCAGTCGCCACTGAACCTGTGTTGTGTGCAAAGTACTCTTGGATAGGTGTCGAATGCTTTTGCGAAAGGCTGACTCTAATAAGGGATTGGGGGGGAGGCGCAATGAGAACGGCTGTCGATAAGGTTGTGGGATTAATAGGGCCAGGGCCACTGGGACGTGGTCTGATATTGTTCTCGCATGATGGGTGGCATCCTGTACCCAGACTTGTAGGTCTTTGGTCAGGAGCCAGAAGTCTATTCTGGACCAGACTTGGCGGTGGAGCGTGATGCAGGTTCCCTCACGTACCGCGGGGTGGAGCGCTCATCAGGGGTCAGCTAGGTCGTAGTCCTATATAATACTATGAAGTGCCACTGTCGTTTGCGGGGGATGGGCCCGGGCCGCTCCATCCCTGTCCATGTGGGGCAATAGCGTGATGTTAAAATCACCGCCCCAGAGTAATGTGGAGTCTCCCATGGATTGGATCTTGTGCCAGGGGGGGCGAAAAAATGCAGGATCACCCACGTTTGGACCATAGACATTTGCTACAAATGGAGTGTGATAGAGTGTTCCCTTTAAGAGAAGAAACCGCCTCTCTGGATCTTTTATCGAATGTTGTGTGTGTGCCAGGGGACCCCTTTACGGATGAGAGTCGCTACCCCGCGGGAGTAGCTTGAGTAGCCCGCAGTGTGAACTTCGCTCCAGCGAGCGGCTGACAGTCTTGTGCTGGCCGTCTCCAGGAGGTGAGTCTCCTGTAGGAGGCAGATATCTACCCCGTGCCTGGACAGGTAAGATTGCACAAGCCCGGACATGCGGTGGTCGTTTAAACCTCGTACATTCTAAGTGAGGCAGTTGAGTTTAGACTAACGGCTGAAGCAGTAGCTTAGGATCTAACTTTTGTGTGTCCCTGTCTGTCTTCTCTCCCCGCCTCAACCTTGGCCATAAGTAGAGCCGCCGTCGTACTTTATGTGCATGTCCGCTTGGTGTGTTAGCTAGATGTGGCTGTCTGCGAGTAAGATAACATAAGCTAATGACTGAGTTGCCTTGCAACCAACAACAACAAACATTAACAATCCCCAGCCCACCCCCACCCACACCAACCCCCCAATCAGGTTATGTATCCCTTGCCGAACAACACACTCTGTGAGGGAACCCATTGAACTTAGTGTAGCAGGGAATCATCCCATAGCGGTGCGGGGTTGCCTGCTTAATGCCCTGTCACTTTTGGACAGGGTGGCAGAGCGAATATGGGCGGCTCTGGCTTAAATGTGTAATTATCAGTTTGGCATCCCAAGTAATGTAGAATATATGACCCCCACCATTTACATTATCAAACATTATCACTCATCTGGTTGCTAGAGGCAGGTGAAGTCTCTCTCTCCTGATTTCGGTGTTTCCTGGCAGTCTGTTTCGCGAACTTCAAGGCAGCACTGGCGTTGGTGAAAAACATGGGTTTCCCTCTGGTGTAGACTCGTAGCTTGGCCAGATACATCATTGCATATTTTGTGCCAGCCTGTTGAAGTAGTTTTTTGGCCGGTATGAATTCTCTTCTTGTCGACTGTACAGCTTGAGTAAAGTCTGGGTAAAGCACTATTTTATTCCCTTGATATTGAGTGTCCCCTTTTTCACTGGCCACTCTCAACACCGTGTCTCTGTCTCTATAGTTGAACCGGCGAGCTAAAATCGATCTCGGGGGGCTCCCAGAGCTGGTCTAGGGCCCAGGGTGCGAAGTGCTGCTTCCACCAGGAACATCGGGGTAAGTTCTTCCACACAGAAGTCTCGGAGCAGTTCTTCCACGTATCTTTCCATGTTTTGGGTGTTGGTCGACTCCAGTATCCCCATGATACAGACATTGTTCCTTCTGGACCTCGCTTCCAAGTCTTCGTTGCAAGCCTTTATTACCTCAAGCACCCTCTCCATACGTAGCAAGTTGCCCTGTGATGTTTCCTGTCGATCCTCCGAGTCCGATACTCGCTGCTCCAGTGTGTCTATCCGACTTTCATGCTTGTCCATTCTTTGGGACATGCAGTCCATTCTGCCATATTGTCTAATTTCATGTCAATTGCTCTCAGGCTGCCTCGTACCTCCCGCTTCATTGCTCTGGTGTCATCGTCTTGGTCAGAGTCCATTTGTGTCTGAGGGACTACGGTGAGTGAAGCGGGAGTGGGGGTCCTAGAGGCGTGATGACCTATTTTAGAAGGAGATTTTAGTTTGCTTGTTGTCAGCCTTCCCCATGTCGGTGGTTGGTACTCCTGCTACCATAGAACTAAGGCACTGTGAGTATAGTGGCCTGTTCCAGCTACTGTGGCGTGGTGTGTCGTCAAGTCCGGATGGAATGTGCTGTGCCTTTATACAGTACTGCACTCGCGCATCCCACCTGTGACCCACTTACTTCATGTCGAGTATCTCACTCTTGTTGTCGGCCGTCCGGCTGTATGCAATTGGCTTCCCTCGGCCTGTCTATGAATGGAATTACAGGTGTGTAGCACTACTGAGTCTGGGTATGGCTTGCTGGCAATTCACTGTCACTGGGACGTCCAGTGGGTATTCCACAGCACAGTGCTTTCACCGCCAGTTATCCACAGTCCTCCCCGGGGAACAGCTTCACGTACCTCACACCCTCCCACAGAGTAGTCTCTCGCAAAGCCTGTGTGGTCGTTCTCGCCTTGTGGTGCTTCACTCACCAGTGTTGCCGCCGCCGCCACCAATCACCATGATAGTTCTCTTGGGTGCAGAGTACTCAAACAGCGGGCAGTGGAGTGATCGGGCCGGTCCACTGCTGATCAACACCTGAGCTATCTCCCACTGTGGAAGTTCGCGATTTCCAGCTCTCCTCGTGTGGGCTCCAGCGCTGTGTTGTGTCCGGATGGCGCCTAAAACAGTGCGTCGCTTTTGAACCCTCTCACGCTGATCCAACACTACTCGCCATATGGGACCCGGGGAGGCCACGCACTCCTTGTATCTCGGCCCACTTTCTCTCAGTGCATTCACAACGGGTTATCTCACCGGCATATTCTTCCTTGCCTGCCCTTAGATATTCGACACTATCGCAGCTGTTCGCGTTTTTTTGAGGCCTCAATTAAATGGTTAAGCATGTGTGGGTCTCGGGGGAGTCAAGGCGATCCTGTATGTGGATTATCATTGTGGGCTTACTCTCGGTCTAGCGCCAGGGTTCCCGCAGCTCGGGCGCTGTCTTGCGCGCGCTTTGTGATTATGTACTGTTTGTATTAATTTTGTGTATTATGTCCCTTGTTGTTATATATAGCTGTGTACATATGTATGTATATTTGTGTATAATGTAAATTTGACACTGACTGAAACTATTGAAGAATGTCTCTATGTGATTATGATAATTAAAATGTATAATCACGTTCTCCATTATTTGTGATGGTATGCTCATTGATGAAGTAGTAGGTTAGTGGACTAGTGCCACCAGTATAAGAGAATTAGTAGTCCCCTATTAGTTAATTCTTCAGATATCTAGTCCTCCTTTGCCATTTTCTTAGTTTGCTTGTCTTGCTTGCGCAGTCCTGGGGCTTCCCGTCATGGCGTAGGTCTGCTAGCTGCCATCCCGCCCCTACGGGCTGGGTCGCCGCTGCACACTTCAGCCTGAACACACCCTTCACAGGCCGTGTTCGTTATCTGGCGGCCGGGGGGGGGGGAAGGGGAGGGTTGGGAGACGCTGGTTAGCGAGACTCCCTGTTGGGGGTAGGCCACAGCCGCTCCACGAACCACCGCGACTTCCCGGCGTCAGTGGGCTGCCATTTTGGTGCGGGTTCCTCTGCGTTATGTTCCGCTTGTCCCCCGGTGACTGCCGTACTCTGTGCAACTTTCACCCAATCAGCGTTCTAGACGTGGGCAGCCGGATTGGTGGCATCTTTATGGTCCCTGAGAACCCGTAGCCGTTTATTGCCTGCACACCCCGCTGAGAGCCTCGCTGTTGTTTCTCGGCCCGAGGTAGGCCACGCCACACTTTCACAGGAGCTGCAGTCCGCTACCGTATTTCGTCGTCCAGGGTCTCGCAGATGACAGCGCGGGGGTAAGTTGTGCTGTTCCGCTATTAGTATGTCTCAGATCATTAGCCAGGCCTCGGATACTGTTTGGATTATGTGCTCTGTCGGCAGAGCCACCTTGCTGTGCGGCCATCTTGCTGCTCGGCTTGGCCACGCCCCAGAAATCTTATTTCTAACACAATCAATCAATGTGGATTCATAAAGTGCAGCTAATCACCCAATAGGGTATCCAGGTGCTTGCCTTAGGCCGTAGGCTTATTCCACCAGCCAGGTCTTGAGGGTCGTTTGGAATTCCAGAAGTGAGGTGATGGTTCTGAGGTATGTGGGGGGGCTGTTCCAGGTCTTTGCTGCGATGTAGGAGGAGTGTGCTCCACTTCTGCTTCAGTAATTGCGGAGAGTATGGGCAAGTGAAAGGGAGGCAGAGCGTAGTATTCTCGATGGTTGGTGGAAGTTCAGGCGGTGGTTAATGTATGCGGGTCCTTGGGTGTGTAGAGCCTTGTGTTCGTAGGTCAGCAGCATCAATTGGCATCTCTTCTGTACAGGGAGCTTGCCTGAGGTGAGGTGTGATGTGGGTTAGTTGGGAAAGGCTGTGGATGAGTTTGACTGCGGCGTTCCGTATGGTCTGAAGTCCAGTCAGCTGGTGATGAGGGCCTGTGTCATGGTGCGTCTCTTATGTAGGGGGTAATGACTTAAAGATCTTACGTAGCATGCACAGAGTGAGGAAGCTGGCGGAGGGGATGGCATTGATGTGTGATTTCATGGTGAATCTCTTGTCAATGATTATTCTGAAGTTTCTGGCTTGGTCAGAAGGAGTGAATACGGGTCCTAGGTCTGATAGCCACCAGAAGTCGTTCCATGTATTTCTGCTGTTACCAAAAATCAGTACTTGTGTCTTGCCTCTGTTCAGCTGCAGGCTGTTGTACTACATCTAGTTGGTGACTTTTGTTTCAAATCTTTTTTATTTTCTGTCAAAAACACACACCATCTTGTGGAGACGTTGGGGCATGTAGTACCACTGAGTCATGAGTGTATAGGCGTTTTCCTGCTGCGGGATGCTACGGTACACTTTAGAGATATCTTGTCATAGCCTACCCCACTATGTAGGGGTAATTTCCGTGTCTGATACTGCTTGCCATCTGCACTGATAGAGGTGGGAAGGCAGAGTGTTTGGAAGTTGCAAAATCTGGTAAATCCGGGAAATAAGCCCCTTACATTCAACAGGTTGTCGGACCAGCCATTCAAAGGGGGTGAAGGCGCATGTGGCCACCTGGTACACTTCCTCCTCAGACACCCAGTCCCTCAGCTGGGCATATTGCAGCCTCGCCGCGAATGGTACACGGAACTCTTCCCTACATTGAGCAAAGGATTTAAGCTTACCCTCCTCTAACAGGTCAGTAATCACCCTGCAGTCTCCCTGCGTCCACTTGGCGAAGGCACGCGAGTGATGCGCCGGTGGGAAGGACGGATTCCCCTCTATCGGGGTGTGCGGTGAAGGAAATGTTGTAAGGCCTCTGAGTACAGCTACTTTATCCCATATGTCTAGCACCGTCTTGTGGGCACCGCAATATAAGCGCTCTTGGAGTGTGCCACCCGGTGACGCCAGGCAAGGTCCCAGATGGTTCGCCCCGTCACTACCCGGTCCATGTGCAGCCATCCCTTCTCACTCTCCGTCACCCCCCATTCCACCACAAATCGAAGGTGCGAGGCCCAATAATAGTCCGCTAGGTTGGGGCATGCTAGTCCCCCATCTCTCCATGTCATCAGAAACTTCTGCGAGAACCGAGGTCGTTTCCCGCCCCAAATAAAGTTTGTGAGGTCGCGCTGGAGGTCTCGTATACAATGTAGCGGAATGGGCGTGGGGAGGCATTGAAATAGATATAAAATTTTAGGGAGGATCGAGATCTTGATGGCATTGAGTCTGCCCAGCCACAACAGCACTAGGGGTCTCCACTTCTGCAAGTCTTCAAGGACCGACCTTCGACATTCCCGCCAATTTACTTGTGTTCATGTGTCCAGAGAGGGAGTTACCCGGAGGCCGAGGTAGCGGATGCCTTGGGAGCCCACTGGTATGGCACTAGCTTCTCCAGGAGGGGGATCTCTTCCTTCGGGATGGTAAGGTTGAGGGCCCAGGACTTGCTATGATTAATCTTGAGGCCAGAGGCCCGCTCAAAGAGGTTCAGCGCTGTATGGAGTGCCGGGAGGGACTCCCTGGGGCTTGTTAGGGTAAGGATGAGATCGTCTGCGAACATGCCACCTTATTCTCACGGCCACCCATGGAGATACCATGTATGTCGGTCGCCTGACGAATCATCTCTGCCAGTGGCTCCACCACAAGGGCAAATAGTAAGGGTGAGAGGGGGCACCCCTGTCTGGTACCCCTATGAATGGTGAACGGTGCCGAGAGCTGTCCATTGATCCGAATCCTAGCCTGCGGGGCAAGATATGGTGCCATGATCCGAGTGATCATGTTCTGACCTAACCCAATCTTACAAAGGACCGCCCGCAGGAAAGTCCAGTCCACCCGGTTGAACGCCTTCTCTGCATCTAGCGACAGAAGGCAAGCCGGAATTCCCCAGTGGTGTGCTTTCCCTACTAAGTGCGCAATTTTGCGCACGTTATCCGCCCCCTGCCGGTTGCGAATGAAGCCAACCTGGTCCGGGTCTACGAGACCCGGCATATGGGGATCCAGACGCTTCGCCAAAAGTTTGGTGTAGATTTTAAAGTCAGTGTTTAGTAGGGCAATGGGGCGGTATGATGCACACTGCGCGGGATCCTCCCCCGGCTTCAGGATCAATGCTATCTCCGCCATACCCATATCGCAGGACGGCCCCTCCGTATCAGTAAACGAGTTATACAGCCGTAGAAGATGAGGCCAAAGCTGTGACTGAAACATGCGATAGAAAGACACAGGTAGAACATCTGGCCCTGGAGTCTTCCCAAAGGGGAGATCCCTCATGGCTGCTGCTACCTCTTCTTGGGTGATGGGGCCTTCCAGGGTCTTTGCATAGTGTGGATGTAGCGGCGTCCCCGTGTAGTTGCTCAGGACGTCCGCCACCACTTTGGGAGACGGTGGCTCCTCCTTATACAGTGCAGAATAGTAAGCCCGGAACACCTCGCTCTTTTCCTTCTCCAAGGTGACTGTTGTCCCGTCCGGAAGCTGGACATTGGCTATATGAGCCCTGGCATCACGCGCAATCAGCCGCCCTGCCAACAGCCTGCCCACCTTGTCCCCTTCCTCCAAATATTTCTGCTGCAAGGCCAGCAAGGATTTTTCCGCCTTGTTAGTGTGTAAAAGCCGAAGCTGCCCTCTGAGGTTGGCAAGCCACCGCCTGGATGCCAGCGAGGTGCCACCTTGATCTCGTCGTTCCTCTAGCTTTATGTCCTTTGCCAGGCTATCTTCCAAGGCCCGAGCCGCGCGCGTCCGTGCGATCGAGAGGGTGGTAATGTGGCCCCGGATCGTTGCCTTGAAGGCATCCCATACCACGGGAAAAGGCGTCTCTGGCAGGTCATTACTAGCAAAATAGAAGTCAACGGCCGTTCTAATACTTTCCACATCAGCAGCATCCCGGAGGATGCCCGGCGCCAGACGCTACTTCACCTCCCGCGCCAGGCAAGCGGTCGGGTCCTGCAGGAGCAGCTCGACATGTGCATGATCCAATAGCGGGATATCCGACATGGAGGCTCCCAACACGTCACGCAGCAGACCATGGAAAATGAATAAATAATCTATACGGGAGTACGAGCGATGGGCATGAGAGTAGAACGAATAGTCCCTCAACCCCGGGGAATGATAACGCCACGCATCAAACAGCCCCAGTTCTGCTACTTGAGTACGCAGTGCAGAGGAAATGGCCCCAGCTCCGCTAAACGAGGCATTTCTGCGATCCGCTTCCAAGTCCCAAACTAAGTTAAAATCCCCCCAAAATCAGCGAGGGGTCTCCTGCATCTGGCTGGGTGCGTACACATTACATAGAGTAAAGATGCGCCGCCCAATCCCTACACTCACTCTAAGACAGCGTCCATCCCCGCTCCTGAAGGGTTTGGCCTCTCCCCGCCTGATGTCAGTCCTGCACAATATCGCTACACCTGCTGTCGTGGTGTCTGCTGCAGCCCAAAATTGGAGAGGGTACCTAGGGTGCGCCATGCGCACAATATCTGTCTGCAAGAGGTGGGTTTCCTGTAAAAATATGATGTCAGGGTTCTGCAGGACAAGGTAACGCCATGTTTGCCGCCGCTTATTGGGGGATTTCAGGCCTTTGACATTAACTGTTAAAACCTTTAAGGGGCTAGGCAAGTTAGCTGTCATACTAAAATCCAAACAGGTGTCATCCGCGCCCCCATACCAGTTCTGCAGCAGCATACATCCGCAGGGAAGGTCAGCCACCTCACTCCACACTAAGCGCCGCCGCCGCATAGCGCCCAACCCAACGCAAACAGAGAAGGGGAGAAAGAGAGAGAAAGGAAGCAGTGAGAGGTAGAGAGAAGAAAGGTACAGGGGAGAAAGGTAGTAACCCAACAGTGGCCAACCGGGCCAAGTCCATCTGTTCCTGTCACCGAGCATCCTACACCCTAGGGTTCGAATAAGCCCAGGGATGTCACTCCCTCAGGAATTAGTGGAGGCAAGGGTGTAGTCGGACTCAAGCTCGTCATGCAGGGGAACCCCGGTGTCCCCCACCCTAAAAGGAAGGAGCCAGGGTGTAGATCTGGGTGGGACATTGATCGGCAATCCGAAATGGAAGGACACATATCAGAGGGGATATGCCTCTCAGTCTCAGTCCAAAATGCAATGTGGCACCCCAGCACCTGATAGCAGGGGCCGCACAGACAATACAGAAAGCGCAGGGTCCCCAACCGCAACAGCGCAGGGAAGTCAATGTTGTAGGGCCCCACGATGTACAAGATTCAAAATGGAGGGGGTGTACTTGCTTCACTGCTCCCTCACCCCAGTCGCCCTCAGCTGCAGCCGCTCCGCACCCCCCTCGCACATCCCCAAGGGTGTAGTCCAAAGTCCGCTCACCCCCTGGACAGCGAGGAAGAGCAGGGTAGAGTGAGATCCCTCGCTGCACCAGGGAAGAATGTCCAGGAACTCTAGGCTGGACTACAGGCTCAAAATGGTGACCATTGTTACTGCTGCCCTGTATTCCCCCTCGTCGTCGCTCAGTGACCTGCCAGCAGCAGTCTCCCGCAGGCACTCTTCGGGATCCCCCCTCTGCAGCAGGACACAGTAGGGCAGGGGGCCGCAGCAGGGACAGAGGCCTCCAGGGGCAGGAGCGCCCAGGGGCCGAAAGCACTAGGCCTCCCAGGGCAAGGAAGCAAAGTGGCGGGGAGAAGTGTGCGCCCAAACTTGCCTCTCACCTTTGGCGCCGATTGTCACTGGGCTCAGCAGCCCCGGGGGGCAGAGGCGCCTGTCCCGCACTCAGGAGGCCCACCGCCAAAATCAACCCCGAATGCTCCACAGGACTGACCCGGCTCCGCTGCTTGTCCGCCACCTCCAGAAGTTCCAGCCCAGGCACCAGAGTCCCTCTCAGGCTCCCAGACAGAGCGCCTGCCGCTCCCAGAGAGAGTGCCAGCCACAGACGATGAACGGGCCCCCGCCTCCACCGCTCCGCTCAGCATGCAGTCCAGCGGGTGGGAGGGAGATCACCAGTTCCACCCGGGCCTCCACCTCCTGGCTGGGTGTCTATTCCGCAAGCCCCAGGATCACCGCTGCTACTCGGGGGTCAAAGGCGGCGCCGCAATCGCTGGCTTTCGTCAACCACCAGCCCGATCTCCGCCGTCCCCTTCCTACATCCACCAATGCGGGACCGTTGTGAATTTCAGGGACACGGGGACTCCTAGGTACAGGCAGGCCGCGGGACGGGCTCCAAGGCACAGTTCACAAAATGGCAGCTCCCACCTCGGAGCCGCCACACACCTTCTGCTCAAGGAAACGCTGCAGGCCGGGAATTCACTGCAAGCTCTCCCGTCCACTGCAGTCAGCATCCACCCCCGGGGGACAGTGTTCACACCCCAGCTCCGCTTTAATAGCTTGAAACGGCGGCGGAGGACCGGAGCTCCCAAGGGACACGTCTCACCGCATCGCCAGTCAGACCACGCCCTCCCAGTTGGTGACATTTGTCATGCATCTGTGGAAGCTGGTTCTGGTGGTGGTGGGGTCGTTGGTGAGTGAGAGTATGAGTTGGGTGTTGTCTGTGTAGGAAATTATGTTGAGACCGTGGGATTTGACAATGTTGGGCAGCAGGGTCGTACATGCGTTGAAGAGCATGAGGCTGAGGGTTAAGCTATGAGGAACACTACAGGTGATCTCCTTGGGTTCAGAGGTGAAAGGTGGATCTTCCAGTGAGGAAGGAGGTGATCCATCTGAGCACGTCCCTTTGGATACCAATCAATCAATCAATCAATCATAGCATTTGTATAGCGCGCTACTCACCCGGAAGGGTCTCAAGGCGCTTGGGGGAGGGGGTCCGCTACTGCTCGAACAGCCAGGTCTTGAGTTGTTTCCTGAAGGCGAGATGGTCCTGTGTCAGCCGGAGGTGGATGGGGAGGGAGTTCCATGTCTTGGCTGCCAGGTAGGAGAAGGATCTTCCTCCGGCGGTGGCTCTTCGGATGCGTGGTACGGCGGCGAGGGCGAGGCTTGCAGAGCGTAGCTGGCGGGTGGGTGTGTAGAAGGTCAGGCGGTCGTTGAGGTACTTGGGGCCCAGGTCGTGGAGAGACTTGTGTACGTGGGTAAGGAGCCTGAATGTGATCCTTTTGCTGACGGGGAGCCAGTGCAGGTCCCTCAGGTGGCCGGAGATGTGGCTGCATCGGGGGATGTCCAAGATGAGTCGGGCGGAGGCGTTTTGTATGCGCTGGAGTCTTTTCTGTAGTTTGGCTGTGGTTCCCGCGTAGAGCGTGTTCCCGTAGTCCAGCCGGCTGGTGACGAGTGCCTGGGTTACCGTCTTCCTGGTTTCGGTCGGGATCCAGCAGAAGATCTTTCGGAGCATGCGCAGGGTGTTGAAGCACGACGAGGAGACGGCGTTGACTTGTCTGGTCATTGAGAGGGAGGAGTCCAGGATGAAGCCCAGGTTGCGTGGTCTGTTGGCTTGGGAGCGGTGCCCAGGGCGGGAGGCCACCAGGAGTCGTCCCAGGCGGAGGTGATGGTCCCAGGATGAGCACTTCCGTCTTGTCTGAGTTCAGTCTCAGGCGGCTGTTCTTCATCCACTCGGCGACGTCTTTCATCCCTTCGTGTAGGCTTGTTCTGGCGGTGGCGGGGTCATTGGTGAGGGAGAGGATCAGCTGGGTGTCGTCGGCGTAGGAGATGATGTTGAGGTTGTGTTGGCGTTCGATGACTGCGAGAGGGCTCATGTAGATGTTGAAGAGGGTTGGGCTGAGCGATGATCCTTGCGGTACGCCGCAGATGACTTCGGTGGCCTCGGATCGGAACGGGGGGAGGCGGACTCTTTGTGTTCTTCCGGCGAGGAACGAGATGATCCACTCCAGTGCCTTTCCTTGGATACTGATGTTGCTGAGGCGTTGAACTAGGGTGCGGTGGCAGACAGTGTCGAACGCTGCAGAGAGGTCCAGGAGGATGAGGGCCGCTGTTTCCCCGTTGTCGAGCAGGGCTCGGATGTCGTCGGTGGCTGCGTTGAGGGCGGTCTCGGTGCTGTGGTTGGCTCGGAAACCGGACTGCGAGGGGTCGAGGGATCCGTTCTTCTCGAGGAAGGCTGCAAGCTGTCTGTTGACGGTCTTCTCGATGACTTTGGCAGGAAAAGGGAGGAGCGAGATGGGGCGGAAGTTCTTGAGGTCGGTGGGGTCCGCTGTTGGTTTCTTCAGTAGGGCGTTGAGTTCGGCATGCTTCCAGCTCTCCGGGAAGGTGGCGGTGTTGAAGGAGGAGTTGATGACGTCCCGGAGTTGGGGTGCGATGATGGAGTCGGCCTTGTTAAAGACGTGGTGGGGGCAGGGGTCGGTCAGAGATCCGGAGTGGATGGTGTTCATCGTGCGGGCTGTGTCTTCGGTGGTCACCGTGGTCCAGGTGCGGAGGGTGGCGGTGGGGGGCGTTGGTTCGACGGTCGGGTGCGTGGAGGGTGCGCCGAAGCTGTTGTGGATGTCGGCGATCTTGCGGTAGAAGTACGAGGCGAGAGAGTCGCAGAGATCTTGTGAAGGAGTGATGTCGTTGTTGCCGGTGCTGGGGTTGGAGAACTCCTTGACGATGCTGAAGAGTTCCTTGCTGTCGTGGGCGTTGTTGTCCAGTCGTTCCTTCAGTGATTTTTTCTTGGTGGTGCGGATGAGCTGGTGGTGCTTGCGGGTGGCGTCTTTGAGGGCGGTCATGTTGTCTGTGGTCTGGTCGAGGAGCCAAGCTTTCTCGAGGGTGCGGCAGTTCTTCTTGGAGTCCTTGAGTTCGTCGGTGAACCAGGAGGCTTTCTTGCTTCTGGGTCTGCTGGGCGGGTTCTTTAGTGGCGCGAGGTCGTCGGCGCAGGCAGTCAGCCACTGCGTGAGGTTGCGTGCTGCTTCGTTGGGGTTTGTTGTGCTGGCGGGTGGGTTCTGGCTGAGGGAGGTGGTGAGCTGCTCGGCCGTGATCTTGCTCCAGTTCCCGCGAGGAACCTGTTGCGGGTGGTGGTGGGTCGTGGTTCTTCTGAAGCTGAAGTGGACGCAGCTGTGGTCGGTCCAGTGAAGTCCGGTGGAGTGGCTGAAGGTGATGTGCTTGCTGGATGAGAAGACGGGATCAAGCGTGTGGCCGGCGTAGTGGGTGGGGGTGTTGACCAGTTGCTTGAGTCCGATGTTGGCGAGGTTGTCCAGCAGGGCGGCGGTGTTGCGGTCCTTGTTGTTCTCCAGGTGGAAGGTGAGGTCCCCTAGGAGGATGTAGTCAGCGGAGTGGAGGGCGTGCGGGCTGATGAAGTCTGTGATGTCTTCGCTGAATTGTGTACGTGGTCCCGGGGGTCTGTAGACGAGGGTGCCTCTGAGGGTCGTCTTTGGGTCGGTGTGTATCTGGAAGTGGAGAAACTCGGCGGCGGCGAAGGTGTCGTTGGAGTCGGTCGTGATGCGGATGGTGTTCTTGTGTACAATGGCGATGCCTCCTCCAGTCTGGTTGACGCGGTCTCTCCGGATGATCTTGTATCCGTCTGGGATGGCGATGGCGATGTCGGGTGCTGAGGAGGCGTTCATCCAGGTTTCTGTGAGGAAGGCGACGTCTGGTGAGGTTGTGTCGAGCAGGTTCCAGAGTTCGATGGCGTGTCTGTGGATGGAGCGGGTGTTGAGCAGGATGCACTTGAGGTGGCTGTTGTGGGTGCTCGGCTTGGTAGCTGTGGTGCAGGTCCGGAGGCAGGTGAACTTGCAGGCTTGACAGGTGAAGGGTCCGTGGGTTCGTCTCGGGGTGGCTCGGTGGCAGGCTCTTGTTCGGTCGGGTTTGAGTGCGATGAGGGTGGCGGCGTCGTAGGTCCGTCGTGTGGGCTGGCATCGTCGGGGGCCAGGGGTCCTGGCACTGGGCCCGGTCCAGGCGCGGACGGGCGCAGACGGGCTTACCTTTGGCGCACCTTCGGCGCTCCGTCGGTGCTCCCGCTGCGCGCGTCCGCTGCGCGCGTCCGCTGCGCGGTCACTCAGGGGGCGTCATAGTAAGGAGCCGGGAGGGAGGAGCAGCTGGGTGACGGGAGCGGGGCGGCAAATGGAATCACGGGGGAGCGGGGCTGCAGGGAGGCAGCGGCGGGAAATCCAGGAAGCAGCGGGCAGCGGGAAAGTCCCAGGAGCAGCGGGCAGCAAGCGAAGGAATCTGCAGGCAGGAGGCGACAAGGCAGGCAGGAGCGGCAGCAGTGAGTGGGGCGACCAAGCCCTGTGGAGGGCTGAGCGGTCACACTCTGTGGTCCCCTTAAGTAAGGAGCCGGGAGGGAGGAGCAGCTGGGTGGCGGGAGCGGGGCGGCGAATGGAATCACGGGGGGGCGGGGCCGCAGGGAGGCAGCGGCGGGAAATCCAGGAAGCAGCGGGCAGCGGGAAAGTCCCAGGAGCAGCGGGCAGCGAGCGAAGGAATCTGCAGGCAGGAGGCGACAAGGCAGGCAGGAGCGGCAGCAGTGAGTGGGTCGACCAAGTCCTGTGGAGGGCTGAGCGGTGTGATGGAGTATTTTGGAGTATTTTGATCAGCGTATGGTGAGATACAGTGTATAAAGCTGCAGAGAGGTCAAGGAGGATCAAAGCTGCTGTTTCTCCTCAGTCAAGGAGGGTGTAGATGTCATTGGTGGCTGAGATCAAGGCAGTTTTGGTGCTGTGACTGCTGCGGAAGCCAGATTGGAAGGCGTTGAGTAGCTGATCTGCTCAAAGTGTGTCATGAGTTGATTGTTAATGATCTTTTCCAGTACCTTCACTGGGAATAGGAGCAGAGAGATTGGCCAGTAGTGTTTTAGTTGACTTGGGTCGGAGGAGGGTTTTTTACATAGTTGTCTGACATTGGCATGTTTCCAGGCATCGGGCAATGTTGCGGTGGTGATAGGAGTGTTGAGTATGGTGGCGAGTTCCTGGCGGGTCCTTTTGTTTTTGAGGTTGAAGATGTGGTGCGGGCATTGGTCTTTGGGAGCTCCTGAGTGGATGGTGGAGGTGGTGCCCTGGGTGAGGAGAATGTTCCAGGTGGTCAGTGTGTGGTTTGTGTCAGTTATTGTAGTGGTGTATCTGTCGAGGAAGTCTGTAGGTGTGGGTTGATGTTCGAAGTTTCTGTATATGGTTGTGATTATGTTGTGGGAGAAGTGGGCGAGGTTGTCGCGCAGCTCCTGTGACGGTATGAGGTTGTTTTCGCTGGCATTCAGGTTGGAGAATTCCTTACTGGCTTTAAAAAGTTCATTCATGTTATTGGCGATGGTTTTGATGTGTGCTAGCCTCTTGAAATATATGTGCATTAGTTAATGCTAACACCACTTCATATGAGGAGATTTTATTCATTAGGAATTACTCTGTCTCCCCTCCCCTTGATCAATGTGCACCCTGCTTTGACAAAACACAACACAGACGACTCACTTTAATAATGACCAACTTGATGCAGCTTGGTCAGGAGGTGAGGTTATACATGGTTAAAGGCATGCTCTGGTGCAAGATCATGCCATAAAAGGATACATAAGTGATTGTAAACATATGTTTTAATCAATGGCATTGCTTACCAATTGATCATGAACATCAAAAATAAAAAATGTAAACTTGCACACAGCATTTCAACTCAAGCAACTGTCGCACATAGTCCCATAAAGAACACCAACAATTAACACCAAACACACATTGATCACAAACATTGAGAAAATAAACTTACACTCATCAATGACCACGAACATTGAGACCACAACTTATCAAGACCTCAAACATATACGTTAAAAGTTAATACCTACATTAATCACACATGTGCAAATACGATTGCAAACATGGACTTCCTAACATATAGCACTTTATAAACACTATAGATAGCAGCATTTTGTTGATACTAATAATAATTGTTATTAGAGAAAAGTGTGGAATATGTACAACCTAATAAATATAATAAAAAGGTACCTCATCACTGAGTGCTTAATAACTTTCATTCATATCTACATTTCAATGTTGATAAATTTGAAAATAATTACACAATGCCTCATATGATAAATGCGCTCTTAAATTGCAAACTATTGAAACTTTCAATTACCAATATAAAGAGTAAAAGAAAGAAAAAAGCAACAAAAAGAAGGTTATGCCTCAATTGCTTTAGCACTTCAGTCTAAAGTAAAAGCCAGGTAGTCACACAATTCACTTGGATTAATTCCACCTTAAAAGTGACATTTATAATAAATTACATTATTTACAAATAAACGTTCGTACAAGGTACTTTAAGGGGAAAAGGAGTCATGCATAAGGATTACAAATTCCTATTTTGCACCTTTACAGAAGGAGTCATCCATTAAGATTCAATCAAAATTTACTTACATTGTTTCTACAAGAAGAGCCAGAGGAATCTCGCATTGCACAGACTGTAATATTGTTCTTAGAAGAAGTATGGCAATACGTTATGAACCAGCCACGTTGAAAGTAATCAGAACCACATAATTCTGAAATATTACCAAATAATGTTGAATCTCAGAAAGAATAGCAAGTTTAATCCCAGAATAGAGAGTTAGGAATTCAGAGACTGCCCGCTGTGTGAACAGGCGGCGTGACTTTGCTTTTCTCTTTGGTCCTATTCCCCTTTTCCTTAGGTATATGTCTTGCATGGTTAGTGCATCTTGACAAAGTAGCCTGCAGTTAGTGTAATGGGCAGAATAAAGGCGATGTGAATGGATGGGCTTTACCACCTAAGCATAACTACCATTCTTCGGCACTGGCAATCGCAACATTGGGATCACTTTTTTCACAGAGTACCTCTCTCAGTCGTCTTAAGCATCAACAATATGATTTGATTAAATGAGAAAACAAAGGGGCATATTCTCAAGGACTTATCGCCAATTTATCGGCACTTTAGCACCGCAAAAGTGGCGATAGATTTATTGTCCTATTCTTAAGCTGGTGCAAACTGCCGATATCGCCAGTTTTCCAGCAATAGCTGCCGCAAAAAACATCGCCATGGATGAGAGTGACAACTAACGCTAATGATATGCAGAGTAGGCGATCCTGTGCAAAAACACACGAAAGCACCACTTTGCGATATTGTCTACGACCAGCCAGCTCTGCGTTGCGATCCAAAAACAGGAGATAAGGCATGTTAGCATCAGGGATTTAACACCTTTTAAGGTGTTAAGCAGGACGACATCGTGCAGTATGAAATGGAGCCCAGCCCAGAGCCACATCTGAAGACCAACACATGTCGTGGAGCTACTGATCATGCAGCTCGGAGACCCAAGAGGGCCACAACACTCACTGCCACCACCCCCAGGACACCCCCCCCCCCCCCCCCGGGAACTACCACCTAGGCAGGGCAGAACAAGACAGTGGATGTTCCTAAAACGCACCAGCCTCAGAAACTCAACGCCAGAGGATGCCATTGCCCACTATAGGCTCAAAAGGACAACCATCCTCCGCATCCTGACCCACATTGCCCAGAGGCTGACGGTACCAACACAGCGGAGAACCAACATCCCTCTGCAGACAAAGCTGCTGGCTGTGCCGCACCTGGTTCCTCCCAATCAACACTGCCAGAGTCGTAGGAGTCTCACAGCCAGCCCTATCAAACTTCCTCACACATGTCTTGGTTGCATGTCCACAAAAGCAATGGTGGGCTCCTGTATCAGCACCTCAGGCTAGTTCAAATTCGTAGTGTTCCTGCGCAACCAACCCCAACGCCGGCCATTGCTTGACGCCTCTGTGCTCCAGATCCAAGATTGTAGACACTGAAATGGGGATGCGCCAGGTCATGAAGTCCAGCTGTTAACAGTAGTGTAAAAACAGTTCTTTATCACAAATACATAAATCAACAATACGAAAAGCTGAGCCAACACGTTCCATTCCCAACAGTGAACTTCATTAGGGCAATGTGTGGATTCAATTAACTGCATATGCTGCGGGAACTCCCCCAATACAATTCCATATTCCGAAAGTCACTATTCAGAAACCTGTTGGATAAATGGTGACAATGCTCAAGTGTCCGTATAGTCACAAATGGAATCTGGCACAGCGTATTGCACTTGGACAAACCGGAATGCTTACAGGTATGATTAATCCTGCATAAAAAGACTGTAACAGAAGTTTGTGTGGTCGTAACCTTAGTAGGAAAGAAAAGGAAGGTTATGACCACACAAACCTCTGTTACGGTCTTATTATGCAGTATTTTTCATACCTGTAAGTAACACAGCTTGTATCAGCTTGATACCCCTGCACCTTCACTTTCCCCACACTGCACAGGAACAGCTGGAGACCAAGCAAGGGAACTACGCCATAGTTTGCTTCCCGCACGTGTTGGCGGTAATTGACTGTACACATGTACTCCTTGTGCCCCCTGCCGACACTGCACACAATCACCACAACAAAAACCACACCCATTCCATCAATGTGCAGGCAAAACTGGACCACTGGGGCCTGTTCACCAATGTCGTCGCAAACTTCCCAGGCAGTGTGCATGATTCCTACATCTTCCGCAAGTCCATCGCCAACCAGCGCTTTGAGGATGACACCTATGGAAACGCACTGCTCGTCGGAAAGTACCAACTGAACACACCACACACCTCAACTCCACAATCATACAACTCACAACTGTGGGAATACACATGTCACAGAATCACATACAACATGCCACACAACATGCCCAAGTACCAGACACGACAACACAAGTAACTGTGGTAACCGTGGCCAGCCATGTAGACAAACCATCCATGGTATGGCACCTCTGTCACACAATTGCAGAATGTGGGGAGAGGTGGAAACCAATTATGAGTGAAGGAGGCAAGTGACCCATCAATGAGAATGTACACAATGCCAAGTGTGGCGGTGATGTGCTGGACAGACGTCAGTATGCAGAGCACAGACATGTCCATGTGGCATATACTGCTGGTGTTTGTAGTGTTGTGGACAGTGGACACAAACAGGTCACCTCAAGCAGTGTGGATGACCTTGGACATGTAGCTTTGTCATCCCCCCTGTAAGCATGAGCGGAATGGCCTTGGCCGGCGTATGTCGTGAATAAATAGCCCGGGGCTCTGGGCGCCACCAAAGTAACTACTGCAAGCGTCTCTGTGTCCGCCATATCCTGTCCATAGGCCTACACACACGTGGCCGACCACCTTCAAAGGCCACATTTACATTGGAGATGAGGTGGCTACGTCCCCAGCCAACCTGTGCACATCTCGTCATCGCATGCAGGGTCGTGTCTGCCAGGGTGGTGCCCCCCACCCAGCCACGAGGCCACCACCGTGATGAGTGGTGCCTGCGCGATCCAGTGCACCGGCTGCACCCCAGCCCTGGTCCCCAGACCCGTCCACCTCCCAGCGATGACTGGCCGCCCCTGCGCACCCAGGCCTCAATGCTCACCTGCCGCCACCGGCGTGTCTCCAAGAGGGCCCACAACGTGCCGGTGCAACCTCCTCAGCCGGTCGCTGGATACCACGCCCCAGGCCCCCAGCGTACCCTCTGGCACCGTGCCGCGGAGTCATGTGTGTGCTCACTGTTGCCTTCGGCGTACACTACGGTCCAGCAGGGCTCTCAATTCAAATCGATTCTTGACGGACGGCGCATCAAGGCCTACGCATCATCACAGGCAGCACACCCATTCAGCTCTTCAGGTGCCCCAACCTCAGTGCACTGCAAGTCACGTCCCGTGGCGGTAGGCCTGTGCCGGCCGCAGTGCATCCGGTGCCACCAACCCAGTGCGCCACAGGTCATGGACCCTTTATGATTGAGTCTTGTGGTGCGGACGCCATCATGCCACCTCCAGCAGTGGGGAATGTGATGTGGTAGGCTCCTTTTATTGGCAGGGTCACATGTCCTGTGACGCCTGTGCTGGATGGGTGCAGTATGGTGTAAACCAGCCCTCAGGGAGTGGCTGTTGCATGCTGACAAATAGACCAGTGATCAGCAGATCACTACAGGGAAGACCTGGGACATGTAGCTTTGTCGTCCCCACCTGTAAGCGTAAGCGCAGTGGGCTGGGCTGGCATATGCCTGTCCAGCGTAGGGGTGTGAGCAATGAGCCCGGGGCTCTGGGCATGGGTCAGTTCTGGGCTAGACAAGTAAGCAACTAATGCGTGTGTCTCTGTTGCAGTGTTGGAGCCACCCGGACCACACTCAGCAATGTTGCACCAAACGTGGACACGTGACTCAAGTACCACAACATGAGCAACATGGACGTAAGGGGGAACCACTGACCCTACATATATCCATACTTGAATGACATATCTGTGTGAATTTGAATGTTTTATTCACATTCAGTGGAGTGTTGAAGCTGGAGCAGTACAGGGCCATGCAAAGCCCACTTTACATTGTTGCTCCATGGAGGGCCAGCCAGAGTCCTTTAGGGAATGACGAGTTCATCGGAAGAGTTCACTCCGCAGTCTGATTGCTGTGTCATTGGTAACCAAACAGAATATGGGTGGTGTTGATGTGCCTGCATCATTGTGTGGCAGTAAAACATCAGTGGCCGGAGGTAGATTGTCTGCAGCACTGTGTGTCACTGTAGGCATATGTCAGCAAGAGGATCACGTTCAGACTCCTCACCCACGCACACAAGGCTCTCCACGACTTGGGCCCCGAATACCTCAACAACCGCCTCACGTTCTACACGCCAACCCGCCAGCTCCGCTCCGACAGCCTCGCCCTCGCCACCGTCCCACGGATCCGCAGAACCACCACCGGAGGAAGATCCTTCACCTACCTGGCGGCCAAGACCTGGAACACCCTCCCCACCCACCTACGACTCACCCAGGACCATCTCTCCTTCAGGAAGCAACTCAAGACCTGGCTTTTCGAGCAGTAGCAGTCCCCCCCGTCCCCCCCCCCCCAGCGCCTTGAGACCCTAGCGGGTGAGTAGCGCGCTTTACAAATACTCTTGATTGATTGATTGACTGACACTTCAGGGGGCAGAGATGTGGATGGAGTAGTAGCAGCATTCATCTGCGCCAGGCCTTGTCACAGCAATGCCATGATGAGGGTCTGCAGGGCATGGAAGAACCCAGCTACCTCTTGCTGGTGTACAGGCGCCTGTGTCGGCTCCATGTCCTCCATGATCCTCCGCATGTGTCCCAACTCCCGGATGACATCGCTGGAGCCACTCTGACTAGACAGTTGTTCTTGTCTCAGAGTCAGGACTCCAGCGGTATCAGCCATGGATCATTGGGGAGCATGGAGCGGGCTGTAGGTGTCCGTTAGAGACTGTGATTGGTCCCTGATGTGACTTAGACACCTGCGTATGGCATCTAGTTTGGCTGCCATGAGGTCGAACCCCACCCGCACCTGATCAGCCATCTTCTCCTGGCACCCCAACACACAGTGTTGGAAGGCAATGTGTTGTTCGTGGGGGTCATGGGAGACAGCCGTGGTGGTAGGTGCTTCCTGCTGTGTGGTCTGTGCAGGGGGTGAGGTCTCCTCAATGAAGCTGGGCTGCCCTGCTCTTGGAGGTGGGGTGCCAAAGCTGTCGATGAGATCTTGGCGGGCGTTGTTGTTGAAGGTGTGGAGGTTTTCTTCGTCATCAGTAAAGAGATGTTCGGTCTGCTCTGCAGGAGGTGTTGATTTTCCCTCTGCAATGCGAAGGGGAGATGCAGTTTAACATTGTGTTCACATGTATGTTGACGCATTGTACAAGTTTACATACAGACTGCATGACAATGTTGGAGCTACCTATTTGATGCGAGACAGTGGACATTTCGACAACATCACGGATGTGTGTTTGTACTTGTATATTATCATCTCACATTTCCCTGCTGTGCCATATGTGATTGGCCAGTTTCTACACACAAGCGGCACCAGTTGTGTCCTATGTTCTGTTGTGAATGTGGTGCAGTTTGTACCACATTGTTGTCAATGTTGATGTGCTCTGAATGTTGTGTGTGTGTGTGTGTGTGCTGCATTTTGGGAGAGTCGCCCCGGCAGCTGTGATTTTGATGCCCCTTATACCTTTAAGGTGATGTGCCTTTGACGTCTGTGCTTATACAGTGCTGAGATGTTGCATACTTGGGTAAATTGGGCTCTTGGTGGGAGTTGGGAGTCTGGGGCATGCCAATTTACGGATGTGGTCCACACTCAGCCACCTCAGTGTCGTGGCGTGCAACTTGTCATGATATATTGACTGCAGCCATGCTATTCGTCATGCAGTATCACTTGCATTGTCAGCGTGGCTCACAGACATGCAGCTTTGCTGGGTTTGGCACATGTGCATGGGTTGGTTGTGAAATTGGTGATGTGTGGGAAGCGCCCCCTCTGGGCACATAGTCCATGGGGGCCTACTTGCTATTTCTAGGTGTGCTGCAGTGTGCCAAGGGGATCAGGGACATGATCCAGAGTCATTGTGGATGTGCACTGTGCTATACTTAATTGTGCATGTGTGCCATTGTGCCCATCTCCCCCCTGTCCCCCCCGTCATTACTCACCCTGTAGCTGTTGTGTCAGGTCATGTTGAGCAGTGTCCGGTCCCCCAACTCCTGTCACCGTCTCCACACTGATGACTGTGGACACCATTTTCTCCATCTCATCCAGCTCCTCCTGTGGCGCTGGGCTCACATCTGCAGTCTGCATTGCTGCCTTCTGGTTGCTGTCGAGTTTCTGCTTGCTTTTGCGGTTCACATCATTCCAGTGCCCCTTGACCTCTTCCATTGTCCTCCTCAGCACTCCAACTGCATTCACCTTGTCCACGATGGACTGCCATATTGCATTTTTGTTGCCAATGACACATTGGAGGTGACAAACAGTAGTTGATGTTCTATCACCTCTGTTATCAGGATCCTGTTTTCCTGAGGACTGAACCGCATCTTCCTCTTCTTCTCCTTGCCCTTCCCTGACCCCGAGGACCCAGGCAGGTCCTCCGTGGGGCTTGTGGGGTTCTGGCTGTCCTCTGTACTTGCTCCAGCTACCTCCATTATGCTTCACAGTTGCTTTGGTTTTGTTTGTGTTTTTTTGTCTGCTTTTATAGTGATTTTTCCCGCTTGACGAGTGTGAATTGCTGGCCTGGCGCAGCTTATCGCTGATTTCTTTATCGTGGTTGGGTCCATCGGCACATTTTTCACGTTCAGCTTTGGATTTTTAGCGCTGTCACGCTAATTTTATCGCAGACTTTTGACGCGTTATCGGGAGACTATCGCATGTTACCGCCGTGTTGTGAATACAACGTTAACACAGCGTTGTTTTCCCGCGATAGATGGCGATATGAAAAATTGCGTTGACCTATTTTGGCGATGATTATTGCACGTTCTTGAGAATATACCCCAGAGTGTATGTTATTTTTGCTTAGCAAAAATGTGTGTGAACCATATTATGGAAACAATGTTACCAAACAAAATTCTAATTGAAATTAATCAATCATCTATGTTAATTTCAGATAAAATCCACAAAACGCTGCAAAAATAAATCATATAAATACACAAAGATACATTTAATTTAACAATATCACTATAACATTCAAATTAATCAAAACACATTGTAGCCAAAAATAAAACAATGCTTAATCATGAGGCAATTTTAAAACAATTGAACAGCATGGTAGATTAAAATACATGAAACATTTGAAGGTATTGCCTCTTGCGTGCAAAATATCTTCCATATTAGCCACATGGAGAATTCTCAGAGATTCTAGATGTTGCCCGAACCCCAGGTGGCAGACTGGTAAGATCCATTCCTTCATGGAAAGCTGTAAGCGTAGCAGAAGAAGAACAGATGGGGCATTGTTTCAGAAGCTTTCCTCCATGCTGGGCAGCCATCACTCCTGGTACTACCCCTTTCCCAAGACATACAAAATGCCTTTGTCCAGCAGCGCCACATGCAGGTAAGAGCATTGGGGCGGTAGGGCAGGGGGTAGGGGAGGGGGTATGGATTTCGGCAGACAACGGCGAGGACAATATATTTATTTATTTAATTTTCTCTCATGGTCGTCTGTCGAATTCCCCCCCCCCCCCACTCGCCCCCGCAACCTGGCCCCACCACCCCATCGTTCTTACCTGCACGGGCCACTGTTGCCTTTGTCGGCAAGTTCCCATGCGTAAATCTCACAAACTGCTGATTAGAAACAAATGGAATTAAGTTGTCTAGAAAAGGCTCAAAAGAAAAGAAGCACTTGTGGTCCAAAAATGTATCTGTTATGGAGCCATGTTTACAATTGTGCAAATCCTTCTCCCATGAAAAGTGACAGAATCTTTCTTTAAAAACTGGCCCTGTAACCCAAGTTGCCTCTGGTGGGGTTTCCCAGAGATCTCCCAGCCCTAACTGGTACAGTGAATATTTTATGTGTACTGTAGTGTAGCGCCTATTTTCCCAATAGGCTCTGCGCATTGGAATAGTACCTACAGCAGTAAAGGCCTAGGCCAGACGTTAACTAGGTCTACTACTGTCGAAACTAGACTTAATTTTTGGGTTTGCCAGCTAAGCTCAGAGTTCGCTAGAAACTTTCTCGAATGTTCAAGGAAGGATTAACTCCCCTGATTAGACAAGAAGGGATTTAGTTTCTGACAACCATAGAACATGACAACTTTGCTCTCCCCTAATCAAGAGTCAATCTCAAGAGTCGTGTGAGCACAAGGCAATTATTTTACTCAGTCAGTACGTGCATTCTTAGTCTCATCAGAATGTAGAGAAAAGGAAGAGACGGGCGTGTTCAATAAAAGATGTTATTTATTGATCAGTCTCTTTTCTCGTACAAGAGAAATGGATCGATATTATTGCAATACTTATAGTTAAGTAAAGTGCATACATTAGAAGCAATAGTATAAAATAATACTGTAAAAACATTGATATGGTTTCTGAGCCATATGATGTTTAAAATGATTAAAATATATTTACATACACATATACATTTGACTAAACGTACTCAACTGGTGTTTCTAAATACGCCTACCCCGTGTACCTGACCTAAGTCTAATGCGTGGGCGGGAATAGAAAGTTACAGTTTAAGTTAAGTTTGTTTTTGCCAAGTGAATAACTAAAGAATTCTCTAGGAGGGGTTATTCAGTTCTGTACCTGGAATTTAGGATGAATGAGGAATGGTATCTCTTTCTCTGCTCTCGATATTCCAGGCTGCCTGCGAGGGCTGCCCAGAAGCGCCGGTGCTGGGTCTCTCGGCTTGAGATAGCAGCGCGTCTCTCAGCGCGTCAGGAAGGCGGGGCTGCTGCCTGCGGGGTCTGCTTCTGCTCTCGGCTTCGGCAAGTATGGCTGCTCCGTCTTGTCACCACGCGTGTGTTTGCATAGGGCAAGGTCGGCAATATTTATACCTTAAAGGTGCCGAGATTGACGTAAGGATGGACATAGGTACGTCAATAAAGATGTCATACGACTTGCTCGTTAGCACATTCTTTTGCAAAAGTTCTCTGTGAAATCAAAACAATGGCCGCACGGATTTTCCAGGTTGTCATAGGTTTGATTTGTTATGAGAACGTCGTATGCCTTATCAGGGGCTGGAGGAATGTCGCTTGTCTAATTAGATCTCAAGCGTTATGACCTAATCAGATAACACGTTCCTGTGCCGTAGTGTGACTGCGTCAGATAACGGTATCTGCATCATGGGGGATTTCTTGCCTCATGGGCTGACTGTTAGTTAACTAGCTAGGTAGTTTAACCAGAATAGGGTCAGGAATAGGGGGATCGATTCAGAACCTATAGAAATACACGACACCCACTCCACGCTAACTATGGTCATATCTACTAATCTATGCATAGTATAACATAGTACAACATACTATAGAGTATAGTGTATACCTTACCACCCCAAAATACATAAATGCATTTCGAAATTTTCAAATATACTGAAAAATTGCAGTCATATATATTGTATGCACTTAAGCTATGAATTAATGTAATGCATTATTGCTTTTTGGTATATGAGAAATACACATGAAATGGCTCTTAATATAGCTATACAGAAAGGAAGGTCGAGACCATTTCATCACATAATAAAATATTTGTGAACATACCAGCGGGCAGCTAAAGTCTATATAAAGTATCTAAAATAGAAATCTTAGTTCTCTAGGAATAGTTTCTTACTTTAAGCAGAAGATCAGTGTCCCGGGGAAAAAATATATAGAAAAATATTTTAAGGGCTTGCTGAAAAAAGTTGCTGTCCGTGAACTGGATTGTAATTGTTCATGTGACTTTATTTTTAAAGGTTGAAGGCCGAATTCAGGGAACGCCGTGTGCGAGTTTACTCAAAAGTCTCTATTTCTGTTCCGGAGAGAACATAATATCATTCAGGCTTTCGAAAAAACTGTCAACAGCTTCATGGGAAAGTTCCACTAAGTCGGAAATAGGGGTAACCATGCATTCGTGCGCATGATTGTCTCCATTGACATTCTGATTTGCATTGCTGACAGAAGGTCGTACCTGTTCGATGTTGCTTTCATCTTGAACTTCACTACTCTTCAATCGTAGTGGTGAAGATTCCAGGAATGCCGTCATCAGAATTGGCAGCCTTTGAGGGCAGCACAGTGCGTGAACCTTGGTAGGAACCAACAGTGTATCTGCATCCACCGGCGCATCCGATTGTAGCGTCAGACAGGTGTCTAACACGCATTCTTCTCCGCATAGCAGACACCTTAGTACAGGTAAAACACACCTTTGCCACATTGGTCGAAATGATAGAAACCAAGTCATGTTTAGGTCTCTAAGCCGGGAGAGTCCCAGGATTTTTGATATCCGGTCCCGGTATCCAATGGCTAGGATCGTATCTTCCATTGTCGCGAGAGTTTGATCTGTGACATGGGTTGCCATAACGAAAAATAAGGACTAGGAATAGGATTCCTGCAATTAGTCCCAGGATCAGGGGAAGTCCGCCAAAAATCGAATGGACGAAATCTGGAAAAATACCCAGTATGGCTTTGAATGGTGTTAATGCCATCGAAAATACTGTCTTAAATACCTTTGAGACCCCAGTGGTATCAGAAATATTTAAGATTTCGCTCAGGATTTCCGCGAAATGTACGGGGGAATTGGTTGATAATAATGTATGTATCTCTGCAGTCGTCCTTGCGACTTGTAGATCATACGTTTCTTTTGATGACGTGAGCCTTGTAGGCGTCTGTAGAAGCACTGTTTTCATTCTGCTTAAAGTGTCTATTCGAATAGAAGTAATTTTCAAACTGGGCCATGCCCTTGCCTCCCTGTCTGGTAAGGAGCTGGGGAACAAAGAACGTCCACAGCACTTGACCTTCGCCGTCGTGGTGACGAGATAAGGAGTCCCGGGCATAAGACTACAACATCTGCGGTCTACAATAAGAATGTAACTCCCATTATAGAGTCTTTGAAAGAATGGTTCTATTTCAGTTGCAGGTGCGCCTTGCTGGTGACATGAAAGGTTGTATGAATTCCCTTCACAGGCTCCGTGCAAACTAATACCGTTACACAGAAGCGTGCCGCTTAGTGACATAGCACAATTGTTGCCACTAAGAAACACTTTCTGTCCTTTGTTACTGACACATGCATGTGAATAGGGCAGGTTCCAAGTTGTTTTAAGGTACCCCTTTCCCAATTTCTCGTACATGCCAGCCTGTATATATTTTTGGCAGTATTGAAACCTGAAGGTTGAGATTGGAATATTTATGATTCCGTGGATTATCCATTCACTGACAGGTCGTTCTGACATTGTCATCGGTAATCTTTCTAGTTTTTCAATGCTCAAGATTGTATAATCAGCACCCATCTGCGCCATACCGATTTGTCTATCAGTAAGGTTAAAGATTTGGAATAGTGACGTTGTGTTGATTAAACGCCAAGGCACATAGCCTGAACGCAGATTTTGTAACGTCCAGCCAAGCTGTACAATAGAGCGCAATTGCGACTGACCATGTTGTAATAACAGTAAGTCTTGCGATAATATGTCGATTGCTGAAGACACAATGCTGTCCAATGAAAATATTCTGGAGGACAGAGTCATTAACCCATTGTCCACTACAGAAAGTGATTTTTCCAAATTAATACGATCAATTTCACGTATTCTCTCTGCTGTTTCAATTTGAGTAACCTTCCAGGCCTCATTGTATGCTGCATATACAGAGGCTGCTATGAAACGCTTTTGACGCTGTTTGCGTGGTCCCAGTATGAAATCACGCAAGTCAGCACCATCAGTAAGTAAAGTTAGGTGTTGCTTAATTTCAGGCAGTGTGGAAGTCTGTAGCCATTGAAGGCATAATTTGCCCACACTGTAGGTTGTTATTATCCCTGGGTGATGTCTTTGGGGATATCTAGGGTCTGGCCTGGTCATTTTTAAACCCTGTGTTTTATTCAGGAATCTATCTTGACAGTTATTTGTATCTGTGGGCCAGATCAACCACTGTTTCCAATCAGGATGTGTTCTGTTTTGGTTAAGTATATGGCTTATGTCTATTTCTTCATCTGTATCAGAGTTATTGCTAAACATTGTTGGCTTTGGAATAGACAGGTTATTTAAATCTTTGATTTTGGCTAAGCCAAGACAGGTGGTTTGTTGAACAGTGTCATTTAAAAATATCATTTGTTCTGGGATCATGCAGGCTCTAAACAAAGCTTCTATACCCTGTACTTGCCATTCTTTTGTACCCCGAACACTTTTCAAATCAACATTTTTGTCCCAATAATCAAATCCAAAAGTATTCATTTTTTCAAAGAATGAATCTGAATATATCAATTTCGTGTTGGTTATCATGGTTTTCATCCCTGTCTTGTTTGACAATTTGTAATAAAATGTTTCAGCATTAGTTATGTTAAAACCTGAAAAATATGAATATTTGTCATAAACGGTTCTAGAGCTCCCTTTTGGAGGTGTAGCACAATGTTCCCATTGATTATAATTTAAAACATTTCTAGGTTGTGCAGATTTATGCAAGAAATGGTTACCATAATGGTTATAGCAATACATACTATCATAATTTGTAGAACCTTGCAAATAATCATGTTTTGTAAATTTAGCAGACATTACTAAGTCAGACATCATATTGTTTATACTTTCAAAGTCCCAATCATCAGCAAATGAGTTTGGTTTTGCAAAGTCACTCAAGGAGATCTTGATTTGGTGTGGATATTTCAGGATCTCGACCGGACCATAAATTTCATAGTCAGTGTTGTCCCAGGCTACCCCACCAGGTATTGGAATTGCTGTGAAGTTGGCTGAAGAAAGTTCTGAAGAAAGTTCTCGTTTCTCGACGTGTGAAGATGTGTGTGGTTTGAGGACCAAGTTGATGTTCTGACTTGCTGTGTCCATTTTAGCATATTTTCCCTCAATGAAGCGTCCCAAGGTAAATACCATGATGAGCCAAAGTATGAGGATAAATGCACCAAAACCCACCCAAAATTCAATCCATGGAGTAACCAGATATGTTTCTTTCAGTTGTTTCAAAAGTTCCTTAGCTTTGTCTTTAAAGGATTTTGATGATGGCTGTGTCTTTTGTTCGCTGAAACCTTCAGAGGAATCATCGAAGTTGATGAAGTAACCAGATGCAGTTCTGTCAATTGTTCCAATTGGTTCAGGATTTTTGTTTCTTGCATTTTCACTTGGAACTTCATTGTAGATTGGTGTGTCTCTGCTAAATGTCTTTATTTGGGTTTTCAGAGGTCTGAGTTCTATTGCATTGTTGCATAGTCCTTGTTGTTCTTCTGTAGGCGTTTCGAATGTGATGAGCCTCTTTGATAGGACCTCTGTACTGGTAGCAAACCTTGGTGTTCTGCTACTTATTGGGAGTCCACTTGGCCTACTGTTTGTTATCGGCCACATGTTGTGGTTTTACCAGGTCGATGGATACAACTCGGTTCTCCTTTTTTCCAGCAAGTGGCGGTAGTACAACTGATCTTGTCCCGTTGACAGACAAGACAGGAACTGCTTTTCTGTAAGAAGGCCCAAATTCCTTCTTTACCGCGATCTTCTCCCTGACTAGATCCCCGACTTTTGGAATCCAGACAGGTCTTGCTGGGACAGGTGGTGATTCTTCAGTGGTTGTTGGCTGTTGTTTCAACTGTATGTTGCTCAGGTCTTTTCTTGTTTTGTTTAAGTCCTGCAAAATAGCCAAACGGTCTTTGACATCAAAGGTTTTTCTATTACCACTGAAGTCTGACTATCAAGGTCAGAGATCAACATCCTAGTTCCGAATAATAATTCGTACGGACTGAATCCCTTCAGAGAATTTCTTGGCAAGTTATTTAGACTACGTTGGACACTTATTAGATGTTTGACCCACCCAGCTCCCGAACCTAATGTCCTTTCCATTATAGATTGCTTTCTGCCTTGGTTTTTTCTTTACACCATCCCATACCCTCAGGAAGGAAGTGAGAAGATTCCCGCTGGGCTGTGCTCATTTGGCCATTCTTTCCCCCCCCAGGCTGGATTGCCTGAGTGAAAAAAAATGGTCGAACGTAGCATGCTCTTAGCGTATATGCCATTTAGACTCGCAAATCTTGTATAACAGTCCGGACGTCAGCCGAGTGCTGTGGATCTACATTATAAGTGGAACTAGCCTGTGTATGTTAATCGCAAGCCATTCTTTTTGTTGGTAATATTATCTGCCTTGATACGACGAGGTATTAAACTGCTTCTCTCCCCACTGCGATCTCTGTTGCAGTTTGGGCAGTTTTTTACAAACATGGTGTAGTGCAGGCTCATGCCTGGCCACCAGTACCGTGATTGTAATTCTTCCAGAGAATCTTTTAATTTAAGGTGTCTGAGACCCTCGCCCATGTGTGCGTCTGCGATTAACAAGTTTCTCCTGTCCATGTTTGGAATCACTCTATCCCCCACTCCAGGGATTCGAGCAAAAGGGACGGAGTTTGCATCGATTATGTATGTATAATTGAGTGGATAGTTGATCGGTAACGCTGAGCAGTCGCCTTTTGATGACGTTTTCACCGCCAGCAATGTTTCACCGTCAATGTATTTTAATGTACGCTTTTTTCGATCTACGGGAGCCGGTTTAGTGGCTGCCGCTGCGGCTGTTTCAGCCAATGAATTCCCTACAACGTGAACGCCATCACGCTGGTGACTCAGTGAGTGTGTCACGTGAGTCTTTGGTAGTTCTTTTTTCAAAAGAGCTACTTGTTCCCAGAGCAGTCTCTGCTTTATTGGTGCATCTGTGTCATCTTTGTAACCGTTCTGAATCCATGTCTGCAAATCCTTGTTATATGCTTTGACGCAGAAATATGAATCTGACACTATAAGTGTCGGGAATTCGCGATCCGCATTATCTAGCGCCATTTTCAAAGCTATTATTTCAGTTTGTAGTTCTGAATTAGTTTCTACTGAGTGTGATTTTGTTAATAGAGGTCTTAGTTTACCTCCGCGCCACACTTCTTTTGTAATCTCACATGTGGGATTGTATGCATGTTCTCCCCAAACGGAGGGTTGAGCATGTCCGTCTGTATAGATTACACAGGCGTAATGTCGTAGAGGCAGAATGTCAATTGGCAGAGGATACGTCTTTTCATATTTTAGATTTTTTAATTCTTCTAGTTCTTAAAAGACTGTCAACCAGGCAATACTTGATAATTCATATCCTCCGTACTGGATTTTCAGATGGGCAATTCTGGATTTTTTGAAGTTGAATTTGTAACCCTCTGCAGCGAAACCAAGTATTATGGTGTTCACTCTTTTCAAGTGAGTCTCCAAGTCATCATCTGTTAAGTAAATGTCATCGACATAAGATAATGCTTCATCATCATATAGTTGTAGTAATTCTGTTACTCTCGCTGAGAATACCCCCGGGCTGTTCTTGTACCCCTGGGCTAACCGACAGAATTGTTTTTGAGTGCCATTTACTGAGAAAGCTGTTAAATATCTGCTCTCTGGTGCTATGTTTTGACAAAAGAATCCGTTGGAGATGTCCAAGGTTGTTTTGTATTTTTTGCGCACTATGTTATTCATTAGTGCAGCACTGTGTGAGTTTTGCACTGCAAAAGTTTTGCAACATGTGTTAAGGTGTCGGTAATCCAAAACTAGGCGATATGAATTGTCTGGTTTGGAGACCGGAAACAAAGGATTGTTCATTTGTGAGGTGCAAGTTTCAATCACCCCCTGGTATTCTAGCTGATCTAGTATTTCATTTACTTGTTTTTTAGCTTCTTGCTTAATTGGGTACTGCCTTTGTGCAGTTGGTTGTGATTTTAACTGGATTTTGTGAGGAGGAGAATCCTCATCCCATCCTACATGATTTTTATATAAAGCAGGTGCTAAGGCCACTGCCCACTTTCTAGCAAGTGTATATTTTTTATGAATCGGGATTTGATTCGAGAAGGCAGGCATAATTACTTCTTCGCCATGAGGGCACTCCCTGACAAACTCTGGTGGCCAGTCTTTTTCAGCTAGAAGGATGTCATAACCCTTGGAGAGGTTATCCCAAAATAGTCCCCTTATTTTCCTAGTCTTATCTCCCTCTATACGTAATGTTATCTCGTATATTTTGTGGGGCTTGCTAACTCTGGTATCTGCAGTTTCCACTTGAAGGTATTCATTCGTGTCCACTGTCTCCAGATGATTCATAAGGACTTTGCGAGCTATGCTCACCTCTGCTGCGCTGTCTAGCATTGTCTGAGCCCACTCTCCGTTTTTCAGTTGTGTCCTCAGTATTCTCGGCATTGTTAACTACCTTGATACTGGCTACCTTCTTTTTTGGAAATTGTAATTTCTTTTTCAGTTGAGCAGGTTCCTTGTCTTTGGACTTGGCGTGCTCTTCTGATCGTCCTCTTCTTTCCGATTTCTGCGAGGAATTCTGAAAAGATTGAGAGGGACGTGTATCAATGTCTTGATATCTATCAGGTTTTTTAATATTATCCCTATTTCTAAGGTTATATCTATTCCCAGAGGGGTCACTCTGCGGTGACCTCTGTCTTTGGTTTGGAGATTTCTCTCTTCGCCTAGGAGACCTTCCTCTGGACTGGAATTTCTTTTCTTTGGGATTGGATTGTTTGTTTCCATCCCAGTTCTTTTTTGGTGAATTATTATTAAAAAATATTTTTTCTGGACTAGTAGTCAGTTGCGGTTTTACTGTTATTCCACCTAGACTATCTCTGCCTAGTTCTTCATAGGATTTTTCTATGATTCTGGCAATTTCAGCTGGTTGGTCTGCTATATCTGTCTCTTTTAACCTCTGGCGGATCGCCACGTTTGCTGCTTCACCTTTTATGTTGGCTAATAATATAGCCGAGACCTGCTTGAAGTCTTTCAGTAATTTCATACCAAGAGTTAAAGCAGGTTCTGGACCGTATTCATCTTGAATTTGTTTTAGCACATCTGGTATCACCGAAATGGATGGAACACCGTGCGTTTTTGTATAGATGGAAGCAAAGACTGTACCCCAAGTGTCACAGTCCTCAATGTGTGGTGCGATTCCCATTGGGAGACATATAGTCAGAATCCTGTGTTTTTCTAATGGGGTGGTGTCAGGAAACACCGCCTCTATTTGGGTAATTTTCTGTGCCAACCAGAATGGTATTTGTTCCCGTTTACCTGGAACTTTACCTAGGCAGGATTGGATGTTCTGTGGTGTAATTTTATTTGTGTTCCCCTGGTGAGGGGTCAGCTGTGGTAGTTTAATCGCTGGCTGAATTGTTGAAGTCCGCATTACATACTGAACTAATTGTCTGTGAATTTTTAGTAGTTGTTTTAGCTGTATTAACAGCTCTGCTGCAGGCATTCTTTCGATGTCTGGATGTGGTGTGTATCCGGCTAGGACCGGCCACGTTGCTCCTGGTCTTCCTAAAGGACCGAGCCTTGTAATGTGATTGTTATGTTTTAGGGCGCCATCAAATAAGAGCAAATGCTCTTGGAATTTGAGTGGTACTTCCACCTCCTCGAAAGGAGTGTACGTTTCAGGAGGTTCCTCTACTTTGTAATAGTGGAAGTACTTTGTTACAGCATTTGCTGCTGGAAAATGTATCTATGTATAGTATACCTCTGTCTGCCGATATTCGTGTGCCTCAATTACGAATATGACTGTGCCACCTCTAGGTGTCAGTCCATTTTCTATAAGTTTTAAGGTTATAGATCTCCTTTTGGCGACCTGGATGAGTATTATATCCGGGTCTGCTGTTTGCATGGTAGCATCAGCATCTGCTATTTCAGTAGCTAATCTAATTGCCTCTCTTTCATCATCACTCTCTGCCATTTTACAGACAGGATGGTATTATGTTTGTTTGCAGATCAGGTTTCTTATGGAAACAGAGATTAGATGCACAATATTCTGGAACTGTTTTATCCTTCAACGTTGACTAGACCAAGAACCATACATAGGAGTTCCCTCCTGCGAGGTTTTGGAGGATATAATAACCTTTCACCCACTCCAGACGTCTTTGGAGTATTTGGGAAAAGGGGTCTGAGTGAGAAAGCACGACTGAGTTACTCTAAATGTCTTACGTTAGTTTTATCGCCCTTTCCAAACGCGTTGGGCGCCATGTAGTGTAGCTCCTATTTTCCCAATAGGCTCTGCGCATTGGAATAGTACCTACAGCAGTAAAGGCCTAGGCCAGACGTTAACTAGGTCTACTACTGTCGAAACTAGACTTAATTTTTGGGTTTGCCAGCTAAGCTCAGAGTTCGCTAGAAACTTTCTCGAATGTTCAAGGAAGGATTAACTCCCCTGATTAGACAAGAAGGGATTTAGTTTCTGACAACCATAGAACATGACAACTTTGCTCTCCCCTAATCAAGAGTCAATCTCAAGAGTCGTGTGAGCACAAGGCAATTATTTTACTCAGTCAGTACGTGCATTCTTAGTCTCATCAGAATGTAGAGAAAAGGAAGAGACGGGCGTGTTCAATAAAAGATGTTATTTATTGATCAGTCTCTTTTCTCGTACAAGAGAAATGGATCGATATTATTGCAATACTTATAGTTAAGTAAAGTGCATACATTAGAAGCAATAGTATAAAATAATACTGTAAAAACATTGATATGGTTTCTGAGCCATATGATGTTTAAAATGATTAAAATATATTTACATACACATATACATTTGACTAAACGTACTCAACTGGTGTTTCTAAATACGCCTACCCCGTGTACCTGACCTAAGTCTAATGCGTGGGCGGGAATAGAAAGTTACAGTTTAAGTTAAGTTTGTTTTTGCCAAGTGAATAACTAAAGAATTCTCTAGGAGGGGTTATTCAGTTCTGTACCTGGAATTTAGGATGAATGAGGAATGGTATCTCTTTCTCTGCTCTCGATATTCCAGGCTGCCTGCGAGGGCTGCCCAGAAGCGCCGGTGCTGGGTCTCTCGGCTTGAGATAGCAGCGCGTCTCTCAGCGCGTCAGGAAGGCGGGGCTGCTGCCTGCGGGGTCTGCTTCTGCTCTCGGCTTCGGCAAGTATGGCTGCTCCGTCTTGTCACCACGCGTGTGTTTGCATAGGGCAAGGTCGGCAATATTTATACCTTAAAGGTGCCGAGATTGACGTAAGGATGGACATAGGTACGTCAATAAAGATGTCATACGACTTGCTCGTTAGCACATTCTTTTGCAAAAGTTCTCTGTGAAATCAAAACAATGGCCGCACGGATTTTCCAGGTTGTCATAGGTTTGATTTGTTATGAGAACGTCGTATGCCTTATCAGGGGCTGGAGGAATGTCGCTTGTCTAATTAGATCTCAAGCGTTATGACCTAATCAGATAACACGTTCCTGTGCCGTAGTGTGACTGCGTCAGATAACGGTATCTGCATCATGGGAGATTTCTTGCCTCATGGGCTGACTGTTAGTTAACTAGCTAGGTAGTTTAACCAGAATAGGGTCAGGAATAGGGGGATCGATTCAGAACCTATAGAAATACACGACAGTACAACCCAAGATATTGCCTGGTAGTTGTTCTAGAGCTGATCTATAAGGGGCTAATTCGGCTGTGTGATGTAATTTTTGCCAGTACAACAATGGCCTCAGTTTTAAAATGTGTTCAAGAGGACAATGACCCAGATCAATAAACAAGAGAGGAGGACTCTGAGGGAGGCTCACTAAAGGCTTTAGAAATTTGTTTTCTATTACAGACGGCTTGATGGCTTTTTCCTTTCCCCGGAGCTCCGTCTAATAAAGTCCAGACCTCAGGGCTTTTGACGTATATTTCCAAGGCCGGGCCTACAGTTCGATTCCTTGTCCTCTTGAACATTTCATGTTGTAACTTTAGGGCACTAATGGGACCAAAACAAGGTACTCTTCAGCCATACACCTAGGTAATCAAAGTTAGAAACTCGCATCAGAAACTGCCCTCTAGCAGCTGAAGCAGCTGTGAAAAACAGTATGGTCCCATACGAAGAACTGGTATAATTATCTAGAGATGCCAAACCCCTCCACGAAAATGTTAAATATTAAAGGACATTCACAAATGCTCTATCAGCTTGAAACATTTAGATTCATATAACATAATCTATGAATGGTAAATGCACCACGCGAGTTGATGGTCTTTCCTCTGCCCTTTAATCCTAGAATATTTGTCTTGAGACTGGGACTGGACGCATATGATCACATCACCAAGACAGATTGATATTTGACTTCACAGTGTCTGGGAGCAAGGAAGCTCACCATTGTCATTCAATGGAAAAAGACAGGCCCACGATCAACCTATAATGGTTTCACTGACTTGGGTAGATGTTGGCCATTGGGAAACCTGTTAGTAACGAGGCGGTGCTGTGCATTTCTTTAGAAGGGCTATGGAAGTCATTGTTGGAACAAATTTCCAAGGGCATTCCAGCGTTCCCACTCCCACCATGATGGAGAGCTCTGGACCTTTTTACTCCTCGAACAGAGCTATAACCATTGTTGAGGGTGGCGTTGACGGAGGTCAGCTGGAGATGAGACTTGATACACCTGAAGGGACTAATTTGTCAATGAGACATTAAAACAACAGTAAGGGTAGGGGGGATATTGGGCAGGGGCTTATTTTTTTAGGGGGGTAACCTTTCAGATTTCTGTGATTAATACTAGACCTGCTGTATACTGACGTACCAATTCCTTACTTTTGTTAAAATCAATAAAAACTTCTTTGAAAAAAAAGCAATTCTCAATTTAAATATTTTTTTTCTGGAAGAAACAAATATGTTACAGGCAGCAGTCTCTCTAATTTCAATCAGTCCGCCTCTACTACAAAACAATGCTCTCAGCGTTATGCACAAAGCAAATAAAACCGTAGCAAACTTTGAAAATGAGTATCTATTTGAATCCATTGCAATGCTGACAGTTGTGATGAAAGTAGTCTACCACTTCACAGAGGTAAGGAAATTACACTTGTATAGTAGTATAATAATCACGGAGCGTACATTTCCAAATTCAATAAGCTATTTACAAAAATGTTTGGATTTTTGCAAATAGTAGCAGATGTACATCTCCCCTTCCATTGCAACTATGAAAATGAGGGGGGAAATTAGACTTAGGCGTACAAGTAACATTACGGTTAACATTTTGGGGTACCATCACCAGGCATGCGTAGGAGTATCAATATGCCATTGCCAAATTTAAATTAAAAATCGAAGGATATAGGTAACATATCACACATGACCACGATGACTCACACCAGGCACCAATCACCATTTGAAGTACATAAATACGTCTCACAATCAGGGCTCTGACTGCTTCCTCTTGTGTTGTGTTTCTTTCGAGATAGAGCCCTGCTAGATTCATAAATATGCAGACCATCCTTCTCAAGAGGAAGAAGATTTCAAAGAGGAGGAGGAGTCATTTTGTAGTTGACCATTATGATGAAAGCTGAGTCTACCTTCACACTCCTTCAATGCAGAGGAGCAGGGGGTTCTGAGGCAGGATGTCAGCAACAGAATGAAAACATTGGAGGTGGAGGAACACACTTAGACGGGCATCAAGAAAAAAATAGCAGGATGAGAAGAGGTGGGTGAAGGATACATTTCCAAAGATACAGGTGGCAGCTGTATGCTCTGGCTGTGGAGCCGGATCACGCCTCATTTTCACCCCCATGCACAGCGTATCCTTTCCACCAAGTACCTTCTCTGTTGCACAGCTAGTCTATCTGATCCAGAAAGAACCACTGTCAAGCCAGGTATGATGCAGACAGCTCCACAAGTATCAATACATCAAACTCACTGTTAATGTCACCATGTTCACGCACAGCACACATGTGAAACATGAGATAAAAGCCTCAATACACATGCAAAAATACCCCCCTGGACTTTTACACATGTAACAACGCAGACAAATATTGCACGTATTGACCTTCATCATTTTTTCTCCACCTACTCCTTGTGCATACACCATTAGAAGAACCAGCAGCAGCAGTCAATGCATGTGTGGCAGGGTCACAACCAGAACTGGCACAACAGCCTATCACCATCACCCAGTCAGGTGTATGGCAAAGCAATAGCTCTCAACAGCACTCTAAAGACATTGCCACGTATTTGGTCCAAAGTCACAACAATGCCAGCCTAACCTATCCATGCACATACTTTGTAGTGTCACCAGAGGTGGACTGACTATAAAAAAGGTCCACCATATTCGTAATAATTAGGTGACTGTCACCTTTGCAAGACCCATATTGGCCCCTCTTCAGCCACAAGCTAGAGTTGCCAAAGCTGCTGCCCTGCCTGGAGAGCCATGGGGACCGAATGCCTACACAGATGAATAACAAAACTGAGTACGTCTACCTACACATACCCAGGAAAATGTTACTATATGTCTAGATTAGCACAGTTTCTCAGTGTTACTCACTCATACAGATGAAAATGCAATAGGTGTAACACATATGTATGATGTAGATATGTGAACATGTCTCATTCCTTTATCATACAAAAACACATACACTAGCTACTATCACCATAGGTGTCAACAATCCCTAAGATCTGCAATCAACAAATGTGTGGTTTACATATTCTTTTAAATTTTTATGTTGTGCAATGTAACTGTAATATGAGACTATATGTATGCTAAAATACAAAATCATCACATTTCAGCGTATAGGCCACATATATCTAGTAATAACTGGCAATCTATCATTGCCTATCTTCCATGTCAATTCAGTTATTAATATGCTAGTGCTTTCACGGGCAACTTTCTATTGGCCCCATTGTGGCAGTATCAGTCAGCCAGGACACAAAATTGTGAAGATTTAACAGCTGTCCCAAGGGGACAGGCATGAGTAGTAGGGTGTGGGGAGAGACTGGCCTCTCTGCTGAGACCTCACCCCAGGGTGACCAGTGTGTGTAGTAGGATGGGGAGAGGGGCTGGCCTCTCCGCTGACGCCTCTCTCTTGGATGATGATGAGTGCATAGTAGGGTATGGGGAAGAACTGACCTCTCCACTGACAGCTATCCCCAGGGTATCAGCTATGTATAGCAGAGTATGGGAACGGAGTGGCCTCTCTGCTGACAACTTTCCCCAGGGCAACAGGCATGCATAGTGGCCTGTATGGAGAGACTGCCCTCTCCAATATGACCGATTCCAAAGGTGGTAGCCATCTGAAGTAAGCTGTGATAAAGGACTAGCCTCTCCACTGACACTGCTCCCTACAGTGACAGATGTGCATAGTATTGTATTTAGATAGATCGCTTACGCCTTTCTAATTTTCACGATCCAGCGAGATTCCCGCTGGATCGAGAAAAATAATAATTTACACTTTTTTCATCACAGTACTTATCTCTTACAGACCTCCTCTTAAATTCTAGGAGGACAGGATGCCTTTAACCTGCCACCTTATAGTGCTTTTTACTTAATTTTCACAACACCAGTAATTATTCACAATAAACAGTAATGGTGGCCATTTAATTTCTAAACCTCCGAAAGCCAGCCAATCACAGTGCTTTCTCGCACAGGACTCATGGAGTCTCTAGCTCCCAAGGGAGCGAGGCTTCTTAAGGGAAAATGGGGCCTCTCCATCAATCAGGTGGCAGCATTTTTTAATTTACCCTCTCGTGGGACACTCGCAAGACTCTCGCAAATCAAAAATACAAATATTTTTTAACTTTCATTACGCAAAAAACACTTACCAGATTTACACCAAATCATAAAAAGCACAATTTGCAGACCAAAATCTAGCTTCCTGCCAAATTTGGTGTTGTTCCGTTTTTGCGGTAGTGCTACCTAAAGAAGTCCATGGAAAATGCATGGGGATTTAGCGTTTTAGGACCACCCTTTTTTCTCAGCCCCCACTTGATGGATCACCCTAAAATTAGGCAAAAAGAGCACAGCTTCGGGAACTTTTGTGAAGAATTGTCAAACAGTGCCAAAGTTATAAGAAAATCAAAAAAGCCATTTCCTATGGGAATGCTAACCTAACTATAAATACCCAGTGGCAACTGCCACAGGGTGACACATAGATAGATAGATAGATAGATAGATAGATAGATAGATAGATAGATAGATAGATAGATAGATAGATAGATAGATAGATAGATAGATAGATAGATAGATAGATAGATGTCATAGAACATGCCATGTATTGATGTAGCAAGGACTCATAGAAAAGAGACTTGCTCGGAGATAATCCTCTCGTTTGACTTCTAACATTGTAATAACCGTGTATTGTGTAAATGAATATGCACAACATTATACATACAAGGAAGAGAAGCTTGCCTATGTGTATTACTAATAAGTAACTCAAGTGAATTTCTAAATTGCCCGCTAACGGGTAAACCTGTACTGCGCATAGGTCAGCTGCATCTACGCAATATGACGAGCTGTTGCTTGGAGGGAATTTCTTGTGCTTGCGAAAATGCTAGTAACATGGCTGCTTGAAAGCTCACATGTTCAGCATCTGCTTTGCCGATACTAAAACACGCTATTTTACTAACGCTAATGCGAGGAAAACTTAAATTAATGAATGGGATTAGAGTAGAGATAGGTGGTATACAGTGAAACCATTTATGTTCGAAATTAACATATGTCTTTTTGACTCTTATTAGTGCGTGTTTTGGGCCTTTCATAAGAGACTGAGGTCTATTTGCCACCTGATCTCTGCACATGTGTGGTGCGATAGAGTTGAAGGAAGTGATGGGACACTTGAACACAGTCCAAGGACAAAAGAGATACATTTCCTGGGAACCAGAACTCAAGTCCTGTGGATGAATAGAAAATGAATATGAACTTTTACACTTGTTTCAAATATGATGTGGACACGGGTGGGAAATTAGGATTTATGAATAAAAATTATGGGGTGGGATTTTTAACAATGGATTATTGAAATAATAAATTGAAAAATAAGCATGGTGTGATGATCGTCTCCCCTTGCCTGTCCAATCAGAGTTAGGAGTTTCATGATATTGAAACATTTTTGGGAGGTAGATGAATATTGTAGGGTATAATTGAGGTAGTTCTTAGCTAGTTAGTGGGCATGAGACCGGGATGCTGCCCATATGAGACGTCAATGCTGAATGCTGCAGAGCTTGGGATGCTCTAGGAGTGACGAGAGAAGCTGAAGAAGAATCAAAGGCAGAGCAATTTTTTCTTAAATTAATTTACTTAGAAGAAGATCACGGAAGAATCTCGAGGATGAATAGAGTGACAGAGAGGGGTGCTACGCAAGCGTCGGTGGTAGAGAGGTCATCTATCCTGTCCTGAAGCCTATGCCGCCTGATCTTTCCTGGGGACCCTTCCCAGTTCCTGGGCGTTGATTTTCACACCATTCTTGGTAAATATATTTTTCGTGTTGATGCAGATGTATTTTTCTCTATCCTCTCCTTTCTGAGCAACGTCATTGTAGAGAATGAGATATTGTTTGACTGATTGATTTATTGAATCTTTCTTCCTATGAATGACGGTGGCTGTGCTGTACTTTGTAAGTGGTTCTCATCAAATTAATCTAGATAAAGATTTAAAATATTTCCAGAGTCTGTGGTTATTTCATCAAATGTAAGTAGATTATATTTATGTTATTTCACCATCAACTGGTTCAACTAATTTGGTCCATTGACCAGAGGAAAGAACTTTTTGATCAGTAAAAGATTAGTTGAGAATAAGGAGAAACTAATCTAGAATGATAAAAAGTACAAACAATTGACCCCAGCGGTTTATTACCAGGTAGTGTGAATGTGTGTTTATGGACCCAGGTAAGTATATGGTATTGGAGTCCTGCTGCTGGTAACCCGCTGGATCAATATCATGTCATGAGTGATGTAATATGTAGGATAACTAGCTGTGCATGACATGGGTGCATGTTATAGTTACATTAAGGCATGAGTTATAGCTACATGAAATCACTGTAACTGGCGAATGTCAGTGTTTTGTCTTACCTTAAATTATTACGTTGTCACTGAAATTTTCACCTAACTATAATGTTACTTTAGCCTTTGGTTTTTCCGAAGATGTTTTTTTCTTTAATGTAAAGTAATATTTTATCGCCATACATAAATACAAACTGCCCCACCTACAGCCATGGCTGGGGTGTTGGCCAAGGGGCCTGGCCTGCACGCAGGCCATACGGCTAACCTCTCGCAGTAGGCAACCCTACAACTCGCACGTCCACCCTGCAGCATGAGGTTGGTCTCGAATGGTCCTGGCTGCACTCTGATAGACTTAGTGACCCTGCCAAATAGTCACAACCCTAGAATATAAAAAGTGAGCCGCTTCTAGGGGCACTACAAGTATAACAATATTGTTTATTATAATGCCTTAAGGCATTATGGGGAGCTTCTTCCAAGGAGCAGGGAACAATAAATGAGCAGCTTTAAAAAAATGTATATTGGTTCACCCGCTGCTCACCCAGGACACCCATATCTTACTTTTTTAGAAGGGAAGGGAGGTGCGCGCCCACCTTTCCAAGCCTATAAGGCTGGAGGCGTTTGCCCACCTTCCCGAGGACCCCATCCCCCTGGGCTGTATTTTTCTTTTATGAGGGGAGGAGGGTGCATAGCTCCTAGTCCCCCAAGGACCCAAATATCCTGGGGCCTTTTTTCATTTTAAGGTGAGCTTTCACAGCACCGGGGACCCCATCCTCCAGGGTGCCTTGGTGATGTCATCAGTGTTGTCATCAATGACGTCACTTGACATGTCACCTGTGATGTCATAGAACATATCATGAGTGATGTAATTTGTGAGGTCATAAGCAGTGCATGATGGGGGCACAAGTTATAGTTCACTCTACTAACTATAACTGGTGAATTTTTGTGTTTTTAATTCAAAACGTCAATGTTGTCACCAACATGTTCACCTAACTCTGTTACTTTGAAATTTGTTTTTTTCAGTGAACTTCTACAGTGCTTTTTGGAGGAATTTTCTTTTTTGTTACCACACTTAACTATGTTACTTTAACCTTTGTTTTTTTCAGTTAATTTCTAAGTATTTTTAATGTAAAGTATTATTTAATGACTATACATAAATGCAACCACTGCCGCTCATGGCCAGGCACTTCAGCCAACCCCACACTACGCACAGGTTGGTCATGGCCAGAGGCGCAACTAGAGCCAAATTTTGGGGGTGGGCTGATAAAAAGTTCGGGGGGGGGGGGCTAATTGTTCCAGTCATAGGCAGAGTGGAGATGCAGGGGTTCTAAGAAGGGGTGAAAAAACAACAAAGCCTTGTTAACAAGTGAATGGTCTTTTAAAGACCCGTGAAGTACTCAGGTGCGGCTGGCAGTTCAAAAACTGTCTGTGTGTGTGCCCGGGAAGCTGTCTTAGCGCGGGCTACACACATGACGGGGAGGCTGAAGCCCGTTGAGCCCAATGGGTGTTGCGAGCCTGCCTGTGGCCATGCTCTGTGGCTAACTCCTGAAAAAACAGCCAACTCCACACTGCGCAGGGTTTTCAGTCACGCACAGCGGGGGTTGGCCACAGGGCCTAACCTGCACCACGCCCTACAGCGAACCCCTCGCATGAACCCTATCCCATGCTGTGCATGAACATTGGCTGTGTGCTGTGAGGGGTTGGCCACAAGGCTTGGCCCTCCCCTCAAAAGCAGCCAACCCCACACTGCACACAACCTTCAGCTGTGTGCGGTGCAGGGTTGGCCATAGTGCCTGGAGACCCCCTGGGCCCTTTTTTAATTAAGTAGTGCCCCTAGCAAGCTGACAACACTCTGTAGGGCGGTGCGAGAGTTATACTAAATTTTAGGGGGGCGTCATTTATAATTAATTATAACTAAGTTATAACTATAAATGTAAAACTATAACTTTAGAATGTCTATGGTTTGGGTAGCTTAAGTTCGTTTTGTATACACATAATTAAGTCTTCCTAACTTTAACTTAACTCAGCCTTTGTTTTTTTCAATGAATTTATTTTTTCATTTCTCTAAATAAAAATGTGTTTGAAAGCATAATGTCGTTTATTATGATATACATTTTTTAAAATAATTTTTGGTACTGCAAAAGTTTAAAGTATATTATGATAATCAGCATCGTCAGTGGCAGCGTTTAAAATTCATTAGAATTTCCTTGAATTACTGCAGTAACCCCTTAAAATGTGTAAATCATAATTCGACCAAAGATGACATTTTTATTTCAAATATGGATTCAGGGGTTCATGGTTTGTTATATTTTTAATGCTATTTGTGTTAATATTGTTACTGTAGTTTGTGTTTGTGAACTAAGTGGGTACCACAATAGTATCGAGATACTACTGCAGTACTTTCACTTTTGCTAAACATTTAATTGGCTTAGAACTCTATCAGTCGTAGGAAACAAGAAGTGTATATCACTTTTCCCCATTTATTTTTATTTCTTCCAAGGAGAAAGTAGTGTTGTTTGAAGAATGATTATCAATTCTTCATTGTCAGATTGTCATTGTGCCTATTTTTAGTTTTCAATTCTTGTATTAGTGTATCACTATTGTCAGACAAGATCGTAGCAGTAACAATGCTTTGGGCTAGATTATTGAGAGATCAGGCGGGATTAGCTTTTATGGTTTTATGAAAAATTCATCTGTGCTTAAAATATTTTCTACATTGTCTATTTATTGGTTAATTGTAAAGCGCTATTACATCCTTCAGGATCATGTTTGCGCTATATAAAACTTTATATAAATAAAAGCTACCTTAGAAACGTATGACAACTTGCAATGGCTGAGGAAGATGATCTAGTGCTGCTGGAACAGGAGAAAGAAGAGGTGGAGCGAATGGAGAAACTTAAGGAATCATGTATGGGATTTTTCTCATTATAACCTGAAGGGAAAAAGGTGAACGCAAAACTGATAACCTGCAACCTATGCAACAAAGTGATTTCCTGTGGGAATATGAAACAGGACACATTCAGGACCATGGTAATGAGAAAACAACTGCAGGCAATTCATTCATCCAGGTTCGCTCGTGCGTAAAGAAGGCATCAGCAAGAGATAAAAGAGGCTGAAGCAGCAATATAGTCAGCGGCCTCTTCTTCGGCTCCTGCAATATCTTCAACTACTTCAGCAGCGCCACCAGCACCCGCTGCATCAGTGCCTCCAGTGGCACCTTTTACTTCTTCTGGCCCACTAGCACTTCCATCACCAACGGGTGCCTCTGCCCTGCATCAGTACCTGTTCCTGGTACTGCAGTTCCAGTACATCTGTTGAGGCAGAATATAAAATTATAGAGCAGTATAGGAGTACTGCAACATATTGTCTCCTTTGTCATACTTTCATTGTTGCGGGAGAGTGAGGTATGACTATACATCGTGAGCTTGTCATGCCTCGCATGGTCCTCTCCAACACCCTAAGTTTTCTGTGAAGACTTTTTTTGTTCTTTGGTCATGATGATCTTTGAAAAAAAGATAAACTTCCAGAAAAAAATCTTGAAAAAAAAAAGTTATTTTTAGAACTAACCAAATATCTCAAAAGATAAAGAGCTTGTACCAATATTAACCATATTTTTTCAAGTATTAGAAATACTGCATTGTAATTAATAAAGAGATGAATAGAAAGTGTAAGGTAATGTAAACATCTGTCTTATGGGTACTTTATAGAAGATGGTAAGTTAACAATACCCTATTTAGGATTACCTGCCTGACTGACTCTTGCCGTGGCTACAGATTAACACGCCGGATTCCTCCTCCCACCCGCCAGCTCCTCGCCGGACCCGCTCCTCGGGTCCCGCTTCGGGAGAGGCACACTGCGTCTGGAGAGGCTGCGCTGCTGGGTGCTTGCTAGCGGGAAGGACAGGGCTGCGAGCGGACCCGCAGGGACTCAAACTTCCAGGAGTCCCTGCGTGAGGTCAACCCACAACACCTGGGTCGCTCTCCCTGCCTGCCCCGCCCCCGCCCCAGCACTGAAAACCACTCTGCCTTAGAACGTCGTGGGATTACCTGCCTGACTGACTCTTGCCGTGGCTACAGATTAACACGCCGGATTCCTCCTCCCACCCGCCAGCTCCTCGCCGGACCCGCTCCGCGGGTCCCGCTTCGGGAGAGGCACACTGCGTCTGGAGAGGCTGCGCTGCTGGGTGCTTGCTAGCGGGAAGGACAGGGCTGCGAGCGGACCCGCAGGGACTCAAACTTCCAGGAGTCCCTGCGTGAGGTCAACCCACAACACCTGGGTCGCTCTCCCTGCCTGCCCCTCCCCCGCCCCAGCACTGAAAACCATTCTGCCTTAGAACGTCGTGGGATTACCTGCCTGACTGACTCTTGCCGTGGCTACAGATTAACACGCCGGATTCCTCCTCCCACCCGCCAGCTCCTCGCCGGACCCGCTCCGCGGGTCCCGCTTCGGGAGAGGCACACTGCATCTGGAGAGGCTGCGCTGCTGGGTGCTTGCTAGCGGGAAGGACAGGGCTGCGAGCGGACCCGCAGGGACTCAAACTTCCAGGAGTCCCTGCGTGAGGTCAACCCACAACACCTGGGTCGCTCTCCCTGCCTGCCCCGCCCCCGCCCCAGCACTGAAAACCACTCTGCCTTAGAACGTCGTGGGATTACCTGCCTGACTGACTCTTGCCGTGGCTACAGATTAACACGCCGGATTCCTCCTCCCACCCGCCAGCTCCTCGCCGGACCCGCTCCGCGGGTCCCGCTTCGGGAGAGGCACACTGCGTCTGGAGAGGCTGCGCTGCTGGGTGCTTGCTAGCGGGAAGGACAGGGCTGCGAGCGGACCCGCAGGGACTCAAACTTCCAGGAGTCCCTGCGTGAGGTCAACCCACAACACCTGGGTCGCTCTCCCTGCCTGCCCCGCCCCACGCCCAACCTCCCCCTTAATACTGTGCTCAGTACCGCTCCGCGGGAGCGCGCCGGGAGAAGCCCGGGACAAGGGCGGGACCGTCTGTGGCCGTCCGGGGCCGACGAGGCCGGGCTGGGCCCACACTCTTTCGCCTGCATTTTTTATTTTTTAACCTTAGCTGGACTGTGCTCAGGACCTGGCCATGTCATCTCCGGCCCTAAGTGAAACTCCTTCTAGGGCTGGGGGTAGCAATACTGGGACGCTAGATAATTATTTTAAATCAGCGAAGGGGGAAGGGGGAAAGGAAAGTTCCCTTGAGAAGCGTAGGGCAGAACGCCGCCGCTCCATCGAAAATATGAAAAACAGATCTCTTGGTGATATAATTCCCGACCCTATCTCCCAAGGTGAAAGTCCCTGTTTTGGTAGCCAGGAGTTATCTACCCAAGAGGGGGTACCCTTACTACTAAGGGACACCATCCCTAACCCCGTTATACTCCCTGAACAGACTATGGAGGCTACCCAATCCCTAACTGATAGTAACATGACTGTTGATCTGGTTACCCAAACACCCCCGGCAGCTATTGCTAGAAAAAACAAGCCCAAGCAAATTGTTGTGGCGGAGGTACACGGTCCCCCACCCAACAAGCGTAGAAGAAAGACCAGGGGGGTCAGGGAAAGACAAAAATTCCCCATTTAGACTTTGGGAAAAATTACAAACCGGCACACACTTTAAACAGGCTTATACAAAAGGTGCCTGTAGTTGCCTCTTCTGAGGGCACTAATGTGCCCTCTGTAGTTGCTAATAGTGACATAGGGGCCAATCTACCTAACATAGTGCCCCCCGCTACATCCCTGGGGAACATTGAATTTCTACTAAAATCACTCTTACTGCCTATCAGTGAGAGCTTAAAAAAAGTAGAGATCAGGCTCACCATTCTAGAAGCCACCCTAACTAGTTTGAGTACCACGGTCAGCAAACAGACTAAAGTTGCAGGCCCTAATCTCCCTGCAGGGATTCCCACCCATCCACAAAAACCTTCTCCCCTAGCAGGACCCTTTCAGGGTGCTGCTGTTGCGGCCTCTTTGCAACCTCTTATGTCCATCCAAGTTCCAGCCCCATTAAACATGTCTAACACTATGCCTCCTCAAATAGAAGCTCCAGTCTCTTACAGCTCAGTTCTAGGCGCAAATCACAGGGTCTTATCTAACCTAAGTACCCCACCCCCTCCGCCGGCAAAGCCTGATCCCAGATCTCGGAGACCGGACTTGCCCCCGGAAGCAAACAACTTTATGGTGGTACTGGCGGGTGCCCCCCCCTCTTGAAAGGGGTGAAAAGGAAAATTTCCTGTCACTTAAGAAGAAAGTCATCAAGTGGCTTAATTGGAATAGACCCTTACCACCCCAGTTCAATAATGAGATTACCATGGTCAGAAGGGTACCTTGGCTGGGGAAGACAAAGAAAACAATTTTTGGGGATTGCATTATGGTGTCCTTCCGAGACCCGGGCACCGTTTTGCATATTTGCTCAGGGTCAAATAGATCGCTGGACTCCACTATACAGACATTGCCAGTCTCCTTTTTCTTCCCCCCCCCCCGTATGCATTATGAACCTGCACAAGGCAGCTGGACAAGGGTACAACGGAGGCACAGATATATGGAACACGTGGCACGCCCAATTTACCAACCCCCGGACACTCCTTTTTTTCATTACAATCGTTTTAATTGTCTGGGGGGGATGGACGGGGTTGATTGACTGTCTTCAAACTCAGCCCTTAGCTATGTGACCCCGGATTCTGACCGATGGGCTGTTACTGAGGTAGTTGGACTTAAAGCCGAGAACGTCTCCGGTGGAGCAGCTGCGGGGGCATCTGGGGTTGCTCTCCCGGATTCCTCTCTTTCTGCAACTTCTACTACTACTGAGCATTTGAGACTTATTTGGTGGAATGTGGCAGGGCTTGCCAATAAATTAATCACCCCAGACTGGACAACATATATTGAGACTGGGGATGTTTGTATGTTCCAGGAGACCTGGGCAAGGGAGGAACACACACACCAGGGATACCAGTCATTCTTTATCCTGGCTAGGTGGGAGGGCAAGGGTCGCCCTCCTGGAGGACTAACTACGTGGGTGGCATCTCACTTAGGGTGTGAGGCCCAACGCTTATCGGTGCCATCTGATGATATTCTTGTGGTCCTATTGTCCTGGCCGAATCAAGCAAAACTTGTCCTGATTAACATCTATTCTAGGCCAGTGGGAGTTGCTAGGGAGTCACCCACCATTGATGAACTTTCAGCTTATCTAGCTGAAATATCAGGAGATCTACCTTACATAGTGGGGGGGGACTTTAACTCTCATTTCGAGCCGCTGCCAGGCCTTTTAGATGGATTCCCGTCAGAAGAGGAGACTAGGTGGTTGGTACCTCCCGTAGAAGCCCCTCCCCCAAAGGCATGGACCCCCGTAGCTTTGCAGATCACAGCCCTTACCCTAAAATTCGGAATTAGAGCCTGTAATGGGCGTACCAACTCAGACGCACCCAGTAGAACCACCTACAATAGAGTAGGAAGAGAATCTCGACTGGATTACGTCTTGGTCCAGATGGTGAATTGGCCCACCATCAAGGATTTTAGGGTGACTGAAAGGTCAGATAGTGATCACAATGCTTTAGAACTTGATCTTATCCACCCTGGCCTTCCAACCCTTGCAACTTCGAATGAGGGAAACAAACCTGATCTTCTACTGGCTAACAACAGAAGGAGAATCAGGTGGGAAAACATAGCCTCTAGTCGGGAGAAGCTTCCGAAGTTGTATGCAGGAGTAATCCCTATCCTAGAGAGAGTAGGAGAATTAGACTGTGGGGTGGGCAATAAAGAGGCACTGGGCAAACTACATCAGGCACACGAGGACCTCATAAAGGGTGCCGCCCCAATCCTATTTAGCAATGCACAAAACTCAAAGAGGGGGGAGGTACAAAAATCCTCTTGGTACAACAAAGCCTGTAAAAAGGCAAAGGAAGAACTCCTTAAAAATATTAAGGAGGGCCAAGGAGGAGAGAAGGTAAGAGAAAGTAGACAGGTATATAAAAAACTCCTGGTCCATGCTAAAAAAGAATGGGAGGAGAACCAATGGGAGGAGATAAATAATTCCCTTGTGAAAGGAGACCACAGGATGTTCTGGAGAGTAGTGAATGGGGGGTCGGGGAATCTCCACTCAGCTATTGAGCCTAATATCGCTCCAGGGGTATGGCAGATTCACTTCCAATCCCTTTATAGCTCTGAGTTGGGAGAAACCCCGAACAATGTTGGGGGTGACCAGGCAGTATATGAGGGGGAACCAATAACAGTGGGAGAGGTTAGGGCAGCAATAGCAGGTCTGACATCGGGCAAGGCGCCAGGATTGGACGGCCTACCTGGGGACTTGTTTAAGCAGGAACCCGACGTATGGGCCCCCTACCTTGCTGTTCTGTTTAACGGAGTTTTGAGCGGTATGGAGGTTCCAAGTACTTGGCTGGGGGCAGAGGTGGTCCCCATATATAAGAAGGGCTCGCCCCTGCTCCCAGCCAACTATAGGCCAATCAGCCTAATTGATGTGCCTCAGAAGTTGCTCGGAAGGGTACTGCTGAACCGACTGCAGGAGTGGGAGGAGGAAACAGGAGTCCTTAGCCCCTACCAGGCAGGATTCAGAAAGGGGGTTTCAACAGTGGACCAGGTTTTTAGATTAAATATGATCTATTGGAGGGCAGCAATATTCGATGGCGGCAGCTTATACACAATATTTGTGGATCTGAGGGCCGCCTTCGACTTGGTGCCCAGAGGTAAACTTTGGAGCGTCCTCTCAGAGATGGGTGTACCCGCGGACATTTTATTAATCTTACAGAGATTACACCACAATAATTATGCCCGAGTGAGGTGTGGAAAGTCAGGGGCATTGACGGATAGATTCCCCGTTGACAGGGGGGTTAGGCAGGGCTGTGTGCTTGCACCGACCCTGTTCTGCCTCTTTGTCAACGGGGTAATCGCCCACCTGAATGGTACTGAAAATACCGATGCCCCAAAATTGAACGGCAGCAGGGTGCCTGCAATTATGTTTGCAGATGACACCCTGCTCCTGTCCAAAACCCCAATGGGGATTCAGCGGATTCTTGACTCTTTTGTGGCCTTTTGTACAGATAGGGGTCTAGAAATTAACGCCACAAAAACTAAATTTATGGTCTTGAATCCTAGTCAGAAATTGCGCCCGAACCCACTATTGGGAGCGTCAAGGTTAGAGAGAGTCTCCACCTTTGAATATCTAGGTGTAACCTTGAATCAGACCATGTCATGGGGGCCACATCAGACTAGAGCCAACCTTAAATTAGTGCAGACCACTGGGGGCATTGTGCGGTTGATGAAGAGTTCGACTTATCGGCCTCTGGGACCGCTAATACAGATTTATAAAGCACAGGCTAGGGGCGCCACTATGTATGGGGCGGAATTGTGGGGACACACACCAACTCGCAGTCTGTCGGCAACTGAGAACAATTTCATTAGACAGATAGTTGCCCTTCCGCCCAGCACCCCGCTCCTTCCTCTGAGGCTGGATCTGGGACTGAGACCAATAACTGATGAAATAGGTCTCAGACCCATAGTCTTCTGGCGAAGACTGTGGAGTAGTGAAGATCTATCTGCCTATAGGGCGGAATTGAGTGAGCTTCTAATTCATCCTAAAGCTTCACAAATCCCCTGGGTAAAATACATTCAACAATCATGCACAACACTGGGGCTTCCTGATCTCTGGTCCGACCCTGCAAACGCTTCATTAAACATCCCACGCAGAACTTTGGTCAAGGTCTACCACGACCAGAAATTATCATCTGCCATGGACGGTCAGCGGGAGGGATCATTAACATCTGTATTCATGTTGAGCAAGGACTCATATAGGCTGGAAAGGGTTTTGGACGCCATGTCCCCCATGTTGGCCAGGAAACTGTTTCTCCAATGGAGATATAGAACATTGCCCTTCCGATCTTTCACCAGTTCCTGGACAACCCCGTCCTCTTCTAAGCAGTGTCCGGCATGCTCCTATGTGGAGGAGAGTGATTTACATGTGGCCCTGTTTTGTCCATCCTATACGAAAGCTAGGAAGTACTGGCTCCTACCACTAATCAAGAACTTTGGTTGTAGGGAGTACCTGCCAATGTATAGAATCCTGAAAACCGATGTTTCGAGTTTAACAGTGTTTGCAATGGCAAAATTCCTCACCAATGTCTGGCATACCCGCACTCGCATTCTGAAATCTCAGGCCCTGAGTTAATCCCAAACTTTTTTAAATATGTAATTCTGGTAGTTTTAACTTACAGGAATGATTTTATAGTGTATAGCATGTGTTGTGGATTTTATTATGGTTGCACTTGTTTCACTGTTGTTGTATATCTTTTATGGCTATATGGCCGAAATAAAGATGAATAAATAAATAAATAAATACCCTATTACAGTGATATTTGATAGTATTTCATAAATATAACACAAAGTCAATTCATCACTGTTTTTCCTTTTTATATGTTTAGCAGACAAAACTACTATTTCTCTTACACTACTATGTTAACACTTATAACATTTCCAGTTCAAGATGATCATATGGATCGTATGATAATAGGGTTAACTGTCTTGTAAATGTTTAGGCAGTCTGTGCTTAAACATTAAGAGTAGTATCGGTTCAATCTACTACCACCATGAGGTCTGGGACCTTCCTCGTCACCACTGGAAAGGGCGTCAGGAGGGGCGGGGTGACTCTTCTGCCGTTTATATGCCTTGCTGCCACTGCTTCATTTGATGTAAACATGATTCTGCTGCGACCAATGAACTGCATTTATTGTCAACTGTCTTGTTTTTCAAATGCTAATAAAGTTGATTATCAAAAAAAAGAGTAGTATCATTATATTCTGTCCAACCGGTGTTATTCTTTAAGTAGATTGTGTAGTGTCCCGATGATTCTGTCTCTCCATGATGGAAAATTAGGGCCCTAGTAGTGTAAGTGCATCCTGAAATAGAAGTTTGAGAAGCAGTAAAGTTAGAAATAGAAGTATTTATTTTTCTGCTTTTGACAGTGCATCTTTGGTTCATAGAAATTACATATTTGGTTGCCATTATTAAATTAAGTGTGGAGCCAAACCTGATTTACAGTTTAGACATAAGTTGTTTTGCAGAGCCTTAGATATTAAACTGTTAGATGGAATACATTTGCAATCAGCTATTGTTAGATTTACAAATCTTTCAAACATTGTAACAGTGATGTTTGAATGTAGACAATTCAAGCATTCATGTTCCCAAGAGTAGCTTATACCGAACTAGTCACAACTCGGGTGAGTTTCGGTAACTATTATTCCAAGAACAACTATACAGAAGTTGTGGGCATCTTGTTGTTCATTGTAAAAAAATAAGAAATACACCTCTACACATATCTACCATATCTGTTATGGCACTTGTAGAGTGGCATATGTGGCTGTCTGAGAGAATCTGATGATAAAGATTTATCATTGTTTTGTAGAAAAGTTGATCTAAATGCTGGTGGATCATTTCTTTGACAAATGGTAGGTAAAAACATTGACAATTATATTGCTGTAGCAATTTAAGACATTCTGATTTGGAAACTTACATCTTGTTATTGACATGTGTTTCGTTTTTTTGGTCTTTTTTTAAGTACTTTCCATTCTTTCTTGTCATTGTAGTTTGTTTACCTTTTTATTTTAAAAGACATTTTAGGTTTTAACAAAATGGGATATTGACCAAGATTATGAGTATATCTGTTTTGATAACGATTATATTCAGTTACACAGCTACTGTTGCCATTGTGGGCTCATCAAAATCAGTAACATACAGTCCTGTAAGTTTTTGTAACTCAGGATGGAGCAACGTATGCCATACTCTCTTTGAATACTGCTGAACCAATGTTAATCAATGCATAATCTAAGCTTAGTCCTTGCGATTTGTGTATCCGCATAAGCCAAATAAAGACGAAACTGCTCTCCTATAATATATAACTTTTTCAGAAGACTCATGCCGCACATTGGGAGATATGTTTTTCTATTTAATATGGTCAAATTTGACAATTAATTCAATGTCTTCTTTTTTTTCCAGATGTAACAAAGTCCACTAAAAATCCACTGGAACCATTTATTAGTCCTTGTTCTACATTTAAGTTTTTGATATACAATTTCACTACAGTTTTTATATAGCTGTAAATCATCCTCTGATCCCGCTGTACATGGAACTGATTTTTCTATTTTTTGTAATTTATTAGCAAAAGTTTTGCTTATCATTATGTTTAGTTTCTGATTCTCCGCTTTATCTTTAGAAAGATAGTGTACAATTCTTTCTTTTTCCAGATATAGCATTTTTTAGTTTAGTTGCACACATTCTTCTACAGTTGGCATTAAACAAGGAATGGGTTGTGATTTTGAAAGAATGTAATGCATTACTTCAGCAGCTAAATGAAGGCTAGGAAATAATGTTCCTGTATTCCGTGTCCTTTGCATATCCTTTGCTTCATTTGTTACAATACCATGGCAACTGTCTTTCAAAATACTGGCATATCCTTAATAGTTAACTTGCCTCATATTTTATGTCAATTCTGTATATGTGGAATGCAGCCAAATGTTGACATTGCCTAAACTTTCCAAACAATTGTGAGGTTGTTCTTGCAAATGTTTGTTGAAAATTGGTTGACATTTTACAGGTGTTAGTGTAATAGGTCTCCAAATACAATGGCATGTTTGCCTTCAAAACAGTAGGCCTGGGGCGAATATTTAATTCTAAAGCTTAGAAACCATTGCATACAACTCAGCACCCTTACATTTTCTACAGTGTTTAAAAGATGTGATGTATTAATAATAGATTGGTGGTGATATGTTTTGAGGCCCTGATTCTTTCTCTGTAGTACAGTCATCAAAAGGAATACCAACCCAAACAAATCAAATACGCATATCAAACAAAAGGTACCCCCTTAACTAATGACCACAGAACTTCACATCATCAGCCGATGTGGAAAAAAGAATAGGTCTGCAAAGTGTTGTGAAGACTGATCAAACAATGACAAAGGTATTATATATATATATATATATATATATATATATTGGTCACCAGTACGTATTTATTTATTTACTATTTATTCATTTATATAAAGTTTTATATAGCGCAAACATGATCCCGAAGGATATCAGAGCGCTTTACAATTTGAGGGAGAGGAAGGTAATAGTTGTAGTACAGTCATCAAAAGGAATACTAACCCAAACAAATCAAATATGCATATCAAACAAAAGGTTGCGAACAAAAAGGACAAAGGGTAATATAATAATCTATGGCTTTTTACTCCAGTCGTCTTTGTGTTCTTCCACATTCTCCCATTCTCTTCTAAAATCTATAATTTCTCTGAAAATTGCTCCTATTTGTACAATACTTTCTTTTTCTAATTCATATTCTGCTATTCCCTTTTTATAAGAGCTTCTAATTCTCAGGTCCAATGATTATGCTGCTTTAGGTCTTCTCCCTTTCCTGGCGTACCTATGCTTACCAGCTTTGTTGAGGCTGCTGTTTTTTAAATGCAGCAAAATGGCTGCCCATTGGTCTCTGTACGAAGGTCAAGGAGGTTGTGGCATTACTGATTGGCGAGGCTGACAGAATTGCTAGCCATGCTATTCCAGTTTACTGAGGCAGTGTGTCGCTCTCTCTAGACTTTAACGGAGGACTAAGGTGGAAAATGAGGATAAAAATAAATAAATAAATAAATAAATAAGAGCTTCTAATTCTCTTTTTTTTGCGTGCTACAATAGGCATACAATAACTGTTTTTAACACAAATAACCAATAAATAGACAATGTAGAAAACATTTTAAGCACAATTGGATTTTTTATTAAAACCATAAAAGCTAATCCCGTCTGATCTCTCAATAATCTAGCCCAAAGCACTGTTACTGCTACGATCTTGTCTGACAATAGTGATACACTAATACAAGAATTGAAAACTATAAATAGGCACAATAATAATCTGACAATAGTATTTCCATGAGTAAAACAGTGATATCTAAATAATACTAGAAGCCAAATCTTCTATTTGGCCAAAAAAAGCCCAGAACATCTAAAGATATGCAAACAAGTAATTAAAAACATTAAGTTCATTTGTAAATAGTGCAAAGATTTCAATAAAGCGCAGGGGCAACTGTGCGAACAGGCATTACTTAAAATACAGAGATAGACCCAAAAGTGCACATGAGGATTATGTTTCCATATATAATCGTTACTTGACTTACCTATATCTTTGGTGCTGTTTGACGAACCTTCATAACATTTTCCCTAAAAAGTACATGGTGAGTCTTTTGCATGGAAAGTTTAAGAGTGATCCGTCAAGCGGGGGCTGAGAAAAAGGAAAGTAACACAAGTGTGTTTTCCTATGTTAATTCCTAACGAACCATTAGACACGCCTACAGCCCGAACTGCTAGATGGAATTACACCAAATTTGGCAGAAAGTTAGCTTTTAGTCCGCAGACTTTGCTTTTTGCTGTTTGGTGTGAATCCGTTCAGTAATTATTGGGAAATTTAAGAAAATAGAGTTAGTGATATATGTGGCCACGATGACTTCATGAAAAATAACCAGCTGATGCGGGGAAATGTAGAGCTTTGATTAGCTCACAGGAAGTGTTGGCAGCCATCTTGGGACTTGGCTTCAGCCAAGTCACACAAATTTTTTTTTTTTTAAAAGACAAGTAGGCAGGGCTGGATTACCCTGACCCCAAGCCTTGGTCTTATAAAAGCCCTGGGGACCGCCAGCTCTCCGGGGCATTGGTTTTTATGTATGTGGGAGTGCCTATTGAGCACCCCCGTGCCCTTGCTCTGGGGACTGCCACCTTCCCGGGGCAAATGTTTAGAAAAGAATGCTGGGGGCCAGTGCGGCCCCCCACCATAGCCCTGGGAACTGCCACCTCCCTTGAGCACTTATAAAATATGTACGCAGGTGGGCCTCGGTACTGTCACCTCCCTGGGGTAAATATGAAATGAATAGGGGGGACCCACGGGTCACCTTTGCAACCTCGGGGACCACCAACTCCCCTGTGCAACTCATTCAAATTAAGGGGGGCGCGTGACCCCCCCCCCGCAACCACGAGAGCCACCACCTCCCCGGGGCTGTGAGGGTGCCACCCTCCTGGAGCCATGGATGACCTCGGGGGACAGCCAGCACCCAGGGCTGGCTCCTGCCATGTCTCAGGGTGCCCACCCCCAGGACCTAGCTGTTTGCTGCGGCTTGGTGGGAGCTTTAACCGGTCCTGCCAAGTCACAGCATACACTCTTCTTTCAGCAAGCGTGTGGAAAAATGCTTTCGCTTGCTGGAAGCTGAGCTTTTGTGAGTTTCCCTGCCCTCTGTCAAGCATGCAGAGAAACAGACATATTGCTTTCATACACAGGGCTCTGCAAGTTTTACAGCTCCCTGTGTAGAAGCACAGCCTGCTTAGGTAGCAGGGGGGGGGGGGAGCGGGCAGAGACTGCAGGGGTATTCAGGCTCCCTGCGATCCCAGTGCAGACTGGGTGGATTGGAGGCACCCAGGAAACCATGACCGGGCCCCAGCGGATGGAGTCCCCAGAGCCGTAATCGGCCTGGGGATGGGGGGCCGCAAGGTCCACCTCCCCATTGCAAAAAAATGTCAGGCTCCGGAACATTAGTTCCCCGGGCCGAAATCAGCCCGGTGAGGGGGCCGCGTGCCTCCTCCATAGTATACTGGCTAGGCCCGGAGGACAAAATTGGCCTGAGGAGGAGGCCGTGCAGCCCACCTCCCCTATTAAAAATACATTAATTAAGAGGCCGGGGGATGGGCTCCCCAAAGATGAAATTGGCCTGCGCAGTTCCCCTTCCCACTTTATTGTGGGCGGTCCGTGATGGAGGTGTATGAATCCTTGCTTTCCTCGAGCACAATATTTTAAATAGTGTCTGTGATTGGGGGGTTCTTTCTTGTCATTTGCTGCTGAGACTAGAGATAGTGTTCTAAACTTTTAAAACTAGAAGTATATAAACTTGCCTAGAAACCCCACCTGTTTGGCCCGACCCTATATACATAAGTGGTATGCAACGTCTTCTGGCCCTTTTCCCAGTATGATGGACAGCTTACTAAAAGGCCCCCGGAAAACGTTTCCCGGCGATTTTGGAGACAGGGTTTTGATGCCTAAGAATATGATCACATCTCTACCAAAGAATCACATACTTCTGCAAAGTACAAATCATCCAATTGTGTTTTCTCTGCAGTTCCACGTTATAAAGTTATCTGGTGAAGACGCCCGAAGAACAATCACATTGGCAAAGTTACAGACACACAAGATCACTGGAGACATTTCCTCGGCGTCCTTTACACAGTTGTAGTGTAGGAGATGCAGTACACATTTAACCAACAAGGTAGCACTTACTAATTAGCCAGTAGAAACTACTCCAGTTGGTTAAAAGTGTTGCACAAAAAGGTGCCATCTTCTTGGTTAAATACACAGGGCTGGATTCAGTCTGGCACGATGATCATTTCACAGAAATGAAAACTCAACGGGAAGCACTAACAGATATAAACAAATCAAGTCCCCACGTTGAAGCTGTACTTTTGTAAAGTACTAATCATTCTAACTTTGTACACATGGCCAAGGCAAAGCAAGTCTGTTCTTTCTGTATTTATACCGAAACGTTATCTGCAATGGAGGTATTTGCATCCTTGCTTTTCTTGTACGCAGCATCTCACGTAGTGTCTGTAACAAGCTGGTTATTTCTTGTCAACTGCTGCTGAGACCAGAGATTGTGTTCTAAACTAAAGTATGTCAACTTGCCTAGAAACCCCGTCCCTTTGATCCCAACCCATATACATTAGCGGTATGCCACGTTTTTCCACCCTTTTCCCGGGATGATGGACAGCTTACTTAAAGGCCCCTCCCCCCCAAGAGCGTGTGGCTGACCGAATTTGGAGTCGGTCTTGATGCCTAAAATACGATCTGATCACCACCAAACAAAGAAGCGTTTACTTCTGTAAAGTACAAATTATTCAAGTATGTTTTTCCTGCAGTTCCACCTTGTTGAAGACGCTTGAGCAACAATCACACTGGCAAAGTTACAGACATTTCCTCTGCATTTTATTCACAGCTGTAGTGAAGGAGATGCACTATACATTTACCCAACCGGTTAGCACTTACTAATTAGCCAGTAGAAAGTACTCCAGTTGGGTAGAGGTGTTGCACAAAACGGTGGCCTCTTCTTGGATAAATACGCAGGGCAGGATTAATTCTGGCATGATGCTCATTTCACATAAATTAAATCTCAACAGGTTTCACTAAGAAAATAAAATGTAAACATCTGTTGAAATTCACTGAAAAAACACAAAGGTTACAGGGATGTTACAATTAGGAAATAGAATTTAAAAAAAATCCATGAAATTCACTGAAAAAAGTGACATTATAGTTAGGCTCACATTTCACTCATGCAAAACCAGTGAAATTCAGCAGGTATAGTAATGAGCTAACTATAAGTTACGGCCCCGCAATGCACTGCTTATAACCCGACATATTACATTACTCATGACATGGCCAGTGACATCTCAAATGACATCATCCACATAAGCACTGACACACCCACTCACATCCCTATAAAACCTCTCTGGCACCCACTCACACACCCACACAACCGCTCAATAACAATTCCCAGACCCATACAAGTACTCACTAACCCTGGGCGGAGTTCGTAGAGTTGTACCACGCAAAGCTTCGGGAAGTGCACAAAAAAACTCCGCCGCACTATGCAGAGCTCTGCGAGCGGCGGAGTACAGTAGAAAAATGCAGTTTGCGGTGATTGCACACTGCCAGATTCTTGTCCGCAATGTGCAGGCATTGCGAACAGCACCATGCAAGCTTACCTTTTCTGCAGCTCGAGTAGATTTTTACTCGAGCGGCAGCTTTCTCAAAGCAAACGGGCAGTTTCTCAACCCGAGCGGTCGCGAGCATCCGCGACCACTCGCAGCGAGAACCGCCCCCCCCCCCCGCATTGAGAAATCTTGCCGACAGGTTTATTTTCCACGCTCGCGGTCGCCATTGAAGTTGGCGATCTCGAACGAGGAAAAATCTCGCCGGGAGGTGGATTTTCCTCGCTAGCGCTCGCCAACTTGACGTTGGTGAACACGGGCAAGGAAAAAACCTCAGCGAGCTCTGCGTAACACGGATTTTGAGAAACTCCGCAGGCGGAGCGGAGTTCACCACCCAGGGTTAGTGCTCAAACAGCCAACTCAATCATCCATAGAGCCACTCATACAACCAGTCATTTACCCATACAGCCACTCACAGAACTACACACTCACCCATACCGGTACTCACACACCCACTTATTAACCTATACAGCCACTTGAACACCCACTCACTCACCCAGTCTCTCAAAACAGCAACTCACTCACCCATGCAAGCAATCACACAACCACTTACATACTCATTCACACATCCGTATAAGCACTCACACATCCATGCACTCGCCCATACATCCATTCACACAGACACTTACTCTACAGTTCAGCCCCTCACACACCAACTCAACCACTTACACGGTCAGTCATTCACTCATACAGTCATTCAGACATCCATTCACTCACCCATAGTCAATCACCCACACAGCCACTCACTCACCCATACAGCCACTGACATACCCACTCCCTCACCAATAGTCACTAACACAGCCACTTAGTCACCCACACAGCTACTCACACACCTACTTATACACCCATACAGCCACTCACCTTACTTTTATAAATCTTTCTGTAATTATTCAAAAGTGGGCATATTTCACTATTACTGTCTTTGAAAATATAAATTATTTCTCAAGTCCAGAACTTCCCCAACTGGATCTCCAAATCCGCCGACACAGTCGCCCCCATGAGGAAGGCCAGCACCAGAAGATCCAGCAGGCAACACCAGCTGGGCAACGCCAGACCTTTGACCTCTCAAGGAAGAATGCATGTGACTGGAGAGACATTGGTGCTCCAGCTGGTACCCCTAAAACCTCACCACCTTCAAATCAGCCCTCAGCAAATACCACCACTGCCTCAGGGAGACCAAGAATGGCCTAACCGACCACATCGAGGCAAACACCAACCACACATAGGAACTCTTCGGCATCGTCAGAGAGTTCTCCTGCCCGTCTGCCACCAAGAACGCAATCCGCCCTTCACAGGACCTCTGTAACACTCTGGAAGACTACTTCCACAACCAAATATCAGATATCTACAGTAACTTTGACCTACAACCAACCGACCTCGACCACTTCCTGACACCAATCGACGCCACCCACAGCCACCTGGTCACCAATTGGAAACAGCGAACCACGCAGGCCACCACATCCATCATGAACTCGATTCACTCTGGAGCACCGATAGACCCCTGTTCCCCATCATGTCTTCAACCTGGGGTGTAAAAAATCAGCCCGCCCTCAAGCATCCTCACCTCATCTATTGTCTCGGCCACCGTTCCTGACGCATGTAAGTATGCAGAGGACAAACTGCTCCTGAAGAAACCATACGCCGAACCCAGAGAACTCAAGAATTACCAACTCATCTCGCTGCTCCCCTTCCTTGCCAAGGTCCTAGGGAAAGCCATCAATCACCAGCTCACCAAACATCTGGAAGAAAACAACCTGCTCGACTCCTCCTAAACCAGATTCCACACCAACCACAGCACCGAGACTGCCCCGATTGCTGCCATCAACGACATCAGACACCGAGACTGAGGTGAGGCAGCAGGCCTGATCCACATTGACCTCTGCGGCCTGCGACACCGATTCCGACAACACCCTCATCACTAGACTCCACTACATCAGCATCTGGGTTAATGCCATCAAGGGGATCAGTTCCTTTTTTTTAAAAATGTATTAAAGATTTTATTGAGAGAATAACAGAAGGCTACAGGGCATCGGCAGCACTTTGCAGTAAATTGAAATTCATGATAACAGGAAATCATCAGTCTAGCACAGCTTATTTGGCCGTTTTACACACGTCTGTACCGCTATGTACTCCAATAATGTGTGCCAGCAGTTAGTGCCCTACAGACCCAAAACAAAACCTACAAGAAGACAGGAGGGAGAAAAAGAGAAGGGGAAGGGAGTCAAGAGCAGAAGGGTGCGAAAGGGGGGGGGGGGGGCACGGGGCTACATCATGCACCAGTTCCTGGTCGTTCGGCTGTTGCGCGGTGGAGGGAGTCCGGTACAGTGCCTTCATTCAGTACCGTGGGTCGGGCTGACACAGGCCTGTGGGTAGGAGCTGATATACTTCTGCAGTGGTTCCAATATGTCCCTGGGCTGGGAATGCATGGGCATGAGCTCCCAATAGTCAACTGTCCTTGGCAGAATGTTTCGTCTCCCAACCAGACGGTCAGGCTGGGGTAGTGCCTCCTGCCCCAAGCACATGGCTATCCTTCTTTTGGCAAGTAGCAGGAGCAGAGCTGCAAGCTTCCTGCCTGGGCGCCGGCACATGTCGCACATAGCCTAGGAGCGCAGTCAAAGGGTATTGCTAAAACTCATACTCAAACATTTCATATATCACATCAAAGATGCATGTCCTGAAGCCTACAATCGCAGGGCAGGCCCAGGACAGATGCAGGAAATCTGCAACCAGCTCCCAGCAGTGCGCGCACATTGCATCCTCACTCAGACCTCCCCAGTGCAGCCATGTGGGAGTTCAGTAAAGGCGGCGGAGGAACTTAAAATGGATTAGCCGCGATCTGTAGTTAGGGGACAGGTCTTTGGCTTGTGTGCAGCAATAGGCCCATTGTGCATCCTCTATGGGGGACCTGCGTAGCTCCTCCCAACCACTAAGCATGGCAGGTCCACAAATGTGCGCTGCACGTTGCATGCCGGCATGCAAGTGGGTGATGGGTTGGATTAAAAAATTCCTCCTGGACTTGAAATGTGGGTGGTGCCATCGGGAATGTGGCGTATCTCACCCTCAGCTTTGGGCGAAGCTGAAAGTACTTCGTTTTGTTGAGTAGGCCAATGCCCTCTGCCGCTGTAGCTTCTTCCAGATCAATAAAAGTCCCACTGGGGAACACATCCCCCATTGTGCAGATGCCAAGAATGTTGAGTCTTCTGCAAGCTCCGGAGTCCTTGAGGAACGGTAGATATGGATGGCGCGGCAGGGGTACTAAGGGAGCATACATCTCTGCCAGGTGTGCTCTACGGTGCAGTTCTCTCCAAGCCCAGAGCGTACAACGGACAGTGTCCGCCTCAGCGCGCGGCCTAGGCTGTGGCTTATACAGTACTCTGCACAGCGGTGTGGGAGCCGCATAGTCCTGTTCAGGTGCAAAATGCGCCATGAATTGAATGGGAAAAATCCAGTGGTAGCAGAACTGGGCCTGGGTGCAATTGTAATAAAGCTCCATATCGGGAGCACCTAATCCTCCCAGTTCAAAGGGCAGGGTGAGGGTCTCCCACGAGATTCTGGGCTATTTGCCTGCCCAAGCGAGCGTTATCCAGTTTGAACGCAGTCGGCGCTTAAATGCTGAGGTGAGAAGGGGATTAGTGAATACGTATAGAAACTTGGGGAGTACAACCATCTTGGCGGTAGCTAAGCGCCCAGTGAGGGATTGCAGGAGCGAGATCCAGCGCCCAATCCGGCTCTTGAGCCAGTCCATAAGTCTCCTGTAATTGCACTGCCACATTTCATCGATATTCTTGCTTAGCCAGCTCCTGAGGTGCTTCCCTGGACTTAGGCCCCAGCCGAGGGATATTCTGCCTGGAGCCGGTCCGTGGCTGCCATAATCGGGAAAATGATCGACTTTCCCCAGTTGATAGTCACCCCGGAGAGGACGCCAAACCGTAAAATTTCTCTGATCAAGGGGCCCAAGTTGACTGCTGGATGCTTGTCATGTAAGGAGACGTCATCAGCATATGAGAGATACAAGGATCACCCCGGACACAAATGCTAGGCCGAGATGTGTGTGGTGTTGCCTCAGCCGAGCATCTAGCGGCTCAATCGTGATAGCAAAAAGGAGAGGGGACAGCAGGCACCCCTGCTGGTTGCCCGACACATGGGGAAGGAGGACACAATGCCATTGAGGCGGAGACGCGCCTTCGGGGAGGAATATAGGAGGGCAATCAATATGGCACTGAGTCCAATCCAGCTCAGAAGGGCGAACATATATAGCCACTCTAAAGTGTTGAAAGCTTTAGTGGCGTCAAGGAATACCTCCGCCGCAGGTATCGAGGGGTCAATCTCATGCATAGTGGTGAAGAAGGAGGGCAAATTGTGTGAAGTGGCTCGCCCAGTGACGAAACCACACTGATCGGGTCGCAGCACTAAGGGCAGGAGAGGGAGCAAGCGCCCTGCCAAGGGCTTTGCAAGAATTTTGTTGTCCAGGTTAATCATTGACAGGGGTCTGCAAGAATCGCATACAAGTGAGCCGTTGGCTGGTTTCAGAATTGTGACGATTAGGGACTCCCTGAGTGTTGGAGGAAGCGCCCCACGTTCAAGGGACTCATCATATATGTTGATCAGATGCAGTACGACAAGAGGAACATATTCTTTGTAGAACTAAGCCGTGAGGCTGTCTAGGCCTGGAGCCTTGTCCCTGGGGTATGCACGGATTACCTCGATCACTTCCTCCGCAGAGAAGGGTTTGTCTAGGTAGTTATGGTGGCCACCATCTAGTCGCCTCTCACCAGGGGTGCACCACGCCGCAGCCGTCCTGGGCTTCCAGGTGCCCAAGGGCAGTGGGCCCACTTGCTCGTCCACGACCTCAGGGAAACCACTATGGTCTCAATCAGCCGTCCCCGCCAGCACTTCCCACAAAGCTGCACGGTCCGTCGCCAAGCCTTCCCGGCTCTACCAGTCAGCTGCCTCTCCTCATGGATCCGTAACGCAGGCCGCAACTCATCTCCTCTGGGCCGTCCAGGCTGCCGGCCGAGTCACCTCTGCCCAAGCACCACATGAAGACGTTGGAGAGCCCCACCCTACAGCAGCTTCAGCATCGCAGGGCAACCCAGGCAAATCGCTTCAGGTCAGGGGCCCCATCTTTACCAGTGTCATCTGTGGTGTCCCCCAAGGCTCCTCCCTCAGCCCCACGCTCTTCAACACCTACATGACGCCGCTGGCTGACATCCGCATTCATGGACTCAACATTATCTCTGACGCAGATGACAAGCAACTTTCTTCTCCCTCACGGAAGACTCAACCACCACTAGATCCAACTTCCGGAATGCCATGACCAGAGCTGCCAACTGCCTGAAGCTGTACGCAGACAAGACAGAAGTGCTTATTTTCGGAAAGAACAACTTACCCTGGAACGACACTTGGTGGCTCACTGCACTCGGACCAATGCCCACCCCATGGACCATGCCTGCAATCTCAGCATCAACCAGGACAACCAACCATGAAGCGACCGGTCAAAGCAGTGGCCTCTTCCTGCTTCCACACCCTCCGCATTCTCCAAAAGATTTTCAGATGGATCCCCGTCAACACTAGGAAAACTGTCACTCAAGCCCTCATCTTAGCCGACTTGACAGCGGAAATTCACTCTATGCAGGAACCACCACACAGCTCCTCAAACTACTTCAGATCATACAGAACACAGCATCCAGACTCACCCGCAACCTTCCCAAATGAACCAGCATCGCCGTCCACCTCAGAAGTCTCCACTGGCTCCCCGTCTAGAAGACATGGCAGTTTGAGACGCTGACCCACGCCTACAAAGCCGTACACAACATCGGACCCACCTATATCAACCATCGCCTGACCTCCTACTAACCCACCAGACAACTCTTATCTGACTTCCTCACCCCGTGCAATTGTTGCAGCCCCAGCGGAGATCGCTCTTTCCCCTACCTCACACCACCAAGTCCTGGAATCACCTCCCCCTTTGAACATTTCCTTCACTTACAGATTCCAGAAAGGGATTCATGGCCTGGCTCTTTGACTAAGGACCCCATGAACTTCAGGACCTGGATGTCCACTGGGGCGATAAGCCGCACTTTACAAATACTGTTAGAGTGATTGATTTTCTTACGTTCTGCCTTATTCCTCCTATTGGAAAGTCCTGATTACAGTGCTTACCTCTTCACAGTTATAAAAAATCTAGGACACAGAGTAGGTTTACAGGTAAGGAGGCCTTACTTACAGTTCAATTTCCAAGGCGTTATAAAATATCTAGATTCTAACTATCTCAAAACTTTCTCCCTGTTCCCTTCTCGGTTATTGCTTGGCCCTGCATGAATCACAAAATATTCCAATCCTCTCACTTCACTTTTATGTCTTTCCTAAAAATGGCAGGGTACTGGGTATGTTCCATCTGTATCATTAAAAGCCCATATATGCTATTCTATTCTGTTTTTATACAATACTTAGCTACCCAGAACGGGCCTCCCAGTGCTGATCGCAACAGCAGCCGTAATACCTTACTAAACTTTAGGTTAGTGCTGGGCTTTAAAAAAGGTGGGTTTTGAGAAGTCTTCTGAGGCTAGCTTTCGATTGCTGGAATCTAAGGTCGTCTGGGAGAGCGTTCCACAGTTTCAGGAGAAGTTACTCAAAGGAGCGATCACGGCTTCACGCTCTGCTAATCTTAGGTCCCATCAGAAGCCCTTGTTTCCTGGACCGAAGAGACTTCCTTGGAAAGCAGGGGGAGAATAATTTCTGGATGATAGGACGGTGTATGCTGTTAAATTCTCTTGTGAACAAGAAGCGTTATGCTTCCTACATACAATAGTTTACAAGGTCAGAGCAGAATATATACTGTATGATCAGTTTTGCAGTGAAAAAAGCCCTTTACCCTTCTAAATTTCTTAAGTAGGTGGGATTTATATTCTTTTAGATTGATCCCATACTGACAAGCTTTACCTTTAATGCACCTTTTGAAGCCCTCGATATTTCCCCGCCAAGTGTTTGGTGTTGTCTTCACTCAGGACTGCTTATTGTTAAAGAGTCTCTCAAAGACTTAGCCCTCCTGAATGTTAGACCTGGCCTTCTAGGGGCTTCCTTACCAATTACTGGAATTTTTTTATTAGGTGCCAGTATTTTTGAACTATCTTATGAATGGATCCCTCCTGTTGATTAAAAATAGTGATTAATCTAGAATGCATAGATATCCTGGGTTTCATTCTCATCCTCTCAAACACCAATTGTTGTTACTTTTGTCTTTGCTTTCCTTTTGGCTTCTTCAATGAGGGTACGAGAGTACCACTTCTTCTGAAATCTCAGTTATTGCTACTAAAACTTTGTCCTACTCTTGCTTTTCGTTGCAGTTTATCCTAATCATCAAACTCTCTCCAAACAGTATACTCCTCACAAGATTCTGCAGATGGAAACTAGTGGCATGCAACAGAGTTTGGCCGGCTGTCGGCTTCCTGAATAATTTAGACTCTAGCTTTCCACTTTTAACATATATAGTTTGGTCCAGAAAATTAACTTCGGTATCATGAACTATACTTATAAAATGTAAATTCAGGGTATTCTCATTTATTCTCCCTGCAAAGCACCTTGCACTCTCTGTAGTACATCACCAGATTGCAAATATTTTGTCAATGAACCAATACCAAAAGACCATAGACTGACCATTCTAGTTGGAAATAATTTTGGTGCACCCATTACTTCCGCCAGCCCATATGCAAATTAGCATAGATGGGGGTGAAGCAAGTGACCATTGCGGTCCCACTAATCGGGTGAAACAGTTCAATGTTGAATTGGAAATAATTATTTTCAAGACATCTGATCATAAGGAGTAGTATTTTAGTGTGCATCCAAAGTCTCATAGGTCTAGTTCCTAGAAATAATTCCACCGCTCTTAGACAATCCTCATGTCGAATATAGTCAAAAGACATTGCGATTTGATAGAGGACAGCAACAGCCTTTTATTTGTATTCAAGTACAATAGGAATAGAAGTGACTATGCGGTTCAAGTACAAACTGAACTTCCCAAGACAGAAAGTATCACAGACCACTGGGGCTTAGCACCAATTATTATCCATTTCAGGTGTAGAAATTATCATGCATGTCGATTATCCATACAATACCAAGTTTTGGGAAGCATACACTAGAAAGTACCAGTTACCGGCACACTCCAATTGTAACACTAAAAAAATTATATATGTGATTATGTGTCAGTGCATTTTGATGTATGCATCCCAAATTACCAAATGGTTAAGCAAAGAGTATATCAGTATCACTGCATTTGTATTGACATGGTCAGAACTACTAAAAAGGAGAATGCAGGTGGATAGACCCTCTTTAAATCACTGAAATGTGGCTGAATCATGACCGGGAACTGAGGAATGTTGCAGCATTATCAGTCCAATTAAAGGACTAGTCTTAGATTGGACATGTGGCTGTGGCCACATAGACTAAGTTTCAACCCCACGCACACACGGGTGCCCTCAAGGGTGTATGTTGTCTGTCATACCTTTGTTGAACAAAATTAGCATGAACTTATGAATGATGATGTGTAATATTGTATTAACCTGTTTGTGTTATTCAATGCAGATGCATCAACACAGATTGAGATAAGATCAATACATTATTAGATCTCATGATTTTCTCACAAAAAAAAGCTAACAGCAGGCTTTCACAGATTTGGGATTTTGATGTACATTAGTACAGATCTTTAAATGCATCCTATATGTGCTCCTCTAACACACAATAATAACCATACTTATTACTCAGACTACCTTTAGTATGGACTGACCAAAGTCAGAAGTATAGACGCAACACACTACAACATCGCAATTGGAGAATAGGCACTTCAGTATTCCACTCCAGAAAGAGTTCCTATTTGCTAGTGAGGGTGTGCGGGTGAATCTTTCCACGCATCCTGCTTTAGGGCATTTCAATACATCACAGCACACAGTGACTGCCGGCCTAGGATCATATACTGGCGGAATGCTATTATTTTGAGGTAAGTGTGACCACCTAAATTGGCTGTCTGCAGGGCAAGATGGTGACGACACTATGGGGGCATTGTTTTATGTCCACCATTATAGATAATCTCACATAGCTTGAATGAATACCTGCACTACGTTCCTGGGCATCTGCTATTTTTAATGAGTGTTCAGACCGTGCAAGGGGTATAATGGCTGCACAGATGATACACACATACGAACGCTATAATCTGATATATACCAATGCCGAAATAGGTAAGGCTTTCTCTTTGATCTGTTTTTTTTTGGTCCGTTAAGTAAGAGTAATTGCACACAGCACAATTGGTATAGGCACCGCTTTCCTGGGTGTCTGGTATTATTTTAAACAAGCGCTCACATAGACTTAGTGGAAGGGCGACATACGCCTCATTGGTGAGGCATATATACACACAACTTCCAAAATAAGATAGGTTTACCACATGAAGGTGATGTTTTCATTTTTTCTTTCAACAACACGATATTATTCTATATACACAGACGGTCTCATGGAATCAGGCATGGTACCAGCCCAACCCTGATGAGAGAGCTACTATAGTAAGGATTGGTGAGATCACACATGCATACCCATTACTAACTTGAATTCTTATATTTAGATCCCTGATTAGAAACATCACAGGAGACCTGCTCCTTGTAGAGAAAATTGTCTTATACCAAAGATATGGGTAAAACAAATTATGCATCACTAGAGATGTTTTCCATTAAGTCTGAAACCAATGATTATGTTTTTAATTCACAGGTTGCTATGTAGACGCCATTATCTAGAAGACACCTGCTGCTTTATTCCATGGAGTTGAAACATCGACATACCTGTAGGGTTATTGTTACACGAACTTAAGTCAAATTATGTTTTAAATACTGCATATAGGACCAGTACAGTCTATATCGACATGACACCCTGAGTTTCATGTACATATGAAAATATTACTTACACACCAAGCAATTCTGTCACACTGTGCTGCCTGCACTAGTTTGCATTATATACTGTATTAAGATATTTGAAAAATTCAGTTAACCAATATATCTACAGTACCCTGATGTGCATTAATTGATCTACTATTATACCTAAATTATGAAGAATTACCAGAACTATGTAGATGTGTGTATAGGTGGAACCCAGGGAACGATTATCTGTGTTCCGAGTGCGTTTATAAATATTAACTCATTTATATGTTATGAAATAATAAGCATATGCTTTGATCAAATGCAATTAAATATAAAATATGGGATACTAAAAGTGATTTAACAAGCTATGCCATCTTTGACTGTATTTATATCGCACACCAATCAAGTTGATATCAGGTATTACATGTGGCATAAAATATGATTATTTGTAGTACATGTTCTGCATTCTGTCCATCACCTGTTGTTTTTGCCTTTGTCGCCCCGAGTGGGATGGGTATGCTCAGACGTGAGTCCCATGCTCTCTACACCACTGGAGTCAAGCTATCCAGGCTGATCAATCAATCAATCACAAAATTTGAATAGCGCGCTACTCACCCGTAAGGGTCTCAAGGCGCTGAGGGGGGGGTCGCTACTGCTCGAACAGCCAGGCCTTGAGTTGTTTCCTGAAGGGGTCAGCTGTAGGTAAGTGGGGAGCGAGTTCCATGTCTTGGCTGCCAGGTAGGAGAAGGATCTTCCTCAGACGGTGGATATCCGAATTGTTGGGACGGAGGCGAGGGCGAGGCTGGCGGATCGGAGCTGGCGGGTGTGTAGAAAGTGAGGCGGCTGTTGAGGGACTTCGGGCCCAAGTCGTGGAGAGCCTTGTGTGCGTGGGTGAGAAGTCTGAACGTGATCCTTTTGTTGACAGGGAGCCAGTGCAGGTCTTTCAGGTGGGCAGAGATGCGGCTGTGGCGCGAGATGTCCAGGATGAGTTGTGCTGAGGCGTTCTGGATGCGCTGGAGTCTTTCCTGGAGTTTGGCTGTGGTCCCAGCGTAGAGGGTATTCCCGTAGTCCAGACGGCTTGTGACGAGGGCCTGGGTGACCGTCTGCCTGGTTTCGGTGGGGATCCATCGGAAGATCTTTCGGAGCATGCGCAGGGTGTTGAAGCAGGATGATGAGACTGCGTTCACTGCTTGGTCATCGTGAGGGAGGAGTCCAGGATGACGCCCAGGTTGCGTGCGTGGTCCGTTGGTTTGGGTGCGCTGCCCAGGGCAGGGGGCCACCAGGAGTCGTCCCAGGCGGAAGGGGATGGTCCGAGGATGAGGACTGATGACGGCTGATAGCCAGAAACAGGTCCTTGGATACGTGATTCCAGTCCCCGAAAGACATGGCTTGGCAGTTCGGGCTGGACTGTTCCCATGAGGCACAGGGCCATGGCTGATTTGCATATGGCCACGTCTGACCTGGGGTGGTGTGGAGTGCAAAAAAACGATGGATTTAGGCCCAGATCTCTGTACTGGGGTGAATGTATGACAATGTTCTGCATTCTGTCCATCACCTGTTGTTTTTGCCTTTGTCGCCCCGAGTGGGATGGGTATGCTCAGACGTGAGTCCCATGCTCTCCACACCACTGGAGTCAAGATATCCAGGCTGATGACGGCTGATAGCTAGAAACCGGTCCTTGGATGCTTGATTCCGGTCCCGGAAAGACATGGCTTGGCAGTTCGGGCTGGACTGTTCCCATGAGGCACAGGGTCAAGGCTGATTTACATATGGCCATGTCTGACCTGGGGTGGAGTGGAGTGCAAAAAAATGATGGATTTAGGCCCAGATCTCTGTACTGGGGTGAATGTATGACATTGTTCTGCATTCTGTCCATCACCTGTTGTTTTTGCCTTTGTCGCCCCGAGTGGGATGGGTATGCTCAGACGTGAGTCCCATGCTCTCCTCACCACTGGAGTCAAGCTATCCAGGCTGATGACGGCTGATAGCCAGAAACCGGTCCTTGGATGCTTGATTCCGGTCCCCGAAAGACATGGCTTGGCAGTTCGGGCTGGACTGTTCCCATGATGCATAGGGTCAAGGCTGATTTGCATATGGCCATGTCTGACCTGGGGTGGTGTGGAGTGCAAAAAAATGATGGATTTAGGCCCAGATCTCTGTACTGGGGTGAATGTATTACAATGTTCTGCATTCTGTCCATCACCTGTTGTTTTTGCCTTTGTCGCCCCGAGTGGGATGGGTATGCTCAGACGTGAGTCCCATGCTCTCCACACCACTGGAGTCAAGCTATCCAGGCTGATGACGGCTGACAGCCAGAAACCGGTCCTTGCATGCTTGATTCCGGTCCCCGAAAGACATGGCTTGGCAGTTCGGGCTGGACTGTTCCCATGAGGCGCAGGGTCAAGGCTGATTTGCATATGGCCATGTCTGACCTGGGGTGGAGTGGAGTGCAAAAAAATGATGGATTTAGGCCCAGATCTCTGTACCGGGGTGAATGTATGACAATCTTCTGCATTCTGTCCATCACCTGTTGTTTTTGTACATTAAATATTTGACACTATTGTACGAAGTTTGCGATAATTTCTTTTGTTGAGTGAGTTAGTACACTTAAAACACTAGAGACACCTTCTGATAGATACATCTGCCGTGTGGATTTCTCACCTTGTGAATATCCCCCTGCGTCAGCAACATTCGGAAATTCTTTTCGTAGCTTCGCGCCGACGTGGACTCTGACGTCATAGAGGCACGGCATCGCTCGCGACTCCGCTGATGTCACCGACGCCTATAATAGGCCCACGCCGGCGTGATGACATCAGCTCCCTTTTTTCCGCGTCGTCGACGCTAACGGTTTTCTAGGGATCGTCCGTAGCTTTTAGTGTAACTTTGTTGCTCTGTATTATTAGTATTCCTTTATCTCTTCTTTCATCATGTCTTCGATGAAGACGGATTTTAAGGCCTGTGGAGAATGCGGCAAAACCATGTCCATTACGGATCCGCATGAATGCTGTTTATGGTGTCTTAGCTCCGACCACGATGTTGAACACTGCCGATCCTGTAAAAAGAGGACTCCTAAGGCCCTCCGGGAGAGAGAAGCTAAGCTTATTGTTGCTAAGCTTAAAGGAAGTAAAGAAAATAAGAAATCGAAATCAGGGACTCGACGCTCGAGGTCAAGATCTCACTCGAGGTCGCGTTCGGATTCATCCTCGGCCCATGCTTCGAGATCGTCATAAAAGAAGCACAGGAAAAGATCTCATGAATCCCGACATCGTTCAAAGGAGAATTCAGGTTCTAAACCGAAGTCGCAGGTGAAGCTGGTAGAAAAAGAAGTGATGTCTTCGGCTTCGGAAGGACATGACGCCGGAGGGGAGGCGTCGCATGCGAATTCGCCTGGTTCACCGAAGCAAACAGCGAATCCGTCTCCGGTTCCATCCCATTCTCCGGATCGGGAGGATGAAGGTGAGGAGGAGATAGTTGGAGAGGGAGAGGCTCCATTGCCCGAAGGTCTATCGACTCCGGTGCACCAGCCTGAGGAGGAGGTTGACGTCCTATCTACTCCGCACCCTCAAGATCCACCTGGGAGTTCGTATCCAACCTTCCCGACTCCAGGTCAGGATCCGACGCATTTTCTGAATGCAATGTATGGCATCTACTCCAGGGCTATGTACCCCTCTGGGATTCCTGTTGGTCCCACGGGTCCGATGGCATTTGGTCTGGGTGTCCCCCAAACCTATGCCCCTGCGCCCTTTATGCCGGCTCCGGCGCCGCATTGGCATCTTCCGACACCGGCGAGGCCTTCGACTCCGAAGCCATCGATGCCGAAGTCGACGACACCGAATCCTTCGACGCCGGTTCCATCATCTCTGATGCCGAATCCCGAACGACGTCGTGGAATTCTTCCTCGGCCGGCGTCGGGCTCGGCGCCGGTTCCGGCTTAGATGGAGTCGATAGTGGATCCGACGGCTTCGAAAGTGAAGCATAGGTCGAGACGTGAAGCTCAGAGGCTGATGGAAGAAGAGAGCTATCGTGAGGAGTATTTGGAGGAGGGTGAACTACAGGATCCTGAGGACCCTTATGAGGATCTTTCGGTGGCCAGTGGTCTTGAACTGTCCCCTGAGTGGGATTTGGTTTCAGTGACAGACGAACCTTCTAAAGATGTGGCTCCTTACCACGTTGTAATTAAAAAAAGCAGCAAATTTGTTGAACATTGCTTTACCTACTGCTGAGTTCAAATCAAATCTACTCACAGAGGTTCTTCACTCTCCCTCATGGGTGACTGAACCATTGCTGCCCTTTAATGATGCCCTTAGAGATCCTATTTTAGAGGTTTGGAAGAAACCATTATCAACTCCAGCTGTGTCTAGAGCTGTTGCCAGAAGGTACAGGACTGCTCCAGATGATCCTGAATTTTTATCCACTCACCCTCTACCTGAGAGTTTGGTGTTACAAGCTGCCTGTTCCAAACGATCAACAGGAGCTTTTCCTCAAGTTCCAGCTGAAAAGGAGTCGAGAAAGCAGGATCAGGCTGCTAAAAAGGTTTTCTCTTCTGCCAGCATGGCATTAAAGTCCACAAACGCGACCTGTCTGATGGGGCGTTACATTCACGCATTAATGGACACTGTAAAACAGTTAGTGCCAAAGATACCGGAAGATGATAGAAAGGATTTCCAGGAGGTTATCTCGGACACTCAGGCTGCAGCAAGGCAGGTGATACAGAGTGGTTTAGATACTGCAGATTCTGTGGTGAGGATAATGGGCTCTTCGGTCGCTAAGAGGAGAGCTGCATGGCTGAAATCGTCTGAATTTTCAACGGACTCTGCATTGATGGATCTACCATTCGACGGATCTGGTTTGTTTGGAAAGAAGGCAGATGCTGCTTTAGAACTTTTTAAAGACAGCAGGGCGACTGCTAAGTCGTTGGGCCTTCAGACCAGGGGTACTTTTGGAAGGCGTACTAGAGGATTTAGTAGATCTTCATTTCGATCCTACAAATCTACGCAGCAGCAGCCACAGCAGCAGCAGAACATGCTGTACAGATCTTATAGGGGCAAGCAGAGAGGCCGTTCTCGAGGCCGTCAAATCTCCTCCTCTTCCCCGTCCCAACCCCCTGCCAACGCAGCAAAGCAGCCCTAGGTCCGCCATTCCGGATCATGTGGGCCCAGTGGGGGGCCGGCTTACCCATTTCCTTCAAGATTGGGAATTGATAACATCGGATCTTTGGGTTCTCAATCTTGTAGAGAATGGGTATGCTCTTCCCTTTCGGGAGTTTCCCCCAAATTACCCTCCTTGTTCGGAGGACCACCTGCTTCTCCTGCAGGAAGAAGTCCTGGCACTGTTTCAAAAAGGTGCGATAGAGGTAGTTCCAGAGCAGGAAAGGGGTCAGGGGTGCTACTCCCGGTATTTCCTGATCCCCAAGAAGGATGGCAGGCTTCGGCCAATTCTGGATCTCAGGATCTTGAACCTTTACCTGAAACAGGAAAAGTTCAAGATGCTCACTCTTGCACAGTTTCTTCAAGCGCTGCTAGAAGAAGACTGGATGGTGTCGATCGACTTGCAGGATGCGTATTTTCATATTCCCATCTTGAAGTCTTGAAGTCGCACCGAAAGTATGTCCGTTTTACGGTTGGGTCACAACACTACCAGTTTGCGGTCCTTCCATTTGGTCTTACTACTGCGCCTCGAGTCTTCACCAAGGTGATGGCAGTGGTGGCAGCACATCTCAGGAGGTCGGGGATACCTGTATTCCCGTATCTGGACGACTGGCTGATCAAAGCGGAGTCGCCGGAGAAGGTGCTCCATCATCTGCAAGAGACAACTCAGTTGTTGCACAAGTTAGGTTTTTCGATAAATGTGCCCAAGTCTCACCTGGTGCCCTCCCAGCGCAACCTGTTCATAGGTGCGGTACTGGACACTACTGTATGTCGTGCATTCCCTCCACCTCAAAGGATTCGCGACATTCAGGAAATGATTCCTTTGTTCTACAATGGAGCGGTCGTTCCAGTCCTAAAGGTCCTTCGCCTGCTCGGTCTGATGGCTTCTTGCATTCTGTTGGTCAACCATGCACGCTGGCACATGAGGCAGAACCATCAGATTTGTCTGATGGCAAATCATCTGGCCGGTGTTCAGAACGTTCGTGCAGACAGTCTCAGTCGGCAGTTCTCTGCCGACCACGAGTGGAGGCTTCATCCGGAGGTAGTTCGTCACGTCTTTCGGACGTGGGGAACTCCTCAGGTGGACCTTTTTGCCACTCAGGAGAATGCTCACTGCCCATTATTCTGCAGTCTCCAGTATCCGGTGCAAGGAGCCTTGGGGGACGCGTTTCATTTGAGTTGGAGCTTTCAACTCCTTTACGAGTTTCCTCCCATACCCTTGATTCCTCGGGTTCTGAGGAAAATTCGCCAAGACCAGGCCCAAGTTATATTGATCGCCCCGGATTGGCCAAGAAGGGTGTGGTACTCAGACCTTCTCCACCTCTCCTCTCACCCGCCGCTCCGTCTCCCTCACAGGGCAGATCTCCTCTCCCAGATGGAGGGGCAGGTTCTACACCCCCACCTCCAGACCCTACACCTTCATGCCTGGAGATTGAACGGGGCAACCTGAGTTCTTTTTCTCTCCCGCCTGACGTGGTGGATGTCATCTTGTCAGCCAGGCGTGACTCCACTGAGTCCATCTATTCTTATAGGTGGTCAAAATTTGTCGCTTGGTGTGGGGAGAAATCTGTAGACCCTTTGAGAGCCCATTTGTCTGATGTTCTCCAGTTTGCCCTTTCTCTGGCGCAACAGGGGCTTGCTGTTGACACAGTGAAGGGCTTCCTTTCAGCGATGTCGGCATTTCTCTGCTTGCCTGACCAGCCATCTCTTTTTAAATCTCCTGTGGTTTTAAGGTTTTTGAAGGGCCTCACGAATAAGTTCCCTCCTACTCCTTTTATTGTGCCTCAGTGGGACTTAAATCTTGTCTTGACTTTTTTGATGGGTGCTCCCTTTGAGCCTCTTCACAAATGTCCTATGAGGCTTTTGACTCTTAAGACGGTTTTCCTCGTTGCAATAACCTCGGCAAGGAGGGTAAGTGAGCTTCAAGCTCTTAGTTCCAAGCCCCTTTTCTTGTCCATTCATGCTGATCGAATGGTTCTTAGGACCAGGGCTGCTTTTCTGCCTAAGGTGGTGACTCCTTTCCACCTTGGTCAATCTGTTACCCTCCCTACCTTTTATCCTCCCCCACACCCTTCCTAGGAGGAAGAGAGATTACACCGTCTGGACCCCAAGAGGGCGGTGTCTTTTTATCTGGACAGATCTAAAGACTGTCGGTTGGATGACCAGCTCTTCATTGGCTTTGCTGGCTGCAAGAGAGGAAGAGCGGTCCATAAAAGAACTTTATCGAGATGGATCGTCCTCTGTATAAAGATCTGCTACTCTTTGGCCGGTAAGGAACCTCCAGAGGGTATAGGGCTCATTCTACTAGAGCTAAGTCGTCAACCTCTGCATTGGCTAGAGGTGTTCCTGTAGAGGATATTTGTAGGGCGGCGACTTGGTCCTCCCTCCACACTTTCGCAAAGTATTACTGCTTGGATTCCGAGGTGAGGAGGGACGGTCACTTTGCACGCTCTGTTCTCCAGGATTTCCTGGTCTAGAAGAGTGGACACCCTCCTCCAGGAGTGGGGACTGCTGTGTGACTCTATTCACAAGGTGAGGAATCCACACGGCAGATGTATCTATCAGAAGAACAAGATACTTACCTTCGGTAACGCTTTTTCTGGTAGATACAATATCTGCCTGTGGATTCCTCACTGACCCACCCGCCTCCCAGTTGTCCTCTCTTCTATGCCAGAGTTTCTATTATGTATTTATTTTATTGTCAAGGAGTTGTTTATTTCAAATGTTTTATTGCATTTGCTTCACACTGTATGTGTTACCTTGATATTTGTTCTGCGTATACTGTGTATATGTCTACTGTCATTGGTCCGTCCGTGTGCCACGAAGGCACGGAAAAAAGGGCGGAACTGATGTCATCACGCCGGCGTGGGCCTATTATAGGCGTAGGTGACGTCAGCGGAGTCGCGAGCGATGCCGTGCCTCTATGACGTCCGAGTCCACGTCGGCGCGAAGCTACGAAAAGAATTTCCGAATGTTGCTGACGCAGGGGGAAATTCACAAGGTGAGGAATCCACAGCCAGATATTGTATCTACCAGAAAAAGCGTTACCGAAGGTAAGTAACTTGTTCATCGCTATTATTACTCTGAAGTAGGTTCCTGAACACACTCTATGTCATTATAAAAACTAAACATAACACACAGAAATGTGTTAGACACATTTTAGATTTAATTTTAGTAAGTCACTGGATGTTTTCCAAACATAAAGGGGTTTAGTTAGATAAGAGAAAAGACTGAAAGGGACTTCATTTTGCTAGTTTGAATATCAGTATGAAAATGCACATTTTCCATCAATCATTTATAGAGCGCGACAACTCCCCCATGAGGGTCTCGAGGTGCTGGAGCTGTAGTAGCTGTGTAGAGGTTATTTATTCTAACAACCCAGTCTTTAGATCTCTTCGGAATTGTTGGAGTGATGGTGCGGTCCTGAGGTGCAGGGGGAGGTTGTTTCAAATCTTCGCTGCCAGGTGCGAGCCGGAGAGTCCCCCACTGCTGGGTCGACAGAACAGTGGGGTGTCTGTGATGGAGAGGGATACAGAGAAAAGGTGTCTGGATGGTTGGCGGAAATTAGGTGGTTGTTGATGTATGCTGGTCCTTCATTGTGATGGGGGTTGTAGAAGTGGGTCAGCATATTGAACTACCATCTTTTCTGGATCGGAGCGAGTGTAGATCCCTGAGGTGGGGTGTGATTTGGGTCCTTCTGGGGAGGTCGAGTATAAGTCTTGCCTCAGTGTTCTGTATTGTTTGGAGTCTCTTCAGGAGGCATGCAGTCATTCCTACATAAACCGTGTTTCCATAGTCTAGTCTGCTGGTGATGAGTGCCTACATGTCAGTTCTTCTGGTATTTACCAGGAGCCACCTGAAGACCTTACAGAGCACGTGAAGGGTGTTGAAGCAGGCTGAGGAGACTGCGTTGACTTTTTCTTCATGGATAGCTTGTTATCTAAGATGAGGGCGTTGTCGCGGGCGTGGTGTGCCGAGCGGAGGTGTTGTTCCCAAAGATGAGTACTTCAGTTTTCGTTGAGTTTAAGATTGTCTTCTTCATCCAGTCCCCAACTTTCATCATGCATCTATGGAAGTTGGCTTTGGGGGTGGGGGAGTCTTTGGACACGCTGTGTGTTCTCGGCGTAGAAGATGATGTTGAGACCCTGAGTTCTGATGGTGTCCGCCAGTGGGTTCAAGTAATGAGGGTAGGCCTGAGGGAAGAACCCTGGGGGGCCCGCACATGATTTCTTTTGGCTCTGAGGTGAACAGCAGAAGACAGATCTTTTGGGTTCTGCAGGAAAGTTGCAAGGCGATACCTTTGAGGGCGTTTCCTTGAATCTCGATGTGGAGGAGTGTTGATCAAGATGTGGTGAGAGATGGTGTTGAACGCGGCAAAAAGATCCAGGATGAGGAGTGTTGCGGTTACCCTGCAGTCCAGGAGGGTTTGGATGTCATCAGTGGCTGTGAGCAGGGTGCTGTGGTTGACTCGAAATCCGGATTGGGAGGTTTACCGAAGGGTGAGGTCTTCTAGGTGTTGGGTCAGTTGCTGGTTGATCACTTTCTCAAGGACTTTTGCTGGGTAGAGGAGTAGAGTGATGGCCTGATAGTGATTCCGATATGTCGGGTCTGTGATGGTTTCTTCAGACAGGGCCTTAAATCAGCCGGTTTCACTTCCTCAGGGAAGGAGGCCACAGTGATGGATGTGTTCAGGCCCTTCCTGAGCTCGTCGACTATTGCCCTTCTGGTGTGATTGAAGACGTGATGGGGCATGGGTTGGTGGGTGCCCCAGAGTACACGTAGTTCATGATGGCAATAACATCTAGAGTAGTGAGAGGTTCCCAGTGGGTGAGCGTGTGTTCAGCATTTATGTTTGTGGGTGTGAGCCAGTTGATGAGGTGGTAGTGGGTTGGCATTCGAAGTTTACATTGATGGCCAAGATCCGTCGTGAAAGTAGTCAGCGAAGTTGTCGCACATCTGGGAGGAGTGATGTCATTCTTGACGGTTGAGGGATTAGTTAACTCCTTCACAATGATGAAAAGTTCTTTGCTGTAGCTTACACTGGGTTCAATGCAGTCTGCTAAGGCGTTATTGGTTTCTTTCAGGCGGTGGTGGTGGTACTGGTTGAGACCAGTCCTGTAGGTGGTGCGGTCTTCTGTTTTTTTGCTGGTGCATCACTTCCTTTCAAGATGCCAGCAGTTACATTGGTGGAGTAGATTTGATTTTCAATGAGTAAATACAATGCGCTGAGTGTTTTTAAGAGATTACGGCTTTTTTTCTGTGGTTTTTTTTTAAACCGAGTAAAAACACAAGAGCTCTTTCTTCAGCCCTTTGGCGGCATTCTCGTATTGATAAACATTGAAAATGCAGATGTGTGGGGTTTTGCCTGCAGTAAATAGCACCCCTGCTATTCAAGGAGAAAAAGAGGAAGTTGTCGGAGAGTGGAAGGGAATAAAAAGTCTCAGAATGGCTACATTACAAGGGTTTGAAACAAAATACAATTGTTTCACATGAACAGCCTTTTTTCTCGGATACAAGGAGACCACACAATTTGGTTCACCACAGAATACAGATATACTGTCTTTTACTCCTCAGCCCTGTCATACGGTACCTGGCAGGTGCGCATTGTCAATCCAGTTCCACACGTTTCTCATTCATTAATTGAAAGTCAATCATTCCTTTTGACTAGGCCAACTGCTTTAGCAGTGGTGATGCAGGATCCCCCCTGGGCCAAGTAGGAGCATCCCCGCTACTAGCGAAGCTAGTTGTCTGGACTGGGTCTGGCCCGGGTCTGGCCCTACTGACTGTGTCCCTCCCCGGTGAGGTCTGGTGGGAGGGGGTTGTGAAATTGAGGCCCTGGTGGAGCCCCACGTGGTCGCTTCACCACGGTTGTTGGTGCTGTAGACCCAGTTACATGACCTGGACCAGTGCCATTGCAAACACAGCCTAACTGCCCTCACACAGTCATCAGGACGTGGCTTGATAAGGGACACAAGACCGTATGATCCCAAAGACTACAGCAATACACCTTTCGGAGTAAATCCACAGGGGGGAGAGGCAGACTTACATTGAACAGGATGGAGCCACATGGAGTGGGGAATTGGACGCATCCCTGGAAAAAACTGCTCCAAGTAATCAGAGATACCAAATACACGCTAGAACATAGAATAGACACGGTGTTGATCGATACTCATTCGATCTGACTGCAAGACTCTCTAGTAGGTGACCTCTGTGGAGCAAACAGCTGCAGATCACTCCGTTTCCATCGCTAATCTGAAGAGAGAAGAAAGGCCACTGACTACCTTCATGCCGGAGCAGAAGATGCAGGGAGAAGGTCACGACAAAATAACTTCTGTGTGGTGAGGTTTCCCGAAAATTGCGAGGGAAAAGATCAAGAATGTTTTTTGTAGTAGTTTATTCAGACAATGGTGCACCTCTGGATTTCTGCAGCCACTTTGCGAAAGAATGTGCACACAGGATACCAAGAATGCCTCCCAAACCGGGGGGGGGCAGAGCCCAACCACTTATCGTAGGGGTCCTCGACTACAGGGGCTCTGACATCATCCTCAGAGCTGCACAACAAAATAGCCCACTCATCTATAAGAACTATAAAATTCTGCTCTTCCTAGATTATACGCAAAAGGTGCAGGCGAAGCAAAAATCCTTTGAAACGGCAAAGGCAGAACTGCTGTTGAATAAATTATGCTTATCCTGGCTAAACTGCGAATCCTGTCACAGGGCAGATCTTGGTTTTTCACATCGCCAGAGGTGAGGGACTGCCTAGAGTGCTGGCGCCCGGTTGAAAGCAAAATACAACAAGCATAGCCAATAGATCTCGCTTTTGAGACCTTATAAGTATTTAGTTATGCAGCACAATATCATTGGTGCAATACCATCAACTGTCGCATGGCTAAAAACTTATAAGGTCCCAAAGGCAAGACCTATTTGCTATGCCAATGCTTTTTTTTTTTTTTTTTTAGAGGCCTGGCATGCAGTTTTGAATGTAGGCTGGCAAGAAAGGTGCCAACCCGAGGGGCAAGGTCTAGAGAGAAATAAGATAGGAAGAGAGGCAAGTTATAATGAGATAGCACAAATAGAAAGGTGAAGCACAGAATGACAGGTCAGGTAAACAAAGTAAAGAGGCAGGTAGAGCAGGTGGGATGAAAAATAGAACAATATGACAAGTAGAGAAAAAAGAGGTGCCGATGACAGAGAGATGAGGCTAATACAGAGGAAGGGCGAGGAAGAAGAAGAGAATGGTGAAATAGGGAGAGAGAGACAGAGGTAAGACAGATGTATTAAACGAGCAAGACATTGGAAGCAGAGAGTGAATGGAAACAGTGAAGGAGAGAAATAAATAAAATAATGGGAAAGGTGAGGGAAAGAGGAAATCAATAAAAAGAGAGACATAGAAGGCCAATAGGTTAGGTAAATTGAGAGGCTTGATAGTGTATGAGAGGTGGGGAAGGAAGAGATGAGGCAGTGAGTTGTTAGGCAGAGGGAGAAATGAAAGAGAATGGTGAGGTAGAAAGAGGCATGCGAGAGGTAGAGAAAGGTAAGGTATAGATAGCGCTCAGAGGCAGGAGCAGACTACAAACACACTTAAAGTGAACGAGAGGCCACAGTGAAGCACGAAACCTCGTAAGACCACTGAATGTTAAAGGCATAAAATAGTACGCCAAACAAACAGTTTCTAAAGCCAAAAGTAAGGCCACATGTAAAGGGACCAGCCGCCAGGAAAGTTAAAACACACCCACAGGCGGAAAAAGGGAAGCGTTTCACCTACAAAATGAAAGCACTTTAGAATGGTACACAAAACAAATTGAAAGCAGTGGGTGCGGTCTAACCCCACTGCAAAAAATGTGCACTAGGAATACTACTCGCACCAGTAAGATATTTGCTGTAAAGTATATTACATCAAAGACTGCAGGATTACATCGTGCCTCTCAGACCATGCGCGCTGCCTCTAAGCTCGACCAAAATTAGTATGTAGATAAAAGAAAAAAAACTTTCATGCAGACGCAAAAATGGAAATGCAGAGCAAGAAGAGATAGACCAGCTGGGAAACTGACGTGCAAAAAGAGAAAAGTGTCACACAGAGAAGAAAAGCAGAGCAGGGACTGCAGTTCAAAGCTATGCTGTTCCTCATTCTCGATGTTTTAGGATTGGATAGTAATAAAGAGATCTCAAGAATTGTTTATTCCTTAGCGTGCTCAAGTAAATTCCATACCCAAAGTAAGAAGGATATCACGTAGCACATATGAAAAAAAAATATTCCTCCAATCAGTGCACAATGTGTGCAAGAGACGCTGTGAAGTAAATAAATGCAGTATTGCGGACTATACAATGCCTTTCAGCATGCATGAAAAGTAACTTATGAATTCATTGGCAAGCATGGGTTAACTAATAAGTATGATAAATGATCAAAAAAAGACTTACTACGATCACAATAATCAATTGTAATAGTTTCTCTCTCACTGAAAGCGGCTTGTGCACATCCCAAACAAAACGCGTGGCCGCGCTCTGTGGTGGTATAGGGGCGGAGCTAGGCACTTGGGTGAGCAAGCGAGAGGAAAGCCAGATAGCGCCTGATCGCGCACTGTAAGGGTACTCGCGAGCGATGCGAGGAAAGCCAGATGGCGCGCGCATAACCGCACGCTCTAGGCCACACAAAAAGCTGTGGTCAGCTTTCTGAAGCCCGCTAACTAAAAGCCTCGCCGGAGCAGCGCATACGCTGGCTCAGGCGAGACTTAAAAAAGGGGTCACCCAACACAGGGATCCAGGAGCAAAGCCGCCACAGCCAACACGAATGAAGCCACATCTGGAGAACGATGAACCTAGCACACCACTGCTTGCTCAGGAATTCTGAACAATATGCAGCCAACTATGGACAACTACCTTCTGTGTGCCAGAAAATCCAGAGGCGGGGCAGAGCCACATCATTGCAGTGTCTATTTCCTCGTGTGTTGTTCTCCATTGCTCTTTTCTCATTAGGGACTGCTAAATTCTGTGTTCATCAGGGTTGAAAGTTTAAAATATTTTATAGAGGTGGGTGACAGGTGCCTCAAGCATTGGGACAACAGGCAGTTGTATCCCTGCAGCATGAGGAAGTAGGGAGGAGGGAATGTTTGTTGGGGGATTGGAGGGCTATTGGCAATTTTGGGGCAATGTACGAACTTGGATGGGATGGGGAAACCCTGGGTTTAGGACAGTGTACAACATTAAAGTGGTCCTTGCACATTGGCTAACCAGCAGAGAAAGGGTCTCTGGACACTAATGTGGAAAGTTAATGGGCTGGTAAACAGACTGAAGAGAGGGACAGTGCTGGTCTTTCTTGCTAGACAGGATCTAGATATGGTTTTATTACAGGAGACACGCTTCATGGGCAATAAATGTTAGTTTAGAGCAGAGGTCTTCAAACTGTGGGGTGCACCTCCTGGGGGGGCATGGATGGGTTCCCAGGGGGGCGCAAATGCCACTGCAAGTACATGTAAATGAAGATGGCCTGGAAGTGTGGCGATGTTTATATGCTGCATTTCCATTCTATCTTCGTTTACAAAGGGGCCGGAGGTCAGCTCGAGCTGCTGTAGGCTGGGCTGGGCAGTGTCTGGAGTCTTATCTCCAGCATGCCCGAGTTTTACACAGGTCTTTAAAGACCAATTGCATACCTTTGTAAACTAGTTACCAGGGCTTAGTTTTTTTTTAATAGTTCCAGTCCCACCCTCTTCCGGGCCCCCAATCTGCCAATTCCTTACATTTCATGAAAAGGAATAAGAAGTAGGCTTGCCAATAGTAAAAATGCCAGCCATGAATGTTGAAAGTGCCGGCAAAGACCTTGCCTTGACACTAAATAGAGTGACAAATTAAAAAGTATGTATTCATTTGTAATGTGACTTTTCTGTCTTTGTTGACTTAAATTATCAGTCATCAATCATTCAGACCGCCCTACAACATAATTAAAAGTGCTCTATTTATATTTGCTGCTCGAAGTACGCACAGATAAGTGCTGGAAATAGGGCTTTAGGTGACTGTTATTTTTGTACCGTTTGCAACATCAAACTAATGAGCTGGCAATCCTAATCATAAAACTGGAAGTTTGTTGCAGGATCAGCACTTTATTTATTTCCTTCACCCTTGATCCCGGATTAATGCAATAGTTTAACTTATATCTGAAACCCTACGCCACCGTCAATAAAATGCACCCTGCATTCAGACAACTCACTCCTAATATTCGACCTCCACTTTCACGGTCACCCTGCACTCATAGCGCAAAGTTATGGATTTCTCGCATTTGTCACCTAATCCATCATCTGCTGCATAATTTGCAGATTTTAAAAAAAAACTGTTTCTAGTTCAAACTGTTAAAAAAAAAACCACTAAAAATGCAGTAACACATGTCTCGCAGTGGAAGGCCTTTTCTAAAGGTTGACTGGTCACCTTTATGTTGCTTATTGTTATATGAGTGTTGTTAATGTGGTTCTTATGAGGGGCAATAAAGGCCAGGACAATGTTAACAAGTGTAAAAATTGCAAACTAAGGCAGTAATCGATCACAAAATATGCAGCACTATGCAGAATAATTTACCTTTGCTTGCTGCAGAATTTTGTCAACCATGCATGCTGCATAATGACATTCTCCTGCCACATAGTTCCAGTGGCCCTGTTTATAGTGCTAAACCATTGTGAATATGCAAGTCATTATTTTAAGAAAAGTATTTACATACTCTAAGCTAGGCTGCTGCAAAACGATGCAGTTGAGAAACAGTTCATACAAAATATACTTTTTATTAAGAAGTAATCAAACTATAGATAATGCAGACATTTTCGCAAGTGTCTCCACTATTCCATATCTCAGCTGATAACACCCTTACATTACATCTCAAAAAGAATACATCTTTGCCACCATGAAGCTTTCATCAGAGCCACTGGAATTATTCAGCAGAAGAAGACAACATTATGCAAAAGGTTTGAATAAATTATGCAGCAAGAAAAGGTAAATAATGCGGCACAATGGGCCACATTTTGTGGTTAGCATTACTTTATTATTTTGTCATTTTAACTCAAGGCAACGCTGTCAGGGGAAATAATTCACCTCATTAGTACCAGTTTAACATCCAAGCATCCAGCAGTAAGCAACTACAAGATTACCAGTCAATCTTTGCAAAGGGCCTTCCACTGCTCCGGAACTCTTTGTCACGCTGTAAGTAACTTTTGTTCCATTTCGCTAGAATCAAGCTTTTTTTGTTCAAATCTGCAGATTATGTAGCAAATGCAGTAAACTGATAATTATGTGGAATTAATGGCTGGTAAGAAGGCTGATTTCTGCACTACCACCACTCCCTTCGATTTCAGGCAGAGGCATCTCAAAGTTAGTATTAACCATTCAGGGGCATTATGAACGCTGAGTCCATGAGTTGGCAGGTAAAAGGCCAGCAGGTTTGCATTCAGATTCAGAGCCCTAATCCACTCGATCCCTGGGGACGCACAGTAATGTGTAGGAGACAGAGGAAAGGAGCGAGATTCATAGATATTGTCAAAGAGAAGAGCACTGCATGGGGACTCCTTTTTGTGTTTACAATTGGCGAGAGACAGCTTCTTCAAATGGCCAGAGACAGCTTCTTCAGACAGATAGCCCAAAGAAGGGGACAATATAGGTGGTTTTTTTACGGGATATTCTATAGTGAAGCTGGTACTGCTGCCAAGTGTATAAGTGGCCACTGCTGGTTATCATTAAGGAAGCAGATGCAGCAGGACTTGGGCGCAGGGATTTGAGGGGCCCACTGCATCATAGTTATGACGGTCTACCTTTAAAAAAGGGGCATTGTGAGAAAGTGCCCTCTTTCTGCATGGTTAACCCCCCTTTTTGCTGAACTGCTGATGTACTTTGACTGAGTGTGCCCTGGGCTCCTGCCAATCAGGTACCCAGGGCATATGTTCTTTACCTAAAACTGCATTGAAACCAAAACCCAATTGGCATCTCTGGCCACGTGTCAGCCCCTGGTAAATGGTACCACATGTATTCAGGGCACTGTGACCAGGGAAGGCCTGTAAGGGCTGCAGCACTTATTGTGCCACACTTAGAGGTCCCATACCTTTACACTCACACACTGCCTTTACAGGCAGCGTGTCTTGGTGCAGAAGAAAGTGAAGAGTCGAGATGGCACACATCCCTGTGTGCTTTGCCTACAACCCACTGCCCAGGCATAGATCAGCCCCCCTTCTAGCTGGGTGCACTATACCAGTGGTGCCTGGCATAGATCAGCCCCCCTTCTAGCTGGGTGCACTATACCAGTGGTGAGGCTACAGGTGCATAAGCCCTGTACACCTACAGTGTCGAAGTCCATTCTTAGACATTGTAAGTGCAGTGCTGCCATTAAGAGTATATGGTGCTGGGAGTTTGTAATTACAGACTCCACAGCACCATATTGGCTACACTGAAAACTGAGAGGTTTGGTATGAAACTTCTCAGCACATTAAACCCACACTGATGCCAGCGTGGGATTTAATTAAAAATGCATCAGAGGGCATCTTAGAGATGCCCCCTGAAAAACGACCTACCACTAGTGTCCAGGCTGAGTGGCTGCTTTCAGCTACCACCAGACACCTTTCTAAACCCCTGGGTCAAGAGCCTGCTGCTCTCGGGGGCCTGAAATATTGCACATCCTGGGACGAGTTGGTAAGCTTTCTCCCCCAGGATGGGTAGGGTCAACGAAGGGGAAGCTTCAAAGGCTTGCCGCCTTTGTGAGTTTCCCCACGCCACTTGCTGCTTTCAGCAACTGGTCCGCACTGGTTCGGACCCCTACCGTGGGCGGGAGAACCGGTGGGAAAAAAAAGTAAGGAAAAGAGGTGTGCCAACCTCTGCCAACTCCACCACTAAGGTGGGGGAGGTGAGGTGAAGCACAACTCTCAGTCCCCGCCATCTTGCAGATGGGGGGGACCCAGCCAATCAGGGTGAGGCATATGCCCCCCCTTCCCACTGAAGGGTGGTATAATAGGTGGTGTACCCACCCCAGGGAAGGGGCTCATTGCTCCAAACCTTTTACCTACCTGTAACGCCCCATAATCTAGTATTTAGGGGCACCCCTGAACCTTGCTTCCTCAGACAGGAAATGACAACAAGAAAAGAAGAAAGAGGAACAGCCACGCCAGAGCTAACAAGAGGATGACACCTACTGACTTGGCCACAGCCCTACCAGCCGGTTTCCACCTCGAACCTGCAGAAGCGAAACTCTGGTGTGTCCTGCAGCCAGCAACCTCAAGAACACCGAGGACCTCCCCTGCCTTCCAAACCAAAGACTTTGTCTCCTGTGAACACCGGATTTGTTCGCCAACAGCTCCGGCAGGATCCGTGAGTCTGCACCACTCTGCACCTGGCGCCCCCGGCCTGAGTTCTAGTGGCCCAAAACCACGAAGTCTACCTGGCGATCCTGACCCAAGATCCGGTGATGCCTGACCTGCCTCAAGCCTCCAGCCAACGTTTGCAGCCTCAAACCGGAAGGTTCCTCCAACCGCGACCAAGAGCTGGTAAGAAATGCGTTACTTACCTGTAACTGCAGTTATCCAGTATTGGTGTCTTTCATAGATTCACATGCCTGAATCATTCCACGTCGTCGGGATGGGAGACCCCGGTACATAAATAAATTAATGTCCTATAGACATATAGAGAATAGAAGGCCTAAAGGCCTCGCATTAGTAACATATCCATATCCTTTTGTAAAAAGGACCAAACTCTAGAAAAGAGCCAATCAGCTGTTACCTCCCTCTAGAACCCTCCTGGCAGGAGCCTCAGTCCCTCAGATTTTCTACCGCATGTTGTGCTAAGGGAGTCTCCCCTGAGCTCTGTTCAGGTTTGTTTCTTCACAGCTTTTTCTTCAGCATTTTGGAATATTTTCCTGTTTTTTCCTCAAGTGAAAGCTATACACTATGGCTGACACTCCAAAGAAGGGTCTCTTGAGGGCCTGTGGCTCTTGTGGCAAGAAAAGGTTACACATTGATGATCAACATAAGGACTGCCTTTACTGCCTATACCCAGATCATACTGCTAAGGACTGCAAGGTATGTCGAATCTTTTCAACTAAGACCCTTAAAGACAGAGAAGGACGCCTTCTAATCTGGCTCCAAAGACTTAAATATAGAGATAACTTGGATTCCTCTGAGGAGAGTGAGGGTTCTTCAGTCTCCTCGAAAGTATCTCTGAAAAGGCCAAGGGTGGCTTCCCCATGCCCCTTGGACACTCCTCAAAAGAAGACATCGAAAAAGTCTTCAGAGGCTATGTCAAAAACAGCTTCTGAGAAAGCGGTTCACACCTTCAAGAAGCCTGCACCGTCGACGACGACAATATCGTCGAGGACATCTTCAGCAACGAAGAAAGCAGTGTCTCCTGCTTATGTGTCGACGACGACAGTCTCGACGACGACGGCATCGTCGTCATTATCATCGACGACGCCGACTCCATCGTCGATGGCGGGTAAGACTTTATCATCTACAATAGTTAGACGCCTAAGATCCCGTCGACGATAGCCTCGCCGACGACAGCGTCAACGACGAGATCATCACCGTCTGCATCGACACCGTCGACGAAGGCCTCGTCGACGAAGACACCGTCGACGAAGGCACCGCCGACGAAGGCACCGCCGACGAAGGCACAGCCGACGAAGACATTGTCGACGAAGACACAGTTGACGGCAGGAACATCTATACCGTCGACGACGGTCCCGTTGATGACAGCTTCATCGGCTATGGCAACAGTCAACACTACTCTGACGACGATCTCACCGTCGACGGTGATTGATTCTGGCTTCCAAACACCTTCTGTGCGTCTAAAGACGCCTTTAGGCCTTCTATTCTCTATAGGTCTATAGGACTTACTTTATTTATGTACCGGGGACTCCCATCCCGACGACGGAGAATGATTCAGGCATGTGAATCTATGAAAGACTCCCATAATACTGGATAAGATCTGACCCTAAAAGGCACTCCTGCACCAGACGCCCCACGGCCAAAGGTGTCCCAACAGACTGTGCCTAACCAACCCCCAGCATCCCAACTTACCTCTCTAAGTGGTAGTCGCACCCAGAAGACCTTCGTCCCCGAGCCTGCAGTGTGTTTGCAAACCGGAGACTCCCCATTGAAAGCTATAGGGCGCACAACGCCAAAACAGCACTCTGCACCCGGCCGCCCCAGTGCCGCTGAGGGTGCATCTTTTGTGCTGGCTTGAACCAGGATAACATTGACTGTTTTTCTGTGAAAAGTTTCTACGTTTGGAGTGGGGAAATCTATGAAACCCTTTACTTACCTGTTTACAGGAAATGCCCCAGTGCAGTATCCAGGTATACTGCACTGTGTAAGAAAAGTGTTCTGTAAATTCATCTACTTGCCATTCTACTAAAATGCAAATACAAAGCATATGTACAGTATATCAAAAGCATTGCATTACTAGTAGTTATACTGTAATCAAATCAAAGTGGATATACAATTGCAGTTCAAACGATTTCCAAACTGCATTACTACTGTAAAGTATGTATTGCTTACCTGTGCCAGGCTTGCTTGGTTCTAGAAAATAAAATAACAAAACATGTTTTTTTATCCAAAACCAATTGGTCTGAAGTTCAGTCTTGGAATGTGTGATATCATTTGCTGATTGAGTGTGCACAACAAATGCTTAACGCTACTCTCTAATAAAGCCTTACTGCTACACCACATTACCATAAATAGACAGTAAGGCGCTATCTACTTTTACCTCTGCCTACCTTTGGGGTTCCACTGGACTGTGCACACTATACCTCCCTTTGGTATAATATATATAGAGCCGGCTTCCTACAGGCATCGGAGCTTATTTTCCTTTCAAGCATTAGGACTGAGGGGATGGTCCATCATGGTGGGGAAGAGGTAAAAGATGCAGAGGAGATAGTCTGCTACTCAGGACTGGAGTTATCATTAGTGCAGCAGGTGCAGCTGTATTGGGGTCAAAAGGTGTAAGGGGCTCACAACACCCCAATTATGGGGAGCAGTTTGTTTGGGTAATATCTGTTTTGTCTGATGCATTTGCTGTTTTAGAAGTCTCATATTTGGTGTGGTTCATAAGCTATAGAAAAAGCATTCCTGAAATCATCTCATAAGCGCCGCTCCCTGCACGCAACCATGTCCCTTACGCTTCCCAATCCTCGCCAAAACGTTTTGGAGAGGGGCCCGACCTCAAAACATTTTGCTTAAGGGGGGCTCACAGTAAAAAAAGTTTGAAAACCTCTGGTTCAGAGGTAGGGGTTGATATATGGTCCAAGCCCATTCTGGATGTACACCGGTCTTCCGTGGGGGTAGGTATCCTGGCATGCAGGTTGCTCATATTGTTGATTACCTGTAGGGAGGGCTGCTATGCAGCGGTAATGGGAGAATGGAATAGGGAAAGGATAGTGGTGGTGTCCATGTACTTCCAGCATGGACTGCAATCAGTGCGGTTAGAGAGAATGGGGACATGGACTACACAGGTCCCTCGGGCCTGCTGGTCATGGGCAGGGACAATAATCAGACGCTCCAATCCATATCTGGACAGGTTCACAGCAGCCAGACTCCCAAGCCACGACAATATAGACTACTACAAAGGTTCCAGACAGCCTCTGGGCTTATAGACCTCTGGCGCAGTGTCCACCTCATCGACAGGGAATATTCCTTTTTTTTTTTTGCAACCATTCTTTATTAGGATATTTACAGTTTTTAAACTGTCAACCGCCCCACCCCGTCCCCATACAGGCATTTTGAATGATAGATTTAAACGATGATAGATGTGAATAAATTATTGTACACATTCATAATTTAAACAAAAGATATAATAAAGAAAACTTTCAAGACGTGACTAGTCAGTAACTTCTACCCAATGCTTTATGGGGTCCCATATTGCTAATCTTTTCTTTTTCATGTTCCTACCCTTTCTACTGTAAATTGAAATCTCCAGGCTATAAGTTGCTAATAGTCGTGCTCGCCACGGTTGAAACGTGGGTGGGAGAGGATCAAGCCAGGCCGTAGCAAGACAAATTCGGAGTACTGCCATAGCTACAAACACGAGTCCCTTCATTTGGTTCGGTCTAATATCACCATCAACCCATAGGATTATTTCCACAGTAGTTATCTCCAAGTTTGTTTCAAAAATTCTTGAAAGGAACATGGAGACCTCCTGTCTAATAGTCCGTAGTTCTTTACAGGTGGCCAGCATATGAATTAAGTCTGCTTCGGGATGCGCGCATCTAGGACATTGGGTCACCTTCCCCGTACTCCATTTGGCTATTCTTTGGGGTGTATAATATAATTGAAAAAAGGTTTTGTAATATTGCGATTGCAGGTTGGATGCTATTAATAGTAATTGGGAAAATTCAAGTGCTTTATGGATTGTAGTTTCAGATGTCTCCAGTTGATTCTGCCACTTATTAATGTGCTTGTCCATATCGTCAGGAGAAGCGTTTGTCAAATTTGTATAGATTTCCCCGATTTTAACTCTATTATTTTGTGCTATTATTTAAATTATCTGGATTTTCTGGAAGGCCGCACTGCCGCCCACTTTTTTCGTTATGAAGTCTCTAAGTTGCAAGTATTTATAGAAGTCGTGGTTTTCTAGGCCAAATTTATTTTTTTGTATTTCGAATGAGCTAAAATCTGTTGTTTCAAAATATACCGAATTTTTTAATGCCCTGCCTGACCCATCGTTTCATACAAGCGTCAGTGAACAGTTCAGGAAGATTATTATTTCCAGAGATACTCGTATAATGCGAGAACCTACCAATCCCCAGAAGTTTGCGTTATGACTCCAAGCCATATAGGTTCCCTTTAGTGATTTAAAACGAACTTTTTTTAAAATGACAATCATAAGTCAGTCGCCAAAGATGATCGTTTGTATCATTACCTAGAATGAGTTCTTGTGGGGTAGGGACCCCCCTTTCATAGTCAGTATCTTTATCTGAAATTAAAAGTGCTCCGCTATATTGGAGTATAGAGGCCCACCAGTACATTTTAAGATTAGGTAGGGCAAGACCACCTCTGTCGTTAGGCAGAGTGATAAACTTCAAGGCTCTGCGTGATCTGCTGTACCCCCAAATAAATCGGGAAAAAATAAAATCACTTTTTTTGAAGATTTGTTGGTCAAAATTTAAAACATAGTTCGAAAAAAATATAAAAATTTAGGGAAGATTAACATTTTAATTAGATTGCATCTTCCAATAATTGTTAGGTGTAGATTATGCAATCTCTTCAGTGTTTTTTCTGTTTGTTTTAAAAGTGGATTCAGATTCAAGTTAACTAAATTGTTTAGATTTTAAGTGATGTTAACTCCTAGTTACACCGCATTATCAACTACCCTGGTGTCTCTAAGGTTGCTTTTATTGTTGATTATGACCTGGGTCTAGTCCTGATTTAGTTTGTACCCGGAAATTTCACCAAATTTATATGCTTCTTCTTCCATTATGTTTAGTGTTTCATTAGGGTTGCTTGTGACTATAGCGAAGTCGTCCGCATATGTTAGTGTTTTAGTGTCTCCATTGGGGGGTCTTTATCGGCGTTATGACTAGGTTGGTTTCTAGCCTGCGAATAAACGGGTCTATGAAGATGGCGAATAGTAAAGGTGAGCAGGGACAGCCTTGCCTTGTCCCTAGTCACCTTGAAGAGGTCTGAAGTGTCCCCGTTTATCGTAACCACTGCTTCCAGGTTGACATACATCATGCAGATGGCTGTGATAAATTGCTCCCCTATCCCACTCTTTGACATGGCGGTCCATAGGTATTGCCAGGAGGCCCTATCGAATGCTTTTTCAGCATCTAGCAATATCAGTGCCATAGGGTCTCCCGTGACTTCAGCCATGTCAAAGAGTGTGATCACCCTCTGAATGTGATCGGTGGTTGATCAGCCAGGAACAAAACCATGTTGCCTCACCGAGATAATTTTATGGATTACGGGGCAAGTCTGCTAGCTAGTAGTTTGGAATACATTTTGGAATCGCTATTGATTAGCGTGATGGGGCGGTAGGCCCCTAGCTCTGTGGGATCTTTATTCTTTTTGGGAAACACGATGATTTTCGCCCAAGATTCTGGTGGCCGCCCTCTCTGGAAAACATGGGTCATCAGCTTAGTAAAAATTCCTTTCAACTGCTTGCTAAATCTAGAATAAAATTCTGACGGAATTCCGTCTAGCCCGGCTGCTTTTTCCAATGATAAGCTATTTATTGATAGAAGTATTTCGACCCAATGGGGTAGTTCTACCAGGCTATCTTGGTCGATTTGCATTAGCTGAGTCCCCGTAACTAGATCTAGGTATTCCTCGATTTTGGATTGCATTTTGCCTGTCTCCGTGTATTGATCTGCGTAAAATTTCTTGAATGCTTCCCTAATCTCTTTGGGATCTTCCGTGAGACCAATGGTGGGGTCTCTAATCGCTTTAATCGTATTTTCAGTGTTCTCCCGTCTTGTTCGAATTGCAAGTTGGTGTCCTACTTTTTCGCCTAGTTCATAAATCTTTTCTTTATGCTGGGTGGCTTTACAAATGGCTTTTACGGTAAAGATTTCTGTGATTGCATTTTTTGCGGTAGCAACATCCTTTATAGCCCTTTCAATATTGGTGCCACCCTGGATTGTACTCACTAGATCTTCCTCCTTTCTGGCTAGTTTGTCTTGTAAAATTTTGAGATTTGATTTAGCCTCCTGATTGTTTCCGATTGAAAATCTGAGAGACTCACCCCTGATGCCGGCCTTAAGTGCATCCCAAATCTACTTCCAAAGGGGCACTACCGAGATTATCTTCTAAAAATTCTGGGATCCATTTTTCTATTAACTGGCAATATTTTTCCTTATATAATAAAGCCCTTTCGAAAGTCCATTTGCTGTGGCCGAATTGGATCTTCCCTGTATCAATGGTTATCCTTAAGGGATTATGATCCGACAGCACCCTTGGTAAGTGATCTATGGTGCAGCTAGTAATAATAGAGTGTGTGGCAAATATATAATCTAATCTTGCAAATGTATTATATGGGTAGGAATATTCCTATGCAGCCACTAAAAGTCACTCTTTCTTCAGGCTTTGCCCAGTTTATGAATGGGTTAGATAGTGGGCCATCTGCCCAGTGCTTCATTGCAATCTTCAGTGCATTTTCCGAGCTGCAGTACCCATTTCCCGAAAATCAATATTTACTCGAGCAAGGATAGAGGCTTGACATATGTTTTAGTATCTACCAACAAGTTATAGAATGAAAGGCTTGCGCCCTGTAGACTAGAGAAGAGTCCTAGGTGGCACAGTAGAATCTTGTATTACACCACACAACTGCAGAAGAGCTGGGAATCATCCCTGCCCTTACAACTACACTAGGGTCGCGATTATCATTTTGTTAATTGATCTTATACTGTCCCGGTTTTTACGAGTACTGTTGGTATTAGAGGTGTGGGGGAAACAAAGAAACATTCCAAACCAGCTGATCACAAGGGCATTGTTCTTCTTCTCAAGTTCCTGGCGCTTACATGCAGAGTCTTCCCATTTCCTATTGCTTGTATATGCAACAAGGACTATTTGCAGAAAGAGCCGCACTCAACACTTCTGTACTTCTTTACCTAAGAACTACTGATGGGCCTTCTGAAAAATCAATATGGTATAATGGGGTTACCCACAACTGTCCACGGACCTGGGTAACAATTGGTATAGAAAACAATGGTCCTAGACTACCAAAAGCTACAATTTACTTATGAATAGCATTCATTAGTCAAAAGGCATCAGGTACATATAGGCTTAACATTGGATCATTAATGTACCACCAATTTCTTCAATATGCAAGCATGTATATCCTCAAAAGACACAAAGGCACCCAAAATTGGTCCAATTGTGACTGTTTATTTCTCAGTTACTTTTATCACAGATCACCATATTCAATATTCCAATAGAAAAAAAGCTTGCTCCAAAGGGAGTGTGAAAAAGGAACGTGCTAGTGAAGTACGACAGATATTAAAGGAGGGGAATCCAAAAGACAAATTCAACTATCAGTGTTGCATTCTAATATCCTTTGTAAACTGGTCGTGATTCACAGTGGCACCAGTTTTATAAATCAGCCTGTCCCTCAAATTCGCAAGTATTAATTTGGGACTCTCTGATGGTGCACAGAGAATATTCATCTGTGAAAAAGGCAGGGCTAGGATGGAATGTCGACGTTTCGACCCTGGTGCATGGAGGGTCATTTATATCCCCTGCAGGCTGGTCTTCCTCAGGACAGGGGAAGCAACCTAAGATGAGGTAAAGTCAGGATACAGACCCTCGCGGGGCAGTCCGCACAGAAGTTGCGGCAGAATTTGCGACATGCCTAAGATCAAATCCGAAGAGTAAAGGCTGCATCGTTGAGGTGATCAATCACGGGTGAAAATTCGCTCACAGCATCTAATTAAACAGTTTCCACGCAACCCGGGGGATCCATACTGAACTCCTCGAGTCAGCGGGACATGTTGCTCCGCCTCGTCAAGAGAAATCCACTATTCAGTACGAAAATCACTGGATTTCACTATACCCAGATTTTACAGTACTGGTGCAACGTCAGGGGGCCTCCTACCAAACAATACAACAGAAGCTCAGAGCCTTGAACCTGGGGTAAGCCTTGTTTTTTTCTGCTCGCCTGAAGATCATACATGAACAGAAGACACATTTCTTTGATAGCCCGGAGGCAGTTGGTGAGTCTGGATGTCACATTCCCCCACGCATGTCAGAAAGGTAGTCGCAGAGCACAGACCTGTGTTCGCTGTCGGTGGCCGGGAGAGGGACATGCCATACCAGGTCGACTCGCAAACTTTGATCATAGAGCCCATCCCCGGACCAGGCCAAGCAAGGCAGAGCTCACCACCCTGGCAGCCATCAGAGACTGTGACCCCCCCCCCCCCCCAACGCCTCGCCGGAGTCAAATGAGCACACGACTATGCATTCAGACTCAGAGAATAGTCTTGCTTTGTTCCCCTCTGTCACTCCGCAGACTGCAAATTACATTTAGGGTAGATGTCTCCCCCGCACAAACGTCATGCTGAGTCAGTGGCAGTTTGCATAATGTGCAGGTCCTGGTCCTCCACTGCCTCTTTCATATTCCCCCAGTTTTGCTATATCCTTAATAAACTACCATTGTCCGGTCAATCACATTACTGTCCGCATTCCATAGAGTTATTCAGGGTGTTGTATCCACCTTCCCCATAGCCAATGCAAACCGAACTCAGCAAACTGTTTCAAATGTTGTGTATTTTGTTTGGTCCAGCATTGTTTTTGGGTTGGACCGCGTATTGGTGTTAACATGTTTTTTGGGGGTTTCTGGCTCACTCCCTACTACGCGGTTTATACTACCTCACCCGAGCAGTTCTGAACACATGCACATATGGCCAAGCAAAGAATGTATAACAGCCACTTGTAACATTAGGGAGATGGGGCGGTGAACAAACGCCATAGAATACATGCTCAACTAACTAGACGAAAGGCGCAGTTCGCCCCTGATGCAGGAGACACACCTTACGGACTCAGACAATCCAGCTCCGCAAGAAATGTAGGGGCCAGGTGTACACCACATCATAATCCTTTGGAGGGGGCAGCTATCTGGGTTCGAAGCGGGGTTCAGTTTGTAGCCTTGGAGCAGCGCACAGACGCACTGGGCCGGTAGGTCATTATTCATTGCACACTTGATGGCAAGCACATAATTATAGGCAGTATATATGCCCCCGATTACGATCAAGACAAATTCCTACCAAGTCTCAACACAGCAGATTGCTCCCTGCACCCACGGGTATCCCGCTCAGACTATAATGCAGTTCTGGATGTCCAGTTGGACCGCTCTCACCCCCCTCCAAGGAGAAGTCTCTATTAAGCAAGCAGACGCCCTCCGCGGGTGGGCGGCGGGCTGGTCATTGGGGGGAGTCTGGCACCTCAAGAACCCAAGCAGTCGGAAATACTCATTTTATTCACCGCCACACCAACTGCATACACGGCTGGATAGAATATTTTGCTCCCTCTCCAATACAACCCAAGTGACCCATGCCACTTATCTGGGCAAGACCCATGACCATAGCCCACTGGAGGTCACAATAGCATGGGGGAGAATGCCTACGCTTGTCCCTACTTGGAAGCTATGGGCACAAATGCTCGAGGACACCGTCTTCTGATTCACTATGGCATCGGCCATTACCAATTATTTTGACGAAAATACCAATCAGGCACTTTTCACGCCTTATAGAGTGAGACGCGTTCAAGACTGCCATAAGGGGTACTGCTAGTAGCGAAGTCAAACAAAGAAAGGGGGGGGGGGGGCCACCAGGAGCTGGTTAAGGTCCAGTGCCCGTGGTCCGAATTCTAGTATTATAACCAAGTAAAGGGGGTCACTGTTCCATCGGATGGTTATAGTACTGCTATTAACACCACCATGGGGGGGGTCAGGCAGGAAATCCACAAACGCCATAAGTCTGTAGAAGACAATCTGATAAGCTAGAACAAGAGGCAGTTAACAGCCTAATTAAAAAAGGAGGAGCTACAAGTGGAACGGATGCATACAGCACACTGAATTGCTGGAGCGCCTCAGAGTAATGGATTACCATTCCTATACTCAACTCAAACACATGGAGGCAGATAAATCAGGAGCGCTTCTTGCACGATTTCTACAAGATGTGCCACCACCCCTATACATGAGATAGCCCTTTCAGATGGTAACACGGTGAGCACACAACATAAATGTAGCTTTCTGTGAATGCTACGAGGCACTGTCTTGAATCTTTCCTTCACAATCGTTCCTTCCAAATCTGGGAGGGAACCTCCAAATCCCACACCACCCCCGTACTCTGTGGTGTCCCCCAGGGCTCCTCCCTGAGCCCTACCCTTTTTAATGTTTATATGTCCCCCCTCGAAAAAATTGTGTCCCCCCATGGAGTCAAGCTAGTGACGTATGCCGATGACACGCAGCTTGTAGTCTCTCTCACTCACCCTAATCGCTCCCCTGAAAATCTTCACTCCTGCCTCCGAGACATCTCACTCTAGATGGACCGTTCTCATCTCAGGCTTAACGGCGAGAAAACAGAGATTATTGTTAGGGGCAATCCATCTCATTTTGAGTCAAACTCCTTGTGGCCTCCCTGTATGGGACTAGCCCCGACCCCCAAATCTTTCATCAAAAGATTGGGCATATGGGTCAATCAGGACCTCACGTTTACGACTCAAGCCAGGAAGTCAGCAGGTGCATGCTACGGCATGCTCAGGACCACCCGCAAAATCCTTCCCCTGCTCCCTCAAGACACTAGGAAGCTCCTCATACGGAGCCTTTTATTATCCAGACTTGACTACGGCAATGCCCTTTATCTTGGTGCCCCTAAAAAAGTCATTGCCAAGCTGCAGGGTGTACAAAACTCCACAGCTAGGCTTTTAACAGGAACCAACCGTAGGAGCTCAGCGAAACCATCACTGAGGCTACTCCACTGGCTCCCTGTGCAGGTGCGTGTCTACTTTAAAACACTCTGCACGACCCATAAAATCCTCCACGACAAGGGTCCCCCTATCCTAAAACACTTGATTAGACATCACGAAACTTCAAGAAACCTGCGCTCAGCTCACTTACACCTTGCACATGTACCTAGGATTAAAAGGGCTCATTCAGGGGGTCGCCTTTTCTCCTACATCGCCCCCAAGCTGTGGAACTCTCTCCCCTCTACCTTGCGCGCAGAACCAAACCTTCTTACGTTCCGCAAGCTTTTGAAAACCTGGCTCTTCCCTTAATCCTTCCCTCCGATGCTACCTGTCATTAGCGCTGGGACGCTCAAGGGCAGCCATGCGCTTTATAAATCCTGTTTTCATTTAATTTCATTTCACTGTACAGGGCCCCTGGGGAGGCAGTGGGGGAACCCATGGAAGATTTTCTGCGAAATCACACTAGCCCCAACTTTCACAGGCAGACCAAAAAGAGCTGACCGGCCCAATTACCAAACAGGAAATTAGGGAAGCCTTCTGTGAACTCCCACGCAACAAGGCTCCAGGCCTGGATGGCCTACAGGCGGAATTTTATGACACCCTCTTGGACAAATTGGTTCCCCCACTTGGAGAGTTTATACCAATCGGCACTAAATGGTGGTACCCTCCCCACCATGCAGGCCTTGGTCACCCCACTTCCCAAAGCAGACAGAAACCCCTTGGACATGTTGGGTTACCGACCACTGTCGCTTTAACCAACAGAATACATGATGGAGTAAAATATCATCTCGCCAACTGCCCCCCTCCTGCCACAACTTATCCACACTCACCATAACGTTTTTTCCCCAGCCTGTAGTACTTCCCTGAACATCAGATGTCTCTATCATGTTATGGAGGCCACTCCTAATGACTATGGGAGCGGGTGAATTACCCTCGATTTGCACCAAGCCTTTGATACCTTTAATTGGGAATATATGTTCAATGCAATTTGCAGGTTTTGTATCCCACTTAAATATGTGAGTTGGGTCAGCCTGCTTTACATGGCCCCCAGGGCCAGATCTGGAGCCCACATCTTGCGGCCTCTCTCTGTGACAGAGGCACACTTCAGGGATGCCCGACGTCACCACTGCTCTTTGTGGGGTTCTCGAGACCCTTGCAATTAGACTCTGGAAGGAGGCAGAGGAAACTGGGATCATGGTGGGCAATCCAACAAATGTAATGTCAGCATATGCCAACAACCTCATTCTCTACATCCATAACCTAGCAAGTGACCTGGAACCCTTACCACGTATTTTCGAATATTTCTAACGCATTTCAGGCCTAGCTACCAATGAGAAGAAACCGCATGTTTTCTTTTTCCGTTCAGGAAAGAGTCCGGCGGCCATTAGGTTTGGGCAGCTATCTCTTTCAGTAGCGCCAAGCACCTTCAAATATATAGGTCCCCACAGGACTTGCTAGAGGGCAACTCGATGAAAGCGATTAAAAGCTCTTCACACCCAGATATCTTTCTGGGTGTCACTGCCTCTTTCGGTAATGGGCAGAATATCCATTTCCAAGATGGTCATGGTTCCGCGCTGGTTATATTTTTTTATACAAAAGTCCCAGTACTGATTCCTACCTCCCTTTCTAAAACACTGGACATGCTACTCTAGGATTTCATATGGGGAAGAGGACGCAGATGGGTGGGGCTGGCCAAATTGCAGCTGGGGATGGACAGAGGCGGCTTGGGGGTGCAAGATTTTCAGGCCTATTGCTACGCAAGTCAGCTGCAATGGCTGTCATACTGGCTGGTGGGGCACAACCTGCATGAGTTGGGCAACACACCACGGCTCCTGTCCTATGGCACCCTCCACACCTTACTGTTGCCACAGAGTAAAATGCCCTCTGGGACCCGACCCCCCCCTATTGCTGCGTACAGCACTCACGTATTGGAAACGGGTGCTACAATACACAAACCCAAACACTTCCCTACGCCCCTAATACTCCCCTGCTGTGAATCCCTACACCTACTGGCTTGGTTACTAGCCGTAGTATACTTAGATGGACACAGGAGGGTGTCTCCACAGTGGGAGAGCTATTTGCAGATGGACCGAGAATATTTCACTGGAGCAAGGGGTCCCACGCTCTCCCTTTCTTTTACATGCAGCATTAGTTAGATACGTGAAGAAACACTGGGCACCAACAGGTGAAGAGCCTCCGAAACACTAGTTGACACATGTAGTATACCTTATGGGTAATGGACGCCAAATGATTAAATGGCTATATAGGGGTACCCAGGGACATGCAGAGACCCCGCCCCCCGCACGACACTTAGAGAGAAATGGGCTAGGGATCTGGGTAGAGACCTAACAGACAAGGACTGGGCCTCTCTTCTGGAGTACCCTAACCATGTCCCGTAACGCCAAATTCAAGTTAATAAAATACATGATTCTCCAAAGGGCCTACCTACCTCTAAACTGCATGTATTACACTGCCCAGGTTTGCTGCCCAAGACGCCAGGCGGAGGACGGAGGACGCTGACATAATTCACATGTTGTAGACGTGTCTACGCCTTGGTGGGATTCTGGTCCGAGATTGAGCACGATAGGAAATATCACAGGTATCTCTAGCTGGAACACAGCAGAGCAGTGCATATTAGGTCTCTACCGCTGCCCCACGACACAAGAAGTACAGTGCAGATTTGCTGACCTAGCCCTACTTATAGCAAAGAGCTCCATCACTATGAGCTAGAATTGGACCCCCCCCCCAACAATACACACATGGCATGGAAAGGCAGTCGGATGGGGCAGTGCAGAAAGGCAGCCATTAGGATGGAAGAATAAAGGGGAGTATGGGATCCAGTGGCGGCTCCCCCATTGGGGCGTGGGGACATTGCCCGACAGGCAGAAACCTGGGGCGCTCTCCGATGAGTGTAAGTGATTATTTTATGCGTTTTCGTAGGCAAGGGGAGATTAAATGTTTTTCCACAGCTCTAAAGGCGGCAGGCAGGTCTGGCTGTAACGCCACATCCACTCCCTACACTTAGATGTGAGAATGAGGGTATAGGAATTAGTGATGAGGGCTGGCGAGCGAGACTGAATAACGAGGAGAAAGGATGAAAAGCGCGGAATGCTGCTTCAAGGCCCTCAAGCTCCTGCTATCTTTACATCAGCATTGTAGTTTGAAATAAAACACAGCAGAGATCGAATTAAAAGCTAGTCGTGATTATTGTTAAAATAACGTTGCTGCAGAACCGGGTGCGGGAAGAGAGAGAGAGAGTTGAAGCGGCCAGCGCGCACCTGCAATATTTCACCAACCCAGGCATGCGACCACAAAGCCCACGCAAGCCTCAGTGCCCCAATGAGAGGCGGCACGCGGACGGTACTGCAATGTCTGGAATCACCTTACTTTGTTACGGTTGACATTATTAGTGATAATTGGTCATTCCCCACCATTCCCCGCTACCCCTCGCCCCCCAACCCCAATCGATCCCTTGCTAAACGTGTTGGAGAGGTGCTAGTAATGTGTGGAATAAATTAATGGCCTGGGATGATTACGGGATATATTACGGTTATCACAACCTTGTGTTGACTATTAATCGGACCACCGATTAATAAAATGCAATCGGGCCCCGAATGGCTAATACATATGCAAACAAACGCTATTAATGTTCATTACATTTAACATTTTACATATGTGCTGAGTTTCTGCGTGTATATGCATGTATATGTGTGTGCATTGATATTTTTCGAAATGGCCGTCATGGCGGCCCTGAAATTTGGCAGATGGCAAAAGTTTTCATGAGGCCTATATGGAAAGGAGGGATCCGATGTAATCAGAGCACTTACCCCTTTCTGCTGTTAGTAAGGATTTTTATTACAATCATTGACCCGCGGTGAAATCCAAGGTCACAGCTTTTGACCCGTAGGTTGGGCACAGATTTGAGCAGTAGGCGCACTAATCCTCCGAGTACCAGTGTTAGCAGGAAAAACGATATGAATAACAGGACTGATAATGTCATTAGTAAGAAAATATGCGACTTGTACAATTTCTGGCAATGAAAAAGCAAGTTAAAAGCGAGAGATTGTACATTAACTTGCTCGAACGTTTTAGCCACAGTGTGTGTTTTTTACAACCATGAAAATGCAAACATTAGACCTCTTACAGATGGTGCTTACCAAGAGACTTTACATAGTGAAACGAAATGACTAAGTAATGGATGCACAGAAACATGACCGTCGATGACATAACTCAGTTGGTTGCTTGTGCAGAGTCTTGGGCCTGAATTGAACGCCCCAGATTTAAATGCCGATTGGTCGACTCAGACTTCCATCCGTATTAAATTAAATTAATGAAATGGATAGGTACTTTTGAGCTACAGAAGGGGCCAAGGGATAGCATCATCGAGAGAAGCGAGGCGGAGCAGAATATAGAAATGTAGAGGACCAAGAGAAAGATCTTTGTAGATCAAACAGCAAGCAGAGTTTGGAGACCGAAATCAAGACGATTGAAAGGAGTGTGGGATAGCTGCGTTCAGAGAGAAATCACAAGCAGTTGTGAAGAGAACACACCTGGGCTCTGAGGAGGTGAACAAGCATTTACAATGCAAAGGCCTCGTCTTTGCAAAAGTTAGAGCTATTGGCATTGTAAATGACAAATTTGTTATTTTTGTGTTTGTTTTGAAAACAGATAAATAAATGGCATTGTCATTTACAATGCAAATAGCTTAATCTCTCGCAAATGCGAGACCTATTGCATTTGCGCACACACACACACACACACACACAGACAGAGAGCCCCACACACACAGAAGTGGTGGTGGATCTGGTGGGGTTGGAGGCGGATGTGTTGGAGGTGGATGTGTTGGAGGTGGATGTGTTGGAGGTGGATGTGTTGGAGGTGGATGCGGATGTGGATGTGGATGCGGATGTGGAGGTGGATGTGGATGTGGCGGTGGAGGTGGATGTGGCTGTGGAGGTGGCGGTGGAGGTGGCGGTGGATGTGGCGGTGGAGGTGGCGGTGGATGTGGCGGTGGAGGTGGCGGTGGAGGTGGATGTGGCGGTGGAGGTGGCGGTGGAGGTGGCGGTGGAGGTGGCGGTGGATGTGGCGGTGGATGTGGATGTGGATGTGGCGGTGGATGTGGATGTGGATGTGGCGGTGGATGTGGCGGTGGATGTGGCGGTGGATGTGGCGGTGGATGTGGCGGTGGATGTGGCGGTGGATGTGGCGGTGGATGTGGCGGTGGATGTGGCGGTGGATGTGGCGGTGGATGTGGCGGTGGATGTGGCGGTGGTGGTGGGATGTGGAGGTGAATGACAGGCTGCAGATTTCTGCATACTGCTCCCAGCTTCAAATGGTTATTAGCAGCTCATTCAAAGTAATACCTGTTTACTCAGCAGTACAGGTGGAATTACCATAACACAGTCAATGTTAAGTGGTAGATAAACCATACGAGCAAGACCTGGGAAGCAGTGAAATGAATAAAACAATGCGCCCTGCTTACCTGCACACGAAAAGCTTAAACACCTGCAGCAGAATAAACTAAAAGTTTTAAGACAAGTTCAACTCCTAATGCAATAGATGCAGTGGATACAAAAATCAGGTCATACTTGAGAGAGAAAAAAAAAAGCATTGCCAAACGTGCACGTGCCTGGTTACCCCCAATTGAGACACAAACACAGGTGACATCAACGTTTCAGAGTAAGGTACGACAGTTTCCTTCCGACAAGTTTGGGCTACATGGCTCAAACCGCACAAGTTACGAATACTAAAATGACACTGGTTACAAACGGAACACACCTGTTAATAAACCACCATTCCGACACCACAACACAATATAAAGCACCATGTGACGAGCTTACATTTAGTCCAATCGCAAACACCCAAGGGACAAATTTGCTTTAACTTTCAGGTTCTCGTGCCTCACAGAGCACGTGCATTGCAGCCGAAACACCCCACTATGGTTTAGGTCCCTCGTGGCACACGCAAAATAACTCTGAATGCTTAAGGAGCACGTGGGCAGTTTAATATACGAAACGAGATAGTAGGTAAGTCCATTTTAAATTTAAGGCTAGATTATAATGTATTTCCCAGTGACCAACGAGTGAGATTCTGAAACATTAACCCTCCTTTATCTTCTGCAACACACCCCTAGAAGCAGCATGGGTTTCCATTAGGCGATGTACAAAACCAGACACGCGTGTCCTTAAAGAATATAACACCCCTGCAGATATCAGTCGGACGTATATAACATTCGTACAACAGGCCGTGCCACACAACTCTCCAACTGTGCGCGATGTTCACCATTGCTACCTTGCACACTCCTGGTGCCATGCACTAGTGACAGGGTCACTCATCGCTTGCCCATTGGGACCACAGGGACTGTTCCTGGTGACTGGAAGCCGCTGAGGCTTTCGGTAGACCAAACCCCGCTTCACGGTCAAAAGCGGCACTTCAAATTAAAAATAAAATAAATAAAACAAATAGATCAAAACTCCCGATCAAAAGACGCAGACTTGTCCTCATCACGGAGAAACAGAAGATCACACGGGGTGTTCCGGCCAGACTGCGTAAAATAAGCGTCCTTTGCTTTTAAAGAGTAAATCATCTTAAAGTGGTCGTTACCGCCCTGAAGGAGTCCTTATCCCGAGGCCTGGGCCGCTGCATCCGGGCAGAGTGTCTGTCCTGGATAGGTGGGCAGTGCACTGCCTGCTCACATGCGGTCAGTGTGCGTCAGGAGCTGCGCTGAGAGCATGATCGCACAGAAGAGACTCGCCGACTGTGACACGTGGGCAGAAGGAGTCTGTAAGCCCCTTTTCAAACTGGGGGGGCGTGTTTCTTTCTCCCCTCTTCTCCATTGGCTGGAGAAGAGGAGAGAAAAACGAAAAAAACACGCCCCTCAATCCGAAAAGGACGGGGCTTACAGCGAAAAGAGAACGTCACAGAGACCTCTTCTCCAGTGGCTGGCCACCGTTTAGGAGGCCAGCCAATGGAGAAGAGGGGCGGTGTTTACCCTCGCTACTCTGAGACATTAAGTCTCACTGGCGAGACTGCGCATGTGCGCAGCCTACGCCAGTCTCGACCTAAAAAGGGACTAGCATGCTGGTGAGGGATCAGGATTGTGGTAATGGGAAGAGTGCCATAGATCAATAGTGCGCTTTCCCTGCCAAATCTCAGTTTCATCTACCCTATATGTAAAGACAGGCCTCAATGATGAGTCCTGAAAAGCAAGTTTTGACTCTAGTTTATCCAGCATTAAGCAGCCAGTGGGGGAAAACAAGCAAATTTATCTTAGCATGGTAAGTCCGATGCGCAAGTCAGGCTCGCTTGCTACGCTCTCTCACCATATTGCACTCAGCCACAACTTGTACGCCTCACCACTTGCAAATGTCACCAGCCGCCGTTGATGGGGTCTAATGCTGGAATCACTAAAGACAATTGAACCCCCTATCCCACAAGGCATGTAGAGTAGAGCATGTGTTCCCTTCCTCTAGAGAGCAGCTGTGACCAGCTGCCTACCCCACCCCTGCTTGCCGTAGGGCCTGGCAGAGGGGAATGTGCCCTATTGAGTGAGACCCGGCGGGGGTAAGATGGATGATGAGTTAAGCCTCAGGCCTGCAATAGCCTACCTGGGGGTGAACCGGAGGGGTGATGGCAGATCTGGAGTGTTTTTGTGTTTCATACTGATATTGATTGACAACCAACCTGCAAAAGATTCATAGTAGCTCGTAGATGCCAAAATACCAATGCCTCGCACAGGCAGACACCCTTGTTCTGAATGTACCTATTATGAAGAGAGATGTATATACTAACATGTTACTTGCTGAATCTTCTATGCATCGCCCATACTCATGAATGCCCGTGATACAGCACTCTGTAAAATCAATAAAGTAGGTTTTGTAAAAAATTAAGATAGTAAAATCAGTCAGTCCGAAGAGCGCTCTCAGACGGACCACAAAAAAGGAGTCAAACCGGTAAAGGCCAGAGACCCTCCTGAGTAAACAGATACAGTCTCTTAGTTGCTTCTCTGTAGGTATCAATCCATTAGCAGTGGCTCCTCGTAGAGTGACCAATAATAAAAGGAGTCGAAATTTCGGTCCCACTGAAGTCTTCAGTTTTGACATCAAAAGCAAAGTGGGACAAACTTGAAAACGGCAGCCATCAAAGTCCCCTTGACTTTGGTAACACTTTAGTCCAGTCAGTCCCATATCCACATGGATCTCGCGTGTGGCTATGTTTGGAAGTCAGCCCTGGTTTAGAACTCTAGTGCGGATGTAACGATTGGCCTTGACTCAGTACATAAATCAAACCAGATCTGGACCTCGGTTTGCTTTTGAGACTTCTGAAAAGAAGACTGCATACTCTCTTCAGGCGCCAGCTCTTCTTACTCAGCCATCCGATCCAGCACTTCACAGTTCCTAGAATGATTCATCATGCTATCTAGTGTTGATGCAGTACATCAGCTCTAGAGTACCTGCTTCACACATCTTTCTTCGATACGAGCCTGAAGATGAAGATTTGTTAGTTACCGATTCAGTTGGTGTGCTTCACCTTCATATTGCAGTTTCACATCTGAAGACTGCATTTTGGACGTGCACCCACTGCAGACACTAAACTAATGTAACAGTACCAAACACTTAGGCTTGTGGAAGAGCGGTCAGATGTAGGTTTCTGTTCGTTCATATTATTCAGGATTCGCTTCACCAGACCAGTATTAATCTTTTTGTAGTGCTTTCACAGCACAATCTACTATCCATAGTTATATATGGAACATAGTTTAAAGAGGGCAGGGGAAGCCTCTGTAGCCGGAATATATTGACACAGGGAATTTCAAGGTCAATTGTGTGATGGCAGACTTATCCATATCCAAGTAATTGCTTCACAACCTACTGCCTTTTCCAATATACCGATATAGGGTCACTTTATCAAAGCCAACCAACAGGTTGATCAGAATGCAAATAAATTCCAAACCAGCTTTGGCTAAAAGAGCAGCTGACGAACGTGCTGCTCAGATACACCCAATCTATGCCCTGACAAACTAGGAAAATTCAAGAGTTCAGCACGTCCATGTGATCTTGATCTCTCCTTTTCCCTCACCTCTGCCCCCATTAACCTGCCCTGTCTCCCTGAAAAGGTGGAGAATGCCTCCTCCCACATCACTAAGAACCAGCCTTTAGGAGTCGAAGGAGGTCCTTGGATTGAAGCCACCCTCCTGCACTTGTATCAGTTCCCATCATTTACTAGATGGATTGGTCTGCATTTCTCAGGTGTTGCTGCTGGTTATACAGGGCATTTTGGAGTAATTAGTTAACCAGGAAAGTATTGAGAGGGTGGGAGGAAGGAAATTAACAAAAAAGACTCACATTGCATCATAAAGACTTCCGATTACTGCCCGTTTTGTTTGAGCTCCTGTGGTGTCAACTTCTATTCCTCTCCAGCGCACAGTTGCTTTGGTGATATTAGTGAGCGATGGAAGGGTTGGAGGTGGCGCAGGGGTCAGGAGGAAGAATCCAATACACAATGGAAGCCAATCTCTCCAATCCAGCATCGTTGGAGTGGTTCTCTCACCAATAACACCCAACTACACACCTGCTACATTCAACAGCCCTTCTGTCATGAAAGAGGCATACAACCAAAAAGAACAGTCCTCAAGAAAGAACGCCAAACATCTTATCAATATTGTTACGGACTAGAAGAACCTTCAATTCTTTAAACAATCCAAGCCTGCCAACAATAAAGATGATAAACCCAATTCACTTACTTTTCAGCTTGGAGTCATTCACCATCAAAACTCGTTGATGGAACACTAAAAGTGTCTTCTCAAAGGACCATATCAAATAAAAAATTAAAAAATTGAAGTAACTTCAATCATTTCTCAGGATGATGTTTACCTGTAGTATAGAACCCCATTCAGGACTTGGAAAAGCAATTTTTGCAAGACTATTGATGCGCCAGCTTTAGGAAAGGTGAAATGTCTAATAGTGCATGACGGGAGGGGGGAGGGGCACCAGCGTGGTCCAAGAAAGATTGAATAAGGATGGCGACAATACTGCAGTGGGTTGTACACATGCAAGATAGTTTGGGAACTTCATATGTGGTTTCTGTCCTTGGCTAGTGAACCACAGGTTTCCAAACATGTTCAGAAGAAAAAAGTGCAGTATGAAAAAGTAGGGAACTTTCTGACATCTACATGAAAAAAAATGTTTCTACCTTTAAGGATAAATGAGAGAAAACAAAATATGTGAAAGAGAATCGGCCTGTGAACATTCTATAGCACAAAGATATAGATTTGTCTCAGTGTTATGGCTGTGAGTTAATTTTACTTATCATACAAAAAAAACATACATTAATACTATTGGTGTTTGAAACTGACAAGTTTTCCTATATACATTTGCTCCCGGACGATATATGAAGAATTTCCACAAATACCAGCTTAGACTCTGAAGTGCAAAGGAGGCCTTTGTTCTTTATTGTGATGTTCTACGGTAGGTCAGGAATGCACAAAATACAAGTTACAGTATAAACAGCAGTTTCGATCCCAGGATTTATCATGGTAATCTAATTACATTCTGTGTGCTGTAAACTTGACTGAAAAGAATAATGGGCAGATTCAAATTTGATGTTTCCTCGTTTACATAACAGGCTGTATATCCACGGATGTAATTAAAACAGGATTCAAGCTACAGAAATTAGTGAGCTTATTACACCAATTGAACATTAATTCAATACAGTGCAGTTGAATGCAGAAGCTCACATAAGAGACAAAAGTATGAAGATATACCATGGGGGGCGGGGGATAAAAACAACTGCTTAACACAAGTAAACACACTTAAGAGCACATTCAAGGTTAATGCTCCGGTAATAAAGGTTCGTACTTGATTAGAGAAATAAACATTGTAATTCAGATATTATCCCAATTTTGTATAGAAAAAGTGAAACACAAAAACCTGCCTTTTTCATCAATTCTTTACAAAAGGGAATGTAAAGGATGCCCACCCCCAAAAAGCAGCAACTGACAAAAGACTGAATTCACTACATTTCTTTAGAATTCCCAACAAGGCAACACATCATTCATTTTAGGCTAAAAGATGCAATTTCCAAGTTGTGGCAATAAATGGCCTGACTTTTAGGAAAAACCATAGGTGAACGGGTAACAGCCGTCAAGAACCGGACGTTCATGTAATGCTCCTAGATAAGAGATAAATTTCAAACACATCAAAATAATGAAGTCAAAAGCATTAGAAAAACAAAATAGCTCATTAAATAAGTTAACAAAACAAATATAGCTGGGAAGCATTTTCTGTACTAACATGTATTTTAAGGGTACGGTGGATAACCCCAATGAATCAAACTTACCAGACAATTAGAATCACACCTTTGACCAGAAGCCATGCCGAAAGCCAAGGCATCATCGGATAGATTGGTTTTAAATTCAATACTGATATCGGCAAGTTTCATTGCACTGTTGAACCTTACAACGGGTCAACTGGAACACAGAAAGAATTGTGATGTTCTCTCCCTATCAACCAGATGGGAGTTATGAGTGAAACTACCACTCCAGAGGTGGACACATGCAAGTCTGTACGTTTTTTTCAAGTGCTACAATTATAGGTACCCTAGACTGAGAGTTAGATATGCATTATAAAAATGCATTACAATATATCACTATGTGTTATGCTATAAATTATGTTGTGCAAAAATGACATTGAAAAAGCACCAGAATATGCCTTTCAGATAATTTAAAAAATCTTGAGTAGAAACGATGTATTGTACAAACCATATTTTTCAACAATCTGCTGGTTTTGTGTGCAGAGTACTAAAAAGTAGTACAGTTTAAAACTATAAAAAAAGAAAGCCACTTGGCTTCAGATTTCCATTTCAAAATGGACATGCAGCAGTGCCACAATTACGCAACAGTTACATTGATAAATTAAAGCAATTTCCCAGAGCTCAGTAAAGAATCTGTGGACTACCCACATAGAAATACGATGAGGAATATAAAGCGCAGGCAGGTCTCAGGTTGGTAGGAGAAAAATGAAAACTACTTAAGAAATTCCAGCTACACAAATTACATTCAGATTTATTTAACCACGTAAATCAATGCTATGCCATAAGAATCTTTGAAATGTTTGTCATCACATTGGTTGGCCATTTCCCCAGCTGAAATAACGGCAAGCCCGGGCTACAGCACTGCTGCACCTATAATGCCAACAAAATATGCATGACATTACAAAATTCGAACTACTACCAAAAGCATCCTACCTGCGTTTAGAATTGGCAGAGTGACATGAAAAGTCAGTTTACATTCTATGGAAAGAATGTACGTAGCAAAACAAACCTCACAAATGTTTCATTTATAAACAAGATTCAAATTGCTTTTCCTCACTATCGATTACGACAACTGCAGTTTCGTGTTCTCCGGTATTAGTCCTTCCTCTGAAACTCTTTGGAGATTCGCTATTGCTCTCAGAGTCAGCGAGAGCAGATACACCAGTCTTTTTCACTTTCTTTCCTGCGCAGCACTGCTTTAATGCACACTGAGTTCTACAAGGAAGTTCACATGAAGAAATTCCTAATTCCGATCCCACACCCGAAAATTCTGGCTGAATGGTAGTAGCATGGATTCCTTCATTGTGAAAGAAATCTTTTATGCGCTTTGCAACATCCATGTACGAGGGAGGGTCGTGGCATTTAATATGAGCAGTTGCAATGATCCTGCTACCAGCAAGTTGCCAAACATGCAGCTCATGAACAGCTTCAACTCCTTCAATGTCACCCAGTTTCCGACTTAAAGAATGAATATCAATTTGCTTAGGAACAGTTTGTAATAGGATGAGGGCAGACTCCTTGAGTAATGGAAACGTTGTATACAAGAGTATACAAACCATTATCAAGCACAGAGATGGATCCAAATACAACACCCAACAGGGACCAGCCTCGAGATAGGCAGGATTAGATTCGTTGCCTGGCAGACCCAAAGCAGTATGGTTTACATACGGATATACATGATCCTTGTAGTGGTCATTCACACAGGGGTTGGTGCATGGCACGTCAGGGGGACACTGCTTCCACACAAAGTAAAAAATGGTGGCATTGACAACAACAATAACCGATCCTAAAGCATCTCCAAGGACATGTAGAAAAACTCCACGCATATTAAGTTGTGAGGTGGTATCTTCCAGTTCCACAGAGTTATCTTCGTGGACAATGTTTCCATTTAGTTTAAGATCCACACAGTTCTTTGGGTCACCTGCAAAGAAAAGGTGAAATATTTTAACATCCACCGTTTAGTCTTTTAAGATGAAGACTGAGGTATATGCAGTTCACAAAATATACATATGTACTTGAAGCACACTTGAAACAATCCGATATTCATATATCCCCATGTTTTATGGAGTTAAATGGGGCTCTGCAATGTGTTTTTCCATGTCTTTCACTTTGCTTCTTGTTAGACATGAAACATTTGCTACGTGTGGCAGTTTCTACTGAGCAACACATTTATCCATATTACAAAACTGATGTGTTTAAAATTAGACAAAAAAAGATAAGTATTCCCATGCACAATGTTCTTGCCAGTTGCACACAAAGCCGTCTAAGAAAAGGCAAGCCTCAATTCCAAATTCTTACAAGTCAACAGCAGGAAATAATTATTTATATCCTACTAAAATGGGTCTCATAGAAATAGTAAAACATTTGTTGAAGAAAACCTGCATTGGGTCGATAGGATTTGAATCTTAGCTTTTTCAGATTCTAATGTTGTCCAGAAGATCTCACAAAACTAAAGAAGTCCAAGCAAAGACTGTAGATGTAGATCACAGGTCAGCGACTACATCGTGCAAACACATTTTAGTTAGCAGGGGATAATGGTGAATAACTGAAGGGCCGTCAGGAATCTACCAATTCAATTATGCCAACGAGGAAAACAGGAAAACTTGGGACTTTTTTTAACCTCTTCTGCGATTGTAGACTAACGGATAAACTAGAATGCAGCCATTATTAAACAGGTGTGCTCCGAAATACCACCTCATATCAATGGATTCACAAAAGCCATTTAATGAAAATAAATACTTTGAAGCTACAACTACGTTATAGGCTGGTTTGATCTGTTACATCTTACGGCAGTCTCTTTCCGAGTCACCAATGCCTCAATAGTTATTTAATGTTCTAGCAGTGCTATTCTATTTGTGCCATTAAAACAACACAAGCTAATGCAGCACCGAGCATGATTTTCATTTCACATAGCAGATGCCCGAATGGGAGAAAAGGGTACTCACTTTATACAAACAAAAACAAGAGATTTTTTGTAATAAAAAAAAAACATTCATTGAAAAAATAAACTAAGATGAAAGACCTAACTGAATCATGAAAAATGTCTTGTAGAGTTATGTCATGGTAGTGTCCGGTGTACTAACCAAACAACCTGCTTCCACTGCCCCCTTATGGCTTCATTTAGAACCGTAGAAGCTGCAACTTATTTAACAAATTCAGGAAAAGATTAATAACTGAGAACATAAAGGATGGATTCCTCCGCAAAATCATGAAGATATTGGAGGAAAATAGACCATTTCCTTGCTAGATAGCAAGTTCTTCAGAATAAAATAAGTCTTAGAATGTCACTCTTGGAACTCCAGGGTAGAGGTATAAAGTAATCAGTTTTTTCCTCTTGGACCACGAGAAACCCGCTAATAGAAGGAAGACATGTTTAAGAATTTTAGCATACAAAAAGAATAAATCAAATAAAAAGCAATCTTGTGTCTACAGCATGACACTGGGTCAAGTTCGAAGTTGTAATACACTGAAAGTACGAGCTTTGCTATACCCGAGGATAGAATGCATTTAAGAAGAAAAAATGTGTAATGCTTATTTTTCATGTACATATTTACACAATGCTCAATACACCTCAGAGGTGTTGTCAAATATGTGCACTTGAGAAGTGTAGGACGGAAAGCCTGGTGCACAGTTGAAAGTCGGTGTCACTGAATTCTTCCTATGGAGTAAAGTAGTACTCGGGACAGTTATTTTACAGCAGTACAAGAAATCTTCAGCCTGACCGATGCAGATGCGTCCTCGAAAAAGACAGGAAGGTTCCCTGCACAGAGCGTATGTAGCAAGTGGCGAACCACAAGAAGCAGTAGGTGTTCCCCCACTAGAAAGAGGTATCTATTGAGCTGTCAATGCGCAACCAAATAAGGCACAGCGTATGATTGTGACTTTAACGTATGTGTGATGTTGGGCTTTAAATTCGCACAGCAAGCCAGATTAGTTACACTGTAACTGAGATTCTTATTAGTAACAGTGCTTAAACGTTACATTTGTAAGTGATAACGGCCCGGGCCACTGGAATTATGTGATTTTGCAGCTGCAGCATTTTATACGAAATTATGAATGTGTAACCTAATCCATAATCTACTGCATATTCTGCAAAATGTATATAACAAAAAAATGTTCAAGCTCAAAAGCAATAAATGTTACTAAAATATGGAGACACATGTTGCAGCGTAGTAGAGTGCCCTTTGCAAAAGTGGACTAGTACCTTTATGTCACTTCTTACCAAACCTGGATATTAAACAGGTACAAATGAGCCAAAATCATTTCCCAGGTGGTATTAGTCCCATGTTTACGCATGTTAGCACTATCACATAATGTAGTCAACTTTGCCACATAATTTGGTTCTTCCCTGCTGCATAATTCTAGTGGCCCTGGGTGTAAGTGGTCTACCATATTACGGGCAACTCAAATTATGTGATTGTGCAGCTGCTGCATTTTTCACAGAAGTACAGATTTGCCACATAATCCACCATCTGCTGCATAATCTGCACATTTTAGCAATATAAGAATGTTATTTTTAGCTTAAAAGGTTCAAAAGTTACTAGAAACACAGCAACCTGTTGCTGTGCAATGAAAGGCTCTTTCCAAAACTGGACTGGTCACCTTTCTATTGCCTACGGCTCTATACAGGTGTTAACTGGTACTAATAAGGTGAAGCATGTCACCTATGGTGAGTGAGAGTATTCGTCCTAAAGGGACTTATCCCCTATTGGGAGAGTAGATACTTTGACATGATCTGTTATTTCTAACACACTCCATTATTTCAGACCCAAGGATTTTCTGTGTTTATACTAATTAAGGTGCAGCCAATTCCCAAACATTGTTAACAATTGCAATACAAATGACAAAATAATGAAGTAGTACTTACTATTATAGTATGTGATGCAACGTGCCACATAATTTGCTTTTTCTTGCCACATAATTTGGCCCTCCCCTGCTGCATAATTCTAGTGACCCCTAAACATGTTGCAACCTCAAAGAGGGAGGTTTAAATCTTCTACTTTGTTACGATATTTGACAATATAGCAAGCTCGTAGTAGTGTCTGGTTGCTGTGCTTCCATCCTAACACAACACCAATACTGGTCGGAAGAATTGCCTGTCTTAAGTTACAATAGCCCAGCAGAACTGGCTTGACAACATTAATGGAGAGTTTAAACCTGACCCACTCACTACTCAAATGCAGTTAAGGCAACTTAGCATCTATTTTGGACAATTTGCAACAAGATTATTTAAACAAGCATTGGCATAGCCAATAGGTCTCGCTTTTGGGACCTTATAAGTATTTAGTTATGCAGCAAAATATCCTTGGTGCAACATCAACTGTTGCATGGCTAAACACTTATAAGGTCCCAAAGGCGAGACCTATTAGCTATGCCAATGCTTGTTGTGGGTAGGGTCATGTACTCATCATGCCCCAAAAGCCATTAGATCTATACAGCACAACACCCTGAAACATCATAACTGTCGGTAAACGCTACTTAAGTAGTAAAGTGATAACTGCCGAACAACAGGAGAATCCTCATATTGCAGTCAATGGACAGAGGGTGATGAAGGGCATGGGAAGCACAAGACAAAGCGAGAGGGTTGACTATTCCCAAGTGAAATTGAAAGCTGAAGATTAACAAATTGTCTATGGCCCAAGTTACAACTGGTGCAGAACCTCTGCATATGGTTGAGGGGTAGGTGATCGGTGAAACAATGAAGCCTATTCCAAAAGCGCAAGTTCTGCAGAAGATACATGGTGGGAAGCAGCTGCACAGATCAAGCTTTGAAGAGAAAGTGGTATGGGATAAGATATGGGGGAAGGTCACTGAATACTGTAAAACGAAAAGGAGATTGGTCACTACAACATACATACTACAATCGCAGTAAGAAGTCAGACAAAAAGAAACATACCTAAGTAGTATAAAATAGAGAAATGTGCCAAAAAACAGATAAAAATATCAGCCAACTATCTAAAAGAACAGCAGATACACACAAGAACATAAAAACAAATGCAGCAGGAGATATGCACGAGTTCGCTCCAGAATACAAAATGAAATATACATCCAGTATCAATATCTGAATAATAACTAAAAGTCATTGTAGGTGCCACAAAATCATTTGAACGAATGATAGGATCAGTCGGGACAGTGATGATGTTTTGAGAAAGCACCCTCATACACTGCCAGGGAAAGAGTCTGATGTGAAGTGCTGGATATCAGGCAACGCGGATTCAGTCATAACAATAAATGAAGGACTGTTCTTAAACACTACAGAGGCACAAAACATTTAATGAGGGCAAAAGGCGACAGCAAGATTGACTGAACACATATTTGCTGAAATATTCTTCTAAACTGAAGGTGATTTATGGCAAAAGTTTAATTTTGTAAGACAGAACAAAACGCAAAGGACCGTTTGGAAAGGCAGAGGCTGAATACGAGGTGATGGGGCGCAACATGTGTGGGTGAGGAGAGAGGCGCGCGAGAGAGCAGTCTGCTCATTTTCAAGCACTGCACTCTAGCTTGTGCGCGCCCCTGCTCGCTCCCGCAAGGTGGGTGCCGCCACAAGCGCGTGCTTGAAATGAGCAGATCGACGGCTAAAGGCCCTCCTATGCAGTGCATACGCGCTGCGTAGGAGAGACCTAAAAAGGAAAGAAAATGAAGAATAGGTCAGGCAGTAAAGTACCCTAATATGCACAGTACTACCTAGCTGTACAAGGATAAAAGGAATAACAGGCACTACCTTCCAACATCCAATAGCTCATAATGCTTCTGGTCTCGCTAACCATTGCAAATATGTATCCTCATCCAAGATGCAACACCTTCAGCCTGGACAAAGTTTGCAACCTGGTCGATAAATAACCAGGAGTGATTTCAATCTGTGGGTGGAAAGAAAAGGAAGATGCATGCTACTGGCTGCTTGAAACCACTGATCTATTGTGGTTCTTTCAGAGTGTGAAGACGCCAACTAAAAGTAGTGTCTTAAAAAGGTTGATATTACAGGCAAAGTATATATATATCCAACCAGTAATTAAACACGGGCCCTAATTTTGTGCTAAGAAAGGAAGTCTATCAAGACTTATGAATTTATGAAACAAGGATGGAAGTGCAGACTTTAATGAAAATCCTCACAAAATTAATTAGTGTAGTAATTAGACTTCTGGTGCTACAATTACTTCAAAAATTGAAATGGCCTTCATAATCAAAAACTTGAGCCCCTGCTTGTGGTGTTTCAAGGCAGTTCTTTGTTTTAATATTTTAAGAGCATCTTGTTTTTTTGTTTATTAAATGCAAAAGTGATACAAGTTATTTTTCACTTGAGGTTAGATTTAACAACGAATGGGAATCGGTGGGGACTAGATGATGGTCAGGTGTATAGTAACGCAAGACCGCAGATTGGCATGAGAGTATACTCGCTTTTCCCCCCCATCAATGTATTGGCGAAGGCTGTGGTAGTGATGCTAAAGTACTAATGCACGCAACCTGCGATCATATCAAATGATGATGTATTCAAAGGGTTTTAGAGTGTAGTGACTTCAGATATCTCTAATTTTCTCCAATTGTATGCTCCTATACCCAAACATGACAAAATGCAGCACATACAGCTGACAATATCCAAATATACCACATAACAGACCATTACATATACATAAAAATACAAAACACCCACAAAAACTGCCAAAAGAATATCCTGCCCAAAAAACCATACACCCAAGTACAGCCAGTGGAGGCCTTGTAGCGGTTTATCACCAACTATGAATAAAAAAAACCTCAACAGAAATCTGAAAGTACATCCAACACAGCTCATGCGTAAGATTCAGCTGGTTATCACAATGCCCACAACACCTCATGATACACGAACGCATTAGCCAGAACCAAAACACCTTTGACAACAATCAAAAAGACAGTTGGCCAACCTGTTTCCAAATCGGTTATCAAAAATATCCACTGGGTAGCAAAGTAAGCACATAGCGAATACTAACGAATGTTAACCTTCAGACTAAAATCCGATAAAGCCCAATATGAAAGAGCCACCAAGTCGAAAACAGAACTTATTTTTTCCATCTGATTGTCAGTCAGTCAAACTTTATTCGGTTTTTGTTTACAAAACCATAAAAGTTACACAAATACAATACATAAAAACTGTAAATGGTTAACATAATTTGAATAACAAGCTATGTTACCACACAGTAGATCATCTAAAACATGTCTAAATGAGTAGACTACATGTCCATATAGTGCCTAGATTTCACAGCTGCTTTTAAAAACCCTACTATAAAAATAATACAATCATCCTTCAACAATTGAAGATACACAAGGGCTGGTCTGACTTGATTAAAATTCAAGTTCTTTAAAATAGGAACTAAAAAATGCCTCCTGGGGACTTCATACAATTTACAAAAAAAAAAAAAAAGTGCAGCAAATCCTGAAGAGACTTTCCATATGATTGTCGAAAACGACATTTGAGAGGTTAAATGTTTGTATAATGGCACAATATAAATTTCATTACATTATTGAAAAGTATTATGAAAACGGAATCAGCATAGAGCTAAAAACGTATGTTCGGTACGAGAAAACATACTATTCCCTTTCTAGGACCGAAGTATCTGGAAATCTTTCAGTTCATGAAAAACGAAAGAAATACTAACAGTTTGTGAAGCTACTTAAAATGTATTTATCTAAAGGGCACGTGGAGTTACAAACTATTCTGTATAACCCTCGGAAAGGTGTAATTTCCAGACGATCGGCTAATGAATGAAGATCGTGAACATGATCTTTTACCAAGTTGTCACTAAGTCACAAATAATATTCTTCAACGGGAAAGTATCACCTGGTGGATGCAACTTTCTCACAGCAGGAATCTTGACAAGAACTGCGAATGTTTTCAAAAGTATTTGCCATAGACGGAGTGATCTTCGAGAGAAAAAGAAGACCGAAAAGGATGGTTGCGCCATGGGTAGACACGGTGCGGATGACGTCAAGAGAACCGTCCAAAAATGTCTACTCCACTCAAAGATGGACAATTGTCCCTCATTTTATGTGAATATAACCAACAGTGTTCAAATCATTAACGTGTCAACAGCGTGACTATGGTGACTTTTGGCTATGTCCACCTAACTTTTGGCAATGTTCCTTTAAACGTATATGCGTCCGCCCAGTTATCTACAATATCTTGTATTTACCGATTACTTACAAGCCCCCACTGCTTTGTGCTCGCACGTATGTTTGGTGTTGGGGAAACCAAGATTTAGTGCCCACACTAACATGTCTTATGACTCCAACACAGGTGATCATAAATTAAATACTCCGGTTAGTTGTAACCCCCTTATTTGCCAATCGTGTCCCCTCCCCGTCGTGCACCATAGGTGCATCTCTACAGTACTGGTCAGCAGCTGTGTCCTCGTCTGCAAGGTTCAAACCATACACCCCTGACCTTATCATGTGCCCCCATTTCCAACGTGTCGTGCTTGATGCCGATTCCTTACCCACCCTACGAGCCACAGCAACCCCTCTCCTGTCACATACACACCGTTGGTTCCGGTACAATTCTGGGCGCTGCCGACCCCGTTGGAGCCGCTGTTCCCCACCAGGGTGTTGGTCTCTTCCCGGTCGATCGCCTCCCCGTCGCCGGCGCTCCTCTCCCGCTTCGGTGGACTCTTCTTGGGGCCGTGGGAGTGCCCGTGGCCGCCTCCCCCGCCGTGTGAGTGTCCGTGGCCGGCTCCCCCGCGGAACATACACAGCCCCACCAGGTTGACGAGCAGTCCGCCGGCGCCCACCCATATCACCACCAGCGGCTGCTCGATCTCGTGCGCCTCGCTGAAGCGCTCGATGGCCTCCAGCACGATGGTGAAGCAGAGGGCAGTCAAGAAGACGGCGTTGACCAGCGCGCCCATCACCTCTGCGCGGATCCAGCCGAACGTGTTCTTGTCTGTGGCCTGGGTGCGGCCGGCGAAGCGCACGGCGATAAGGGCCACCACCAGCGCGATGACATCGGACAGCATGTGGAAGGAGTCCGAGAGCATGGCCAGCGAGGCGGTCAGGCGGCTCACCACCACCTCCACGATGAAGAAGAGGAAGGTCAGCGCCAACATGCACAGCAGCGGCACCATGTTCGGGCCGCACGCCATTTTGCAGCTGGTGTTCGGGGGGCCCGGGGCCCTGGGGGGTACGGGAAGTCCGCGGCTCCGTCTAGAGTCTTTTTAATTTACACCGGCCGCCGCTGCCCACCCCGGGTCTGAGCCATGACCGACGGGGCGCGCGTCCTCCGGCCGCGGCGGCCGAGCGTTAGTGAAGCCACCAACGGCCGACGTTTGACGTCACGAAAGGCTTTTTGGCGTCACAAAGCTGTATGTCGCTTAGTAGACCGGTTTTGTACCAACGGCAGCTGCGCTCGCGCCCTCACAGCTCTACAGTCGTACACAGAACTCGCGGCTTGGCAGCAGTCCGTCCTCCTCGGTACTGACACTTGTTCGCTGCAACCGGCACTCATGAAGTAGGAAAAAAAATAACTTTGCACCCGAGACCGGAATTTTTTCCACACGGAACCAAGCAGCAGTCTGGGCCCGCCCACTACAAACTAAATTCATTGGTGCCTTTTGGTTTTCTCTTCATGCCGTTGGTGCGAGTCCATAGCCAATAGCAGGGATAGCGTTGCGCCGGCACCCTCGCGACGGTGACGTCCATGGACTCCGAGTGGTCATACGTCAGAAGCTGCATGTATCTGATTGGATTTCGCCACCGGGTGCTTTTCCGGTATAGTGGGACGTGCGCATCAGCTGTGAGTCGCCGGCAGGGACGATGCTCCTCATTGGTTTGTCTTAGTGTCGCTCAAATGGAATCTTTTGCTTCTCACCCTCCTTGCCCCTTTACGGCCGCTGGGCTTTTGCTTTAGGTACGCTTTTATGCAACTAGTGCAAAACTGTGATTGTGCAGCCTTTCCACACCACCCGCAAGAGCCGCTCCGAACAATAGCCCGCCGGGGAGTGAGTGACTCAGCAACAGGCTGGCTGGTAGATGACAAAAGGAAGCAACGCTTAGCTGCTGGGAGTTGCCTGCTGCTTCAGTGGACGCTGTTCTTGTGATTTCAGTGTCTCTCATTTATTGTATTATTATACCTCTACTTGTACTTTGTACGCTTTTGTAACTTGCACACATGTCACTCTTTCCCCCTGTAATGTACCGTTTGCTACCTCTTGTATTTTGTTTGCTCACAATTGACACTTTTGCCTCATGTAACGTAACGTTTGCTTTTGTAATTTGTTCACTTGTAATTTTCTCCTCATGTATCATTACTGTTCCTATTGTGAAGCGCCCTGACACCTTCGGGTAAAGTCCGCGCTATATAAAAACACAAAATAAATAAATAAACTCTACACACCACGAACGCAGGTCCGGATACGGTGTAACGAACAGCCTCATACAAGCCAATGGACCCGATTCCCGTCCTGATTTCTCAAAGCTAAAAATGGATTTACTTTGGCTGTCTCCCGCCTGAAATCGCCTCTCCTTCAAGAGAAGTCAATGACGAAAATTCATTCTCCCGATTTATTTATTTTTACAATACTCACGTTCGTCCTCTGAGGTGTTGCCATGTATGTAGCCCTTTCCAAAACAGCAGCTTAGTCTTCATTCAACTTAGTTTTCTGTGTTGTTCTAGTCAAGTGTGAGACAATTGCTCGTCCATTCCACTTGGTAGCGGTTTTCTGTGTGCTACTTTCGGGGACCATGAAGCGTTCTGGATACAGTTACCACATTACTGGTTTTCTACTGGCACCACCGGTATTTTAATGTCCTGGTGACCTGACCCGTACAAAAATAAGGAAAATCACGGTTGAACTAGTACCATAGCTGCTTTAATGATCCACGACTATTAATTTAAGTAAACAAAGAGAGAAAAGTAATATTACAAATGAATACATGCAATTTTATTTTAAATCCTTAGTTTATCATCATGTCCAGGTCTTTGCAGACTCTTAAAACAACAAATGCCCGATATTCTTCTCTTGGAAAGGTGGCAGCCCTAGCTATGGATGGATCAAGTTTCACTACTGAGCCTTGTGACAAAGTCAAATACATTTAATAATATGTGAAGCATTGATCCAGTGGTTTCTGGGCCCACACTTTATTGTCGCATCTCATCTAGCTAATACTTATGCTTGGTCCTCCGATGGACCTTTCATATCGCACTGACGGGTGAGGAATGTTAGGGTGATATACTTCATTCAATCAATTAACAGTGCAACCCATTTGCCTATACACAATGAAAACTAGGAATCGGTAACCAAGTTAAAGGGTGTATATTATAAATTAGTAATCAATCTCAAATAGATCACGCTCAAGACCATAAAACAGTAGTACAGAATTACAACAGGGAGACCTAGTCTCCTAAAGATATTTAGACAAATCAATATAAAGCAAACAAGTAATTTAGTCAGAGCGATAACAACTAACAGCACCAAGATCTGATGCTCCGAAAACAATCTTAAGTTTTCCCTTCTATACATTAGTAGTCTAAATATCCCAAGTACAGTCTAAAGGAGCAGAATGGTTTGTTTAGTGCGGAGAGTTCTCAGTAATCAAAGAGTTCCATTTCAGAACTAAGCAGACCGCATAAATCAAGTATTAGCATCTCAGAAGATCAGTCAAGAGTCTTCAGGGGGTCGGAAATAAGTCAGACTTAAGGCAAAGTCCATAGGGATCAATGAGGACTAAACCTCATAAAGTCCGGGTAGTAGATATCATACAAGCATTGAAAATGCAATAGGTCTCGCATTTACTAGACTTTGAGCTATTGGCATTGTAGACTACAATACCTTTTATTAATGTGCTGGTTTTTTAAACAAATAAATAAAAGGCATTGTCATTTACAATGCCAATAGGATAAACTCTCGCAAATGCGAGACCCATTGCATTGTAAATGTGACAACCTGCTTTCATCAGACTGCTCAGATGCGCTCACACACAAACACATTGAAGTGCACTCGGATAACTCAATTAGACGCAAGAGTCAAATTAAAAAATAACGCATTAAAAACACCTCAATTTCATCCCAGAGACGTTTTAACTGAAAAAGGCTGAGAGTGTCGCTTTTGGGAGGTGACGCGCACACACACACAAACACATTGAAGTGCACTTGGATAACCAAACTAGACACAAGCGAAGAAAAATCTGTCAGGCACTAAAACCATCTCAATTTCGTCCCGAGTATGTTGTTCGGGAGGTAAAAGCACCTACAGAAACGGAAATTGTTTTTACTGACTATTATATAACAGACCAAGACTAAGTTCCTGTGTGTTTATAAAAAAATGAAAGTGCAAATGAATTACCTTGAAATGTACACTTCTTTGTGTGTTATTTCTGGGATGCTGCAGCAGCTGCGCTGCCTAATAACTTCTCTGCACTGCATGTCTTTCTTGCCGTACCTCTCAATTTATGCTGTTTGTGTTCAGGCATCCCGGTCAGAATGCTGCTTCCACCCTGCGCCTCCTCGCAATTAACAGAGTTACAATAACATCCCCATTGGCAGGAGATTAACCCTCCTTGAGAATTTGATGACAGACTACGGCACACCGCAGGGGCTCGTGACCCTCAATCAGTTGATTCGGTGTTCGAGTTTAGACTGTCTGGGGACCGCGTGGCTCGAACAGGCAAGGTATCGACAGTGTTAAAAGTCCTCAGTGGACTAATGCATCCACTGCCCTTAACAAGTTTAAGCTATTGGCATTGTAAATGACTATGCCTTTTATTTATGTTTTTAAAACAAAAACAAAAATAAAAGGCATTGTTATTTTTAATGCCAATAGCTCAAACTTGCATAAATGTGAGACCTATTGCATTGCTAACTCTTGTTTTATTGTAGTGTGGCACAGTAGTATCATATTGCACGGTTTATCATATTATAGTGTGTCATGCTATGTTATTGTATGGCGTGGTATGCTGCGCTATAACACAGTGTAGTTAGTATTATATACTAAGTTACCTTATGGCTTGTTCTAATATGTTAGAGTATGGCATGACAAGTAATAGCAGCCCGTGGTATACTACGTTGTGCGTTGCTATGGTATGGCATGCCACGTGACAGCATTGTCTGAAACACTATATTATAATACGGGTGGCGTATAATATGTTGAATATTTGAATCTTAGTAATTACTGTGTGTATGTACTTTGTCTTTATTGTGCATGTGCATGTATGTCTTCGTGTTTGTATGTATGCCTGTCTGTTTATGTTCATTTGTGTGTGTGTGTGTGTGTGTGTCTGTATTTATACTTGTGGTGGTCCAGGACTTGACTGGCGTGTGGTTGTCTAGGACTTAATTATGTCTGAGCAGATGTATTTGTATGTATGTGTGTGTGTTCACAGGCGCACTGTGAGGCTCACCAGTCACAGTGGTGTTTCTAGCAGTGACAGAACAGAAGCACAGAACAGGACAGCCTAACAGAAGAATATAACATAAGAAGCACAACACAACAAAAGCATGTAGCAAAGGTAGCACAACAGAAGCATCGGATAACACCCACATCATATAGAAAGAAACAATCTTTTATCCTGCAGTGCTTCTTGTCTGATATTGTCATCTGTAGTTTCGTGCTGCACAGCGCTATAATATCAACTATTGGTGATGGCGCTATATAAACAGTTGAATCACCTAGTTTCTCTTTTCGGTGGTGGGGTAGGTGGTGCATCCCTCGAGTCAGGCTGGCACTAGGCTTGCATAGTTCCGAAGGGACTGCTCCCTGTTCAGCGGTCTCTGATTTCTGCCAATGGAGGCGGCAGGAGGCGTTGCTGGTGTCCGCAGGAGGGCACATGCAAGGCGGGGGCGGAGGCCGCCCTCCAGGGGGATATCAGTGTCTCGCCAGCTGAGCCGCCTCCTGCAGCAGCCATATGGGTCTGGATAAAGAGGGGGCAGACGGAAAGAGGGGGCAGTAACAACAGCATGGAAGAGGCCGGAGCGCACGGCGTGGAGAGGGCACAGGGGGAGCAGGAGGCAGAGGGCAGGAATGAAACAGAGGAGGGCTGATGGTGCAGTGTGAGGGGGTGAGACGGATATGAGCGGGTATTGAGGAGTGAGGGGAGGCTCACTAAAGAGATAGTGTAATTGAGTAAAGCGCTATAGCTTAATGGGAATGCAGAGCGAGTGGGCGCTATAATATGTGAATGAGAGACATGGTGAGTGTGCTTATGGGGGGCGAGGGTAAGCCCACTAGAGAGGGTGCAGATAGATGGGGAAAGCGCTATAGCTTTAATGGGAATGGTGAGCGAGAGGGCGCTGTATGTGGAAGAGAGACAGGCTGAGAGTGTTTGGGGTGAGGGCGGGCCCGATGGAGAGAGTGTATGATAGGTCAGTGCAAGGGTGGGGGCCCAGGGAGAGGCGCGTGTGGGGGGGGGGGGGGGTGTTAGGGCTGAGAGAAAGGCCTATTTTAACATGCCTGTGCGTGAGAGTCCCTCCTGCTGCGAGAGTTAACCCTTCGGCTCCGGTGGTGCATTTCATCTGCACTCAGCAGCCGTGTGAGTCGCATCCCCATGCGGCGTGAATGCTTCCTTCCAGGAGCCTGGGGGTGAGAGGGCAACTGAGGCTGCCAAGAAGGGCTCACTGGAGGGACAGGGAGGAAGGGAGAGATGGCTATGACTAAAAGGGGGGGGCTTGGAGGGCGGTAGAGGCACTGCTTGAAAAGAACAAGGAAGAGGGAAAGAAAGGATGGAGGCTGAAGGCACGCTGAAGGGCGAAGAAGGCGAGGGAGGGAGGAGATCGAGAAACGTGTGAAGCAGGGGGCGGGGGTAGCGGATACCTTTGAAGTGAAGCTAAGCTTCACTTCAAAGGCTTGTTGGCACAGCGCATGCTGGGGGATGACTGTGGGAGGGGGGCTGGTGTCTGTGCACGAGCTTTTTATGGCAATGCACATGCGCATTGAGCGAGCTTTCACGGGCACTTCATGGAATCGCCCGATCTCGGTAAGCTCTGTTTAAGCCCCTTTATATCGAGCTCCCGCTCTCAATGCGCATGCGCATTGAGATAGGTCGCTCGACCTAAAAAGGGTCTGCAAAAGGGTTCAAGGGGGATTCTGCATAGGGTCTTCACAGTGGCGTACCTAGACCTACTGCCACCCAGGGTGGCCCAGGTGCAGGTAAGAGCGGGCGCAACAGATGGCTTGTTCTGGGCGAGGTTTGGCGATCGACAGACACCTTCTTCTCGGGGGTGGTGGCACGACCTGCTCATCTCCACTGTCCACAAAAAGAGTGCTGCCCGACGCAGACTCCCCACTATGCCACTGGATCTGCAGGAGGGTCTCAGCAGGAAGTTCACAATAGCCACAGGAATCTCAAAGCAGTTCTAAAGTCTATTCTGTAAAAAGTCTCTCCAAGCCAGCCAGGAACCGATTAGTTATAATCCACAACGTCCATAGGCGACACCCACTTGGTTACAATGACATCAAATGTCCATTGATTGGTACCCTTTCTCACATTGCTGACTGCATCATTTTTTGAAGTATCCCACATTGGACATGGGAACAACATCTCTTTCACACACACACACACGCACGCACGCCGGAGAAGAATAGTCTCATTTATTAACTCCTCAGATTCTTGTGTGCCTGTTGTCAAGGTCTGCTTCTCGGGCTATGTATCTATCTCTAGTACAGAAATGTATCTATTCTAAACTAGCCGTACATGAGAATACCTGCAAGAAATGCCAAAATAGCAAAGTGAGGTACAGTGATTTCATAAAATGCAGCATAGTAGAAAACAGGTCATTAGCGTGAATGTCAACTTAAAGTATTAAATCAAGTGTGATTATTTAATATGCGTGTGCACAACTTAAACACAAACAAATATAATTTCCTTAGTAATTTTAGTTAATATTGTATTAGCATACACAGGACTCCGATGCAGGTCAGGTGGCCAGGGGGGTTGAGAGTATGATGAATAATAGTAATTTTTATTGTTTAGTTAGTTAAAACCGTAACAATTTAACATAGATCAAATATACTTCACTCAGTAGTTTAAAATCAATTCAGCATTAGCAGTGTAAAAATTAGCCTGCAGTGTTTAAAAAACAGCAAGTGTATATTAGTACTGGAGGCAAGGTTGCTGAAAAATATGAGGCACAGGACCCCGAGGGCCGGGGCAGTCAGAGCGGAGCAGACGAGAATGTGGTGGGAGAACAGGGGGTCATATTTGTAGGGATGTATACGCCCTTGGATTACAAATGGACATAAAGGAAGATGTTAGAACATTATTTGGGATATGTTACACTAGTTTTTTCTATTTTATAAGTGAATGAGTAAAGTTTTTATTTATATGTACTTGCACTTATACATTAGGTGGCGTGATTAAATTGACTTATGTTTGCCATTTTTTTAAAATAATGTCTTTAAAGTCTAATCGTATAATGTAATCATAATTGCTGCGTTCTCACATGTATTTTATTCTGGTATAATGATCAGGATGTTTTGATATATTGACCTTTTCTTTTATTTGTATATATTTTATGCAGAACTCATTGGAGTTCCAAATCATAAATAACATTGATTGATTGCATTAGCATTCAATGAATATTCAAGTTTCTCAAAAATAGGGGGACGTGGCCTGGCAAGATGGCCGACCGGGTGTTCTAAGGAAGATCTCTCGGCCCGCCAGACTAATCCTTCAGCATCCTCCCACTCCGGCATGCCCTAAACCTCCGAAAACGACCCTGCTGTGGAGGTGCAGGAGTGAGGTCAATGGATAGCTTGGAGAGAAGCCACTCTGTGCCTGCGATCTGGCCCAGGCGCTGCTGTATCCTGCGTGGCTCTGCCGACGGCGACTCGGCGGATCCCTGTGTGCTGGAGAGGGGACTGCAGGCGATGCAGGGCTGACTCTTGCGATGCTGCTTACTTGCAGTGCTGAGGTACTGGCACTTGCCCCTGGCTCCGCGCTTGCTGAACTAGCCGTGGGCAGGCGGCTTATCAGACGTGCTCCGTGGATGGAGAAGGGGGGAGAATGAACTGCTTGAGGCAACCCCTTGCCTTCTCCCCTTCTTTTCACGCCCAACTGATCCTGTGCCCTCTCAGAGAATCTCGGAGGCGGCCAGTGATATGCAGCTCCCTGCTTCTGGGCCCTCTGTCCGCCTGATGGTGTGGCCCTGTATAGCAGACAACACTGGGGAATTCTAACAGCTGTGTCCCTGCTGGGGGGCGGCCAAACTACTACTGCTGTAGGCCATGGAAGCCTGGGCTGGTGTGGCGCAGCAGTGGGGGACTATTTTGCCAACACTGCGTGGTGCCGCACTTCGTTCCCGGACTCCAGTGCACTTGTATGGCTTGAGGAACCACATGCCCGCTCGGACATCCTTACACTGCTGTATTTAGGAATTAGTTAAAGAACGAAACGATTGCCAGTACTGAGCTACACTCACCAAATACTTCTAGCTAGACCTTATGAATGAAACATAAAGATCCACTTTTTAATTGCACCATTAAATGGTTTATTTCACTTATTTACTCTCAATTGATTTTCCCAAAAACAGATTTTTGTGCATATATATTCATATAATACAAATAGACGGACTATGTAAATTAAATACAATACATTTACAACAGACACCTATACCCACTCAATGTACACCATCAAACGTACCCCTCACAGACTTGGCCAAACACTGGTTTCACACACTCCCAGTGCGGGTCAGGCTTGCTGTTGCGTAACCCACAACCTGGACAACAATATTCCTACTCCCAATGTCAGACAGAAAATACTAAATACAATGCATTCCAAATACAATATAGATATGATTTGCCATAAAAGAAATGAAAGAACAAAAGATATCAGGAGGTCAATCAATATAAAGTGCATAAACTGTCTCAAAATGGAGTGTTTCATTAGGGAGCAGTCACAAAGTCCATATGGAAATGATACAACGTGACCATCAATTGATTCCCATCAGATACCCATCCTGTGCCGCCCTACATCATTTGGGATCCTTCAACCGAAGGTTTGTGAGATATAACCACAATCAGACTGGGTGATCTGCCACCCAATCAAACGGAGAGGATCTATAATTGAGGGAGTACTGTAAACTGCATCAGGCAGGTAAATGACTAGCAGTGCAAAAGAAAATAAATAAAATGATAGTGCATAGAACGTGAGTGATATAAAATGGGTTATGAAAGTGGAAAAATTTAATTTAATGGTATCCTATCCATACCCAATGTTAAAAAACAGTGCAAGGTAGTGTTATACAAATAACTACCCAGATGGTAAAGAGGTCAACATGTTTCTGCGGTAACGTGGAGTCTCGAGATCTCCTGGGAAGAAAAACAAGGTCGACGCGTTTTGAACCCGGCTGATTTAGGGGTTCTCCTCAGGACCACAAGACTCTTAAATCTTGAGGGAACCAAACCCCTCTTTAGTATAATTATTCCTGTGCCAGCAATCCGACACTACAGGCAGCAGTCTCCTGTTGGCAGCTCAGTGTCCGTTAGTGTCACGACTGCCGCATTAGTAAGCAGCACACTAGTTGTGTCCGTGTAGGTACTCGAACTCTTCAGATGGAAAACGGGCGTATTCCTTAGTTAATCAACTTGACTCCCGCAATGATTTCTTGTATTTAGGAATTAGGATATTGGTTATACCGCAGAGACCTGGCCTGAGGTATGTGACTCTTCCCCCCTCTGCCCTACTCTGTAGGCCTGAGACACCGTTTGTCTGCTCAGGGTCGCGGGAGGCTTGGCCTGCGTTCCTGTTTCTCCCCTTTGCACGCCACCAGGACTGGGTGCAACGTGCTGGGACCGTCCACCCTACCTCGCTGTGCCTTGCTCTGTGAACTGCGGGTGAGTGTCGTGAGGTGGACAGAAGGGAGCATGGTCCTGTATTTCATCTGCGACATCGTGGCTGCAAGCAAGCACCGGTTCCCTGTGGCCTAGAGCAGGGGTGCACTGGGCCTGTCTCTGACATACCCCTGCTTCTCTCTTCTCACCAATTCTTGGCTCGGTTCTTTGGGAGGGGAGTCGCCTCATGGCGCTGCCCGAGTGATTCAAATTGGACACACTGGGGGAGATTGGATGTTGTGTGGAGTTGACCCCCTGGTGTGTTCGCCAATGGGGAGGGAGAAGGGCTATGGACTGCCTTTACTGTTGGTGGCTGGGCAGAGCCTTGAGCTGGACGAGTGCATGCCAACATGACAAAAGGTCAGCGGCGCCTGGCACCAATAAGATTTAGGAATATTGACGGTTCACCTCCCCTTCGCCCTTGCCATGGGGAGGGACAGGTCACCTCGCAGACCTCAGCAAAACAAAATTGCTCAATACACAGCCACAGGCCCAAATGGGGGTCAATTTGACGCAGTTGGGGGTGATCCACAGACTCCCCGGGACCCTTACAAGTGCTCAGATACTGGCAGCAACAGCGACATCTAGCGCAAATGTTCAGGTCAAAATAGACGGTTGCTCTTGATGTGAACCTCCTTAGAGCAGACCAGCGCAAGGTGGCAGACAGATGTAAGGCTTCTGAAAGCCAAGTGACCCAGGTGCAGGAAGAGATGTCATCTCTTTGGGCTAAGGTGGCGATCCTCATGGATCAAACACATAGACTGAAGGCGAGAGCAGAAGGTTCCAAAGGCCACTCTAGGAGATGCAATCTGCGCTTCGTGGGCATCTCTGAAGGTACGTCACTTGCATTGTTCTTGGAACACTGGATTAGAGCTAAGATTCTGGAATCTGTGCTCTCACCTGTATTCGTAGTGAAAAGGGCCCATTGCTAGTAGGCGCTATCCAACCCCGGCGGGGGGCCCACCTCAAACTATCATAGCGAAACTCCACAACTATAGGGATAGAGACGCTATCCTCCATGAGGTCAGACAGCATGGAGATCTGAGTCATGAGAACCGGGCTATCCACATCTTTCCAGATTACTACTGGTTTAGTAGAAGAGGCAGTCCTTCTCGGGGGTCAAACAGAAGCTGAAGGCCATGGGTCTGACCTACATGTTGTTGTTCCCTGCAAAACTGATGGTATTTCACAAGGGGCGTTCACATTTCTTTCCTACCCTGGAGAAAGTATAGGAATGGCTGGAGATCCGTGGTGGAGAACGGCTTCTTAAGAGAGACCCCTGGGCAGTGGCGAAGGGGGCATGGAGGAGATGCAGGGGAGGAACGCCCAAAGAGTGCGATCCATTAGGTGCAGGAGATCATCCTCTGTCAAACTGGTTATGGTGCAAACGGACAGAACTTTGGATGTGGAAACCCGGAGAATGGAGAGGTAGGAGGCGAGGGTGCTGGTGGAGGCGGTCATTTCAACAACTTCGGCAGATAGCAGTTTAGAGGTGGTAGATAAGACACCGAACCTGGACGCCACCTGACTCTCCTTCCTTTGACAGATCCAAGTTGTCCTCCACTATACCGTTGGATATTGTTGAATTTGATTTTCTTGTTTCTTCCCCGGGGGTTCAATTGGTCAAGTGCCTCATTGGCTGTGTGCCTGAGCGGCTGGAACACAGGTCATGGACTGGCATGGACTCCACCACAGATGTTGACTATGGGGCTGCGGTAACTGTACTTACACTGTTATTAGGGTATCGCTGTTTGTATTCTGGTCTGTCAAACCGGGTGTTATGTGCAGATGCAGGATGCGTATTTGTGTGGGCATGGCCAATTCCCTCACCCACCTCCTTCTACACATTTTTTGCCTTTCTTTTCCTGATCACTGTGAACAGTGTGGTGCTTGTTAGTTTAAGCCTTGTTGGGTGTCGTAGCCGTCAATACAGCAGATTGCTAGAGGTTTTCGCCTAGGGTGTATGCCCTGGGTGAGTGTGGTGTCTAGAGGGTGGTGGTACACTACTGAGTATCAATGTGTCCTCTCCCCCCCCCACATGGCTGAGCATGGTCTGTTCCATGGTTGCAAGTGATTTGAACAGTTTCTTGGATTTCTCTAGTTACTTTCTTCCCTTCTTGCTTTTTCTCTTCTTACCTTCCTGCTTCTTGGTTTCCCCCGTTGTTGGTTGGGATTGGACAACTGGCACGTGTTGTTTGTGTTTGTTGGGGTGGGAATCAGGATTGTTGAGTATGATTAGGAAGACACGTCTACATTTATAACATGGAACATTTGTGGGCTCAACTCTTTTGCAAAGCGTTACAGGGTGCAGACCTATCTCCGTTGGTACGGGGTGCAAGTTGCATTACTACAGTAAATGCACCTATTGGGCTTGAGGCACAAAAACTCCATAGGAAATGGAGGAGTCAGATGTTCTTCCCCAATTACTGTATCTATGCCAGAGGGGTGGCTATTTGGATGGCCTGCATGTTCCCTTCTGAGTTCAGGGATTTATGGCGAATGTGGCGGGGCGGTATGTCCTGGTGCACGGCATACTGGATGGTGTGAAAGGTTTCTTGCTCAATGTCTGTTGCCCCAAATGTGGACGTTGGTTTTTTTTACCTAGCTTGTTGATGTGCCTCTGTTGTGGGCTGGCGACTTTAATTGTGTTCTGGGCGGTGTACTGGATAGACACCATCTGCGATTGCATAGCAAGCTGGCCAATAAGTGGTATTGGCTCACTTGTGCTGCATTGATGTGTGGCGTGCCACACACGCTGACCTAAAGGACTATACTTGCTACACACCCACCCATGCCAAATATAGTAGGCTTGATTGATTCTTGGCCTTTGGGGAGGTAGCGACTGCCGCTCTGCAGATGCGCACCTTACGGCGCTTCTAGTCGGATCACGCCCGGTGTTGTTGGAATGGAGTTTGAAAGGTGCTCGGCCGAGGGTCCCCCTCTGGCACCTCAGTCCAGAAGCGCTCCAGGACACCGACACCCTGTTATGGGACGAACTCAGGGGTAGTTTGACACTAATTGGCTGTCCACTGCTGGTAGGGGGGCTGGAATAGGGTGCACTGAAGTTGGTAACACAGGGAGAATGCCTATCTAGGATCAGGGGCTTGCAACTGCGATTGGAGAGGGAGCTTACTGATGCAGAGGTCACGTTGGCCGATCTGCAGGGGCCTACGGCAGAGCTGCATAAAGAAGCCTTACTAGAAGCCCAGCGCAGGGTGACGGATATCTGGGACAGGCTGGATTGTCTGACCCAGCGTGAATATCGCCAGCTGTTGCATCAGGAGGGCAATACGTCTGGGAGACATTTGGCATGGCTGCTGAAATGGGAGCGCCCGCCCTGACCATACTGACACTCTGGCTCCCCGGTTGCCAGGAGGTTACTAATCAGACTGGTATCAATTCCTTCATGCAGGATCACTTGGCTTCGGTGTACAGGGGGAGCACATATGCTGACCCAGTTGCATAGCGGGGTTTCTAGATGACTTAACTCTTCAGTGACTCACCGAGGTGCTGAGTGAAGAAATTGGGAAGCACTCAGGTTGGAGGACTTACAGGAAGCACTGAAGGGCATGTCACGTTGCAAGCCCCGGGACCGGATGGGTTCCCAGTGGATTTCTTTCAGGCATTTGCGGACTGCCTGCTGCCCCATTTTTTAGAGACTATCCACGACGCCAGGCGGGTGGGCCCATTGCCGCCATCCATGATAGAGGCACAGATTGTGATGCTTCTCAAACCGGGTAGGGACCCGTTAGACCCTGGTTCCTGCCGCCCCATGTCTATGTTAGGAGTAGACGCCAAGCTCTTGGCTATGGTCTTGGCATTGCACTTGGGTCTGGTGGTGACTCACTTGGTCCATGAGGATCAGTGTGGGTTTATGCCGGGCAGAGGTATGCATATGAACCTGGGGCGACTCTCTTATGTGCTACATTAGTTAGCGGATGTTGATGTGCATGCTGCGGTGGTCGCTGTTGAAAAGTAGGATCTGCTTCTACGGTTACCCCCACTTTTTGCCTGATGCTAAGCTGTTAAGGACTATTCTGACTGGGATCCTGCTAATCAGGACCCCAGTCTATCTGCTTTCTCCCTAAATTGTTATATTCAGTACTCAGGTACATCCCAGATTGGATACTGGGGTACCCTTATAAGTCCCTCTTATACCATACTAAGGTACCCAGGGCATAGGTACCCCAGAGGTCTCCCGTGGGCTGAAGCATGCATTATGCCACCCATGAGAGACCATTCAAAATGGAACTACAGGCCTGCCATTGCAGCCTGTGTAAGTTAGTGCTAGCACCGCTTACTAAAGATATAGGTTTCCCATATCTAGGGTCACTGCACTTAAACCTATAACTCATCCCTATAGCAGGCCTTTGGAATCCTGATGACAGGGTGCTGGGTACTAAATGAGAGGGTGCGCCTGCATGAGCAGGACACCCCTACAGCCTACGGAGTCCATTCTCCCGGGTTGTCAGAGAAGCAGCCATACACTATATAGAGGGGCACCACGTAATTACACGATAACCATCTCGAAACTAGCGGCAACGAATCCTATCATGTTCGGTATCAAACATGTAGGAATCATACCCTCACACCATAAACGGTGTGGGAGGTATGATTCCAAGCACTGGAAGAGCCCTCCGTTAGGCTCTCCATGTCCCCGGTACCAGTCTTCCAGACCCGGACAACACAAAATGGTTGCTGCCGATCAGAGACACGATTCTGCCCTCCTGCTGCTGAGCTAAGTTAGAGCAGAGTAAGGCAGAAAAATAAGCATCCTGTCACAGGTAGATAGGAGCACCTCCCAGACAGGATTTAGTGTATTGGGGCAGGGTGGAGGTGCTTTCCAATGCCACTCAGTCTGCATGTGGGGCTCATTCGGTGTCCCAATGTATAGTCCAGTTCAAACCAGACCTGGGAGCCATTGGCTACCACTCTGGTGCAAAACTGGACAAAGAACATGAGAGTAACTTCCCCTCTGTGCAGAACCTCAACTGGAAGGGTCCCCTGAATCATCCCAACCCTTTCCCTAGGGTACTTAAGGGCTTACCTGGGTGTAGGTCCCTAGATTCATCGTTGGATAAGATTCAGATCAAACACCACTTCTACTTATACCGTCTGGGCACTCTGGACTTCGTTTAGGCTCGACTTCGTCCCCTTCCATTCTGCTGCATCGTCTGTGCCTGTGCACCATACAGAAACCTTCCAAGGCCTGTGGGCATCAAAAACACTGGAAGGAATCTCCCTTGGAGTGAAGTAGTCACTGCCCTGCATTCGCAGGCACTGTGTGGTGGTGAGCCTCAGCAAGGCCTACCAGTGCAAGGGGTTCGCCCTTCTCTGCACAAGTCCTCAGACCAATAGGAAGAAGTTGGCACAGAAACTGGAATAGAAAATACAAAATGTATTAAACCTCATGAGGTGGAACTACATTCACACAACACCCTTAGGCAATGTATGAAGTAGCACACTGAATGGAAGGAGCTTGGTCCTTTTATACCCACACAGGGGCTCAAAAGAAGGCGATACAAGTACAAGAGAAGGTTTCAGGTACATATAAGGTCATACAGAAAATGCACAGTCAACAAGTGGGGGGAGCTAACAGTTGCTAATTCTGGTGAACACATCCTGACATTTACAGACTAGGGACAGCTGCAAGGACAGCTGCAAGCTCAACTGAGCATGTGCAAAGCAGAAGAGGATAAATATAACCTGTCTCTAGGCAGATTTCAAGAGCATACAACAGCAAGGTAGGACAGAGCACATGTCACGCACGTGGTAGCACATGGCAAACAAGATGGCTGCCAGAAATACAAAATGGATTCCACAAAACGGACAAGATAGCCTCTAAATACAGGATGGCTTCTGCTAATGCTAACCCAAACGCTGTCAAATTACAACAACTGCAAATAAGTCGACCGTTCCGCTGATCCTGAGGTCCTCCGTACTCCAAACAGTGGTGGTTTTCCACAGCTCCTGTGGCCTGCTCTGTCCTCTCATCGCGTTTGAGGCCAGTATTCCTTGTGGGGGTTGCAATAAACGGACCCCTGTGCACTGTGTCAACTTGCAGTTGCAAAGGCTTGTTGACTTCTCTCCAAGAAGATCTTCAGGCTCCAAGTAGCCCCAACCTTGAGCATCTCCTGTGACCAGAATCTTCAGCCACACCGCATTGTGGCCTGCATATTTTGGTGAGCTGCTGGAGGTCCTCCCACGACTCCAGTGACTCCATCCTGTAGGTCCATTTGAGTGTCACCTTCACTTCTGTTGGGCTCCCCTGATTGCTCGTGGCCTGCCCTGACTCCCCTGCTTTTGGTGAGTCACCTGGACCTTGCTGGTCCCGACATTGCACCTTCTTTGACTTCTGTGTGGGTTGCATTTGCCAAGGCTTGTTGGTGCTCCCGCCGGACACTGACCTCTCTGCTATCGACATCTGACATGGGACAGCTCGTGTACGGCTCCTGGACTTCCTCAGTGTCGCCTGGTCCTCACAGCTGCAGAGTCAAGGTCCTCGTGAACTCTCCTGCAACACCTGCCATCGGAGGGCATTCGTCTTATCGGTATCTTGGTCACTCCTGCGTGACATAGACTCTCTCCCCTCTGCTTTCATGTAGTTCTCGTCTAGAATCCACCTCCGGATTCCACCTGACACTTTCTCCAGCAGTGGCACTTTCCTGAAGTCCTCCATTGGAAACGACAGCGGTTTCCGACACCACTTCACACGTATGCGCCCGGCTTCCCTGGTGTAGGTAACATGGGTACTAGGGTTCCACGGGTGGGGTGGCTCTCCAATCTTCTGTTTTCCACAGGGTTTCTTCTGGGTTCACTGGGAAGGGTCCTTAATCTTCAAAAATCCAACTGCAAAATACAGTTAGACTTGTACGGAACACGCAGTTGTGTACTCACACTGCTCACGCTCTCTGTGTGACTCCTACCTACTCACCATGGGTTGTTCCTTGGGTCTCCAGCATTTCTACAACCATTCGACATTGTCTTGACTCCAGTCGTGGTTCTTATACCACTTTCTTAGTATATGGTTTGGTCCCCCCTGGGGCCCACTGTGTATTTCATGATATTTACTGTGATTTCTTGCAAAGTATTATGTGCTTTGTGTATATCTCCAGGTAGGAGATATTTGAATGTGTTAGAGAGTATTATAGAATAAATGCTTATTTTTATAAATACCTTTTGTGGTTATTTTTCACTTAATCTATACTATAAAATTGCATTCTGTTAAAACAAGCTGCTTTACACTCCTTCTGGACTAAACCTGAAGGCTGCTCTCCACAGCTACCACTTAGAGAGTTTTCTAAGAATGTCTAAAACCTCTTAAATCACCATAAGGGTTGTGTGGACTGGTGCAAGGTGTCCACTTACATATGTTTACATCATATACCAGGCCAGCATCTCACAGTCTCCCTCAATATCAAAAAAGCATTTGATATGCTGCGGTGGGATTACCTCTGGGAACTTTTGAAGAAGATGGGTCTGGGCCAGGAGTTCATCTTCTGGGTCCGGTTACTCTACTGCCAACCAATGGCCTGCGTGCGTTGCAGGGGGTGTGATCTCTGAGGGTATCCCCATTGAGCGGGGTACGAGGCAGGGTTGCCCACTGTCTCTGCTCCCTTTTGCTCAGGCAATGGAGCCCCAGGCCATCCGGCTGCAACGGGATATGGCCTTCTGGGGCATAATGGTGGTAGGTCGCACTCACATTGTCTCCTTATACTCTGATGATGCGTTACTCTCTGTTCGTCATCCGGAGGGATCAGTGCCCGCGCCTGTGGATGTATTATCCTCCTTCGGAATGGTCTCGGGTCTGCATGTTAATCGCCAGAGGTCCATTATGTTCCCTCTAGCAAGACCGGTCGGGGTGGGTGCTATGGACTTCTGATGGGAATGTGCCCCCTTTTGGTACTTTGGGGTACAGAACGCTCACATGGTGGAGGCTAACTATGCTCTGAACATGGGGGTGGTTCTGACTGACCTGGAGGCCTCTATCCGGTTCTGGAATCACCTCCCCATGTCTATTATAGGTAGGGTGGCGCTGAGCAGGATGGTTTTGTTTCCACGTTACCTTTATGCCCATCAGAATTCTTTCTGTTGCATCCCACAGACTACATTCACCGCCTTAAATAGGTTGCTGATTTCCCTGGTGTGGCCGGGCAAATGCAGCTGGGTAAAACTAGTGATACTTAAACTGGATATGGAGGCCGATGGTAGGCCGTCTCCTGGATCTTCTCCTTAATTATTTTGCTGGGCTATTATAGTATGCGGCGCAGTGGTGTGCTGAGAGTCTAAACACTGAGACTGTCTTCTTGGCAGGGTAGGATGCCGAGGCGGACCTCCCGAGATGTCTGATGATGGGATCACATGTTCCCCCGGATTACCCATTCATAATCCAGCAGGTTGCGGGAGTTTGGGACACAGCGGTCTCTTTAGTCCTCCGTAGGGCCCCATATGCTCGACTTTTCCTCCTCCAGTGGCTCCACAGTTTCTGCCAGCCACGTACAGGCCGTGATGTACATAACGCAATGGTTTGATGGGGGGTGCTCGATGGCTGGGGATTTATTCCTCAATGGGGCTTTTCTTTGATTTGCGGATGTTCAGGAGTCTTATCAAATCTTGTCCAGACAATTTTTACAGTATGCAAAGATTTTGCGCACTGCCTGTGAACTCTGGGTGTCCTTCCCAGACGAGCTGGAAGAGTCACAGACTTCGGCATTGCTGCTTGACTTGGGCTCTTGTAGGGGACTGATCTCTGCATATATAAGGCTCTGAAGACAGACAGTAGAAATTATGTATCCAAAGTCCAGGACAGGTGGTTGGCAGATCTACTGTTACTCCTCATGGATGGAGAATGGCAGTGAGCATGCATGTAGGTACGAGAGGTTGCCAGCAATGTCTGCTTAAAGCTCATGCAGTTTCATTACCAGCATCGCACATACCTAACACCTCAGAGGCTATCTTGTTTCAATGTGACATACCCATCAATGTGCCCTGGATGTGGTCTGGAACCAGCTGCGTTCCTACACATGACATGGGATTGCGGGAGGTTGCAGGTCTATTGGTGTGCAGTGTTGCGTGTGCTACGGGCTGTTACAGGGATTCACGTCGAGGATCCAGTCAAGCACTGTTTGCCCCAAAACCCAAGTCCCGGATGCGGTATCAGTTTGCCCTCCTGGGTCTTGTTCTGGGCAAACGCCGTATTGCCAGGCACTGGATGCACCCGCACCCTCACAGCTGGAAAAATGGAAAGCTGACCTGAACAAATGGGGCGTGGCTGAGGAACGGCATTTACACTTGGTCAACACTGCTGAGAATGCTGAGTGTGACATTGCGGACTGGGGTGCTATGCTGCAAAGTTTGAGGTCTGATGAGGGACCTGAGACGACGGAGTCTGATTCCTCCCAGCCTGTGGGGATTGCTTTGTACTCCTCGTTGCTGGTGGTGGTCTCCTCGGCTAGTTGAGCGCTGTTGTGCTGAGCTTTCATGAGTGGGGTGCGTACAAGAGGGGGAGTGTTGACAGTGGCATTGCACATGAAGATGGCTGTGGTCTAAGTATGTGTCTGGTACAACTGTGTGCCACAGAGGGCCTGTCTGTGGCTGATTGGTGTTGCTGGGGTCGGACTGGCTCCTATTCCTTTCCTTTAATCAGGTGGGTTGTGCCGTATATTGCCTGATGCCCAGAGAATAAGATAGAGAATAAGACATGCCTATACTACTGAGGACTCTGCTTCGGAATGGGGAGTGGGCAGTTACGAAGCTGGACAGCGCAGCAGAAGTCACAATAGCTCACCAGAACCTGATAGATTTTCTGGTGGTTGTAGGGCTGAATGAGCAAATAATGGAGGAATCTATATCTATACTAACATAATAAAGAGAGAGCCCAAACCTTTGAGGCGGGTAATCTCAGGAACCACAGCACCAATCACAACACCCAATACAGCGTTGGAAAGGGCAGTTGCAGCAGAAGGACATAGGCTATGCAGACGCCCACCATATACATTTAAAAGGTAAAAGAACCGTGCCAGCAAAGTAGTCCCTTGTGGGCGTGTCTGCGTTGTGCTGTGGGCGTGTGCTGGGGGCATGACAAACGCTGGGGGCGTGTGGTACGTTCCGCCCTTCATGCCATGTCTCATATCGTGTGCTAATCCCACCCTGCTCCCTTTAAATACCCCTGCACCCCATAATCATAACCCACCCTTACTCCTTAAAATACCCCAACACCCTTAAACACTAACCCATCTTAACCCTATAAATATACCCTGTACATCAAAAAACCCAAACCTATCCCTAAACCCTAAAAATATCCCTGTACCCCAAAACCCAAACCTAGCCCTGAACCCTAGAAATACCCCTGTACCTCAAAACCCAAACCTACCCCTGAACCCGAAAAATACCCCTGTACCCCAAAACCCAAACCTAGCCCTGAACCCTAAAAATACCACTGTACCCCAAAACCCAAACCTACCCCTGAACCCTAAAATACCACTGTACCCCAAAACCCAAACCTAGCCCTGAACCCTTAAAATACCCCTGTACCCCAAAACCCAAACCTACCCCTGAACCCTTAAAATACCCCTGTACCCCAAAATCCAAACCTAGCCCTGAACCCTAAAAATAACCCTGTGCCCCAAAACCCAAACCTACCCCTGAACCCTAAAATACCCCTGTACCGCAAAACCCAAACCTAGCCCTGAACCCTAAAAATACCCCTGTACCCTAAAACCCAAACCTAGCCCATAACTCTTAAAATACCCCTGTACCCCAAAACCCAAACCTACCCCTGAACCCTAAAAATACCCCTATACCCCAAAACCCAAACCTAGCCCTGAACCCTAAAAATACCCCTGTTCCCCAAAACCCATACCTATCGCTAAACCCTAACACTACCTCTGTACCCCATAACCCAAAACTATATATGAACCCTTAAAATACCCAAACACCCCAAAACATATACCTCAGTACCCCAAAACATATACCCCTATACTCATACTTAACTTATCCAAACATTAAAAAAAAACATGCTTTTACCATTCATGCATTTACAACGAATTTCGTTGTAAATGTATGCGTGGTAAAAGCATATAAAATGTAATGCCATGAGTTATAATGGCATTGCCGAGTCATGGTACTTTCGTAATGAAAGTATGCGGAGTGATGGTATGCGGAAAGAAAGTTGCGGAATAATGGGTGTTTACGCTCCCCCAATAAGTACATTGGTGGCACGGCGGCCCACATCCCCAGCAACATACTCATATTTTTTCACCACCCATTTGAAAAATACACAGGTCTCTCTCATTGATGGCCAGCACCGACATACACTTTTAGACACACCTCTCGCAACAAGTTCTAGAATTACAAACTTTAGAGCTGGGGAGCTACGTTCGAATCTCGGCATCAGCTCAACATCCTGTGATTCCAGGCAAATCGCTTTGTCTCCCCGTGCCTACCACAAATGAATGTGTTCTTCTGTAATGTAAATTGTGCTCATGCCATGTTGTCGAGTTTGCGCTATATAATATTGCAAGGAACAATAAAGTAGGAAAACTCGAGTTCACACACTACTGAACGCGCACTCTTAAGTGCATCAGCAGTGCACTGTGAATCGGAGCGTTTCACAGGCCTGTCACAGATAAGAAATGCTATCAAAACGAAATCCTACAAAACAATATACTACTGGCCGGCAGCAATTCATACCCGGACAACGTCGGAACGGGCTGCTAGTACCTGATACAAGGGTAAGTGTCCCTCATCGTTTATATACAAATAAGGCTCCAAATGGAGGGGTGACAAATGCAAAAAGAACAATTGATGGACATAATGGAGAACAATGTCATACATTCACCCCAGTACAGAGGTCTGGGCCTAAATCCATCGTTTTTTTGCTCACCATGCCATTCCAGTTTGGTCCCACCCATATGCAAATCAGTCTGGACCCTGCGCCCAATGGGAATAGTCCAGCCCAAACTGCCATGCCAGGTCCTCCCTGAACTGGAAACAAAAAATCCTAGGACCGGTTTTAGGCTTTCAGCCCTCATCAACCAAGATAGCTTGACTCCAGTGGCATGGAGAACACGGACCCACGTCTGGGCATACCCGTCCCACTCGGGGTGACAAATGCAAAAACAGGAACATTAAGGCTCTCTTTTGGGAGAACCTGACATATGGTTATGACATTATTTTTGGCTGAAAATAATTGACCACTGGGAGAAACAGTAATTGTACCTGCTTTCTCTGATCTCGTTCCAGAATCAGTAAAACATTCATACGTGCAGAACTGGGTGTTGGCACTAGCTCCTGCATTATACCGCAATCATGTTGTGTGGGATGATGAGTCACCTCATCACGAAATTCCATTAAAATCAACTCCTCAATCCCAGAGACTACCCAATAAAACATGGAGCTAAAAAACAAATTAGAGAAATCCTAGAACAACTTGAATGCCAGGGTGAAATAGAAAATTGCACATCATCAATGAATAATCCCTTGTTTCCTGTAATGAAACCGGACAATTCTTGCCGTTTAGACTTAAACTACAGGTATTTGTACAATTCTACACGCACATTTGCAGTACAAAACGCACATACTGGTGCATTAATGAATAATGAATTTGCTGAAGAAATACAAAACAAAAATAGATATCTCAAACTGATTTTTCTGCCAGAATGTAGCACCTGAAAGCAGATATTTGACAGCATTTTCAGCACTCGGCTCACAGGGTCAATTTTGCCATTTACCTCAAGGGTATAAAAATAGCCCTTGGCGGGCGTGACCTGGCCATCGACCAACATGGCAGCACAGCACTGAAGCTCCAGAGCCCGCCACCCTAAAATACAAAGATAGTGGACACTGTCATAACCTCATCTACACTTAGCCCCACAGCATCATGGCAGAAATCTTTCCTGCACGGACTGGGCTCCTGAAGAATTGCTGCGGCGGCTCCTACCATGTTTGATACCACCAGAGAGGAAGGCGGCCCAGCCCGCCTCAGAGGCCCCGCGGCGACAGGGGCTGTGGGTGAGCCTTAGGCCGGGTCAGTAGGATCCCACCGGGCCCTCCCTCCCTCTACCCAGAGAGCTGTGTGTGGAGGGGGAGAGAAACACATAAAACAGCGACAGCACTGGGTGAACCGGTAAGAATATTGACGGTGGGGGGTCCAAGGCCAAGCCAGTTTCACAGGCCCCCGCAGTGCCCGGGGTTGTGTGTGAGCCGATTCCTGCTACGTAGTGTCCTGCCCCCACCTCTGTAGTGTACGGGAAACCCCCCCACCCACTGCCAAGACTTAAATACAGCAGGGCTCTGCACCACTGAGGCGGGGACGCCTAGCATGGCGGCCCAGCCCCAAGACACTACCTGTGTGGCCCCGAGTGGCCTGGGCCTATTGGAGGAGGAGGCAGCCCAGCCTGCCTCAGAGGCCCTGCGGTGGTAGAGGCCGCGGGTGAGCCTGAGGCTGGGGCTGCGGTGTCCCACTGGGCATCCCTCCTTCTCACTGGAGATTCACACTCGGGCGAGAACTGAGGGCGGGAGTCAGCACGGCCCAGTGGAGATACCAGGTTTGAAGGGGCGCGGCCCAGCCTACATCTGATGCCCCACAATGATGGGGCCGCGAAGAAGTCCGCAGCTCAGGCGAGAGTGATACGCATGAACCCCCCCCCATCGCCGCTGGCACAGTATCACCAAGCCTACCACCCGCGGTGCAAATTAGAATTCTTTTCTGTACTCACGTCACATGCAGGACTGGATGCACACCTGGTGACTACTGCCTCCTAGACATCCCTAACCTGGATCACGACACACAGCACAAATAGGACCATCGAATAACCACTGCTGCATGTACCTCACAGGTGGGAGGAGCCCACATGCTGATTACTCATCCCCCCGGAACTAAACCACCACAGATACCAGTTGTCTGGTGAAATTGTGGCTGCAGAGCAAGATGTCTACACACGGCAACTAAACATTGAACCTTGCAATATTTGCGCTATCCATGTGACTGTGCACAGAAGAGGTTTGTTGTATGCATAGAAGGAATTTTTGACTAGCTGGCAGTGAAGAAACCTTTACTTCAACAGGGAACACAGACCAGACAGTGCAGCACATCCACCTTTTCTGCATGGTCACCCCAGATCTTTCACCATTTTCTGGACCCCATTTTTGCTAGCTTCCCTTTTATCCCCTTACCTGCTGGGCCTTGCTCCCCTCACTCCGCCAGTGCTGAGCCCTTTTTTGGCTACTTGGGGTAGTTTGTGCTTGGGCCTCCATAACCTGTTGTCCACATAAGATAGCCCCGGCAAATTGACATACTTTTTTTTACCAATATCCTTGGATTTCTAAAGGTGCCCAGGATTTGTGGATTCGTCTGGAGGAGAAAAAGAGAATCGCCAAAATAGAGCACATTTGAGTTTTTGGGGAAAATAGGAAAAAAGAGCTCTGAATAAAAGTGCCTGGTTTTTTTCTCCTACAAATGGCAAAGTCATGATCTTCCTAACTTTCAGGAACTTGCAGAGCTGAATCCCAAAAACTATTTTTTATCACAGTTTTGGCCTTTTACAGAGGTAGCTCATTTTCCCTTTTTTGTGCTTTCAACCTATTTCCACTTTGTGGTCCAAACCAGTGTGAAACCCACTGTTGATCCAGGAAAGCTACATATTTCTGAAAGGTAGATGAAATTCCAAATTCAACATGGGGTCATATGTGTAGATCTCTGAAGGTTTTCCCAAAGAAACTGTTGAAATAAATATTAAAAATGAGTAGGAAAAAACAGCCATTTGTGACAATGTTTTCATCTGTACCTTTTTGTCATGATAGGCGATTTATAAAAGCAGTATACCATTACGCTCGCGAGACCCTTTTAGTTGCGTGGATATATGGGGTTTGCAGGTTCTGCAAGAACCCAAGGTAACCAGAACCAACAACTGAGCTGCACTGCACAATGGTTTGTCATTGCGTACTGAGAGACCAATTCATATGGTTAAATGTGTAGAGTGAAAAATGGGTATCAAAGAAACCTATGTATTTCTGAAATGGGCACAAGACATGGAGGTTAGGAGCAGTGGTTATTTGTACATCTCTGAAATTGTGGGTACCCGTACAAGCATATAATTAAGAGAGTATTTTTCAAAATGTCTTCTTGCTTACACACTAGCTTACATTTGGAAGGCACAAATTCAGCAAAATCCAGTTGGTAATACCAAATAGTCTCCTATTCTATGATCCAACAAGTCTTCCGATAAAAATGGTGCCTCTCACATTTTTCCACTCAAAACTGGCCTGTTTTTTGCAAAGTGGATAGCTGTGGATTTTGGGCCCTCACTCAGGCGGCACCTAAGGAAAACTAGCAAATCTGCACATTAAAAAAAATAGACAATTGGGGAAATCCAGGATGGGGTGACTTGCATGGCCCTCACCAGCTTGTTTTACCCAACTAAGGAAACTGCCAAAACCGCAACATGGACACATCACATTTTCCCACTGAAATGTAACCCTTTTTTTGCAAACTGGGTATATGTGGATTTTGGGCCCTACCTCAGCCAGCACGTAGGGAAAACTAGCAAACCTGTACATTTGTAAAAAGTGGACACAGGGGAATCCAGGATGGGGTAACATTTCTGTGACGGAGGGTTCAGGAGTCTGCAGGGAGCCACACACTTCCTTCCACCCAGCATTCCCATAAGTCTTTCGATACAAATGGTATCTCGGCTGTGTGGGTAGGCATAGTGCCCACAATAGGAAAACGGCCCAAAACGCAATATGTATACAACACATTTTTTTTCCACTCAAAACTGACCATTTTCTTCCAATGTGGGTGACTGTGGATATTGGTCCTTACCTCAGGCGGCACTTAGGTACACCTAACAAACCTGCAAATTAAAAAAAAGGGGAATACAGGGTGGTGTACCTTGTTTGTATTCCACAAGGTTTTCTTAGCCACAGTGCCCTGCAAACCTCACACTTGGCTCGAAATTATAGATTTTCCGAACATTTCTGAGACAGAAACTTTCCGAAGTCGCAGGAATCTACAAAATTCCTTTCACCCAGCCTTACCTCACTTGTGCCGATAAAAATGACACGCCACTTGTGCAGCTGGGCCTAGTGCCCATGACAGGAACAGATCAAACTAATTTCAATAGGAGGCCTTGCTCCGCTGGTTCCCCACATGCACCCATCCTGGGTGCATCAGGAACTGGTATTTCTCCCGCCTGGCTGCCAGGCGCGGTGCGTCCATTGGGGCGTAGGGGCGAAGCCCCACTAAGCCCCATGGACCCACCACGTCGTCACTATTATTTTAAAAAATCGCGCTATCTGTCGACCGGGAAACCGGGAGACACCCGACCTTCCCGGAGTGCGCAAGGGGTGGGGAAGGATCGGGCTGCTGCAGCTGCGCAAGTGTATTTTTGGGCACAAACATGCCCGCGCATGCGCAGATCGTTTTCTTGTGAATTCCCCCTTAGAGAGAGGACCAGGGGGCGGGCAGCAGCCCCCGGGGTTACACAGGGCAACTGGGCGAGGAGTCATGGTGCCCCCCCAGCCAATCCTGGCGCAGGATTGGCTGGTCAATACATAGCCCGGTTACATAACCCCTGTCGGATAGCACGGCCGACTTTGGTGCTGGGAAACCAGGTTCGAGCCTCTTATCGAACCATAAAAATGTATACATGACTTACTTTGGTGTTAAATAAATAGATATTTTAAAAAACAAATAAAAATGATGTTCCGACTAAGGTGTGAAATTGGTGTCGAATAAATACATGTTTTTAAAAACAATTAATATTAATCATGTATCATTGGTGCTGGAGTACAAGGTTTGAGACTGGTATTAAACACTGACAAGCTGTGTGCAAGTTATATGGTCATAAAAATACATGAATGATGGATGCAGGATGGGTGGATGCATGAATGGATGCAGGATGAATGATGGGTGGATGAATGGATGGGTGGATGCATGAATGAATGATGGATGCAGGATGGGTGGATGGGTAGATGAATGAATGATGGATGCAGGATGGATGCAGGGTGGATGGATGGGTGCATGAATGAATGATGGATGCAGGATGGGTGGATGGATGGATGGATGATGGATGAATGATGGGTGGATGAATGGATGGGTGGATGCATGAATGAATGATGGATGCAGGATGGATGCAGGATGGGTGAAAGAATGAATGATGGATACAGGATGGATGCAGGGTGGATGGATGGGGGCATGAATGAATGATGGATGGATGGATGGGTGGATACAGGAATGGATGGATGGATGGATGGATGCATGAATGAATGAATGATGGATGCTGGATGGGTGGATGTGTGGATGAATGGGTGGATGGATGCAGGATGGGTGGATGGGTGCATGAATGAATGATGGATGCAGGATGGGTGGATGGATGGGTGGATGGGTGGACACATGAATGGATGCAGGATGAATGATGGGTGGATGAATGGATGGGTGGATGCATGAATGAATGATGGATGCAGGATGGGTGGATGCATGAATGATGGATGCAGGATGGATGCAGGGTGGATGGATGGGTGCATGAATGAATGATGGATGCAGGATGGATGAATGGATGGATGGATGGGTGGATGCATGAATGGATGCAGGAATGGATGCAGGAATGGATGATGGATGGGTGGATGGATGGGTGGGTGGATGGATGGATGCATGAATGAATGATGGATGGATACTGGATGGGTGGATGGGTGGGTGGATGGATGGATGGTTGGATGAATGAATGATGGATGCAGAATGGATGGGTGGATGGATGGGTGCATGAATGAATGATGGATACAGGATGGGTGGATGGATGGGTAGACACATGAATGGATGCAGGAATGGATGCAGGATGGATGATGGATGGGTGGATGGATGGATGCATGAATGAATGATGGATGGATGCAGGATGGATGGGTGGATGGATGGATGGGTGGATGCATGAATGAATGATGGATGCAGGATGGATGGGTGGATGGATGGATGGGTGGATGCATGAATGAATGATGGATGCAGGATGGATGGATGGGTGAATGAATGAATGAATGATGGATGCTGGATTAATGGGTGGATGCATGAATGAATGATGGATGCAGGACGGATGCAGAATTGGTGGATGGATGGGTGGGTGGGTGGATGGATGGATGGGTGGATGCATGAATGATGTATGGATGGATGCAAGGTGATTCGGTCTCGCTCGCTGCGCTCGCTGCGGTGCAATATGCAAATTAGTTTACGCCCACCACTTTCAAATGTCACCAGCCGCCCCTGCTGGCTGCAGCAATTTTAAAGCTCCCGTTGGGTAAGAACATATATACCTTCTAAGCCTGCACTCCTGTGTGCAGAGAAACTACTGTACCCATGGGTGGACTCGCCGGGACGCTGACATTGAGCAGGCCCCGGGAGATGGGTTCCCTGGGGCCTTAACAGGCTTGGGGAGGAGGGCTGTGCGCCCCTCCCCTTTCTTTTCTAATTGGCTCCAGGGGATTGGATCCCCAGGGCCTTCACAGGCTTGGGGAGGGGGAGGGCTGCATGTACCCCTCTTCTCTCTTATTATGTTGGTCCCAGGGAATGGGATTCTGGGGGGCATACCAGAGGCTCGGGGAGGGGGGCCATGCACCCCCTCTCCTAAATGCTCTATTGCGCAATTTTCGTATTTTATGTAGGACTTGGGACTGAGTCCAGAGTGTTAAGATGGCTGAACCCACATCCTTGTTGATTTGATGGCAGCCAAGCAGATCTTAGTTATAGGTAATACAAAGTTTTTGGGCCTTAATTGCTCAAAAATGACTGAATGGATTTACACCAAAACACAACAAGCATTTGCAATGCAATAGGTCTCACATTAGGAAAGTTTGAGCTATTGGTATTGTAAATGACACATTTTTTATTTATGTGTTGGTTTTGAAAATAGCAAAATTAATAGCTTTGTCATTTACAATGCCAATAGTTTTAACTTTCGCAAATGTGACACCTATAGCATTTGTAATGCATATGTGTTGTATTTGCGTGACTTAGATGTATTGATATTACAAATAACAATGGCTTTTTTTTTTAAAAATAATTAATACTTAAATAAAATCTATTGTAATTTATAATGGCAATAGCTTAAACTTTTGTAAATAACTTTTGTGAAGATTATGTTCAGTGTATTTTATTGTGACGAAAATCCAAGAACAGAAGTTAAACATTAACATCTTTTTGTGACATTTGTAATAAAGCTTGAAACATTTAGAGAACATATTTGAACCAGTTGTTGAATGGTTGCACAGATTGATGCTGTGGTGGCGCTGAGTGATGTTGTGGTGGCGACGAGTGATGCTGTGGCGTTCAGTGATGCTGTGGTAGCGCAGAGTGATGTTGTGGTGCCCCTGAGTGATGCTGTGGTGGTGGTGGTGGTGGACGTGGTGGTGGTGGACATGGTGGTGGTGGACGTAGTGGTGGTGGAAATGGTGGTGGTGGACGTACTGGTGGTGGATGTGGTGGTGGTGGTGTACGTGGTGGTGGTGGACGTGGTGGTGGTAGTGGTGGTGGACATGGTGGTGGTGGTGGTGGTGGTGGACGTGGACGTGGTGGTGGTGGAGGTAGGTGTAGTGGTAATCCTGCAGGAGTCTGCCAGCGATAGATAGATATATAGATAGAGTGAGGGCGATATATAGAGTGAGGGTGATAGATAGATAGAGTGAAGGCGATAGATAGAGTGAGGGAGACAGATAGATAGAGTGAGGGCAATAGATAGATAGATAGAGTGAGGGTGACAGATAGATAGAGTGAGGGCGATAGATAGATAGAGTGAGGGCGATAGATAGATAGAGTGAGGGCGATAGATAGAGTGAGGGCGATAGATAGATAGAGTGAGGGCGATAGATAGAGTGAGGTGGCCTTGTGGTGGTGGCCGTGGTGGTGGTGGTGGACATGGTGGTGGTGGATGTGGTAGACATGGTGGTGGTGGACATGGTGGTGGTGGTGGACGTGGTGGTGGTGGACTTGGTGGAGGTGGACGTGTTGGAGGTGGACGTGGTGTTGGTGGACATGGTGTTGGTGGACGTGGTGGTGGTGGTGGATGTGGTGGTGGAGGAGGTGGGTGTGGTGGTGGTGGTGGAGGACATGGTGGTGGTGGACATGGTGGTGGTGGATGTAGTGGTGGTGGATGTGATGGACGTGGTGGTGGTAGATGTAGTGGTGGTAGATGTGGTGGACGTGGTGGTGGTGGGCGTGGTGGTGGAGGTGGTGGTGGGTGTGGTGGTGGATGTGGTGGTGGATGTGGTGGTGGATGTGGTGGTGTTGGACATGGTGGTGGTTGTGGACGTGGTGGACGTGGTGGTGGTGGACGCGGTGGTGGCGGATGTGGTGGTGGTGGACGTGGTGGTGGTGGACATGGTAATGGATGTGGTGGATGTGGTGGTGGTGGTGGATGTGGTGGTGTTGGTGGTGGACATGGTGGTGGTGCTGGTGGACGTGGTGGTGGTGGTAGTGGTGGTGGATGAGGTGGAGGTGGGTGTGTGGGGCGATCTTTCCTCTGGATCTTGTAGCCGTCGCGAATGGTGGTGGCGATGTTGGGGGCCGATGAGGCGTTGGTCCAGGTTTCCGTGAATAAGGCGACGTCTGGCGAGAGGGTGTCGAGGAGGTCCAATATTTCTACGGCATGTCTGTGCAGGGAGCGCACATTGAGGAGGATGCGCTTCAGGGCTTCAGTGGTGTTTGCGTCCGGCTTGGGGGCGGCGGCTGCGGCAGTGCAGAGGCTGGTGAAGGTTTAGTGGCAGGAGAACTGGCCATGGGTGGTAATCGGCATGGACAGCTGGCAGTTGTTGTTCCTTTTAGGGGAGAGTGCGAGGAGGGCAGCTAAGTCGTAGCAGTGGGTGGTGGGAGATCCAGGATCCCTAGCACTGGTTACGGTCGCGTATGGGCGCAGACAGGCTTGCCTTTGGCACGCCCACTGCGGGGCCGTACAGCGGCCATCATTAAACGGGCAAGGGGGAGGGAAAGCGCAGCTGGGAGGCAGGAATGGGAACCGGCAGGAGGAGGGGCTGCAGGGGTAGCAGCGGCGGGAAAGGGAAACAGGCAGAGTAACAGAACAAACAGAGAGAGACAAGGCAAACAAAAATAAAAATACAGAGGCACAATACCTAAAGATAGAAAACGAGGCACTGACAAAGACAGAGAGAACGAACGAAAACGGGCACAATAGCAAGACAGACAAGCATTGGCATAGCCAATGGATCTCGAATTTGGGACCCTATAACTGTTTAGCCATGCAACAGTTGGTGTTGTTGCACCAAGGATATTCTGCTGCATAACTAAATACTTATAGGGTCCAAACAGCGAGACCTATTGGCTATGCCAATGCTTGTTTGTTTTTTGTTGCTCTTTTGTTTAAGTTGCCAGATTTACAAAAGCTGGAGATGGTTTTTGTTAACAGTTCTTTGCATCAAAAGAACTTGTTTTCATTACTCTGAATGTTGTTTTCATTCTGGTTGTAGGAAGCAGTCAATCCCGGGGGTGGGGGCTGCCTAGCTGTGCGCATGCACCGAACTTTGCAAATGAAAAAAAGCCTGGTGTAAGCGCAATTTACAAATGTGGAGTGAGTGAGCCCCAGGCAGCATGACTCACTCACACAGGAGTTCATGCACTGCACCTGCGTACTCAGCATGGTTTAAGGAAACCCAACCCATTCCTCCCAGGCATCAAACACATATTTACCAAGAAACTCTGTGAGAAGAGCCTACCGACTGCACTGACAGCTGGTGGTGTGTGTGCCTGGTAAAAGCGTGCACTGACGGCTGGTGCTGTGTGTGCAAGGTATAAGCGTGCACTGACAGCTGGTGGTGTGTGTGCCCGGTGAAAGCGTGCACCGACGGCTGGTGGTGTGTGCCTGGTGGAAGTGTGCACTGACGGCTGGTGGTGGGTGTGCCTGGTGGAAGCGTGCACTGACGGCTAGTGGTGTGTGTGCCTGGTGGAAGTGTGCACTGACAGCTGGTGGTGTGTGTGCCTGGTGGAAGCGTGCACTGACGGCTGGTGGTGGTGGTGGACGTGGTGGTGGTGGACATGGTAGTGGTGGACATGGTGGTAGTGGTGGACGTGGTGGTGGTGGTGGACATGGTGGTGGTGGTGGACGTGGTGGTGGTGGTGGACATGGTAGTAGTGGACATGAAGGTGGACATGGTGGTGGTGGATGTGGTGGTGGTGGACGTGGTGGTGGTGGATGTGGTGGTGGTGGACATGGTGGTGGTGGACACGGTGGTGGTGGACGTGGTGGTGGTGGATGTGGTGGTGGACGTGGTAGTGGTGGACGTGGTGGTGGTGGTGGACGTGGTGGTGGTGGACATGGTGGTGGTGGACGTGAAGGTGGACATGGTAGTGGTGGATGTGGTGGTGGTGGTGGACGTGGTGGTGGTGGACATGGTGGACGTGGCGGTGGTGGTGGACGTGGTGGTGGACATGGTGGTGGTGGACATGGTGGTAGTGGATGTAGTGGTGATGGAAGTGGTGGTGGTGGAGGACGTTGTGGTGGTGGTGGACATTGTGGTGGTGGTGGACGTTGTGGTGGTGGTGAACGTGGTGGTGGTGGCCTGAAGTTGGACGTGATGGTGGTGGACGTGGTGATGGACGTGGTAGTGGTGGACGTGGTGGTGGTAGTGGATGTGGTGGTGGTGGACGTGGTGGTGGACGTGGTGGTGGTGGACGAGGTAGTGGTGGATATGGTGGTGGACTTGGTGGTGAACGTGGTGGTGGACGTGGTGGTGGTAGTGGATGTAACAAGTAACAAGCGTTTGAGTGGCGGTAGTTATAAGTTAGGCGCTACAGTGAAATAGGACGACACCAATTCACACCAGCGCTTCTTTTCCCGCCCAAGTCCCTCACCTTTCTGTCACTTTAGATTTATTTATTTTTTGGGTTAAAAACTTTTATTGAGCAATCAGATAAAAAGTACAAAGATGGGCCTACAACCACACGGGCTGGCCGTTAATTCGCAAAGCACGTACCATGCAGTAAACATTAATCTCCGTGGCCAGGCCCAAATCACAGATTAAATATTGCACAAAGCATATGACAGGACACAACAGTTTTTTGTCTTAAACATTAAAATAACAAACCAAAACAAGGCGAATGTAGCAATCACGTCAGCCCAGATGACAGAGGGGAAGTCCACTAATCAGGAAGATAAAGGTAAATCAATGAGACTCGGCAAGGCCGGGGGGGGGGCCGCAGGGAGGACAGGAAAATCTTAAAAAGAGAATGAAAGATTTCGGGAACGTCAGCCTAGGGAGACAGGGTAACATCGGATGTGTCAACCAAGGGAGGGGTACAAATGTCTCCACGATATGCATTCCACTGACCCCAAATTTTAGTCCACGCCCTGGGTCTGCCCCTAGCCACATAGACGGTCTTCTCTCGAAACATGGACCAGTCCATGTTATCCTCCCACACCGAAACGTCCGGAGGTCTGGATGCGCCCCAAAGTTGCGCAATGTCCCGCTTCGCGACCATGTATCCCAAAGTTGCCCATCTGGTCTGGGCCACAGAATAATCGGTGGGTTCCCACACGTTCAACAGACATCGTCGAGCCTCAGGCCGCAGGGCAACACCAGTCACGACAGTCATCACATCAAGTACATCAATCCAGTAGGCCGCCACCAACGGGCATTCCCAAAGTATATGCATAAAGGTAGCACTCACCCCACAGCCACGCTTACATAAGCCATCCGGGGAAAAACCCATTACAACCAGGCGCGGACCAGTTACATACACGCGGTGGAGGATCTTAAGTTGCACCAAACGAAGACGGGCGGGAATGGCTACCTCCTTAGGAGAAGAGAGTGCTGACTGCCAATCCTCGTCATCTAATTCCAATCCGTCACCGACCCACAGCTCCCTAAGGCGGACCAACAGGTCGGCGCGACTATGAATCAATTTTTTATAAATAAGGGAGATAGTACTATCAGGCAGGTGTCCATCCAGTATACGATCTTCAAGGGGGGAAGACTCGGGCAGGGTCACACCAGGAGTTAGAACTGAGGCCAGGGCATGCCGGACCTGCAGATACGGAAAAAACTCTCTATCACTCAAGTCGTATTCTGCCTTAAGGCTCTGGAATGACTTCACGCTACCTTTCGCACAGAGATCACCCACCTTACATATCCCAATCATATCCCAGCGGTCGAATCCCTTAGTAGACCAGAGACACCCCAAATGTTCAGAGGCATAAAGCGGCGTCGCCAGTGTCAATCGATTCTCCCAGCCCAAACTCACATGCGCGGCGCGCCACACAGTGACTGCAATCCTGGACGGGCCCACTAGATGGCGCCCGGCCGATCTAGAATAAAGCGCTCTATTAAAGTCCCCTCCCGGCAGCTGGAGTCTATCCATCTCAAAGGCCGGATCCCGACCCGGTGAATACATCGCGTGGTTGATGGAAGACAGCTGGGCAGCCCAGTAATATCTCTTGATGTCGGGGAGCGCCATGCCCCCGTCATACCAAGGGATGGTGAGTTTCGCAAGGGCAATACGTGGACGCCCGTCCCAGATCAGTTGTCTTTGAAGACTCTCGATCTCTCGGAAATAGGTAGCGGGAACGTCGTCATAAGAATTCTGAAGTGCGTAGAGGAACCGCGGCAAGGACATCATTTTAAAAAGGGCCGCCCTGCCCAGAGGAGACAGGGGCAGCTTACGCCAACGGGCCACATCTAGTCTCAGTCTAAGAAGCGGGGGGAGGAGATTGCGCTCGAATCGGAGTGAGGAGTCCAGCGTAATAAAGATCCCCAAATACTGGAAGCCAGACTGGACCACCTGGATAGGAAATCTGTCCGGCAATGGGGGCAAAACACCCGAAAGAACATACACGCAGGACTTAGCCCAATTAATAACTAGGCCTGAGTTAGCTCCAAACGAGGTAAGAACATCAAATAAAACATTTAAAGATTTACGCGGGGAAGTAAGATATAAAAGAATGTCATCCGCGTAAAGTGAGACGCGGTCCTCAAAGTCCGGTGACCAACGGATCCCCTTGAGTGAAGGCTCCCATCGAAGCCACGCAGCTAACGGCTCCAGGGCGAGCGCAAAAAGCAACGGAGACAAGGGGCAACCCTGACGGGTCCCCCTACCAAGGCAGAAGGGGACAGAAACTCTACCGTTCACCACTACCTGCGCTAAGGGTTCAGCGTATAACAACTTCACCCAACCGATAAACTCAGGACCAAAACCAAATTTTTCAAGAGCAGCCCAAAGATAGGGCCACTCCACTGTGTCAAAAGCCATCGAGGCATCCAACGAGGCCAAAATGGCCGATTCCGTCAGAAGCCCCGCCCTCGCAACAGCACCGTGGAGACGACGTAGGTTAAGAGCCGTGTTGCGATGTGGGATAAATCTGGATTGATCCGGATGAACCAAGTCACTAATGACCGTCAAGAGGCGGGTCGCCAGGAGCTTAGCCAGGACCTTGGGCTCAACGTTTAACAAGGAAATGGGCCTATAAGACGAACAAAGGTCCCGCGGTTTACCGTCCTTGGGAATTACGACTATCGTAGCCAGACGCTGATCATACGGGAGAACACCCCGTTCCCGGGACTCCAAAAACATGTCGCGAAGATAGGGCGCCACCTTATCAGGACGTAGCTTGTACAGTTCAATTGGCAACCCGTTCGGGCCCAAGGCTTTGCCCGAACGGAGTGAGCGAATGGCAGTAGCTATCTCGTCAGTAGTAAAAGGGGACTCCAACGATTTACAGTCTAAATCGGAGACACTGGGCAAAGCTATATCGCGTAACAGAAGGCGAGAGTCAGCAACATCCCGTCCAGACACAGGGGTATAAACCACACGAAAATACTCAGCAAAACATGCAACTATTCCAATCGGGTCCGTCACTCTCACACCATTCGATGATTGAATCACGGGCACCACACGATTCGCCCTCTCCTTCTTATCCAACCACGCCAATAATTTGCCCGCCTTGTCCCCCACATCATACAGACGACCCTGTTGCTCCCGGAACATCTGTTTGGCCGCATCCGTGACCAAAGACTTATAAGCAAATTGTTTCAGACCCAGGGCATGGAGTTTATCAGATGTGACTTTCGACTCTAAGGCAGCCTCCCTTTCAGCAATCTCCCTCTCGAGGTCCACCACCTCCCGATCCCTCGCCCTCTTGGATTCAACAATAAGGGAAAGGGCCTGTCCACGAATCACTGTCTTAAAGGCCTCCCACAGGGATATCGCAGAGGAAACGGATCCCTCGTTGTCCAAAAAATAGGCGTCCAAAGACTTAGTCAAAAGGTTGCGGGTCTCGGGAGAGGTAAGGTACCATGGGTTAATAGGAGCAACCCGGCCCGCCGCCTCCACCCCCATCTCAAAACAAAGCCAGAGCGGAGAATGATCGGAAATGCCCCGGGGGAGGTGTCTAATCTCACGCACCGCCGGCGACTGGGCCGCAGGCATCAGGAAATAATCCAGTCTAGACAAACTCCCATGGGCCCCAGAGTGGAAAGTGTATTGAAGCTGAGTAGGATGCATAAGCCTCCAGCAATCCACCAAGCCAAACGTGTCCAGAAACCCACCCAGCCACTGTTGGGCCGAAGGAGTGTCCCTAGGGGGGTGGCGATCGTGTAGACCGGAGAACACAGAATTAAAGTCACCTGCAATGAAGAGAGTACTATTAGGGAGGTCCAACAAAACACGGCCCAAATCGGAAAAGGTAGAAGTCTGCAGGCCGGGGGGCACATAAACAGCAAATAAGGAGAGGGTACGACCCTCATAACGACCCACGAGGACAGCATATCGCCCCCGATCATCAAGGATCACATCATCAATAGCTAGGGGGAGGGAAGCCCGAACAAGGATACCCACCCCCCTGGAACCCGTGGTAAACCCCGAATGTGCGGCAAGGCGATAGCCCCACCTATTCATCGCACGACAAGTATTGCCCACCAAATGAGTCTCCTGCAGAAAAACAATATCTGGAGATAAACGTCGTAAACATTTCAACACCACACTCCGCTTAATACGATCCCCCAGACCATTAACATTCCACGAAACAAACCTCAACCCGCTACCCCCCATCCCACACAGCAACGCCGAAAGCCCTCCTCCATGAGCATGAGATAAAAACCATCAGTAGCAAAATAAAGTCGCCTTGAGAACATAACACACAAACATCGAACTTCCCAACCACCCACCCCCCAACAATCAAGAAAACACCCCCCACCCTGCACCCCTGCAAAATGCTAAAAAGCCACCCCAACATGCAGTGTGCCTGTCGCCCAAGAACCCCCATTCTACAAAAAGACCCCGGAGGAGGAAAGGCTCTGGCCCACCCGCCACCCCGATCAAGACAGATGACGAGGAAAACACACAAACAGTAGAGGCACTTAGGCATAGAATCCCGGAAGAGTTTACTCTATACGAGGGCCCAGGCGTAGACGAATTGTTCAGCTCTGCACACCACCCTCAGCACCACCCGGGTGGGCGTCGGACTCAGTCGCAGGAGGTCGGCCAGGCAGAGAGTCCAGCCAGTCGTTCACAGAATCTGGCCGATCAAAGAAAAAGGTTCGGTCATTGTACTCCACTCGCAGCCTGGTCGGAAACAGCATAGCGTAGCGTAACTCCATGTCCCGAAGAAGCTTCTTGACACCACGGAAGCCCATACGCTGTTTCTGGACCTGTTGAGAAAAGTCCGGATAAAAGTTCACTGTGGCGTTCTCAAAGGCCACCGGGCCCTTCACACGTGATGCTTGCAGGATAGCGTCCCGATCCCTATAATGGAAGAGTTTCGCAACAATAGGCCTCGGCGGGGCACCTGGCTTACCCTGGCCCCCCGGAACTCGATGGGCACGCTCTACTGCGAAAAATTTACTCAGTCCAGACGGAGAGAGATAGTTTTGGATCAGGTCCTCAACCAGGAGATCAACAGAGTGAGGTTCTGGATTCTCCGGAACGCCAACCACGCGCACATTACAGCGACGTGCCCTGTTCTCAAAGTCCTCCAAGCGCCGGGTCATGAAATCGTTCACCCTACGGAGATTACCAATCTCCGTCTGTATCTCCGAGACGTCCGCCGTGAGGCTGGATGACTTGAGATCCAATGATTTCACCTTCTCATTGGTTTTCGATAGGTCGGCTCGAATCAAGTTCACATCAATGGCCACGGTGTCGATTTTATGGGCCAAGGCCTCGTATTGTTGGCCTATCGTCTCCCTCATGCCAGAAATGGCGCCCATGATTTCCTGCAAGGACGGCTCCGTTGACGCGTCCACGATGTGGTCAGCAGCACTTGGACCGGGCAGGGCGGCTCCGGGGGACCCCTTCGAGTGGGTGTAATGGTCCATAACGTTAGACTGGACCGGGCCCCCGCGCAGGGGTGTCTTGGTCTTCCGTGTCTCTCGGTCCCCTCTGCCCGCCATGTTGGAAACTGCGTCACAAAGAGATTCACCAGGCTCGATGGAATGGGCACAGGAAAATAAGACTTCGGGATCAAAGAGCCGCCAAAAGGGTACCACCAGGATAGAGCCAATCAGATAGGAGAATAAGCCAGCCAAAGGCCCGACAGCCGTCTCGTGCCCCGGACCCAGCCCAGGCCAGACTCCCCTGCCAGACGTCTCAGTCTGAGGCAGAATCGAAACAGAAACTTAAGAGGGGGACCCACAAGTCCAATCCCCCTGCCGCTGTTGTTCAACTCCAAGACGGCCACAGAGCCTCACCCAGTCCCGGGCGTACCTCAAGGGCGGATCCCAAAAGTTCGAATCACCGTAACTCCGGCACCCCGGGTCAGAATCAAATTCCGAAAGTTCCAGGACGATCAGCCCAGCGTCCTCTACACAAATCCTCGTGAAAAGTCAGGATATGTTCAGGATATCATGCCGGGAGTGGCGGGGGTCCGGAGAGCGCTGTGCTCACGCGGCCATCTCGGATGCCCGCCAAGCTCCTCCTCTGTCACTTTAGATTTAAAATCACGGTTCTGTGTAAATAATTCACTTTCTGCACCTTCAAAATGCTGCAGCGCGCGTTCAGAGGCAGAAAATAAAAAAAAGGACAGTAAACAAACTAAGCATTTGGTGAAACATTGCTGGAACAGAAGAGAAGCTGGCTGCTGGGTTAAATCCGGCATTCTGCTTAGATTCACTGCGCGGCAGGTGCCCTGGAGTCAGTACCAAGAAGGGAAAGAGTGTATGATACTTCAGGAATGTCGACAACAAAAACACGTTTATAAGTGGTTAAATTCAGGAAAGTGCTGAGAGAAATACAGAACAGAACGCCGTTTAAATAGAGTGCTGAATGGTCGAAATAAAGCGAATATTCTCTAGGCTATGGCGGTCCTCTGAAACGAAAATGTTTCCTCAGCAGGTGGCGCAGTTTTCCCTAAAGTAAGACACTTCCTTTACCCTAAAGCGCACTGGGACTTCAATAACAAGAGAATGTAAAGCATTAGCAAATAAAAATCAGCAGTATAAGTAAGTGGAACACGATTGGAGAAGTTAGAATTGCCCACCAACAGACTAAATCGCTGTTGAGCTATCAAATTAAATATTCAATTAAAAAATCAAAGACATTATACTTTTTCCGCGTTCGTGAATTCAGTTCATAGGAAAAAATATATTTAAATATATGTATAATCCTTTCACCTGTTTTGGAAGTGCACAGTGTTTTTTTATTTTATTCTGTAAGTGTTCATTGAAAATTATACTAATTGACATATTCCTATATTTATATGCGTAGTATGAATATTGATAACTGTTTCGAATGCGATAATTTGTTCTGAAGTGTGTTGATATCACATAATCCACACAATGGTCTGCAGTACACATACAATACTTTGAATGTAAAATTTGCTAAAACCCGACGTCCGACAATTCATTAAATAATAAGAGCATGAGTTCGAGCCTTTTCTCTGTCCAATTAAAAAAAATATGTGTATATATTTGTATGTCTAAGTGGTGTAATTTTGAATACGACTTTCATTGTTATAGTTAGAAAATGACTTTTTCCAGCATATATATTTATTAAGTATTTATTTTTAAACGACCAATAACCAATTAAAAGGTGTTTTTTTAATCTTTTATAAACACATGGGCACTTTTGAGGTACAGCTTTGTAGACATATATCTAAAGCGGATCACTGACATAATATCGAGGGACATAATATCGACTATCAAAAATATCGTTGACAAAATATCGACAGACAGAATATCGACTTTGTATCTACAAAACAGGTAAGTACAAAAATATCGAGTTAAAAATATCGTTTACAAAAATATAGTTTATAAAAATATCGACTTTATTAAAAACAATGTTATATTAAATTAATATTAAAAATGAATTACTAAAATATACTTACAAATACTTAAATTACCTTATAATAATTAAATAATTAATGAAAGTTATAAAAAAATAATTTTACAATCATATTTGTTAGCTTTTGTTTGTCACTGGAGACAAACCTTAGTAGGTGTTTGGTCCGCTGTGCTGTTCGTGCTGGACTTCGTGATCCTAAAGACATTGTGTTTTAATGCTGGCGCATGGAGCCCACTAATGGCAGTACAATGACTCTTAAAAAGACCACAAGTCCCAGCGTGCTTCATTTATCGTAGCGCTTCAGCGCGGCCCATAAGAATAAGGGTTTTTTCCTTAATTGACGAGGCACGCCCATAAGAGATTTCCGTGCACCAGCGACAAACAAAAGCTAGCCCCTGATGAGAGGCATGACGGCCTCGAAACGCGTAGGGCGACCATACCTAATTTCAGAATGCAGAGAAAGAGGGAAGCTGTCGCGTGACTCCTAAAAGCTTGGACCTTTGGATAAAAATATATTTATATATATATACCAGCAGACTGTCCTGACGTTGTCCGGGTATGAATTGCTGCCGGCCAGTAGTATATTGTTTTGTAGGATTTCGTTTTGATAGCATTTCTTATCTGTGACAGGCCTGTGAAACGCTCCGATTGACAGTGCACTGCTGATGCACTTAAGAGTGCGCATTCAGTAGTGTGTGAACTCGAGTTTCCCTACTTTATTTTTCCTTGCAATATTATATAGCGCGAACTCGACAACATGGCATGAGCACAATTTACATTACAGAAGAACACATTCATTTGCGGTAGGCACGGGGAGACAAAGCGATTTGCCTGGAATCACAGGATGTTGAGCTGATGCCGAGATTCGAACGTAGCTCTCCAGCTCTAAAGTTCGTAATTCTAGAACTTGTTGCGAGAGGTGTGGCTAAAAGTGTATGTCGGTGCTGGCCATCAATGAGAGAGACCTGTGCATTTTTCAAATGGGTGGTGAAAAAATATGAGTATGTTGCTGGAGATGTGGGCCGCCGTGCCACCAATGTACTTACCGGGGGAGGGTAAACACCCATTATTCCGCAACTTTCTTTCTGCATACCATCACTCCTCATACTTTCATTACGAAAGTACCATGACTCCGCAATGCCATTATAACGCATGGCATTACATTTTATATGCTTTTACCACGCATACATTTACAACTAAATTCGTTGTAAATGCATGAATGGTAAAAGCATGTTTTAAAAAAAAGTTTGGATAAGGTAAGTATGGGTATAGGGGTATATGTTTTGGGGTACTGAGGTATATGTTTTGGGGTGTTTGGGTATTTTAAGGGTTCAGATATAGTTTTGGGTTATGGGGTACAGGGGTAGTTTTAGGGTTTAGGGATAGGTATGGGTTTTGGGGTACAGGGGTATTTTTAGGGTTCAGGGCTAGGTTTGGGTTTTGGGGATAGGGGTATTTTTAGGGTTCAGGAGTAGGTTTAGGTTTTGGGGTACAGGGTATTTTAAGAGTTCAGGGCTAGGTTTGGGTTTTGGGGTACAGGGGTATTTTTAGTGTTCAGGGCTAGGTTTGGGGTTTGGGGTACAGGGGTATTTTAGGGTTCAGGGGTAGGTTTGGGTTTTGGGGCACAGGGTTATTTTTAGGGTTCAGGGCTAGGTTTGGGGTTTGGGGTACAGGGGTATTTTAAGGGTTATGGGGTAGGTTTGGGTTTTGGGGTACTGGGGTATTTTAAGAGTTCAGGGCTAGGTTTGGGTTTTGGGGTACAGTGGTATTTTAGGGTTCAGGGGTAGGTTTGGGTTTTGGGGTACAGTGGTATTTTTAGGGTTCAGGGCTAGGTTTGGGTTTTGGGGTACAGGGGTATTTTTAGGGTTCAGGGGTAGGTTTGGGTTTTGAGGTACAGGGGTATTTATAGGGTTCAGGGCTAGCGTTGGGTTTTGGGGTACAGGGATATATTTAGGGTTTAGGGATAGGTTTGGGTTTTGGGGCACAGGGTATATTTATAGGGTTAAGATGGGTTAGTGTTTAAGGGTGTTGGGGTATTTTAAGGAGTAAGGGTGGGTTATGATTATGGGGTGCAGGGGTATTTAAAGGGAGCAGGGTGGGATTAGCACACGATATGAGACATGGCATGAAGGGCGGAACGTACCACACGCCCCCAGCGTTTGTCACGCCCCCAGCACACGCCCACAGCACAACGCAGACACGCCCACAAGGGACTACTTTGCTGGCACGGTTCTTTTACCTTTTAAATGTATATGGTGGGCGTCTGCATAGCCTATGTCCTTCTGCTGCAACTGCCCTTTCCAACGTTGTATTGGGTGTTGTGATTGGTGCTTTGGTTCCTGAGATTACCCGCCTCAAAGGTTTGGGCTTTCTCTTTATTATATTAGTATAGATATAGATATATATATATATATATATATATATTTTTTTTTTTTCCAAAAGCACTTTTCTGACAAAAAAGGCGTGGTGCACACTACTCCAGGCTTATTTTCGAAATAGCTTTATTCTGCTCCCTCGGCAGACAAACGCGTTTCGGCCATGCTGGCCTTCGTCAATGTCAACAACAAAAAATATATATATATATAAATTTCTATGTATATACACATACACACAACAAAATAATTTTTCTCATCATATCTTTCTGAAACACTAAATCTGCATATCTAACAGCTACACTCTTTCCTCTTCAGCACTCTCTTTTCACTCTCTCCTGCACGTACTTCGTTGCATCTCCGTCACTTCACCAATCCTCCCCACAAGAACACAATACACCGACTCACTTGTACCCACTGCTTTATCTTTCACTGTCAGTATTTTGAAAGCTGTGTATCTCCTTCACACACTTTCACATATCATCACAATTACAGTTGGCAATCTTGACCATTGATCTGTGCTTTCTGCAGAGAGGCCAGGGACTGGGAGAGCATGTATTCCAAACATCTTTATGACCCACTGACAGGCACTGTGAGAAATTAGCAGTGCGTTTGACCTAAACTCCACAGCTCTCAACTGGCACACCCACAACCTGAACTCACATAGCTTCACAGGAACAGCTCTTTTCACACTATGAACTTTGCATGAGTAATATGTTGCATCCTGGAAAAAGCAAATACTCTTAGGGAATGCAAGAGTAAGTAAAACTTGAAATTTGATAGGAACAATATCTCTGTTCCCAGGTTGAGGGCAGTGTCTATGTTTAATAGACGTGGTGGTTGCCATGGTGGGGCAAAAATGGGGGGGGAGTGAGAGGTGGGCAAGACAATCACAGATGGGGCACCAGACCCACCAGCCAACCCTAGTCTCTACCCTTTCCCATCTTGTCAAAGCCTGGGGTGAGTGACTTGACGTGACCCTACCTCAGCCTGTGGCATAATGGGAAAAGGTGGGGTTACATGCCAAGATGAGACTATGCCTTCTTCTGCTGTCTTGAGTGGGGGAGCGAAGCCCTGCTCCCAAAGTGTACTCCAATTGTGTACCTTGGTATTCCAGCAGTTTAGTGGGCATCAGAGGACTTCAACTGTTTCTGCTGTACCCCTTTCAAACATGTGCTCAGTGGGACTCTCTAGGATGATATAGGCAGCAATGGCTGTGTTCTTCATTACAGTTAAGTGTCCAGCCTGCTAATTGCCTTTATGAGACTCTGCTCTCATTCCTGAAATGAAATAGTGTTTTCAACGCCAGGCTAGTGACAGCTGTCCCTGAACCACTGTGATAGGTATAGAGGGTGGATCTAAAGGACAGCCACCCTCGGTTATTGATTGTTGTTAATGTCCCTTACATATTGAGCAACAATCTTTCATCAGCCATTGTATAATGGAGACTGTCATTCATGACAAAGCTTAGGGCTAATTCTGGCTTACTTCCTGGCTCGTGACAGACGTTTTTAAAAATGCGATTGTCTATATTTTGCTTCTGCCTCCAACCATCTCCTATATTTGACTACAAGGGGAGGTATGTGGAAAACCACTCGAACAAAAATGTAGAGGTTTGGAAAGGAAAGACATGTACTATCAGGAGCTTGGACTATGCATCTGCACTGCAGTATAGCAGAGAAACCTGATTGTGCAGTTTCTAAGAGGCTGCACATACAAATCCTAACAGAAGAAGCACTGACAAAGTCAATGGGTCTGGGTTTAGTGTTCTAATGCATACAGCAACAGCACTTTTGCCGAGACAAATGGGAGGCAGCCAGAAGACCCACAGGAGAGGACAATAGTTGTAATGTAGTCACTCATGCAGTTCAAAGCAAGCACTCAAGTGAAGGCGGAAGAATACATAAAAAAAGTCAATAGCATTAGGTGAGAGGTGAATACTCCACTGGCCTGAACCAAGATGATTGACAAAGTCTCAATCCAAAGGCTGAAAAATGGTGGTGGAAAAAAGTTAGTGGTTGAAAGGGGCACACTCAAAGCCTACACCTTATACATTGTTAGTAATAGGTCTGTTTGAGAGCTGCACTGTGCAAACCAAGGCCTACAATATGACCATTCCTAAGGAAGGAATTCAAACATCTCATAAGAAACTGCTGCTGTCCCATGGAGACAGCAATGGCATGCTGGATGTGTTCCGCAAGCCACCCCGGAAATAATGGCCATGGCATGTTTAGGTAGGTGGCGCTCCGGTCTGTGCACGAAGCCATTCGGCCTCCAGCCTTTCCTCTCTCTGTGGTCCAGGGAATTGTTGGAGAGACGGATGCTGAGAAGGGCCGGTGCCTGGTACCAACAAAGAAGGCAACATGTCATACTCTCATGTCAGGCTGGGATTGGTGATATACTACAGGCCCGGGACGCCCCGTTGGGGTAGCTGCGCGCTTTACAAAATAAATAAAATAAAATAATCAACCGGTGTGTCAGGCTCTTCATATCAGGCCGAGGCCGGGATGCACTTGAGGGGCCAGCAGTAGCCTGCAGGCTGCCCTGAGGCATCAGTGATGGTTTCAGCTTGGTACAGAAGAGCATATTAAAGGAGACTCCTCAGTAGGCTGCCAGGAGGCGGCAATGTGAATGTGTAGGTCACAGGGAGCCTTAATGAAGACGCCAAGCAGCAGCTATGGACCATCAGGAAGTAGAATGTGTAAGTGTCTGGTCAGAGATCAGAGAAGGGGGAACACGCATACGGCATGGGACTCAGCAGGAGACTTGCTGCACCCAGTGAGCAGTTGGCAACACCATGGTGATGATATTAGGAGTAGTGTGCCAGTCTCTCTATGTAGTGCTTAGTGCTTAGTGCAAGGGGCACAGCCGCAGCATGCAAGTTGTCAAGGAGGTTGAATGTATCTGTGTCTTGTGGGGGTGATCGAACAAAAAAAGCCAATACTGCTACACGAATTTACAAGTATTATTCTATTCTAAACACACGATCAAAACACTATGCCAGAGGGACAATTTTTTTCTCAGTCAATTATCAATTTTGCATTTTATTTGCACATTTTTGATTTGGTATTTTTAAACACATTTATAGATTTTCAAAAAAAACATATTATACAACACATCACGAGAATATCAAAAACAACCATTTCTTTTTTTCATACCACATTCATACTCATTCAACCAGGGGGGAATTTTTTCAAGGCACACTCAACACTTTCATCAAAATCACAATCTGAAAAAATGAGATACTGTATTTATACAATTTATATACACTTTTTTGAAGAAACCATAGGGTATCAGTAGAGATATAAATCGATATTGTCACATTATTAATCTATTCTCTTATGGTTTCGGTGTGACAACGTCACAGAAGCAGGTCTACGCGTTTCGAACTCTTTTAGTGTAGAGTTCTCGTCAGGACCATAGACTGTAATGGAAAACAGAGAAACCTCTGTTAAAGTATATCATTTTATGTCAAAGAAAGCTACTTTTGGCTCTACACCCAGACCTCTGTCTCTTACCTCTCTAAATGTCAAACAGGATGTGTTCCTAAGTTAGCCAACGTCCGCGAAGCGGGACCACCTGTATAATAAATATATCCAGTTTTATACATGCTGCCAATTATCAGTCATTCAGCGTTACACACATTTTCTTACATACTTACTTAGGGATGACAGGTGTTCATTTCTTTCTGTGAACAATAAACAGTGATAAGTGTAAGGATGTTAGTCTCTTGTTTGTAGTTTTTTATGCATTATGGTGGAACGAGTAGAACAATCTTACCAGATTAATCAGCCCTTATTTTTTGGACGCTTTACGAGGGTCAGTCGGCGAATTTGTTCGTAGGGTTCACAGCACACCTAGAGGGCAAGAATACATTTTTCACTCATTGTGCGGTTAACGAGGCGTGTGCCCTGGGTTCAAACTCATCTTGATTCCTTCACGTACCGATTAGTTGTGGCGTGTTCTCTCTGAATGCCGGCGTCAATCTCGAGTGAGCGCTTGGCGAGACGCTATGTTGTTTATGTGTGTAGGTCACATGACTTTTTCGGAATTACGGGCGCCATCTTTGCCTGGTCCTGCTCGTTCTTCGAGCAGTGGGCTTGTGTGTACATTACTTGGATTGAGTGGTATGGATGAAATCCTATATTCAGTATATTTAATGGGTGGATCGTCGGACTTCACGCTCTGGGTTTAGAGCATTTTTCCTTTTTGTTTGATATATTATTGGGTACTTAGTCTATTTGTGGCGGCCATCTTTGATGTCGGATTCTTGCCAATAGCAACGCTCCGGATGTATGAATGGGGCTATAGTTTGAACATCTCCGAAAGTTCATTTAACCCGTTAATTGCCGTGTTGAATCTTACAATCATCATTGCTTCCTGTTTAGATAATTTTTTATCAAGGTCTCCTCCTCTCTGGTCTTGTTCAATTTTTGTTATTACAGTCCATCGTAGGTCATTGTCTCCATGGTTCTTTTGTTGCCAATGATTTACCAGTGGGGCATTGGGTACCTTTTGTTTTATCCTTGACTTGTGCTGTTGAATTCTTACACGGATCTCTTGATTGGTTTTGCCAATATACAGAGAATTACAAGGACATCTGATCCCATAGATCACATATCGGGTTTTACAATTTGTGAACGTGTTATGTTTCCAAGTTGTTTCATTATGTTTGAAAATTGAACCCTCATCAGTTGAATCACAACAATTGCATCCTCCACATTTGTGGTGTCCTATCACTGGAGGTAATCCAATCATACTTCTTAAATTTGGTTTTGTTGGTAATGCGGCTCTGACTAGTTTATTTGCCAGGCTGGATTCTTTTTTGAATGCAAATAAGGGTGGATTTTTTAATTCCTCACTTAGATGTTTAACCAAATGCCAGTTACTATTTACCACCTTTTTCAACTTGTTCGAATTTGGACAGAATGTGGTGACCAATACTGTTCGATCCAGTTTCTTTTTTTCTTTTTTCTCCAGAAGATGTTCTCGCGGAGTCCACCATGCTCGTTTTTTTGAACGGCGTAAATGTTTTTTGGGGTATCCACGGTCAATAAGATTCAGGGTCAATTTCTCGGCATGTTTCTCATATTCCTGTTTGTTTTGGCAATTTCTTCGGATCCTTAGGTACTGCCCATATGGCAGGTTCTCCTTTAGGCTGCGCGGATGATTGCTAGAAAAATGCAATGATCTGTTTCGATCAGTTTCTTTTTTATATAGGGTTGTGATTAAACCTCCTTCATCCGAAGGGTATACCTCTACATCAAGGAATGGTATTTTGATTTGGGAGTACATTAGGCTGAATTGGATTTCATGTGTTCTGTTATTAAGCCATTTATTAAAATGTTTCAGTTCTTCTTCAGACCCAGACCACACAAAGAAGACATTGTCGATGTAACGACTCCAATGGCTGATTGCATGTCCAAATGGATTGTCTTGATAGATGAATTTGTTTTCATAACATGACATAAAAAGGACGGCTAATTCTGGGGCAAAGGGACAACCCATTGCCACCCCACCTATTTGGAGGTAAAACTCCCCATCGAAGTGGAAATAGTTATGTTTCAAAGCAAATTGTGCCAGCTGTATAATAAAGTCTGTTGGTACTTTTTCTGGTTTTTCTCTAGTTTCCAAACAGGATTTCAACACCTGTATGCCCTCGTCTTGCGGTATTTTTGTATACAGGGATGTTATGTCCATTGTTACCATCCAATCGTTTGTTTTATCATATTGTATGTTTTCTAGTGAGTTAATGAAGTCCGTTGTATCTCTCACATACGATTTTACATAAGGAATGAATGGTTTTAGAAAGAAATCGACAAATTTGGATATTGGTTCTATAAGAGAGTCACAGCCGGACACAATGGGGCGTCCAGGTGGGCAGTTTGCATCCTTATGTACTTTCGGTAATACATAGAAAAGCGGAATCCTGGGATGTTGTATTTTTAAATATTCGAATTCCTTCTTTCCAAGAAAACCTTGTTGGAAAGCTTCATCAATAATGGCATGCAGTTGATGTTTAAATTCCATTGTGGGGTCTTTGTTCAATTTACGATAGCAATCCGTGTCGTTTAATTGTCTCTTAACTTCGTTAATGTACAATTGGCGGTCCCATATCACGATAGACCCACCTTTATCTGCTTGTTTAATTATCACAGAAGTATCTTTTGACAATTGTGTCAGAGCTAGAGACTCAGATTTTGTTGTATTGTATTTTATCCACTTAGTTTTTTTCTCCATATCTTGGATTGCTGAAAGAATAGTTCGTTCAAATGTCAATACTTCCTTAGGTATTTTGTAGTTGGGAGGACAGAAAGTAGATTTGTTGTAAAGTCCGGTTGTATCCATATTTGTATTTAAGGGATTTTCTGAAAAGAATACTTTCAGCCTAATTTTCCGGAAAAATTCTATTGTTTCTGTCTTTAGTTTGACAAAATCTGTCTTTTTTGTAGGCACAAAGGTAAGTCCTTTTTGGAGTATGCTTTCCTCGTCTTTAGTTAGAATTTTTTGGGAGATATTGAAAATTAATGAGGGCGTCAATTCTTGTAGTTTTGACGTCTTGTCGACATTTCCCAAGGTTGAGTGTATCTCGGTTTTCCTCTTGGTTTTGTCTGGCCTCTCCCTAAAAAAGTAGAATGGCCTTGTTGATTTTGTTGAAAAGAACCTCTTCTGTTGAAAGTTCTTCGAGGATCTGTGTTATCTCCTTCGTTGCTGCTGCCTGAGGATGAAGTATCCGAAAAAGTGGTATATTTTTGAGAAGATCTTCCTTGATACTCCTGTAGATATTTTCGAGAATCCGGTCGTGAATAAAAATCTTGTTGAAGATACGGATATACCTTTTCTATATTGAAATTCTTTTGATCTTTATCGAATTGGTTAGTCTTTTGGTTAATGGTATAATCCTTGAATTCACTGATTTCTTTTTCTACTTTTTCAAGTAACCCTTTGGCATCAGTAATTAATTGGTTTGCAGCAATATTTGTTTGAAGGTTTTCTATTTCTTCCAATTGGTCCTTTGATAATCTTTGTGCTGTCTCAATGGTTAAGACCATGAGGTCTCTACTACATTTCGTTTCTATGAAACTATAACCCTTTTTATATATGGGGTCTTCTGTAAAAATTACAGGTACATTTTTGATCTGTAGTCCTCCTGGGATGGTTCCAGCTCGTAAGTGCTGGAGCAGGAAGTGACCATGTAGGTCTGTGTGGATCTGTTTTTTCTTCAATCTGAGGAGTTTTTCTGTCTCGTTTTGATTTTGTGCTGACACACTTAAAGAGGCCGATGCAAAGAGGGGTGGAGCCGCCAACAGCTTCTTTATATGATCTTCACTGTAGGCGAATGCCTCATTTTCTGACATACTTTCCTTATACTCCTATCACACTCTTATCACACTCACTCACACTCATCAACTAATAAATATTGAATCAAAAAAACCGGGAGCTACGCTACGAACCAAGATGGCCGCATAAGCTCCCGGCTCCACCGACCTCCGCCAGCAGCTCGCTTATCCTGTCTTTCATCCTGACCGTGCCCCTGATTTTCTTGTTTATGAAGGTCTACAGCTTCCAAAGATACAATCCCGAGATTTCTATCTTATCGGCTGACGAAGATACGCCGTGTTCCATTTCTCGGCCTACCACCGTGTGGAAGCCGGGGCCTCGATTTTTGGACTACCCGAGTCAGAGTTGAACAACATCGGCCGTGAGACCTGGACTGAGCCCGGTCTCCCGAAGAGTGCCTGAATTGTTGATTTTCCTGTCGATCCTTTGAACGATCCACGCCCGGGACACGCCATCGTGTCACGCCGACTGCCGTGGTGGGGGCCCAGTGCCCGGAGACCTTGTTGCCCCCTCGGGGTCGACGGGCTGGGGTCCTCTCTGGCGGCACCGGTGTGTTCTGCTCGACGTGGAGCGCCCGTTACTTGTGATCGGATTTGCGTGGCCCGTGACTCCGGAGCAGCCGGCCTCCGGGGTTCGAGTCCGGCTCTGTCTCCTACTGAGAGGGGATGGAGCGGACGGAGGGCGCGCCATCTCTACGGGCCGTTGTGGCCGCCATTGGGGCGCTCCATTCACACACAGTCGCTGTGTTCCGGACACTGATGGTGAAAGTGGACGGTATCCTAGAAGCGGAGGACGACGCCTCGTTTGGTTTCCAGCTGGAGATGATACCAACGGTGCATTGTGTCTCAGAGGTCGAGGTCCCTGTGCGTACCCCGGAATTTATGACTCCTGACGGCCCCCTATTACCGGCTAGCCAGCCCGTGCTTCTCGCTAGCGTCTTTGGCCTGACCCTGCTGCCACCTAACACATCTACAGACGGTTTTCCATGTGGCTACGAGTTTCTTGTTGATGGTTTTGGATATTCGCTGTCTTTGGACACCTTTCCTAGTTCAAGCCGTGAACTTTTATCCTGTCTTCGATCCTCTTGTGCTGAACAGAACTTTTGTGGACGCTTTGCTTTTTCCAACAAAATGGCGGCTCGAATGGCAAAGACTCTTCTGACGGACCGTACTGGCCAGGGCTGAACTTTATCGCTGGGTTCCGATATAAGAGCTTTTCGTGATTCTGGGGTTGTATCTGTAACGTGATGGGAATTGGGTGGCTGTTGTTTGTCCTTCCTTTACCGGTTTGTATACTTGCTGACTATTGATTTTAACATGTATCCGGGTGGTCGCTGTTGGCGGGGGGTGCAGGAGACCGGGAGTGTGTTTGCTTTCTCCTCCTCCGCTTTTCTCTTCTTTCCCCTTCCTTTGGGGTAGTTCTGGGGCGACAGGCACGCTGCTAGTGGGGTTAGGCCGTAGCCATTGCAGGGGTGCAGGGTGGGGGGTTCGGGGTGGGGTTTTTATTTTGCCTTTTTTATGTTCTATGGCCCCTTTTCTTTTCCCTTTTTCTTTTACGAGAGACGGGCTGTATATCTTTCACGGATCCTCTATTGTCCGGGTGTTTTTGCTGACTTATTTATCCTGTGTCATTATGGATGGGTCGTGTGGGTGGGATCGCTTTGCTTGATTCACAGATTGCTTGTTTCCTGCTTCTGTTCTATGTATCCGTGCTGGGCCCTTTACTTCCTACAGTGATTATTGTTTGTTTATTTCCCCCGCCTGGCCCTTATTCTGTATTTCATCGCGAAACACCTGATGTTTGTATTGCCTACTCTTGTCTTACTGTTAAATAAAAAAATATATTAAAAAAAAAAAAAAAAAAAAAAAAACGGCGCAGGACCAAGTTCCTACTTCTCAAGGGAGAATAAACAATTCAACTACTCACAGTTACCCACAGTTCCACGAAGAGGGGCTACCACACAGGCTATTGCCTGCTATCACAACTATAAATCACCACTGGGTATGGGCTCCCAAGCAGTAAGGCCAAACCCTGCCTTTTAGTATATCGAACAAAAAAAGCCAATACTGCTACACGAATTTACAAGTATTATTCTATTCTAAACACACGATCAAAACACTATGCCAGAGGGACAATTTTTTTCTCAGTCAATTATCAATTTTGCATTTTATTTCCACATTTTTGATTTGGTATTTTTAAACACATTTATAGATTTTCAAAAAAAACCTATTATACAACACATCACGAGAATATCAAAAACAACAATTTCTTTTTTTCATACCACATTCATACTCATTCAACCAGGGGGGAATTTTTTCAAGGCACACTCAACACTTTCATCAAAATCACAATCTGAAAAAATGAGATACTGTATTTATACAATTTATATACACTTTTTTGAAGAAACCATAGGGTATCAGTAGAGATATAAATCGATATTGTCACATTATTAATCTATTCTCTTATGGTTTCGGTGTGACAACGTCACAGAAGCAGGTCTACGCGTTTCGAACTCTTTTAGTGTAGAGTTCTCGTCAGGACCATAGACTGTAATGGAAAACAGAGAAACCTCTGTTAAAGTATATCATTTTATGTCAAAGAAAGCTACTTTTGGCTCTACACCCAGACCTCTGTCTCTTACCTCTCTAAATGTCAAACAGGATGTGTTCCTAAGTTAGCCAACGTCCGCGAAGCGGGACCACCTGTATAATAAATATATCCAGTTTTATACATGCTGCCAATTATCAGTCATTCAGCGTTACACACATTTTCTTACATACTTACTTAGGGATGACAGGTGTTCATTTCTTTCTGTGAACAATAAACAGTGATAAGTGTAAGGATGTTAGTCTCTTGTTTGTAGTTTTTTATGCATTATGGTGGAACGAGTAGAACAATCTTACCAGATTAATCAGCCCTTATTTTTTGGACGCTTTACGAGGGTCAGTCGGCGAATTTGTTCGTAGGGTTCACAGCACACCTAGAGGGCAAGAATACATTTTTCACTCATTGTGCGGTTAACGAGGCGTGTGCCCTGGGTTCAAACTCATCTTGATTCCTTCACGTACCGAGTAGTTGTGGCGTGTTCTCTCTGAATGCCGGCGTCAATCTCGAGTGAGCGCTTGGCGAGACGCTATGTTGTTTATGTGTGTAGGTCACATGACTTTTTCGGAATTACGGGCGCCATCTTTGCCTGGTCCTGCTCGTTCTTCGAGCAGTGGGCTTGTGTGTACATTACTTGGATTGAGTGGTATGGATGAAATCCTATATTCAGTATATTTAATGGGTGGATCGTCGGACTTCACGCTCTGGGTTTAGAGCATTTTTCCTTTTTGTGTGATATATTATTGGGTACTTAGTCTATTTGTGGCGGCCATCTTTGATGTCGGATTCTTGCCAATAGCAACGCTCCGGATGTATGAATGGGGCTGTAGTTTGAACATCTCCGAAAGTTCATTTAACCCGTTAATTGCCGTGTTGAATCTTACAATCATCATTGCTTCCTGTTTAGATAATTTTTTATCAAGGTCTCCTCCTCTCTGGTCTTGTTCAATTTTTGTTATTACAGTCCATCGTAGGTCATTGTCTCCATGGTTCTTTTGTTGCCAATGATTTACCAGTGGGGCATTGGGTACCTTTTGTTTTATCCTTGACTTGTGCTGTTGAATTCTTACACGGATCTCTTGATTGGTTTTGCCAATATACAGAGAATTACAAGGACATCTGATCCCATAGATCACATATCGGGTTTTACAATTTGTGAACGTGTTATGTTTCCAAGTTGTTTCATTATGTTTGAAAATTGAACCCTCATCAGTTGAATCACAACAATTGCATCCTCCACATTTGTGGTGTCCTATCACTGGAGGTAATCCAATCATACTTCTTAAATTTGGTTGTTGTTTTGTTGGTAATGCGGCTCTGACTAGTTTATTTGCCAGGCTGGATTCTTTTTTGAATGCAAATAAGGGTGGATTTTTTAATTCCTCACTTAGATGTTTAACCAAATGCCAGTTACTATTTACCACCTTTTTCAACTTGTTCGAATTTGGACAGAATGTGGTGACCAATACTGTTCGATCCAGTTTCTTTTTTTCTTTTTTCTCCAGAAGATGTTCTCGCGGAGTCCACCATGCTCGTTTTTTTGAACGGCGTAAAAGTTTTTTGGGGTATCCACGGTCAATAAGATTCAGGGTCAATTTCTCGGCATGTTTCTCATATTCCTGTTTGTTTTGGCAATTTCTTCGGATCCTTAGGTACTGCTCATATGGCAGGTTCTCCTTTAGGCTGCGCGGATGATTGCTAGAAAAATGCAATGATCTGTTTCGATCAGTTTCTTTTTTATATAGGGTTGTGATTAAACCTCCTTCATCCGAAGGGTATACCTCTACATCAAGGAATGGTATTTTGATTTGGGAGTACATTAGGCTGGATTGGATTTCATGTGTTCTGTTATTAAGCCATTTATTAAAATGTTTCAGTTCTTCTTCAGACCCAGACCACACAAAGAAGACATCGTCGATGTAACGACTCCAATGGCTGATTGCATGTCCAAATGGATTGTCTTGATAGATGAATTTGTTTTCATAACATGACATAAAAAGGACGGCTAATTCTGGGGCAAAGGGACAACCCATTGCCACCCCACCTATTTGGAGGTAAAACTCCCCATCGAAGTGGAAATAGTTATGTTTCAAAGCAAATTGTGCCAGCTGTATAATAAAGTCTGTTGGTACTTTTTCTGGTTTTTCTCTAGTTTCCAAACAGGATTTCAACACCTTTATGCCCTCGTCTTGCGGTATTTTTGTATACAGGGATGTTATGTCCATTGTTACCATCCAATCGTTTGTTTTATCATATTGTATGTTTTCTAGTGAGTTAATGAAGTCCGTTGTATCTCTCACATACGATTTTACATAAGGAATGAATGGTTTTAGAAAGAAATCGACAAATTTGGATATTGGTTCTATAAGAGAGTCACAGCCGGACACAATGGGGCGTCCAGGTGGGCAGTTTGCATCCTTATGTACTTTCGGTAATACATAGAAAAGCGGAATCCTGGGATGTTGTATTTTTAAATATTCGAATTCCTTCTTTCCAAGAAAACCTTGTTGGAAAGCTTCATCAATAATGGCATGCAGTTGATGTTTAAATTCCATTGTGGGGTCTTTGTTCAATTTACGATAGCAATCTGTGTCGTTTAATTGTCTCTTAACTTCGTTAATGTACAATTGGCGGTCCCATATCACGATAGACCCACCTTTATCTGCTTGTTTAATTATCACAGAAGTATCTTTTGACAATTGTGTCAGAGCTAGAGACTCAGATTTTGTTGTATTGTATTTTATCCACTTAGTTTTTTTCTCCATATCTTGGATTGCTGAAAGAATAGTTCGTTCAAATGTCAATACTTCCTTAGGTATTTTGTAGTTGGGAGGACAGAAAGTAGATTTGTTGTAAAGTCCGGTTGTTTCCATATTTGTATTTAAGGGATTTTCTGAAAAGAATACTTTCAGCCTAATTTTCTGGAAAAATTCTATTGTTTCTGTCTTTAGTTTGACAAAATCTGTCTTTTTTGTAGGCACAAAGGTAAGTCCTTTTTGGAGTATGCTTTCCTCGTCTTTAGTTAGAATTTTTTGGGAGATATTGAAAATTAATGAGGGCGTCAATTCTTGTAGTTTTGACGTCTTGTCGACATTTCCCAAGGTTGAGTGTATCTCGGTTTTCCTCTTGGTTTTGTCTGGCCTCTCCCTAAAAAAGTAGAATGGCCTTGTTGATTTTGTTGAAAAGAACCTCTTCTGTTGAAAGTTCTTCGAGGATCTGTGTTATCTCCTTCGTTGCTGCTGCCTGAGGATGAAGTATCCGAAAAAGTGGTATATTTTTGAGAAGATCTTCCTTGATACTCCTGTAGATATTTTCGAGAATCCGGTCGTGAATAAAAATCTTGTTGAAGATACGGATATACCTTTTCTATATTGAAATTCTTTTGATCTTTATCGAATTGGTTAGTCTTTTGGTTAATGGTATAATCCTTGAATTCACTGATTTCTTTTTCTACGTTTTCAAGTAACCCTTTGGCATCAGTAATTAATTGGTTTGCAGCAATATTTGTTTGAAGGTTTTCTATTTCTTCCAATTGGTCCTTTGATAATCTTTGTGCTGTCTCAATGGTTAAGACCACGAGGTCTCTACTACATTTCGTTTCTATGAAACTATAACCCTTTTTATATATGGGGTCTTCTGTAAAAATTACAGGTACATTTTTGATCTGTAGTCCTCCTGGGATGGTTCCAGCTCGTAAGTGCTGGAGCAGGAAGTGACCATGTAGGTCTGTGCGGATCTGTTTTTTCTTCAATCTGAGGAGTTTTTCTGTCTCGTTTTGATTTTGTGCTGACACACTTAAAGAGGCCGATGCAAAGAGGGGTGGAGCCGCCAACAGCTTCTTTATATGATCTTCACTGTAGGCGAATGCCTCATTTTCTGACATACTTTCCTTATACTCCTATCACACTCTTATCACACTCACTCACACTCATCAACTAATAAATATTGAATCAAAAAAACCGGCGCAGGACCAAGTTCCTACTTCTCAAGGGAGAATAAACAATTCAACTACTCACAGTTACCCACAGTTCCACGAAGAGGGGCTACCACACAGGCTATTGCCTGCTATCACAACTATAAATCACCACTGGGTATGGGCTCCCAAGCAGTAAGGCCAAACCCTGCCTTTTAGTATATCGAACAAAAAAAGCCAATACTGCTACACGAATTTACAAGTATTATTCTATTCTAAACACACGATCAAAACACTATGCCAGAGGGACAATTTTTTTCTCAGTCAATTATCAATTTTGCATTTTATTTGCACATTTTTGATTTGGTATTTTTAAACACATTTATAGATTTTCAAAAAAAACATATTATACAACACATCACGAGAATATCAAAAACAACAATTTCTTTTTTTCATACGACATTCATACTCATTCAACCAGGGGGGAATTTTTTCAAGGCACACTCAACACTTTCATCAAAATCACAATCCGAAAAAATGAGATACTGTATTTATACAATTTATATACACTTTTTTGAAGAAAGCATAGGGTATCAGTAGAGATATAAAGCGTTATTGTCACATTATTAATCTATTCTCTTATGGTTTCGGTGTGACAATGTCACAGAAGCAGGTCTACGCGTTTCAAACTCTTTTAGTGTAGAGTTCTCGTCAGGACCATAGACTGTAATGGAAAACAGAGAAACCTCTGTTAAAGTATATCATTTTATGTCAAAGAAAGCTACTTTTGGCTCTACACCCAGACCTCTGTCTCTTACCTCTCTAAATGTCAAACAGGATGTGTTCCTAAGTTAGCCAACGTCCGCGAAGCGGGACCACCTGTATAATAAATATATCCAGTTTTATACATGCTGCCAATTATCAGTCATTCAGCGTTACACACATTTTCTTACATACTTACTTAGGGATGACAGGTGTTCATTTCTTTCTGTGAACAATAAACAGTGATAAGTGTAAGGATGTTGGTCTCTTGTTTGTAGTTTTTTATGCATTATGGTGGAACGAGTAGAACAATCTTACCAGATTAATCAGCCCTTATTTTTTGGACGCTTTACGAGGGTCAGTCGGCGAATTTGTTCGTAGGGTTCACAGCACACCTAGAGGGCAAGAATACATTTTTCACTCATTGTGCGGTTAACGAGGCGTGTGCCCTGGGTTCAAACTCATCTTGATTCCTTCACGTACCGATTAGTTGTGGCGTGTTCTCTCTGAATGCCGGCGTCAATCTCGAGTAAGCGCTTGGCGAGACGCTATGTTGTTTATGTGTGTAGGTCACATGACTTTTTCGGAATTACGGGCGCCATCTTTGCCTGGTCCTGCTCGTTCTTCGAGCAGTGGGCTTGTGTGTACATTACTTGGATTGAGTGGTATGGATGAAATCCTATATTCAGTATATTTAATGGGTGGATCGTCGGACTTCACGCTCTGGGTTTAGAGCATTTTTCCTTTTTGTGTGATATATTATTGGGTACTTAGTCTATTTGTGGCAGCCATCTTTGATGTGGGATTCTTGCCAATAGCAACGCTCCGCTCCGCTATTCTCGTGATGTGTTGTATAATATGTTTTTTTTGAAAATCTATAAATGTGTTTAAAAATACCAAATCAAAAATGTGCAAATAAAATGCAAAATTGATAATTGACTGAGAAAAAAATTGTCCCTCTGGCATAGTGTTTTGATCGTGTGTTTAGAATAGAATAATACTTGTAAATGCGTGTAGCAGTATTGGCTTTTTTTGTTCGATATACTAAAAGGCAGGGTTTGGCCTTACTGCTTGGGAGCCCATACCCAGTGGTGATTTATAGTTGTGGGGGTGATGGCATTTAAGGCAAGAAGCAGAACATGGATCAATGGACCAGCCTGTGATTTGGCCTCACGTGACACCAGAAAACTGCCAGAAGCTGGTTCTCTGTGCCAGGTTTATGGCAGCGAGCATAGCAGGAACAAAGAAACCATCCACAGTGACACACTACAGTAGTGGGTGTAGGAAGCTGGCTTTTTATGTAGTGGGCCAATGTAAGGGCACACCGTGCAAAAAGTCAAATGACCCTTATTGGTTTACAGGGCTTACTTTAATATTCCAAATGCTCTATTTGTGGTAGTGTGGTCGAGCAGCTTAGACTTACCAGCGGGGAGTGTTAACCATTTGTTGCGCACACAGAATCAATAAATGGTTCATACACTCAAGAAGAAATCCGAGACCAATCTTAAAAAATAACACACATTTTTAAATATTTTTAGACACCAAGATCATTGGTATCAGGTAAGTACTTTTGGAGTAATTGATTTTACAAAGAAATAGTAAAATGCTGAAATAACAGTTTTTGAAGTATGAGCCTCGAACGTAGTAATGTTATCCTATGGGAGGAAAGACATATACTGCATACATATACTTGCAAGCATTTGTAGAAGGTGCCCTTTAGGACTTAAGTTGCTTGGGGGGTCAAGGTCCAAAGATCCACCAGCAGTTCAGGTTTATCTGCCCTGGTGTTTCCGGTTGCAGGGGTGCTAGTCATGACGATAGCCTCGAATGCTACACGGTTTAGTCCAAAGTACCTGTAACAAAAAGGCTGCAAATTGGGACAATTCCAGCAGAAACCAAAGGAGGGTATTGGCTCATGAGAATCTCTGGAGCAAAAGGACGCTGTCAGTTTTTGTGAACCCGGGCTGTAGGGTTCGGGTGTAGAGATGTTTGGCCGGCTCACTGTTCTTGGGTTGACCAGAAGGGGGAAGAAAACAAGACTGCAGGGCTACTCTCGGTGTGGGCCCCATCGGTCCTGTAGTCCCTCATTGACAGGTCTGCATTTGCAGCGGTGGTGTCTGGGCTGGACACTCAACAAGCCTTGGTTGCAGCAATTGGTCCTGTACACAGGGCGTTAGTGCAGGGGGGCTCATGGAGGGTCTCTCATCTTGAAACTCACTGAATAGACAGGGCTGACCTCTTTGACCCACAGTGACCTCCTCATGGCGAGGTGCTCTCTCGTGGGCCCGATGGTCAGCAAGACGACGTACCGAACAAGTGCAGTTGACGCCTGCAGATGCATTGGGATGGATCCTCCACTCCAAGGGAAATGCTAAGTGGTTGTTCAAGCAATTGACATTCCTCAAAGTGCTTGGGAGGATGTACAGCTTTTGGACAAGTTGAGTCTTCGCAATTGTCGATGTGCCAGCAGCCAGGCAGGGTTTAGTGTCAAGTTCGGTGTTGGTCCTCTGTACTCAGGGTGACGGCTCTTCTTTGTTCTTCTTCTGTTCCCAGGTAGATGAATCTGAAGCTCTGGTGTCAGGGGGACCACTAAATACTGAATTTAGGGACGTTTAGGGGAGTGTAGGGTGGTAGCCAATGGGATACCTACCCCTGAGGTATCTACACACCCTATTTGACCACTTCCTGCAAGGAGTGGGCATAGTATTGACCCAGAGTTCCTAGTTTCACTAAAATCAAGATGGTGAAACCCTCCTTCGACTGTCCACTTCAGGTGGCCCACCTTAGGGGTGTGCCCAGCCTGTAAGTGTGACACACCTTCTGACTATCTTATTTGGCACCTCCTCTGGTGCCAAATGGGTCTCAGGGCAGGAGGTGGTATCCCCTAGGTCTGGAGGGAAGCTGTGGTTGCATTTCAAAGGCAGGAAAGGCTTTGAAGCCTCTAGCCTTGAGATGCTAATCTGCTAGCCATCCTGCTGGAGGAGGTATGATCACCTTCTGCAGGACAGGCATTGTTCCTGGCCTCGGATTGCTCAGGCTCTCACCTGCAGGGTCAGAAACTCGTCAGTGGTGACAGGCTGGAAGATACCTGTCAGCCAGCACATTCTGTGATTAGTAGGGTTTCAAGGAGCACCTCTAGGGAGCCCTCTGGGTGCATGGCACAATAATTACAGTACTGGCATCAGTACAGATTTATAAAGACACGATGTTTGATATCAGACATCAGTATTTTCAGTGAAGCCATTATGTAGGTGGGTAACTCACAATGGCCAGTACCCAGCACATACCTTAAGATGTTTTCCTGATCACTTTCATTACCTAGCAATGGAACTAGGCATTATAGGGGCACATCTGTGCATGCACAGCGGCCCTCACATGTAATATAAGGTACTTAGTCTTCAGGCTCCAAGGCCTGCTGTAGTGGACTTACTTATAGTACATGCAGGGTACACGGGCATGGCACACAGTGAGTGTACTATGTGTTTTCAAAATGGTTTGCACCATTTCACGCATCCTGCAATAATGGCAGTCTGCATGCAGTTTGTGTGTGGGTCCCTTATGGTGGTATAATACATGCTGCAGCACATGGGGATCCTCTTTAGTACCCATGCCCTGGGTACCAGGGGTACCATTTACTGGATACATACAGGGGTGCTAAAGACCTTGCCAATTGAGTTACAGTTGAACATTTGTGTGCTTTTTGGTTAAAAAGCACTGGCACTGGGACTGGTTAGCAGGGACCCAGCGGACTACCGATCAACAACATCAGTACCGGTGATCAAAAAGTGGGGGTGACCATGTCAAAAACTGGCACTTTTCTACACAACTCCCCCTCACTCAAACGAAAAAGAATGAGGCTAACCTTTCCCATGAGAGTCTTCATTGTCTACGTGGAAGAACCTTGAACGTCCATCTACATTGGCATAGTCAGTCCCAGGTATGTGTTTCACTGTAAAATCCATTCTCTGTAGGGAGGTGGATCGCCTCAACAGTTTGGGGTTTTCAACTTTCCTATGCATGAGCCACCTGAAAGGTCTGTGCTCGGTTTGAACGAGGAAGTGAGAACCACACAGGTATGTTCTCAGCTTCTTCAGGGACCAAATCAGAGCTGAGGCTTCCCTCTCAATTGCACTCCAACGCTGGTCTCTGCCCTGGGTTCCAGCTTTAAGATTTAGGGGCCGATTCCGATCTCGCTCGGAAGGTTCCAGAACATGATCCCGCCGTCGAAAGTACGAGCTGTACGCGTGTTCTCCGACTGACTCGTACAGTGGTACGAGCGAGCAAGCACGATGCAAGAAACACAAAATCGCCGAACTAATCGTTTCCGGGTCCAAACCGCTCCGTACGCCTCGTCCGTAAGCAAACCATGCCGTGCAATGGAGGCAAATTCTGACCGCGATGCACGTGTCGGACAGCCGGATCGAGCCGAAGTTTCCGGCTCTCAAAACGTCCAGGAAACTGCCTTTGGGGGTCCGCGTCGGACCCCCATCACCCGCAGCCTTACGACTCGGACACAGGGGGAGACCCAAGGGTCTCCCCAACACAGGCATGTACGGTGCAAATGGCACCGACGCGTACCCACTGTATGGGGCGCCCTTGTGCAAGACGTACCCATTCAGTCAATGGGAGCCCATGTACGCGTCGTACGACTAGCTCCCATTTACTTCTATGGGAGTCTGACCGAACCGAGTCCGGCAGCATGCGGCCACATCGTACTCGCTTGGTCGGACTGCAGGAGTCCGGCTCGGTTGGAAAACATTCCGGATCCGGCTCGGTCGGAGAGCTTTCCGACCCAGATCGGAATCAGCCCCTTACTAAGGACTTTCAGGGGTGCTAAAGTCCTTGTCAATTGTGTTACAATTGAACACTTGTCTGTTTTTTAGGGAAAGCGCACTGGCACTGGGGCCTAGTAAGCAGAGACCCAGTGCACTACCAATCAACAATATCAGTACCAGTAAGCAAAAGTGGGAGGACCATGTCAAAAAGTGGCACTTTCCTACAGTGTACATCCTGAATATTGAATCCACAATATCGGTGGGACAGAATATCGAAAAACAAATATCAACAGGCAAGTAAGTCTAGATTTTCTATAACTAATGTCACATATATGTACCTATAGTGTAAATATATCTTCACGGTATGCAGAACGTGGAGTTAGAACTAGTAGATCTATACTTCCCCACATGCACTTAGCTTTCAATATTTTGTCCCTTGATAATCTGTCCTCTATATTTTTGTATCACGATATTGTTCGTGTTGATATTCAGTAGTACAACCGCTATAGTTTGTACCTCTTTAGCATCCATGTGCTGCGACTAGCTGCTTAAATCTTTCGTTGGATCCAAGGGTGGGATGTGATGTTGTTTAGGGAGAGCTGGTCTAACTGTGATAGGTATGTGGTGGTAGACACGCTGGTTGGGGCCTGAGGGTGCAAGCCATCCTGTGGTATGCTTACTTTGGGCTAGGGTGGGAGAAGGGAACCTCGAGCAATGACTCATTCGTCCATTCATACACCCATCCATGCACTCTTTCATCAACTCACTCACCTATTCAACTGTGAATTCACTCACTCACTCATGCATCCACCCATTCATTAACTTAACTAATTATCTTTCCATGTATACACTTGCTCATTTATTAGTCAACCCACACATACGCTCACTTCCATACAAGCACTTATCCAGCCGTTACCTTACTCACCCATTCACCCATCCATGCACTCAGTCACTCACCCATTCATTTTATGCATGCACTCACAAATTGAGTCATCCATCAGTGCACTGATTGGCCCAACCATATATCCAACAACGCGTTCTCAGATTCTTTCACGTCCCTCCACACAGTCGTACACACGCACATACAAAAAGACGCCGATGAAGAAACGCTTGGTATGTTTTCCTAGTTGCCTGTGGAGGTTGCAGTTGGCATTTCATTTCACATTTGGCTGACCTCTCCAGCAAGTAACAAAAGATATAACACGTTTCTGAGAAGAAGAGCGCGCTGTTCAGATTGGTTATCTGTTTTCTGGATGGAATGCGCTCCTGAGGTAAAGTGCTTTTCGCTGAGTGGACAAGAAGGCAGTGCATGCCCAGGCGTGTTATCAGACTCGCTGCCAGCATCTGAGGCGCAATGCTGTGTACACACCCAGTTCAAACTCCAGCCGCTCTTTGTACATAAGCCGGGTGTCGAGAAGGGACCCGGATCTGTTTGTAGTGTAAACACAGCGCATTCTTGACCCACTGTTCGAGTGCTGAAGGGAGACGACTTCTGTGTGAACAAATATCCAGTTATAAAGCCCCACATGTACGTCACCCATCACATAATCGCATTTTCTTCATTATCTCTCAGTGTAATGATAGAGCCTTTGTTTTCCCTGATGAGGATGACAGCATAACTCCGCCTCCCAGTGAAGTCACCTCTTAACATAAAACACTTTTTTATGCTCTCGCGTCTCGTGTAGCCTGGCACCATACGTGCCAACGTTTGAGACCTCCAATTTCAGACTGTTTTGGAAGGATTAACTGGCCGATTAAAAAACTTATTTTGGAATAAAAATCTAGACTTCTTTGGTTTTCTCAATATTTGGTGACTTTCTAGGGACTCAAACAATTTCACGAAGTACATTTATTATGAGTACTCCTACTCCTGCGCATTTACTCTTGAATATTATACCCAGGGCATACAGTCCTCAGGAGTAACTGGTGTCAACATGTGAATGAACACAACCAGCTTGTTTCGTTTTACTTTATCCACAAATACACTATAATTCCAGGTGGGTAAATACCTTCCACGCACTCTTATGAAGATAGGTGAAAGGGGTGTTTGTATGGTTTTAGCTAGCGTTGGGCACGTTTTTTTCGACTTTCCTAAGGTTTTTTTCCTGCTGTAAACAGATGCAGATCCTGAAATAAACTTACCTTTTTCACAGGATCCACATTTGCTTACCACAAATGTAAAAAAAAAACGTCGGAACTGCAGTTCTCAATTCTTTGCTCTGGGAGGTTGGTGAGGGTTGCCACTATTATTACTTGCCTTATGGCTTGGCTTCCCCAGCGGCGGCTGCAAGGGTCTTGGCAGGCTTGTTGCAGCAGGGACTTCACTCCATATGCCAATTAATGACACTTGGTTGTAACGAACTGCAAGAAACCCCGTTGAGACAGCGACCGTCCCCCAGAAAGGAACTCCTTTGCTCTAATGAACTTTGTTAGCGGGCTGTCTCTGTTCTGGGTGTCAGTGGAGACAACCAAAGTTGATTAAAGCAGTGTGTTACTTTTTGGAGCCCTGTTGGGGTGAGGATTTGACATGGAGGGCTTGACTTACAGTTTGGTGGACCGACACTCCATCACAGAATTCAAGTTCACTTTTTTGTGATGGTTCAACTTGAAACTTGAACCGTCACAGAGGTGACAGGTATCCCGTCTGCCTTATTACAGGTGCCATTGGAGCAAATACACCTGTTACATGGAGGACGGGATATCAGTTACCTTTGTGATGGGGTTGGTACCCATCCGCCAAACTCCAAATAAAGCCCTGAGATTTTTTTAGGGCATTCTTGTGACAAGAACCCGAATGTCAAATCTGTCCTTAAATGGAATCAGCCTGCAGAGCACAGTCTAGAGGTATCAAATCCCACATTTCACTTATGCAGGCGAACTTGGGGGGAAAACAAGCAGTGGCAAAACCATTAGTTCTTGCCTATGCAAGAGCTATTGCCTTTGACAATGTGTTTTTAGCCATGTTGTACACCCGTGTGACTGCTGTTTAGAATGGCTAAAGGTTAGTGGGTTGGGGTAGGGTATATTGGGGTATATTGTAGTGGGGTCGAGTGTAATGGGGTAGATTAGAGTACAGTGGAGTGGGGCAGATTTTAATTGGGTAGATAGGGGTAGAGTGAGGTAGAATGGAGTGGGGTAGACTCTAGTGGAGGAGAGTAGGGTATATTGGAGTGGAGCAGAGTGGACTGGAGTAGATTGGAGTTGAGTGGGGTTGACTGGAGTTGAGTGGGGTGGAGTGGGGTAGATTGGAGTGGTATAGATTGGATTGGGGTAGATTGGAGTGAGGGGTGGGGTAAATTCACTGGGAGATTAAAGTGGGGTAGATTAAATTGGGGTAGAATGGAGTGGACTGGAGTGGAGGGGGTAGACTGGAGTGGAATAGGATAGATTAGAGTAGATTAGAGTGCAGTGTGGTAGATTGGAGTGGGATGGGGTAAATTGGAGTGGAATGGGGTTGACTGGAGTGGGGTAGATTAGGAAGGATTGGGGTACATTGGAATATGGGTGATAGGAGTGGGGTAGAGTGGGGTAGGGAAGAGTGAAGTGGGTAGAGTTGGGTGGAGCAGATTGGAATGGAGTTGGGTAGATTGGAGTGGTGTGGGGTAGCTTGGAGTGGGGTAGATTGGAGTGGAGTGGAGAGGGGTATAGTGCAGTGGAGTCGAGTGATTTGGAGTAGATTGGAATGGGATCAATATGAGTGGGGTAGAGTGGAATAGTTTGGGGTAGATTGGAGTGGGGTAGATTGTAGTGGAGTGGGGTAGCTTGGAGTGGAGAGGGGTATATTGGAGTGGTGTGGGGTAGATTAATGTGGAGTAGTTTGGGATGGGATAGATATGGTGGGGTAGAGTGGAATCGATTGGGGTAGATTAGAGGGGGTAGAGTGAGGTGGAGTAGGGTGGAGTAGACTGGGTGGAGTGGGGTGGTGTAGATTGGGGCAGAGTAGAGTGGGCTAGATTGGAATGGGGTGGGATGGATTGGGATGGACTGGGTTAGCCTGGACTTGACTGGGATATATTTGAGCGGAGTGTTGTAGATTTGAGTGGAGTGTGGAAATCAGAGTGAAGTATAGTGGGGTAGATTGGGGTATAGTGGAGTAGAATTGGGTACATAGGATGTATTGGAGTAGGGTAGATTGGAATGGAGTAGGGTAGATTGGAGTGGAGTGGGGTGGGGTAGATTGGAGTGGGGTAGAGTGGAGTAAGTTCGGATGGTGCGTGGTAGATTGATATGGAGTGGGGAGATTGGAGTGGAGCTAATGTGATGGACTGGAGTAGATTGGGGTGAAGTTTATTGGAGTGGCTTGGAGTGGGTTACATTGGCATGGAGTGGGGTAGATTGGAGTGGAGTGTGGTAGATTGGACTGGGATAGATTGGGTTAGAGTGGAGTGGAGTGTGGTAGATTGGGGTATATTGGAGTGTGCTAGATTGGGTGGGGTATGGTAGGTTGGGTAGCGTGAAGTGGGGTCGATTGGAGTGGAGTTGGATAGATTGGAGTGGAGTTGTGTAGACTGTGGTAGATTGGAGTGGAATAGACTGAGGTAGATTGGAGTGGGGTAGAGTGCAGTAGATTGGAGTGGGATAGACTATAGTGGAGTGGGGTACATTAGAATGGAGTGGTATAGCTTGGACTAGGGTAGATTGGAGTGAAGTGGGGTAGATTGGGGTGGAGTTGGATATTGGAGTGAAGTCGGGTAGATTGGGGCGGAGTAGAGTGGGGGAAATTGTAGTGGCGTGGAGTAGGGTAGATTGGTTCATATTGGAGTGGATTAGGCAGACTGCAGTGGACTGGGGTAGACTAAGGTAGAGTGGAGCGGGGTAGATTGGACTGGGATAGTTCAGAGTGAGGTGGGGTAAATTGGAGTGGGGTGGTGGCGTAGACTGGGGTGGAGTTGGGTGTGGTAGATAGGAGTAGGGCGGATTGAGATGGAATGGCATAGATTGTGTTAGATTGGAGTGGTATAGATTGGGGTGGATTGAGTTGAGTTGGGTAGATTGGAGTGGGGTAGAATGGATTGGAGTAGATTGCAGTGGAGTAGATTGTTGTGGATTGTAGTGAAGTGGAGTGGGGTAGATTGGAGTGGATTGGGATAGACTGGAGTGGAATAGATTAGGATAGATTAGAGTGGAGTGGGGTAGATTGCAGTGGAGCGGGGTAAATTTGAGTGGGGTAGATGGGAGTGGGGTAGTATGATGTGGAGTGGGGTAGGTTGTGTGGAGTGGAGGGAAGTAGAATGGAGGGCCATAGAATAGTTGTAGAGTGGAGTGGAGTGTCATAAATTGGAGTGATGTGGCTTAGAGTGCAAGAGCATAGAGTGGATTAGAGTGTTGTAGAGTGGAGTGGTGTAAAGTGGAGTGTCATAGAGTGGAGAATGCATGGTGTGTTAATGCACTGCCATAACAGACAATACATTTTCAATTGAAATTACCATTACATTTGCACAGACATACAGTTTTACTGCACACAAATAATAACGTGCAAAATTCATCACCTAGTGTACTGATATGTTTTGATAGTACCCAAATATTTGTTTCCACCACACTTCAGAATTACAAGAACATGTGGTTCAGTTGTACTTTCCTTATTCTGATATACGTTGAAACCTCAGCACAGTTCATTTTTTTTGTGTGCAAGAAAAAATAACAACCAATACCCTCTCCTCTCATATGGGTACTCAGCCGGATTGTCACATACATTGTCTCACTTTGATGTAGGGGAAAGAAAAGTAAACACCAAGTTCCGGTAAAAGACAGAACCTGGCATTTGACCTCTGTCTTTGAATGCAAAGCAAATGTGATAAGAACAAGATTTAAAGGCCTGCTTACAGAAAGCGAGTACTCAGAAGGATACAGTAAACAAGGAATACTCACAGGAGGGACAACCTCAAGCTGGACAACCTAAAGCAAATAAAGCCAGCAAATAGAAAGCAACCAACTGTGAGTTACAAACCACAAAGCCAATAGTGAGCAATGCGCAAAATGCATTTCTACAGAAGCTTTTAGAATGGCCACAGAAGCTGTAAGCAAACCAGACAGCTGAGCTGTCTAGTAGGATTCGACCTAATTCCATATTCTGACTTTTAACTGAATATTTTGCTCCCCTTTCGTTTTCATATCCAATTTGCACACTTACACCAGCCTTTTTCATGTTCATAGAATTATGACTGTCAGAACCCGTTTCAGTGGGCCACGAGGCATGCAGAGGGGACTGGGTCCAACGGCCTTCAGACTTTTACTGCTGATGTTCCTGGGCCAGACCTACTATGAATCTTGAACTGGGCCAAGTACAGCTTCTGCACTTGACTCTCAGTAGTAACTTGTTCCCTCAGTGGGGAGGTGGACACAGGTTAATGAACACAGGCTCACAACTCAAAATGCCTGCAGCAGCAATAGATTACCGTCTAGCCAAATACTTACTTATTTGAAAAAAGAGAAGTAAGTTATTTCGACCGCTTACCAACACAAAGGAAAAGTACAGCATTTACAGACAACGACACGATCCACCCGAGGTCAGGGCTCTAATGTTTCCTTGGCAGTTCCCTGTCCCACTTCTTCCTCACTCTAGCAATAGTAATTATTATCCATTCACTATTGGCAGCATCCAGGGTACACCCCAATACTAATTGAAGTCTCGTCTCAAGAGTCCACTCTGAGTTCCTTTTGACTGTTCTAAAGTCAAGTGTTCCAGCGCTGACATGCTATGTAGCCAGCAAGTTCCCCCTGGCCGACTGGTCCGAATGCAGCCTTACCCTCACCTGCAGGCTTGGAGGGTATGGAGTTCCTGAGGGCAACCCCTAAGCAGGCAGCACAGCGGCAACAGCAGCTCTAGCTGAGTTGACTGAACGAGGCCCAGGCAAGCTGCACTTGCTGATCCTTGATCTCCTCACACATGACAGTTGCGCTCTTGTGGCGACCGAAGGTTTCTCGGGGCTCCTCATTGAAGGTTAGTCTTTTGATCTCTCCCACAAGGGGGGAATATGATGAGAAGTTCCTGGTGCTGATCCCTCGTCCAGGGGTAGATGCTTAGGGGGTTCCTACGACAGCCGCACTCTTTCAATGATGCTCTGGGTCAGTACACACTTCTGGCCAGTTGAAGTCACCCCCTCTGGCATATGGGGGCACCATATCCCTACTTTATGCGGACACTAACCCGCTTGGCACAGCAGGTGTCTGTACTGTAGCACCTCCTGGCATACGGGGTACTGATCCTAAGCTGCTTACGGACTCCGGCTGGATCGGCACAAATGTTCAGCAAAGTTCATATGCGGCAGGCCCTCCTGGCATAGAAGGTTGCTGATCCTTAGCTGCACACAGCTCACTTCACAATAGCCCTTCCCTGGCATACAGGGGTCATCGCTTTGCCCTGTAAACAGGCAACTAACCGATTGGTGCAGCAGTCATTTCCTCACACCTTGCAACGGGAGTCCACTCGACAGGCTTCCCCACAGGACATCGCTCCCTCCAACATTCTCCTCTTCCTCACAGGGCACACTGATCTTAGCAAGCAGCAGACAGGCAATGATGCTCCAGCTCCAGGCTCCAGAGTGGGTGGTCTAGGATTCCCTGGGTGATGTCCCCTCACCCAACAGGGAGACTGCAGGCCTTGGCTCCCAGTCCTGATCAAAGACAGAAGTCTTGCAGAGCTTCCCTTTCTCAGACAGTCCGCCTGGTTGCTTGGCAGATGACAATGTTTGGGGTCACAATCTCCCATTCTACTTCCAGACATCAAATGTGATATAGAGCATGAGTCTTTGAAGTTTATGATGAGGGTCTGCTTTATTTTGAAGAGCCCTCTCCTTGGCCCTGCCCTTTCTCCAGAAAGCAGTCTGTCACACCAGGAGTGACTACAAATCTGATAGACCCACAACACAGGCCAAGGGAGTGACTGGAGGTTCGCACCTGGATGACATCCACAGTGATATGTATATCAAAAGGTCAGCCCAAGGCCCCAGCCCTACTCTTCAATATTCTTTTATCAGCCCCATCTGCAACCTGAGATGTGCCCAGATCCCTTCCTTGTGACCTCTCACTGAATCAAACAGCACCCTTTGTAGTGTACAGAGGTAATCTGGCTCTACTCTCACAGTGTGTGTCCCACCCAGCTTACAGGAGTGCAGCAATATACAAATCTTTTGGGGGGATTCCGCTGCCTCCTCTCCATATTTCACATTGTAGCCCTGGGTCTCACAGAATGGAACCCATGGCCCTCCATGTATTGTACCATTCACAAGCACACATACACCCAGCACATGTTTAAAGCCTACACTCACTGCACAGCACTGTATCCTTCATGTATTTATTTTATTTTTATTTTATTTCTTGTTTAGCACTAGAATCGACCCCTGAAGGGGTATCTCTGCGCTTAGGACGGACCGTGAGGATGTGATGCAGCTCCAGGCGCAGAAAAGAGTGGTCTTAAGCAGCTTCCTGAATTGGAGGTGATCCAAGCACTGTCTCAAAGACATGGGCCTCGCATTGCCCCCCCTCACCTCACCCTCAGTCTTATCCCTCGCCTGTCACGCGCCTGCACGCTTTCACCCACCACTCTCTCCTCATAGTTTTGCTTCCTTCCCATCGTATCTCTCACCCCTGCCTCACCCTACCCTCATTTCACCACCCTTGCAGTGTCACTCTGCATCATCTATGCCCATCCCATCTCCCCCTTTCTTAATCCCTCCCTGTGTCTCACTCCACCCTCCAACCCTGAATCACCCCCCCTCGCAGACTTCCAGCACCTGACTCCATTCATGCTGAAAGCTAGCAGTGTTTGCTGCATCTTGTGATTAACCCCTTCGAGCCCTCGTCCTGCCTGTCGGTGCTGCTGGGAGCCATGTCTGCTCTCCTCCGGAGCGGATTCCTCGCACTGCCTTAAACATTTGCCCCAGTACTTGGCACCACTGCCCTGCACCTACCCACGGGGGGCAGGGGCACCCCAACGCCAGAGGAGTCCGCTTTTGGGACCTTATACGTATTTTGTTATGCAGCACAATATCCTTGGTGCACCAACATTACCTGTTGCATAGTTAAACACTTATTACTGTTTGAAGTGCTGCCTATGAACATAATGCATTGCCTCTGATAGCACTGTGCAAAATTACTAGAGGGTTAAGCACAGGGTAACTTTGCATTGGCTTATGCCTCACCCTGACAAGGATTGTAGTTGGTGCTTGACCAGGACTCCCACCCCAGTCAACTTGCAACCCAATGTCTTATCCTAATACACGAGTAGTTTTAGAAGTAAAAGACAATTGCGCCCTGATGGTTATTATTGTTATGTTTGTCCATATTTATACGTGAATTGTTTGTCCATATTTATACGTGAAAAGTATGTGGGGACTGTTTATGTGGGTGGAAACCCCTATCCCCTAACCCCTGGGGAGAGGAGTTGGCCTAACGGCTAGGGCGCTCGACCTCGGACCTGGGAATCTGGGTTCCAGTCTCGGTAACAACGCCAAAACCTCCTGTGATTCTGGGCAAATCACTTAATCTCCCCGTGCCTAAAATGAATGTGTGTCCGTCCTCATGTAACGTAACTGGTGCTATGTAAAGCGCTCTGATACCTGATTCGGTTTGGGTCTAGTTCGCGCTATATAAAACTCTGCAAAATAAATAAAAAAAATAAAATGGGGAGTTCATTCCAGTATTGAGGGCCAAGATGGGAGAGAGCTCTTCCTCCTAATATCACTGTATCACTAATAGTCACTTATACATCCAGCACATAGACATGCACACATTGCTCAGCACTGTATGCTATATGTACTGCAGCACTCAGGCATATGTACATCTGTCTTATGCATTTACCACGAACCACTGCCCAGCACTACATGCTTCTTGTACTGTATCACTAATAGGCACACATAAACCCAGCACATGTATTTACCATGCAGGCACTGCACAACACTACATCCTTCATGCAATGTACCACTCATAGACACACATACATCCACCACATGTATTTACCATGGATGCACTGCACAGCACTACATCCTTCATGTACTGTACCACTCATAGGCACATATACATTCAGCACCTGCATTTATCTTGGAGGCACCTCACAACACTACATCCTTCATGTACGGTACCACTAATAGGCACACATACACCCAGCGCAGATACACCACTCATTCGATGCATAGCACTACACACCAAACCAATGTAGGCCGAGGGTGAGTTAAGCACACAGCTGAGTGAGGCATGTAGACCTCACTCCAGTGACAAAGGTTAAAAAAGACCTGTTCACGCCTACTGATCACTACACAGTATGCTGCCACCACAGCACTCATGCTGCTTAACTCCTGGTGAAGGCAGTAGCCTTCCACCACTACAAGAGTAGCACTTTGAGCACCCTTTCTGGTCCAACAAGACTGCAGTCCGTGAGACAGGCCTATGTCATAGCACACACACGTGATCAGTGTTTGCTTATGGGAACAAAAATCAGCATTTGGGATCCAGACATTAGTACAAATAGGGCAATCAAGGGAGGCATGCACACCCATTACCATGGAAAGGAAAAAAAATAATTTACAGTTGTTTGCTACCGTCCCAGGGCCTAAGAGCTTTCTTATACCCAACTGAGGCTCTGATTGTCGGTTGTACTTTGACGAGGAGGGCAGGCACAGCCACGTCACTCCAATTGTAGTGCACGGGTTGGAGTGGCATGTTTCAATGCTGGTAATATTGTTCCGCAGTGTCACATATGCCAGTGGGCACAATGGAAAACAATGTGACACTGTGCCTGTTGTCCAGTCACAGAAGCAATTATTACCTGGCTTTCAGCAGCTGATATCTTTCTGTGAAAAGCAAAAGCATAATTCAGGTGGTTCTGGTAAGTCCGGTTATCAGATCCATCAGAATTTATGGCCACTCCTAATGACAGCCCAAGTGCTGTTACGTTCCGGCTCACTAGAATGGTTTGGAACCAGAATACCATTGTCAGAAAATTGTTCGACAGCTACTATTGGCTTTGCAGTACTGTAACCTGACGAAATAGTTTCAACACACAAAGAGGACGAAAACATAAAAAGGATAAAGCATGTAAAGAAAAAAGCATTGTCAAAAATAAATAATTGGCCCACCAATCCCAACCTGGAGCTCACTTGTTGTAGGTGGATGTGCATGTGGGCGTTTGGACAAAATATCGAAAAAACATATTGCGATGCAAAAATATCATGTCAAAAATATCGTCAACACGAATATCGAAGGTAAAAATATCATTTTAAGTGTTAATTTCAATCTTGTTTTGAAAAATATCGATTTAGAAAATATTGTATGCAATATTATTTATGAGTGTTATTTTGTATGTAATGTATTGTAGTGCGTTTTATTCCATATGTTTATGATTTTTATATTTATGTTTTTAGTTAGATCATTTATTAATTATGAACTTGTTGAAATTTGTTTGTCTAGTAGTATTAATGTAAGAATGGATTTGTAATTTATTTAGCAGCAGGATGTTGGGCTTTTAGGATATAATGGTTGGGGATTTTTAAAGAGTAGATATTTTAATGTACATGTATTGTTAATCATTTTATTACTTTGCAAATTAGTATTGTGCATTTGTAAATGTATTTCGTTACAATATTTTTTTTATAAATAATAATTTCTAATGAATTAAGCTACATATTAATTATAATAATTTAAAATAGATACGATTTTATTGCACATTTTTAAATACATATTTAATAAAAAACTATTTTCAAAATTAAAACTATATAAAAATGCATTTAATAAAGTACATTTATTTAATTTTTTTAATAAAAAATTACATTATATAATGTTTGTGAATAACATTCAAAATTAAAATAGTGTTCCTTTCTTATGTAGAAAAGTATGTCACTGTACATTTTATTTTTAATTTTAATAAAAAAATTGTTTTATTATATATTTGTATTTTTATTAGTTTTAATTTTAGATTATTAATTATTTTTAATTTTATGGTTCAAAGTTTAGGAATGGTAGTAAATATTCAATATAATATATTAATGATTAAGATTGATAAAACTATTATTTTCTATGTTAATGTTTATGTATAAATATATAGGTTTTGTAGTTTTGGTTAGAGTCCTTTTTAAGTATTTTTTTATTTTTAAAAAGATGAAACATTATGTGTGAGTATGGAGTAACAATTGTGTATATAAAAGTTTTAGGGCCTGATTACGAGTTTGGGAGTGTAGGAGAGGGCCACCACCCACATTTTAAGAGCTGTGCATACTAAACGATTCAAAGAGAATTGTTTTCTTACACCCACCGTAATGTCTTGTTTAACCTTTATAGATCCCAGATCATTATAACTTTTTCATTTTTATCAGCTGTTTTTAGCTTTACTGATAGTTGTTTAACAATATAGTTTCTGGTACTATAAATGGTTTTGCTAAATCAATGAGTTATTGTATACAAACTGTTTGGATGACGGGATTTTTTATTGGATGTATACTATTTATGATTTTATGTACTTTGTATTCATTTATTTAAATGCAAAATAAAGTTGTTGATGATGATGATTATTAAGAGTGATACAAATATTATTTTATATGTTAATGTTTAAATATGAATATTGGCTATGTTTTAAATACTTACAGAAAAGGGATTACTTCTTGGTGCGATGGGGGATAAGGCACTTAAGAGCTCTGACTTGTTGGCATGTCTCCACCATGTGTCATAGCTTTCCCTTTCCAAAGCCACTATACAATACCGTCTTTATTCTTCTGTCAGACCTTTTAGTTTATTAAGCTAGAGTAATAAACCATCTTTGTATTCTGAAAGCTAGTGCACTGTCTCTACACCATCATTGTACTTCTTCGGGTGAACATTTGTCTTTCTGAAGTTAGCATACTGAACTATTTTTGTTTTTGCCAAATGTTGGTATTTCCAAAGCTAGTCTACTATACAATCTTTGCAGTTCTTTCAGACCTTTGGTTTTCTGAAGTTAGAGTTTCGGAAGCTAGTGTACTATACAATCTTTGTACTTCTTCCCTGAGACCTTTTTTCTCCTGATAGCTAGTGCACCAAACTACATTTGAACACTTGCCAGACCCTTGTTCTCCCAAAAGCTACTGTACTATATTATCTTTGTACTACTACAATCCCATCTTTGTGCTTCTGAAAGTGTGTTTGCTGTACCATCTTTGAGCTTCTCCTGTCAGACTTTTGCATTTCTGAGCTAGTGTACTATATCATCTTTGTACTTCAGTTCAACTGTTGTTTTTCCGCAGCTATTGTGATTGAAATGTTTGTACTTCTGTCAGAACTTTGAGTTTTCAAAGCTAGTGTACTATACAATATTTGTATCTCTTCTATTACACTTTTGTTGTTCTGAAAACTAGTGCACCATTTGTTCCAGCCCTACTAGCATTCAGATGATCTTTAGATTAGCATTTGATTTTATACCACAACCCTAGCTTCCTCAATGTACAGGTACCTACAAGAAGCTGGGGCCTTTGTAATGCACGTCTGGAACACCCCAGCTTGCCACAGTGTCTGCAGATCAAGTAATGCCACCCAGAGGCTCTTTATTGATGTTGTAACTACACTTTCACAATCGCTTGATTAACCTTCTTGCTTTCTCAGATTTGCTTGAAAATGCACCAATTGCCCATTCTTTTTTCAAACTTTTCCCAGGGGAGAACCCCCTTGAATCCTCCTTATTGAGGTCAGGCTCGCTTGCTACGCTCGCTACAGGGCACTCATCCCGCACTTTTTTGCCTCACCACTTTCAAATGTCACCAGCCACCACTGCCAGGGACCCTGACACTGTCAGTGGTCTCTCACTCAGAACCAAGTGAAAATGCAGACTAAACCACCCACACCTTAAACTCACTGCACAGTGCAGGTAACACAATTCTGTGTTGACACGGACTGAGACAGAAAGAACAGAGTAGTGAGAAAGTGTGACTGTTAACATTAAGCTTTGTCAGCACAAACTTGACTTTAATATCTTTGGGATAATAAATAGTGCTTTACACCTGTGCGTTGCGTAAGCCTGGACCCTTATCTTTGTCTGAGTCACAAGAGAAAAAAGAAATAGAGTGGAAATGAACATCGAAAGGATTTCACATTTTATTAGATCCTACAGGGGCTATATAACCCTGCAACTTAACGACTCTTTCGGGTGTAAAGCATTTCACAGTAGGGTTTAAGTGAATGTTTGATTGAACGTGCTATTATTTACTTAAAAATTAGCACTGGGCTTGCCTTCGCTAACCTGAGATTCAAGTGTGGAAAAGGTTGTACTTTACCCAGTTTGCAGAGCCATCAGAGGACAAGGTAAGGTAAGGTAAATTTTATTGCACAGTTAATTAAAACTCACAATTTAAAAGACACAGCTTTAAAAGAGATGTATGTCAAAGATAAAAAGTTAATTATCAGGAGTTAAAATTATGTAAGTTCGTGTTAACAGTTTACTTTTTGTTATTGTTCATTTGAGCTACGGACCCAAAATTATGCTCAAAGGCACTCTCTTTCTGTTGTCAGTTTCCTCGTTTTGTGTTTCCTTGATTCTCTCCGTCACTGCGTCAAGGAATTTTGTAAATCTGCAGTTTAGTTGGCTCTCCTGCGGATTGAAACATAATTTGAATGCCTGTCTGCAGGATCTAGTGCCCTTCTGGTTCCATATTGCACATAGTAAGGATCTCCTTATGTCCGTTAAGCTTGGGCAGATACATATTGTTGGACTTGGCCTTTTCCCCCAAAATGTTTCGCTTTTGCACCCCCAATTTGAAATGTCTCCCCCATGGGATTAAACCTGTATAGGCCATGAGTGGTGTGAGACACCTTGTTAAAAATGTAATGTCATGTAATGGTGTGAGCACTTGTAAATTTCCCCATTTTAAAAATGCACCTGACTAAAATGTATGCCATGGCCATGGGTTTTGCCACTGTACTGCCATAGGTCAGCAGTCTAGCTATTATTACCCAGCTACCCCTAGCATTTGGAGGGAAAGCCTGGCACCCAGGGTGCTCACCCCCTCCCCTTGAGCCAGTTTAGGCTAGTTATGCCAACATTCTAGAAGGTTCTGGCACTGCCTGGGAGGAGGGTATAAGTAAGGGGGATGTGCCACCAGAGGGTCAGTCAGCGCTGGGACAAGAAAGAGAGGGGACCTGCTACGAGGAGCTACCGCCACATGGGCCTGTGAGCTGGGCCCTACACCCCTAAAACCCCCCTCTCTGCTGTCCCCACGGGCCCCTGAAAAGGGAGGGCCCCTACCCAGGTCCCTGACACTGTGGGGACTGTGAATTATGCCAGCGCTGCAAGGAAGAAGCGGCCAGGAGGTGAGGAGTGGGACTGTCTACCCCCCTTGGGAAGCTGTGGCCCCCTTGAAGCCTCGCATGGGGAAGATGGTGCCCCCAAAAGAACTGTTGCTGGCTGAGGTGCAGTGAGGCCCTGTGGAAGCGCTGGGCCCTGGGACTGTTGTGGCCCCCTAGTGCTGTGAAGCCTGCCTGTCAAGCGCTAGAATTGCGAAGCGCTGAGGAAGAGTTAACTTCCTGCCCCCCTACGTGGCCTGAGGGAGGAGCTGAGGTTGTGGGCTGAGGGAGGAGCAGTGCGCTGTGAATAGCGCCATTTTGCTGAGGAGAATCGCGCTGGAGGAGCCTACCCTCGTTTTGGCGCGCTATCTGCCATATCAATAAGTAATTGAAAGGGAGCCTACCCCTTACTGCCGCCGAGGAGCGCTGGCGCTGCATTGCGCTGGTTGTAAATAGGCGATCTCACCGCCACGGCGTGGCGCCGCCTTGAAGGGACCCCCCACTGCTGTGGGCATCGTCGCGGCGGCCCCCGGTGCCAGGAGAGGGCCGCCGATGTGAGGAAAGGGCCGCGCTAGGCCCTGAGGCCGCCGTCACCCGGATCATGTGACAGGGGCCGGCCGCGTCATCGGCCCGCCCCCGCCGCGCACGGATTGGCCTGCGCGGCCGTGCCCTTGGAAGGCCGCGCAGGGATTGGCTGCCGGCCGGCAGCCCGGGAAGAGGAGCGTCCTGAAGCCCTGGGTCCCCGTGAGGGAGGGGGACCCCGGTGAAGTACCGGTGCGGGGCCCCCGTGGCCGAGGGGGAGCCCCGGTTGTGAGTGACCAGAGCGGGAGCCCACCCCGCCGGTCTGAGCCCCAGAGTGAGGGGCCAGTGGAGGAGGCGGGGCCGGGGCACACTATCGGTGTCAGCCCCGCCGGCACGGAAGAAGCGACCCGAAGGAGGAGGGAGGAAAGCCAGGCCGGCTTCCCCCTCGCGGGCCAAGTCCCTGCGGCCGTCCCCGGTGGCCCCGCCGACACCGTTTGAAAACCCTGGGCCCCTGTGAGGACGAAGGGCCCGGGTAAAGCAAGACACCAGGCACCCACACGGTCAGTGAGTGTTCCGGGTCCCCGTGAGGCAGAGGGGCCCGGGAGAAGCCGAAAGATACCGCCGGGAGGGGCGCTCGAAGAAGCGTGGACCCCTCCTTCCTTCCACCCCGATGTGAGGGTGCTGCAGGACCCGCGAGGCCCCCGGTTGTTTGGGGAAGCCCCGCGAGTGACACGCTGCGCGGCGGGGGCCTCGAGGCACATTGCCGGTGCCTGCCCCTACCGCCAAGGAGGCCCTGGACAGCCCGGTGAGTGTGGACAACAGTATACGGTGTGGGGGGGTAGAGAGGGCAACGGGACACAGGGTCGGTGTCCGCCCCCCCCCCCTACCTCTGTTGACTAAGTGCGGCCCAAGAGCCCAGAAACCAAGTAAAGGCTGCTGGTGACTGCTGCCTCAAAGTCCCAGGATACCAGGGAGGCCTACTGAACTGCTTACAGAAGCCCCTGCTCACCCTAAGAGTCACAGGGGGGGAGGTAGAATGTTGTCGTGGCCCCGGGGAAAGGTTTGACATGCATAGCTAAGTGAGAGGCTCATTGTAATGCATCTTTTTGCCTGTTGCCTAATTTTCCCTGAAGTGTTTAAGCCTGACATCCTACCTATATATGTATGCCCGAGGAGGGTTTTCCCTAGGTTGATGGTAGAGGGAGCCTACCTGTTTCCGTATAGGTGTTCCTGATCTATGAGGAGGGCCCCTACCTGATGTTAAGGCTGGGCGATGTACGTTCCGCCTGATGTTTGATACGCCTAGCCAGGTGATATGCCTAATGAAATGCCATTTTTTACCTATTGCCAGATGTTCCCTGAGGTTAGGCCTGGCTCCTAGGTTACTGTTTGTACGCTTATGGTGAGGCCACTTTCCTATCTAATAGTTAATTGCATGCTTTTGTGCCCACCGTGCAGGTGATTGTGCCTTTTATTACAGGTGCTCCTGTCAATTTTGTGCTATGATGCCCTGATATTTTCCCTTACAGGGATTGGGTTGGCGTTATTGTGCAGGAAGTATATCTATGCTAATGTGGTATTTTGCAATTACAACCCTCCCCTAAGGATGAGAGTCTGAGTTGGCCCCACCAGATTGTCCCCAGATCTAATGTCATTTTGATCCCATCCTGTTTCCTTTCAGCATGGACTTATAGACTCAGCCCTTACTCCCCATGTAAATAATCCCCCCTTTATACACTTGGCTCTGGCGCCAATTGGCGCCCTGTTGTGACATTACTGTTTTGCATTTTATTTTGCCTTGCAGGTTGGAAACACTACTAAACTACTTATCTTTTTCCAACTCAAACTGGTGTCCTGCCTCTTTTGTGGTGTGCCTGGTGTGTTGTCTGTAGGTACTGCTTGAGTGCTTCACATGTCCTCGAAGTTTGGCCTGCCCGCTTGGTCCGTGCTACCCCCTTGGAGATTTGGGTAACCCCATTTCTTACATTGGTGGCAAGCGGTGGGATAGGACTTGTGTTTGCGCAGTACCACAGCGGCCACAGGTTACACCACAAGTAGAGCTTTGAGAGAATTCAGAGCCTTGTTGTGGGGATTATTGTTGGATGAATATTGATTTTCAGATTATTACTTCCTCCTGAAAGTGTTTTTGTGGAATTGTGTTCCCTTGTTCCACTGTGGTTGTGTCCCGAGAAACCTCACCACGATGGGGTTGGTTTATGAGGAGGAGGAACTGAGGGAGTACACCGAACAGGAGGTGATAGACTTCCTCCTGGAGAGAGGGATACCCCCGGTAGGAAACATTAGGAGAAAGCTGTTTCTTTATGAGGCCCTCAAGAGGGGAGAGCCCTTAAAGATCAGTGGGGACCTGTCTGATTACCCCCCGAGTATTTGAAGGGTGGATTCGGTAGAAGCCAGTGGGAGGGCTCCCAATCTGCAACCCTGGAGGGTAATTACCTGGATGGAGAGGAGGAAGAGTTTGGCAGGGCAGAGATGCCAGGAGTTGATGAGGACACCGTAGATAGGGAGTCTCGCACTGCGTCCTGTCCCGGGGGCACTGCCCCTTCCCTTTCCCTGTCCCCAGAAGAGTGGGTAGATAGGAGGGAAGAAAGGGAGCATCAGCTAGTGCTGGAGAAGCTCAGATTTGAGCAGGCCATGGAGTTAGCGCAGCTGACGATTCAACAGCAGAGGCTAGAGACAGACATGGTCCTAGCCCAGGAGAGGATGGCAGAGGCAGAGAGGGCCTTTGCCAGGGCGAGAGATGCTCAGGTGGGCAGGTTGTCCCCTGAGAGTGGTTTTAAGAGCCTGGATACACCGGAGAGGGTGGGATCCAGTGGTGGCAGCGAGTGTAGGTCCAGTGCAAGGAGTCCCATTCCCGAAGCCCAGGAGACCGTGCCTGATTCCCAGGAAGAGGGGGACGGGTTAGTGTTCAGGGGCAGGGGAAAACTGTCCCACCAGTCCTGGGGAGAGTTTGAGGAGGAGTGTTGGACTGCATTGGAGGATTGGGTGGTGAGGAGAGCAGTGGTGGATTGGGAAGGGCTGTCCCATGCCGTTATCCGGGAGCACATGCTGAGGAGTTGTTTCCCAAGTCTGCGTCACCATCTGTTGCAGTGTAGGTTCTCAGACCCCAGGGAACTTGCACGGGAGGCAGACCTCTGGGTAAGTGCCAGAGCGTCTGGGAAGACATTGGGGAGTGATCCAGAAAGGAGTGGTGCAGGGATCTTCCGACCCAGCGTGGCGGGAGAGGTGAGAAGCCCAGCTAGGTCCCAGGATAGTGGGCGGGTTGTAGGGCCTCACATCCCATCTATAGGAGGGAGTGAGACGGGGAGGTGTCCCGAGGTGCCCCAACTGCAGTCACAGGGCCTGGAGAGTTCTTTTAAGGAACCCCAGGTTGGGAGCCTAGGCTGTCCCGATGTGCCTTCTCATGAAGGGGATCCCCTAGTATCAGGAGAACCCGGAGAATCAGTAACCAGAGCTCCAGTGGTTCGGGGGTCTTACCAGTCACAGGGTTTAGATCCTGGACTGGGCTTCCAGGTTCAGGGGTTGCCTGTCCTGCAGGGTGGGGTACCTGTAACCAAGGTCCTTACCAGTTTGACTCCCAGGGGTACTTCTCCCGGTGGGAGGGTGCGGAACTCTGGGAGGGGGTGCAGAGGGAGCAAGGTCTCTCCTCTGTCACCGGCTCAGCCAAAGGGCGCAGATCCCGGGTTGGGTGGCCAGGTTGAGGGTTTTCCGGACCTGGCGGGTGGGACAGCTGTGTTCAGAGTCCCCCCAAAGTTGACTCTCAGGGGTACTACTCCAGTTAGGAGGGTGCGGAACTCTGGGAGGGGGTGCAGGGAGAGGGAGGACTCGCCCCTGTCACCGGTGCAACCTGAGGGTTTCGACTCTAGGTTGGGGAGAGAGTGGTTGTGTGAGGGTGTCCCCAGGAGAAGGAGATGGAGGAACTCTAGGAGGAGAAGTAGGGGGAGGAAAGCCTCGCCCCTGAGAGCTGGTCAGCTTGAGGGTGTAGACCCCAGGTGGGTGGACCAGTGGCAATTTGGAAGGAAAAGAGTGGTCCAAGAGCATTACAAGCCTGAGGCTAGAGCCTCCCACTCTAGGAAGGAACAAGGGCCAGAGATTTCTGGATGGCCTAGAGGCCAGTCCTGGCCACATCCCACTAGGGAACACCAGTGGGGTGGTTTGGTTGGAGAAGGGAGGGTTGCGAGAGAGAACCATTGGGTTCCAGAGTGGAAAAGAGACTGCAGGTGCTCCTGTAGTTGCAGGCCTGCGTCCACCTTTTTCCGCCCCAAGCAGGGAAGCCCATCAAGGTATTGATCCGTCTACCCTGGCTTTTGGCTGGGGGGGAGCTGTGTTGGACTTGGCCTTTTCCCCCAAAAAGTTTCGCTTTTGCACCCCCAATTTGAAATGTCTCCCCCATGGGATTAAACCTGTATAGGCCATGAGTGGTGTGAGACACCTTGTTAAAAATGTAATGTCAAGTAATGGTGTGAGCACTTGTAAATTTCCCCATTTTAAAAATGCACCTGACTAAAATGTACTGTGTTTAAAATGGATGCCATGACCATGGGTTTTGCCACTGTACTGCCATAGGTCAGCAGTCTAGCTATTATTACCCAGCTACCCCTAGCATTTGGAGGGAAAGCCTGGCACCCAGGGTGCTCACCCCCTCCCCTTGAGCCAGTTTAGGCTAGTTATGCCAACATTCTAGAAGGTTCTGGCACTGCCTGGGAGGAGGGTTTAAGTAAGGGGGATGTGCCACCAGAGGGTCAGTCAGCGCTGGGACAAGAAAGAGAGGGGACCTGCTACGAGGAGCTACCGCCACATGGGCCTGTGAGCTGGGCCCTACACCCCTAAAACCCCCCTCTCTGCTGTCCCCACGGGCCCCTGACAAGGGAGGGCCCCTACCCAGGTCCCTGACACTGTGGGGACTGTGAATTATGCCAGCGCTGCAAGGAAGAAGCGCCCAGGAGGTGAGGAGTGGGACTGTCTACCCCCCTTGGGAAGCTGTGGCCCCTTGAAGCATCGCATGGGGAAGATGGTGCCCCCAAAAGAACTGTTGCTGGCTGAGGTGCAGTGAAGCCCTGTGGAAGCGCTGGGCCCTGGGACTGTTGTGGCCCCCTAGTGCTGTGAAGCCTGCCTGTCAAGCGCTAGAATTGCTAAGCGCTGAGGAAGAGTTAACTTCCTGCCCCCCTGCGTGGCCTGAGGGAGGAGCTGAGGTTGTGGGCAGAGGGAGGAGCAGTGCGCTGTGAATAGCGCCATTTTGCTGAGGAGAATCGCGCTGGAGGAGCCTACCCTCGTTTTGGCGCGCTATCTGCCATATCAATAAGTAATTGAAAGGGAGTCTACCCCTTACTGCCGCCGAGGAGCGCTGGCGCTGCATTGCGCCGGTTGTAAATAGGCGATCTCACCGCCACGGCGCGGCGCCACCTTTAAGGGACCCCCCACTGCTGTGGGCATCGTCGCGGCGGCCCCCGGTGCCAGGAGAGGGCCGCCGATGTGAGGAAAGGGCCGCGCTAGGCCCTGAGGCCGCCGTCACCCGGATCATGTGACAGGGGCCGGCCGCGTCATCGGCCCGCCCCCGCCGCGCACGGATTGGCCTGCGCGGCCGTGCCCTTGGAAGGCCGCGCAGGGATTGGCTGCCGGCCGGCAGCCCGGGAAGAGGAGCGTCCTGAAGCCCTGGGTCCCGTGAGGGAGGGGGACCCCGGTGAAGTACCGGTGCGGGGCCCCCGTGGCCGAGGGGGAGCCCCGGTTGTGAGTGACCGGAGCGGGAGCCCACCCCACCGGTCTGAGCCCCAGAGTGAGGGGCCAGTGGAGGAGGCGGGGCCGGGGCACACTATCGGTGCCAGCCCCGCCGGCACGGAAGAAGCGACCCGAAGGAGGAGGGAGGAAAGCCAGGCCGGCTTCCCCCTCGCGGGCCAAGTCCCTGCGGCCGTCCCCGGTGGCCCCGCCGACGCCGTTTGAAAACCCTGGGCCCCTGTGAGGACGAAGGGCCCGGGTAAAGCAAGACGCCAGGCACCCACACGGCCAGTGAGTGTTCCGGGTCCCCGTGAGGCAGAGGGGCCCGGGAGAAGCCGAAAGATACCGCCGGGAGGGGCGCTCGAGGAAGCGTGAACCCCTCCTTCCTTCCACCCCGATGTGAGGGTGCTGCAGGACCCGCGAGGCCCCCGGTTGGTCGGGGAAGCCCCGCGAGTGAAACGCTGCGCGGCGGGGGCCTCGAGGCACATTGCCGGTGCCTGCCCCTACCGCCAAGGAGGCCCTGGACAGCCCGGTGAGTGTGGACAACAGTATACGGTGTGGGGGGGTAGAGAGGGCAACGAGACACAGGGTCGGTGTCCGCCCCCCCCCCCACCTCTGTTGACTAAGTGGGGCCCAAGTGCCCAGAAACCAAGTAAAGGCTGCTGGTGACTGCTGCCTCAAAGTCCCAGGATACCAGGGAGGCCTACTGAACTGCTTACAGAAGCCCCTGCTCACCCTAAGAGTCACAGGGGGGAGGTAGAATGTTGTCGTGGCCCCGGGGAAAGGTTTGACATGCATAGCCAAGTGAGAGGCTCATTGTAATGCATCTTTTTGCCTGTTGCCTAATTTTCCCTGAAGTGTTTAGGCCTGACATCCCACCTATATATGTATGCCCCGAGGAGGGTTTTCCCTAGGTTGATGGTAGAGGGAGCCTACCTGTTTCCGTATAGGTGTTCCTGATCTATGAGAAGGGCCCCTACCTGATGTTAAGGCTGGGCGATGTATGTTCCGCCTGATGTTTGATACGCCTAGCCAGGTGATATGCCTAATGAAATGCCATTTTTTACCTATTGCCCGATGTTCCCTGAGGTTAGGCCTGGCTCCTAGGTTACTGTTTGTACGCTTATGGTGAGGCCACTTTCCTATCTAATGGTTAATTGCATGCTTTTGTGCCCACCGTGCAGGTGATTGTGCCTTTTATTACAGGTGCTCCTGTCAATTTTGTGCTATGATGCCCTGATATTTTCCCTTACAGGGGTTGGGTTGGCGTTATTGTGCAGGAAGTATATCTATGCTAATGTGGTATTTTGCAATTACAGCCCTCCCCTAAGGATGAGAGTCTGAGTTGGCCCCACCAGATTGTCCCCAGATCTAATGTCATTTTGATCCCATCCTGTTTCCTTTTAGCATGGACTTATAGACTCAGCCCTTACTCCCCATGTAAATAATCCCCCCTTTATACACTTGGCTCTGGCGCCAATTGGCGCCCTGTTGTGACATTACTGTTTTGCATTTTATTTTGCCTTGCAGGTTGGAAACACTACTAAACTACTTATCTTTTTCCAACTCAAACTGGTGTCCTGCCTCTTTTGTGGTGTGCCTGGTGTGTTGTCTGTAGGTACTGCATGAGTGCTTCACATGTCCTCGAAGTTTGGCCTGCCCGCTTGGTCCGTGCTACCCCCTTGGAGATTTGGGTAACCCCATTTCTTACACATATTATGTAGGTTAGATCTTCAGGTCCTGCTCCGCAGAGACGGCAAGTTTGATCTTCCTGATTCCTTTTCCATGGGGCCAGATGAGGGAGAATTGGTAGTATCCCGAGTCGCAGCTTTAGAAATTTTTCCTTGATCTTCTGTTTGAATCCGTGGTCCAGGTACGCTTGAGGCTTTAATATTTTGTAGTCATTTAGGACTGTCCATCCGTGAGCCTTTTTTGCTAGAGTTTCCTTATCTTCTAGTAGCGATATTATTTTTGTTACTTTCTTTACTAACTTTTTGAAGCTTTTATGATCTACTGGGGTGTCCCAGAGGTCAGTCAGTTCGAGTCTTTCTAGTGATTCCGTCAGATACTTTCTTGCATGTGATCGTTCTCGACGCTGCAACTCAATCCAAAGGTGGGCATTTAAGGTGCCTTGCTCTGCGTTTCTAATCTTATGCCAGCATTTTATGAAGCTGCCCCTTCTTTCCACTGTCTCTTTTTGAACCCCCGAACTCAAGGCGGATTTGGGCAGGAGATACATAGCTGGGTAGCTGAAAGATGGATCTATAGGTTTTACTGATCACTTTGTCGAGGGTCGGTGCGTCTTTTCCAAGAGTTGATTCGCTCCTGTATGCGTCGGTTGAAGGCGAGCTCTCAGTACTTGTAGAAACGGGTCAAGCGTACAGTCTGGCAGTATTTTCTTCAGAGGATTCATCGCAAGATAACTCATGGTGCCTTTTCGATGTAGCGTCTCTAATTGGGGTTTAAACGAACCTCTGCTGTCTACTAAGACCCCCAGGTACTTGTAGCACGTTGCATGGTCCAGTTTGTGTCCGTCCAAGTACCAGCTATTTTTTCTGGCCTTCCTGTAGTTCACGGCCATAGTTCTTGTTTTCTTTAAGTTGATAATTAGTCCGTTACACTGTGAAAATGAGCTGGTAGTGTTTAGAAGGTGCTGGAGGCCGGTTGGAGTACGACTTATTAGGACAAGGTCATCGGCATAGAGGAGATTGGACAGCGTGATGTCTCCCAGCCGTGGGGCGTGCGATTTGATGCTGTCCAATTCCCCTGGTAGGTCTGCGAGGAAAAGATTAAACAAAGTAGGGGCTAGGATGCACCCTTGTTTCAGGCCTTTAAAGGTGTTGATTCGCCTAGAGAGGTGCGTCCCGTCACCCAGCTTAATCTTGACCCAGGTGTTGGTGTGAAGTAGGATCAGCTGCTTCAAGAGGGGTTGTGGTATCCCCCATTTTTCAAGCTTAGACCATAGTTTGCCCCGGTCCATCAGAGGACAAGATCCCATGAGATCAGTTGCAAACGTCCTCAACCAGAACTCCTGGTCTGCCCTGTGTCCTCCAAAAGAGACCTGACAGAGTGCAAAATATAGAATAATTTTTAATTACAATATTGGCTGTCCTTCCAACTATGTTTTAAATACTACAGCTCCCATAATGCACCTCAGGAATGTCTTCTTATGCTGCACCGGATGATGTTATAAATCTATGTCTGGGAAGGGTGTTTTCCACATGATTTTAAAATATAAATTCTCCTACTGAGAACATAGGCCATAACTATTTAAAAGGGGATGGGAGATGCTACTGATCTCTGTCTTTTGGAAGTTCTGTGGATGAGTCAATGTTACTGACTTTGTTCAGGTCTTCTGGTGAAATGGTGGATTCTACCAGTGCCCTAAGGGTTGTAGATGGCCATTACCTGCACCTGGTGGCTCACGTCTCCCTTGTCAGCCTCCTCAAATCATACCAACACTTCCTGATTTCGTCTAGGCATCGATTGGTCACACAAACAGCATTTTCTGTTGTGGATGCCAGCCAATTTGTTTTAGCAGCCTCTGGGATAGATAGGGATTACTTATCAAACAAATGGTCACTGTGTAACACACATTCCTGTGCCAAGAGCTCGAACTCCACATCAGAGAACATCTGCTTTGACTTTCTGCCCCTCTCCTATTTCTCTGGCTATTGTTGCCATTTTCAAGGGTGTGCTCACTGCTCCTGAGAACCTCCTCACACACCTTCTCTTCAGCCCAGTATTCCCTGGTTGCGATTTCATCAGTAGCAATCGACATTCGCAATTTGCAACTAAAAGATTCACAATTTGTGACAATTACTCATTCGCTCTTAAGAAATTCTATATTTGTGAATGCTACTTCTAAGGGATCAAAAAATGGTTGCATTCTACAGCTATATATATCATTTTGCGACTCTCTGAGTTGGTAATTTTTGCAAATTCTGAATCTCAGTTTTGACATTTCTTACAACTGGCTGATGAAGAGAAGGCTTGGGAGGAAGTCAGGATTAGGGTTAGGACCAGGACTACTTGGATGCAGTGGGAGGTCTAAGACCTTCTGTACCATACATAGCTGTTTATGTGCAAGCAGTGGGTTCAACGGTCTAACTTAACGTTGATGTCCACTGAAGGGCATGAAATAGAGATAGTAACATGAGATTTGAGTACAATATACAATTTGCACTAACATGTTATGCATTAGCAGCAGTTTAATTGAGAATGCACACTGCAGTTGTTATGATTAAACAACATCCTTAGGGTCAAATAATGTTGATAGAAGACTCAAGCGCAACTCTGGGTGGACCTCGAGGTCCCCATGACGAGTGGTTTCTACTTGGTCCAGTTGAAATTGCTTGGATATGGGTATTTAGACAAATAATTAACTATTATGGAGAACGTTGTAATTTCTGTGTACTGCTCTCAGTTCCTAGTTTTATATAGCTCGAACTCGACCCGAAGGTATCAGAGCCCTTTACATGACCACCAGTTCCAATACAGATGGTCACATTCATTTTTGTTAGGCATGGGGAGATTAAGGGAATCATTAATGAAAACTGTTGCATTGCTGCGGGAAAATAGCGATGCAACAGTTTTCTCTGCGCCCTCCTTGCCACAGGATGGATGTGCCATATTTAATGTAAAGTGCTCAATGTCGCAAGGAGTTAGATACATCAGTATTTCTGACATATCTGTAGGCGCAAAAGTGGCGCATTGCTGGGGTGTGCCTGAAAACAGACACAACTCCAGCAATGTGTCCTTTCACCTGGGGCAAGCCCCATGTGAAGGGACTGCGTCAGTCTTACACCTGCTGTGAGGCAGGCATAAGATATTGACGCAGTAGCGTCCTAGACTGTGTCGCAGTGAATTCTCATAGATTTCACTGCAACACTTCTACGGCCCTTTATAGCGGGGGAACTTCCACCCTGCATACATTATACCTGACGCAGGTATAATGCAGCTCAGGGGTTTACAAAGTGACGCATTTGCTTAGATGCGTCACTTTTATAAATATGATGCAACATGGTGCATTTTTTACGCCGACGCAGAGTCACGAAAAGTGACGCAACGGCGGTGTAAAAGTGTTGCAGGTTTTCATAAATAAGGCGCAGAGTGAATTGCCCAGAATCACAGGATGCTTGATCCTCCCTGCCAGACTTGGGCCTGGTTCCCCAGCTTCAAATTCGGCCGCTCTGTGTTTTTAAAATAACGGCCAATACCCCTTTCGACCCATTGGTTATTGGTCTACTGCAATTTCCACCATGAAATATTGATACACATGGCAAATCTCAGTTTTCTTTTCAGTTATATAGACATTATGTCAAATTGTTGTGTACCATTCCCTTGGGCAATGGTGACCGCTGGTATTTACTGTGCTTAGAAGTGCTGTATGAAGAGCTATGCGAAGGCAAATTATTACTATCGACAGGCTTCAGAGAGGAACGCGGAACTCCACCAGAAGTATCCTAGGAATGGTGGGGGCAGGGTAAGGGGGGCTTGTCACCCTGCATGCTTACAGAAGGCAGCGGGACCTCAGTCAGCGTTGTTTGTTGTTGAAACCATTTCTCACTCCCAGTCGACGGAGTGACAGCTCGACGCAGGTCTCGTTACAGGGCGGCCTCCGGGGAGCGCGGATTGAGACAGAGGAATTCTCTTTCATCTGCCCGCCTTTAGTTTCAGAGCTTCCAAATGCATGGGGGGGTGTTATCAGCCGCTGGAAACTTCTAAACATACAACTTCTTGCCTGCGGATTGTCAGAGGTCATAGTTCAGGAAATGCGATATCTGCAGATAGCAGAATTTTGCGTTACTCCGCCTAGACACCATTGTGGTTTTTTTTTGCGTTGGAGGTTTGTTTCCAGACGATTTAGAAAGGTTATTCTCGTTTCGTATTTAAGGCACATCCTTTTAATTTGCTAGATGGCTTTGACCTCCATGCATAGGGTAGGCTTTTTTAATACCAATTTTGAAGCAAACCCCGTCTTCATCTCGGCCGACCGCTAGGTAAAGCGACAGAGAAGGCAGCTGAAGAGGAAAGTTCCTTGGGCTCCACTGGTGTTCAGACAGCCTGAGGCTGCCCTCGCCAGGACCGTGTCTGGAGAAGGAATTATGAGGAGCAAGAAAGGACTGCTCATAAATCAATAATCCAAGAATATAAGAGGGGGTTTACAGACAAAAAAAGCTAAATACTGTACTAAAGTAATTGAGCAAGAGAAGTGGGGGGCAGCGCGGGTGAGAAGAATAATAAGAAAAAAACAGCGCTTACCTGCAGCCGCCGCCTCAATGGTCTTCTTCTCATCTCGACTATGGAAGTCCATGCACAGGCGCACAGACTTCCCATCCAATCCAGAAGCTGTTCTCATGTTATTACCAAGCATGAAAGCAGTGCCGGGATTGGCCTGAGCAGGCTGGTTTGACTCTCGCACAGGCAAAGGGAGTCTGTGCAATTTCTCCACCTGGCTGTGGAAAACAGCTGGGTTGGAGAAACCTAAGTGCGCATGTCAATTTGGCTGTCCTAAGACTACCGGCCAAACCGATATGCGCGCTTGCAGCAGTGCCCACCACTCCTCCACAATGTCAACAAGGATGGCCCTGCCCCACCCTTTAAATGGCCAAGCAAGGAAAAATGAAATGATAATTACATGTTTTAAAATTCTTTTATTTTCCTTTTTTCACTGCTGAGATAGCAGTGGGGTGAATCTCCCCCGCCTTAACGGAGGAGCCACCTCTCTAATTGAGGCCACAAATTCTAATTAACTTTTTTAAATTGTCATGCAGTTATCTACAACTTTGATCTCTGCTGTGACTACAGGCCCACAAGAGCTACAGTCAGCTGATTTCTTCCAAGCAAAGATTGCTAATATCTATAAGGAGCTCGAATCGCGAAAAACAGCAGTGGACAATTCAGTGCCCTTAAGAAGAGAGGGGCAGTCAGAGTCTCTCATTTTCTCTGAAGTTTTGGAAATAACCACAAATAGGCTCACAGTTTACCCCCTTCTCACCAAAATTTGTGGAGAAGCACCTACTTATTACTAAGTCGGGCTCGCCCCTTGAATCCGGTGCTCCTAAAACTCTTCATATGGCGGTGAGTGTGATAGCGCTGCCCTTCTCATCCATAATGAACAAAGCCATCGCTTCTGGATGTTACCCTCATCTGTGGAAGGAGGCAGTAGTGAAGCCGCTTCTCAAGAAGCCTAACCTGGACCACAACCGTAAAAACCTCCGACCCATCTCTCTCCCAGTTCCTGCTAAGATCTTGGGAAAACATCTTACCAATCACTTGATGGCCTATGGGGAAGAGCAGAACCAGTTGGGTGTGTCACAGCCCGGATTCTGGAAAGACCACGGAAACGAAACTGCTTTGGTTGTGGCTACGGACAGTGTTAGGATTTTGTGGATGCGCGACAAGGAATGACACTGATCATGTTGGATGTGTCTGTGGTCAGTGATGCCATCTCCCCATCCCTTCTGACTGATTGCCTACAGGAACTTGGCATCCCAAGCAGAGCGCTCCACCTACTGTCCCCTTTCCTCACAGATAGATCCCAGAGGGGTGCAGTGAACCACTAACTATCACACACTTTTTCTCTGCTATGTGGAGTGTCACAAGGCTCATCTTAAATCCGTCCACTTTTTAACCTGTACATGTCCCCCCTTTGGCCTGAATATTTGTTCATTTGGGTACAGGTGGTTTCTTTCACCAATGACACCCAGCTAATCGTGTCAATTTCAAAAGACACTGTAGATACTGCAGCCAATTTAAATCACTGCATGACAGCAGTAGCTGAGTGGATGGGGAAGAACTACCTGAAGCTCAATGGGGAAAAGTCAGTGGCATTGCTCTTTGGAGCACAAATCTCCATTTGGAATAATAATTGGTGGCCTGAGACGCTTGGGACTACACATATGCCCAAAGAGAGACCTAAGAACCAAGGGGTGATGCTGAACTGTAAGCTCAAATTAAATCTCAAAGCCAACCGCGTTGTGTCGATGTATTTCTGGCTGATTAAAATACTGAGAATTATTTTTCCCTTTATCCCCTTTGCAGCGTGGAAACAGGTGGCCTTGGCATTAGTCATGTAGAGACTTGACTACTGTAATGCCCCGCATCTGGAGACCAATAACAGCACTCAAGCCAAATTACAGTTAGTGCAGAACGCGCTGGCCAGGCTCATCTTGGACATTCCTAAACGGGAATCTGCGTCCAAGTGATTACATGCCCTTTACAGGCCCATGAAGCGGTGCCGCGCCCCCCAGTGGCATGGTGGACAGTACCTGCGTGCCCATGCAGCCCGCGGCAGAGGTGGGTCAGGTGGCGGGAACAAAGACGACGCCAGCCGTGAAGAGGAGCAGCGCAGCTCACCGAGGGGCCAGATGTCAGCTACCGGGACTTTGTGAGCCGCAGCTACGAGGAGCCGATGAGCGTGAACCCGGACTCGGTGTACGCTCTCAACTGGAGGCGCCTCTACCTCAGCCGCGCCAAGCTCAAGGCTTCCTGCCGCACCTCGGCGCTGCTCTCTGGGTTTGCCATGATGAGGGTCTAAACATCCGTCCGTCCGTCCGTCTTTGCGTGTCTTTACTTGGCCGTCTCTGTGTGTATCTCCAATGACGTGTTCTCCCTGAACTACCTCTCTCACAGCTTCTGTCACTGTCATCCATGAGTGCACGTTCGTATCGCTGTTTGTTGTCCCCTGTCTTTCCGCCACTCTCTTTAGCTCATTTTATAAATGTGCTCTCACTGATCAGCACTATCTGACAGTATGGCTGTTGAGAGGAGTAACACAGGCCTCTGTAGTCCCTGCGCTGCGTGGGGGTGGGGAGGGGTGTGCTTTTAGGGAGTCTCCGTCCCATTCAAACCCCCCCGTTGAGCCAAGGCCAATGAATATCTGTGAGTTATGGGATACTGAGGGGTACGGGGGCTCATCACAATCTGCAGGAGAGCCCCATCAATTTGCCTTACAACACTGACTGTTAGGTGTGTATGTCAGTCGTTGACTGACCCAGTGTGTGCACCTCTATCAATCTATAGCTGTAGATGTAGATGTAGATGTAGAGTCCATTTATAACGCGCTAGCAATCGCTCCAAGGAGCATCTCGGCGCCAATATGAGGACAACCAGATGAAAAAGTTGCCTTACTGCTAAGGAGACCATAGCCGGGATCACACTAGCGCTCTGGCCATTGGGTCTGGAAGATTGTAAATCCAGGTTTTCAATTGCTTGCGGAACTCAGACTCCTTGTCCAGTGCTCTTAATAGAGGGGGTAGGGCATTCCATGCTTTGGCCCCCAACACCGCTAGGGATTTGCCCCCGCGGGTTTTGAGTCTGAATCTAGGGATGGTCAAAAGATTGGCATTGGAGGATCTTAGTGCGCGATTTGGACAGTATTTTACAAATTTATTTCTTAGGTAAGTGGGGCCTGAATTATGCACAGCGCGAAAAGTGATAGTTAAAACTTTGTGGAGGACCCTTTTAGTTATAGGCAGCCAGTGTAGTGCATTGAGGGCTTTGGTTGCTGAGGATCTTCTTGGCCATTTCAGAACCAGCCTTGCAGCTGCATGCTGCACCATCTGGAGTTTATGAGTAACCATCTTATTGGTGCCAGCATACAGGCTATTGCAATAGTCAATGCGGGAGGTGACTAATGCAATCGTAACAGTTTTCCTTGCTTCGAGGGGCAGCAAGTCGAAGAACTTTCTAAGCATTTTTATTACCCCGAAACAAGTGCCTGCCACTTTTGACGCTTGATGTTTGAAGGATAGATCGGCGTCAAACTGTACCCCAAGGTTGCGAGCCGAGGGGGTAGTGTGGGGTGGAATTTCTGCCTTCTCAGGCCACCACAGTCTGGGGATGAAATCATTATTTGAGCCTATGGGCATGATCTCGGTCTTTCCTGTGTTACATTTCAGGTGGTTTTTCCGCATCCACTCAAAGGTGGCCGTTAAGCAGCATTTAAGCTTTTCCTCCCAGGCCTGGTTGTCTTTGTCCATGACCAGGATTAGTTGGGTATCGTCCGCATATGCTATTACATCTATGCCGTAGGACGATATCAGCTGAATCAGGGGTGCGGTGTAAACATTAAACAATGTCGGACTCAGACTGGAGCCCTGAGGTACTCCCGTTGACAGTGGCTTCTCGCTGGAACGGAATTCCCCCAGAGTCACCACTTGTCTCCTGTCACTAAGAAAGTTTTTTATCCACTCTAAGGCAATACCTTTAATGCCAGATGTTATTAGTCGGTCTATTAAGATGGCATGTGAGACCGTGTCGAAGGCCGCCGACAGATCTAATAATATCAGGACGGCCTTCTTGCCTTGGTCTAGAGCTGAGCGGATAGTTTCCGTAGTGAACAGGAGAGCCGATTCGGTGGAATGCTGAGTTCTGAAGCCAGCCTGATTGGGGTGCCATACTTCATTATTTTCCAAGAAAAGTGTCAGCTGTTTGTTAACTGTGGACTCAGTGATTTTACACAGAGCTGGAAGTAATGAGATCGGACGTAGATTGGATAGTGTGGAGGGGTCAGGAAGTTGTTTTTTTTGTAAAGGTTTTACAGCTGCCAATTTCCACTCGGGGGGGACATAGGCGGTGGACAGAGAGTTGTTAACGATAACATTTATGTCCGGGTTGACAATATCCGCAATAAGATGTAGGAGTGCTATAGGACATGGATCAAATGGTGATCCTGATTTGGTTGCCAGGATGGCCTTTTTTGTCTCTTCCAGGCTGATTGTGCGGAAAGCTGTAAGCTGGGTGACTTCTAGCCTAGTAGTTTCGTCCTCACATATTTGATCAAAGCTGGGAGCCTCAAAGTCTTTCGTCAGACCCTTAACCTTTTCCTCAAAAAAGTCTGCGATGGAGTTGCAAAGCATTTGAGAGGGGGGGATGTCCTGTGTTAGACATTTGGATACAGCTGTGTATCTCTGTGCCTCTTAGTATAAAGTGTAATATAGCTCAATGGACTAATGCGTCCTTTGTATAATTCTGTGTGTTGAAATAACATGAGAGGAGTATCACCACCAGGACCTAAGCAAAGGTTCTGAGTGGGATGCCCATGAAAAAATAAAAAAAATGTTCTTATAAAAACCCCTCACTCACCAACCTGGTTGGTGACATGCTTCATCATTGGGGTCCACCCTGACGGCCATGATAGTTACTGGTTCCAATCCTGATGCTGTCACTCAGCTGTTAATACTTCTGAGGTCGGTAAGATGAGTACTATCGAGTTGGGCTACTGGAAATCTGCAATTTTAAGCCCTGACGTTTTTTTACCTGATTATGGATTTGCTGCATTTGCCACATAATCCATCATCTGCTACGTAAACTGTAAATGTATACAAAGAAAATCTTTCTAGATCAGATCAAAAGGTACTAAAAACACAGTAACTTGTTGCCCCTTGCTTATTGCTGGATTTGGGTGCTAAACTAGTTCTAAACACTTATAAGGTCCCAAAGGCGAGACCTATTGGCTATGCCAATGCTTGTTTTAGAAGCAATAGATTGTCAGAAGCGACAGTGCAAGGACGCTGTCTCAGGCCAATCCTAAAAATGGAGCACCGGGTCACTGAATGATCAAAACAAGAGAGACTGAATGACTGCATTGCTATTTAAGAATGAATCAGTCCAGCAGCAGTGGGAGGTGCTTCCTGGTCCTTCACACACAAGCAGCCTCAGCTCCCAATCCAGCATCCAGAGGCCCAAGGCCCTAAATGCAGCTATGGTACCCAGCAAAGCCCAGATATGGGAAAAATTCATGCAACTCAGAGCAGCAACTAAAGTTGCCAGGCTGTGTTGCATGAAAGGGAGAGCAGAACAGAGTCATATCTACTAAGATATGGAGCTGTTTACCTCTCTTCCTGCGCTGGCACACTTCAGGCTGCCATGTGCCAACACAAACACCCTTGTGCAAGATCTTTGTTCTGTAAGGAATAGTTTCTGTACTGGAAGGGGACGCTTTTTGTACAAAAACCATATCTAACCCTTTTGCTGCTTTTGCATGTGTGCTGTACAATGCAGCACACATGTAAAGTAAGAAAAATAACGAGAATTGAAAACATTACTCCTCGTTACGCCTGCCTGATGAGAAGTGTACGATTTGGGTGTAAATCCCTGTACACAGATGTTTGTAGATAGAGCACTGCATTAAAACCCATGGCTGGTTGCACTGGAACACCCCTAACGGCTAGGGCGCTCGACCTCGGACCTGGGGAACTGGGTTTGAGTCTCGGTAATGACGCTAAACCTCCTGTAATTCTGGGCAAATCACTTAATCTCCCCGTGCCTAACTAAAATGAATGTGTGTCCTCATGTAACGTAACTGCTGCTATGTAAAGTGCTCTGATACCCGATTCGGGTCAAGTTCGCGCTATATAAAACTCTGCAAAAAAAAAACTGTTGGAACGTCTCCTCGACTCAAAGTAATGCAAAACAGTTCAAATCGCAACTTTGCGTTACTTTGGGAAACTATCTAAAGCAAATCCTGATTTCTGTTGGATAGTAAATCCCTGCATAAAACTTTGCGTTGGGTTTGTGTTACAAAAGTAATGCAAACTTGTTGCACAGCGTTAGTAAATCTGTTGCCGCTGTGTATTTCAAACTGTCGTATTGCAGAAGAAAAAATACTTATTTTTTCATTTCACTGATCAGTAGTCTGATTTACAGCAAAAATATATCTTGCGTCCCAAAAGACAGGCTAAGATCTGGACAAAAAATATGAACTCATGAAGACCACATTTAGCAATGAAAATACAAGAGCTCTGATCAAAACAAAATGCCATGGATGTAATTCAGGGGTCAGCAGAGGTAGTAATGGATACCTCTAGCGCAACCCTTGTACCACTGGCACAGATAGCTCAAGAAGGGGCTCTCATTGGCAAATCAAACCACTTGTAAACGTATGAAGACGCGCTACATACGTATTTTGCAAGGTGTGGGAGATAGTGCATTTGTGTTTGCTGCAGGCAATGTTTGTGGTAGTATCTGGGAAATTAACACTGAACATGACCCAACTGGCCATGAAATAAGCCCACAAACTGCAGAAAACCCGGTCCGCACACTGACCTGTCAGACCAGCCCATCAGGCACTGCCAGATTGCCCTGTAGGACAGGCCCACCCTGCATGCTGCTCTATGAGCTTCCTCCAGGACTGTACTGGGAACCAAAACCGGCCCTGGCAAAGTGCTCGGCCGGCCCCCCAGGGGGAGGTTGGGGGTGCAACTGAGCTCTTTGCCAGGGCCGGTTTTCGGCCGATTTTGTTACAGGGCCGACTTTGCAGCTATGCTGCAAGAACGGCCCCCAGGGGCACAAAACCGGCCCCCACCTGTGTGGCGCACCGGGGGATTGCCAGGTGCCCGCAACAGCCAGTCCGGCCATGGCTTCCTCCTGCACAAAGGGTGTGCTGGTGCTTTGGGAAGCATCAGAGACCTCAGGGAGATGAGTAAATAAATCCATGCCGTGTGGTTTGAGCAGGCAGGCCTCTGTGGGCCATCAAGAGCAAGCGTTGTAGGCTTGGAGAGAGCTCAGACCAGCAGTGGCACAGCCACCGCTGAGGAAGGAGGAGAACCCCTAACGCCCAGCACCCACCCTCCACCTCCGGTTGGTTGTAAAAGGCGTGCAGTGGGCACTTCCTATCACTTGGCCCTGCTGCACCATCCTCATCCCTACAGAGTAGGGTATAGGGTCTGCAGCAAAAGCCAGCCCTTGGTAAGGTGGCATAAGTAGACTGAGCAGAGCTGCCAAGACTCCACTTTGCATAAGTATGCCATTTCCTGATCTGCATTGTGATTGTGGGTGGCACTGCAAAGCCTCACACCTTACCCTTTAAGCAGCAATGTTATGCATGACAACTAGGCAGCTAGGCTGATGTAAATGTGTACATTTCAGATGTGGCCTCTTTCCCCATCATGCAGTCCCTGTACTTTTGGACTTCCTGGGCGTCTAAACTGCAAGTATTCCTGTTTGCTTAAATGCTAATTCCAAGATAAGAGAGCAGCTGGAGGTCAAGGGTGCCTGAGTTTTATGCATGTACAAGAGCTCATACACTTTCCAGTGAAAGGGAAGTGAAAAACGTGGTTTCTGGACATGTGTACCTCTGAAGCCTGAAGCCCTTAATGTGAACTATGCTCCTAGGAGCAGACCCAGCCCAAGGTACAGCACCCCACGGAGTCTACGCTGCTTCTGGGAGCTATTACTATGCCGTAGGTCTGCCCTCTCACATCAGTGCACTCTAGTGAAGTGTTAGAGCTGCCACCAGTGCCAGCATACCCCCCTGGGTGAGTTGTGCGCTATGGACACCCTCCTGGGTGAGTTGTGCGCTATGGACACCCTCCTGGGTGAGTTGTGCGCTATGGACACCCTCCTGGGTGAGTTGTGCGCTATGCAAATACACATAACAGCATAACATACTATAACATAACATAGCATAGCATAACGAGTAAGCCACCCCTGACAGCTGTGCACAACCTAGACTGCTGCTTGCACCTGTGCTGCTGCCTGTGTCGTGCTTCTGCGGAGCTGCCAAAGGAGGTTAACCTGCAAAAGATCCAAAGGGGTAAGGTGTCACTGCCTGTGATGTCACTGCCGTTATGTCACAGGAGTGAAATTTTGTTCTTCCTGTTCTCACTCCATTTGGGGGAAACGTTGAAATTGGCTCCTTTGAACCTAATCTTACAGCCGGTGCTTTTGCCTTTATTTAAACCCTGTTGCTTTGGAGAGTTTGGCCGAAACTCTAAGGCAGAGATACAAGGAGGGACTTTACTGCTTCAGAAGTGAGTAGAGCTCTCCCCCCAACCCACCAAAGCCCCGTGTTACGACATACATTGCTGACGTTCAGCCCGAGCCAATCGTATACTGTGTCATCCATCTGAATGTATGGAGAGTCCATAGACTTTCTCGTGCACTATTTTTACCTAGAAAATATAATGAAAATTGCTCATGAAATGGTTGAAATATATGTCATTCTTAGAATTGTCAAATATTTAAATATAATGGAATCATTATTGTAGGAGCAACCTTTTAATATGTATACAATACACTCCCGCCGAAATCTAAAGAGCCGCCTTTCAAGTTAATTATACAGGAGTGGGAGGCCTGTGGTGCGGCCGCCGGCCTCAGGCTCGGACATGAAAAAGTACCCGCTCGCCTGACTGTCGCTAGGGCCAGTCGAGTCGGGACTCTAACGATTTTTTGCAGGCCACGCAAGTGACTGCGATTCACAAACATATGTGCGCCACTACCCCCTCTTGACTGCCACGCTTGCCCGGCCATGTTTCTCAAAGCCAACTTTAAAGAAACTTGCATTGCCCTAGGAACTTGTAGGTGAATGGACTCCAAATTCGACTTCTTGCACTTTATTACCACTCCTTTTTTTCACTTTACCGAACGCACTAAATGCCAACTTTTATACTCCTCTTGTAGTTTTGTGGAATGATTGTAATTTCTCAAACTTATTTTAACTAACTTTATTTATAAAAAGGGTTGGTTGTTTTAGGCATTTTTTTCACATGTAATTTACCATGCAGCGGACTGTAATGGTTTTTATCAATTAAGCACTTATATATGTGTCGTTCCATGTAGCTGATTGCAATGGTTTTTATTAACTAAGCAATAAAGATTATTATTATTATTATTACTACCACACTAGCTGTAAAGGGCATACTAAGGCCCTGAGATCTCCTTTCGGCAGCGGCAAGACTGGGATGGATCAGGTGTTGGGGTGCAGCTAAGGCCCCAGCCAGTGCTAAATTTGAGCCGGAGGTTGACTGTGGGGCCCACCACCTCGCATCTTTGGGTACTAGCGCTTTTTTCCCCCATCACACACTGACCGCGACCACGAGAGGGAAAAAAATGACAGAAACGGGGAACAAGTAGGACGAGAAAGATAGACAAAACAGCGAAAAGCCACAAAACAGGAACCTGCACCAGCCAGAAAAAGGGAAAGTGAGTGTTTGTCCTAGTATCGTTTTCCCCATATTTAATTAGAGATTAAGGTCGCAGCTCCTCGATAAGTAATTAACTATAGAGAAAACGTGCTCAGAGTAATGCAATTACCAGTAATTGATGCGTGAGGTTGGTTCATGGCTTTGCAGCCTAGGTATCCCGCGCTCTAACGTTTCAAAGGACCCGCGGGTTTTTGAGCAGAGCTCTGGGCACCGGCATTCATTCTGTTACAAATTAAGCACTGGCTCTGCGTGTATCTTTAGTCGCCTACAGGGGGTGTGGCTAATGGACAAGGTAGAAAAGGGAATGGGAGACAGTATTCAATGATAGGAAAAAGAGAATCCAAGTGAATTTTCTGTAAATGTTCTTCTTATATTGCAGAAACACCATTGGTCCACATTAACTTGGGATCACATGTACACATAAAGGAATGACATATGTTGGTGCTTTAACAGTTTTGAAAAGTGAGTTTAGATACTCCATGACACATTTACCTATAGATGATGTCCATGTGACATTTTAAATCAAAATCACTGTGCCCAAGAGAGCAACTATACACTATGAGTAAATGCACTCGATTGATACAGTAGATATGAATAATCTGAAAATACTCAATACTTTGAACAATGACCAGAATCGATTAATGGCCAGAAAGACATATGTGTTTGTCTATGGTATTCTCTCTGTCTATGTTTATGTTTATGTTTTTATTCATGTATATGAGTAATGAATTTTCCATGTACTTTTGTGAAGAATTGTTGTTTCCTTTGATTGAGAAATAGAAGCCCAAGGAGAAAGAGGTTTCTTCTTTTTCTGTGGAGGAACGGGGTTTTATTGTTTTTATGTACATTTTTAAAGATTAGTGTGGTCTTGGTTCTATAATAATTTGCATATATCTATTGGTTCGCAGAATAGATACATTGGTTTTTTCCTGAATAAAGTACATTTGTTTTTTACAATATATGAATGCGGGGTCCTATTTTATTGGATCTACACAACGGGAGTAAAAGTTCCTCGAGGAAATATTAATGTAAACCAAAATATGGGCTACAAAAGTTGACAGATGATAGAGAGATGTGTTTGCTCAAATGTCAGATCACTGGTTGGCTGGTGATCTAGAAGTGTAGTGCAGGCATTACTCCTTTGGTACCTAGTGCCCTCAGACACCCTTACGAGCGTCCTGTATCATCATAGGGCGTTGTAAAATAAAATAAAAGGGGCGTTTGTGTGACTAGCCGCTGCTCTCAGGATAAGTGCTCTAGTGAAAAAACTAGGTCAACATGTTTCGCGCCTCTGGCGGTCCCTAAAGGATCCAATGGCGTTTTGAACTAGAGCACTTACCCTGAGAGCAGCGGCTAGTCACACAACCGCCACTTTTATTTGCTTTTACAGGGATGCTCCAGGATCCACCCCCTTTTTAACTGACCACACAGACCCTTGAATAAAAGCATATTCTGGGTACTGATTGGTCATTTTAACCTCCTCACTCATCCCCTTTATTTAGGCCCCCAGACCCACATGCACAACTGCGGCGTCTCCTATAAAAGAACTCCGCTAAAGAGCCCTTTCGTGGGGCCCGTGAGGGACTGCAGCGCCACCCACACGAGGAGCAACACCCTATGATGATACAGGACACTCGTAAGGGTGTCTGAGGGCACTAGGTACCAAAGGAGTAATGCCTGCACTACACTTCTAGATCACCAGCCAACCAGTGATCTGACCTTTGAGCAAACACATCTCTCTATCATGTCAACTTTTGTAGCCCATATTTTGGTTTACATTAATATTTCCTCGAGGAACTTTTTTATTGTTGTCTTTTTATTGAACATAAACAACAAAACACAAACTGAAAAGTGACCACTGTGCCATGGGTATCTGCAAATAATAAGCGGAGAATGTAGATTTCCAACATTACAGAAAATATTAAGGAGTGTGAAAAGTGGGCTCAGGCAGCATCCAATTCCTCACGGACAGGATCTAGTTCTGGTGGAGTACAGATGTCCCCACGGTAAGCATTCCAGACATCCCATATCTTTCCCCATTTACGGGTCTCCCCCTGGCTACATACACAGACCTCTCCCGGAACATGTACCAGTCAAGGTCCTCCATCCATTTCCCAAGCTGAGGAGCTCGGCTAGTGCCCCATAATTGTGCAATATTACGCTTGGCAATCATGCATGCAAGAGTGACCCACAGTTTACCATGGCTCGAGAGGTCAGAAGGTTCCCATACGTTGAGTAGGCAACGGCGTGCCTCCAGTGTAATCTGTACGCCCCACACCTCACTCATTTTCTCATGAATCTTAATCCAGTAGTCACGGACCTCCGGGCATTCCCACAAGATATGCATAAACGTTTCAGTCATACCACACCCTCTGCGACAATCTGCATTCGTAGCAAGCCCCATCTGACACAACCCGGGGCCCGTGGTGTAGGATCGATAAAGAATCCTAATCTGCACCAGTCGGAGTCTCATAGGGACCGCTACTACATGAGGGGAAGACACAGCCTCCCCCCCATCTTCTTCATCCAGGACCAAGCCATCTGCAACCCACTGTTCCCTAAGTTTCACTAGGGGATCCTCAGCATGATTGACCAGTTTCTTATACACCAGGGAAATCGCCATGGTAGGAAGATACCCATCCAACAGTCGATCCTCTAGCGGAGCGGCCACCGGCAGCTTCACATCACGTGGAATAGCCGCCGCCAGTGCATGCTTGATTTGTAGGTAACGATACCGCTCGCTCTCATTCAGTTGGTGTCTGGCCTGCAGTTTCTCAAACGTTACAATCCCATCCTTACCCCACAAGTCCCAAACCTGCGAAATACCGATCAGATCCCAGCGATCGAAACCCTTCGATTTCCACAAACCACCTAGTCCCTCTGAGTTCCACAAAGGCGTGGCCATTGTTATTCTACCCTCCCATTTGAGAGCACGATTAGCCTCATGCCACACTCGCGTCGCCACCAACGTCGTACCCACCAGAGGAAACCTACCACGTCTAGCGTACAAAACCCTAGTGTACTCACCACCCGGCAGCTGGCCGCGATCCATAACAAACCCGGGGTCAGCCGGCGAGCCATAAATTGCATGGTTAATATGAGCTAGTTGGGAAGCCCAGTAGTATTTCCTAATGTTAGGCATACCGATCCCTCCCTCATACCAAGGTAGCATCAATTTAGAGAGTGCAATCCGTAGTTTCCCTCCCCAGAGAAGTTGACGTTGCAACGATTCCATCTCATTGAAGTACAAAGGGGGTACGGGATCGAAGGAATTCTGTAAAGCATACAAAAACCGGGGGAGAGCCATCATCTTAAACAAAACCGCACAACCTAACAAGGAGAGCGACAGCTCCCTCCATCTTGCAACATCGCAACGCAGTCTGGCCAAGGGGGGTCCCAGGTTCCCATTAAACCTTACTTTAGGATCTTTCGATATTTGAATTCCGAGGTAGCAAAAGCTCACAAGTTCAACTTTTACCGGACAATTCGCCGGCACCCCAGGCGGATCTCCGCTCAACACGAAAAGGGCCGACTTCGCCCAGTTAATAGCAAAGCCCGAGTATCTTCCATAGATTGTCAAGATGTCCAGGAAGACAATCAAGGACTGTCGGGGGGAGGTCAAGTACATAAGAATATCATCCGCATAAAGCAAGATTTTATCCTCCCACTCCGGTGTCCATCGCAGCCCTTTAATTGATCTGTCCCACCGTACCCAAGCCGCGAGCGGCTCCAGGGCCAAGGCAAACAAGAGTGGTGGTCCCGGGATTATGGTTATTAACCACCACTCGAGCCAACGGAGCAGAATAAAGAAGACAAATCCAACGAATAAATTCGGGTCCAAACCCTAGCTTCTCCAACACCGCAAAAAGGTAAGACCATTCCACTCTATCAAATGCCATAGTGGCGTCCAACGACAGAAGCACCACCGGTTCATGAATACGAGATGCTCCCGCCACCACTCCATGGAGTCGACGGAGGTTTAGGGCAGTATTTCAGCACGGCATGAAGCCGGACTGATCCGGATGTACCAACGTCGCAATAACCTTCACCAACCGGTTAGCGAGTAACTTGGCCAGCACCTTGGGTTCCGCGTTCAAGAGGGAAATCGGTCGATAGGATGGACACTCCAACCGAGGCTTACCCTCCTTATAAATTACAATAATATTGGCAATGCGCTGGTCATAGGGCAATATACCACTGTCTCTACTCTCGACATACATATCTGTCAAAAACTGAGCCAGTCGGTCTGCGTGCAATTTGTACAATTCTATGGGGATACCATTCGGGCCTGAGGCCTTCCCGGAGTGAACCCCCCTGATGGCCGCCGCCACCTCGTCATTCGCGAGGGCAGAGTCCAGAAACTCCCTATGCTCAACGGACAGGGCGGGCATCGGAATATCCCGTAGGACCTCCGCGTTATCTTCCACAGTATAGTCCCCGATCGATGTGTAAACCTCCTCATAATACCGGGCAAACTTGTCCACTATAGTCTGTGGATCCGTCGTGACACCCGAGCCCGCAATCTGCAGCTCAGGCACCAGACGCGACCCCCAGTCTCCCTTCTCCAATCACGCTATCAGTTTTCCGGCCTTATCGCCGTGTTCGTAGATTCTACTCTGGGTGTTGGCATGCTGCACCTTCGCCCTATCCCGCGCCAGGTTCTTGTATTCATCTCTGAGGAGACCGAGGCGGTGTACCGCCCCCGAGTCCCCAGCAGTGGACACCTCCCTCTCCAAGGCCGACAACTCCGCCTCGATCCTATTGATTTCCGCCCTGCTCTTCTTTTTCTGCCCAGAGATCAGGGAGTGCGCCTCCCCCTGACAACAGTTTTATAGGCCTCCCAGAGGGAGCATCCTGAATCAACCGTCCCTGCGTTCTCTCGGAAGTAACTATCTGTGACACGTACCAGCTCCTTCTTAGTAGTAGGGTCTCTCAGATGCCAAGCGCCAATTGGGACTATCCTGGTCACGTCGCCTAGTCCCATTTTCAGGTGAAGCCAGATCGGTGAATGATCAGACACTCCTCTAGCCAAATGACACACCTCCTGAACAAACATCGCCTGGGAAGCAGGCACCAATACATGGTCGATCCTGGAGAAAGAGTGATGGGCCGCGGACACATACGTGTACTCCGAGTCACCGGGGTGCCGAAGTCTCCACCCATCAACCAAGCCAGTCGCGGAGACAAAATCCGCTAGCCACCCACGGGAGGGCAACAACACACAGGAGGGGTGCCTGTCAAGCTCACCATCCATAACAGCATTAAAGTCTCCTCCTAGTACCATAGTACTGACGGGCAATATTAGAAACACCCTACTTAAATCACGAAAGGTATCCACCTGCAGCACGGGAGGGACATAGATAGAAAGGAATGTAACAGTTCTTCCCTCCCAGAGTCCCGAGATGCCGACATAGCGGCCCTGTGAGAAGTTGGCCTGATAGGTGATGTTTCCAAATCTGGAACCACCTATTATCAGACCAAACAATCCCTTATGGTGTCAGGTTGTAAGTCAACCTTGTTAGACAAGCTATCCTAGGGGTAGCATGGACTAAGCAGCCTAAAGGCTTAACTTAAGAGGTCGTGTTAAGCGAGCTGTTTTACCACATACAATCCTGTAATATCAAATGAAAGGACACCACACAAGTATATATTATAAAAATATATGTGTTTATTACTAAAAACAATCCCCAGTATTCTTTATGAATAAAGGGGCACAAGCGTTAAATCAAAAGCACAGTTTAAACATACAAAGTTGCACAATTATGGATGAGGGCGGGTGGCCACTCAAACCATATACTAAACAAGTGGTATAAGAGATACCAATCGAACAGTGGTTAGGCCTAGGGCCTAGGGAATCGCTGGGAGCAGTCAGGACAAGCAGTGCTGAAGTCGGGAGAGGCCCACGGGATTCGGGAGCAGTGCGGAAAGCGCACGCATGCACCAATGTTAACCAATGGTGCGTAAAAGTTACAAAGTTAAAGTTTAAGGACACTTCCGCTGAACCTAGAGGAACAAAACTTAAGACACAGACCCTAGAGATGTGTACCAGTGTGGGAACACCGGCGGAGCAAAGTTACCTCACCCACAGGAAGCGGGTGCACAGGGTCGAAGTTGAGTCGGGTTTCCTCACGCAGGCTCTTGGTGCTTGAAGCTGAAAGGGCTGCAGGCGGGGTGAAAGAGAAGTGTCCGGTGGAGTCCAAGGGTGGACTCGAGTCGAAAAGTACCTGAAAGCAGAGGGGATAGAGTCTGGGTCACTCAGCAGTGACCAGGGTGGAACCAGGACGGAACCAGGCAATGTCGGGCGCAATCAGGTCGCTGTCGAGGTGCTTCTCTCCGCTGTCACGTGGGCTCTGGGGCATCTACGATGTCCAGGAGCAGGTCACAATCTGTCCCACGCAAGCTCTCGCCGTCGGCGCTGTCGGCTTCAAGATTGGAGCAAATAACACTTGGCAAAAGCAATCCACGCCGAACCGGGAGATTGCTTCTCACTCAAACCAGGAGGGTCAGAGTGGGGGCTCCTTTTCAGGGGAGCTGGTGCAGATCTGGAGCAACCAGATTCACAAGTCGATTTCAAGTTTTCGTCGGCACAGGGGCCACTAGCCGGCTGGCAAGTGACCGGGCCAACGCGTTGAGCCAAAAGAAGCAGAAGGGCCCCACGCAGCACTCGTCGAGTGTGGAGGGCTGAACTTCGGTGCAAGTGTGGCTCAGGGTTGGGGCTTCTCAAACCCCGGTGTACAGCTTCGAGGGTCACTCGTGGGCTGCACGGTCAGCGTCTCGTGGTCAATTCAAGATGGCATGCCCCACGCTTCCGGTCGCCTCCACGGGTCTCAGCTCTGCAGGGACTGTGGATCGGGCTGTTGGAAAGCAGGCAAGCTTGATCTCGTTGATCTCTGTCGCTCGAGTTCTGGCGGGAACTGCAACAAAGTAGACGTCGATAGCTGGATGGTGCCTGTTTGCACAGGGTGGTCACTCCTTGACCACAAGGGAGATTCTTCGGGCTTCTACGTCGAGTAGGATGTCGAAGGGTCCAGAATTTCGTTTCTTATGTTTCTTCAGGATAATCTGAAGTGCATTGGCACTGCTCCCAGTCTTATACTAATTTTGGGGGCTGGATTACCTGCTAGGTCCCCTCCTATGGGTGGGACCCAGGAAGGGAGTGGATACACCCCTTTCCTTTGATCCAGGCCGCCCTGGCACGAGGGCTGGAGTGCCCCAGAACCGGTTTGGCCGGATTATGCAAGGGGCAGCCTTGTGCGCCCCAGGCAGTGTCTGGTTTCTTTCAGACCTCCCTGCTACAATCCACTATCTCCTGTCTGGAGGGTGGTAACACCCGCCTGCGACAGGAAACCCTTTGTCCAGGCCCCATTTGGCTGAGTTTCGGTCAGCTTCAGGGGGTCAGACTCTTGTCTGTGGCAGAGGCATCCATTTTGTGGATCTAAGGCCCTTTTAGAAATTAACCGCATTTAAGTAAAGTAACATGTCTTACCCCTCTAGAGGGGTGGAATGCTATCCCCGTCGCCAGAACTGGCGAGGGGATAGTATTCCAAATCGTATGACACCTTACACGACATGTTTTGATAAAGCCAAACCAAAGTTGCTATATAACCGCGAGGATTATAAGGCACTTAAGAGTATATGGTATGGCCTTATCCTGAAACAGCTTAGGGAGTTGTTCCCGACGGCTGCAGACAGGCTCAGCTCATGCTAGAGCTCCATCTCACATTAAACCACGCACTCTGCCTCCAGGATTGATGAGGCTTTCCATAGGAGTGGCTCACAGGTTTATATGTGTCCAGATATAGGTTTAGATATAGGTATACTATATCTAAGCAAGGGGTGATTACACCACCTTACCCCAGCTGAGTGATCAGCCAGTTGTGTCAATTTAAGAACCAGCCAGGGGTGGCAAAGGATATGCTGCAGCCCCTGGTAGGCCTTGGTGGCTCCTATGCCCTGGGCACCTATAGTGCATTATACAGGGGCTGACAAGGAGTCCATTTCCAATTGTGGTATGTACCTAGGGTACATGGAATCCATTTTACAGAGAGAGCAGATGGCCTGGGGCCCTGATTAGCAGGGAACCAGGTCAACTAAGTAAAAAAACCAGCTAAACACAGGCAAAAAATCTGGGGTAACCATAGTCAGGTAGCCACCTTCCTACATAACCCCCCCCAAACGAAAGGAGATAAGGCTATCCTTGGCCAGGTAAGCCTATATTGCCTGAGTGGCCATATAAGGAAGTACCTGCACTAGCATGGGTATCCCCTGTCTCATGGTCCACTAAGCAGTCCCTCACCCTTTGGGTATTAGAGGGTCTCCACCATAGGGAATCTCTACCTTGGGTGTGTTTATGCAAAGTTAAAGGCTGGTTTGGATATGGAGTATTGAAGTGAGGCTCCACTAATTTAGGGCTCCTCTTCCTCCAATTATCTTCCACCATGTGTGCCTTTCTTACTTTAACTGAGTTGCACTGTGCTCTCAGGGCCAACCTCTGGCTACCTAAAGCTGGAGGCTGGGTCCCTCTGTTTGGCTTGCTGGAGGGACAGTTCAGGTTTGGGCCCCTTGGGTCCCAGGTTTGGCTGTGCCCAACAGAATCCACCTGTGGGAGGTCCCTAACTGTTTTTAAGGGGGCTCCCTCAGGAGTTTTTAAAGTTTTCACCTCACTAGGGCTACTAGTTTTGGTGCCCCTAATCTGTTGATGGGGGTGCTTTATTTGACAGGGGGCCCTCTGGGTCTCACTGTCCTTCTTGTCCTCTGCAGCCCTGGGCTGGCTAAGGCAAGGGAGAGAGGGGCAGGTTACCTGCTCCAGACTGGGTCCCACCTGAGAAGGGTCCACCGCCATCAGAGGCTCTGTCAGGCCAGGCCTAACAACCTCTGGGGCAGTTCCTTCATCAGGGGTAAGATCAGTTCCCTGAGGAGGCTGATCCTGTCCTAAAGTCTGGTGAGGGGGAGATTTCTCTTCCTCCTCCATGCTCTCAGTTTGTGTGGAGTTATCCATCATTTCAGGCTTCACAACGCACATATCAGTTTGAGTTGGGGCTGTGGCCATCACAGCCCCACCAACCTTTTCAGGAGGAGACTCAGTTTGGGTTTCTGCTGTTATCATAACAGCTTTGCTATTCTGTTCAGGAAGAGCTTTTGCTAAAGATGGGGCAGAGAGTTTCTCAGCCCTACCAACCTTTTCAGGAAGGACATCTTGGATTGGGGCTGTAGCCATTACAGCCCCACTAACCTTTCCATTGGAATTTACCATTCTAGAATGGATTTCCTGTTCAACCTCAGCCCAGGCTGAGATTTCCAAATCATTACCAAGTAGGCAGTCTACAGGCAAGTTTGATGACACTGCCACTCTCTTTGGGCCAATGACACCTCCCCAGCTGAGACTTACTACTGCCATGGGATGATTTGTTTTGATGCCATCAATGTTTGTTACCTGGTATGTGGCACCAGGTAAAAGTTGCTTAGAGGGGACTATACCATCAGCCACCATGGTGATGCTAGCCCCTGTGTCTCTAAAAGCTTCAACTTTCAAACCATTGATGATGGGCTCTTGTCTATACTTGCTCAAGGTATTTGGGCAATCAGAGAAGTTGGCAAACCCCATGCCAGTCTCATAAACAAGATCATTGGGTGATGGGGACCTGGATAGGCCAGGGTCCACCTGAGCTCCAAAAGTAAACCCACCCAGATTCCTGGGTGTGCTCCCACTTCCTGGGGGATTACTGCTGAGAGTAACAGGAGGTGGTGGAGCTGGCTTTGGAGGTATATTCTCTTTATTCTCTTGGGACAACAGTTGTCTGTTTTGTAATGCCCAACCTGTTTACAGGCATAACAATAAGGCTTTTTCTCAGTTGAAGAAGTGTCTTGGGACCCACCCCCATTCTTGGAGTTTTGGGGCCCTGGGGAAGTCTTTTCTTTATTTTTATCCCCACCCTTATCTTGAGGCTTGGTAGACTCCTTCTTCTGGTTACTGTCCTGATTCTTAGGCCTAATCCTGGTTCTGACCCACTTGTCTGCCTTCTTTCCCAATTCTTGGGGAGAGGTCAGATCAGAGTCCACCAGGTGCTGGTGTAAGAGCTGGTTCTGACAATTACTTAGGATCTGCTCCCTCATAATCAAATTATACAATCCTGTAAAGTCATGTACTTTGCTGCCATGTAGCCAACCCTCCAGAGCCTTAGTTGCACAATCAACAAAATCAGTCCAGTCCTGAGTCTGTGTCTTCTGGGTGTCTCTGAACTTCAACCTGTACTGTTCAGTGGTTAAGCCAAACCCATCTATCAGAACACTCTTCAGGACTTTGTAATTGTTTGCATCCTCATGTCTAACAGTGAGGAGCGTATCTCTCCCTTTCTCTGAAAAGGAGTACCATAAGATTGCTGCCCACTGTTCCTCAGGAACCTGCTGTACCATGCAGGCTCTCTCAAGAGCAGTTATCCACTTGTGGATGTCATCCCCTTCCTTGTAGGGGGGCACAATCTTTGTCAGGTTTCTACTATCATAGGACCTGGGTTTCTCTTTAGGAATATTGTTGCCACCAGTGGCATCTAAGCCACACAATTTTTGCTCTCTTGCCAAGGCAAGTCTAGCTTGAGCCAAGGCTATCTCCTCCCTCTCTATTTGGAGTTTGACAGCCCTCATTCTGGCCCTATGCTCTAGCTTTTGAGAAGCAGTCATGCCTCTCTGAGATTCTCTTGAGGCACTAGAAATATGAGAGTCCCCTGAGGGAGATCTCACTCTTCTGTTGCCTGGGAGAATGACATGGTGGGATCTGGGGAGGTGCTGGCCCTCTCCATTCCCCAGTAGGTCTAAGTTGGCCTGGTTAAGCCTGGCAACTTGGACCTGGCTACCCCTCTGATCCTGATTCTCTGGGTCCTCTACATCTGAGTCCTCCTCCTCCTCCTCTTCTTCCTCTTCTTCTTCCTCCTCTGGAGTGGTATCAGTTACAGGGGGGTTCACTCCTTCTCCTGATTCTAAGGGAGGTTCATTTCCCTTCTCTAAGTCATCCTGCTCTAGAATGGCTGTCAGGATAGGACAGGTGGGACTTCTGCCCCTTTTTAACCCTCTTGATATGCACAAGGCAATCAAGTCCTTTCGGGTTAGTTTGTCATAGCTGGAAGTTGCCTTGGTAAGGTCAACTGTCACAGGAGCAGACCCTGAGGCTTTTCCTGTGTCAGACATGACTGCTAGTGAGGTGTAAGTGGTGCACTTACCTACACTAAGTGTTTTCCTACTGTACCTTGCTAGTGAGTTGTAGTCAGGGTGTGCTAATCCCTTTAATCTACAACTACTAAGTTCAGTAGAACTTAATATGCTAAGCTTTTGATTTATATGTACCTAGAGGTACTTGATGTGATCTTTCAATTTGATAAAAGATTGCAATGGTAAAACAACAGCAAGCTCAAATCCGCACCGCTGCTCACCAATGTGAGAAGTTGGCCTGATAGGTGATGTTTCCAAATCTGGAACCACCTATTATCAGACCAAACAATCCCTTATGGTGTCAGGTTGTAAGTCAACCTTGTTAGACAAGCTATCCTAGGGGTAGCATGGACTAAGCAGCCTAAAGGCTTAACTTAAGAGGTCGTGTTAAGCGAGCTGTTTTACCACATACAATCCTGTAATATCAAATGAAAGGACACCACACAAGTATATATTATAAAAATATATGTGTTTATTACTAAAAACAATCCCCAGTATTCTTTATGAATAAAGGGGCACAAGCGTTAAATCAAAAGCACAGTTTAAACATACAAAGTTGCACAATTATGGATGAGGGCGGGTGGCCACTCAAACCATATACTAAACAAGTGGTATAAGAGATACCAATCGAACAGTGGTTAGGCCTAGGGCCTAGGGAATCGCTGGGAGCAGTCAGGACAAGCAGTGCTGAAGTCGGGAGAGGCCCACGGGATTCGGGAGCAGTGCGGAAAGCGCACGCATGCACCAATGTTAACCAATGGTGCGTAAAAGTTACAAAGTTAAAGTTTAAGGACACTTCCGCTGAACCTAGAGGAACAAAACTTAAGACACAGACCCTAGAGATGTGTACCAGTGTGAGAACACCGGCGGAGCAAAGTTACCTCACCCACAGGAAGCGGGTGCACAGGGTCGAAGTTGAGTCGGGTTTCGTCACGCAGGCTCTTGGTGCTTGAAGCTGAAAGGGCTGCAGGCGGGGTGAAAGAGAAGTGTCCGGTGGAGTCCAAGGGTGGACTCGAGTCGAAAAGTACCTGAAAGCAGAGGGGACAGAGTCTGGGTCACTCAGCAGTGACCAGGGTGGAACCAGGACGGAACCAGGCAATGTCGGGCGCAATCAGGTCGCTGTCGAGGTGCTTCTCTCCGCTGTCACGTAGGCTCTGGGGCATCTACGACGTCCAGGAGCAGGTCACGATCTGTCCCACGCAGGCTCTCGCCGTCGGCGCTGTCGGCTTCAAGATTGGAGCAAACAACACTTGGCAAAAGCAATCCACGCGGAACCGGGAGATTGCTTCTCACTCGAACCAGGAGGGTCAGAGTGGGGGCTCCTTTTCAGGGGAGCTGGTGCAGATCTGGAGCAACCAGATTCACAAGTCGATTTCAAGTTTTCGTCGGCACAGGGGCCACTAGCCGGCTGGCAAGTGACCGGGCCAACGCGTTGAGCCAAAAGAAGCAGAAGGGCCCCACGCAGCACTCGTCGAGTGTGGAGGGCTGAACTTCGGTGCAAGTGTGGCTCAGGGTTGGGGCTTCTCAAACCCCGGTGTACAGCTTCGAGGGTCACTCGTGGGCTGCACGGTCAGCGTCTCGTGGTCAATTCAAGATGGCGTGCCCCACGCTTCCGGTCGCCTCCATGGGTCTCAGCTCTGCAGGGACTGTGGATCGGGCTGTTGGAAAGCAGGCAAGCTTGATCTCGTTGATCTCTGTTGCTCGAGTTCTGGCGGGAACTGCAACAAAGTAGACGTCGATAGCTGGATGGTGCCTGTTTGCACAGGGTGGTCACTCCTTGACCACAAGGGAGATTCTTCGGGCTTTTACGTCGAGTAGGATGTCGAAGGGTCCAGAATTTCGTTTCTTATGTTTCTTCAGGATAATCTGAAGTGCATTGGCACTGCTCCCAGTCTTATACTAATTTTGGGGGCTGGATTACCTGCTAGGTCCCCTCCTATGGGTGGGACCCAGGAAGGGGGTGGGTACACCCCTTTCCTTTGATCCAGGCCGCCCTGGCACGAGGGCTGGAGTGCCCCAGAACCGGTTTGGCCGGATTATGCAAGGGGCAGCCTTGTGCGCCCCAGGCAGTGTCTGGTTTCTTTCAGACCTCCCTGCTACAATCCACTATCTCCTGTCTGGAGGGTGGTAACACCCGCCTGCGACAGGAAACCCTTTGTCCAGGCCCCATTTGGCTGAGTTTCGGTCAGCTTCAGGGGGTCAGACTCTTGTCTGTGGCAGAGGCATCCATTTTGTGGATCTAAGGCCCTTTTAGAAATTAACCGCATTTAATTAAAGTAACATGTCTTACCCCTCTAGAGGGGTGGAATGCTATCCCCGTCGCCAGAACTGGCGAGGGGATAGTATTCCAAATTGTATGACACCTTACACGACATGTTTTGATAAAGCCAAAGCAAAGTTGCTATATAACCGCGAGGATTATAAGGCACTTAAGAGTATATGGTATGGCCTTATCCTGAAACAGCTTAGGGAGTTGTTCCCGACGGCTGCAGACAGGCTCAGCTCATGCTAGAGCTCCATCTCACATTAAACCACGCACTCTGCCTCCAGGATTGATGAGGCTTTCCATAGGAGTGGCTCACAGGTTTATATGTGTCCAGATATAGGTTTAGATATAGGTATACTATATCTAAGCAAGGGGTGATTACACCACCTTACCCCAGCTGAGTGATCAGCCAGTTGTGTCAATTTAAGAACCAGCCAGGGGTGGCAAAAGATATGCTGCAGCCCCTGGTAGGCCTTGGTGGCTCCTATGCCCTGGGCACCTATAGTGCATTATACAGGGGCTGACAAGGAGTCCATTTCCAATTGTGGTATGTACCTAGGGTACATGGAATCCATTTTACAGAGAGAGCAGATGGCCTGGGGCCCTGATTAGCAGGGAACCAGGTCAACTAAGTCAAAAAACCAGCTAAACACAGGCAAAAAATCTGGGGTAACCATAGTCAGGTAGCCACCTTCCTACAGGCCCCGATTATCAGACCAAGTGGCCTGTATAGCAAGCAGAAAGGAGTTGTTCTTCACCAGTATCTCCACCCCCCTAGATCCAGAAGTGAAACCAGCATGAGCCACTAATTTATAACCCCCACGATGCAGCGCTATACAGCGCTTGCCCATGAGGTGGGTCTCCTGTAACAAAACCACATCTGGCGATCTCATCTAATTAGCTGCCCCACCATAGCACACTTGATCTTATCCCCCAAGCCATTCACATTCCAACTGAGGACAGATAAACCCAAGCCCAATCTAGCGGAAACCATACTTATCTCTCAAAGATTCTAAAGCATTCCGCAGCACCCATAGCAGACACAGGCGACATACAACACACAAATCAACAAACAAAAACCCCCAAAACCCAACCCTCAAACCCCCCTCCCTGCACCCCTGCATGCAACATATGCACATCCCCAACTAGCAGTGTGCCTGTCTCCCCAAGATTAACTACAAGTATCTAAATGTAGAAAAACGGAGGAGGACCTTACAACAGGCCGCCAGCCTCCACAATCCCAAACCCGATCGCGTTCCCCCCACCAAAAATGTTCAATTAGAGTCCAAAAATGACCAAAATATCGATGGGGGATAAAAACGCCCCAATCGAACCAGCACCGCCACCACCATCGTCAATTCGGCACAAGCGTAGGATAAAAGTCACTGTTCCTCATTCTGCGCCCGGGTGTCTCCCTCGGTATCCGGTCCCTGGACACGGTCCAGCCAGTCCACTGCTGCCTCGGGATTGTCAAAGAACCAAGTTTTCCCGTCGTGTTCGATACGAAGGCGAGCCGGGAACAACATAGAGTACTTCATTTCCGAGGCCCGCAGCCGCCGTTTGATTGCCATGAAACCCTGCCGCTGTTTCTGGACTGACTGGGTGAAATCAGGGAAAAAGAGCAAGGAAGCGTTCTCAAACGCTAGCGGTCCGGAGGATCGTGCCGTCTGCAGGATGGCGTCCCGATCGCGGAAATTCAAAATCCGTGCTATAATGGGACGAGGGAGCACCCCAGGCTCCGGGCGTCCGCCGGGGACCCTGTGGGCCCTTTCCACTGTAAAAAAGTTGCTTAGGCCCTTGGGCTTGAGATGTTTAAGGATGAGATCCTCCACAAAGAGATCCGGGGCCTGGCCCTTCGACTTCTCCGGCACTCCCAAGATGCGGACGTTATTGCGACTCGCTCGTCCTTCATACTCATCCAACTTTCGGTCGCATTGAGATCGAGCCGCCTTGAGGCCTCTCACCTCTCGCTGACGCTCCGACACATCGTCAGTGAGGCTCGACGTTTTGATCTCTAACGTCTTGACCTTCTCTGTATTTTAGTAAGTTCCGCTCTTATGAGACCCACCTCGATAGACACAGTGTCCAATTTGGAGTCCATCCTACCCAAGGAAGACTGGACCCCGGTGATCGCCGCCATTAAGTCCTTCATCGTCGGGTCCTCTCCGGTGGGATCCCTCTCCTGACCTCCCATCTGAGTGCGCTTCTCATCCACCGGGGAACCCTTAGAAAAGTTGTATTTGTCCAGTTTGTTGGACTGAACCAGTCTGGTAGTCCTAGATGTTTTCGACGGTGGCTTTTCAGGGTCCCCTCTCGCCGCCATTGTCAGCTCCGATTCGGACACCACCTCCGCCCATCAAACAAGGCCCAGCCAATGTGTCACCAACGTAACTCAAAGCCCGTCGATCGCCGGGATTTCCGTCCAAGCAGGAGGTCGCAGTAATAGCAAGAAATAGGGGGGGACCCAAAGGCACCTCAGAGGTGACACAACGTCCGTAGGTCGGGCTCTGACCGAGCACTTCCGGTCCCACTCGCCGATGTTTCGAACTCCAGAGCGGGCGGTGTTACACGAAGGGTCCCGGCGTTGTCACTGGAAGGCCACAATATTGCGGACGACGGTAGTATGTCACTGGCGCGCCCAAATCGTTCAGAATTTTACCTAGTGGTTCAGGTGCTGGTCCCCCACGCAATGGTAGGGATGGGGCTCAGGAGTATGTGCCGGATGGCAAGTCAGGATGTGGCGGCCGGCGGAGCCGATGCTCAAGCGGCCATCTTGGTCGCTGGCGCGGCTCCTCCCCCTCCCTCGAGGAACGTTTACCCCCGTTGTGTAGACATGTTCGCCTTAGGGAGCAAGGGTACTGGACCTAATCTCTTCTTCTGATTCTTAGCTCCCTGTCCCCCCCTTTGTAGTGTGAAGATCCTATTTTATTGGGCCTGGTGGTGTATATCAAGTGATGAATGATATTATAAAAAGAGAATGAAACAGGTGTGAGAGTTACGAGGAAACCCAGATGGATTCCCTTTTTCGACTAGATAGTCTTATAAGGTGTCCTGTCTCTTTGGTGAGTGGGGAGAGGGCTCTCTGTCCTTACTGACTAATGGACAGGGCTGCCTGACTTTGAAACTGGTGAACCAGATTCGATTCTCGGAGTGGCACAGCATCCTGGACAAAATCACATACTCTCCCCAGTGCCTAAGAAATAACAAGCATTTGCAATGCAATTGGTCTCGCCTTTGGAACCTTATATGTATTTAGCTATGCAGCACATTAGCCCGGGTGCTGAAAGATCTACTGTTCTTTAACATGGAGGAAAAGTAAGCACCAAACTGCATGACAGGCCAGGTATGGGAACAAATGGAAAGAAATATTGCCTTTCAGCTGGAAATGGTATAGTCCATAGCTCCGATTTTAATATAAAAGCAGGGCCTTCGGTGCTCATATTACTGAAAATACAAGATTTGAAAAAAATATTATTGTTTACGGGTGCTCGTGGAAGACAATTTCTATGGACTGGAATCTAGAGAATGCTAAAGTGATTATGGTTTTTAATGACCTCTGCTGGTCGTTTTCTATCAAGAAAGTTAAATAGAGGCAGTTGGCAGAAAAAAAGAAAAGTCCCTCAGCAGAAAGCAATTCTGGTATTTTACTGACCTCTGCTGGTTGTTTTCTATCAAGACAGTTAAATAGAGGCAGTTGAACAGAAAATAAAGTCTCAAAGCGGAAGCAGACAAGTCATAGGGCTGATCTCCAGAGCCCACAAAGTACATACACATATAAGTATATACTAAAGTATATACAAGAGGTCTCGAATGCTCGACCTAAAAATGAATGTGTCCTTGTGTAATGTAACTGGTGCTCATGTAAAGAGCTCCAATACCGTTTGGTTGAGTTTGAACTATATACAATTTCAAAATAAAATAATAAAAAACAACTCTTCAGTGGAGCAGGCTGCTCAGTGTGCACAATGGTACTAACTCATCTTTACCCAGTTACAGAGGAGGCCACAAAGCCAAGAGACACGCTGCTGCCTCCTCCCGCAGGCTCAGCAGAGAGATATGCATGTTGACACTGTAAACCATGATCTTAGTTAATGAGGCTACGCCAATGGCACCGAGTCACTAAGAACACGCTGCTGCCTCTGATTGAGTGACGATCTCAGGTTCTCACTGTGATGCGGAAAAAAATAACTCATGCGTTCTACTAACACAAGATGCGTGGTATCTGACAGGGCTGAATGAGCGTGAATTTAACCAGGAAAAGAAATGAGACACATAGGAATGGGGCTAGAGACAAATCGATAGAACATATGAAAAAATAGTAAAGTGAGTGCAATAAAAGGAGGTAGGTAAAGGTTATTAGGATAAATTAAAGGTAGAAAAAGAAAGACCAGTTGCCACACAGTGCCTGCAGCAGACTATGGGTTTGAGAAATTCCTGCTGCTGCTCTGAGTGGCCCAGGCTGTTGTAGGAAGAAGTGATAACTAAAAACAGTGCACTTGAAAAGCAAGGCCTGTCTACTGATTGTGCTGTGAGTAATCACACGGTTGTATACATCTACATTTAAAAATGTGCTTTGCTTAAAATCCAAATGTGTCTGTAGCAAGAAATTGCAATTACAAGAAGTGCTTAGATTACAGCGCCTGGTAATTACCAGGTGCAATAAAGCCCACACCTTTATAAACCGAGGGCGACGCTAACCACTTAGAGGTATAACTGCAGAGGGAGCTACTATGCACTCGAGGGTAAGCGTGCACAGGTGCACAGGGAGATAGGCTGGGTATTTGAGGATAAACCAACACACTTGGAAACTACATTGGAAGATAATTGGTGCAGGTGGAGTCTGGCATCATTTATGGCGCGTCCGTTTTCTGGGGCTGGCTGGACATCTGAAGCTATTCCCCGGTATGTTCTGTGCTTGGGTGATTTAGACTCTGGCTATGATCTTGGGCCTGTGTCTGTGGATTCTCAGCCCTGCCTGTCCCTTTAAAGCTTGCATCAACATGCATAACATTCCTGCAGCATTCAGATCTCTCTCTAGGCACTCGGGCCATTCACACGTCTGGCTGGGCATCCACTCTTGAGATTTACGTCTGTAAATGCAAGGCAGATTTGAGAGTCTACCCCATGGTTTGGGACTGTGCTGCAGCACTGAGGCTGAGCCTTGGAAGCTGAGGTTCTAACTGACCATGAGACATTTTACTTAGACAAATGATGACTTTGTGTGGCTTATGAGGAGCACACTTGGGTGGTGATGGCTGTGCCAATGGCATAGGATGTCTACATCACTGGTATATCATACCAGCACTCTAGTTAATATGTGGGCGGTACATAAACTATACAAGTTTCTGCTTTATTGATGTTTATTATTGTATTAACCTTGCACTTATTGTAGATTTTTGATAACTTCAATGATGTCATTTTCTGTGCTGTTGTGCTGGTCAAAGGCTGCGAGTCACCACTTCCTCTGATGTCAGTGGGAGTCAAAGGGCGTAGGATGTCACTTCCCGTATCCTTGGCATTTTTTGGTGAGTTGATGTCCACGCAGAATGAGTGGCACCTCGACTCAAGAGACTTCTACTGAAGTGCCTGGCATACACATATGATCCGAAACTCTGGCCTCCTATCATTGTCATTCACTAGTGCTAAGCTCCTGCCAAAGAATGAACACAGAGACAAATCTGTCCCTACGTTTCACTTCAACAACCCCATCACGAGGAAAACACACTTTCAGTGTGGAAACATACATTTTTCTGCGAGTTGAAATACCCCATATTCCCTCACGGTTGGTCTGTTGCACACATTCTCTTCCTTCTCAAAAAACCTTTCCTTTGAAGTTAATTAGGTGAAACTACCTAGCACAGAAGAGGGGGCGGGGAAGGTGGAGGCTGACTATAAGGCAGGCAAGTGCAGACTTGTGGTTTGCCAAATGTTTTCCTTGCACCTTTACTAAATACCTCTGTCTTCAGGACACTTCTGAGTAAAACAGAGTTATGGAAATTATGTATGTCAAAGGGAGATGTGGTATCTTGAATACTAGCTAAACCCGTATAGCACGGTGAAAAGAGGCCAAAATTAAGCCCCGCAGGCCAACGAGAGGCCCACACTGTGCTCATTAATTCAGATGATTAACCTTTACGTTTGTACAGCCTGCAATTCCAATCTACCCGGTAGAGTTGACACTAATAGAGGGTTTTACTTGGTTTTGGTGTCATATTGTAGCTCTACCTATGGTTGTCCCTTTTTTCAGAGTGTTTTAAACCTAAATGCAAGGTTTTACATCAGGGCTCTTTATCACTACTGATAAGCTTATTGATGTGGTGGTGTGATATCATTTTTGTCCACTTCCTTACAGGCTATTAAATTAAGTCACTCAATGCCCCGTTTAGAGATGTTCCTCCTGCCCCTGCCATCAGTCGAATATATAGAGGGTCATCTCCTCATCTTTTTGCTCTACAGGTCCCCCCTGCAGGTTTAGGGCAGGGCATCTGAAAGGATTACGCTTCAGAGTGCTCCAAGTGGGTCAAAGTTGTCAGCAGCCCTCACACTCTTCCTTTACCACTCCAGGTTTCTTCACTACAGGTTCTCATTCCTTGCCTAGCTATCAGCCTTGTGTGAGATTTATGAGCCTTGGTACACCGCATTATTATAGGGAAGTCTTTTTCTGCACCATTATTTCAGTTTGTACCCAGCCATATCCAGATCAGCCTTGGCCCTGCTCCAATGGGAACAGTCCAGTCAGAACTGCCAGGCCAGGTCCTCCCTGAGCTGGAACACAAGCAACCCATTTTGACAGATTAGGGTTCATCAGTTAGGTACAGCTTAGTTTGAGTGGCACAGTGAGCACAGGACCCACCTCTGGGCACACACATGCCTCTTAGGGCATAGGTTGCTTGTGCTCCAGGTCAGGGAACTGGGAATTCAGGTGGCCACTAACTTCACCTTATCTCACATCACCTAGGATGAAGAAAGCTGAACAAATGGTTATTTCTCCTTGTACCTATTCTCACCACATAACACATGTAAAACATCAGCAGGAAGTTCACCTGATATGATTCCAACTTGTGGAGCTCCTTTTAGTCCCCAAATAATGTGGTGGGGTACACCTATTGGTCACGCCAACACATATTTTTTGTGAGTAGTATACCTAGTGCTTTAAGCGGGATGACAAAACTGTGTGTGTCTCTCAAAGGGGTGTGGCCGATGTAATTAAGGGCATGGCTTTAAAACACATAAGCTAGAAATCTGTGCTTGGTGTGCCACCCGACTGGTATTTTGGAGCTATTTTCACTGCATCCAGATATATAATACTAGTCACATTACACCTATAAAAAGCCAGGGAGGACTATTGGCTTTGTCAATGGTTGTTAGCCGCGTAAGATAAATAAACAACAACTATGGCTTTGTTGTACATAACATTGAAAATGCTTTCCTTCTGAAATTATGAGACTGAAAGTAATATACTGAGTCTCTTTGAAGTTACATCAAAGGCAGTGAAGGGTGGCACTGCTGCCCAATAGGGATCCGTCTCAGCACCTGCTTTTTAGGTCTCGTGACCTACAATGCGCGCAAGCGCATTGAGGGAGCGAGAATTCAAGTGCTCAAAATCCTCGTGAAACCACGGGCTTCGTTCCTGCGGTTTTCTTGAAGTTCATGTGAATCACGTGAGCAAACAAGCACGCGCATTCACGGCCGCACAGCACATCAAAGGGCTTCGCCCAGCGTGTGCTGTGCGGCTTCTCCTCCCCTAATTATTCATGGCCGGCCGCAGGCCGGCCGTACTTTCAGTTTCCCGGCCGCTCAGTAATTATCAGGTATGTGTTGTTTCACTTTGTCTCCGTGCGTTTCCCCCACCACTCGTGTTGTTCTCTCCCTTGTTGTTTTTTGCAGATTTGTCTCTCTTTTCAATCTGTTGAACCTGGTTAATCATACCCCTTTTGTTTTACATTCTCTGACTCCCTCCATATCTCAGCATTTCTTTCATGCAGTTTTACTTTTTGCAGACCTCGCATTGTCTTCATTACACGAAACACAGTCAGAAATAAAACAAAAACAGGACACTTTCACTTCTCTGAACCGTGCGCAATTTTAGGACTCGATAATAGAGACCAATGGCACAATACTTTTTTTTTAAGTAACCCCTATCGTTTGAAGAAAACAGACTAAATCAAAAACAATACTTTATTTAAACACAATCACAGACTAGGTCTTCTGGTCCTTGCAGGCCACCGCCCCTTTGATTGTTTACAATCAAATTGAGTTGCAATTTGCAACTAACCAGAATTTGGTGAGCCGACCTTTCCGTGCATAGGTCCGTTTACAGATTCCATACTGATCAAGAGAAATACTTGCAAGCAGACTGCCACTAGTTTTTGCGATCAGTATTATAGTACATCTGGCCCCCCATGCAGGAGACATCCAGTCGGCGCCAATGTTTTAAAGAGACGATCACGCGACGTATGATGTATAATGAGAGATAGTTTCTAGAATTGTAATAAACCCTGTTTTACGGTGCCGCCTTGCCGTGCGCCCTGCACACGGTTGACACCTACAGTCCTACGTTGCTTTAGCCCACCTCCCACACTCCCTGTGTTGCGTCCATTTCCCCCATCTTCCTTTGTGCTACCTTAGCCAACAGTGCTTATTTTATCTACTCCAGAAGGATGAACGGGTTGGTTGACCGTGCTTGTATCTGATCACTGGATCTTCAAATTGAATGCAGATTATTGTAGCAGGAGCATTGACCAACTGAGCTGCCTTACTTTTAGAATGCTGCCTATAAGATCATCCAAGCCCCCAGTTGTTTGTTACACTAAGAGCTTTGCAATGGGGGGGAGGTGGGGGAGGGGGCGCACGAGAGAGGCACAAAGGGAGGTGGCTCTTGACTGGAATTGCAAGAGCACGTCAATAAACCCTGTTTTACGGTGCCGCCTTGCCGTGCGCCCTGCACATGGTTGACACCTACAGTCCTACGTTGCTTTAGCCCACCTCCCACACTCCCCGCGTTGCGTCCATTTCCCCCATCTTCCTTTGTGTTGCTTCTAGGTCCCCTGTTGCTTGTGAAATAGAAATCTTACCACCGGCGGCTTTCAAAACGACAAACTCGGCTAACTATACATCTCCACCTCTCGAATTTTGCCCAGATGCTTCCAGTGTTTTCTACATCTTCAAGGACCACATGTCGCTAGCAAAATAAAGACAACCAAATAAGAAATTCGAATGCTTTTTGTGTCGTGACCAGGCGCTTTCATTTGACACGTTCGTTGACTATTCTCAACTTGAAAGACCACAACAGGGGTGGAGGTATGAACTTTTTTTCATACTTTAGTGACACCTTCAGCTGCTCCAAACAAGACATGATTATAAAAGACGACCGATCCCGCGTTGTTCATGGCGAATGTTTAGTGCTTTTTTAATAGCAGCCTTGTGCAGACACGACACCAGAAGTACTCTGCATTAGCAGTTGAGATCGCTGCTTAAAGAGATTTGAGTGCCTATTTTTGGCTATTACCACGTTTAGCTTCAACAATGGATGACACCCCGTATTTAATTTTCCCCGTGTTCCTTCGTGTGTTTGTTTCACCCAAAGTCCTCCTCTCCTCTGTGTTGCTTACGCCCACCTCCCACCCTCCCCGCGTTGCCTTCATTTCCCCAGTCTTCCTTCTGGTGTGTTTGTTTCACCTACAGTCCTTCTCTCCTCTGGGTACGTATGTGGTGTGCTCACCGACAAAATTAGGCTTTTTAAAAAAAAAAAACTTTAATCATGCTGGATAGCATCAAAGATAAAAAAAAAACTTGCCAAAGCCGTTTCGTCACAAAGGCAAAATCTATTGGCCGTGCAAATGCTTGTTCCTTTACCTGCTACCATACCTCTTGTGATCCATGAAATAAAATATTTTCATTTTATTTCTTTTTTGGGAGGGCCAAGCAGTTGCGAAGCCACTCTATATTTCAAAAAACACTTTCAGATTACTCGGTTCCTCCTTCACTCACTGCTCTCTGTTAATTAACCCCACATGTGGTCCTTTCGGTAAATGTTTTAAATTTTAAATTTACTGCTGGGTTGTTCGGCATTGCAGGTAGTGCTTTCATGCAAAAAGAATTACAGTTATCAATCCAAGTGGCAAAAGCCATCAGGACCGGTAAATAAAAAATATAACAAAACAAGCACTGGCGTTGCCAATAGGTCTCGCAGTAGGAAAGTTGGAGCTATTGGTTTTGTAAACGACAAAGTCCTTTATGTTTTTAAAATGAAAACAAAAATAAAAGGCATTGTTATTTGCAATTGTAATAGCTCCAACTTTCCTACTGCGAGACCTATTGGCAACGCCAGTGCTTGTTTGAACTGCCAGTGCTGAGCACCGGCAGGACCCGACCCCCTTAAAGCCCTGAGTATACCCATTAGTGCTTCTTGTTCACAATTGGCAAGAGTTCCTTCAGTCTTGTGTCTTGATACCAAATGAAACCGGAAGTAGTTTGTCCTTTCTCCAATTATCTGATATGGTTATTTATCTACACCGTCTATACATTTACTCCTCTGAGCAGTGTAAGCGATAGAGTCCTTTAATGTTTCCCTTCAGTATAAGAAAACATTTACCAAAATGTAAAACTGCTTGCTGATGGTGCATCCCCATTGTCAAATCCTCTATGATAGCACTGTTTTCCTTTAAGGATCCATAAGGGGGGACCCAGCGGGAGCTGGGCGCAAGCCGGTCTCCCCCTGGGTTGGTTCGCACAGTGGGAACGGCCACTCAGGTGCACGTGGGATAATCAGGGAGACAGCGGGCGCGCAAGGAAATCTATTTATAGGGGTCAGGCTGGGCGGGAATTCGCTGTGCCTGAGGGTGGCGGGAGGAGAGGCATTTAGTTTTTGTCCCCCCCACCCTCCCCTTTACTATTTACGTTTTTTTCAGGTTTGTTTCCTTGATCAGTGTTACGTTAACAACAGCATTGTCCAAATTTTTTTCTGCCACGATAAGACAGGTTCATGTTAGTTAGGTAGAACTGGTAGGCAGAATTTTTCTGGGGGGGTGGGCAGTCTTGAGCGGGATTGTCCATCCTCCAAGGGGGAGGTGGAGTATACAGTTCATGGGGAAAGGAAGAGGAAATAAGGGGGATATCTCAACAGGAATCAGTTCTTCTGGTTTTGCTTGGGTCAACAATTTTTTGGGGTTATGTTTGGAAGATATGTCAAGATGATTTTGGGGATTACTTTATTATTTATCTGTAAGATGTTCTGAGAAATATATTATGCACCTGTCTTAATACATTGTCCTTTTTTGCTAAATAAAGAAGTTGTGGGTCGTGACTTATTGTGCGAACAGAGTTACAAAAAAACATGTAAAATATGTATTCACCTTTTGGAGAGGACTTTTGCACACGTTCGTTCAGCCGTTGAACAAGATGCTCTGCGACTGGCCACTGAGCAAGCCTTTCAGGCCCAGCCGAGCGCCGTAACTCTTGCACGCAGCCAATGGCAGCGGCCAGTCCTCTTCGAGCACTTCAGAGCGAGTAAGTACACTGTTGGTGCGAAGGGCTAGGAAATGGCTTCCGCCACCACAATTACATGTTTGAAATGCTTTCGGCCTGGAAACGAAGGACCTGAGCTGCCCTGCGATTTACATTTTTTTCACAAGAATAGAATTTGCCGTTCATCAGCCCGGAGCGGTCTACTCCAATCAATGGGGCACATGCATCATTGGTTTTTGCATTCGCAAACGGTGCGAATCGGTAAAATCGGCCGTTTGCGAATGCAAAAACCATTTTTGGGATGCATCAAACTTTGTTGCAAAATTCGCTTTTTTTTGCACTTCCAAAAAAAGCGAATGCATTTAAGGAATCGCATTTGTGCGATTCCTTAAATGCAATGCATCATTTTTTCTAAAATTGCGAATTTGGAATTTGGAAGTGCAAATTAACACGAGGTTGAACCTCGTGTTAATTTGCGAAAATGTTTACAAAAACTAAAAAATGCATTTTTTAAAGTGTCATGTTACAGACACACATGTCCTTAGGACATGTGTGTGTGAAACATGCACTTTCAAAAACATTTCAGGGGTGCAGGGGGGGGTCCTTTGGACCCCCCCTGCACCCGTGGAATGCATCAACAAATTGCGAATTCTTAACTGCCTTCCCATTGACTCCTATGGGCCTTTCGGCCCATAGGAATCAATGGGAATTGCGAAAATGCACTTTGGTATTCGCTATTTATTTGAGAATCGGTAAAAATTGCGATTTTTACCGATTCCCAAATAAATAGTGAAAAAAATGATGCATAGCATTTTGCAATTCTTAATTTGCGATTCGGTAATTTTCGCAAATTAAGAATCGCAAAAGCTATCAATGATGCATGTGCCCCAATATTCCTCCGCGCAGATCTACTGGCGTGTGACCTGATCTCCGCTGCGCATAAAGGTCCACCTTTAGCCTCTACCACCCATTCAGCTTTTTTCCACGAATCTTTATTAGAAGAAGGCTGTCGACAGGCCACTGCTCCAACACATGTATAAAATAAGCTTCACATGCAGTGTTTCTTTTCTGAGTACACTTTTGAGATCCATTAGCGGTAGCAGCAGCATTTTATTACAGCACAGGCATCCGGTTGTGCTGGGTCACCCTTTTGTTTGACCATGCTGTTTATTTATTTTTAACAAAGATTTTATTGAAGTTTCAAGCAGTAAAAAACATACATCATTTTCAGAGTATCCCCGAATGCATGTTGGTCGCTTTATGCCCTATGTGGCAATGCAGACAGAATAGAATATTGCGTCACCCTTCTGCGAGTCAGTTGCACTCCCGGTAATCTCAGTGTGCAGTGCCCAGCCGTTTTGGATTGACCATGCTGTTTATTTATGTCAGAGTTAATGAATATGAACTGCTGGAGCCTCGAGGCAACCAGCGCTGTAGAAGAGTGCAAAATAAATGTTATTCATCTTTGCTCCTAAATTACCAATCGGGTACAAAAAGTCTGCTGTAGATTGCTTTGGAAGTGTTACGTGCATGTGTTACCGAATAAAAATTCAACTGTCACCGGAAAGTGCTCTTTCTAAAGTGATAGACTACAAACCCGACGTTGCTTGGCTCCTTTGTTTGTGAATGGATCGGATACAGCTAGACAGAACTGGTTACCAGCAACTAGGTTTTACAAAGTCACTTGGATTCTGTGATCATGCAAGAGACTGGGTGGACTCCTGTCTGTAGCAGGCCAGATTTGCCTCGAACATGCAGCTAGGCCTTATGACAAGGGACCAAAATGAACTCCCAAGCACAGCGCTTGCAGTGTGCAATATGGCCCAAGCAACCATATGCTCGTTTATCTCCTCAGACCGGGCACGGCCCTCGGAGTGAAGAGTGGATACTTAATACTGTAGAGGCCGAGAGGCACTCTACATCTCTCCCATCTTTTAAAATGTTCTGGCATGAAAGGTCGGGCCACTCGGGCCAGACACATAAATTCTCATACTCTCTAACTGGGGGCCGTGTTTGGCCGAAGACCATACTTCTGGCTCCGGGAGGTGTTATCAGTCCTATGCCCAGCGAACCCGCTACCACTTGCTCCCCCAGCCGGGGAGCTTCTTAGTTGTACGTGTCTAGATGAAGGCACGATGGGGGAATTACCCATGCTTTCTCTTTCAGTCGCTGGTGGAGTGTCACGCCTCCGCGGGGTGGTGGGAACCGGGGGATATTCTTCAGCGGCTCAAGCACTCTCTTCGTCAGCATCCCCTTGGTGGTCTGTGGCAGCTACCTCTTTGAACCATGAGATGTTTCTGGTAACCAGGCAGTCACCTATTTGGACAGTGACCATGGTTCTCTCAATCTTAACCACCTTCCATACTTCTGGCTCATATGGCGTCCAAAACTTCCACCCTGATGTTTGTCCCTCATAATGACAGAATCTTCGATTCATAGGGTAGGGTACTGCACCCGGCGACTCTGACTGGCCTTGTCATTGGTGGCTCTTCTCTGTGATTGGGTAGCTTCGACATCTGTGTCAGCCAGCCACCCCTCGTTGTCTGCCGGGATGCTACCCCGTGTGGGTTTCCTAAACAGTACATTTGCAGGTGCACTGTTGGTCGTGCTGTGAGGGGTTTGTCTCTATGCCTGCTTATATCACTGGAGGACAACATGTGTGGAACAAGTTGTGATGTAGCGACTTTAAGGGACCAATTCCAGTTGGTGGTAACCTGAGTTTAGGTCCAGCTTAGCTAAATATTTCACCCCATTAAGGTACTCTACAATATTGTTGGTGTTGCAAGGCGTTCCTGCCCGAAAGCTTGATTCGGGAGCCTCATGTCCTCACATAGTTGTATGGCTCCTGGCTGCTAGGGTTTTGACAAGCGAAGACACCCAAGGGGTGGGGCCAGACACCTTTTCACTGACCCCAAGTTCCTCCAATACCTTCAACTCACATTCCACCTGCGGCCGCAGGTGTCTGAGGGATGAAGGCCTGACAGATTTGTTGATGTGCAATTTGATTTGCTTGCCTATCAGCTTCCCAAGGCAGGGGAAGAACTGCGGGGTCTTAGCTAGGAGGGCATCGGTGTGCAACTCCTTCACCTGCTTTGCAACAAACACCAGCTCAAGGTCTTCGGCTGTATGGCACCCAAGCAGCGTACCTTTTTGACCTTCGGTGACATGGAATTTCGCCCTCATGAGGTGCCCATCGCATGCAATGTCTACTTCGATTGTTCCTTGGAGCAGCAGAGGCTCCATCTCTCTGTACGTGTATATCTTTGCCCGGCTGGGGGCTAGTGGTGAGGGCGGTGTTAACTGTTCATACTGTTTGGAGTCCATTACATTTATCCGCGCTCCAGTATCAATGAGCACTTTCACCGGAGTGCCGCATATGCGGATCACACACATGGGAGGCAGCCACCTCTTGCACCTGACTCTTCCTGCGAATTACACCACAAAGATGTAATCTTCTTCCTCGTCCTGGTGAGTGTTCATCCCATGACCACAGAGCTCTCCCACCTCTGAGGTACTTCCAGCGACAGCTGTCGTAGGGCTGCAGAAGTTCTTCGGTGCTGCTCGGGTGCCAGTCGTGATCTTAAGCTGTGACACACTTTTGCAAAGTGGTTTGCTTTTTTGCACTTCGAGAATGTCTTCCCCTTAGGGGAGCATACACCAGCCATTTTGTGCTCTAGGACACAGTTTCCTCAAGGTTGTGGATTTGGCACTTGGCGTGCAGGGCCAGGGCATCGCTGAATAGCATCAGCCCTTTTCACCTTGATGTTGGGGTCCTCCTGGGGCCAGTAGCGGGCATCGCCTTGCTAAGGGCTGCTTCGATCTTGTTGGCCCGGTTATCTGACAGTTTGTGCGAGTGCGATACCTGGTTGACGGAGGATTAGTCACCGAAGAACCGTGGATCGACACATCTGTATAGTTTGTGCTCAGATCTCCTCCAGTTGTTTATGTTGGTACAGGTACTCGACAACCTCCTCAATTGGGCGTAACACTTTTCCACCGACTCAGTGCTTGTTCGGGTGGCCAGGCATAGCTTAAAGCGTTTGTAATCATCAGTTACGAGAAAACATTTCAAGAACGTCAGAAGACGGAATAAATGAAGCTAAGAAGTGTAAGTGGGTGGGGTAAAGGTGTAGGAGGGAGAAAGGATGGATGAAGAGGCGAAGGAGAGTCTGCCCAAAGTCCGGCTGGGTAAGTGACGGCCGAGGGGGAAGTCCACAGTCCATCTCCTCTGTAACTATCAGGTAGCTCCACCGGACATCAGTCAAGCGGCTAGGTCTCATTGAGAAAACAATAAGAGAGCAAAGAGAAGGGATAAATGGAGCGTAAAGGGGAAAGTGGGTGGAGTAAAGGGGTAGGAGGGAATGCCTGGAGCAGAGGTAAGGGAGCACAGTAGACTGGAAGGGCGAAGCAGCAGCAAACAGGGAATGCAAGGTGATGCACAGAGGCAATAGTCTTGTAAACAAAAACATCCACAACGCCCAATATAGCGCTTCCCTTCTTGCCCACTGATGTAATACTGTCAACTGTCCTTTCCTGTGGCACACCGTTCACCCCTTTCTGTGGCTAAATGTTTTGTTGTTACCTCATTACATTGTACACAGTCACAGCAGCAGCAGAAAAGAGGCACACCTTTCCCCACTCGCAGCAGGGCAAAATGACACCAGGGGTGCAAGCTGGCTCACCTCCGGGAAATCAGAGAGCGTGGTCCCACCAGGGACCGACATCGAACAGGCCGAATGCTCCTCGTGTCCCAGCGCGCACATGGGGCCGCAGGCGTCAGCAAGGAAACAGCGGCACACAAACTACTCCCACAGGAGTGCAGGGCCCGCTGTGCTGGCGCTGACAAATCAGGCCAACATGGGAAATCGTCGGGCAGAGCCATGTGGACATGTGTGGCTGCACAGCACGACAAGAGGAAGCCACGGACTAAATGTAGGCAGTAGCCAGGTAGGTGAAGGATGGTGTTGTAGGGGAAGATATAGGGCCAGATGTAGGTTGCCCAATACCGATCGGAAACGGCCGAAAATACCGATTTTCGGCCGTTTCCGAACGGTATTGGGCTATGGAGATGTAGGGGCTCAAAAAACATACAGATTCGGTAATTTTACCGAATCGGTAATTTTACTGAATCGGTAAATTTACCACTCGGTAAAATTACCGAATCTGTATTTTCAGATGTAGGTAGCACTTTGAACAGTACTTCAGGCCTTTCAGGATTCGGTATTTACCATGTAATACAATTGCATGGTAAATACCGAATCCCTGTGAACATGCACATCTGTGCATGTACACCTGTGCCATGTGGCACACAGACATGCCCTAAGGGCATGTCTGTGTGCCACATGGCGCACAAGCCAGTTACAGGGGTGCAACAGGGTGTCAAAGTGACACCCTGTCCTCCTTGCCAATTCGGTATTTTTACCAATTCGGTAAATACCGAATCGGTATTTGCTATTGAATCCTATGGGCTTCAAGGCCCATAGGAATCAATGGCAAATACCGATTCTGTGCCGATTCTGTAATTACAGAATCGGTAAATACCGAATCTTACCGAATCGGTAAACATTACCGATTTTTTATCTACATCTAATTTACTGATTAATAAATACCGAATCGGTAAAATTCGGTATTTATGAATCGGTAAATTAGATTTACCTACATCTGGCCCATAATGTCCACAATGGATTATTATAAGTTATATAATATTTATTAAGAACAACAGAGATAAGTTGGTGTCCCTCTCCAGGCTAGCAGGCAACTGCCCAGTGAAGCAAAGACATGGAACACCCCAGCCAAGACATGGAACACCCCTACAATGAAAGATCTAAAAGGAACACAGCCTTTAAAGGGAAAGCACAACATAAGTTAAATGAGAATACAACAGATGGCTGCCTGCTAATGCAGGCCGAGGCAGCACCAGCCACTACAGGAGACGTGGTGAGGGGAGCAGATGCACCACGCTGATCGACTCAGGCAAGTCGGGCGCTCGACGACCGGTGTGACTCGGGGCGCACAGGGTCCACCAGGTGGCGAGGAGGAGCAAAGCTGCTGGCAACAGCGGAGTCACTGGAAATTGCAGCAAGGCTGTCAGCACTGCACATAGTGTTGCGCCGGCCTCGTCGTCAGTGTATCGAGCCAGGTGGGCCCTCGAGAATACGGCTAGGCCTCACCACAATGGACCCCCAAAATGAACACACACAGGAGCTTGCTGTGTTGGCAATGGCCCGAGCGGCCATCTGCCCATTTATTTATCTTCTCGGACCAAGCTCGGCCCCCAGATTAAGGAGTGGATACTTTGTATTGTAGAGGCCAGGTGCCACTCTACACGGTCTAGGAGGGCAGAATATACATAGCTACAGGAACAATTTGATAGTGACCAGATATTTACTTTTCAGATAAAAACAAATGTTAATAAACTACGTGCAACACAAATCTGATCACAGGATAGTATGGGAATCGACCTATCTGGCAGTTAATATCTGTAGCCGAGTGGCAAAAATTATACAAATGATGAATCTCTTCTGAAGGAATGTATTGGTATGTTATATAATCAGCACACATTGCCTTTAAAATTAGGAAGGAAGGTGTAATATAATTAAAATGATCATATGTCTGGGCAGTATGTTACAAACAAATCCAATGTTTAATATTTGATGACTCAAAATCACTGTACATTTTAATATATCAGGTGAGCTTGGGACTATTTCTGGCTGGTACGCTTCTTAAACATTTTGACGCTACATACTTCAAAAGGGTGAGATTTAGAGTTGCTAAAACAGCATAGATGATATGGGAAGCTCTATTTCAAAAATACCAAATTCCCATAATCAGTTGTTACAACCCGCTTTGGGGTTGCTCATCCATCCCAGATATTTTTCGTGATTCCTAATATGGTATCTGGGTAAAACAAGGTATAACTATAATGGGGCAATTAATAAAAAATTTAATTTTACTCATTTCTTGAACTACAGAAAGAGTTTTGATTACCCAAATATGACTTTTTCCATATATATGCAAATAGTTATTTAAATAAATAGGGGGTACCCCACCAGGAGCAGTAAATGTAAATGTATGTAAATGTATTTTGACTTATATAGCGCACGAATCACCCAGGGGTCTCAAGGCGCTTGCTTAGGGAACCCGTCCTGGTATTCCCCTGCAGGGTATCCACAAGGTGAAAGCCAGGCATCCCGCCGCGAGGGGCCGTAGTGGAGATTAAGCAAGCTATTGCCCAGAGTTGCAGAGTGTGACCCCTTGAGTCGAGTAGGCACCGGAGCGAGAATTGTCGAGTCCGTGGAATTTTGAGCCCGAGACCCGCCGAGGCTGGGAACCGAACCCTGGTCCACGGCCGATCTCAGCTTCCCGGGTCTGCCGCCTCTAACCCCTGAGCCACACTTCTCCCCTCTCTACCCTCTCTGCTGAGCCCACTCTCTAGCTGTCCACTCCTTCAGTCACTCACCAACATTCCACGACATCACACACTGGCTGAGCAGCAGGGAACAGAGAATCTGTGGAAAGAATGCATTACAACGCCACGAGGTTATAACAAAACTATTAAAAGAAAGGACACAGAGTATAGGAGATGTTATCACCTTTTCATGGAATCACTAGATGATGGGTTAAATAAGATTGCTGAAAAATGGAATGGAAAACCTAGCCAGTTAATAATTAAACAGAATGTATTAACACCAATCAGCATGGCCAAAACCGTATCTAAATACCTAAAGTAAAATTTAAAGCGATCAACAGGTTGTAATACACATCAATCTGTTCAATTTCTCTTCCCAAATTCCTTAGCAGATTTGGAGGTGAAAAAAGGTGTCAAAAGGCTTGATACAAGAGGCTTTTTAGCTAAGGTCCTTTCCTGCCCTTTCAAGCTCAAATACTTCTCCCCGCGAGGTCAGTCTTTGGCTAGACACCCAGAGCAACAATCACGGCATAAAAACTGTTGCAAAAACAGAACATCTATGAGTTGTCCAAAGGAGCTTTTCCACCACTAGAACAGCACATATCTGTCTGGTTTGCACTTGTGGCATCGACAGCTCACAGGTAACCATTCCAAAACATTGATCAAAAGCTAGCTGGTCACTTTAATCGCACAAATACAAATGCAACCACTCAAAAGCAAAAGGAGTTTGCTTGGCCAGCTCAAAACACCACAAATACCCATGAAAGGTTTTGTCAAACAGGTTCCCCAATGTTTCCTTCACTGCCTACATACTATCCACCTCCGCTAACACTAATCCAAGTGTTCTACTTGCTTCCTTCTAGCACAAGCCTCCAGAACCATCAATGCTGTGCCTCTGCTTTGTCTCATAAAATTGGAAAAAGTTGACAATATAGCTAACAAATTGTTCAACTCAGATTTGGCCAATATAAAAAGACAGGGTCGAATATTAGAAACATGGTGGGGAAAAGCCAATCTGCAGGCAACAGAGAGCTTTTTCATGTTCATGTGAGATAATGCAATAGAGCAGCCCAGAATGCAAAAAAGGCTGTGGTAGCTACAGAAGGAGGCATGAGGGAACAATTGTTGATTCTTTCAATCAACATCAAAACCATGTCTAACAGCCCTCCCCAGAACAATCTTGCAGAACCTCAGATGGAAATCGTACTCACAGGAGAGAATGTTCTTCTTAGGTTGAACAATGAGCAAAGGGAAAAAAGAGAAAGGTTAGAACCTTACAATGAGTGGACAATTTCGACACCCCCCCTTATGCATGGTTAATAAAATCAAATAGCAGTTACATTGTCCCTGTTTCATCCTTGGGTACACTTGACCCTGCTGGGTTTCTGTCAATTGGCGATAAACTCCAAATTGTTTTTTTTTTAGTTACCACATCTTCCTGTTGAACCCGTGCAGGTGCCATCACCAAATTGTTTATGCTCCACATTTTCCTATTCTGCAACGTTACCACATTTCATCCCACCTCCACAACCATAAGGGGTTCCTTCACAGAAAGAGAAACCAGTGTTTTTTTCTCAAGTCTCAAATTTTTCACTCACATATTCACCCAAAGCGCAGTTTTTGTTGCCTTCAGACAACACATTTTGTAAAAAGGTCTTCTTTTGATGAATCTTAATCTTATCCAAGATAGTATCTCGCTCTATATCAGCACACATTTCCACACTCTTAGAAAGTCCGCTTGGAATTCTTTTGATACCCGGTTGTCTACCTTTAAGAGACACAAAAGATGTATTATCCATGACACTTTTGGAGATACCCCATAAGACTAAAACAAGTTGTGAATGTCGCTTTCCATCTGAATTCCTGACATCCTTGCAGCTTGTATGTATTCTGTTATCATACGAATCGCCCTTTCCCCAAATCCATTCATTCTGGGACAATAAAAGGCAATTATATGATGGACAACAGACCATTTTATACAATGCGAAGTGAGCTGCTCTTCATTAACAGTAACTTGAATTTTAGGTGCCCCTTCAGCAGTTAAAGCTTGTCTAAGACATCTAATGAGGACACTAGTCGTGATATAATGTGCAAACGTCTTCTCGATTTACCTATGGTGGTAATCCTCCAATAGCATTATGTATTTATCCTTGAATCATATTTGACTTATTGGGCCTATAATGCCCAAAGTGAACACTGACCCATGGTCTAACCGGTATATCTACAGAGGACATGGGAGCACACCAAGTCCTCCTATTTTTTTTTTTTTACTGATGGCACTGAGGGTGCAGTCTCTGACCCGCTGTTCGATGCATCGCTCTCCTGTGGGGCACTAATAGCGCAAGCAAACAGCTGTTAGACAAGTTCTTCCCAGATGTTCTTTGCTGACCAACTCTATGATTGTACCCTGCAACACACACGGTGGAACAGTCTTATTACCTCTAGACACTTTACCCTCTACCAAAATCAACTTCTCCATACTTACCAGAACCTCCTGATGCTTTTCTGCTTTCCAGTAGCTCATTACATTTGTAGAGTCACCCTGTGCTTATCCACTGCTGAACTTCCTTCTAACACTATATCTTCTTCCATGCTTCTATCCCATTCTTCCTTAATAAGCAATTCTGTAGAAATTGGGAGAACTATCTCAGCAATTTCTTTAAAATAATCATGTTTATCAACAGGAAGGCCAGACACAGAATCTGCAGGTTGATTGCATGAATGTGGTAGGCACTCCCTCTTTGAAATTATACCCTTCCAACCCCAGCCACCAGTGAGGAATCGCGGCACGTTCTGCGCCTTTTGAGGGGAATGCAATAACAAGGGTTTTTAAATCCATCCTCAATGTGAACTGAATAGCCCACAAGAAAAATCCGAAATACTTTATTGCCCATAACAAACTACAGTCTCTCTCTCTCTACTTCAGAACAGCCAGATTCTGATCTCATGAGGGTACATAAAAGCGACCTTCCTCTCCTTACCATGTACACTGTGAGCCAGGGTAGCAGCTAAACCCTTAGCCCTTTCGTGAGTGGTTAATATAGGGTGACACTGTAGCGCGGAGTTACTTATTGAAGGTGCATTCAGAATAGATTTATTGGTGGATTCAAAGGTGTCTCAACATTTAGGAGCCACTCAAATGTACCACCCTTTTTCACAATGCCCGTATGGTTTAACTAGATCAGAGAAATTCCTCACAGACTTGGAATAGTATTATGCAAGGCCCAGAAAGGACCTTGTTTTGAGGTGACAGGGCTTTCTTTACCACAGCTATTATTTTAAACTTGGGCTTAGCACCATCCCCCGATAGCCCGTGACCTAGATATGAAACAGATCCCACCTCAAACTGATATTTCTCTCTAATGGCAAGACCTGCTTGTAAGTCTTTGTAACACTGCCCTAGAGTGACATTGTTGCATAGTTCATCCGTACCATACACAAGGGTGTCATATTAAAAACATATTAATATTGGAATGCCCGCTAAACGTCTCTGCATAATGCATTGGAAAGCAATGGTAGAAGAGGCCAATCCAAATGGCATGCCGCAGAATTGGTAGCAGGCTGAACCATGAGCATGAAGGTGGGAGGGGAAAGGCAAAATAGAACAGAAAGGGGAACAAGGGAGAGGTAAGAACCTTACAGTGAGTAGGAAATTGCATCCAATTTGAACAGCTTGCTTTCCACCCTACGTTAATCAAGCCTCAAACCAAACTAGGCCACTGTTTATAATATTCCGGAAGTTACAAAGTTGGAAATGTTAAAGAAAGCACCTGTCATCTTGGACCAACATTCCAAAAATCTGATCACTATCTTTGAGAAGGAGATAAATCAGATCCTGTCTGTGATTTCAGACAAGTCAGAGACATTCCCTTACACATGAACAAACCCCCAACATCTAAACATCATTCTCATGTTTTTCAGTACTGAATCTCAAGCAAAGTATTCAGAGTAGCTTTTAAGCGGAAAGCCTCAAGCATGTCAGCCAAGCATTGTTGGGCCAATGCAATGAACATTGCTGCGCTTGTCCCGGAGATATCAAGAAATATAAATGCCTTACTTTAAAAAGGAATATTTCCCAACTTCTTAAAAGATAAAGGGCCTCATTTATGGGGTTTTACCGTAGGGCAGCACCGCAGGTCTTGCTGCTGCTTTGCCCTACGGCAAAAGAAAAGGGCAGGAATATGCCGTATCTATTATATAGGGCGCATTCATGTCCTTTTACCCTGCGCCCACGCACAATGGTCTGCCATGCGCCAATGCAGGCACCTCTGCACCAGAGGCGCAGCTAGAGCCGAATTTTTTTTAGGGGGGGGGATGAATCTTTAAGCAATAGGCAGAGTGGAGCTGCAGGGGCTCTTAGAAGGGGTGAAACAACAGCAAGGCCTCATTAACATGCAAATGGTCTTTTAAAGACCTGTGAAGTGCTCGGGTGCGGCAGTGTGTGTGCCCGGGAAGCTGTCTCATCCCGGGGTTGCCACATACGACGTGGGGCTGAAGCCCTTGGAGTCCAATGGGTGTTGCGCGCCTGCTCTGCACCATGGTTCAAGGGTACCTGCATTCCTTGGATGATTATTTTTGTGCAGGAAGAGAAACCTTCCTGCATATCGAAAATATGTCTGTGGCTTTTTTGGGTCATAATTTTTGATTTGAAGTTGAATCTTGTTCGTATTACCTCTGCTTCACCTTATATGAGCCTATCAGTATCAGATAAGTTTGCACTATGTCTAATGTTCATCTGGTTATCATAATATTGTTAACAAACAGTTCTCTATTGATTATTATTCCCGTTTTCTATTATAAAATATTTAATGCACTAAAATATTTATACTTGTCTGTTTTTCTGTCTTTGGAGGCCAAGTCAATTAGTTTTCTCTGAGCCACTGCTGTCAATGCATGTCATACGCAACCTGGGTTATTTATGTATTATGGAAGCAGTCCATGAAAGCCTTTATGAGTATCTGTAGTAGCACCAGGGCAGTAATACATAACCTATTCACAATTACAATTTACACAGATACAAGCGAACATCTACCCCACCTATGCCTATTCTTTCTCTCATGAGCTGAGAAGAAATTGAATGACCCACATATAGACGGCCTAACGGCTAGAGCGGTCGACTTCGAAACCAGGGAACCGGGTTCGAGTCTCGGCGGGATTGCTCGACATCCTGTGATTCTGGGCAAATCACTTAATCTTCTAGTGCCTAACAAAATTGAATGTGACCGTCTGTAACGTGACTTGTGCTTGTGTAAAGTGCTATGATTGAGTGTGCGCTATATAAAACTCCCAAAATAAATAAAAAACCTGCTAGCTAGATGTAATTGTGGGAGCAGCAAGAGGAAATTATTGGAATGGTGAACACCTAAAGAAAATTTGCAGGAGGAACTGAAAATTCAGAGAGTGGCAGAGGGAGGGACATGCAACTACAAAATCACACCCACAAAAGGGTCAGAAAGTCACAATACATAAAAGTAAAGGCCCACTTCAAGTAGTGCTACAGCCCAAACTGACTCAAATCTATATTTTCCTTCAGTATATTCGTCCATAGTCAAAGGGGCTAGGAGCACACTGCTGACACGTCTCAGCGTCATTACCTCTTTGCATCTTGGTCGATGTAGTACAATGTTTTGCGCTCAGGACAAAGTTTTAAAATGTCTTAGCTATTGCCAAATTTTTAAAGCGTGTATCCCTAGACACGTGTTTCTGGATTCCTCCGTCATCAGTAGGGAAAATAGTAGTAGGTTGTTGGACATGCTGCCACTCAAATTTTTCAGGCATAATTCCACTCCGGGCACGCAGGCACTCCTGAGCTCGTCAGCTCAAGCGGCTCAAGGGAGCCATTTTATATAGTCAAAGGGGGTAGGAGCACACTGCTGACACGTCTCAGCGTCTTTACCTCTTTGCATCTTGGTCGATGTAGTACAATAATTTGCGCTATGGACAAAGTTTGAAAATTTCTTAGCTAATGCCAAATTTTTAAAGCATATCCATAGACACGTGTTTCTGGATTCCTCCGTCATCAGTAGGGAAAATAGTAGTAGGTTGCTGGACATGCTGCCACTCAATTTTTTCAGGCATAATTCCACTCTGGGCACGCAGGCACTCCCGAGCTCGTCAGCTCAAGCGGCTCAAGGGAGCTATTTTATATAGTCAAAGGGGGTAGGAGCACACTGCTGACAAGTATCAGCGTCATTACCTCTTTGCATCTTGGTCGATGTAGTACAATGTTTTGCGCTCAGGACAAAGTTTGAAAATTTCTTAGCTAATGCCAAATTTTTAAAGCGTATCCCTAGACACGTGTTTCTGGATTCCTCCGTCATCTGTAGGGAAAATAGTAGTAGGTTGCTGGACATGCTGCCACTCAATTTTTTCAGGCATAATTCCACTCCGGGCACGCAGGCACTCCCAAGCTCGTCAGCTCAAGCGGCTCAAGGGAGCCTTTCTATATAGTCAAAGGGGGTAGGAGCACACTGCAGACACGTCTCAGCGTCATTACCTCTTTGCATCTTGGTCGATGTAGTACAATGTTTTGCGCTCAGGACAAAGTTTGAACATTTCTTAACTAATGCCAAATTTTTAAAGCATATCCCTAGACACGTGGTTCAGCAGGGTGACTCATGATTTTTTAAACCACATACAGCTTTATCTTTGCTCTCTCCTCCCTAAAATTGCCTCCAAACCAATGCAAGCCAATTAAGTTTTTTTTAAATGTCCCTCTTTCTTGCTTCCAAATGTTGACATTATGCCATATATGGTGTTTTACTTCCCTGTGGGTCAAGGTGAGAGCAGGCCTGTCTGGAAAATTGTGTGTGCTGAAAGAAAGGTGTACTGGTAGTACCTATGGTTCAAGTACAAGTGTCTATGCTTAATAATACTTAATGTGTTTAATAGACAAGACAACTGCACTTTCCTGATAACTTGCATTGGTGTAAAATGCATTTGGAAAAAAACGAAACTATTAACGAATCTAACATGTTCACAGCTTTAGGCATGTCACTTACAAATCATCTACATCATGCATTTAAGTCTAATTAGCTTAACTGAAGCCAGCAGACTCTTAAACATCAAATGCATTAAAGTGCTTGGTGCGCAGCTCCCCTGGCTAGGTTTGAGGGTGCACAGTTTGGGAACCTTGGCCGTAGTCTGATTGTGACCGCGTAGGAACAAGAACGTTCCCGCGGTCGCCCTACAAAGTGGAGTCCGACATACGACGGCAGATATTTATTTACGTTTACCTTTGCCGTCATATGTCAGACTCCACTCCGCCCCGCCTCCCCGCCCCACAGCGTTACCGCTGCGAGCCGCCAATGTGTAGCTGTAATGCTTGTAGGCTGTGGTGTGTATGTGTGTGCAGGCACAAAGTGAGACTCTACAGTGTTGGTGGTAATAGTGATTGCACAATTGCGTGTGCTTGTGCTCCTGTAATGGCAATGAGTGAAACACATTTCTGACTTGTGTGATTGTTAAAGTAAATGTTCCAGAGAGGTCTCCGGTATAGAATGTGGCCTCCGATGCTGACTGATGGGGGTGTACCCGCCCAGACAGGGCTTGAGACCTGTGCGTGTGGGTGGGTCTCGGTTATCCTCATTTGCCCTCCATCTTTTTGGTGTGTGCTTGAAAGTTGTTTGCATACATTCAGGGCCTTGTGTTCCTAGTCTAGTGTGAGGCAAGGGCTGTTGTGTATCATTTGCTTCTGCGATTAATGACATCACGGTGTTTAGTGTTCATGGGGCGACGTGCATTGTACAGGTGTGGGTGGAACATCGCAAAATGTCTCAGAGTTTTTATGTAACTCCGCAGAATTCCATGGACTAAAAATCCGCGAGTTCCACCTACCCCATATAATTTCAGATCCAGAAACACAAAACCACTTGAAGTTTGGCAGAGCAATAGTCCCTCAGGGGGATACTAATTGCACCCTACTTATTATGGTCCTCCGTGTTAGGCCCAGGTGAGATTTACCTTATTCTAGCATAATTAGTGTAATTTTGATCATTTCTCATTACACTTGTTGCACGAAATTCCTGAAATTTACTCTGTTTTACCACATTGAATAACAGAGCGCCGTTCACTGTAAACATTTACCACAAATGTTCTGTTTGCAGTAAAAAATTACCACAAATGAGGGGAACAACGTGACTAACAGAGCACTAGCAGTTGTTTGCAGTGCTTTTGTGTTCTTTTTCTGTTTTTAGCGCACAATGTCTGTTTCACATTTCGTGTAATTCTGAAGCATTTCAAGTAATTTTAACAAAATTTCGCATAATTACATAAATGCAAATTACACAAATTTCGAGCCCCCCTACTCCATTCTTAATTTCTTCAAGTGGATGCAGGTGGTGGACACTCTCACTTACTTTTTGGGGACCAGAAATCATTTTTCATCATCGGACATTGACCCAGAACAAGAGAAGGGATGGCGCAAAAGAGAGAAATATAGGACAACAGCGACAAAGGAACCATGCAGGGGTGAAAAGGAATTGCAGAAGTGACATAATGAGACAGGAAGTGTAGATTTGTGGAAGAAAGACACGAGCTGGAATCAAGCAGGCTCGGTACTCGGCAACCTGGCATTTGGATGCGTTGACAAGCGCTCTTATGACAACTTTAGGGCCATCCAACTAGTTACTTATATATAAATATTTTTTTACAAAGTAATCACTGATGCCATATCCGTGTTGCTAGGTTACTAAATTATTCGTGTAAGCCTAGTGTAAGTATAAAGTGCAGAACATTTATTTTTTTCTGAGACGTGCGCCTACAAATATAACTTCAAAGAGAAATCAAAGGTGTGCAAATTTGGTCCACTGTATTCGTGCTCCGAGTTGTAGTAATTGTGCTGCGTGCGACTATTTTTCTGAGAAGGCAAATGAACAAAGTGCACTCACACTGATAACGTTTTTACCGAGATGCATCAGAAAGAGAGTTTTATCTCAGGATGAGGCGACGGGAAATTAATTCCATGAATACTTCAAATAGAACATATAAGCTGGCTTTAAAGTGTGGGAACTGGAAAGACTCTGACCCCGATTCTATGAAGCAGCTGGGGCTAGCAAGGTCGAACAAGAAGACATCTCTGCCAGCCACTTTCAAAACACATTTGCTATCCCAAGTCCTCGAAGTGAGCAACATTTGCCATAAGCCTCAGGACAGCCGTAAAACCCTGGCTCTTTTTCGATAGCACTATGTTGTCCCTGTCTATTTAAAGGTCTAGCGCCAAGATACCTGAATGGTTATAGTCCGCTTTATAAATAAATCATAAATAAATACGCACATGGGTGCTCATACCTGCACAGTCCCTTAGGAGACATGCTAGGTGCCTGACCCTTGACTGCAATGACTTCATAATTCTCATACAACTTCACATCTTCATCATTAAACACTACGGGGCATATTTACAAGCCACTAGTGCCACAAGAGTGTCACTTTTTTGACTCGCTGGTGGTGCTCTATGCAAACCCATATTTACAAGGCAGCTTAACACAGCCTTGTAAATATGGCCCTCTGCAATGCAGTTTTCTGCCCTGTGGGCGTTCCCAGCGACACTCATGGCTTTTTGACACTGATCCAGAGTTACAAGAATCAGTAACTCTGAGGTAGCTCCGAAAACGAACGCCTTTCAAAAGGAGGCTTTAATGAGAAGAAATACATTTATCTCTACCCATGTTTTTCTCCTTCTATGTGTGCTGCATTTTGCAGCAAATATAGATGGAGCAAAATGCCATTATGATTGTTTTGGTGCAGGGAGGTGTCCCTTCCTGCACAAACACAATCCTCTCTGCAACGCAGGCACCCTCGCACCATGGCGCTAGGCAGCTTTTTTAGCGCGGGGTGAGCACAGGAATGCATCGTACTCTTGATAATACAGCGCAACCGTGCGTTTTGACAATGGCCTAGCTAAATGCTTGCAGCACCGCACTGTGCCATTTTCATTTAAATACGCCCCATACTATGAGCCTTATTCCGATTGCTCAGTAATGCTGGTGGGCGCGTAACAACAGTATGAGATCAACAGTATCTCCACGGATCTTTGGTATTTCACCTGAGACTTTGGCTGTTAGGGATGTGGCGGCCTGGTCATGCGATTATAAGTCTCACAGATACAGAACCTCTCTTGTGTCCTTCTCATCTGCTTTCTCTTTCTTTAACTTTCCTTCTTTCTTTCTCTCACTAAGCCACGTCCGGTGGGGTTAGCCAAGCACATGTGTTGGAGCCATTGTAAACACTGTCATACAAGCCACGTATGGCTAACCCTGTAACCGAAATGCTAATGTCTTGGAATATAAATTCAATAAAATACTTTGAAAAAAAAAGCACTTGAAATCTCTGAGTGAAGTACTGGGAAAATGAATATCAGTGGGAATCACTGATTCCCACATTTACTCCCAAAAACCCTGTAATCAGGAGTATTTCCATCACTCAGTTACTGATGGTCCTGATATTGGTAACTATGGGAACGCGGGAAATAATAGGCAGAAAACAGTCAGTTTTTTAACAGACCCAAAATGCTGCATTATGAGTGGCCCAGTGTTTGTCTCAGTATTTCTCCACTGAACTTTAGATACCAGCCATATTGTTAACACTGAGTGGGAGAGTCCTGTGAGATTATGGGGCGCACCCATAGAGTTTATGCCACACGAGGAACTACAAATGTATGTACCATATCAAATGCCGTTGCAACAAAGGATATGTAGGTAAGATAGGTTGGAAAATGAAGATACTGATTAGAAAACATAAAAGCAATATTTGAACAAAGAAACACTATTAGTGACTCATTTGGATTCAAATGCAACATAATTATGATAATTCCACGTGCTGGCCATGATGCAAAGAACAAAAAGAGTGGTAGACCCAGGCAAATACATTTACAAGAGAGAGCATTTCTGTATAACACAAATGAACACCTTGAAACCACAGGGTTTAAACAACAAGCTCGAAATGAAAGGTTTTCTGTAACATCATATACTGAACTTATGTGAAGGAGTAATGGACTTAAGTGATAAATACATTAGCAGAGAAAATTACTAAGGGGCATATTTATGACTTTTGTGGAACAGGGCAGCACATCAAGTCACATTGCTGCGCTGCACTGCATCACAGGGACTAAACGAACCAGAGTTGTAATGACATTATTAACATATATAGCGGCAGTATAATATTATCCCCACTGGATCATGCAGTTTGGGAGCATGAAATTAAGTAATTCCTGTATCTCCTCACTGGGGGAACTTTTAATAGCGTAATCAACAGCTTGATAGCAGAGAACCAATGGGATCTCTAGAGGGGGGGCTATTGTGGCCCATGCTCCAGTTCTGATTGTCTTGCTCCCGTACCACCACTCAGCTGTTGAAGGTTCCAGGATCCAGTACAGAAAAACAGACACTACATAATGCAGTGATGTTTGCTTAACATGTTGGCTTTCTATGTATGTGTGTTTATATCTATTTACACAAACGTTATACATCGATATAACCATTGTAAGTGCACTGGCCTAGCAAGGGGTTGTGGGGGGCATGCCATCCTGGGCGGCACGGGTATTGGGGGTGGCGGATGGCAATCACCAGCATCCCCCCGCTCTTCAGTTCGGCCGTCGAGGGGTGGCCACAATCTGAGGAATCCGCCAGCAGCGCAACACCCCTCCCCCGCAGTCTTTAAGGCAGCCACTGCAGAAACTGCCGCTAACTCCATGAACAATTATTATTGAGGGGATAACAAAGATTTATGGAAGTCTGCCTCCCACAAATCTAGTTTAAACTAAAGATTTAGACAGACAGTAACTCTTTTACCTTCACAAAAACCCTGCGTCTGATCAATTACTGAGCGATGCAACTTAGGAGACATACATCAGTCTGGTTTTTAGGTCGAGCCTAGCAGCAGCGCAAATGCACTGCGCGCTCTGCGAGGCATGCAGTAGTCGAGTATGCTGTAGAAGCCACGCCATCTCTCCGCCCATATTTTAGATTGGCTGGGGTCATTGTCCTTGGTAAATGCTGGCTTCCGATAGATAATGAGGCTTGTAAGACCCTCCTTGTTACCGCCCTGCCGTCATTTATTTCCTCCCATGAGGACTGGATCTTTTACTTGTGGCATTACACAGTCTCCTTCATAAGTCAGTAGGCACTATTTTGTTTTTATTTGCAGCGCGGTCCACTTTCACTTTAGTGGCCGCACTCGTTTATTTAATTACTTTAATTAATTTGTCACACGGGCCGAAAGAGAGCATTTATACTCACTAATCTAACAAGCATTTGCAATGCAATAGGTTTCGTAATTTACGCGAGTATGAGCTATTGACATTGCAAATAACAATGCCTTTTATTTTTGTTTTTGTTTTTAATACATACATAAAAGGCATTGTCATTTACCATGCCAATAGCTTAAACTTGCGTAAATGTGACAACGATTGCATTGCAAATGCTTGTTTTATAAGCCTTAACATCACTTTTATCATACATGAGATTTTCAAGTCTTCTATCTTACTATCACCCGAGTGAGAGGATTGATTGTCGAGCGATGCTAAAGTGAAGCACTACAAAAATAAGTACACTGAGAAGTGCAAATGTATGACGATCGTGAAAACCGAGGATGTAAAGCTAGCACCTCCATCTATCACCCAAAAAACAAATATCTGCAAGTAGACCATCAGACCGGGAAACATGCAATGAATATCTTTTCATGGGGCCCATCATGATTAGAATGGTATTTTGGTTTATTAATTAGAATTTCCTAGACCACATTGATCCAACTAAACACTGAACAAAGGTTTGTGCAACATAAGCTATGAGTGTTAACCCTCAAATTAGTTACATTCAGATAAGTCAAAAAGAAGTTTGTACAAAAATCAAATCCTTAGGACCAAATGCAGTGGTTACAATTGGTGTATTATTTTCACCCAAGAAATCAATTGGCACATCAAAATATTATAACTTACTTCTGAAAAGTAAGCAACAGAAATTAGTGCACCATCAGTGGATTTTAACACCGGGACTCCAGAATCCAGAATGCATTGGGACACTTGACCAGCCCATCTGGGGGCGTATAAATGGCGTTTTGGACGGAGACCGAAGCACGTGCTACTAAAGCGATCGCCTCTGAAGAAGAAGGACACACCTTTGAAACGCGTCAGGCTTATCGCGTCTGTAGCTGTTTGATCGTTTACTGTGAACTGCAGCCTGCTTATACCCTTGATTAAAGATTTGCCATCTTGATCATTGCTCGAGTGTGCTCAAGTTTTGGGACATGGCAAACGCACGTACATTTTGGGCGGCGGTCCAGCCGTCGAGCAGCACCACCCTGCTAAGAGAGGGGGCCACGCGGCAGGAATCATGCCGAGTCGCTCATGTGGAACTTTGACCAGGGATTTAAAGCAGACGCTGTTGATGGTGGCCCATCTGAGGGTCTGAAATGTAAGCAACAGAAATTAGTGCACCATCAGTGGATTTTAACACCGGGACTCCAGAATCCAGAATGCATTGGGACACTTGACCAGCCCATCTGGGGGCGTATAAATGGCGTTTTGGACGGAGACCGAAGCACGTACTACTAAAGCGAGCGCCTCTGAAGAAGAAGGACACACCTTTGAAACGCGTCAGGCTTATCGCGTCTGTAGCTGTTTGATCGTTTACTGTGAACTGCAGCCTGCTTATACCCTTGATTAAAGATTTGCCATCTTGGTCATTGCTCGAGTGTGCTCAAGTTTTGGGACATGGCAAACGAGCGTATATATATATATATATATATATATATATATATATATATATATACATATATATATACATATATAAATTCTGCTCAAAAGGTTGCCCCATGAATAAACGGCACTCTAACACAGGATGCTTAACACTGCCTTTAATGGTACGGGCAGTCACACAATTTGACAGTGACTGACATATATATATAATTAACTTTATATGTGTTTTGGTCTGTGTACACATTCATTTATTATTTTCATGTGTTTCACTATTATTATCTGCTTGTGTTCTATTTTCTTGCATTTCACTTGAGAATGTTTCATTATTATCTGACTTGTAAGGGGCCGATTACGATATGGCCCGTAAAGGCTCCGACCCATGGGCTGGTCGGTTTGCTTTCCGACCGCCTCATTATGTTGAAGGCAGTCGGAAAGTAAACCTGCCTGGAGAACCCAACCGCCAGTCGGAAGGCAGCAAGTAATCTATTTGGGCGTTCTTTCCGCCCTTGAGATTACGATCACGGTTTCCGACATGGTTTCGATGCCGGCCTGTCCGATATGGAAACCATGTCGGAAAGCATGTTCAGGGGCCCCCAGCAGGTCCCTTTTGGTGCACTGCCTCCGGTTATAGGCCGAAGGGGCACATATAGTGCCCCCCTGTTGATCCCTGCACCTTGTGGCAGGCACCCTGTGGTGCCTGCCACAGGGTGCAGGGATGAACTGCACCTTCCTTTTCTCAATGGGAGCTTGTGTTACGGCCAGTTTACATCCGTAACATGAACAGTGTTCGGTCGCATTATAAAATGCCAGTAGGACCGCCGACTGGGTGTTGGTCGGTCCTATGACAGAGTCGGTGTCGGACAGAAGAAATTCCGCCCAACATAGAAATAACCCCCTAAGTGTTTAGTATTCACATGTGTTTTACCATAATTCTCTGCATGTGTTTTATCCCATGCATTTGAATATTTTGTGTGTTTCATTATTATTTGCCTGCACATATATATAAGTAAATAAATTTTCCTGCTGAACTACTGCTGCTGCCTTCGAGAGTGCTGGTTTTTCCTTTAACCCGGCTGGGCATGATTAAGGAATTTGGAGCCTGCATATGTATAAGTATATTTACATTTGCATGTTGTGTTGCCTGATTCATTTGACATCTGGGAAAGCCTTTCTGTCAGAGAGTGTTGCACTAATAAAACTCCACACTTTATTCTTAAAACTGTCTTTTGATGTGCCTTGTTTCATGAGTTTCTGGCCGTCCTTTCCAAGTGCTTTCTTGCTTTACCGAGTGCCTCTGCTGGGCAGTGCTGAATTTCTTTTATTTGGTAGTGTTAAGCAAGACACTCCTGCTATATCGAGAGTACTCCATCCGCCAAATTTGGAGATGTCCGCTCGCCCAGTGGAAATCTTTTGCATTTCCTGGAACCATCATCACAGCGGTTCCTGTAAATGTATTGAAGATTTGACAAACGGCTATCTAAGCTTGACAGAGCTGTACGTCACATTTTCAGTATTCTTTAAAATGTAAGAAGAAAATCCCAAAGAGAAATTTTCTTTTTGAAAATAAAAAAAACAATGACCCTCGTCATGAGAGATTTTTCCGATAGCGTGAGGGGTGCCAAAATGCAATTTTCACAGACAGTGAAAGCTCTTCATATGTTCTCCCACTCTAAATAGAGTGGGCAAACAAATGGCCAACCTCTGACGTACCTTACTCCATAAGGCCGATTCTCACCTTTGGGGAAGAACCCCTGTCCAACTAGGACTGTAACATTCGTTTAGGAACGACTAAAAAAGAGCCAGCTCGAGAACCAATATAACCTGCAGCCTAGATTACAGTGCCAAAGACCTGCAATTAATTATGGTTTCCTGTAGCGAGACAAAAAGCACAAAACATGAGTCTGAGAAGTTACTCTGCCTTCTAAGGTTGCTTGTCTTTTTTTCTATTGAACAGACCCTCAGCACACCAATTTCCCTGTGGCTGGTAGAGAATTCTGGGCCTGGACCTAAGGGTGTGCTTTCGCCTCAACCAGGTCCACCTAGTGTTGAGTGGACTCCCCTAAACCTATGAGATTACCTATATCTTTTCTTTCACCCAAGGGACACATCATCAAGTGTTTGAACCATCATCCGATGTTTCCAGGTTATCACCGGTTGAAACTATAAGCCAGAGTCCCCTACATTCTGATGGATGAACCTGGTGCAAGTGAGTGATCGGGGAACAATGGAGGCCCCAGAACAGGACAATGCTGGCCCTTGGGTTCCAACCGTTAGGTGTTCACGAGTCGCCCAGCACTCCTTGGCACACCAAACTGGAGGTCTTGACCATGCCCTCCAATATGGGCACTGGAACTGTGTTAGCTGCCCCTCTTTCCAGTATTCAAGTCAAGTGGCTCTGGTACACCAAGTACCCATTTTCTACTGGCAAATGGATTTTTAAATTAAAGTGTATCCATCTGTGAGGACGTTTTGAGTGTACACTACAGCTCTGGCAAACCCAGGTGAGCTATTGTGGCACTGGGATGCACTGTAATGGGAATGTGGGGAAAAGGTCATGAAGGTGCTGGTACATTTATTGCAACTCCCTATGTCCTTTGATCCATTGAAGGGTACATTACTCTGGGAAGTATAATCAGCTTATGGGGCCCTAAAAGAATCCAGGAATTGCTGAGTATTCACAGTTCCTATTCCATAAGCTTGCCATTATGCTAACATTATGTATATAACACTTTTGCACTCATATCGCGGGATCCGCTGGCACCTGGTTAGCCTTTTTCTTCCTTATCTTAACTACCTTATTGATTATTAATAAAGTCTTATTCCTTTCATACTAAATAACACAGGCCTGATTTTGATCTTTATTGTCTGTCTTTACTTCATCATGCTGTATCTGCACTGAAACTTGTCAGCAGAGTAAGCCTTGACTGCTCAGCCAAGCTCCCACTGGAGGGTAGGTATACAAAAGGAGCTTTAGCCTTTCGCTTTCAGTGCAATAGCCTGGGCACGTTAATGGCAACCAACATTATCCATCAAGGATACTGACCGCTAACCACTAAAAGCCCCAGCACCTGGAGAAAAAGGCTGAAGAGTTATAAACTTTGGTGTGGTGAGTTACTTTGGGGCATATTACCAAGGGCGTTATCGCCGCTTTAGCGGGATTTTTTCCCGCTAAAGCGGCGATAATTTTATCGCCCTATTACCTAGCTGTCGCTAACACCAGTTAGCGACAGCTAGTAGGAGATATCGATCATCTTGGGGCCCACTTTGCATGTCAGCGATATTTATCGCTAATGACATGCAAAGTGGCGCGTGCCAAGATGTTAGCGACTGGAAACAGTCGCTAACATCGCTATCTCCTACTACCTACTTTTGGAAATAATCGCGCTAAGCGTGATTATCTCCAAAAGCTAACGCCTGCCCAGAGCAGTTCTTAGCCATGGTATCCAATGGTAGGTGGATAACATGGCTAAGAGCATTAGCTCGGTAATGCATGAATATCGCGGACTTTACAGCGATATTCATGCATTTCGGCCGATTTTTATCGCTTAGGAGATAAACCTTGATAATTGCAAGGTTTCTAAGCGATAAAAATAGACGAAGCACGGCGATTCAATTATTGCCTCTAACCAAGCTTAGCGATAAGTTTCGCTTATTCTTGGTAATATGCACCTTTGTCCTCAGTAATGAAATAAATGAAATAGCATTTGTAAAGCACAGACCTACCTCGGGAGAGGTGTCCCCGCGTTGGGGGCCTTTGGGAAGATTAAGTGAGCTATTGCCCAGAGTCCGATGGTGCTGGGCTAGCCTGCCGCCTGCGATCGAACCGTGAACCCGTGGTCCTGAGTCAGCACCCTGGCTGCTGCACCACACCTCTTCCAGTAAAGAGAAGCAACACAGTACTCTTTAAATTTTCTAACAACAAAATCAGCTAGGTTTCCAGGACTGCAAGCTGGGCACATACACACAGGCCCATACACACACACACTCCCACACATGCTTAGACACACATATGCCCACACAATCAGGCACACAGACCACCACATCATTAGCAGCAGCACTCTACTCTTTACTTAAAGGGGTCAACCTCCTTAGTTCTGCTTGTTCAGGAAAGGGATTCTATGCCACTAACACGTGATAGCATTGATAACACTTTTAATACCTATAGATATTTTCTTATTGCAAAATACTTCACTGATCAGTACATGTTGTGCTCCACTTTGATGACTACCAGTTAGGTTTCATTATGAGCAGACCTTCTATATTAGGTGTTGTTGTTGTTATGGGTTGGACTGATGGAAGGTGATGGGTCACCCAGAAGGCTCCCCCTGCAATTTTACGAATCTTGTGGCCCTTTAACAGTTACTGAGCATGTGCTTTGGGTCAGCTCCCCTCTGCCACTGACATAATGAATCCCCTTTCAGCCATTGTTTTGAAACCTTCGGCCTTATTTGTTTTGGTGAATAAGTACATGTCACAAACCTGACAAACATAAGAGACACGACTTTTAGAATTTCACCATCTTAGTTTTGCCAGAATTAGGCTCTCTGAGTCAGGGTTATGCCCACTGCCCACAGGAAGTGGTCACATAGAGACACCCTTAGGGTAAGTAGCCCATTGGCTACTACCTGTCACTCCTTATAATAACCCATAATTGAGTATTTAGGTGCCACCCCTGACACCAGGAGTGTAGATTAGACAGATCAAGAAGAGAGGACAAAGAAGAGCCGCAAGAAAAGTGAGAACTGAAGACAGCTGTTCACTTTTGGCGCCAAACCTTGCCTGCCTGCACCAAGTCTTGAGTATCGTGACCAGCGACTCATCCTCCAGCTGCCCAGCTTCCAAGAACCATGGGAGAATGCCAGTCCTTCTCAAATTGCCAAGCAATCTTCCTTAGAATAGAGGAGCTACTTTCCTGCAGTCCGCAGCCACCTAAAATCAAAGTCAGGTCGATGAGTTGTTGCTCCCCAGCGAGCCAGATGCAGCAGCTCCCCAGGAAGATGACCCTGTGCACCTGGAGGTCAGATATGTCCTCCAACAAAGTGAGAGGACCAAAGGATCATCCAAAGTTACACAGGACCAATACCCGGTGTACCAGACCCCTTGCAACAAACAAAGATTGTGAGAGTCCAATCCAGACTCCAATGACACAAAGACTGAGCAGCCATCAAGGGACGTCAGCACCACAGAGACCCACCTCCTGAGTGGCCCAGCTGTCCTGATATTTGCACCTTCAAGCGGTGAGACTGACAACTGCAAGACCCTAGGACGCACAGAGCCCAGCTGACATTTTCACTCTGCACCCAAGTGCCCTATCCTGGGTACCAATGAACCGGCAGTGCCCCCTGTGTCCCCAGGACCCCTGTGATCTGAACCCCCCCATTGGGAGCTCCCAGACTTCTCCCCAGGTCCCCCTCTGCAGCCTGTTTCTAGGTGGCCCCCCCTTCTGTCCACCGGCGTAGCGCTTACCACTACCAACCCTACCAGAACCTATGCAACCGGATGCCCCAGGGCTGGTAACAAGTAACTGCTGGTGGTACTTTGGACCTTGGCCCCTCTATGACTCTAACTCCTGAAGGAGACCCCCAGAAACCAATCACAAATAACTGTATGCAACATATGTACCTTTTCTCCTATATGTAAGCATTGCTGAGTAAAGACGCATGATATGGAAACCTTTAACTTACCTGTAAAAATTCATAACTACAAAAGTACTTACTTGATAACGAAGTTCTTGGTAGCAAACTTTATATAAAAATACGACTTATTTTTTTTCTAAATTGATCTCGGATTTATTCTTGAGGGTGTCTCATTTATTGCCTCTGCGAGTACAAATGTTTAGCACTACCACACATAGATGTAGGTAATCCAGATTTACCGATTCTAAAATACCGAATTTTACAGATTCTGTATTTTAGAATCGGTAAATGGGATGTAGGTATTCATTCGGTATTTTTTACCGAATCGGTAAGATTCGGTAAATACCGAATCAGTATTTACCTATTTGGTATTTCCCATTCATCCCTATGGACTTCCAGGCCCATAGGAATAAATGAGAATTACTGAATCGGTAAATACCGATTCGGTAAAAGGGGGAACACATTCAAGGGTGGCAGGGTGTCACTTTGACACCCTGTTGCACCCCTGAATAGTGCATGGGTGCACATGTGGCACACACACATGCCCTAAGGGCATGTATGTCTGCCACATGGCACTGTCATAAATTGCAAAAAATTGCTTTTTTCAGAGTTTTCGATATTTACCACCAACTTGTAGTTGGTGGTAAATAACGAATCCTGAAATGGGAAAAGCACTCATTTGAGTGCTCCCTACATTAAGATTCGGTAATTTACCGAATCGGTATTTAAGAATTCGGTAATTTACCGATTCCTTAAATTACCGATTCGGTAAATTACCGAATCCTAACATTAGCGGCCACATGCATCAAAGTGCCCATTTGCGATTTCTTAATTGGGAAAATTAAGGAATCGCAATTAAGAAATCGCAAATTGGTATGCAATAAAAAAAATCGCATTTTTTTGCAATTTCTTATTTTTCCTTAATTGCGATTCACAAATTGCGAATCGCAATTAAGGAACACCCTTCCCATTGATTCCTATGGGCCAAGAGGCCCATAGGAATCAATGGGAAGGCATTTACAGTTTGCGATTTTCAATTTGCGAATCGCAAATTGAAAATGCAATTTCAAGGGTGCAGGGGGGGGTCCAAAGAACCCCTCCCTCCACCCCTGAAATTAAACTTAAGTGCAATTTACACAAATACATGTCCCAAGGACATGTGTGTGTGTAAAATGCAACTTTCAAAAATGCATTTTTGTGCATGTTTGAAGGTTTTCTGTAAATTAGCATGAGGGTCAACCTCGTGCTAATTTACCACTTCCAAATTGACAATTCGCAAATTAAAAATGATCATGCATTGCATTTAAGAAATCTGAAATTGCGATTTCTTAAATGCAATCGTAATTTTAGAAATCGCAACATGATTGCGATTGCTAAAATTGCGAAATACATGATGCATCCCAATTTTGATAATTGCATTCGCAAATGGCCGAAAAATGCGATTCGCACCTTTTGCGAATGCAATTATCGTTGATGCATGTGCCTGTAGGCCCCTACATCTGAAAAGCCTAATACCGGTCGGTAACGGGTGAAATTCGGTAATTTCGGGCCGTTACCGGTATGAGGCTTCCTACATCTGGCCCTAAGACACACAGTCATCCTTTGCTTGGCAAACACTAACATCCATTGTAGGGTTACCTCCACCACAGAAAACCTGTGCTCTCTCTAATAGAACCATTGCTCTTCTTCAGGGACTGGTCCAGCCTAATACGCTGATGTCCAAGCATGGCCTGCTATCCCCACATTCGCTTGGTGCTTCTGCGCGGGTTCTATCAGCCATACCTTCCTGAAGATATAGTTGAGTATTTCACACTTAGTCTTCAATCAGTTTTAACTACGCACACTTCAACCACTGGGCATTAAAATATCTGAAGCCGCAGAGTGGTTATCCTAGATTGTCATAGGACTCCCCTCCCATGCTCTGGACTTAGGCCATCCCGGCAGGCCCAGTCAAGAAAACAGATGGCCAGGTACCAAATAGAAACATGTTTTTTGTTCCCTTAGATCTGCTGGATATGCCATTAAGTTGCCTGCAAATGCAGGATGGACCTCTGTCTTTGTTTTGTAAGTCATTTGTTTCTAGACCCTCGTTGTTCCATAGCTATACCACTTTTTTGCTAGAGATCTGGGATGTGGTTCTAGACAGAGGTCAATTACGAGGCTCAGTGCAAGAGTGACTATAGCAATGCTCCCCAAACCAGCTACTGACCCCTTTTGATGATCAACACTGATATTAACTCATTAGTAAAACCAAAAAAGCGTACGGGAGTGATACCCAAACTGGTACACCAAGATCAAACGGGATTTGTACCAGGCAAGTGCACAGCCGCGGACTTACAGAGGCTGGCCCATGTCCAACATTCCCTCTAACAAATAATGATGATTATGTGGTTGCGTCCCTTCATATAGGAAAGGCTTTTGACTCTGGGAGGTGGGAGTTTTTGTACATAGAGATATGGTTTTGACCTTGAATTTTGAGTTGGATGCAGCTATTTTATTTTATTACATGCTTGCACTAGAGTTTGGCACCAGAGTTAAAAATAACTGTGTTTGTTTCAGATGGTTGGAGGTTGGAGTTTGGCACCAGCAGAGTTGTACACTTTTGCCACATATTTCACCCATGTTGTGGAGCCATGGACATACACACCGGGTGTCAAGTTGAGGATCTGGGGCCTGAGGGTTGGTGACACGGTAAACGCAGTCTCACTTCATGTACATGAGACATTAGTATATATATCTCATCCATAGACTATTAAATGATTATGGAAATGTGTTTGGATTCTACGAATTGGACTAAATCGTGACTATTCTCTGTGGGTGCATTACACAGTCATGAGGTAAATTACTTGCCTGGCCTGTGGATGATATGAAATTCCAGAGTATTAGAATACCTGGAGATCAAGAGGGACAAATAACCTTAAATATTTGTAGAGTACAAAATGGTATAGGTAGATCCATTGAGTTCTCAGTTACACTACCCTTGTCGCTTCTGGTTTGAGTGGCACTAATCGAAATGGTAATACTCCTTCAATGTCTGCATGTTCAAGGAACTGTGCATCTGATACCACGTGCTCAGAGACCTGGCTGCATGCTGGTTTCCCAAATATGGACTAAGTCCAGAACAAGTATAAAACTTGCAACCTGTAAACTGTTGCATCAAGACGGTAGATTTGTAATGCCATACCTAGAGTTATTTCACCTCCCAGCTGCAGCACTTGCAACAGTAGCTGAGTAGGCAGCCTTCTAGGTCTACAGCCTAAACCAATACTTGGCAAAATGATACCCAAAGTGGTAGTATTGTCCCTCCTCATGGCGAATCGACGAGCAGCCATTCATTGGTTTGCACAGCTCTGGGCCATCCTTTGAGAGATGACTCCGAGATCCTGACGAATGGCGCCTGAGAGAGAGGCTGCAAACTGGGATGGTCGAACTGAGAGGAAGGTAAGGGGGGATTGGGCAAAATGGAGAGAAATGAATGCGACCCCGACTGCCAGAGTTTCTCTGGTGGCAGTGTCTGAGGAGGAGGCCTGAGGGCGAAGGACACAATGCATGTGGACCACGTGGAGTGATTCACAATCCACGACCTTCTGTAAGAAATCCAAACTATGATCAAACTTTGGTTTACTTTTTTCTCTTATTTTTTTATTTCTGTGTACATTGTCTTTTGGAAAACCAATATATATTTTTTATTTTGTTAACTGGTATTTGGTGAGGAACACTTTCATTATTAAAAAAAAAAAGTCTGACCTATTGCGTTTGTCAATGCTTCTTTTATTTTTCGAGTGGCACCAGATACAGGAATTAGAGTTCCGGCTCACTAATAGAGCCCTGGATTTCCCTGTAAATTAATAACTAATAATTATACTAAACGCACCGATGCTGACATTTGCAAATTCATCTGAGGGTTTAAGAGGAATTTAGGGATTATGTATAAGAGGGGCATGATACGTTGTCATGCTCTTAGTTGCTGAGTCACGTTAGCTCGTGAAAAGGCAGCTTGTTTACTCCGGGTATTTGGCTTTACAGTGAGAATCAGAAATGCTTTAGAGACGGATTAAATCCTTGTTTACGGTCAGGATGAGGGCAGCCTTGGCGAATCGGATCGGATTCCGTCACACGCCCTGGAGGTCGCTAGGCAACGGTCTGCAACCTGAGCGTTGGTGCAGTTTACGTGACTCAGCATATTTTACTCAATGTTGAACGATTCACGACTTGTAAGTATTTTTGCTCATAAAGTAATCATTAATGATTACATTTCTCGCATTCAGGGCTGAAGTCAGATTATTACAGAAAGTGCAGGTTTTGGTCCCTGTCCGTTGTCTTAAAAGTTCTTTGTAACATGTCCGTCCTTGTGGGAGACAAAGGGCTGGTTTAGGGTTTAGTAGGTGGCTACTCCGGATGTCCCATCCACCTTCTTACAAGTGCAATAGTGAATGTCTTTGAAGGATATTAAAATAAGAGTATGGCAGCTCACCTGAATTGTAACCTGTTTGCACCCTGTACCACACCCAAGACACGATAGCTTGCAAAATGCAGAGACTACCACCCCAGCATATCAGCACCTGCGTTTATGTTACCCCCAAGAGTAACAGGTGCATCCAATAAGTAATCTGTAAAAAAATATGTGCCAGGGCCCAAAGTTTTGTTAAGAAGCCTGCTTCCAGTACTATCGGAGGTCACAGTGCCGAATACCAGCGTTGTGTAGTTTTGATTCCATTTCATGTCAGTCAGTCATAATAACTTTATTTCGATTCATAAAAACAAATCATAAAAGTACAGACATAACATTTTACACAACTTAAAAACATTATACCATTATGTTTACGTCCTTAAGCATTATTATGTTACCACTAAATGATTTACAGATACATTTAAAAGAATCACATATATTAAAAGCAGAAAAAAAGTTTAGTCAGTACAGATACAATTGATATTGATACTAATCTATACGGTGTTTTTATGAATCAACATGTATTCCATGATGATAATCAATATCGGTTTCTAATAGTGAGTGCCACTCTGATAAAATTAAGCACAGCATTACATATTGCTGGGGTTGATAAAGAGAGTAAATGTTCATATCCCTCTTTATAGTAGCGAGATCCAAAGGATAACAGAACCGGCCTGATAAAACGGTTTCTTGGATCTTTGTACAAAGTACAAAAAAGTACAAGATGAACAGTATTTTGAGAAACTTTGTTGTTACAGGCACAAAGGGGTAAACTCTCACACCAACCCACTTGTTTTGGAAAAGCGAGTAAGAAATGCAGGGTATTAAGGCGGAACCTAGTCAAATAAAAGCGCCATTGTGTATGTCCTATATATGAAAGGTAAGGTTGATGCTGCAACCTTCCCTTGTGATAAACCGCACTCTCACTGTTTTCTCAGAACACCTAACCTGGTGCGATACGCCTCTTTAATTAATAACTTTGTCTCACTACCAACAGACTCAGTGTTCGAGAAAATATGACCCAAACCTATCTTGGAAAGTGTTTCCCTAACATATAATAGCCATGGGATCTTCTCGAAATGGTCAAGCTTGAGGCAGTCTTGTAATATTTCCTTTGTGAGATTCAAGTCATCTGAACTCCAAACCTTGCTCCAAAGCAGCAAAGGGGAGACATGGATGATATCACTCACAAATTCAAGACCCACCTCAGTGTGGCAAAAAATGTTAGAGGTACCTGTTGAAACACATAGAAGGCGTTTTATAAACTTATTTTCCATAATTTGAATTTTGTTGCAGGATTGCGTTCCCCACACACCCGCACCGTATGTTGCAACTGGGATGCATTTTGCTTTATATAGGGATATTAATTCTGCAACCGGCTTCTGACCCAGTTTGCTAGAAAAACGGAAAATAGCCTCTGCAGCTTGGGTAGCCTTTTGGACACGGGCAGATACTAGAGGGTCCCAACTCAAGGTTTTATTAAATAAGTTCCCCAGGTAATTGAAGCAGTCAACTTTCACAATAATTGAGTCCTTCAGCATAAGCCGGCGAGATTTTACTCCTTTTGGGCCGCAAACCATAGTGAAGGACTTTGTGAAATTGTCCCTTAGATCTAGACCCTGCATAAAGGTTTCAAAAGCATTTAAGCAAATTTGCATGCTGTTGGCAGTTAGGGTCATTAAAACCGTGTCATCTGCATAAGATAACATCGGTATCCGTTTACCATTGACCTGGGGAAAATCGACACAGTTTTCCAACAGAAAAGCTTCCAGACCATTGGTGTACACCAGGAATGAAAAAGGAGCCAGTATACACCCCTGGCGAACACCCTCAGTCGATGGTATGGACTTTGTCTTCTCACCGGCTGGGCCAAATCTAATCCTTACTGTCGTGGCAGCATGGAGCCTGCGAAGGAGTGTAACCAAAGGCTCCTCAAACCCCATAGACTCCATCATTTGCCAAAGTTTGTTTCAGCATACAGTATCAAAAGCACTGGATAAGTCCATGAAGGCCAAGTGGATACAACCACGCTTGGCCCTCATGTACTTACCCATGATTAGCGCCAAGTTTAGGCACTGCTTCGTAGTGCCTTTTCCCCGTCTAAACCCGTATTGGGATTCCACGATAATATCATTTGACTCAGCCCATGTTTCCAAACGGGCCAAGATCACCCTACTCATTAGTTTACAAGACGCATCAATAAGCGATATGGGTCTGTAACAACAGGAGTCACGTTTATTGCCTTTTTTAAATATCGGGACCACTACCGCCTCTTGCCAGGAAGCTGGAATACGACCAACCACAACTGCTTTAAACAAGAGTAATAAGAGTGGTGCCCACACTTCTGTATTATATTTGAAAAAGTCCAAAGGAACTGAGTCCGGCCCTGGGGCCTTCAATGAGGTGCCCTTTCTTAATGCGGCCTCTACTTCAGAAAGAGTCAGTGAGAGGCTAGGCATATTTGCTGACTCCAACTTAAGATCACCGATCCTATCATTGCTAATTGTAGGAGGGGCCCCTTTTGGATTAAAAATATTCCCATAATGTACCTCCCAAGTTTCCCCTGGGATGTGCACCTGAAGGGTATCCTTTTCCTCACTTGTTAAGAAAAGGCGATTTATTACCTCCCAGAAAAGTCGGCTGTCTTTTAATTCTGAGGCTTTGCCTAAGTCATCCCACGCCTTTATTTTTAAGTCTGTTTTACGCTTAAGAATGGCATCTCTATAAATTTTCCTTGCCCTTTTGACCGAATCCCTATCCCGTGGCACTTGGCGTAAAGCCTTCGTTAAGCTAGACTGCGCTCTTGAACATTCTGAATCGAACCATTTACAGGTATTTCCCCTATTTCCACCCACAGGTTTCAGTAGATGAGAGGCCACATTACCTAAAAGAGCCTCGAAGTTATCAATTATTACCTCTGGCTCATTTAGTGGATTTAAGCAAGCATCTAACCTTTGTATATTTGTCTTAAAGATCTTCAACTCTAAATGTCTTGCATCTACCTTATCCCACTTTAAGGTAACCCCCTGATTCTGGCTAAATTTAATTGGATGCTCCACAATCCGCATTCTCTCGAAAGCGGGACACAAACTCAGAATTAGTGGATTGTGGTCACTTATTGGGTTAGCCTCAATCTGGAAATCATTAATAAGATGAGAATATTTTCTAGAGACCAGGGCAAAATCAATCACACTTGCCAGGCCTCCTGTTCCATAAAAGGTAGGGATACTCAACAGTCTTGAAAAATTAGACATATCCAGGGCACAAAGATCATTATTATTATAATATTGTTTAAAGCCTCTCCTTGTTTTGAGTGCTTAAAATGTGCAGATGGCTGATCATTTAGGTCTACTAGACCACAGACTCTTGAACCACTAAATTTACACAAACTACAATTAAAATCTCCTACCCACATGATAAATAGAGGAAATATAGTATTGGTTACTTTAGCAATCTCGTCCTGTAGTTTTTGTATGACCACTGTAATTTGGGAATCAAATATATTTTAATACCAATTAATTAAAAGCAGAGGCACCAGAAATAGGTCCTTAATCAGAAGTAATTGGTACCAAGGAGATTCTACCCATGTATCAGTTTTCATCCTAGTATGCTTTACAGAAATAGCTGCCATAAGGCCGCCCTTGGCTCTACCAGCATGTGAGGGTTCAGCTGGAACATTACAAGATTGATAACCATCCAGACCAAGGGCCCCTCTACTCCATGTCTCCTGGAGACAAATTATATCGAAGGATTCAACACATTTTAACCATGTCGGATCCTCTAGCCTCCGTGCGAGACCAGCTATATTCCACGAAATCAAGCAGAAGGGGTAACCCTCAACCAGACTGTCTACCTCCCTCTGATGTATTGTGATTTGCAACTGGGATACGTCATTCACTCTCGGGATTGCTACTGTTAAACTAGTGTCTACTTCCAGTGGGCCGGATTCTAACTGTCTGGAAATAGCTCTCTCTCCCTGTGGTAAAATACAATCAGTGTGCACCCGATCCCCGTTCAGACTGCTAATTGGAGTTGGTGGTCAGTCCACCATCTCCAAGCAGCTATACCTGTTCATTTTTTTTTTTTGTTGAATATTTTTATTGATATTTCAACATATGGTAACAATACAGAGCTGTGATTGGAGGAGGGTAAAGCCGGGGTTATTTTTGCGGTGTGCAGCAATGAACAGGTACAATAACAGCATTACACATTACAATCTTCTCATTCCTTAACCGTCAATGCTGAAAAGAAGAAAGACATTACATGAAACGGACAACAGCTCCTCACTGCGCTCCCCACTGGAATGTGTTGTCTGCATTCGCATAGTCACTTAACCATCAGCCAGAATAGAGATGGCTTTGGGTGTTCGTGTTAGAGAGACATATCATGCAATTGTGGCTCATCGTGTGTAGCGGGTGTATGTCCAGTGGGATGGTATAAGGGCAAGGTGCCGTTGGAGGCTGTTATAGACGCGGTACTGACCATCCTGTGTACAGACATCCCACGGTGATTACTCAGGGGGAGAGGGGAAGTGAGAAGCATATCTGCCACGTTTCTGCATCACAAGGATGCAGGTCATAGTCGTGGGACGTTGCTCGCAATGCAGCTGGCCGACACTTAGTGAGTCATGGTGGGGTCTCACCGTTGTCATTCCAGCCTCGTTCGCTCCGTAGGGGGAATATGAAAAAAGGGAAGGGGGAGGGGTGGCTTGTGGTCATCTAGCTCGGTGCCGTGTGTGTCGTGGTGGGAGCGTCGCGATATGAGGGGGTCTCAGGGAGGTCCTCAGGCGCGCTCGTCGCTGCTTGTCTAGTTCTAGGAGGGCGTGGGGGCGTATGCAGGAGGTGCGAGGTGTGGGGAAGGTGTGGAGGGTGTCATCTCGCCTGTTAGAGGGTAGTGTCATCTGGGGGCGTGGCAGTCTCCCCTTCTGGTGGTGTATGTACATCTCAGCCAGCGGCGTCAGGGCCGTTGTCCACATCGGCTGCCTCGTCTATTGCATCTCCATCCCTTCTGGGGGAATTGTCAGGCGTGAGGTCTCCTTGTGATTGGCATTCCCTGTGGAAGGAGCTGAGTGTGTCGTCCCATAAAGTTGCTATGGGGAACTGTCGCAAACCTGCTGTCTCCTCATTGCGGAGGATGATACTTTCTGCCCTTGCCCAGTTGTCCAGGGAGGTGCGCCAGTGTTGTGCTAGGGGTGGAGTCGTGCGTTTCCAATGTTTGGTAAGCAGTCTTTTGGCTGTAAGGAGGCCAAGGTCCCAAAAACGGGAGGGGACTTTATTAAGGGCGGTCCTCTTGTAGAGGCCCAATAGGCATGCCTCCCATGTGTGCGGTATCAGCATGGCCGTGCAGCGCTCAAGAATCAGCAGCACCGACCGCCAGTATGTTTGTATCCGTGGGCACTGCCACAGCATGTGTAGCAGGTCCGCTCCATTGAGCGCACATCTCGGGCAGCTGGCCGTGGCATCTGGGAAATATTGGTTGATTTTGTTTGGCGAGAGGTATGCTCTGTGCAATATATAAAATTGAATCATCTTAAAGCGTGCGTTGCGGGGAATGTTTTTGGGGCCTGCCAGCACCATCGCCCATTCCTTGTCCGTCCAGTCCCTCCCCCTGTCGGTCGCCCATTTGGCACGCAGAGGTTGTAGAGTATGCTGTGTGTGTGACAATAACGCCTGAGTCAGCCAATGTATCACATGTGAACCATTCCCCATGACGTGCAGGTGTTGTATCAGTTGGTGTGTGGGGGGCTCGTCAGTGATGTTACCCCACCATCGTGTGTATGCCGCCACTATGGAGGCGTGTTGTAAGAACTGTCCCGCCGGGATGCCCGTGTCGCTGACTAGTGTCGCAAAGGGGATTAGGCTTCCGTCGGAATACAAGTCTGCCATGGTGTCCACTCCCGAGCGTGTCCAGTGTTCCAGTGCGGCCTCCGTGACAACGGTTGTTGCCTTAGGGGTACCCAGGAGCAGAAGCGCTGGGGCATATGGTTTAACATTTTTAGTGAGTCGTAGGCTTCTGGTGAAGCACTTCACAGCTACGTCTACATGTAATTGTGGTCGGTTCTTCGTGCGCGCTAGCGGGTGGAATAGTGAGTGTATCTGCAGGAGGGACAGCGTGTGCGTGGTTGTGGCCGTATCCTCCAGGTTCCTGCCCCAGAGCCAGGCCGTCACCCATTGTAGTTGCGCCGCTAGGTAGGAGAGCTCTAGGTTTGGTACTGCGAGGCCGCCCGCTTCGACTGGTATGTATAATTTGCTCAGTGCCACTCTGGGCCTTCCTTTTTGAAAAACAAGTACCACCCCCACCAATTTTCAGTGCTCTTTACTGCGAGCAAACAAATCAAGAAATGAATCACCGATCTGTTTGGTATATTTATTTTTACCTGTTGTTTACTAAGTTCAACGTATAAGCTTCAACGAGTTGTCCGAGGAAGACACTCAACATATAATTAATACTAGACAAAAAAAGAAAATATATATAACAAAATTCACGAAAACAATTTTGAACAAGGAAAAACACACAATTAGTGTAATACATATTTCATAGTGAATGGTCATTTAGCAACATTCATTTCATAGTGAATGGTCATTTAACATTCATTAGATTGATCGGAACATTTGCTCATCCAAAAACAATATGTACTCAATGAAGGAGACACGTTCTAGGAAAACAATGGGAGAATGCAGACGAATTAATCAAATAGCCAGTTAAACCAAGAAAACAAATATGTATTCTCTATGCATTCCTCCAATGATGCCGACGCGTTTCGAGTCCGTGAGACAATTTAACGGACTCTCATCAGGGCTCATTCAATCTGGATCTAAAAGTGTGTGTTAAAAACAAAAGAGAGAGCGACATGTCACCATTGTGTTCAGTATCCGGGTGACTGCCCCCACTGCCCCTCTAGGCCCTTTTAGTACCTGAAAGTGGCTCCGGAGGCCTGATCTCGGGGATCTGTGTACACCAAAACTTGTAGTAGGACCTTGTTATCTGTAAGATAACATAGAACTTAAAATGCCGTCAGGCATAGCATAATCATTGAATACACACGCGGGGAGACCCGCGAAACATCAAGAAAGAAATCATCGTATTCATACCTGGGACAGTACCGGGATAAATCCCTGCCCCTTTCTTATTTCAAATGGCCCGTCATTCCTTCTTTGGACCTGTAGAATGCGAACCAAAGTCGCCGCATTAGGCTATTGTACCAATTCACAAATTAAGGAAGCGCAAACGATATTTCAGAAACAAAGATTTTGCAGCCGCCTACCTGGAGACTCAGCGTTTTGTCCGTGGTCTCCGGTAAATGGGCGTGCTGTTCGTTCTGGTGGAGGCAAGAGAGCGTGGTAATGTGTTAAAAGCCTGCCAGTAGTCATACTATTTGTATTTCAGGCGGGGAAAGTGCAAGTTTACCTTAGCTTCAATTTCTGTGGATCTCAACCAAATCAGTAATCCTTCGTGCGTTAGGGTGAAGCAGGTAGTGGCAAAGTGGCATTTAATCCCATATGAATGCCTGTAGCCTGTCAAACGAAGGAGGAAGACTCATCAGTCAACGTCTCCATTTGCGCATAAAAAACGTGACATTGAATGTTGTGTGGAGCACTCACCAGCTCAGTGGGCGCTCCGTTGTCAGTCTATTCAGGTTCGATTCCGAATCAGTACTGCCATGTTTGGGGCGGAGTTATAAACCTTTATTTAGCGCTTAGAATTCTGGGACATGTAGTTTCAAAAGAGGTAAACAGGATTAAAGCCTCGATACTTCAGACATGGTGTTTAGTCCAGTTTGGGCACTGTAAATCGCATAATTAAGTACGCCTCCTTGCGCAGGAGGGTTTCCTCGATATCAACAAGACCTTTTTTAGTGGGCATTGTATACAACACAGTCCAGGAGAAATCAGTTTCTGTATGTGATTTATCAAGAAAGTGTTGGACCATTGGGGCACTAAGCACTTTATTTTTGATACGAGATCGATGCTGTGTTATCCTGGTGTTCACCTGCTGATTGGTCTTCCCTATGTACAATTTAGGGCAACCGCAGGTAATGGCGTACACAACATTTTTGGTCCTGCAGTTGGAGAACCCTTTATTGGTCCATTTTACCTGCTTGTGTTGAAATTCAGAACCTTCTAGGCAGGTCCCACAAGACACGCAATTACCACATTTGTGGTGCCCCTCAACTGGTTTGAGGCCCCATTTGGATAAGAGGTCTTGCTTGGGTTTGGATGTGGCAATGTCGGCACGTACCAAGTGTTGGCCGATACTTCTGTTTTTTCTGTAGGCAAAAATCGGCCTGGGGAAGGGACACTCCAGTTCTTCCAATAGGTGCCAATTCTTTAGGACCATTTGTCTGACGCGATGTGTGTCAGGACCAAAAGTTGTGACACAGACCATCTGTTCTAGTTCATTTTTTGTTTTATCCTGCAGTAAGCTTTCTCTTGGTGTATACCGAGCCCTTTTATATGAATGTTTAAGCATCTTTTTGGGGTACCCACGAATAATCATTTCATCACAGAACTTTCCAGCGTGATGGTCAAAGTCCTCCAAACTTGAACAATTTCTCCGTATACGGAGTAGTTGTCCGTATGGTAGGTTACTTTTCAAATTGCGCGGGTGGGCACTCCGGTGATGGAGGATGGTGTTTTTGTCCGTTTTTTTACGATAGAGTGAGGATTTAAGGCGCCCCTCTGGACAGGTGATTTGGACGTCCAAAAACGTCATCACAGTTTTGCTCTGTTCAAGGGAAAATGCAATATCCTGGTGTTTATTATTAAGCCACTGGTGGAAGGACATCAACTCGGCGTGGCTCCCCTGCCACAGGAGCCACACGTCGTCGATGTACCGTAACCACTGCTTAATGTGTTTCTGGAAGGGATTGTTGTTTTCAATGAACATTTGTTCATATTGTGCCATGTACAGAATGGCTACCTCCGGCGCATAAGGACAGCCCATGGCTGTCCCTTTGATTTGCATGTAGAATTGGTCATTGAATCGGAAGTAATTCTTTTTCAATGTCAATTCAGCCAATTTTACAATTTGAAAAGTAACCTACCATACGGACAACTACTCCGTATACGGAGAAATTGTTCAAGTTTGGAGGACTTTGACCATCACGCTGGAAAGTTCTGTGATGAAATGATTACTCGTGGGTACCCCAAAAAGATGCTTAAACATTCATATAAAAGGGCTCGGTATACACCAAGAGAAAGCTTACTGCAGAATAAAACAAAAAATGAACTAGAACAGATGGTCTGTGTCACAACTTTTGGTCCTGACACACATCGCGTCAGACAAATGGTCCTAAAGAATTGGCACCTATTGGAAGAACTGGAGTGTCCCTTCCCCAGGCCGATTTTTGCCTACAGAAAAAACAGAAGTATCGGCCAACACTTGGTACGTGCCGACATTGCCACATCCAAACCCAAGCAAGACCTCTTATCCAAATGGGGCCTCAAACCAGTTGAGGGGCACCACAAATGTGGTAATTGCGTGTCTTGTGGGACCTGCCTAGAAGGTTCTGAATTTCAACACAAGCAGGTAAAATGGACCAATAAAGGGTTCTCCAACTGCAGGACCAAAAATGTTGTGTACGCCATTACCTGCGGTTGCCCTAAATTGTACATAGGGAAGACCAATCAGCAGGTGAACACCAGGATAACACAGCATCGATCTCGTATCAAAAATAAAGTGCTTAGTGCCCCAATGGTCCAACACTTTCTTGATAAATCACATACAGAAACTGATTTCTCCTGGACTGTGTTGTATACAATGCCCACTAAAAAAGGTCTTGTTGATATCGAGGAAACCCTCCTGCGCAAGGAGGCGTACTTAATTATGCGATTTAACAGTGCCCCAACTGGACTAAACACCATGTCTGAAGTATCGAGGCTTTAATCCTGTTTACCTCTTTTGAAACTACATGTCCCAGAATTCTAAGCGCTAAATAAAGGTTTATAACTCCGCCCCAAACATGGCAGTACTGATTCGGAATCGAACCTGAATAGACTGACAACGGAGCGCCCACTGAGCTGGTGAGTGCTCCACACAACATTCAATGTCACGTTTTTTATGCGCAAATGGAGACGTTGACTGATGAGTCTTCCTCCTTCGTTTGACAGGCTACAGGCATTCATATGGGATTAAATGCCACTTTGCCACTACCTGCTTCACCCTAACGCACGAAGGATTACTGATTTGGTTGAGATCCACAGAAATTGAAGCTAAGGTAAACTTGCACTTTCCCGCCTGAAATACAAATAGTATGACTACTGGCAGGCTTTTAACACATTACCACGCTCTCATGCCTCCACCAGAACGAACAGCACGCCCATTTACCGGAGACCACGGACAAAACGCTGAGTCTCCAGGTAGGCGGCTGCAAAATCTTTGTTTCTGAAATATCGTTTGCGCTTCCTTAATTTGTGAATTGGTACAATAGCCTAATGCGGCGACTTTGGTTCGCATTCTACAGGTCCAAAGAAGGAATGACGGGCCATTTGAAATAAGAAAGGGGCAGGGATTTATCCCGGTACTGTCCCAGGTATGAATACGATGATTTCTTTCTTGATGTTTCGCGGGTCTCCCCGCGTGTGTATTCAATGATTATGCTATGCCTGACGGCATTTTAAGTTCTATGTTATCTTACAGATAACAAGGTCCTACTACAAGTTTTGGTGTACACAGATCCCCGAGATCAGGCCTCCGGAGCCACTTTCAGGTACTAAAAGGGCCTAGAGGGGCAGTGGGGGCAGTCACCCGGATACTGAACACAATGGTGACATGTCGCTCTCTCTTTTGTTTTTAACACACACTTTTAGATCCAGATTGAATGAGCCCTGATGAGAGTCCGTTAAATTGTCTCACGGACTCGAAACGCGTCGGCATCATTGGAGGAATGCATAGAGAATACATATTTGTTTTCTTGGTTTAACTGGCTATTTGATTAATTCGTCTGCATTCTCCCATTGTTTTCCTAGAACGTGTCTCCTTCATTGAGTACATATTGTTTTTGGATGAGCAAATGTTCCGATCAATCTAATGAATGTTAAATGACCATTCACTATGAAATGAATGTTGCTAAATGACCATTCACTATGAAATATGTATTACACTAATTGTGTGTTTTTCCTTGTTCAAAATTGTTTTCGTGAATTTTGTTATATATATTTTCTTTTTTTGTCTAGTATTAATTATATGTTGAGTGTCTTCCTCGGACAACTCGTTGAAGCTTATACGTTGAACTTAGTAAACAACAGGTAAAAATAAATATACCAAACAGATCGGTGATTCATTTCTTGATTTGTTTGCTCGCAGTAAAGAGCACTGAAAATTGGTGGGGGTGGTACTTGTTTTTCAAAAATTATACACGGTCCAGCCTACCCCACGTCCCGGGACCTATCTCCTTAACTTTCAACACTCTGGGCCTTCCGGCGTTCCAGATCAGCTCCCTGAACATTGTTTCTAATTCCTTGAATGCGCGGGCCGGGACGTACACTGGGATGTTGGCGAAGTAGTATAGGAGTCTGGGTAGCACTATCATTTTCGTCAATGTTACTCTGCTCGGCACATTGAGCGGGAGAGTCTTCCAAAAGGCTATCTGCGACCTGATGGACGTGACGGCGCGCGTCAGGTTGCCATCCAGGATATCTGGGAGCGTTCTGTATATGTATATCCCCAGATATTTGAATGTGGTAGCGTGCCACGGCAGCTGTTCGCCATTGATTCTGATTCCGGGGTCCGGGATGTCGTGAGCGAATGAGTATGCCCCCGATTTGACCCAGTTCACCCTGAGACCCGACATGGTCTCAAAGGTTCGGAAGATGTCTGAGAGTTCCGGTGGCAAGCTGGCGAGGTCTCTGAAATACAGGAGCAAGTCGTCAGCGTATAGCGAGACAACGTGCGTGCCGTCCGCTAGCGGTATGCCCCAGTTCGCACCTTTGCTGCGCAGTATCTCAGCGAGGGGTTCTATTGCCAACGAGAAGAGTAGTGGGGACAGCGGGCAGCCTTGCCTGGTGCCACATCTGACCTTCATGGCGTCGGACAGGAGCCTACCCGTGCGGACGTGTACCTCTGGGTTCCTGTACAGCAGTCCGACCAGTTCGATGTATTCGTCTCCTAGGTCGAACTTGCGTAGCACTGCCAGCAGATAGGGCCACTCGACCGAGTCAAATGCTTTTTCGAGGTCAAGAATTAAGCACCCTGATCTCGGCCACCCCTGCACCGTGTATTCCTTTATCCGAAACAGCCTTCTGATGTTTTGGGAGGTGCATCTGGCGGGCACAAAGCCGTTCTGGTCGCTATGTACCAGGGAGGGCACCAGTGGCGCCAGTCGTCTGGCCAGGGCCGACACTAGGATCTTGTAATCCGTATTCAGGAGCGCTAGGGGTCTGTACGATTCTAGGAGAGTGGCATCTCGACCAGGCTTGAGAAGTGACACCAGTGTCGCCTCATTCATTGACAGGGGCAAGGCTAAGTCATCTAGTGCCGCCGAGTACACTCGGAGGAGCTCCGGTATCAATATATCGGAGCATGCTTTATAATATTCAGCCGGTATCCCATCCGGTCCGGGGGCCTTGCCGTTCGAGAGGGCAAAGATGGCATCGCGCAGCTCGTCCGCCACCATTGGTGACCCAAGGTCGTCACGCTGGTCCGCCGTGAGGGCCGGTAGTGTGATCTCGTCAAGGTAAGCGGCGATGTTCGGGTGCGGGCGCTGTAGGCCTGATCTATACAGCACTTGATAGTGCGCTATAAAGGCTTCGTGGATCTTCGCTTGGGTGTATACCACAGGGCCAGCAGGCGAGTGTATCGCAGTCACGGGTGACGTTCGCTCCTCACGCTGTATCAGCCAAGCCAACAGTTTGCCGGGCTTATCGCCGGTGTGGTGTGTGCGGGCCGAATGTGCCGTGTAATTAACATGTTTCAACTTGTCTATCAGTCTGTCATGTTCCGCACGCGCTTCTAACAACCTAGCGTCCTCGCCTTCAGCAGCTTCTTGTTCCGCCTGCAACAGGTCTGTCTCCAGGCGCCTCAGATCTGTTTCTAACTGACGGCGCGAGAGAGCCTGTGTGCCCAGGCACTGCCCCCTGAGGACAACTTTGAACGCGTCCCATTCAACCTGCGGGGTTGATGCCGTGCCAGCGTTTTCCTCAAAATATTGTGCTGTTTGTGTGCTTATGGAGCTTCGAAATTGGCCATCTAACAGTAGGTCAGGTTGTAGCCGCCAGGTAGGTATCGGGGGTCGGGGGTGGTCCCATGTCAGACTCAGGGTGTGAGGGTTGTGGTCAGAGTGTGTGCGACCCATATAGCAGGTGTCCGTGATATGGGGCAGGATCTCACTGGATACCATGTACCTATCTATACGCACGTGTAGAGTGTGTGCCCCAGAATAGTACGAATAGGTTCTGGTGTGTGGATTACGACTGCGCCACACGTCCTGCAAGTCCCATTGTGTGGACCACGCCTGAAGAGCGCCCGCAGCAGTCTGCGCATGTGAGTTGGGCGGCGGGGGGTGAGATCGGTCTAGGGCCGAATCCAATGTGCTGTTGTAGTCCCCGCCCAGCACCCACGGGATACCATGCCAGGGAGCTAACGTGGTAGATAACTGTGCAAGGAAAGCCGCCAGGCCCGTGTTGGGTGCGTACACCGAGGCCAGCACCAGTGGTTTCCCGTCTAACCTGCCATGAACCACTACGAATCTCCCCCCGGGATCTACATGCGCGTCCAGTGTCGTCCATGGAGTGCCTGGTCTGACCCACACTAGCGTCCCCTTAGCGTAAGATGAGTAGCGTGTGGCATGCAGTTGCCCCCGCCATCGGCGGCGTAAAGTGCAGGTTTCCGAGTCGCTGATGTGTGTTTCTTGTAGGAGGGCAATTTGTATGTGGTGGCGTTTGAGATATGAGTAGATCTGGTAGCGTCGGGATGGTGTGTGCATGCCCCTGACATTCCACGTGCATATATTAATGGCAGACATTACAATTTCTCAACAGTTTCCTACTACCCGCCCTCCCAACATCTCTCCCCGAGTCCCACATTTTCAGCGAGCAATTGCCCTCGGCACCACACGTCAGCAGCGTGGCTGTGGCCACATACCACAACAATAAAGGGGGGGGGAAAGGGAAAATCATGACTAATGAAACAATGAACCATTGAACATGGTGAACACATAGAATACCAAAAGGTCGGGTGCGGAACGTGCTCCCGTCCATACTCCCGAGGAGAGCAACAAAGTCTAAGTCAAAGGGGGGCAGGTGTGCAAAGCGCACCGTAACCGTGGTATCAAACCAACAAAGTTATTGCATGGAGGTCCTCCACCTTCCCGGGAGGTATGTGGCAGTCTAGACCATCTTTGCATACAGGGGCCCCCATACACACATGCATCAATTCGCTATACTTTACGTGTCCCGGGGTGGCGGCTGCCAGGAATGTCTTCTCCGGGTGCGTGTGTCGGCCAGATGCGGGCATCTGGGTCGTGCCCGAGGCCCATGGTCACTGGGGAGGCCTCAGGCGGCCACTCACGCCGCATACCGCGTGTAGAGCCGACGCCGCCCTTTGACGTTGAGAGTGTCCCCCGTGCTCACGGGGTAAAGTCCTTGTCCGTCCACTCCTCTACGCCTGTCGAGACAGCTATACCTGTTCATAGTTGGGATTCTTCTCCAGGTGTCCCTGAAAAATGGTTCTTTTGAAAGAAATCTAGAAGGATTTCCTCCCCATTCCTCTCTGGTAGGATATCCATTGGAGTTACCTCTCCAATCCTCCCACTCTCTTCCTAAAACTCGATGGCCTACTCTATGCCAATTCTCTTCGTTAGCTAGATCGTTGTAGGACCGAGGGGGATAGAAAAAGGAAAGTCGTTTTGCATCTATACCCATTGTTATCTCGGGGGCCCCATGAGCAGATATAATTCACTGTACGAGGAACCTTAAAGTTAACTAATATATAGTCGCCTTGGATTGACTTCTTTCCATGACCCACCCAGGGAACTCTACGAACCGTTAGAATCTGGCTCGACCAGTACGGTGGTAATGGTCGGTTCTTATTTAGCCAGTATTGGACCTTGTTATTAAATGCCCAGGGAGGTTCCTCTGAGGTGTTTAGCAACTCTGGAACGCCAGTCAACACCACCACAAAGGGTCTAGCCTTGGGAGGGAGATTAGCAGGGAATCTACTGTTAGCAACTCCCCTATGGGAATCCCTATTGGGATCTATCAGGGGTACTGTGGGGGTGTTACTAACCACCTTTGGTTTATCAGTAGTTTTCTTCTTCTCTACTGCTGCAGGGATTTTCGGTGTTGCAATTTGCCCTGCTCCCACCGTTTTTGTTACTTGTGGAACCACTGTTTTATCAGTAGGTAATTTATTGCCCCCTGTCTTTGGTGCCCCAGGGGTCAATGGGTTTTTACTTTTGGAAAGAGTAAGTAGTTCATCTAGGTGTTTTTCAATTTTCTGTAATCTAGTTTCTAACGGGGAGAGAAAAGATTTAAACAACTCTCCCAATTTTGTTAGAAATTGATTATCTACCACTTTGTCTTTATCTCCCCCCACCGTGATAGTCAAAACTTCAGGCGTTTCATTTCCCAGGAGCTCATTTACAACAGGATTTAGTACATCATTATTTCTTCTATTTCTATCTCCTCCCCCCCTTCTGGGAAATTTGATTTGAAGTCTCCCCCTGGTGTTTGGCTAACTCCTGTGTCCTCTTAGCCCTTTGAGTTTTTTCCTTACAGCGCCCTCCCTCTTTCCTCTCAACTGTCTTGTGACCTCTGGCGTAGTATGTAGAGATAAATCTGGGGTTCTTTCTAGGCTGATTTGGGAGTCAGAGAGGAGTTCAGATGCCGATAAGTCCAACACATTTGGTAGACTATGCACATCAGCACGAACTTCAATCGAGGGGGGTTTCCTTATCTGCTCAGGGTTTTTTGCAGTTGGGAGGTGACCCAAGGAAGATCTTTTTTGGAGAGCCAGTGTTAAATCTTGAGATACTCTGCGTTCCAGATCAGCAATACCCCGATCAATGAAAGAGTTTGCCCTTATAAGAAAATTATCTATGGGACCTACTATCTGGCCCCCTTCAGCAGCAGTTTTACTCCTGCTTCCTCGTGTGGTCATAATTCTGCAGTAAGGATATACTATCTCAAACAAACACCTATATTGAAATAAACAATGTTGAGATGTAATTCACTACTAGTGTGAGGCATACATACTGTTCTTTAGAAACGTGCAATGGGCAAACTTAGACGGGGGGCCTGGTCCGGTCTTACACGGGCTCTAGCGGGCTACAACGGGGCCGCCCTTGGCCCGGGCTTGGCCCGCGCTTCAACCGCGCGCGTCCCGCGTTCCGCGTAAGTGGGTGTGTCTAAATAGAGAGGGGAGGAGGCGGGAAGAGGTCTCAGCTGCGGCAGGTAACAAGCCGCTAGGAAGGCTGGACCTCACAGTCCCGCGTCAGCAGCTCACTCCAAGCCCCCAGTGTCTGGTGAAATCCACGGTCTCCTTCCAATGTCCCAGGTAACTGTTAAAATTCCCAAAAGTCTCCACCTGCGAGCGGCGCCCGCGGAGCGGGGGCCGCGAGGCGTTATATGCCACAGGAGAAGGGAGGGGCGGGGAGAGGTCTCAGCTGCGGCAGGTAACAAGCCGCTAGGAAGGCTGGACCTCGCAGTCCCGCGTCAGCAGCTCACTCCAAGCCCCAGTGTCCGGTGAAATCCGCGGTCTCCTTCCAATGTCCCAGGTAACTGTTAAAATGCCCAAAAGTCCCCTCCTGTCTTTTTAATCCACCACCAGACGCTCCCTGCATCCTTTTTTCACTCTTGCAGGCTCTTTTTCATCCTTGCTTTTCCCCTTTTGTCACTGTTTTTTTCCATCTTTCTCTTTCTCCTTCTTTCCCCTTTTGTGTTTTTTTCTCTCTTGCACTGGATCAGTTTTTTGAGGAAAAATAAGTACTGGCCTGGCCCCTAACGAATGAGTGCTGGTGGGACCCACCTGCAGCCACCTGCTCAATTTAAGCACAATGTGCATCACTGCATGAGTCACCGGGCTGCACAGTGTGCAGGTATCCAATGCACAGCCATGAATGCCCATATGGATTAAGCACAGCACAAAGCGGAAGTGCGACACAGCTACCTTTTACCCCTTTACAGACGTCCCTCCATAGTGCAACAAACATTTCATAAGGACCCCGCCAGAACTACTAATATATTTTCTCATACATATTCTATCATACTCTGTCAGAGTAAGGCTTACAGACATTGATGCCAAATGCAGGCATGCCACAGGCTCTCTCACACCCCCCACGGAAGCATTTCTGCAAATAGACACCTAACAACCCCAGATGTTTCACTTGTTATATGTTCCCTTGTACCAAGCTTATACTCATGTTTATCTAGAAGAAGAATACATAAATTTTCTAATGCAGTGGTTGACTCCAGCAAGAATAATGTGGGAAAAACTGGAGCAGGCAAGGGAAAACTTCACCTTACAAGAGCTATTTCTAACACTTATAGAAAGAGGTACATTACAGATGCCAGTAAATCTTCCCATGATGAAAAGGAAATCTTGAATCCTTGCAAACGAGTAAATGGAGAAACGCTGATAACCTACAGTGGAGTTATGCTACAATGAGCCCACACCAAAGACCCCATAACAGTAAGGAATGAATTGTGCTTATGCGTGTCTCAGAGGAATAATGACCACAAAATATCAAACTGACAGACCCTGCAATTTCTGATGTTATATACCATGGTCAACGACACCATGAATGAAGAGTTGTCACATCTGCCGGATCACACGCAAATCTTCATGTCCAGGGCCTCTGACAATGGGTGAACTCTCTAATACTGTACAAGAGTATCCAACTGTGGGTTTGTAAGGACCACATATGTCTAGACGTTTAGTCATTATGGCCCAAAACTCAAGAATGTCCATAGTACCATAGTAACTGAGGTGAGATCCACTGCAGCTGGAACAGTGTTATCCACTCTTCGATTTTCGAATACAGTGAAAAAACCTCAAATCCTACATTTAAAGGATGTGAATATAAGTGCACCCTTCCATGTAGATGTGTTGGGATTTGCCCCAGCAAAAGCCCCACAATGGTTTCACTCAGTGGAAGTGTGTGGCACCACCTTCTGCAAACTGCAAGAGATGGTCCTTCACAGGTCCAGTTTCTCTGAACGACACCAGCAGCCACAATGAAATGACAGCTTAGGGGCCTATTACGATGTGGGTCGGCGGTCTCAACCACCTAATTATAATGCGACTGCATGTGCGGTCGCATTCTACCATTTCTCTATGGGAGCTTGTGTTACGGCCGTAAAGCGGGTGTAACACAAGCTCCCATAGAGGAATGGGAGATTATGGGAGCTTGTGTTACTCCTTGCACCCCGTGGCTGGCTCCTCAAGGTGCCTGCCACAAGGTGCAGGGATTAACAGGGGGCACCACAGGTGCCCCCTTGGCCACCAACCGGAGCCGCAAGGAAAGGGGGCCCTGCTAGGGGCCCACCAAATAACACTTTCCGACAGGGTTTCCATGTCAGAAAGGCTGGCACAGAAACCCTGCCGGAAAACCGTGCATCGAAATCCGAACAGCATAAACTGCCGTCTATATGGATTACGGGCCGGTTCTGACTGGCTGATGGGCTCCTTGAGCCCGTCGGAAGCCAGCTGGAATGACCGGACGGTTTCAATTCCGACCAGTTGTATTGTAATCAACCAGTTAGAAGCGAAACCGATTATGTTGGTTGTAAAGGCTCCGGACTAAGGTCGGAGGCTTTACAACTGACATTGTAATCAGCCCCATAGTGTTTTGGTGCCAACTTTGGGGCATATTACCAACAACTAGCGATAATTATCGCTATGTTGGTTTAGCGGCGATATTTTTATCTCCGAGCTGCGGCGATTTTTATCGCTTAGGAGCCTTGATATTATCAAGGTTTATCTCCTAAGCGATACAAATCGGCCGAAATGCATGAATATCGCTGAAAAGTCAGCGATATTCATGCATTACCGAGCTAATGCTCTTAGCCATGTTATCCACCTACCATTGGATAACATGGCTAAGAACTGCTATGGGGCAGGTGTTAGCTTTTGGAGATATTCGCGCTTAGCGCGAATATCTCCAAAAGTTAGTAATAGGAGATAGCGATGTTAGCGACTGTTTCCAATCGCTAACATCTTGGCACGCCCACTTTGCATGTCATTAGTGATAAATATCACTGACATGCAAAGCAGGGCCCAAGATGGTCGCTATCTCCTACTAGCTGTCGCTAACTGGTGTTAGCGACAGCTAGGTAATAGGGAGATATTTTTATCTCTGCTTTCTTGGCTTTTAAAGCCGAAAAAGCGGAGATAAACCCCCTTGATAATATGCCCCTTTGTCTTTTGTTGCGAGAACTCTCAGGACTCTGTCAGAGAGCTCTGGGTAAAGCATAGCTCTTGCCTCTTAACAGCAGCACTAAAACATACAGCATGACTGACAGGTCAGAATCTGCAATTCATGGCCCAATACCCTTTATCCCACTGGAAGCAGCATAATGATTGGCCATGTTTTGAAGGCCCTGCGCTGTCAGTCACACTAGGGTGTGATAAAGTGTGATATCAGATTTTATCACACAACACATTTACTGATTTAAGACACACAAATCTGAAAGTGCATTTACACACATTCACCAAAGAAAAACAGAAATGAAGTGACAGCACCATAAAAGCTTGCTTGAAACTGTAAGAACAGATATGCTTGCAGAAAGAGTATAACTGCTTATTATTCGAGTGTAATAGCAAAGGTTTAATATGAGAACACTGATTTATTAGTGTTTATATTTACCAGAGTAACATAGATTAATAACATGGCCCAGCATTGCTATTGCTTTTTATTATCATGCACTAAAAGAATGTGGTGCAAATATGTGATATTAGTAGATGTGAAGCTGAAATTTACTACAATGATCATTAAGACCATGATGTTTATAGAAACTAATAAGCGATATTAGAAAAATGATTTTTAAGAATAATTCACATGTATGGACTTTTCATATGCAATAGTAAGCCATAGTTGACAACCAGTTTCATGTAATAATATGTTGTTGAAGCACTATTATTTTGCTTTTTATTATAAATGTTTAGGATAATACCTGATATTTGATTTTATATTTAGTTAAATAATTGGAAAACTGATGCATGCATCTAAATGCCTTTTCAGCGTGTTTTTCTCCTGATGCTTCATTTTTTTCTTAGCTCAATACAATGGACCTTTGCGTTTTCTGAATGTTTCATTATAAACATGCAACATATTTCAATTTAAGGACATTCCTTTAAAGTTAATAGTTCAATAGTTCAATGAGAAGTTGACCTATAACCTGAAGACACTGACTGTTACTTTGTAATTTCGTACCTTTTAGCAAACTTGGAAGGCTCGGAAAGCCAGTTCTTTCCCATGAACAGTTTGGGAAAGTATGCAGGAGAAACTAAAATGAATTGTGTAACTACATATGTAAACTAATCATACGATGGGCTGACTAGTAGAGTGACACCGCGTTATCAAGGTGTCATAAGGACTATAAAAGAAGAAACCCCAGGGAGGGGCAATGCTATAATTTTTCCTTCTTTGAAAGATCCAACGAGCCGTCATTATTTTTTCTTTCTTTTCCTTGGGAGACAGATACCACGCCATTGCTTTTTGCAGAAGCACTGAATGCTTTTTCGATGATTTTAAACCATCCTTGATCTTTATTTTTGAACTGCCTTTATGTCTTATTTGCCAAACTATTGATTTACTGATCTTCACTTTTGCCCATGCATATAGACTCGCCCTTAGAGGGCTTTAAACTTGATCCTTTTTGCCCTGTGCTTAGAGCCTTTCAATGATGTTAAGGAAGGTGCCTAGCCACCTACCATAATGGTAGTTGGGATTTCGAACTTTGAAACCATCTTCCTTCGGATTAGATTTCCTGACAAATGTGAAGCTTTGGACTACGTATTGTAATGTTTTTGACTGAAATGCTTAAGAGATTTCTTAATTGATTTCGGATCATTAAAACAATAACAAATTAGCTAAATTGCCTGCGTCTATTATTGTGCCTTGATGCTCTTTATTGAACTGTACTATAGTTCCAAATAGATTAAATGCATGTAAAGTGAATCAGAGAATCTTTTCAAAATAACAAATTCTGATAGTTTTATTTTGTGTTGCAGTGGCAGAGCTCCTCGTGTCAGTAATTCTGGTTAGACTTAATTTTTTCAGGGCATTGGCTCTTCCCATTGCAATACTTTGTTTATATAGTATGATCCTGAGAATAGTATATTTGAACCTGATTTCAAACTTGTGAGTTAGTCCCCATTAATGTTCCTCATTTGGACACCCTAATTCCCAACCCTCGTATCAGCGGAAAAAAAAATCCATCAGAGGACAATTCGCCTCTGTGGTAAGGGAAATGTTCTGAGTCTTTTGATCAGAAAGGGCCCAGTATGGTTAGAGGAATAAAGGAGTGAGCAGTGGATTAAATTGGCAATTTATATTTATACATTCTTTTTACGCTTCTGCTGGATCAGGTGCAGTGAGCATAGGCTCTGCTGCTGCGCTGAAGAATGCTGACAATGTTGTTCCCAGAACCCGATGCAACTGTTCTGAGACAGCAGAGGAGGAGTAGGTGACACAGACTGAATTATGTGAGTGTGTGTGTGTCTTTCATATTACTGTGCATATGTGTGTGTGTGCATATGCCTGTGCATATTTCTGTGATGTGGATTTGTGTGTATGTGTGAGGGTGTGGTGGCCCCCCTTACCTTCTGGTACCCACTAGTCTCTTACATCTGGCAGCTGCCACCCCCAAGCACTATGTGTACAATCTCTGGCTTCTCATGGCCACTGCACTCTCTCTCAAGTGCTCTTTCTGGGCATAAAGTTACCATCCATGGCATATTGTGGCACTTGTCCTGGCCTAGGCACACACTGGCCCTTATTGGAATATTATGGAAAATCTAGGCACTATGATGGCTTTGGCATGTGGTGGCCCTCTTGGCATACTGTGAAAATTCTTAGCATAATGGTGATCATCCTTGACATAAAGGTACTCTTGACATAAGGTGGCCATCAATGCAAAGCAAGATATGTCAGTCACACAGCATATACAATAATGATAAAGTTCTCAAAATAGTTAATCAACTGCAGGGTGATTTTTCTTACAGTTAATTCTCATATGTCATGTTGTTCAACTGAAGCGCTCCTTAACATTAGCTTCCATCTTTAATAGGTATAAAATTGATGCTTTGATAAAATGTGCTCGAAGTTCGAAAGTCTCTATTTTATGATGATAGAAAGAATATAGTGTCAGATCAGTGGGACACTTACCCATGCTACCTTACAGAATATAACGTAAGCTGCCCCATCCTGATTCTTTTACATTTCTAGATGGGTGAGTAACAGCTTAACGTCTCATACAGCATAAGTTGTGGCTTGCAGCTGTACTACAGGGTGTAAAAGCCAAATTATCTACTCTCCGCAATCACGGCAGATTGAATTTCTCCAAACACTTCATGGAACATTGGAAATCATTAATTTTATCAGTATATACTCTGCTGTCCTGCATCTCAATCCAAATCCAGGAAGGAGGTGTATCTAAGGGAAAACTGCTCAGCATGACCAAGTTCCAACATAGTAAAGTCACCAGCGCCAAAACCCAGGCTGACGTACCCCAACTTCTTGCTCTTCTCGATAGTTAACAATACCAGGCTCTGGCTTTCATCTCATCCTGCCCCCAAGGAAATCTTGGGATTCATAGGTCAGTATTGGAATTGCATTGACCTCACAGTATTTTACTAGAGGGTATTGTGACAAGCCTCTCACCTATAAAATTGGCCAAGGCATTACGCAGTACCTTTAATTTGTTTTTTCAGTAGTGCGTTGGGCCCATGTGAGTACTTCATTGAACTGAATCCCTAGATATTTGTACATCCTTGCCTTTACCCTCAACATGCAACTTTCAAGGGTGTTTTCTTTAAATTATTCAATCATCCATATATAACATGGAACAGATTCTAGTCATGCTGAGCTTTGTAAGAAAATTGTCAACTAACGTTAGAAGTGGGATTAAATATCAAAGAGCATACACCCCTGCCTCAGACCACCTGTGACCAGAATTTAACTCTTGGCTGGTCTCTCAGCTTTGTCATCTTAGCCCAGTTAGCTAAGTGAGGTTTGATTAGTATTGATGCAAGTGGGACTGAACACACTACATTTATCAACGTAACCCTAACAGTGAGCAATCAATGGCGTCACACACCTTTGAGAAGTCAACAGGTACATGAAGCGGTGGCGCAGCCCCATGTACACAATTAATGGCTACTAGAGAGGGTGTTTCTGGGTCCTTAACACTCTATTAAGGATACAAGGTATCGCATCGCTCCCCTACAGACCGGATTCGAAGCAACCCGCCCGCTGCATGTAGCGGGGTTGTCGCATCGCCTCCCCAGAGTCTCAGGAGTGACGCATTCCATGTTTACTGACGCCACAGCTGCCACTTGGAACGTTTGTCGCATATACAGGTACTTTGGGCTAAAATTGACGCAACTGTGGATTATTTTGGTGCAAACCTTTGAACTCTTTTTAAGGACTTATTTTGGAACAGTGTATGTTGGATTTCTGTTGCTTTGGTCTTGTGTAGTCTAGATAAAAATATATTATTTTTCTAAACCGGTGTGGAGTCCATTTGTGGTGTTTTCACTGTGTTACTGTGAGTGTTGGTACAAATACTTATCATATTGCCTTTGATACGCCTGTCTGCTCTTGCCAAGCTCCCAAGGGGGTGAGCAGGGGTTATCCAAAGAGTGTATTCCCCTTACACACCTAGAAACAAGGGTCCCTATTTGGACATTGGTACCTACCTCTGCCAACTAGAGACCCCCAGATCTAACATTGGTGGCAGCGGTGGGATTTGAACTTGTATTTGTACCTGACCCACAGTAATTGGTGTACATCACTAGTTTAGTGCAGACCACTACGCAACCACGCACTGTGTTTTGTTTTGGTTCTACTTTTGATCTGATCCTTGAGTCATCCATGCATAATGTCTCAGAAGGGTAAATGAGCAAGTGATGTTGCAGAACTGGAGTTTAATATTGAAATGTTAAGTGATTACAAAGTAGGTCAACTCAAGCAGTGCCGCAGGAGCTTTGGATGTCCCATGGAGAGCAGCAACAGGAAGGAGGAGCTACAGAAGGCCTTAAGGGCCTGGTGGGAGGCCAAAGAGGCTGGAGAGACAGATGATGCAGAGGTGGATGAGAATGCACAAGGGGATAGTTTCAGGTCACAGGATCTGCCTGTGTCCAGAGCAGCCTCCAGTGCTGGCAGCAACCATTCCTCTAGAAGTTTTTCCCCAGAGGTGTTGGAGGAAAACCAAAGGGTTAGAGATCATGAATTAGAAGTCACGAGGCTTGAGACAAAGCTGATGGAAATAGAAATCCAGAACAAGGCAGAGGAGAGCAAGATTTATGCCTTGGAAGAATTGAAATTAACCTTGGCCCATGAATTGAGAATCAGGGAGCTTGATTTGGAGCTCGAGAGGCTTGAGGCCGTGAGTGTCGCAGCCCAGGAAGTGAGTTTTGCTGAGTTGGAGGTGGAGTCCAGCTCAGATGGTGGCAGCATGTTTGTGTTGTCTAGTGCTGAGAGAAATGTTCAAACACCCAGAGAAGTGGCACCTGACTTGAGGGAGGGGGTTGACATACACCAGGGGGTTCAGGGTTATGAGGTAGCTCCAGTGGTGTGCAGTGTGCCTGAAGTAGATTGGGGGACTTACACAGGGGACCATATTCCTAGTGTTTAGAGGGACACTCTACTGACTCTAGATGAGAGGTGCAGGGAGAGGGGGTCCCCCGTGGTAGAAACCTTGGTGTGTGAGTTTGGAGACCGCCCGAAGAGTGTGGGTTGAGTGACAGAGACAGTCAGACACTGTGTTGCCAATCTACGGAGAGTGGTGTGGGGTACTTGTGTGAGGCACTGGAGGGTGAGGCAAAGGGAAGCTTGGTTAACAACTGTGAGGGACTGTGTGATTCCTTTGTTGGTGAGCATATTTTAAGTCCCTGTTTTCCAGAGCTATGCCAACACCTGGTGGAGTGTGAGTTCCAAGGAGCTTGCGTTGGAGGCAGACCTCTTGTTGGATTCCAGAGGGTCTGAAGAGGCATTGGAGAGTGATCCCAAAAGTAGTGGCGCAGATATCTTCCAGTCCTGTGTGGTGGGAGAGGTGCAGAGTAATCCAGCTAGGTCCCAGTGTAGTGGGAGGGGCGTATGGGCTCACGTCCTGTCTCAGTGGAGAAGGAGTGAGTGTGGGACTGTGTGTCCCAAGGTGCCCTAAGCCCAGTCTCAGGGCCTGGATGGTTCCCTAAGGGAACACCAGGTTGGGGGTCTAGGCTGTACTAGTAGGCCATTTGAGGATGATCTCCTAGTGTCAGGAGAACCTGCAGCCTCTGTAAACAGAACTCCAGTGGTTCTGGTGTCTGGCAGTGCCGCTCCATTTGGGAGGGTGCAGAAGTCCAGACTGAATGGTGAGATGGGGATGTGTTCCCCAGTGGGAGAACCAGTGGGTTGGGGACCAGCCAGAAGGGCTGAGTCTCCTAGGAGTGACTTCTGTCCTGGGGGATCTTTGTGCACTGTCAGGTGGACAGGGGTCAGGAGATCTGTCACCAGACACATGAATGGTAAGGTAAGGGTGCCTTCAAGGGATTTATTCTGGTATTTCAATTATTTATATAATTGAATTGTAAGGTCAAATGAATGGTTACCTTAAGTGGTGGTTAATTCCGACTGTTTGATTCCTCAAGTTAGCAGTGTTTGGTGATCAAAAAATATATACATTTAACATATATGATCCAAATCATCAATGTTAAAACACATAAAGCAAATGAGGAGCAAAAACGGGTGTATATAGAAAAATATTCACTTTTACCTTAGTCAAAATAGGGTACTATTGGTAAAAATATACAGACAATGCAACAGGAGGATAACAATATAAGTTTAAAGCCTTCACTGTGACAATTGTAGACCTTTCTTCTTACAGCAAATAAAAAACGAATTGTGGAAGGAAAAGGCGCTGGTCGACGTTTCAGTCTCTATTTTTTCATATACGAGACCATCTTCAGGACAGTATAGTTTTGTAAATGTTGACCCCTGAATTTAAAAGCTTCACTTAATGTCCTCGATGATTTTAGACCTGACCCTTAACAATCTTGGTCTGGTCACAAGAAAGCGTATTCAGTTTAAAAAGAAAGTATTTCAAGGCAGTATTGTATCAACCTCGCAGGGACAGCAAGTTCCAAAATCGTGCTTGCAGAAAAAATATTTTCTTGATCTTGTAAGTTGCGGATCAAGCCAAAAAATTAAAGCAGGAACTATTACGCGGTGAGTCGACAGATTTGTTTGCTCAATTCTGTTAGTGCAGTACGATTATAATCTGTTCTCTTTTCGAACTGTCACGCATTGGAGCAGCAAACAGATTTGCATTTGTGTTAAGGCCGTAAAGCGGGTGTAACACAAGCTCTCATAGAGTAATGGGAGATTGTGTTACTCCTTGCACCCCGTGGCTGGCACCTCAAGGTGCCTGCCACAAGGTGCAGGGATTAAAAGGGCGAACTACAGGTGCCCCCTTGGCCACCAACCTCGCCGGACACACACTCGACGCCGTCTTCTCATCCAGCAAAGACATCACCTTCAGCCACGCCACTGGACTCCACTGGACGGACCACAGCTGCGTCCACTTCACCTTCAGAAGAACGACGACCCACCACCACCAGCAACAGGTTGCCCGAAGAAGCTGGAGCAAGATCACAGCCGACCAGCTCGCCGCTGCCCTGAGCCAGCACCCTCCCGCCAGCTCAGCGAACCCCAGCCAGGCCGCCGACAACCTCACGAAGTGGATCAGCAACTGCGCGGACGTACTCGCCCCACTGAAGACCCCGCCCAGCAGACCCGGCAGCAAGAAGGCCCCATGGTTCACCGACGAACTCAAGAGCTCCAAGAAGAACTGCCGAGCCCTCGAGAAAGCCTGGAGAAGGGAGCCAACACCGGACAACATGACCACCCTCAAGCTTGCCACCCGGAAGCACCACCAGCTGATCCGCGACACCAAGAAAACTGCATTCAAGGACCGACTGGACAACAACGCACACAACTGCAAGGAACTCTTCAACATCGTGAAAGAGCTCTCCAACCGCAACGCCGGAAACAACGACATCACCCCATCGCAAGAACTCTGCAACTCCCTCGCCTCCTACTTCCACAACAAGATCGCGGACATACACAACAGCTTCAACACCCAACCGACGAACGCCACGCCCGACTCAACCGAACCACCGCCCCCCACCACCACCCTCCGCGCCTGGACTCCTATCAGCACCGAAGACACCGCCCGCACGATGAACTCCATCCACTCCGGATCTCCGACCGACCCTTGCCCTCACCACGTCTTCAACAAGGCCGACGCTGTCATCGCACCCCACCTGCGGGACATCATCAACACCTCATTCGACACCGCCACCTTCCCTGAGAGCTGGAAGCACGCCGAACTCAGCGCTCTACTCAAGAAACCAACAGCGGACCCCACCGAACTGAAGAATTACCGCCCCATCTCGCTCCTCCCGTTTCCAGCCAAAGTCATCGAGAAGACCGTCAACAAGCAGCTGGCCGCCTTCCTTGAGACGAACGGATCCCTCGACCCCTCACAGTCTGGCTTCCGAGCCAACCACAGCACCGAGACCGCCCTCATCGCTGCCACCGATGACATCCGAACCCTGATGGATAACGGAGAAACAGCGGCGCTCATCCTCCTAGACCTCTCCGCGGCCTTCGACACCGTCTGCCACCGCACCCTAGTGCAGCGCCTCTACGACGTCGGAATCCAGGAGAAGGCACTGGAATGGATCATCTCCTTCCTCGACGGAAGAACCCAGAGAGTCCGCCTACCTCCGTACAAATCAAAGGCCACCGAAGTCATCTGCGGCGTACCCCAAGGATCCTCGCTGAGCCCAACCCTCTTCAACGTCTACATGAGCCCCCTCGCGGCCATCGCACGCCAACACAACCTGAACATCATCTCCTACGCCGACGATACCCAGCTGATCCTCTCCCTTACCAACGACCCCGCCGCCGCCAGAGCCAACCTCCACGAAGGAATGAAAGAAGTAGCCGAGTGGATGTCGACCAGCCGCCTGAAGCTGAACTCGGACAAGACGGAAGTCCTCATCCTGGGATCCTCGCCCTCCGCCTGGGACGACTCCTGGTGGCCCCCCGCCCTGGGAACTGCACCCAAACCGACAGACCACGCACGCAACCTGGGCTTCATCCTGGACTCCTCCCTCTCCATGACCAAGCAAGTCAACGCAGTCTCCTCGTCGTGCTTCAACATCCTGCGCATGCTACGGAAAATCTTCCGGTGGATCCCCACCCAGACCAGGAAGACTGTCACCCAGGCCCTCGTCACCAGCCGACTGGACTACGGCAACGCCCTCTACGCCGGAACCACCGCCAAGCTCCAGAAGAGACTCCAACGGATCCAGAACGCCTCAGCCAGACTCATCCTCGACATCCCACGACACAGCCACATCTCTGGACACCTAAGAGACCTGCACTGGCTCCCGGTCAACAAGAGAATCACCTTCCGTCTCCTCACCCACGCACACAAAGCCCTACACGATCAAGGCCCGAGCTACCTCAACAACCGCATCAACTTCTACGCTCCCAAACGACACCTCCGATCAGCCAATCACGCCCTCGCCGCCGTCCCCCGCATCCGAAGAACGACAACAGGAGGAAGGTCCTTCTCCTACCTGGCTGCCAAGACCTGGAACTCCCTCCCGACCGACCTGCGCCTGACCCAAGACCACCTCGCCTTCAGGAAGAAGCTCAAGACCTGGCTGTTCGGGCAGTAGCAGCACCCCCCCCTAGCGCCTTGAGACCCTCCGGGTAAGTAGAGCGCTCTATAAATGTCTATGATTGATTGATTGATTGAGGCAGCAAGGGAAAGGGGCCCTGCTAGGGGCCCACCAAACACCCTTTCCGACAGGGTTTCCATGTGGGAAAGGCTGGCATAGAAACCCTGCCAAAAACAGTGCATCGTAATACGGACTGCATAAACTGCCGTCTATATGGATTACGGGCCAGTTCCGACTGGCTGATGGGCTCCTTGAGCCTGTCGGAAGCCAGCAGGAATGACCGCCGGTTTAAATTCCGACCAGCTGTATTGTAATCAACCAGTTGGAAGCGAAATCGATTATGTCGGTTGTAAAGCCTACATTCTAAGGTCGGAGGCTTTACAACCGATATTGTAATCGGCCCCATAGTGTTTTGGTGCCAACTTTGTCTTTTGTTGCGAGAACTCTCAGGACTCTGTCAGAGAGCTCAGGGTAAATCATTGCTCTTGCCTCTTAACAGCAACACTAAAACATAAAACATGACTTACAGGTCAGAATCTGCAACTCATGGCCCAATACCCTTTGTCCCACTGGAAGCTGAATAATGATTGGCCATGTTTTGAAGGCCCTGCGCTGTTTGTCACACTAGGGTGCGATATCAGATTTTATCACACAACACATTTACTGATTTAAGACACAAAAATCTGAAAGTGCATTTACACACATAGTGCAAAGAAAACCAGAAATTAAGTGACAGCACCATAAAAGCGTGCTTGAAACTGTAATAACAGATATGCTTGCAGAAAGAGTATAACTGCTTAATATTCAAATGTAATAACAAAGGTTTAATATGAGAAAACTCATGTATTAGTGTTTATATTTACCAGAGTACCATAGATTAATAACATGGCCTAGCATTCACATTGCTTTTTATTATCATGCACCAAAAGAAGAATATGGTGCAAATATGTGATATTAGTAGATGTGAAGCTGAAATTTACTGCAATGATCGTTAAGAACATGATGTTTATAGAGACTAATAAGCGATATTAGAAAAATGATTTTTAAGAATAATTCACATGCATGGACTTTTCATTTGCAATAGTAAGCCATAGTTGACATTAACCAGTTTCATGTAATAATATGTTGTTGAAGCACTATTATTTTCCTTTTTATTATAAATGTTTAGGATAATACCTGATATTTGATTTTAATTTAGTTAAATAATTTGAAAGCTGATGTATGCATCTTGGGGGCAGATGTATCAAAATACCTATTTGCGATTCTCAAATAGCGATTTTTTGAGAATCTCTATTTGAGAATCGCAAAATGATATGTATCGAAAAAATCGCAATGGTTTTTTTTTCACAACCGTGTTTATTAGAAGTTTAAGCAGATCATAGGTACAGTTCTCCAGTATCAGGAGGACACTGTCAGTGGTCAACATACAACAGAATGCATGAATAGCCTAAACGTTCAACTGTCCCCCCTCCCGCACCCCTACCCCCGCCCAACAACCCCAAAATCCCCCACTACCCACCCCTTATCCCACCCTAGCCCGGTGCACGTGATCACTATCAGCTGCAGTATACAGATTAGAGCAACATAGGCGTCCTGGAGCCACCTAGGCCCCGAGATCTCTACCGGTAGGCAGGCCATCATCCATGTCAACGGGAGGCTCCAAGGTCAGGTCCCTGTAGTCTGCCCACCGCTTCCAGATCTTATAATGTTTTCGGGGGCAGCCCCTGGCCTCAAACACTGGCAATTCCAATCCCATGAGGAAATCCAAGCCCGCCCTCCAGGCGCCAAGTGGGGGGGCACGGTCACTCTTCCATGCCCTAGCCAAATCCCGCTTGGCCACAACGAGGCCCAGTAGGAGGAGATGACGCTTATAGATGTTACCACCCACTTGATCCAGGATATGTAGAAGACCCAGTCTGGGCGTACGAGGAAGATCCCACCCCAGCACCTCCGACAAGCAGTTCCACACTCCATTCCAGAACCGGGTCAGGCCCACACACGACCACACAGTATGCACCAGTGTGCCTCTCTCAGTCCCGCAATGCAGGCATTCTGGGGTAGCAATAAGGCCAGCCTTCCACAGTCTCTCTCTGGTGTAATAGGCCCTATGCAGGTACTTGTACTGTATAAACCGGAGTCTCACAGCTATTGCCGCTCCACGGGGGGACTCCAGCGCCTCCCTCCAGTCATCCTCATCCAAAGGACCAACATCCACCTCACAGGAGGCCTTCAACGACAGAAGGGAAGAGGAGCAATGAGTGACTAGCGTTTGGTAAATCTTGGAGACTTTTTTATCTCCCAGGTCTCCCATGAAAAGCTTAGCTTCCACGGGGCTAAACTCAGGAAGTCGGTCCAGCCCCACCAGACTCGGTGCAAGAGCATGCCGAAGCTGTAGATATTTAAAAAATTGGGTCTTGGGCATGTCAAATTCGGCGCTAAGAGCTTGAAAGGATTTGAGGGTAGTCCCGGTAAGAACATGGCCAAGTGACGAGATCCCTATGGAGTCCCAGCCACCAACCCCTGCAACGAGGCCAGCGCAGGGAGCTGTCCGTTGTTCCAAAGTGGAGTTTCGGCCGTCAGCCGACCCCACCAGCCCATGCGGTGCAGCACCTGTCTCCAAATCAGGAAGACTACCTGAGTAGCCTGCGGCAGTTTTTTCCGCTGCCCGGCCGAATACAATAATGTATGAAGCGTGGCATCCCCCATCAGAAGATGTTCTAGGGCGTATGCTGGATCGCCATGTCCACCGTACCACCACTCGTTTAGAACCAACAAATGGGAGGCTTGATAGTAGGATAGAATGTCCGACGTTGCGAGACCTCCACAGTACGTGGACAAGAAACAGGTCCGCAGCGCCACTCTGGAAGCACCCCCAGCCCATAAAAATCGACCCAGCAAAGAATTCACACGACGGAACCACTGCGGGTCGACCCTGTGTGGATGGTTTTGCAGTTGGTACAAGAGTCTAGGAAGTGCGACCATCTTGAAAATTGCAGACCTGCCATAAATATTAAGAGGCATGCGCGACCAAGTTTTGATGTCTGATTGAACCTTGTCCCAGACCGGCTGTATGTTACGCTCCCATGCAATTGCAGCAGACTCTGACAGGAAAACTCCCAGATATTTTAGTCCGCCGATTGCCTCCTGTAGAGCCGAGGCCCAAGGGAATGCCTCGGACTTTCCCCCCAGTACCCAAAGAGTCGATTTGCGCGGGTTGAGGAAGAGTCCCGAAACGTCTCCAAAAATGCGCATTATTTCCAAGATTCGAGGGCCCGAGCGATTAAGGTCGGTCAGGAAGAAAAGGACATCATCCGCGTACAGCGCGATCCTGTCCGAAAGTCCCGATTCCCACACAAAGCCACGAATCTGCGCATCAATGCGCACCCACTCAGCCAGTGGTTCCATGACCAACGCAAAGAGGTAAGGGGACAGGGGGCACCCCTGTCGGGTCCCCCTAGCAATCGGAAATCTCTCCGATATGGTTCCTGAAATACGCACCGAGGCGGTGATGTCCGTGTATAGCAGCCGGACGTACGAGACAAAAACCGGACCCAGATTGAGGCGCGGCAAAAGAGCGAAGAGGTAAGTCCAACTGACAGAGTCGAATGCCCTGTCAATGTCCGCTAGCAGAAGCGCCGCCTGTTCCCCAGTCGCCCCCATCGCGTCCACTGCCACCTGCGCACGTCTGATATTGTGTCTTGTCGCTCTACACGGCATAAAGCCCGCCTGATCCGGGTGGACCAAGTCCACTATATACGGGAGGAGACGATTCGCCAACGCTTTGGCCAACAATTTGGCTTCAAAGTTGATTAGAGATATTGGGTGATACGACTCGTGTCTGTCGGGAGGCCTGCCCGGTTTCTGGAAGACTACGATTTCGGCCTGTCGCCAGTCCGCCGGTAAGCTACCACATTCCCGCGCTGCTTCTAAAGCCCGCCGATAGTGCGGTCCCAGCTGCAAGTGGAATTTCTTGTAGAATTCACTGGGAAATCCGCTCGGTCCGGGCGCCTTACCAGTGTTGAGTTGTCCCAGTGCATCACCCAGTTCCTCCGCCGTCAAGGGAAGGTCTAGGGCTGTTCTGGCCTCGTCCGATATCGCACGAGGGGGAAGGTCAGCTATGAACTTGTCTATCGCCTCCGGTGGGAGACTGTCCCTAGGGGCGTATTGTACCGCATAGTAGCCCGCAAAGCTCGCCGCAAGGGCAGCAGGATCCGTCATGGCAATCCCATCTCCGTCCGTGAGGCCCGGTAGAGTAATCGGCTGTAGAGTTTGTTGACACAGCCGATGGAGCATGGTGCAGGACTTGTCGCCCCATTGGTAAGCCCTGCTCCGTGTGGCCAGCCAGGCTTGTCGAGCCTCGTCTAGTAGGACCGAGGCGTAGGATTGCTGCGCCTGCAGGAGCAGTCTTAGCGCTACATCGCCACCGTCTTCCCGACACCGATTCTCCAATACTCCCACCTTAGCCGCAGCTGCCACTGTGGCTTCTTGGCGATTTCGACGGGCAGCAGCACACCAGGCTATATCCACGCCCCTCAATGTGGGCTTCATGGCCTCCCAGACCGTCATACCATCCACTCCCTCTGTCAGGTTCTCCTGCCAGTATTGGGCAATCGCTCCGCGCATGTGTGTTGTATACTCTGCCTGCTGGAGATGCCACGAGGACATCCGCCACCGGAACGGCTGGTGCGACTTGCGCAGCCCGATCCGTACTACGACTGGGGAGTGGTCAGACAGCCCCCGAGGCTGAATCGCGGCCTGCTGCACTCTGTCGAGAAAGGCCCCTGGTACAAACACACAGTCCAGCCGGGAGAAGGAGCCATGCACAGCAGACACATACGTGTATTCACGCGTTCTGACATGCAAATGTCTTCAGGCATCTACCCAGCCCAACCCTTCAATCATCGCCTTCAGACGTGCAGGGGAGGTTGTCACCGCAGCCCCTTGTAGCCTCTGTCTGTCCAGGCACACATCCACTACATCGTTCCAGTCGCCACCTATCACAGCCAAGGAGTCTGGGATCTCGGCCCACAATTCAAATAGGCGCTCTGCCACGGACCATTGTAGAGGAGGGGGAGCATACACGCTGCCAAACACCACGGGCTCTGCACCAATCATACCCTTAACAAACACATATCGACCCTGGGGATCGATCCAATTACGCTCGTGGGTATATGACAGTCGTCGATGAATGAGGATGGCCACCCCCCTCGAGCCCCTGGAAAAACCTGCATGAAACACCTGGGTATATCCAAAACGTTGTAAACTCAGTACCTTCGTTCCCAACATATGTGTCTCCTGTAACAGCATGACATCCGCTGAGTCCCTCTTACCCCAGCGCAGCACTGCCCCCGCTTAATTTTGTCCAGCATCCCCCTGACATTCCAACTTAGGATTCGCATAGAGCCACTAGCGGGCGCCTTCTCCGGGAAATCACCCATAGTCTCGATGGGAAGGTCTCTGAAAACCCCAGGACCCAGCCCAGGCGCCTGGTACCATGTATATCACTGCAGCAAAAATCACGGTCATCCCTGTCAAAACATCTTTTACCCCCCCATTCCTGCCCACTAACACAACCCCCCCAACTACCCAACATCCGTCTATCCCCCCTCCCCCACCCCTATACCTCATGAAACACTGATGTATCTGTCGCGGCATGGGGAGCTTCAGGCCAAAACAGAGCGCCCAAAGCCACCCATACCAATGGATCCCACTACTCCCCCCCAACTAACAGTACCTCCCCGTAGGGCCACCCCCCGAACTTGAGAGGACTAGGCCGCCCATGGGTCAGTACCCCGAGCCCCATTGAACCACAATTGTCCCACAGTTCGAATGAAGCGAGGCAGTCCGACAATGCCTATATCGCCCCTCCTGTGTCAAGCCATGCTCCAGATCTCACCACACCAGATGCTAGTCACTCGATCGACGCGGCAGCCACTCAGGGCCTCCTGCAAAGTCCAGTGACGAAGAGTTGCCAGGGAAGCCAGAAAGAGGTCCCACGGCCGTCAATTCCCAGTCTCGGATTGAGCAGTGTAAGACTGTGCACCATCCAGAGGGCCACCCCCGGATTGGGAGCGCAGCCGTGATCGAGATTTCCTGTGTCTTTTACCCCTGGCGGAGGATTCGCCCCTCTCCTGCGACGACCCACGCGATGATCCGGGGTTCAAGCCCGGCTGGGCGTTCGGTCGGAGCCTGGTCGTCTCATCAGTCCAGCCAAACACTGCCTCCGGGGTATCAAAAAAGTGGGTCTTGGATTGAAAGACGACTCGAAGACGAGCCGGGTACAGCAGCAAATATTGGATCTTCAGACCACGCAGTTTGGCCTTCGCATCCTGGAAGGAACGGCGTTGCTGCTGCACCAGCTTAGTATAGTCTGGGAAAATCATAATCCTGTGATTGTCAAACAGCAAAGTCTCCTTGGCCCTCGCTTCGCGGAGTATAGTGTCTCTGTCGTGGAAGTTGAGGATTTTAGCGATGACCGGACGTGGCCGTTCTCCCACCGGCGGTTTCTGCATCAGGGCTCTATGGGCGCGCTCCACCACAAAGCAGCGCGACAGGACGTCCGGGGGAAGCCAGCTCTCCAGCCAGCGCGTCAGGACGCATCCATGGGCCCCTTCTCGCAATCCTCTGGAAAGCCCACGAAACGCAGATTATTCCTGCGCGCTCGCCCTTCTGCATCCTCGACGCGGAGTGCCAACCCCTTTTGGATCCTATCCATGTCCGCCACTTTCTTTTTCAGGGTATCTACATCATCCTCCACCCCTGTGATCCGGGTTTCGGTTTCTGTGATGCGAGCAACAGCATTGCGGAGGTCCTGACGTAGTAGCATGACTTCGGCTCCAACCGCACCAATCTTGGCATCAAGCATGTCCCTGGATTGTGTAATGGCGGCCATCAGGGCCGTGTTATCAGGACCCGTGCCCTGGCCGCCCCCGGAGGCCCCGGATCCCCCACTGGGTCCGGTGAATTTGTCGATCGATCCTTGTTTGGCGGATCCAGCGCCGCCCCCGCCTCTCGTCATGGTTAGTAGGAATTGGGCGGACCGCTCCGCGCCCTTGATAGGCCCTGCACCCACTGCAATCCAACAACAGAGTCCACTCGGGGGGCCCAAAGTAACCACAGTCAGGGCCTGGAGGCCGTCCCCAACGAGCACCCCCAGAGACCAGGTACCACTGCAAAGCTCCGGGCGGCAGGCCTCTGGCAGAATACGTCCGCCCCAACCAGAAGTGCAAATATAGATCTGTCTCCTCACCTGCTCAGGGTCTCGAAGTTCCAGGTCCAGACCCCCGCCAAGATCTGTGTACCAGGACGTGCACAGTAGGGCCCCGAATTACTGGGAGACCAAGCCACACCGGTCCTCTAGGCTCCCCCGGGCCCCGCTCGGATCCCAATGCAGCATATGCGGGGCAGGCTCCAGGCTCCTCCAGCTGAATGGCGCAGACACCACACCACCTCCTGGGCCACAAGTCTCTTCACTGCGCTTCACATGCAGGCACACTAGAGTGGGGAGGGAGGGGGGGGGCACTCACAGTCCGTCGTGTGCTATCGTCGGGTCGGCTCCTGGTCGACACCAGGGCAGCCGGTGTATCTCTCCAAGCTCAGATATGGGCCCCACCGGGCAGCTCTATATATCACCGATCCACCGCCCCAGCCAGCACCACTGTAACAGTCCAAGCACTCTAATATTGATATGGCACTCGACCCTCCTGCACCCCTGGCCGCACAGCGTTCGCTCTCCTGTCCGAGAGCCAAGGAAGATATTGCCTGGCGGGGATCGCCAAACTCGAGGCCCCGGCGTCTCCAGGGCCAGGCAGGCCGCAGTCCCCCTCCGATGTCCCTAGGGCCTGTAGTCTCCCCACCGCCACAGCAGAATCAAGCAGGGATCTCCCCTGTCGCGCCACTGGTTCTAGGCAGCCCCGGGCCCAGGCAAAGGAAGCGCACCTCTGGTTTCACGCCACCACAGAAGTCCAGCCCACGGGTCAGTCGGGCCCCAGCCGCTAGCCGCCCCTCCGGGCACCCTCTGCACTTGTCTGGCGATCTCCGCGGGCACTGCAACTGCCCCACCAACACCAGGGACGATCCGCGGCGACTCACTGCAATCCAGGCCCGGGCCAGCCCGGGGTCGCGAAATACAAGGCCCCGGCTGCTCGGGGTCCGCATAGGCCGCAGCACCTCCGCGTCGTCCAGGGGTCGCCCCGGTGCACAAGGCCGCTCCACAGGGCCCCACAGTAGCTCCTCCAACCTCCGGCGCTGCAGTCCCTGGCCAGGGAATCGCCCGACCGGCCCGATCACCGGCCGCCGGCCGCCGACTTCAAAAATCGAGGTCCCGGCTCCGCCTACAGGCTCCAGGCCGCACCTCGCTGCAGACAATCTCGGCTCACCGGAGCGGCAGAAGGAGTGATTCGGCACACCGGAGAGATCTGGGTGCTGCCAGGAACACTCACCACACAGGTAAGGCAATGAACGGGCTCGGGGCCAGGATAATTAAACAGATTATGTCTGGGCTGGCGGGAGCTCTACGACGCTGCAACCGCCATCTTCGCCCGCCAAGCCACGCCCCCCAAAAAAATCGCAATGTTTTAGCGATATCTTAATATTCCTTATTTGCGAATAGCAAATTGCGAATTTGCAATTAAGGAATAATTTCCCATTCATTTCTATGGACCAGGAGGCCCATAGGAATGAATGGGAAGTTATTCTCAATTTGCGATTCTCAATTTGCGAATCGCAAATTGAGAATAATTTCAAGGTTGCAATGGTGTCATAAGGCCACCCTGATGCACCCCTGAAATGTAAATGTGTGCGCATTTGGCGCACATACATGCCCTAAGGGCATGTATGTGCGCCACATGGCACCTTCACAAATGGTAAAAAGTGCATTTGTGAAAGAAATTGCAAATTACCACCAACCTCAAGTTGGTGGTAATTTGCGATTTCTTAATTAAGAATCGCACAACTTGGGTGCTTCATACATAGAATTTAAGGAATCGCAATTTGCGATTCCTCAAATGCTGACGCAAGGTTAAGGAATCGCAAATTTTGCGATTCCTTAATTTTGCGATGCGATTTCAATAATACATCGCATTTTCCAATTTTTTTGTCGCAAATGCTGCTATTTTGCAAATCGCAGCGTTTGCGACAAAATCGTTTGATACATCTGCCCCTAAATGCCTTTTCAATGTGCTTTTCTCCTGATGCTTCATTTTTTTCTTAGCTCAATACAATGGGCCTTTGCGTTTTCTGAATGTTTCATTATTTGTACTATACACGCAACATATTTCAATTTAAGGACATTCCTTTAAAGTTAATTGTTGAATAGTTCAATGAGAAGTTGACCTATAACCCGAAGACACTGACTGTTACTTTGTAATTTCTTACCCTTTAGCAAACTTGGAAGGCTCGGAAAGCCAGTTCTTTCCCATGAACAGTATGGGAAAGTATGCAGGAGAAACTAAAATGTATTTCTTAACTACATATGTAAACTAATCATACGATGGGCTGACTAGTGGAGTGACACCGCGTTATTAAGGTGTCATAAGGACTATAAAAGAAGAAACCCCAAGGGAGGGGCAATGCTATAATTTTTCCTTCTTTGAAAGATCCAACGAGCCGTCATTATTTTTTCTTTCTTTTCCTTGGGAGACAGATACCACGCCATTGCTTTTTGCAGAAGCACTGAATGCTTTTTCGATGATTTTAAACCATCCTTGATCTTTATTTTTGAACTGCCTTTATGTCTTATTTGCCAAACTATTGAATTGCTGATCTCCACTTTTGCCCATGCATATAGACTCGCCCTTAGAGGGCTTTAAACTTGATCCTTTTTGCCCTGTGCTTAGAACCTTTCAATTATGTTAAGGAAGATGCCTAGCCACCTACCATAATGGTAGTTGGGATTTCTAATTTTGAAACCATCTTCCTTCGAATTTGATTTTCTGACAAATGTGTAGCTTTGGACTACGTATTGTAATGTTTTTTTTTATAGATAATTCTTTTTATTAAAACAAACATCAGCATAATAAAACATTACAGTGGGTCTGTGCCTGTGGCTGAGCAAACTCTCCGGGAGGACAGGATTTACAATGTACAAGAACAGTGTCAGAACTTCACTGGGAAGGGGAATCATCGGAAACAGCCTCAAGGGGCGGCATACAAATTTCTCCCCTATAGCTATTCCAGGGTCCCCAGATCTTTAACCATTTTCAGGGGCGCCCCCTGGCCACATATGTAGTTTTCTCTCTAAAGATACACCAATCTAAGTTATTTTCCCATCCTTGAAGCGTTGGGGCCCGCACAGCTCCGCATAGTTGTGCAATGTCCCGCTTGGCAATCATATAGCCCAAGGTGACCCATCGCATCTGTGATTTATTTAAATCAGTAGGTTCCCATATATTAAGTAAGCATCTTCTAGCCTCTGGGGAGAGGGAAATCCCATACACCTCCCTAATTGTGTCATGAATACTACGCCAATATGCACTAACGGATTCACACTCCCAGATGATGTGCATAAAGGTACCCACTAAGCCACAGTTCCATTTACAAAGCCCTAATTCTGAAAGACCCATGTGTACCATTCTAGGACCGGTGAGGTAAACTCTATGCAATATTTTTAACTGCACTAGATGGAGGCGAGCTGAAATCGCAATTTCTCTAGGTGATGACACTGCTAACTGCCAGTCTTCATCATCCAGCTCAAGACCGTCCCTCACCCATTTATCCCTCAGTACCCCGAGAGCGTCAGCCCTATGATTAATCAGTTTCTTATATATGAGAGAAATCGTCCTATCAGGCAGGTGACCATCGAGTATTCTATCTTCCAATGGGGAGGGCTCTGAAGGCACCGTACCGCCGGGCAATAGTGACAAAAGAGAGTGCCGAACCTGCCCATACCTAAAATATTCACAGGGTGCAAGCTTATATTCCTTCTGCAGCACGTCAAATGACTTAATCTCCTCCTTCCCCCAAATATCCCTTACTAAGGAAATACCGATAAGTTCCCACCTATCAAAACCTTTTGTCTTCCAAAGTTTACCAAGGCTCTCAGTGTCCCAAAGCGGGGTGGCCATAGTCAGCCTGACTTTCCAACCCATGACGTCCGTTGCCCCATGCCACACATCTACTGAATGCTTAGTAGGCCCCGTTGATTGCATATTATTAGGTCTAGAATATAGGGCCCTGTTATAGCCACCACCGGGGAGCAGCCACTTATCCATGGCGTAGCCGGGGTCATCAATCCGACCATACGTACCATGATTAATCGCAGCCAAGTGGGCCGCCCAGTAATATCGCTTAAGATCAGGTAGGGCGATACCTCCATCGTACCATGAAAGAGTCAACTTATGCAGTGCAATACGTGGCCACCCCTCCCACAATAGACCTCGCTGCATACTCTCTATGTCCCGGAAATAACTTGAGGGCACCACGTCTAAAGAGTTTTGTAGGGCGTAGAGGAAACGCGGGAGGGCCATCATTTTAAACAATGTCGCTCTACCCAATAATGAGAGAGGGAGCTTCCTCCAATTGGATATATCACTCTTAAGCCGACCCGGGGGGGAAGAAGGTTACAAGAGAACCTAACCTATGGATCCAAAGATACAAAGATCCCAAGATACTTGAATCCTTCTACACTAACCCGTATAGGACAATTCCCCAGAGGCACCGGCGGATCGTCCATCAACACAAACAAGACCGACTTGGACCAATAGAGAGGCCAGAGTTACGAGCAAATGAGGCCAGGACATCACAGACTACAATACGAGACTTACGCGGAGAGGTGAAATACAACAAAATATGATCCGCATACAGGGAGATGTGGTCCTCCCACTCAGGGGACCACCGCAGCCCTCTGATCGAGGGCTCCCATCGTACCCAAGCAGCCAGAGGCTCCATGGCCAGCGCGAAGTCCAGCCAGCCGGGAGAAGGAGCCATGCACAGCAGACACATACGTGTATTCACGCGTTTTGACATGCAAATGTCTCCAGGCGTCTACCCAGCCCAACCCTTCAATCATCGCCTTCAGACGTGCAGGGGAGGTTGTCACCGCAGCCCCTTGTAGCCTCTGTCTGTCCAGGCACACATCCACTACATCGTTCCAGTCGCCACCTATCACAGCCAAGGAGTCTGGGATCTCGGCCCACAATTCAAATAGGCGCTCTGCCAGGGACCATTGTAGAGGAGGGGGAGCATACACGCTGCCAAACACCACGGGCTCTGCACCAATCATACCCTTAACAAACACATATCGACCCTGGGGATCGATCCAATTACGCTCGTGGGTATATGACAGTCGTCGATGAATGAGGATGGCCACCCCCCTCGAGCCCCTGGAAAAACCTGCATGAAACACCTGGGTATATCCAAAACGTTGTAAACTCAGTACCTTCGTTCCCAACATATGTGTCTCCTGTAACAGCATGACATCCGCTGAGTCCCTCTTACCCCAGCGCAGCACTGCCCCCCGCTTAATTTTGTCCAGCATCCCCCTGACATTCCAACTTAGGATTCGCATAGAGCCACTAGCGGGCGCCTTCTCCGGGAAATCACCCATAGTCTCGATGGGAAGGTCTCTGAAAACCCCAGGACCCAGCCCAGGCGCCTGGTACCATGTATATTACTGCAGCAAAAATCACGTGCATCCCTGTCAAAACATCTTTTACCCCCCCATTCCTGCCCACTAACACAACCCCCCCAACTACCCAACATCCGTCTATCCCCCCTCCCCCACCCCTATACCTCATGAAACACTGAAGTATCTGTCGCGGCATGGGGAGCTTCAGGCCAAAACAGAGCGCCCAAAGCCACCCATACCAATGGATCCCACTACTCCCCCCAACTAACAGTACCTCCCCGTAGGGCCACTTCCCCCGAACTTGAGAGGACTAGGCCGCCCATGGGTCAGTACCCCGAACCCCATTGAACCACAATTGTCCCACAGTTCGAATGAAGCGAGGCAGTCCGACAATGCCTATATCGCCCCTCCTGTGTCAAGCCATGCTCCAGATCTCACCACACCAGATGCTAGTCACTCGATCGACGCGGCAGCCACTCAGGGCCTCCTGCAAAGTCCAGTGACGAAGAGTTGCCAGGGAAGCCAGAAAGAGGTCCCACGGCCGTCAATTCCCAGTCTCGGATTGAGCAGTGTAAGACTGTGCACCATCCAGAGGGCCACCCCCGGATCGGGAGCGCCGCCGTGATCGAGATTTCCTGTGTCTTTTACCCCTGGCGGAGGATTCGCCCCTCTCCTGCGACGACCCACGCGATGATCCGGGGTTCAAGCCCGGCTGGGCGTTCGGTCGGAGCCTGGTCGTCTCATCAGTCCAGCCAAACACTGCCTCCGGGGTATCAAAAAAGTGGGTCTTGGATTGAAAGACGACTCGAAGACGAGCCGGGTACAGCAGCGAATATTGGATCTTCAGACCACGCAGTTTGGCCTTCGCATCCTGGAAGGAACGGCGTTGCTGCTGCACCAGCTTAGTATAGTCTGGGAAAATCATAATCCTGTGATTGTCAAACAGCAAAGTCTCCTTGGCCCTCGCTTCGCGGAGTATAGTGTTTCTGTCGTGGAAGTTGAGGATTTTAGCGATGACCGGACGTGGCCGTTCTCCCACCGGCGGTTTCTGCATCAGGGCTCTTTGGGCGCGCTCCACCACAAAGCAGCGCGACAGGACGTCCGGGGGAAGCCAGCTCTCCAGCCAGCGCGTCAGGAACGCATCCATGGGCCCCTTCTCGCAATCCTCTGGAAAGCCCACGAAACGCAGATTATTCCTGCGCGCTCGCCCTTCTGCATCCTCGACGTGGAGTGCCAACCCCTTTTGGATCCTGTCCATGTCCGCCACTTTCTTTTTCAGGGTATCTACATCATCCTCCACCCCTGTGATCCGGGTTTCGGTTTCTGTGATGCGAGCAACAGCATTGCGGAGGTCCTGACGTAGTAGCATGACATTGGCTCCAACCGCACCAATCTTGGCATCAAGCATGTCCCTGGATTGTGTAATGGCGGCCATCAGGGCCGCATTATCAGGACCCGTGCCCTGGCCGCCCCCGGAGGCCCCGGATCCCCCACTGGGTCCGGTGAATTTGTCGATCGGTCCTTGTTTGGCGGATCCAGCGCCGCCCCCGCCTCTCGTCATGGTTAGTAGGAATTGGGCGGACCGCTCCGCGCCCACGATAGGCCCTGCACCCACTGCAATCCAACAACAGAGTCCACTCGGGGGGCCCAAAGTAACCACAGTCAGGGCCTGGAGGCCGTCCCCAACGAGCACCCCCAGAGACCAGGTACCACTGCAAAGCTCCGGGCGGCAGGCCTCTGGCAGAATACGTCCGCCCCAACCAGAAGTGCAAATATAGATCTGTCTCCTCACCTGCTCAGGGTCTCGAAGGTCCAGGTCCAGACCCCCGCCAAGATCTGTGTACCAGGACGTGCACAGTAGGGCCCCGAATTACTGGGAGACCAAGCCACACCGGTCCTCTAGGCTCCCCCGGGCCCCGCTCGGATCCCAATGCAGCATATGCGGGGCAGGCTCCAGGCTCCTCCAGCTGAATGGCGCAGACACCACACCACCTCCTGGGCCACAAGTCTCTTCACTGCGCTTCACATGCAGGCACACTAGAGTGGGGAGGGAGGGGGGGGCACTCACAATCCGTCGTGTGCTATCGTCGGGTCGGCTCCTGGTCGACACCAGGGCAGCCGGTGTATCTCTCCAAGCTCAGATATGGGTCCCACCGGGCAGCTCTATATATCACCGATCCACCGCCCCAGCCAGCACCACTGTAACAGTCCTAGCACTCTAATATTGATATGGCACTCGACCCTCCTGCACCCCTGGCCGCACAGCGTTCGCTCTCCTGTCCGAGAGCCAAGGAAGATATTGCCTGGTGGGGATCGCCAAACTCGAGGCCCCGGCATCTCCAGGGCCAGGCAGGCCGCAGTCCCCCTCCGATGTCCCTAGGGCCTGTAGTCTCCCCACCGCCACAGCAGAATCAAGCAGGGATCTCCCCTGTCGCGCCACTGGTTCTAGGCAGCCCCGGGCCCAGGCAAAGGAAGCGCGCCTCTGGTTTCACGCCACCACAGAAGTCCAGCCCATGGGTCAGTCGGGCCCCAGCCGCTAGCCGCCCCTCCGGGCACCCTCTGCACTTGTCTGGCGATCTCCGCGGGCACTGCAACTGCCCCACCAACACCAGGGACGATCCGTGGCGACTCACTGCAATCCAGGCCCGGGCCAGCCCGGGGTCGCGAAACACAAGGCCCCGGCTGCTCGGGGTCCGCATAGGCCGCAGCACCTCCGCGTCGTCCAGGTGTCGCCCCGGTGCACAAGGCCGCTCCACAGGGCCCCACAGTAGCTCCTCCAACCTCCGGCGCTGCAGTCCCTGGCCAGGGAATCGCCCGACCGGCCCGATCACCGGCCGCCGGCCGCCGACTTCAAAAATCGAGGTCCCGGCTCCGCCTACAGGCTCCAGGCCGCACCTCGCTGCAGACGATCTCGGCTCACCGGAGCGGCAGAAGGAGTGATTCGGCACACCGGAGAGATCTGGGTGCTGCCAGGAACACTCACCACACAGGTAAGGCAATGAACGGGCTCGGGGCCAGGATAATTAAACGGATTATGTCTGGGCTGGCGGGAGCTCTACGACGCTGCAACCGCCATCTTCGCCCGCCAAGCCACGCCCCCCCAAAAAATCGCAATGTTTTAGCGATATCTTAATATTCCTTATTTGCGAATAGCAAATTGCGAATTTGCAATTAAGGAATAATTTCCCATTCATTTCTATGGACCAGGAGGCCCATAGGAATGAATGGGAAGTTATTCTCAATTTGCGATTCTCAATTTGCGAATCGCAAATTGAGAATAATTTCAAGGTTGCAATGGTGTCATAAGGCCACCCTGATGCACCCCTGAAATGTAAATGTGTGCGCATTTGGCGCACATACATGCCCTAAGGGCATGTATGTGCGCCACATGGCACCTTCGCAAACGGTAAAAAGTGCATTTGTGAAAGAAATTGCAAATTACCACCAACCTCAAGTTGGTGGTAATTTGCGATTTCTTAATTAAGAATCGCACAACTTGGGTGCTTCATACATAGAATTTAAGGAATCGCAATTTGCGATTCCTCAAATGCTGACGCAAGGTTAAGGAATCGCAAATTTTGCGATTCCTTAATTTTGCGATGCGATTTCAATAATACATCGCATTTTCCAATTTTTTTGTCGCAAATGCTGCTATTTTGCAAATCGCAGCGTTTGCGACAAAATCGTTTGATACATCTGCCCCTAAATGCCTTTTCAATGTGCTTTTCTCCTGATGCTTCATTTTTTTCTTAGCTCAATACAATGGACCTTTGCGTTTTCTGAATGTTTCATTATAAACATGCAACATATTTCAATTTAAGGACATTCCTTTAAAGTTAATTGTTGAATAGTTCAATGAGAAGTTGACCTATAACCCGAAGACACTGACTGTTACTTTGTAATTTCTTACCCTTTAGCAAACTTGGAAGGCTCGGAAAGCCAGTTCTTTCCCATGAACAGTATGGGAAAGTATGCAGGAGAAACTAAAATGTATTTCTTAACTACATATGTAAACTAATCATACGATGGGCTGACTAGTGGAGTGACACCGCGTTATTAAGGTGTCATAAGGACTATAAAAGAAGAAACCCCAAGGGAGGGGCAATGCTATAATTTTTCCTTCTTTGAAAGATCCAACGAGCCGTCATTATTTTTTCTTTCTTTTCCTTGAGAGACAGATACCACGCCATTGCTTTTTGCAGAAGCACTGAATGCTTTTTCGATGATTTTAAACCATCCTTGATCTTTATTTTTGAACTGCCTTTATGTCTTATTTGCCAAACTATTGAATTGCTGATCTCCACTTTTGCCCATGCATATAGACTCGCCCTTAGAGGGCTTTAAACTTGATCCTGTTTGCCCTGTGCTTAGAACCTTTCAATTATGTTAAGGAAGATGCCTAGCCACCTACCATAATGGTAGTTGGGATTTCTAATTTTGAAACCATCTTCCTTCGAATTTGATTTTCTGACAAATGTGTAGCTTTGGACTACGTATTGTAATGTTTTTTTTTATATATAATTCTTTTTATTAAAACAAACATCAGCATAATAAAACATTACAGTGGGTCTGTGCCTGTGGCTGAGCAAACTCTCCGGGAGGACAGGATTTACAATGTACAAGAACAGTGTCAGAACTTCACTGGGAAGGGGAATCATCGGAAACAGCCTCAAGGGGCGGCATACAAATTTCTCCCCTATAGCTATTCCAGGGTCCCCAGATCTTTAACCATTTTCAGGGGCGCCCCCTGGCCACATATGTAGTTTTCTCTCTAAAGATACACCAATCTAAGTTATTTTCCCATCCTTGAAGCGTTGGGGCCCGCACAGCTCCGCATAGTTGTGCAATGTCCCGCTTGGCAATCATATAGCCCAAGGTGACCCATCGCATCTGTGATTTATTTAAATCAGTAGGTTCCCATATATTAAGTAAGCATCTTCTAGCCTCTGGGGAGAGGGAAATCCCATACACCTCCCTAATTGTGTCATGAATACTACGCCAATATGCACTAACGGATTCACACTCCCAGATGATGTGCATAAAGGTACCCACTAAGCCACAGTTCCATTTACAAAGCCCTAATTCTGAAAGACCCATGTGTACCATTCTAGGACCGGTGAGGTAAACTCTATGCAATATTTTTAACTGCACTAGATGGAGGCGAGCTGAAATCGCAATTTCTCTAGGTGATGACACTGCTAACTGCCAGTCTTCATCATCCAGCTCAAGACCGTCCCTCACCCATTTATCCCTCAGTACCCCGAGAGCGTCAGCCCTATGATTAATCAGTTTCTTATATATGAGAGAAATCGTCCTATCAGGCAGGTGACCATCGAGTATTCTATCTTCCAATGGGGAGGGCTCTGAAGGCACCGTACCGCCGGGCAATAGTGACAAAAGAGAGTGCCGAACCTGCCCATACCTAAAATATTCACAGGGTGCAAGCTTATATTCCTTCTGCAGCACGTCAAATGACTTAATCTCCTCCTTCCCCCAAATATCCCTTACTAAGGAAATACCGATAAGTTCCCACCTATCAAAACCTTTTGTCTTCCAAAGTTTACCAAGGCTCTCAGTGTCCCAAAGCGGGGTGGCCATAGTCAGCCTGACTTTCTAACCCATGACGTCCGTTGCCCCATGCCACACATCTACTGAATGCTTAGTAGGCCCCGTTGATTGCATATTATTAGGTCTAGAATATAGGGCCCTGTTATAGCCACCACCGGGGAGCAGCCACTTATCCATGGCGTAGCCGGGGTCATCAATCCGACCATACGTACCATGATTAATCGCAGCCAAGTGGGCCGCCCAGTAATATCGCTTAAGATCAGGTAGGGCGATACCTCCATCGTACCATGAAAGAGTCAACTTATGCAGTGCAATACGTGGCCACCCCTCCCACAATAGACCTCGCTGCATACTCTCTATGTCCCGGAAATAACTTGAGGGCACCACGTCTAAAGAGTTTTGTAGGGCGTAGAGGAAACGCGGGAGGGCCATCATTTTAAACAATGTCGCTCTACCCAATAATGAGAGAGGGAGCTTCCTCCAATTGGATATATCACTCTTAAGCCGACCCGGGGGGGAAGAAGGTTACAAGAGAACCTAACCTATGGATCCAAAGATACAAAGATCCCAAGATACTTGAATCCTTCTACACTAACCCGTATAGGACAATTCCCCAGAGGCACCGGCGGATCGCCCATCAACACAAACAAGACCGACTTGGACCAATAGAGAGGCCAGAGTTACGAGCAAATGAGGCCAGGACATCACAGACTACAATACGAGACTTACGCGGAGAGGTGAAATACAACAAAATATGATCCGCATACAGGGAGATGTGGTCCTCCCACTCAGGGGACCACCGCAGCCCTCTGATCGAGGGCTCCCATCGTACCCAAGCAGCCAGAGGCTCCATGGCCAGCGCGAAGTCCAGCCAGCCGGGAGAAGGAGCCATGCACAGCAGACACATACGTGTATTCACGCGTTTTGACATGCAAATGTCTCCAGGCGTCTACCCAGCCCAACCCTTCAATCATCGCCTTCAGACGTGCAGGGGAGGTTGTCACCGCAGCCCCTTGTAGCCTCTGTCTGTCCAGGCACACATCCACTACATCGTTCCAGTCGCCACCTATCACAGCCAAGGAGTCTGGGATCTCGGCCCACAATTCAAATAGGCGCTCTGCCAGGGACCATTGTAGAGGAGGGGGAGCATACACGCTGCCAAACACCACGGGCTCTGCACCAATCATACCCTTAACAAACACATATCGACCCTGGGGATCGATCCAATTACGCTCGTGGGTATATGACAGTCGTCGATGAATGAGGATGGCCACCCCCCTCGAGCCCCTGGAAAAACCTGCATGAAACACCTGGGTATATCCAAAACGTTGTAAACTCAGTACCTTCGTTCCCAACATATGTGTCTCCTGTAACAGCATGACATCCGCTGAGTCCCTCTTACCCCAGCGCAGCACTGCCCCCGCTTAATTTTGTCCAGCGTCCCCCTGACATTCCAACTTAGGATTCGCATAGAGCCACTAGCGGGCGCCTTCTCCGGGAAATCACCCATAGTCTCGATGGGAAGGTCTCTGAAAACCCCAGGACCCAGCCCAGGCGCCTGGTACCATGTATATTACTGCAGCAAAAATCACGTGCATCCCTGTCAAAACATCTTTTACCCCCCCATTCCTGCCCACTAACACAACCCCCCCAACTACCCAACATCCGTCTATCCCCCCTCCCCCACCCCTATACCTCATGAAACACTGAAGTATCTGTCGCGGCATGGGGAGCTTCAGGCCAAAACAGAGCGCCCAAAGCCACCCATACCAATGGATCCCACTACTCCCCCCAACTAACAGTACCTCCCCGTAGGGCCACCCCCCCCGAACTTGAGAGGACTAGGCCGCCCATGGGTCAGTACCCCGAACCCCATTGAACCACAATTGTCCCACAGTTCGAATGAAGCGAGGCAGTCCGACAATGCCTATATCGCCCCTCCTGTGTCAAGCCATGCTCCAGATCTCACCACACCAGATGCTAGTCACTCGATCGACGCGGCAGCCACTCAGGGCCTCCTGCAAAGTCCAGTGACGAAGAGTTGCCAGGGAAGCCAGAAAGAGGTCCCACGGCCGTCAATTCCCAGTCTCGGATTGAGCAGTGTAAGACTGTGCACCATCCAGAGGGCCACCCCCGGATCGGGAGCGCCGCCGTGATCGAGATTTCCTGTGTCTTTTACCCCTGGCGGAGGATTCGCCCCTCTCCTGCGACGACCCACGCGATGATCCGGGGTTCAAGCCCGGCTGGGCGTTCGGTCGGAGCCTGGTCGTCTCATCAGTCCAGCCAAACACTGCCTCCGGGGTATCAAAAAAGTGGGTCTTGGATTGAAAGACGACTCGAAGACGAGCCGGGTACAGCAGCGAATATTGGATCTTCAGACCACGCAGTTTGGCCTTCGCATCCTGGAAGGAACGGCGTTGCTGCTGCACCAGCTTAGTATAGTCTGGGAAAATCATAATCCTGTGATTGTCAAACAGCAAAGTCTCCTTGGCCCTCGCTTCGCGGAGTATAGTGTCTCTGTCGTGGAAGTTGAGGATTTTAGCGATGACCGGACGTGGCCGTTCTCCCACCGGCGGTTTCTGCATCAGGGCTCTTTGGGCGCGCTCCACCACAAAGCAGCGCGACAGGACGTCCGGGGGAAGCCAGCTCTCCAGCCAGCGCGTCAAGAACGCATCCATGGGCCCCTTCTCGCAATCCTCTGGAAAGCCCACGAAACGCAGATTATTCCTGCGCGCTCGCCCTTCTGCATCCTCGACGTGGAGTGCCAACCCCTTTTGGATCCTGTCCATGTCCGCCACTTTCTTTTTCAGGGTATCTACATCATCCTCCACCCCTGTGATCCGGGTTTCGGTTTCTGTGATGCGAGCAACAGCATTGCGGAGGTCCTGACGTAGTAGCATGACATTGGCTCCAACCGCACCAATCTTGGCATCAAGCATGTCCCTGGATTGTGTAATGGCGGCCATCAGGGCCGCATTATCAGGACCCGTGCCCTGGCCGCCCCCGGAGGCCCCGGATCCCCCACTGGGTCCGGTGAATTTGTCGATCGGTCCTTGTTTGGCGGATCCAGCGCCGCCCCCGCCTCTCGTCATGGTTAGTAGGAATTGGGCGGACCGCTCCGCGCCCACGATAGGCCCTGCACCCACTGCAATCCAACAACAGAGTCCACTCGGGGGGCCCAAAGTAACCACAGTCAGGGCCTGGAGGCCGTCCCCAACGAGCACCCCCAGAGACCAGGTACCACTGCAAAGCTCCGGGCGGCAGGCCTCTGGCAGAATACGTCCGCCCCAACCAGAAGTGCAAATATAGATCTGTCTCCTCACCTGCTCAGGGTCTCGAAGGTCCAGGTCCAGACCCCCGCCAAGATCTGTGTACCAGGACGTGCACAGTAGGGCCCCGAATTACTGGGAGACCAAGCCACACCGGTCCTCTAGGCTCCCCCGGGCCCCGCTCGGATCCCAATGCAGCATATGCGGGGCAGGCTCCAGGCTCCTCCAGCTGAATGGCGCAGACACCACACCACCTCCTGGGCCACAAGTCTCTTCACTGCGCTTCACATGCAGGCACACTAGAGTGGGGAGGGAGGGGGGGGCACTCACAATCCGTCGTGTGCTATCGTCGGGTCGGCTCCTGGTCGACACCAGGGCAGCCGGTGTATCTCTCCAAGCTCAGATATGGGTCCCACCGGGCAGCTCTATATATCACCGATCCACCGCCCCAGCCAGCACCACTGTAACAGTCCTAGCACTCTAATATTGATATGGCACTCGACCCTCCTGCACCCCTGGCCGCACAGCGTTCGCTCTCCTGTCCGAGAGCCAAGGAAGATATTGCCTGGTGGGGATCGCCAAACTCGAGGCCCCGGCATCTCCAGGGCCAGGCAGGCCGCAGTCCCCCTCCGATGTCCCTAGGGCCTGTAGTCTCCCCACCGCCACAGCAGAATCAAGCAGGGATCTCCCCTGTCGCGCCACTGGTTCTAGGCAGCCCCGGGCCCAGGCAAAGGAAGCGCGCCTCTGGTTTCACGCCACCACAGAAGTCCAGCCCATGGGTCAGTCGGGCCCCAGCCGCTAGCCGCCCCTCCGGGCACCCTCTGCACTTGTCTGGCGATCTCCGCGGGCACTGCAACTGCCCCACCAACACCAGGGACGATCCGTGGCGACTCACTGCAATCCAGGCCCGGGCCAGCCCGGGGTCGCGAAACACAAGGCCCCGGCTGCTCGGGGTCCGCATAGGCCGCAGCACCTCCGCGTCGTCCAGGTGTCGCCCCGGTGCACAAGGCCGCTCCACAGGGCCCCACAGTAGCTCCTCCAACCTCCGGCGCTGCAGTCCCTGGCCAGGGAATCGCCCGACCGGCCCGATCACCGGCCGCCGGCCGCCGACTTCAAAAATCGAGGTCCCGGCTCCGCCTACAGGCTCCAGGCCGCACCTCGCTGCAGACGATCTCGGCTCACCGGAGCGGCAGAAGGAGTGATTCGGCACACCGGAGAGATCTGGGTGCTGCCAGGAACACTCACCACACAGGTAAGGCAATGAACGGGCTCGGGGCCAGGATAATTAAACGGATTATGTCTGAGCTGGCGGGAGCTCTACGACGCTGCAACCGCCATCTTCGCCCGCCAAGCCACGCCCCCCCAAAAAATCGCAATGTTTTAGCGATATCTTAATATTCCTTATTTGCGAATAGCAAATTGCGAATTTGCAATTAAGGAATAATTTCCCATTCATTTCTATGGACCAGGAGGCCCATAGGAATGAATGGGAAGTTATTCTCAATTTGCGATTCTCAATTTGCGAATCGCAAATTGAGAATAATTTCAAGGTTGCAATGGTGTCATAAGGCCACCCTGATGCACCCCTGAAATGTAAATGTGTGCGCATTTGGCGCACATACATGCCCTAAGGGCATGTATGTGCGCCACATGGCACCTTCGCAAACGGTAAAAAGTGCATTTGTGAAAGAAATTGCAAATTACCACCAACCTCAAGTTGGTGGTAATTTGCGATTTCTTAATTAAGAATCGCACAACTTGGGTGCTTCATACATAGAATTTAAGGAATCGCAATTTGCGATTCCTCAAATGCTGACGCAAGGTTAAGGAATCGCAAATTTTGCGATTCCTTAATTTTGCGATGCGATTTCAATAATACATCGCATTTTCCAATTTTTTTGTCGCAAATGCTGCTATTTTGCAAATCGCAGCGTTTGCGACAAAATCGTTTGATACATCTGCCCCTAAATGCCTTTTCAATGTGCTTTTCTCCTGATGCTTCATTTTTTTCTTAGCTCAATACAATGGGCCTTTGCGTTTTCTGAATGTTTCATTATTTGTACTATACACGCAACATATTTCAATTTAAGGACATTCCTTTAAAGTTAATTGTTGAATAGTTCAATGAGAAGTTGACCTATAACCCGAAGACACTGACTGTTACTTTGTAATTTCTTACCCTTTAGCAAACTTGGAAGGCTCGGAAAGCCAGTTCTTTCCCATGAACAGTATGGGAAAGTATGCAGGAGAAACTAAAATGTATTTCTTAACTACATATGTAAACTAATCATACGATGGGCTGACTAGTGGAGTGACACCGCGTTATTAAGGTGTCATAAGGACTATAAAAGAAGAAACCCCAAGGGAGGGGCAATGCTATAATTTTTCCTTCTTTGAAAGATCCAACGAGCCGTCATTATTTTTTCTTTCTTTTCCTTGGGAGACAGATACCACGCCATTGCTTTTTGCAGAAGCACTGAATGCTTTTTCGATGATTTTAAACCATCCTTGATCTTTATTTTTGAACTGCCTTTATGTCTTATTTGCCAAACTATTGAATTGCTGATCTCCACTTTTGCCCATGCATATAGACTCGCCCTTAGAGGGCTTTAAACTTGATCCTTTTTGCCCTGTGCTTAGAACCTTTCAATTATGTTAAGGAAGATGCCTAGCCACCTACCATAATGGTAGTTGGGATTTCTAATTTTGAAACCATCTTCCTTCGAATTTGATTTTCTGACAAATGTGTAGCTTTGGACTACGTATTGTAATGTTTTTTTTTATATATAATTCTTTTTATTAAAACAAACATCAGCATAATAAAACATTACAGTGGGTCTGTGCCTGTGGCTGAGCAAACTCTCCGGGAGGACAGGATTTACAATGTACAAGAACAGTGTCAGAACTTCACTGGGAAGGGGAATCATCGGAAACAGCCTCAAGGGGCGGCATACAAATTTCTCCCCTATAGCTATTCCAGGGTCCCCAGATCTTTAACCATTTTCAGGGGCGCCCCCTGGCCACATATGTAGTTTTCTCTCTAAAGATACACCAATCTAAGTTATTTTCCCATCCTTGAAGCGTTGGGGCCCGCACAGCTCCGCATAGTTGTGCAATGTCCCGCTTGGCAATCATATAGCCCAAGGTGACCCATCGCATCTGTGATTTATTTAAATCAGTAGGTTCCCATATATTAAGTAAGCATCTTCTAGCCTCTGGGGAGAGGGAAATCCCATACACCTCCCTAATTGTGTCATGAATACTACGCCAATATGCACTAACGGATTCACACTCCCAGATGATGTGCATAAAGGTACCCACTAAGCCACAGTTCCACTTACAAAGCCCTAATTCTGAAAGACCCATGTGTACCATTCTAGGACCCGTGAGGTAAACTCTATGCAATATTTTTAACTGCACTAGATGGAGGCGAGCTGAAAACACAATTTCTCTAGGTGATGACACTGCTAACTGCCAGTCTTCATCATCCAGCTCAAGACCGTCCCTCACCCATTTGTCCCTCAGTACCCCGAGAGCGTCAGCCCTATGATTAATCAGTTTCTTATATATGAGAGAAATCGTCCTATCAGGCAGGTGACCATCGAGTATTCTATCTTCCAATGGGGAGGGCTCTGAAGGCACCGTACCGCCGGGCAATAGTGACAAAAGAGAGTGCCGAACCTGCCCATACCTAAAATATTCACAGGGTGCAAGCTTATATTCCTTCTGCAGCACGTCAAATGACTTAATCTCCTCCTTCCCCCAAATATCCCTTACTAAGGAAATACCGATAAGTTCCCACCTATCAAAACCTTTTGTCTTCCAAAGTTTACCAAGGCTCTCAGTGTCCCAAAGCGGGGTGGCCATAGTCAGCCTGACTTTCCAACCCATGACGTCCGTTGCCCCATGCCACACATCTACTGAATGCTTAGTAGGCCCCGTTAATTGCATATTATTAGGTCTAGAATATAGGGCCCTGTTATAGCCACCACCGGGGAGCAGCCACTTATCCATGGCGTAGCCGGGGTCATCAATCCGACCATACGTACCATGATTAATCGCAGCCAAGTGGGCCGCCCAGTAATATCGCTTAAGATCAGGTAGGGCGATACCTCCATCGTACCATGAAAGAGTCAACTTATGCAGTGCAATACGTGGCCACCCCTCCCACAATAGACCTCGCTGCATACTCTCTATGTCCCGGAAATAACTTGAGGGCACCACGTCTAAAGAGTTTTGTAGGGCGTAGAGGAAACGCGGGAGGGCCATCATTTTAAACAATGTCGCTCTACCCAATAATGAGAGAGGGAGCTTCCTCCAATTGGATATATCACTCTTAAGCCGACCCGGGGGGGAAGAAGGTTACAAGAGAACCTAACCTATGGATCCAAAGATACAAAGATCCCAAGATACTTGAATCCTTCTACACTAACCCGTATAGGACAATTCCCCAGAGGCACCGGCGGATCGCCCATCAACACAAACAAGACCGACTTGGACCAATAGAGAGGCCAGAGTTACGAGCAAATGAGGCCAGGACATCACAGACTACAATACGAGACTTACGCGGAGAGGTGAAATACAACAAAATATGATCCGCATACAGGGAGATGTGGTCCTCCCACTCAGGGGACCACCGCAGCCCCCTGATCGAGGGCTCCCATCGTACCCAAGCAGCCAGAGGCTCCATGGCCAGCGCGAAGAGAAGGGGGAGAGTGGGCAGGCCTGCCGGGTGCCACGCCCCAACAAAAAAGGTGCAGAGACCTTATTATTCACCACCACTTGAGCCCAAGGCTCCGAATACAGGAGGCGAACCCAGCCAATGAAGCCAGGGCCGAACCCGATCTTAGCCAACACCGCCCACAAATACGACCATTCGACGGTATCAAAAGCCATTGTAGCATCTAATGACGCTATTATAGCCGATTCTAGCAGTGTTTGCGCCGTAGCCAAAACTCCATGCAGTCGATGGACCAAATCAGAAATGACCTTTATCAGCCTATTTGCCAATATTTTAGCCAAGATTTTAGGCTCTGCGTTAAGTAGGGAGATAGGTCTGTATGAGGCACAGCTGGTCTTAACCTTTCCCTCTTTATGTATCACAACAATTGATGCTATCCTCTGGTCCCGCGGGAGGGCTACTTTTTCTCTAGCCTCTAAAAACATCCCCCTTAGGTAGGGTGCAAGGCGGTTAGGTCTAAGCTTGTAAAGTTCTATAGGAAGGCCATTAGGGCCCGATGCCTTACCAGAGCGTATGGATCGGATACCCAGGGAGACCTCATCCACTGTAAGGTCACTGTCCATGAAACCTTGATCCTCCAAAGAGATATGTGGGAGCTGTATGTCACGGAGTAGGAGCTGAGAGTCAGCCTCCGGCCTGGACGAGACCGAGGTATATACAGTGTGGAAATGCTTGGCAAACTCCTCGACGATAGCCTGAGGATCAAGGAGACCCACACCCTCCTCCTTTATCAACTCAGGGACAAGACGGCTAGCCAGTTCCTTCTTATCCAGCCAAGCTATACGTTTTCCTGCCTTGTCCCCTAGGTCGTAGATCCTACCCTGCTGCTCCCTGCCAAGAGCTTTCACCCTATCAGTGACTAACGCCTTATAGTCGTGTTGTCTGAGGCTCAGATGATGAAGCCTAGCCTGCGTCACTCCTTGCTCCAACTCTCTCTCCAGGTGCTCAATTTCAGATTCCAGTTCCACCACCTCTCTCTGCCTCTCTCTCTTGGTCCCCGCTATCAATGACAAAGCCTGACATCTGATGACAGTTTTAAACGCCTCCCATAGGGAGATCAAAGAAGAGACAGCTCCCTCATTCGTGACAAAGTATTCTTCGAGTTGAGCCAGAAGGTCCTTACGAACCTTGGGGCTGCGCAAGTACCAAGGGTTTATAGGGGCCACTCTCTCTGCCGAACCAGGGTGCACTACAAAATGGACCCACAATGGAGAATGCTCCGAAATCCCTCTAGCTAAATGCCTGACTTCCGTCACAAACGCGAATTGTACAGCTGGGACCAAACAATAATCCAGTCGCGACAGACTACCATGTGCCCCAGAGTGGAATGTATATTGTCTCTGACTCGGATGCAACATCCTCCTGCAATCCACAAGACCCATTGCCTCTATAAAGTCGGGTAGCCCACTCACCGCCCGCCCCAGCATCCGAGGGGGCTGTCTGTCCATCTCGCCTGAAACAACAGCGTTAAAGTCGCCACCCAAAATCAAAAAACCCTCCGGGAGAGATAGGAGGACCGACCCCAAGTCTGCCTAGGTCGTGGCTTGAAGACCAGGTGGAACATAAATAGAAAGAAAGGTGACGTGGTGAACCTCCCACATGCCCGATACTCCAACATATCTACCCCGTGCATCCTCCCATACAGAAGCGACCGACAGCGGAAACACGTTTCGTATCAACACTTCCACCCCTCTCGAACCCGAGGTGATTCCTGAATGTGCAATCAACTTATACCCCATTCTGTGTAGCGCCTTACATGAATTGCCAACCAGGTGTGTTTCCTGGAGTAATACCACATCTGGTGCATGCCTCTTGAGAAAATGAAGAGCTACGCTACGTTTAATCTTGTCCCCTAACCCGTTCACTTTCCAACTCAACACTTTCATTTTGCTATCCCTCATCTCCTACCCAGCCCAGTTGGCCTCCTCCCACATGCCGCTGATGTAACCAATACTTAATGCTGACGGTACCAATACTTCGAAAAAACTAACCATTAACATTGTCCCCCAACTGTCCCCCTCCCCGCTGCCCTGCCCACTGGGCTCAAAACTGCCCACCGAAACTTGCAGAGTGCCTGTCGCTCCAAACACTTCAAAGAAAGAAATTAAATGATGGAGGAGAATCCCACACCAACCCACCCGCCCCAAACCCCACACCAAAACCCAATGTCCCCCCTGAGCCCCACCCGCCCCAAACCCCACACCAAAACCCAATGTCCCCCCTGAGCCCCAAGTCAAATCAAAGCCACCAAATTCCCAGAAGGGCGAATATCCATTCAGTTTCGTTCCGTCCAAGGCACAACGGATCGACAAAGGTTCACTTGCGGGGATAGAAGCGTCTCACTCCCGTTCCATTCCCGCTTCCTCTTCTGCTCGGTTCGGTGACTCTGCCTCATCTCCAGGAAGGGTGTCCAACCAGTCAGATACAATCTCCGGGTTATCAAAAAACCAAACCTTTCCCCGGGCCTCCACCCTCAAGCGCGCAGGAAACATCATGGCATACTTTAGACCTCTGTCCCGTAGTTTCTTTTTCACTGCCAGAAAATGTTGACACTGCTTCTGCACTGCCTGCGTGAAGGCCGGGAAAAAGGAAAGGGTAGCGTTCTCGATACAAACTGGCCCTCCAACTCTGGCCGTCTGCAGAATAAGGTCTCTGTCGCGGAAGTTCAATATCCTAGCAATCAGCGGGCGAGGCGAAGCCCCGGGCCTTGGCCTCCCCCCAGGTATTCTATGCGCCCGCTCAACGGTAAAAAGCTTACTGAGACCCTTGGGCTGAAGCTGTTTGAGAACAAGGTCCTCCACAAAGAGATCAGGAGTAGGTCTCTCTGATCTTTCAGGGACTCTGAGTATACGTATATTATTTCTCCGGGCCCTACTTTCATACTCATCAAGTTTGCATTCAGTCTGATCACGGGAGGACTGGAGCGCACGTACATCCTGCTGGAGGTGGGCCACGTCTTCCACTAAGCTTGATGTCTTAACGTCCAAAGTTTTAACTTTTTCGTTCACCTTAGTGAGATCCGCCCGTATGAGATTCACTTCAATTGACACCGTATCCAACTTGGCGTCCATAGTCTCAATTTGTTGCCCCAAAGTGGCCTTTACCCCATCTATGGCGCCCATAATGTCTTGTAGCGTGATGTCGCCATCTTTGTCCGAGTGGGCCCCCGAAACCATCGCTGGAGACCCGGCCCCGGATAGCAAAGTCTTGGGCTGGGTGTAGCAGTCAAGTTTATTGCTTTGTACAGGCTTCACAACCCTAAGCCCTCACGAGGATTGTCTCTCCCCCTCTTGCTTAGATGCCATTTCGCCGTCTTTCTAGTTGTGTAATCAGCCTTACAGTGGCACCCCACGCAGCCCTGGAATGTCACAGAGTGCAATTGCAAGCAGCACCCCAGCAGCTACTCCATACAGGTGCCCCGGGGGTAGCAACGTTGCAGGCGGGCCCGCTCCGCCCACTCACGCATCCGGGTAAATCAGGTCCGGGAGATCTACCGCAATTCCTCTCACTTCGCGGGCCTGCCCCGCCAAGACCAGGCCCCTCACTGCGCCCCCACCGGCAAACACTGATGGCACAGCTGGACCCACCGGAGGGGTTACACCCCCACAGCCCGATCCCCCCGGGCCACCTCAGAGCACCGAAAAGCAATCAGGGAAGGGCCAAGGCACCGTCGCACAATTATTCCCGACGATTTCTGCCGCCAGTCTCCTTCCCGCACCGTCCCCACAGAAAGCGGCCGCTCCAGACGCACCAGGGCCGTTGTAATTCGTCGCCCAGGATGGGGGGGGAGGGAGGCACTCAGCTATCTCGCCGGCCGCTCAGTCCGCCTCCCTTGCCGATTTCATGCCGGTTATAGGGGGACCCGATCGGGACTTCCGGTTTCGGGTCCCAATTGTAGATCAATTTCAGGGCGGTCGGAAGCGTCACCTCAGCCCCCGGTCTCTGTGATGGACAGGCCCGATTCTTTAAACGTGCGTAACTCTTGGACGGAGCCATTCCGGAGCTCCGACACAGGCCACAAGCGCACCGCTCGCCCTCCGACACTGTTTTCCGGGCTCAGGAGGGAGGAGAAAGGTCAGGATGTTGGGGCCAGCAGACGGACTCGGCGGAGCCGAGAGTCTATGCGGCCATTTTGCCCAGGCACGTAGCTCCTCTGATTATTGTAATGTTTTTGAATGAGAATGCTTAAGAGATTTCTTAATTTTATTGATTTCGGATCATTAAAACAATAACAAATTAGCTGAAATGCTTAAGAGATTTCTTAATTTTATTGATTTCGGATCATTAAAACAATAACAAATTAGCTGAATTGCCTGAGTCTATTATTGTGTCTTGATGCTCTTTATTGAACTGTACTATAGTTCCAAATAGATTAAATGCATGTAGAGTGAATCAGAGAATCTTTTCAGAATAACAAGTTCTGCTAGTTATCTTTTGTGTAGCAGTGGCAGAGCTCCTCATGTCAGTAATTCTGGTTAGACTTAATTTTGTCAGGACGTTGGATCTACCCATTGCAATACTTTGTTTATATAGTATGGTCCTGAGAATAATATATTTGAACCAAACTTGTGAGTTAGTCACCCATTAATGGTCCTCATTTGGACACCCTAAATCCCTACCCCTCTTATCGGCGAAGAAAAATCCATTAAAGGACAATTCGCCTCTGTGGTAAGGGAAATGTTCTGAGTCTTTTGATCATAAAGGGCCCAGTATGGTTAGAGGAATAAAGGAGTGAGCAGTGGATTAAATTGGCAATTTATTTTTTTACATTCTTTTTATGCTTCTGCTGGATCAGGTGCTGTGCCGAAGAATGCTGACGATGTTGTTCCCAGAACCAGATGCCGCTGTTCTGAGATAGCAGAGAAGGAATAGGTGACACAGACTGAATTATGTGGGTGTGTATCTGTGTTGCCATCATATTACTGTGTATATGTGTATGTGTGTATATGCCTCTGCATGTATGTGTGTGATGTGGATTCGTGTGCATGTGTGAGGGTGTGGTGGCCACCCTCACCTTCTGGTACCCACCAGTCACTTACATCTGGCAGCTGCCACCCCCAAGCACTATGTGCACCATCTCTGGCATATCATGGCCACTGTACCAGTAGCGGCTGGTGTGTGGGCGGAGTGGCGGGGTGAGGGGAACAACGACAGATGACGGGGAGGTGGGGGGGAGAGAGGGAAAAGGGAAAATTAAGAACATTTTTTTTTAAAATAAGGAAAAAATAATTTTTCTGCCGCCCGCCGATCTTCTGCTTCGTGTCCTCGCTGCAGCACAGGCACCCAGACTCCCCTGTGGCTAACCCTGACACTGCTCCTAGGCTTGAAAGCAGCATCAGGATTGGCCTGAGCACTATGAATTTGGGCTCCCAGAGCCTGTGCTTGCTGTCTTCAAGTCGGCAACGCAGCTGGGTTGAAGACAGCTCAGTGCGCATGTCGGTTTGGACGGCCAAACCAACATGCACACTGATAGCAGAGCCCAAACCCTCCCTCCTCACTGCCATCACGATGGCCCCACCTCGAAGACTCGCCCACTCTTAGAACCTGAAAAATAAAACGATGATAAACCTGTATTATTCTTGTTTTATCTTTCACGTTTTGAGGGTGGCATGGGGTGGCGATACTCATCCGCCATAGTTGAGAAGCCGCCACTGCACTGTACACTCTCTCAAGTGCTCTACCATGGCATAAAGTGAACATCCTTGGCATATTGTGGCCCTTGTGCTGGCCTAGGCACACAGTGGACCTTCATGGAATATTATGTACATTCTATGTACTATGATGGCTTTGGCATGTGGTAGCCTTCTTTGGCCTTCTTTGGCATAGTGTAAACATTCTTGACATAATGGTGATCATCCTTGACATAAAGATACTCATGGCATAAGGTGGCCATCAATGCAAAGCAAGATATATCAGTTATACAATAATAAAAATGTCCTCAAAATTGTCAATCAACTGCAGGGTGTTTTTTCATATAGCTAATTCTCACGTGCCATGTTGTTAAACTAGGAACTCATTAACATTAGCTTCCATCTTTGACAGGTATAACATTGATGACTGCCAAAATGTCTCTATCTTATGATGATAGAAAGGATATAGTGTCAGATAAGTGGGACATTTACCCATGCTACCTTACAGAATATAACGTAAGCTGCCCCATGCTGATTCTTATATTTTTCTAGATGGGTGAGTAACAGCTTAACGTTTCTTTTTTTTGGAATATTTTTATTGATCATTGCAAAAGAGACATACATAAGAAAAATAAGAAGAAAGACATAAGAAATTCATAAAGCGTTAAAATCTTATACAATAGTCAATGCTACAGAGGAACACTTGAAAAAAAACAAATGATTTTTTCGAGAAAAAAAAAATGAATAAATAATGATTGTAGCCAGCATTACCCAAACAATAATGTTATAAGAAAGGTCTCCAAATTTTCTCTCTTTTCCTTAAAGATTGAGGTCCCCTTAGTTTTGCTAGTGAAAGTTCCATCAACTGTATCTCCTTGCTTAAAGCCCACCATTCCGAAATGTGCGGGGGATGAGGAGAGATCCATGCCCTAGCTATAACCAGTCGTGCACAGGCAATTAAAATAGTAATGAGGTCTTTGAATATGTTACTTGTATCCTGTAAATCGAGTAAAACCAGCTGTGCAGTGAATTTCGGGCTAGTTATTTGTTTATGGGAAAGTATGTCTTCTATTTTTTCCCAAAATTCAGTCAAAGACAGGCATGAAAATAACATATGCACTAGATCGGCAGCGTGTAAGTCACATTTAGGACACTTCGTACGGCTGCTGACATCATTGTTACCTGCCCAGCTAGATATTCTCTGCGGCGTATAGTAAAGTTGACAAATAGTTCTATAGTGCTGTAGTCTTAAGCTAGAGGACTGGACCACCTGATTGATTTGACGTAGTGAACCCGAAATTTGGTTTGGTGTTATGTTAATACCCATCCTATTGGTCCATTTAATAGCAAGTTTGCTACAGTCGTCCATTTTTAAATATATTAGACATGCGTACCCCTCACTAATAATTGATTTAGTTTTGTTGGAATACAAACAATTTAGAATTTCTGATTGGCTAGCTTCTTTAATTTTCATTTTTCTCACTAGAAAGTCTTTCATTTGTATGTATTTAAAGTACATGGCATCATCTAATTTATATATAGTTTTTAATAACGTAAAATCTAAAAAGCCCTCATGTCCGAAAAGGTCTCCTAATGAACGAACCCCACATCTAGCCCAGGAAATACCTGCCCCATATGAGAAAATTCCAGGAAGGCCTGGGTTGTCCCATAAAGGTAAATCTGAATGAAAGAAAGAAAAATTCCCATAATTCATAATGGTGTTCCAAATGGCGATAATTTCTCTAGCGGTCTTAAATTTAACACGTTTGAAAAAATTGGGATCATGGACCCTTAATAGAAAGTGGCTGCTATCAGAGCCTAACATGAACTCGTAGAAAAAAGGTTGAGGTAATTTAGTGGTGAGCAAGCTTCGGAGACGAGAAAATAAAGTAGCGAAAAAATATAATTTAAAGTCAGGGAGCTTCAGTCCACCTTTCTCAGTGGAGAGTTTCAATGATTGGATAGATCTGCGGGCTTTCTTATAGCCCCATATGTAGCTGCTACATAACCCATCAAGTCTTTTGAAAAAAACACTGCTAAGTCGAAGGGGGATGCATCTAAATAAGTAAAGAAATTTGGGGACAATTTTCATTTTAATTAGATTAATCCGGCCGACAAGGCTCAGTGGGATCTTGTGCCACCTTTTAAAAGACAGTGCCACTTCTTTCAGAAGTGGACTGTAATTAAGAGCGATTAAGTCTCCAAGATAAGCTGACATTTTTATTCCAAGGTACGTAGCGTTGGTCCGAATGCCAGGGACTGGGGTCAATGTTTTATAGTTGGCTATAATTTGCGTCTTGTTTAAATTTAATTTATACCCCGAGACCTTCCCAAATTCTTCTGATTCTCTAATGATCAGGGGTAGTGATTTAACTACATCAGTTGTGAAGATGGCTATATCATCCGCGTATGCGGTTATTTTTAGAACATGTCTGCCTAATTGAAAAGGACTAATGTTCGCTTGAGTCATAAGTGCATTTAAAAATGGTTCTAAAGAAAGAGCAAACAGCAGGGGTGAAAGAGGACACCCCTGCCGGGTTCCTCTTGTTGAAATTTGTAGAGTCCATACCTGCATAACTTATCTTAGCTGTAGGTTGGTCGTACAGGGATATGATCCAGCCAATGTAGTTACTTTGAAGACAGAATGCCCTAAGAACGGCCCACAGATAATCCCACCCCACTCGGTCAAACGCTTTTTCCGCGTCGAGCATTATCATACCGAGTGGGGAGAGCTCCGTAGAAGCTACATCGAAGGCTGTGATAGCCATATTGACGTGGGCCGTTGTGTCTCTCCCTGTGACAAACCCATGCTGTTGGATGTTAACCAGCTCTGGCATGTGGGGGGCTAGCCGAGTGGCCAATATTTTGGCAAAAGCCTTAGCATCAGTGTTTATCAAAGAAATGGGCCTATAGGACCCACAATCGTTGGCTGGTTTCTGTTTTTTCAGAAAAAATAATATTTTAGCTTTATTCCATGAAGCTGGCGCTTTCCCTGTTTCCCTAATGGAGTTGATAACTAAACTAAAAAGGGGAGCTAATTCCTGTGAACATATTTTATATAGTTCGATTGGGATTGTCTTCCCCGGCCGCTTTACCGGACGGAAGAGAAGCTATTGCTGATCTTATCTCCATAATAGAGATATCGTCCTCCAATTGATTGAACCTTTCACCGTCATTTTGATTGGCCAGATTTTTATTAATGTAAGATAAAATTAGATCGCTAGAAGGGAAGTTCTCAGGTGTATATAGCCTAGTGTAATAGTTAACAAACTGATTTAATATATCATTCGATTGAGTGTGACAGACCGCATTGTCATCTTTTATAGCTTTGATCATTGTTTTCGCTTTCTTGTCAGCAGCTTTATATGCTAATAATTTTCCTATTTTGTCCCGACTTTCATACTGTGAAAGATGATACTGATGCAGTTTCTGACTATGTCTTTCAATCAAAATCTTTTTAGTAATGATCTTCAAATTGATCAAGTCCATCTTTATCTGATCGGCATTAGGCGTTTCTTGCTGCAAAGCTTGTATTAGCTGGTTTTCCAAAGATATAAGATTAGAAGTCAGTGTTTTAATCTCTTTCCGCCTTTCTGAGTTTATCCGTAAGACGTATTGTTGTACGAAGCCCCTAATGCTAGCTTTGCAAGCATCCCAGACGTGTATTACAGCCACAGAGTTTGAATTAATCAGTACAAATTCAGTAATGTGTTGCTTAAACTGGGCAGTAAAGATTGTATCTGAAAAGAGGTATCTCGGAAAAGTGAATTGTCTAAGCTCTTGTTTTTTAGTCGGTATATTGATTTCGATCAGTATAGGTGTTGGACCTAGGTTTTCCAAGTCTACATAAGGTAGCTTGGCACAGTAGTGGCTACAGCTAACTCAAGGCGTTGGTTAAGTGCTTACAAGTCTCACTCACAGTATCACAGTTATGAACCACTAAAATAAAAGACACAACACCAATGTTTGGAAAAATACCGTTACCTTTTATAAAAATAATATGCTTTTCTCGTTATACCTTTTAGTCAGAGATAAAAGACAATCAAATTACACCTTGTACATGAAATTCAGATCACACTTCAATATTTTTCCTGGTCAGAATTTGAGAATCAAGGGTACATTTAAGGTCTGTAGTTATTCAGGTCACAATACACTTCACTACTATATGTTTACAGAAGGGAAAATGCAGTCTGACAGTTCAGTACATTTTTAGATAACTCATAGGCAAGTACATTACCCCACAGCTCTTAATTAACTGCTCAACTCACAGAGTGTCCTGGTTGTAGATCTTCACAGCATAACCCACCAGTTATGTAACTAAAAGGAAGACACAATAGTATTAGCAAGGCTCCCCTCTAGTTAATTTACAGGCACACCTATCTGGTAGAGGATCTACTCCCTCAGTTACCAAAATACTGTAAGGGCTTTTACCCAGGAACCCTGTGGTTCCCTGCACAGCTTCCTCCTCTCTCCTCTGAGCCAATTATTGGGTACTTTAATCTGGTTTAGGCAGTTCACTAGCCCGCTTCCTTAAGTCAGGCTTCCCTGGACTGTTCAGTCAATTGCTTAGGTCGTAGCCCCACTGTCTTGCTTCCTCGGCACTCGGTGCTGCCGCCTCCCGCTCCCACACTACCCGGCTTACTTGGAGATTTGTAGGCGTGTCGCGGGTGTGTCCTCTTCGCGCGATGGAGCCTGGCAGCAGTCGGCTGATGGGGGAAGACAGGGAAGGCTTTCCCGGCCCCAAGGCTCCCTACCGCAACGTCCGCTGTGGCGCTTCTGCCTCCTCCGAGGGGATCGTTCACCTGGAGCTCCGACGCGGCGCTCCTCTATTGACGCGACCGGCTTTCCTCAGGCGGCACTACTCCACCGGGCATGCGCGGAAGCGCTCGCTCTTCTCCCGCCTCTGCACGGCCGCTCTCAGGAAGGACGCTGTTCTTCTGGGCCTGCCCGACCCTAGGCCCCTCCTGCCTCCACAGAAGCGTTCGCACTCAAGACATGCGCGGAAGCGCTTCCTTCTCCGATTGACGCGGCCGATGCCCCCGGGGTCCCACAGCCGATCGTATCAGCGCCGCTGCTCCTCCTCAGTCACTTCCCACACCGGCTCCTCAGGAAGGATGTGCACACACGGCGCCCTCGCGCTTCAGGTCGCTATGGTGCCACAGACACCCGCCTTCACCACAGCTGCTCCACAACACCGGTAAGCGCAGCGCTGAGTATGGGAAGTCAGGGATACCCTCAGTTAAGGGTGTCCTGAGAGAATTCACTGGGGCTCCAATATAGAAGGGTCTTCTTCCTCAAGTAGCTTAATGTTCTTATCAGCAATTGTTGGATTGAGAGGGATCGGTCAAAGGTTGAAGGGGGAACAACCCTCTGAAGAAACTGTCAGCCTCAGAGACAAACTAGCTGCTCTCAGTGTGTCCACCTCCTCTCACCACTGCCTCACTCCTCTACTCTGGGGTCAGCACAAAATGGCTGCTGGTCACTGGCCTTATATAGGGTGGCCTGAGACCTGCAGAAGTCTCTGGTTGATTCTAGAAAGTTCCCTATGTTAGCCTATGGGCCTGTCCTCCAGTAGTGTCCGTTATGGCAGTTGGTGGACACCATTTTAGGTTTCTGGAGATCCCTAGATTTTCAAGGGGCCTGACTAGGCCTCACAGGTTATGAGGGAAAAATGGCGTCATAGCCAAGGAACATCTAGCCCCCTGACAGCATTGAAAAATCCTGATGGACATATGTAAAAAAAATAAAAATAGAAACTCTGGGAGGCTAAGGGGGACAAAAATAAATAATAATGGTTAGAGTATCCCCAGAAGCAGACAGGTCTAACACGCGTCCCCCCCAGCTGAAAGTAGGGAGAACTACCCAACCCCTTGGGAGTCCTCATCACTAAGGCGGAAGTACCTGGATAGACCGTCTGCATTGGCATGGTCCGTCCCAGGTCGATGTTCCACCCTAAAGTCCATTCCCTGTAGGGAGATGGACCACCTCAGCAACTTGGGATTCTCCCCCTTCATTTGCATCAGCCAACGAAGGGGGCGGTGGTCAGTCTGAACTAGGAAGTGCGAGCCAAACAAGTATGGCCGCAACTTCTTCAGAGCCCAAACCACCGCAAAGGCTTCTCTCTCAATTGTACTCCATCTCCTTTCCCTGGGGAGTAGCCTCCTGGACAGGAAGACCACTGGTTGATCCAAGCCCTCATCATTTAGCTGCGATAACACTGCCCCAATGCCATGTTCTGACGCATCTGTTTGGACAATGAATTCTCTAGCAAAATCAGGGGCCTTGAGAATGGGAGCGGAACACAATGCTTGTTTCAAGGTCATGAAGGCTCGCTGGCAAGCCTCCGTCCAGACTACCCGTCGGGGTTGCTTCTTGGAAGTAAGTTCAGTGAGGGGTGCCACAATAGTGCCATACCCCTTCACGAAGCGACGGTAGTATCCAGTGAGGCCCAGGAAGGCTCGGACCTCTGTTTGAGTCTTGGGGGGCTCCCAGGCGATGATGGTCTCAATCTTTGCCTGGAGGGGCTGCACCGTCCCTCTGCCCACCAAGTGACCTAGGTACACCACCGACCCCTGTCCGATCTGACACTTGCTGGCCTTGATGGTCAAGCCAGCCTGTTGCAGGGCATGAAGAACAGCTTGCAGGTGCTGCAAATGGTCCTCCCAGCTGCTACTGAAGACAGCAATGTCGTCCAGGTATGCAGCAGAAAAAGCTTCCATTCCTGAAAGGACCCTGTTCACCAGCCGCTGAAAAGTGGCAGGGGCATTCTTGAGCCCAAAGGGCATCACACGAAATTGGTAGTGTCCCTGAGGTGTAGAGAAGGCTGACCTTTCCTTCGCCTCCTCAGTAAGGGAAATCTGCCAGTACCCTGAAGTTAGGTCAAAGGTACTTAAGTATTGAGCAGCTCCCAGCCGGTCAATAAGCTCATCCGCCCGTGGGATGGGATGTGCGTCAGTTTTGGTTACTGAATTCAAGCCTCGGTAGTCCACACAGAATCTCAATTCAGGTGTGGTGCCTGGTGGGGCAGCTTTTGGTACCAAAACCACCGGGCTAGACCAAGGGCTACCAGAAGGTATTTCGCCGTCTTTCTAGTTGTGTAATCAGCCTTACAGTGGCACCCCACGCAGCCCTGGAATGTCACAGAGTGCAATTGCAAGCAGCACCCCAGCAGCTACTCCATACAGGTGCCCCGGGGGTAGCAACGTTGCAGGCGGGCCCGCTCCGCCCACTCACGCATCCGGGTAAATCAGGTCCGGGAGATCTACCGCAATTCCTCTCACTTCGCGGGCCTGCCCCGCCAAGACCAGGCCCCTCACTGCGCCCCCACCGGCAAACACTGATGGCACAGCTGGACCCACCGGAGGGGTTACACCCCCACAGCCCGATCCCCCCGGGCCACCTCAGAGCACCGAAAAGCAATCAGGGAAGGGCCAAGGCACCGTCGCACAATTATTCCCGACGATTTCTGCCGCCAGTCTCCTTCCCGCACCGTCCCCACAGAAAGCGGCCGCTCCAGACGCACCAGGGCCGTTGTAATTCGTCGCCCAGGATGGGGGGGGGAGGGAGGCACTCAGCTATCTCGCCGGCCGCTCAGTCCGCCTCCCTTGCCGATTTCATGCCGGTTATAGGGGGACCCGATCGGGACTTCCGGTTTCGGGTCCCAATTGTAGATCAATTTCAGGGCGGTCGGAAGCGTCACCTCAGCCCCCGGTCTCTGTGATGGACAGGCCCGATTCTTTAAACGTGCGTAACTCTTGGACGGAGCCATTCCGGAGCTCCGACTCAGGCCACAAGCGCACCGCTCGCCCTCCGACACTGTTTTCCGGGCTCAGGAGGGAGGAGAAAGGTCAGGATGTTGGGGCCAGCAGACGGACTCGGCGGAGCCGAGAGTCTATGCGGCCATTTTGCCCAGGCACGTAGCTCCTCTGATTATTGTAATGTTTTTGAATGAGAATGCTTAAGAGATTTCTTAATTTTATTGATTTCGGATCATTAAAACAATAACAAATTAGCTGAAATGCTTAAGAGATTTCTTAATTTTATTGATTTCGGATCATTAAAACAATAACAAATTAGCTGAATTGCCTGAGTCTATTATTGTGTCTTGATGCTCTTTATTGAACTGTACTATAGTTCCAAATAGATTAAATGCATGTAGAGTGAATCAGAGAATCTTTTCAGAATAACAAGTTCTGCTAGTTATCTTTTGTGTAGCAGTGGCAGAGCTCCTCATGTCAGTAATTCTGGTTAGACTTAATTTTGTCAGGACGTTGGATCTACCCATTGCAATACTTTGTTTATATAGTATGGTCCTGAGAATAATATATTTGAACCAAACTTGTGAGTTAGTCACCCATTAATGGTCCTCATTTGGACACCCTAAATCCCTACCCCTCTTATCGGCGAAGAAAAATCCATTAAAGGACAATTCGCCTCTGTGGTAAGGGAAATGTTCTGAGTCTTTTGATCATAAAGGGCCCAGTATGGTTAGAGGAATAAAGGAGTGAGCAGTGGATTAAATTGGCAATTTATTTTTTTACATTCTTTTTATGCTTCTGCTGGATCAGGTGCTGTGCCGAAGAATGCTGACGATGTTGTTCCCAGAACCAGATGCCGCTGTTCTGAGATAGCAGAGAAGGAATAGGTGACACAGACTGAATTATGTGGGTGTGTATCTGTGTTGCCATCATATTACTGTGTATATGTGTATGTGTGTATATGCCTCTGCATGTATGTGTGTGATGTGGATTCGTGTGCATGTGTGAGGGTGTGGTGGCCACCCTCACCTTCTGGTACCCACCAGTCACTTACATCTGGCAGCTGCCACCCCCAAGCACTATGTGCACCATCTCTGGCATATCATGGCCACTGTACCAGTAGCGGCTGGTGTGTGGGCGGAGTGGCGGGGTGAGGGGAACAACGACAGATGACGGGGAGGTGGGGGGGAGAGAGGGAAAAGGGAAAATTAAGAAATTTTTTTTTTAAAATAAGGAAAAAATAATTTTTCTGCCGCCCGCCGATCTTCTGCTTCGTGTCCTCGCTGCAGCACAGGCACCCAGACTCCCCTGTGGCTAACCCTGACACTGCTCCTAGGCTTGAAAGCAGCATCAGGATTGGCCTGAGCACTATGAATTTGGGCTCCCAGAGCCTGTGCTTGCTGTCTTCAAGTCGGCAACGCAGCTGGGTTGAAGACAGCTCAGTGCGCATGTCGGTTTGGACGGCCAAACCAACATGCACACTGATAGCAGAGCCCAAACCCTCCCTCCTCACTGCCATCACGATGGCCCCACCTCGAAGACTCGCCCACTCTTAGAACCTGAAAAATAAAACGATGATAAACCTGTATTATTCTTGTTTTATCTTTCACGTTTTGAGGGTGGCATGGGGTGGCGATACTCATCCGCCATAGTTGAGAAGCCGCCACTGCACTGTACACTCTCTCAAGTGCTCTACCATGGCATAAAGTGAACATCCTTGGCATATTGTGGCCCTTGTGCTGGCCTAGGCACACAGTGGACCTTCATGGAATATTATGTACATTCTATGTACTATGATGGCTTTGGCATGTGGTAGCCTTCTTTGGCCTTCTTTGGCATAGTGTAAACATTCTTGACATAATGGTGATCATCCTTGACATAAAGATACTCATGGCATAAGGTGGCCATCAATGCAAAGCAAGATATATCAGTTATACAATAATAAAAATGTCCTCAAAATTGTCAATCAACTGCAGGGTGTTTTTTCATATAGCTAATTCTCACGTGTCATGTTGTTAAACTAGGAACTCATTAACATTAGCTTCCATCTTTGACAGGTATAACATTGATGACTGCCAAAATGTCTCTATCTTATGATGATAGAAAGGATATAGTGTCAGATAAGTGGGACATTTACCCATGCTACCTTACAGAATATAACGTAAGCTGCCCCATGCTGATTCTTATATTTTTCTAGATGGGTGAGTAACAGCTTAACGTTTCTTTTTTTTGGAATATTTTTATTGATCATTGCAAAAGAGACATACATAAGAAAAATAAGAAGAAAGACATAAGAAATTCATAAAGCGTTAAAATCTTATACAATAGTCAATGCTACAGAGGAACACTTGAAAAAAAACAAATGATTTTTTCGAGAAAAAAAAAATGAATAAATAATGATTGTAGCCAGCATTACCCAAACAATAATGTTATAAGAAAGGTCTCCAAATTTTCTCTCTTTTCCTTAAAGATTGAGGTCCCCTTAGTTTTGCTAGTGAAAGTTCCATCAACTGTATCTCCTTGCTTAAAGCCCACCATTCCGAAATGTGCGGGGGATGAGGAGAGATCCATGCCCTAGCTATAACCAGTCGTGCACAGGCAATTAAAATAGTAATGAGGTCTTTGAATATGTTACTTGTATCCTGTAAATCGAGTAAAACCAGCTGTGCAGTGAATTTCGGGCTAGTTATTTGTTTATGGGAAAGTATGTCTTCTATTTTTTCCCAAAATTCAGTCAAAGACAGGCATGAAAATAACATATGCACTAGATCGGCAGCGTGTAAGTCACATTTAGGACACTTCGTACGGCTGCTGACATCATTGTTACCTGCCCAGCTAGATATTCTCTGCGGCGTATAGTAAAGTTGACAAATAGTTCTATAGTGCTGTAGTCTTAAGCTAGAGGACTGGACCACCTGATTGATTTGACGTAGTGAACCCGAAATTTGGTTTGGTGTTATGTTAATACCCATCCTATTGGTCCATTTAATAGCAAGTTTGCTACAGTCGTCCATTTTTAAATATATTAGACATGCGTACCCCTCACTAATAATTGATTTAGTTTTGTTGGAATACAAACAATTTAGAATTTCTGATTGGCTAGCTTCTTTAATTTTCATTTTTCTCACTAGAAAGTCTTTCATTTGTATGTATTTAAAGTACATGGCATCATCTAATTTATATATAGTTTTTAATAACGTAAAATCTAAAAAGCCCTCATGTCCGAAAAGGTCTCCTAATGAACGAACCCCACATCTAGCCCAGGAAATACCTGCCCCATATGAGAAAATTCCAGGAAGGCCTGGGTTGTCCCATAAAGGTAAATCTGAATGAAAGAAAGAAAAATTCCCATAATTCATAATGGTGTTCCAAATGGCGATAATTTCTCTAGCGGTCTTAAATTTAACACGTTTGAAAAAATTGGGATCATGGACCCTTAATAGAAAGTGGCTGCTATCAGAGCCTAACATGAACTCGTAGAAAAAAGGTTGAGGTAATTTAGTGGTGAGCAAGCTTCGGAGACGAGAAAATAAAGTAGCGAAAAAATATAATTTAAAGTCAGGGAGCTTCAGTCCACCTTTCTCAGTGGAGAGTTTCAATGATTGGATAGATCTGCGGGCTTTCTTATAGCCCCATATGTAGCTGCTACATAACCCATCAAGTCTTTTGAAAAAAACACTGCTAAGTCGAAGGGGGATGCATCTAAATAAGTAAAGAAATTTGGGGACAATTTTCATTTTAATTAGATTAATCCGGCCGACAAGGCTCAGTGGGATCTTGTGCCACCTTTTAAAAGACAGTGCCACTTCTTTCAGAAGTGGACTGTAATTAAGAGCGATTAAGTCTCCAAGATAAGCTGACATTTTTATTCCAAGGTACGTAGCGTTGGTCCGAATGCCAGGGACTGGGGTCAATGTTTTATAGTTGGCTATAATTTGCGTCTTGTTTAAATTTAATTTATACCCCGAGACCTTCCCAAATTCTTCTGATTCTCTAATGATCAGGGGTAGTGATTTAACTACATCAGTTGTGAAGATGGCTATATCATCCGCGTATGCGGTTATTTTTAGAACATGTCTGCCTAATTGAAAAGGACTAATGTTCGCTTGAGTCATAAGTGCATTTAAAAATGGTTCTAAAGAAAGAGCAAACAGCAGGGGTGAAAGAGGACACCCCTGCCGGGTTCCTCTTGTTGAAATTTGTAGAGTCCATACCTGCATAACTTATCTTAGCTGTAGGTTGGTCGTACAGGGATATGATCCAGCCAATGTAGTTACTTTGAAGACAGAATGCCCTAAGAACGGCCCACAGATAATCCCACCCCACTCGGTCAAACGCTTTTTCCGCGTCGAGCATTATCATACCGAGTGGGGAGAGCTCCGTAGAAGCTACATCGAAGGCTGTGATAGCCATATTGACGTGGGCCGTTGTGTCTCTCCCTGTGACAAACCCATGCTGTTGGATGTTAACCAGCTCTGGCATGTGGGGGGCTAGCCGAGTGGCCAATATTTTGGCAAAAGCCTTAGCATCAGTGTTTATCAAAGAAATGGGCCTATAGGACCCACAATCGTTGGCTGGTTTCTGTTTTTTCAGAAAAAATAATATTTTAGCTTTATTCCATGAAGCTGGCGCTTTCCCTGTTTCCCTAATGGAGTTGATAACTAAACTAAAAAGGGGAGCTAATTCCTGTGAACATATTTTATATAGTTCGATTGGGATTGTCTTCCCCGGCCGCTTTACCGGACGGAAGAGAAGCTATTGCTGATCTTATCTCCATAATAGAGATATCGTCCTCCAATTGATTGAACCTTTCACCGTCATTTTGATTGGCCAGATTTTTATTAATGTAAGATAAAATTAGATCGCTAGAAGGGAAGTTCTCAGGTGTATATAGCCTAGTGTAATAGTTAACAAACTGATTTAATATATCATTCGATTGAGTGTGACAGACCGCATTGTCATCTTTTATAGCTTTGATCATTGTTTTCGCTTTCTTGTCAGCAGCTTTATATGCTAATAATTTTCCTATTTTGTCCCGACTTTCATACTGTGAAAGATGATACTGATGCAGTTTCTGACTATGTCTTTCAATCAAAATCTTTTTAGTAATGATCTTCAAATTGATCAAGTCCATCTTTATCTGATCGGCATTAGGCGTTTCTTGCTGCAAAGCTTGTATTAGCTGGTTTTCCAAAGATATAAGATTAGAAGTCAGTGTTTTAATCTCTTTCCGCCTTTCTGAGTTTATCCGTAAGACGTATTGTTGTACGAAGCCCCTAATGCTAGCTTTGCAAGCATCCCAGACGTGTATTACAGCCACAGAGTTTGAATTAATCAGTACAAATTCAGTAATGTGTTGCTTAAACTGGGCAGTAAAGATTGTATCTGAAAAGAGGTATCTCGGAAAAGTGAATTGTCTAAGCTCTTGTTTTTTAGTCGGTATATTGATTTCGATCAGTATAGGTGTTGGACCTAGGTTTTCCAAGTCTACATAAGGTAGCTTGGCACAGTAGTGGCTACAGCTAACTCAAGGCGTTGGTTAAGTGCTTACAAGTCTCACTCACAGTATCACAGTTATGAACCACTAAAATAAAAGACACAACACCAATGTTTGGAAAAATACCGTTACCTTTTATAAAAATAATATGCTTTTCTCGTTATACCTTTTAGTCAGAGATAAAAGACAATCAAATTACACCTTGTACATGAAATTCAGATCACACTTCAATATTTTTCCTGGTCAGAATTTGAGAATCAAGGGTACATTTAAGGTCTGTAGTTATTCAGGTCACAATACACTTCACTACTATATGTTTACAGAAGGGAAAATGCAGTCTGACAGTTCAGTACATTTTTAGATAACTCATAGGCAAGTACATTACCCCACAGCTCTTAATTAACTGCTCAACTCACAGAGTGTCCTGGTTGTAGATCTTCACAGCATAACCCACCAGTTATGTAACTAAAAGGAAGACACAATAGTATTAGCAAGGCTCCCCTCTAGTTAATTTACAGGCACACCTATCTGGTAGAGGATCTACTCCCTCAGTTACCAAAATACTGTAAGGGCTTTTACCCAGGAACCCTGTGGTTCCCTGCACAGCTTCCTCCTCTCTCCTCTGAGCCAATTATTGGGTACTTTAATCTGGTTTAGGCAGTTCACTAGCCCGCTTCCTTAAGTCAGGCTTCCCTGGACTGTTCAGTCAATTGCTTAGGTCGTAGCCCCACTGTCTTGCTTCCTCGGCACTCGGTGCTGCCGCCTCCCGCTCCCACACTACCCGGCTTACTTGGAGATTTGTAGGCGTGTCGCGGGTGTGTCCTCTTCGCGCGATGGAGCCTGGCAGCAGTCGGCTGATGGGGGAAGACAGGGAAGGCTTTCCCGGCCCCAAGGCTCCCTACCGCAACGTCCGCTGTGGCGCTTCTGCCTCCTCCGAGGGGATCGTTCACCTGGAGCTCCGACGCGGCGCTCCTCTATTGACGCGACCGGCTTTCCTCAGGCGGCACTACTCCACCGGGCATGCGCGGAAGCGCTCGCTCTTCTCCCGCCTCTGCACGGCCGCTCTCAGGAAGGACGCTGTTCTTCTGGGCCTGCACGACCCTAGGCCCCTCCTGCCTCCACAGAAGCGTTCGCACTCAAGACATGCGCGGAAGCGCTTCCTTCTCCGATTGACGCGGCCGATGCCCCCGGGGTCCCACAGCCGATCGTATCAGCGCCGCTGCTCCTCCTCAGTCACTTCCCACACCGGCTCCTCAGGAAGGATGTGCACACACGGCGCCCTCGCGCTTCAGGTCGCTATGGTGCCACAGACACCCGCCTTCACCACAGCTGCTCCACAACACCGGTAAGCGCAGCGCTGAGTATGGGAAGTCAGGGATACCCTCAGTTAAGGGTGTCCTGAGAGAATTCACTGGGGCTCCAATATAGAAGGGTCTTCTTCCTCAAGTAGCTTAATGTTCTTATCAGCAATTGTTGGATTGAGAGGGATCGGTCAAAGGTTGAAGGGGGAACAACCCTCTGAAGAAACTGTCAGCCTCAGAGACAAACTAGCTGCTCTCAGTGTGTCCACCTCCTCTCACCACTGCCTCACTCCTCTACTCTGGGGTCAGCACAAAATGGCTGCTGGTCACTGGCCTTATATAGGGTGGCCTGAGACCTGCAGAAGTCTCTGGTTGATTCTAGAAAGTTCCCTATGTTAGCCTATGGGCCTGTCCTCCAGTAGTGTCCGTTATGGCAGTTGGTGGACACCATTTTAGGTTTCTGGAGATCCCTAGATTTTCAAGGGGCCTGACTAGGCCTCACAGGTTATGAGGGAAAAATGGCGTCATAGCCAAGGAACATCTAGCCCCCTGACAGCATTGAAAAATCCTGATGGACATATGTAAAAAAAATAAAAATAGAAACTCTGGGAGGCTAAGGGGGACAAAAATAAATAATAATGGTTAGAGTATCCCCAGAAGCAGACAGGTCTAACACGCGTCCCCCCCAGCTGAAAGTAGGGAGAACTACCCAACCCCTTGGGAGTCCTCATCACTAAGGCGGAAGTACCTGGATAGACCGTCTGCATTGGCATGGTCCGTCCCAGGTCGATGTTCCACCCTAAAGTCCATTCCCTGTAGGGAGATGGACCACCTCAGCAACTTGGGATTCTCCCCCTTCATTTGCATCAGCCAACGAAGGGGGCGGTGGTCAGTCTGAACTAGGAAGTGCGAGCCAAACAAGTATGGCCGCAACTTCTTCAGAGCCCAAACCACCGCAAAGGCTTCTCTCTCAATTGTACTCCATCTCCTTTCCCTGGGGAGTAGCCTCCTGGACAGGAAGACCACTGGTTGATCCAAGCCCTCATCATTTAGCTGCGATAACACTGCCCCAATGCCATGTTCTGACGCATCTGTTTGGACAATGAATTCTCTAGCAAAATCAGGGGCCTTGAGAATGGGAGCGGAACACAATGCTTGTTTCAAGGTCATGAAGGCTCGCTGGCAAGCCTCCGTCCAGACTACCCGTCGGGGTTGCTTCTTGGAAGTAAGTTCAGTGAGGGGTGCCACAATAGTGCCATACCCCTTCACGAAGCGACGGTAGTATCCAGTGAGGCCCAGGAAGGCTCGGACCTCTGTTTGAGTCTTGGGGGGCTCCCAGGCGATGATGGTCTCAATCTTTGCCTGGAGGGGCTGCACCGTCCCTCTGCCCACCAAGTGACCTAGGTACACCACCGACCCCTGTCCGATCTGACACTTGCTGGCCTTGATGGTCAAGCCAGCCTGTTGCAGGGCATGAAGAACAGCTTGCAGGTGCTGCAAATGGTCCTCCCAGCTGCTACTGAAGACAGCAATGTCGTCCAGGTATGCAGCAGAAAAAGCTTCCATTCCTGAAAGGACCCTGTTCACCAGCCGCTGAAAAGTGGCAGGGGCATTCTTGAGCCCAAAGGGCATCACACGAAATTGGTAGTGTCCCTGAGGTGTAGAGAAGGCTGACCTTTCCTTCGCCTCCTCAGTAAGGGAAATCTGCCAGTACCCTGAAGTTAGGTCAAAGGTACTTAAGTATTGAGCAGCTCCCAGCCGGTCAATAAGCTCATCCGCCCGTGGGATGGGATGTGCGTCAGTTTTGGTTACTGAATTCAAGCCTCGGTAGTCCACACAGAATCTCAATTCAGGTGTGGTGCCTGGTGGGGCAGCTTTTGGTACCAAAACCACCGGGCTAGACCAAGGGCTACCAGAAGGTTCAATCACCCCTAGCTCCAGCATCTTGGCGACTTCACTTTTGATGTTGGCCTTCACCTTGTCCGACAGCCGGTAGATTTTAGATTTCACAGGTGGGCTGTCTCCTGTGTCCACGTCATGGGTACACAGGTGGGTCCTACCTGGGACAAGGGAGAACAGAGGAGAAAATTGCTCCAGGATCTGGCGGCAATCACTTTGCTGTTCAGGAGTCAGGGATGGCGAGAAAATCACTCCCTCCACTGACCCATCTTTTTCTTGGGACGAGAGAAGATCAGGGAGAGGTTCACTTTCTTCTTCCTCTGCTCCATCGGTTACCAGCATTAAGACAACCTCGGGCCTCTCATGATGTGGCTTGAGGCGATTGGCATGCAGCACCCTGTGGGGCTGCCTCGGGGTCTTAAGATCCACCAAATAGGTGGACTTCCCCTTTTTCTCCAAAACCTCAAAGGGGCCTGTCCAACGGTCCTGGAGGGCATTTAGCTCTCCAGGTTCCATTACCCACACTTTCTGTCCAGGCTCCAGTTCCACTGGGTGAGCGTTGTGGTCATACCACTCTTTCATAACTGCTTGGCTGGCCTCCAAGTTGTCTGAAGCCTGCTTCCACAACTTAGCCATTTGGCTCCGGAAGGCCAGCATGTAGCTCACCACGTCCTGGGGAAGCTTCCTGGGAGTCTGTTCCCATCCGTCTTTCACCAGGCTGAGAGGTCCCCTTACAGGGTGCCCGTACAAAAGTTCGAAGGGGCTGAAGCCCACTCCCTTCTGTGGCACTTCCCTGTAGGAAAACAAGAGACAGGGTAGGAGGATGTCCCATTTCCTCCGCAGGCTCTCAGGTAGACTCCGTATCATACCTTTCAAGGTTTTGTTAAACCTTTCCACAAGACCATTGGTTTGTGGGTGATAAGGAGTGGTAAACCGATAGGTAACGCCGCACTCCTTCCACATAGCCCGCATGTATGCTGAAAGGAAGTTAGTCCCCCTGTCGGACACAACCTCCTTGGGGAAACCCACTCGGGTGAAGATCCCCATCAGGGCCCTTGCCACTGCAGGTGCAGTGATGGTCCTCAGAGGTATTGCCTCTGGGTACCGTGTGGCATGATCCACCAAAACCAGTATGAACCGGTGTCCAGCTGAAGTTGGTGGATCTAATGGCCCTACAATGTCGATGCCCACCCTCTCAAAGGGGGTGCTAACGACAGGTAGTGGTTCCAGGGGAGCTTTTAGCTTCACCCCAGTTTTCCCACTGGCTTGGCAAGACACACACGTCCGACAATATGTATCCGACGCCACTTTCATTCGAGGCCAGTAGAAATGGGGGACAAGCCGGGCAAAGGTCTTGTCCTGTCCTAGGTGTCCTGCCAATGGTATCTCATGAGCCAGTTCCAGTAAAAAGGCTCTAAAGCACTGAGGGACCACTAAGGCCCTGGTTGAACCATGTCCAGGTGTCTTGGGCTCACTGTAGAGGAGTCCATCCTCCCAGTAAATCTGGTAGCTCCCTACAATGTTCCCTGCTGCCTGGGCTTTGGCCTGTTGCCGCAGCCCCTCGAGAGTAGGACACTCCTTCTGAGCTTTGCAGAACTCTTCCCGGGAAGGACCTCCCTCCACATGCCATTCAGTAGGGATGGGTAGGTTCTCCAGGGAAGCAACATTCTCCCCTGTGGACTCCAGATCCACCTCCGCAGGTGGCCCGGCGGTCTCACGAGGTGGAGATGTCGAGGCAGGGTCCTCCGGCCTCCTGTCCTTCTCCTCTCTGGCAGCCTGCTGGGCCATTGTTCCAGGCTCCAGCGTCAGTGAACTCCCCCTTCGGGCAGTCGCGGACCTTGTGCTGACACAAGTCCAGTCAGGGGGTCCCAGCATCTCAGAGTGAGTCTGGTACTCCACCCTCCTCCAAGCATTGTGCTCCATATCATTCCCTAACAGGCAGTCAACAGGCACGGCAGGGCTTACGGCAACTCGAAGTGGACCTGCAACCCCTCCCCACTCAAAGGGAACCTCAGCCGCAGGGTAGTGGCCCAATCTGCCGTCAGCCATTACGGCGGGATGGAGTACATCTGGGATGACCTGCTCTGGAGACACCAGCTGACTCCTTACCATAGTCATGCTGGCTCCTGTATCCCTCAGAGCCTCCCCTCTACGGCCATTGATGGTGACCCACTGCTCATACTTAGTAGTATTAGAGGGCAGTTGGGTCTTTGGAACCATCTCCTTATCTCCCAGGGACACTAAAGTGACACCCGCCCGCTCCCCTCCGTTACCCAAAGGCATCTCCTCCCCGAGCACTACACTAGTTATTCCCGGGGCTTTTCCTCCAGTGGGAGGTGGTGGTCTTTTTGGGCATCTCACATCTCCTTTATAGTGTCCCACACCACCACACTCAAAACAATGAACAACCCTTGGCTGCTGGCTTTGGCCAGGGGTAGGGTTGCGAGGGGGGTTATTCCTAGGGATGAATCCTCTGCCCCTTCCTTGCGAAGTGTTTTGTGGCCCTTTAGAGAACTCCCTCTTAGTTTCCCCTCCCTCTTTCTTCTGGGGGGCGCCCTGTCCATGCTTCTGGGAATCCCCTCCAGTCCCCTTAGTCGACACCCGGGTACTAACCCAGATGTCCGCCTCCTCAGCAAGCTTCCTGGGGCTGGCCAGCTTGCTGTCCACCAGATGCTGTCGTAGTTCGGGAAGACATTTCTCGAGTAGGTGTTCCTTGAGTATGAGGTCATATAAACCCTCATAGTCCCTCACCTCGCTGCCTCTCACCCAACCCTCCAGGGCCTTCCTGGCGTAATCCAAAAAATCTACCCAGTTCTGCGTGCCTAGTTTGTGGCTGCCCCGGAACTTTTGCCTATACTTCTCAGGGGTTAGCCCAAACTTTCTTAACAGCGCTGACTTCATAGCCGGGTAGTAGGTCTGTTCACTACGTTCTAGGGCCAACAAGGTATCCCTGCCAGTGGGGGGCATGTATTTATATAACCCACCCCCCCAGTGGACTTCCAAGATCCCATGGGCCCTCAGTGAGACCTCGTAGGCGGCTAGCCATTTGGCAATGTCATCACTGGGTACATAGCATGCCATAATATCTTTTGGTAGGTAAGGTCTAGGTTCTTTGATGTTGGTCTGGGTATCGCTGCCACCATTCTCTGATTTGGGGGATCCTCGGTTTAGGGCTTGTAAATCCATCTCTTTGATGGTCCGCTCATTCGCCAACCTCTTATCCTCCCTTTCCATGTCCATCCTGGCTAGTTCTATTTTCAACCTCCTCTCCTCCCTCCTATCTTCCAGCTCGGCTTCGGTTAAGCCCCTGTCTGAAACGCTGCTGCTTGCCCTTGAAGGTATCCTGGGACCTGCAGAAGATTCCCTCTCCCCATTTGGTTCAGCAATGCAGCCTCAGTAACAGTGTCCCCATCACCCACTTCCGTTTCTGGTTCCTCCCTTAGACGAGCTTCTAACCATGCCCTTATGCTTGTCAGCAACTCTCCTTTCTTGGCACCTTTATTAAAAAATACCCCGTTCTGCTGACACCAATCCCTGAGTTGGGCCACAGTATTGGCTTCCAGCTCTTTAAGATTCACCTCCAGCTTTGCCATGGTATAAAATTACTCACAGGAGAAAACCACGAAGTGACCTGAGGTTAACCTCCACCCACCACCAGAAATAAATTTAGAAAAAACAAAAATTAGATTAGGAGGGCCGCAGGGAGAAAACTCCAGGTGGGGTCCCGTGGTTGGCACTGCGTTACCACTAAGTGAGTGTAAGCACAAATCCGTGATCCCACCGCTGAAACACCAGTTATGTTGGACCTAGGTTTTCCAAGTCTACATAAGGTAGCTTGGCACAGTAGTGGCTACAGCTAACTCAAGGCGTTGGTTAAGTGCTTACAAGTCTCACTCACAGTATCACAGTTATGAACCACTAAAATAAAAGACACAACACCAATGTTTGGAAAAATACCGTTACCTTTTATAAAAATAATATGCTTTTCTCGTTATACCTTTTAGTCAGAGATAAAAGACAATCAAATTACACCTTGTACATGAAATTCAGATCACACTTCAATATTTTTCCTGGTCAGAATTTGAGAATCAAGGGTACATTTAAGGTCTGTAGTTATTCAGGTCACAATACACTTCACTACTATATGTTTACAGAAGGGAAAATGCAGTCTGACAGTTCAGTACATTTTTAGATAACTCATAGGCAAGTACATTACCCCACAGCTCTTAATTAACTGCTCAACTCACAGAGTGTCCTGGTTGTAGATCTTCACAGCATAACCCACCAGTTATGTAACTAAAAGGAAGACACAATAGTATTAGCAAGGCTCCCCTCTAGTTAATTTACAGGCACACCTATCTGGTAGAGGATCTACTCCCTCAGTTACCAAAATTCTGTAAGGGCTTTTACCCAGGAACCCTGTGGTTCCCTGCACAGCTTCCTCCTCTCTCCTCTGAGCCAATTATTGGGTACTTTAATCTGGTTTAGGCAGTTCACTAGCCCGCTTCCTTAAGTCAGGCTTCCCTGGACTGTTCAGTCAATTGCTTAGGTCGTAGCCCCACTGTCTTGCTTCCTCGGCACTCGGTGCTGCCGCCTCCCGCTCCCACACTACCCGGCTTACTTGGAGATTTGTAGGCGTGTCGCGGGTGTGTCCTCTTCGCGCGATGGAGCCTGGCAGCAGTCGGCTGATGGGGGAAGACAGGGAAGGCTTTCCCGGCCCCAAGGCTCCCTACCGCAACGTCCGCTGTGGCGCTTCTGCCTCCTCCGAGGGGATCGTTCACCTGGAGCTCCGACGCGGCGCTCCTCTATTGACGCGACCGGCTTTCCTCAGGCGGCACTACTCCACCGGGCATGCGCGGAAGCGCTCGCTCTTCTCCCGCCTCTGCACGGCCGCTCTCAGGAAGGACGCTGTTCTTCTGGGCCTGCCCGACCCTAGGCCCCTCCTGCCTCCACAGAAGCGTTCGCACTCAAGACATGCGCGGAAGCGCTTCCTTCTCCGATTGACGCGGCCGATGCCCCCGGGGTCCCACAGCCGATCGTATCAGCGCCGCTGCTCCTCCTCAGTCACTTCCCACACCGGCTCCTCAGGAAGGATGTGCACACACGGCGCCCTCGCGCTTCAGGTCGCTATGGTGCCACAGACACCCGCCTTCACCACAGCTGCTCCACAACACCGGTAAGCGCAGCGCTGAGTATGGGAAGTCAGGGATACCCTCAGTTAAGGGTGTCCTGAGAGAATTCACTGGGGCTCCAATATAGAAGGGTCTTCTTCCTCAAGTAGCTTAATGTTCTTATCAGCAATTGTTGGATTGAGAGGGATCGGTCAAAGGTTGAAGGGGGAACAACCCTCTGAAGAAACTGTCAGCCTCAGAGACAAACTAGCTGCTCTCAGTGTGTCCACCTCCTCTCACCACTGCCTCACTCCTCTACTCTGGGGTCAGCACAAAATGGCTGCTGGTCACTGGCCTTATATAGGGTGGCCTGAGACCTGCAGAAGTCTCTGGTTGATTCTAGAAAGTTCCCTATGTTAGCCTATGGGCCTGTCCTCCAGTAGTGTCCGTTATGGCAGTTGGTGGACACCATTTTAGGTTTCTGGAGATCCCTAGATTTTCAAGGGGCCTGACTAGGCCTCACAGGTTATGAGGGAAAAATGGCGTCATAGCCAAGGAACATCTAGCCCCCTGACAGCATTGAAAAATCCTGATGGACATATGTAAAAAAAATAAAAATAGAAACTCTGGGATGCTAAGGGGGACAAAAATAAATAATAATGGTTAGAGTATCCCCAGAAGCAGACAGGTCTAACAATAGGGTTATGATCAGACGTCACTCTGGGACATAGCTCTATTGTACAAATATTCGTGAGTCTCTCTGCAGCCCAAGCCATATCAATTCGGGAACATAATTTATGAGGTGCTGAATAATATGTAAAGCCGGCTACATTAGGGTGTATAGTACGCCAAACATCTTTCAGATTATGTATGCGACTTAGTTCTAATATCGCTGCTCTAACTTTACACATCCGTGTTAGTGCGTGACGTCGGGTTGTATTTAAATGATAGTTCATCACACAATTAAAATCGCCCATAATGAGTAGTTCGCCTTCCCAATCTAATAATTCCATGGTTAATCTATCATACATAGTTGGATCATCAATATTAGGGCCGTAAACCACACAAAATACATATTTAGAATGCTCCAGTTCGGCTTGAATGATAGCCCATCTTCCCTTTGAGTCAGCCGTTGTCCGTGTAATTTCTAAATTCAAATGTTTACACTTCATTATAGCGACCCCCCGTATGGAAGCGCATAAAGTTGAACAAGTGATAAGATCATACCCCAATTGACCAAGCAGTTTTTTATCTTTTACACCAATATGAGTTTCTGTAAGTAATGCAAGATGGGGTTTATACAAATTAAGCTCTTCCTGAACCAATCTACGTTTATTTTTACTATTAAGGCCGGCTACATTCCAACTTAAACATCTAAAGAAAAACATTTTCTGAAAAAAAAATAGCACAGTGATATATATCCCTCTGTTTTTAAATCATTATATAAAGTAGTGATTGTATTTTGTCTTTGCTTTCAAATTAAGTCTCGAGCAATGATTATTTTTTCCCTCTTTTTTAACTCCACCCAAACCAATTCCCCACCCACCCTCCCTAGTACAATTAGGGAGAACACCCCATTAACCTTACTGCCGCTAGAAAGGCAGCTCCTAAGAGCAGCAGCGGAGAGGCTACGACCGAAACCCCTGCCATGAAAAAAAAAAACAAGAAGAGAATAGAGGAGAGAGCAAAAAGAGGAAGAAGAAAAATGAGGAACAATGATAGAATTTTTTTTTATCAGAATGAACCGGTGATATAGTAGAGACCTAACTTGTATCATAGTTCAGCTGATATTCGATGTATCTAGTAGGGTCCACTTCAGTGCCCTCTGCTATGACCAATATACCTAGACATTATTCCTCACCCTCTTTCCCCTCCCTCTCTCTTTTTATGTATATTACTTAGTCATAGGCTTAATCATAGGCTAAACTTAGAGAGTGCAGTCTCTGCTTCTTTTAAATCAGTAAAGAAGTAAGATCGGCCGGCCTTAATAACTTTAAGACGAGCAGGCTCTTGTAAGTAGACCTCACAACCGATAGATTTAAAAGAATCAATCATCTGGCGGAGCTTCCACCTTCTATCCATCGTATTTTTGCTTAGATCAGATCTAACAAAAAAGGTGATGTTTTCAACTGTGACCGGGGTATTTGGTCTCGCTTTTAGTGAGACCGGCTGTCTCAGTAGATAGTTCCCAAAATAGATCAGAAGAGGACGTGGAAACTTGTTGGTCTTATCTCTTTGAAAGATAGGAAGCCTATGAACTCTCTGTAGCAGCGAGTCCCAATCCCAGTCCGAGAGGTCTATAAAGGCTTTTTGAAACAATTTGATGACATAAGCCCGAGAGTCTGAGCCTTCAGACCCCTCCGGAATACCAAAAAGTCATAGATTTTGCCGTCTTTGACGGTTTTCCATGTCCTCAAGCTTAATTTCAAGGTTTGAGATTTGCGCTGCATGTTGGTTGGTGAGAGATTCAGTACGCTTAGCCCCCTCCTCTACTCCGACAACTCTTTGTTTCAAATCCTCCATCTCTTGTGTGACACCCCCTAATTTACTAGAGACCTCCATCAAAGAATTCTGAAGCATTTTGTTGTCTTCTCTGAGCTGAAGAAAATGCTGAAGTGCTGCATGCTTATGATCAGTAAGTGTCTTTAAAATAAGGTCGAAAGAGGACGGAGCGTCTCCTATTTGTTTCGGGGGTATTCCTGATACAGATACAGATACCGAGGGATCACAAGAGGCTGAGGGCTCAGGCTCTAAAGAGATCTCAGTGAGAGGGGGCTGAGAAGTCGCTTCGACAAATTTTGGGGCAACAACCACTGATTTAACAACCGGTTCAGCAGTTTGCTCCCTCCGAATTGGTGCCAATTCTACCGGAACAAGAGTCGGGGAGTACGAGGCACTCATGGCGGATTGGGCTCCTTCTTTTTGATTAACATCTTCGATTGTGTTGGCACCAGATAGACGCAGAGCCATAGACTTGACTCCTCCCCTAGCTTGCATCCATTTGCGGAGGGGGCTTTCATCTCTAATCAGTTTGGCGCGTAGATTGACAGAGGAAATAGCGATTTGCCTTTCTTAAGTCTATTTTTGACTTTAGCTTTGCCCTTCCTGCGTCCCAGAGTTTTACCAGTGCCCATGACGTCATTACTTATGTCTTCATAATCGTCAGGTTCGTCAGGTTCCTCTTCATTCTCAGCAATAGGGCTACCTTCTACAGATTCAGCAGATTCGATAATTACTGTAGCTTCTGCCCTTCCATATTTAGAGTGCCAAATTCCAGTGTGTTAATCATTTCAGAATGCTGCACATGATCTCGTCGTGAAGACGGCAAGAGTACCTCAACATTGGTCCCATTATTTTCAGTTGGAGTATCACCACTTTCGGACTCACCAACGTTGAAGACATCCTTATCTCCTGCTAACCCCAGATCGCTCTTTACCCCCTCATCAGCAGCCAAGCCAGCCCCAGTGTCTATATCCATCTCAGCCCTTACGCAATTACTTTTGTTTCAGACCATTCTTTTCCCCTGCAGCAACACTTTCTACTGAAACTGCGGAGTTAGTAACATTATTGCAGAGAATGGCTTTGTCCGAAACAGAGTTGCAGTCCCTCGAGGCAAGCTGGTTAATGGGGTCAAGGCTAAGGTTTGCGCCGGTAAAGAGTGGAGCACGGAGTAGAGGCTTACCCGCTTGCTGCGTTGTCTTCCCGGCAGTAGTTGAAAGAGTGTTAGTAACACTCTTGGGAGTCGACGTCTGTGCCACTGCTTCGGTGTTGGCCCCCTTTCCAGCACGAGTAGCTCTCGCCGTGACCTTTGGCCCCATCTTCATCTGAGGAACGTTTCCTGACTGTAATGAGTTAAACAAGTCAGAGCATATCGGCTGCACCAGCCTACTTGGTGCTGCTCCGTCCACAGATGAAGCCGACAATGGAGCAAGAGCCGCCCAGCGGACCACCGGTCTGCGGTGTAGCAGCAAGTTCGAGCTCCAAGTGCCCAGAGCGGACAGACGCCGCCTGCACCAGCCGCCCAGGGAACGGAGCATCCGTCAGCCGCCGGTCTGCAACACAAAAAAGGTTCGGGCTCCAGACGCCCAGTACGGATAGACGCCGCTTGCACCAGCCGCCCAGGGCGCAAAGCGTCCAGTAGCAGCCTCCGATCTGCCTCGCAGTCACAAGTAAGGTTAGTTTTCTCCTCCCTTTTCAAAGGCTTTCACTTATCCTTCATTTTAGCGGTTTCACGCTATTTTTCATAAATGCTTCAGCCACTATTGCAATAGCTCTCTCTCTCCATAGTCCAGAAAGATTGCAGCGGCAGGGGAACAGGAGCCTCGCACAACGCTACTGCTCTGAGGCGGCGTCAACCCGCCATCTTGATTCTCCCCCCTCAGTGCAGTAACAGCTTAACGTTTCATACAGCATAAGTTGTGGCTTGCAGCTGTACTACAGGGTGTAAAAGCCAAATGACCTACTCTCTGCAATCAGATCAGCATTTGCCTCCTTAGATTTAATATGCTCTATCCCTTTCAGTCTACTACTAAACATTCCAAATGATGACAGATGACAAACTGAATTTCTCCAACCACTTTATTGAAAATTGGTCATCATTAATTTTGTCATTATCAACTCTGCTCTCATGCATCTCAGCCCAAATCCAGGAAGGGAGTGTATCTAAGGGAGAACTACTCAGCATAAACTTCCAACGTGGTAAAGTTACCAGCGCCAAAACCCAGGCTGACGTACCCCAACTTCTTGCTCTTCTCTATAATAAACAATGCCAGAATCTGGTTTGCATCTTATCCTGCCCTAGAGGAAATCTTGGTAGTCATAGGCCAGTACAGGAATTGCATAGGCCTTACAGTTGTTTGTTTACTAGAGGAGATTGTGATAAGCCTCTGACCTATTAAAATTGACTAAGGCATTACTCAGCACCTTCAAGGAGTTTTCTCAGTATTGCAATGGGTCCACGTCAGAATCCCTAGATATTTGAACATACTTGCCTTTACCCTCAACATGCAACTTTTAAGGGTGTTTTATCAAAGTTCTTCGATCATCCACTTATAACATGGAACAGATTCTATTCATGCCAAGCTTTGGAAGAAAATTGTCAACTGAAGTTAGAAGTGGGATCAAATATCACTGTACACAACCCGGCCTCAGACCACCTGTGACCAGAATTTAACTCTGTGGCTGGTCTCTCAACTTTGTCATTTTGGCCCAGTTAGCTAAGTGAGGTTTGATTAGTATTGATGCAAGTGGGACTGAACACCCTACATTTATCAATTTACCCTAACAGTGAGCAATCATTGGCATCACACACCTTTAAGAAGTCAACAGGTACATGAAGCAGTGGCTTCTAGAGAGGGTGTTTCTGGGTCCTAAACACTCCTTTATTGCATTTTGTTTACAACATTTTCATTAAAGATTATTACACCCTGTTTTCGTGGGCCTTTCGCTGTGCTCAGGGGGACGTCTCCTAATCAGGAGAATCTACCAATTGACACATCTCTGTGTGCATGCCTACAACCCACTTCCCTGGCATAGGTCAGTCACCCCTCTAGCTGGGTGAACTTTACCAGTGGTGAAGGTACAGGTGCATGAGCCCTGTGCCCCTACAGTGTCTAAGTCCATTCGTTGACATTGTAAGTGCAGTGCTGCCATTAGGATATATGGTGCTGTGAGTTTGTCATTACGAACTCCACAGCACCATAATGGCTACACTGAAAACTGAGAAGTTTGGTTCTCAGCACATTAAACCCACACTGATGCCAGTGTGGGATTTAATGAAAAATGTGCACAGAAGGCATCTTAGAGATGCCCCCTGAAAACTCACCTACCACTATTGTCCGGGCTGAGTGGCTGCTTTCAGCTGCCACCACCAGACTTGTTTCTGGACCCTAGGGTCGAGAGCCTGCTGCTCTCTGGGGCCAGAAACAATGCACATCCTGGGACGAGGTGCCAAGCCTCCTCCCCAGGATGGGCAGGGTTCACGAAGGGGAAGCTTCAAAGGCTTGCCACCTTCGTGAGCTTCCCCAGGCCACTTGCTGCATTCAGCAACTGGTCCCCACTGGTTCTGACCCCCACTTTGGGCAGGAGAACTGGCGGGAAAAACAAGTGAGGAAAAGAGGTGTGCCCACCTCTTCCAACTCCACCCCTCAGGTGTGGGGGGGTGGCGAGGTGAAGCACAACCATCAGTCCCCGCCATCCTGCAGACGGGGGGACTCAGCCAACTAGGGACAAGCTCATGCCCCTCCTCCCACTGGAGGGTGGCATAATAGGGGGCGTACCCACCCAAGGGAGGGGACCCATTGGTCCCTATCTTTTACCTACCTGTAACACCCCTAAATCTAGTATTCAGGGGAACCCCAGAACCTTGCTTCCACAGATCGGGAAGAAACTACAAGAAGAAGCTGTGTGCAGCAGATAACAAGAGGAAGATATCCACTGACTTGGCTCCAGCCCTACCGGCTTGTCCACACCTCGAACCTGCTCCTGCGAAATCCCGGTGTGTCCTGCGCCAGCAACCTCAAAAACCCTGGAGGACCTGCCTGCCTTCAACCACAAAGACTTTGTCTCCCATGAACACCGGATATGTTCATTCTGCACCCGCCCTCCATGGCCCTAGCTCGAGTGGGCAAACACCACGAGGAGGTCACCCTGCCAATCCTGACCGGAGATCCGGCGATCCCTGACTTGCCTCAAGCTGCCAGCCAATGCCTGCAGTCTAAATCCAGAAGGCCCCCCTAACCGCGACCAAGAGTTGGTAGGAAGATCCGACCCCAAAAGGCCCCCCTGCACACAACGCCCCAAGGCCTTCTGTGCCCACACCGACGGTGCCTAACCAACCCCTAACTTCCCAACTTACCTCTTAAAGTAGTGGTCGCACCCAGAAGACCTACGTCCACAAGCCTGCAGTGTCTTTGTAAACCGGAGGTTCTCCACTGAAAACAACAGGGCGTCTGACGGCGAAATAGCACCCTAAGCTAAAGTCCAGGAGCTTTGCTCCCACAACCCTGTGGCCTGCTTGCCAGTAGCCACCAACTGGAGGCCCCTTGTTCCCCAATGAATAGCATTGGGCCTCAGCACTCTGCCCCCGGCCGCCCTAGTGCCGCTGAGGGCGTAACAAGAGTGCATCTTTGACCCTGAGGGACCCCTGAGTCTACCCCAGAACCTCAACTCCCACTACCAAATACTTACCTCAAAACCAATAACACTATTTTCCTCCTTAGGATAACATTGACTGTTTTTCTGTGAAAAGTTTCTCAGTGTGGAGTTTGAGAAACTAAAGAAATTCTTTAAAATGTCATAATCTAACAAAAACGATTTTACTTACCTGTTTTCAGGAAATGTCCCGGAGTAGTATCTAGGTATACTACTCTGTGCAAGCCTAGTAATCTCAAAAGGTACTTACCTGCTATTTTACTAAAAAGCCTATTCAAGTCTATGTACTGCATTTACTAAGTATTGCATTTCTTTGCATCCATACTGTAAATCAAATCAAAGTGCATATACAATTATCATTCAAACTGTATTTCAATTGCATTACTACTGTAAAGTACTTATTGCTTACCTGTGCCAGGCTTGCTTGGCTCTAGAAAATAGAATAACTAAAAGAATATTTTTATACAAAAACAATTGGTCTGAAGTTCAGACTTTGAATGTGTGAATTAATTTGCTAACTGAGTGTATACAACAAATGCTTAACACTATCCTCTGATACTGCCTTACTGCTTGACCACACTACGACAAATAGAGAGTAAGGTTCTATCTAACTTTACCTCTGCCTACCTTTGGGGTTCCACTGGACTTTGTGCACACTATACCTCACTTTGGTATAGTATATACAGAGCCAGCTTCCTATAGTTTCACCAAGACAAAATGCGTCTGTCGGAGGTACAGCAGCCCCACAGCAGGCAATCACAGGCGCAGGCCACATAGTGCCATTATCAGCAACACACCCCTACCGCAAATACAGCAATACCATAATAAAGAACACACAAGACACATTGGTTGTTGGAGAAAACATTGCTGCAGGTTTATTATGCACAAGAAAGATACCGCCACTAGCGTGTCAGAAATGACGTTGTAGGTAGCACCCGACCCACAGTGGATCCAACCACTAGCCTGTCGGGTTGTGCCCTCATGTGGCACTAAGGTGGCCACCCTCCCATGGGGGCCCCCTGCGTGGGCCGCGGGCAGCCTTAAAATGGAGGTTCTTTATCAAAACACCCACATCTCAAAAATCGTGCAAAGCATGATGGTTACTAAGTATTGGCTTGGTAGTTTGGTTTGCCCTGTTCCCATCATGCACTGGGACAGGAACAGACTAATTTGCATATAGCCAAGTTCTGAGCTGGGATGGTGCAGTGAGCTAAAAAACGGTGATGGATCAAGCCCTGATCTTTGGACTGGGTAAGAGTGGTCTGCTTAATTCAGGCACTCTGTTCATCACCACCCCCTTTTCTGAATCGGTTACTCTGGCAGAGCACAGTCCTGACGCATAGCATTCGACGTCATCTTCCGACGTGTGTGGAGTGTCAGACACAGGTGATCTCTCTTTTAATCACTTAAATCTGGTCCCCTGACCTCACCACTTTAAAATAATCCGAGAATCGTCGACGCAGTACTTTTTTGCGCCCGTAATCTGTTGTCACCTTCGTCTGCTTGTGAGGTTTTGTTTACATCAGAGCAGTCTCCTTAAGCGTCGCCCTCTATAGGTAAAGTGAGTCAGTTATTTCATGTTTTAGTTTAGCACAACTGCACCAAGATTGTTTTATTGTGTTTACATGGAACGTAGATGGGACTCGTTTGAACAGAAGAATCGACAATGATGAGTGAGATTCGTCGATTGCTGAAAACAAAAATATATCAGATTGTCACATTGATCATAGTGGAGCCGGAAGAGACATGCTTTCAGCAGTTTTCAAACAAAGAAAAGCTTGGGGCTTGTTTTACTTGGGTAGAGAGTTCCATAGGTCAGTTCTGTGGCACCTTAAATTGATTGATTCGGTTCTTTTTAACTTCCGGGTTTCTAACTGTTCTGACTCCTAAGACCTCTTTGGTCGCTGGAGATGATGAGGTGGATTTTTTAACAGCCCGTTTTTTAAATACTCCTTAAAAGTCTAGTTTTATATAGATAGATACCTCGGTATGAGACTTTCTAGGCCTCAGCCTGAGCCTGCCAAATGCATTGCTGGGCTCTTGAAGAAAAGAGCCCAGCAGAAGTTAGCAGCCTCTGGCTGCAGACATGTTTCACTTGTGTGCAATCTGCAGGACTAATAAAATATTACGATGTGAAATAAAGGGCCTTGTGGAAATTCCGGTTCACCAGTTAGAATCATTTCCTTGTCAGAAGCATATGAGTCTCGAACATTTAATGAACCGCTATGGAGAAAATTCTCTTAAATTCCAGATGCATTTTGGAGTTGGATATTCTATTCAATGCTACAAACTACATTTCTTTTGGTGCCACGAAGTCAAGTGGTCGTTCCTAGTGCACACAGTTCAGAAGTTACGCTAATGAATAAACCACATCTCATTCGGTAACAACAGATCTAAAAAGCACTGTCAAAGCAGATAGATCTGGTTTTTCTTTTCAGTTATAAGCTAGACCTATTGGCTTTGCCACAGCTGCCACAAGCACTGAATCTTATCAGAAGGCCAGTGGCTGAATGTACATTTCAGGAGTGCCAATTCTCTATTGGAAACCATTACAGTAACAGACCGTTACCATTTAAAGCAATGAATTTATTTTGCCGTAAAGTGAACTAATATGTCTTGGAGTGAAAAGAAAATAGCTTAGAAGGATTACCTATTGTACTTAATACATGTACTAGATAAAGAACAAAGGGGCATATTACCAAGGGGGAGTGATAGGCATTTATCGCCGATTTAGCGTAATAATACTATCGCCCTATTAGCAAGCTATCGCTAACTGATGTTAGCGACAGCTTTTAGGCGATAGCGAGCGGTTTGGGGCCCGCTTTGCATGTCGGCAATGTTTATCGCTAATGACATGCAAAGTGGGCGTACCCAACCAGTTAGCGACTGAAAGCAGTCGCTAACATCGCAATCGCCTATTAGCAAGGCAGGCGTAGCGTTGAAAATATTCTCGCTAAGCGCGAATATCTCCAAATACTAACACCTGCCCAGACCAGTTCTTAGCCATGTTATCCAATGGGAGGTGGATAACATGGCTAAGAGCATTTCGTCGCTAATGCGTGAATATCGCTGTATTCTCAGCGATATTCACGCATTTCGCCGCTATCGCTGGATATTTTAGCACAATGGAGAAAAACGTTGGTAATAGCATGTTTTCTCAGCTAACATATCCAGCGATAGGCAGCGATAAAAAAATTGTTGCTAAGCCTATTTAGCGATAAATATCACTACTTGTTGATAATATGCCCCTCAATGTGATAAACTAAGATGATTGAGTGATCTTTTAAGAGTAAAATAGCCTCTCAAGCATTGCAAACCCACACTCCATTGCAGTCAACCCTAACTTTGACCCATTCTAGTGCATAGTTGGCGCATTGCTCTTTTTGGTGCTATTTTGAATTCAAACTTAAAAAATTCATAACTTTAGTATTGTGTTGGGTTTTCACTTTAATACTATTTGAGTGTTGCAAAAACACTTTAGACATTGCCTGACTGCTTTCTGCCAAGCTACCATAGGGTTAAGCATATATTTTGTTATTGATATTTGTGGTTCACCCTGAAAATTATTGTGATCATTTCTTTAGGTGGCTCTCACACCCTTTAACAAATAACCTCATTTTTTCAGTAAATGCTATGCCAAGTTATGCCCCCAAAACAGTGGCATAGCTTGAGGGGGCAATCCGACCCGGGCGGCACAAGTTTTGGTCGCGGCGCCCCCCTCTGCTCTTGCTTGCAGCCGTCGCAGGGTGGCAAACGCAGACATTGCCCTGCCATCCTCCTGCCCCCACTCCAGATTCTTACATGCAGCCGCCGCGAAGCGGCAAACGCAGGGGCAGCCACAGTCGGCGAAAGGTCCAGCTACGCCACTGCCCCAAAATATAACTGGCAAACTTGCTCTTTTATGACAAGGCATAAACCAAGAGATGAATGGCAAATAGGGGTATGCCAAATGTTACCTTGTGTATTGACTGACTACAGAATAGTTGGTTAAGGATTCAGCAGAATTCGCAGCCAAAGTATTCTTTTGGAATTCATAAAGTTAAAAAAGGAATCGGAAAAGGCAGACAACTCAACAGGTCGATTCCACGTAGGTGTAAATTGTGCCTGAAAAAGCCCCCTGGTGCAAATACTTTTGTGTGGGATGCAGGAGTCACTTAGACCCAGGTGAAAAATAAGGGCGAACAACATGCACAAATTGTATTTGATCCCATTTGCAAATTACCCCTTGGTGTTCACGATTCCTATATTTTTATTCGCACATCAAAGCCTGAACAAGTAATGAGGTAACCAGTTTGATTTATATTTTCCAAAAATGAACATTTCCAGAATGATAATTTTTTCTTATGAATGTCTGACTGCACTTCCCCTTCTTCAATTTTTCTTCTAATTAAAAAAAAATATTTGAAAGAAATTTGACAGTTTCAGGGCGACTGATTCCCTTTAGGGAACTCTCGAGTTGAGTGGGGCTGGAACTGCCTGGTGGCACCCGCTATGTCAGAGCTCAACAATAGGAAATGATTTTGTGAATATTTGACTACTGGACTCAATGGGCCTCATTTATGAGGCCATGCGTCACTTTTTGTGACGCACCAGCAGCGTAAAAAATGCGCCTTGTTGCACCATATTTACAAAGTGACGCATCTACCTAGATGCGTCACTTTGTAAACCCCTGTGCTACATTATACCTGCGCCAGGTATAATGTATGCAGGGGGGCGTTCTGACGCAAGAAAGGGTCGTAGAAGTGACGCAGTGAAATCTATAAGATTTCACTGCACCACTTCTAGGACACAAATGCGTCAATTTCTTACGCCTGCCTCACAGCAGGCATAAGACTGACGCAGGCCCTTTCACATGAAAGGATACATTGCTGGAGTTGCGTCACTTTTGTAACACACTCCAGCAATGCGTCACTTTTGCGCAATACAGATACGTGAGAAATACTGACGTATCTGTAACTCCTTGCGCCATGATGCGTCATACTGTTAATATGACGCATCATTGGTGTCGCAAGGAGGGCGCAGTGAAAAGTGACGCTTCGCTGTTTTCGCGCAGCGATGCGTCACTTTTCATAAATGAGGCCCAATGCCTCTCAAATCATTAATCTCAGAAAGCTCAAACACCTCCCCCACCTAAAATAGAATTAAACCCTCTGTCTACCCGACTACACACAGCTCGGTGGACATCATTAACTTTAATTTCTTTGTTCAACCTGACGACAGAACGCTATATTTTCCTCTGTTATGATCTCAAGTTATTTAGTTTTAGTTCAGATTAATTTGTTTTTTTGATAGTTTCAGATGCCATAAATAGCCTCAGAGCGCTATAAATGCAAAACAAACACCACAGGCTTTCTAGCTGCTTACACAACTTTCACTTTTATGAGGAAATCTTATCTCTTTTTAGAAAACTTGGGAAAATGTTTTTCTTCCTTATCTCTGTATCTGCATCATAATTATGTGTTGATGGGAGGCATTAGTCCAACCCCTGCACTTTGTGACCACATAAACAGATATGCATATGTGTATTATTTACTGCATTGAGATAACAATCTTTACCACTCAGTACTTCCCCTCAGGGCCCTATCTCCATACTGCCAGGCACACAGGGTCATCCTCTGTCATCTGCTGGCTCAGCAAACTATTGGGCTTAGGGCGCGTCCACACAAACCTATTCAGGCGAAGTTGAATGGATGAATGCAGGTCAGACAGCCAGTGTTGACTTTATGTGCACTCCAGTTAACAAGTGGATATGGTGGTTTATTTAAACAAGAATTAGCAACAGTGGATTAAGAATAGTCCCGCAGCCCCGCGGTGTGGGGCAGGGCCAGCTTTAGCGCTGGTGGCGCCCAGTGCGACAGGGTTTGTTAGCGCTCCCCCCACAATGACCACCTCCGCCTCGGATTCCCTCCCTACCACCCTTCAACAATGCCCCTCAAGTCTCCATAACAACTCTTTCTCAGATGCATTTAATTAGCTTTATACTCATACCATTGTAGGGTGTCAGAGCACTTTACATCACACACTACACAGAGACACTCAATCATAGGTGTGTAAATCAGTGAATAGGAAATGTTGGGTAAGACAGAGAACTACAAGGTGTAGGAGTCACATGTCTTCCATACTGGTAGATATTATGGTTTAAGAGTGCTTGGTTGGAGAAGCACAAACTCAGAATTTAAAACATTACACCATGGTTGGAGGTTCATTGTAATAAGCAGAATGGATTTCTATCCAAACGAACCTTTTTTCGAACATTAGGATAATGAAAGACGGGGGAAAAAATCGGAACGCTCTAATCTATACCTCGTAGTTTGCAGGCAGCTGTTTGATGACGCTTAAAAGCTCACGTTCTATGTTAGGATGGATCACTGAAATAATATCGACTACCAAAATATCGACTACCCAAAATATCGACGAGAAAATATCTACAACCAAAATATCGAGTTTGTATGTACAAACAGGTAAGTACAAAAATATCGAGTACAAAATATCGTTAACAAAAATATAGTTGTAAAAAATATCGACTTTAATGAAAACAAAGTTTAATTACATTAATATAAAAAATTAATTACTAAAATATAATTAACAATACTTAAAATAACTTTTAATAATTAAATAATTAATGAAAGTAAAAAAATAATATTTTTTTAATCATATTTCTTAAAACATATATATATATAGTAACAAAATTTAATTAAATAATAGCCAATATTATTAACGTACAAATACAAAAGAGTAAAAATTACTATTCCCACTGCAAAGAGTGCAACAGTGGATATATGACGTTACAACGCAACTTTTACAACGCACTACCATTACAACGTAAGTATTGGTAAGTATATAATAATTTTTTTTAATTTAAATTATTTAAAATTATTTAAATATAATTTAATTTAATTTAATTTCATTAAATTAAATTAATGTAAATTTAATTTTACTTTATTTTTACACTGTACCCCTGTACCCCTGTACCCCAAAACTGACCCTGAACCCTAAAAAAACCCTTTACCCAAAAACTAAAAACTGACCCTGAACCCTAAAAATACCCCTTTACCCAAAAACTAAACACTGACCCTGAACCCTAAAAATACCCCTTTACCCAAAAACTAAAAACTGACCCTGAACCCTAAAAATACCCCTTTACCCAAAAACCCAAAACTGACCCTGAACCCTAAAAATACCCCTTTACCCAAAAACTAAAAACTGACCCTGAACCCTAAAAATACCCCTTTACCCAAAAACTAAAAACTGACCCTGAACCCTAAAAATACCCCTTACCCAAAAACCCAAAACTGACCCTGAACCCTACAAATACCCCTTTACCCAAAAACTAAAAACTGACCCTGAACCCTAAAAATACCTCTTTACCCAAAAACTAAAAACTGACCCTGAACCCTAAAAATACCCCTTTACCCAAAAACTAAAAACTGACCCTGAACCCTAAAAATACCCCTTTAATTTAACATAATTAGCAATTAATCAATTAAATTAAATTAATTACCAATTACATTTTAATTAATTAACAAATATTATTTAATTACCAATTAATTAAATATTACTACCAATTAATACATTTACATATTTAATAAATAATAATTAAATTACTTCCCACCCTATTCCCCTATAAACCCACAACCCGCTACAGGAAATACATTATTTTAATTTACATAATTAGCAATTAATAAATTAAATTAAATTAATTACCAATTAAATTTTAAATAATTAACATATAATATTTAATTACCAATTAATTAATTATTACTACCAATTAATAAATTTACATATTTAATTTATTATAATTAAATTACTTCCCACCCTATTCCCCTATAAACCCACAACCAGCTACAGAATAAAATTACACAATAATTAAAAAAAATCATTAATTAAAAATAATTATAACATAAAATGACACTTTTCACACATATTATAACATAAAAACACTATAAATAATTACATATTATATAAAAAACGATATTTTTTACTTTCGATATTATTTACAGTCGATATTACTTCACTTACCTTAAAAACGATATTTTGGCTGTCGATATTCTGTCCTGTCGATATTTTCTCCAAACGATATTTAAAACTCGATATTCTGTCCAAACGATATTTTGGAGTCGATATTATGTCTGTGCACCGTTAGGATTTTCACTTATAAACTCCAAGTAACAAAAGGATCGCTCCGACAAAAGCAGTAATCCACTGAACTATTTACATTATATGCACTTTGTGATCTGCATGGTATACGTTCTTTGTGGCAGGCATATTAACCCACTGCGCTACCTTACCATGAGTCAAAACTTCCACTAGACAAACCTCCAATCTCTCTCTAAGAAGAACATAAACCACTGGAGTTATCTTGACAATTTTATTGTTGCCTGAAAATTGCTGGAGGCGTGGAACGCGGCAGTAGGTGTTTTTTAAAACCATAATATACTTGCAAACATGACGCCCCACCCAAAGACAGCGCCCAGTGCGTCACACCTGTCGCACTGCCCTAGAGCCCACCCTGGTGCAAGGGGAGGGCTTGAACTCCACCCCTTTCCACCGGCACTGAGCACTGTGCACGGGCGGGCGGCTTGAAAGGGTCCAAAGCCTCGGTTACCTCCTCCATGTGACCCGCAGGGTGCACGCTCAAGTTTCGTTATGCCACTTATTAGCAAGCCAATTGGCTGTATGTCAAAGGATGTGGCGTTACAGCCAGAGCTGTCGACTTTTGAAACTGGGTTTGAGTCTCGGCGCCGGCTCAACATCCTACGATTTTGGGCACATCACTTATCTCCCCGTGCCTAAAAGCATGAATGTGTTCTTCTGTAATGTAACTGGTGCTCATGTTAAGCGCTCTAATTCCTGAGGGTCGGTTCATGCTATATAAAAACTGCTACAAAAAAAACATGTAAACATAGGCATTTACCTATGCTGTTTATATTTCTTGCAGGCATAAATGCTGGTCATCACATTCAATCCAACCCTATCGACTTTGCCTATGCTGTGAAAAAGCAGCAAAAAAGGTTCACTTGCTGAATATAATGTATAATATAAGTAGGAGGTAAATTATTGAGTGTGGTTACTGAGTGTACTTTTCAGAGGGAAAATAGTCCCTCATGTATTTCATTGGAAGATCTTACTAGAGGAGGGAAATATTCACCAAATAGAGACAGCATGAAGTGAGAGGAAAAATACCCCTCTGGGTGGAACCAGGGCCCACTCTATCTATGCTTTTAAAGAATTGGTAACAAATAGGTCATCAAAAGCTGCGCTTTCAAGCCAGCCCTGAAAAGCAAAAAGAGACGTTGAGAAGTTGCATCAAACTCTTACGAGAAACTGACATTAGCATCAAAACAGGGCAGGAAGTATAAGAGGAAGTCTGCAAGGAAAGTTTCAAGGCTTATTGTGTGAAAAAACAAGTTCTCTGCATTAACAAAAAAGTGCCCAAATACGAAAAGACTTCACATCAAGCACAGTTAAGGTTGAACATGATATAGGGATCAGAGTCACTGATAGGGATCAGTCACACCGAGGGGCACCCCCAATAGTTTTTCATTTTAGGTAATTTCGTGCAGATTCAGGTACGATGAATAATAAGAGGGGGGTATAGTAAGGTTGGGAGCATCTCATTATTATTTTTTTGTGTCACTGTCCGCAGGTGTGACACAAGCCAAGGGCAGTGTAGGCCTAGCAGCTGCATGTTTGTAGTCCCAGCAGGCCTGCATCTGGGATATACTTTGTTTACCCTCTTACATAGTTATCGGCTGGGCATTGTCTCCCTTTCTTCACCTTTCCCCCAGTTTTGGTAGGAAGGAGCAAGGTTTGGGGAGACTGTAGGGGAAGGACACATCTTCCCTACGGGTCTGTGAGTCATTGGGTGAGTAAGTGGTAGGTGGTGAGGGAGAAGACCTGTTGGGCATCTTATAGATACTCCTGGGTGGCTTTTTGTTAGCTTTGAACACTTACATCTTTGAAAGGCCGGGCTCACCTTATGGCACTGGGAGAGAGGGTGGGGGAGAAGAAGTGATCTGCAAAAACAATCATTCACTGTAATATTGTGATCATCGAGGAAGACCAACAAGAAGGACTGCTATTGGTTCACTTGTGGTCTGCAAAGGAGGTGATTCTGCATAGGCCAGCATAGCACATGGCTTGATGTAACACGTGGTCAGCCAGGTCACCACATAGGGGAGGGACTGGCCTCTGCTCCCCAGGCAGAGGACCACCCACCGTCATTAGAGACCCCTGACTGCCTACCAGAGCCTCTGGTGACGTGGATGTACCGAAGGCCCACACCAATGCAGAGTGGGCCCTTTGCCTTCCTTCATATTTGTTTCACTAAAACAAGCTTCCAAGTGGAAGTTTATTTCAGTAAAATGAAAAACACAATGGCTCTGACATGCAGGGAGTTTTTTACCTGACTCCCATTGTTAGTTTTCCCTGCTGGGTCAGCCATGTCTCACATACTGGACTTAGGCAGTAAAAATCCATGAGGCTTGCCCGGCCTTAAAGAGGGCAGAACAACCATCAGTGTGACCTGGGACCAGATGTACGACCTGCCAATTAGTGAGTCGACAATTGCTTCGCATTTGCGACTCGCTATTTGCAAGAGATGAATAACGGCTTCCATCTTTTAAAGTCTCGATTAAGCTGTGATTCCAGTGGGGGGAAGTTCGACTTATAGAGGTCACCAATTTTAGGAGTGAAGTGCACTCCTAGATAGAGCAGAGAGTGTTTGGCCCATTGAAGCGCAGTTTGGCCACGCAGGTTCGCCACAGCTGCATCCGAGAGTGTAAGATTAAGTGTGGAAGATTTGGAGAGATTTACTTTGAAACCAGAGACCTGCTCGAAGTTGCGTAGGTCCTCTTGCACCGCCCTGAGGGAAGTGGACGGTTCCAGTAGCGTCAGTAGGACATCATCTGCAAAGAAGGAGGCTTTATGATCCGTGTCGCAGAAGCATATGTCTCGTATTGCCTCATTGTCTCGAAACCGCGTGGTAAGAGGTTCGATGCTAAGGGCAAATATAAGGGGGGAGAGCGGGCAGCCCTGACGTGTGCCTCTATTAAGGTCAAAGGGGAGAGACTGGTGACCATTAATAGGACCCTCAATTGCGGGAGATGGTAGTTGGCCCGGACCATATTGAGAAAACCTTCTCCATAGCCAAACCTCTGCATGGTGAGAAAAAGAAAGGACCAGTCCACCCTATCGAAAGCCTTTTCGGCATCGAGACTCACCAGAATAGCAGGAATTTTAAATTTAGATACTTTTTCTATGAAGTGGATAGTGCGGCGAATATTGTCATGTGTTTTCCGCCCCATAAAACCAGACTGATCCGGGTGGATGAAACTGGACATCAGGTCTTCAAGTCTGGCAGCCAAGGTGGAAGAGTAAGCTTTGCATCTAGGTTAAGAAGGGCTATAGGTCGATAACAGGCACATAGTTGAGGGTCTTTCCCTGGTTTTGGGATAACAGAGATGACCACCCGGCCATTGAGTCCGACACTTTGGCGTCCTGCGCTATGGCATTGAACAGGGAAGTCAAATGTGGGATCAGTTCGGAGGCATATCACTTGTAACTGTGTGCCATGAGGCCATCCGGCCTGAGCCCTTATGTAATTTAAGTCTCTTAATAGCCTGTCTAACCTCCTCTGACTTGATGGGGGCGTCTAACGATTCTGCCACCGCTGGTGTGAGGCACGGGAGCTCTAAGGAGTCAAGTTACAGCTGTTGTAAGATGCGGTCAGGAGAATCTCCTCGGTGAAGGTTTCCAAAGGAGGCTCCAAAGATGTTGGCTTTACCAGCGTCATCATGAGTGAGGCACCCGTCGATGTCTAGCATACCCCCCATATACTTGCGTTTTTGTTTTTCTCGCAACTGACGTGATAGGTGGGTCCCTTCCTTATCCCCTTGTGCGTAAGATGTCTGCCGCAATTTGAGTAGGGTGAATTCGGCTCTATTGTTGTAGATAGCGCTGAGCTTAGCCCTCAGGGCTGTGAGTTGCCTCTGTAACGCCCAAGTGGGCTGCTCCTTGTGCGATTTTTCGGTGGCCGCGAGTTCTGCCTCCAAAGCCAGGTACTCCGCCGCTCACTGTTTATTAAGGGCAGCATTAAGTTAGATGCATTTAGACCGCATAACAGCCTTAAAGGCATCCCAGTTATTTTGGGGGAGGTGTCGGCCCGATCATTAAGTGTGGAGAATTCAGCAATAGCAGATCGCAAGTCTTCCCGGAGAGACTTGTCCCTGATGAGAGAAGTTGGGAACTACCATCGGGCAGTGTCAGGTTTAGGCCCCCCCACTCAAACTAATAGAAACGAGACCGTGGTCCGAGATGTTAATGGGAAAAATCTTGGCTGCCCGAAGAGGCCCCTGAAGTGTTTGACTGATACAGATGTAATCGATCCTAAAATAGGTGCGGTGTACTTGGGAGAAGTAGGTATAGTCCCTGGTGTCAGGATTCAATATTTGCCAAGCATCTAGAAGGCCTAGGGTGTGGAATTTTTGCTTGAAGCCCTTGGGAAAGCAGGTGGGCGTCGTCCTGTGTGTGTGGGAACTATCTACCGTGTCATGCCATGTGAGATTGAAGTCGCCCAAGAGAATCACTGGGCCTTCCGGGAAGCCAGCTATGGAATCAAGCATGTTAGAAATGAAGGTCGCCTGTCCCGTGTTAGGCACGTATAGAGAGATAATGGTGCACATGGTGCCCCGCAGACTCCCCTTTACTTTAAAAACTCTCCCTTCCCGGTCAGACTTAACTGCTTCCGGCTGGAATTTAGAGGAAGTCCGAAAAAGCAATGCTACCCCATTTTGTTTGGTGTTAGCCGATGATTGGTAAATTAACGGGTAAGCTCTGTGTCAGAGCCGCTTGTCTTCTGACTTTTTCATGTGCGTTTCCTGGAGCGCCACAGCCTCAAATTGACTGTCGTTAATATAATTCCAGAGTTTTTGCCGTTTTTGTGGCAAATTAAGGCCTTTAATGTTCCAGGATGCTAAAGAGATCATCCCATAAATTGAGAGTACCCTTTTTACCCATTGATTTCCCCTCAAGAACCACTCCACACAGGATTTGACTGTTGCAATGGTGTTAGTCTGCTCGCCCACCAGAATTTGCCCTTGCGCGCCTAAGAGTCTAGTATCCCTCCAGCATCACCACCAGGTACCCCCCCCCAAAACCAAATCCCCAACAACCCCATGAACATATATGCCAGGGCACCAGTAGGCCCCTGGTAGGAAACCTCATGGAAAAGCAAAACGACATTTTGGGCAGTACGGTCAAGTCCTGCACCCCCTGCTGCCATGCTGCTGTAGCATAGAGAGTACTTTAATAAACTGGTGATGACTATCATCCCTCTGCAGCCATCAACCCTCAGGGAGCCAACGTAGTCTGTCCACAGCACCATTATTCCTTCCCGCTAACTCCTTGCGGTTGCACATAGGAGTGCGTTGTTGGGATTTCAGCACTCCAACAGAGATAGACTCTACTGAGAGTCATTTTGGTGTCGAACCATTCTTTGGGACCGTTTGCCATGACCTAGTCTCCCTCATGAATCGGCTCTCGCCGGTAGAGGGACCGGGGATGTCCCCCTCCGTTGGCACCGGGAGACCTAGGACCCGCAACCCCTCGTTCAGCTCAGTCACATGGTGAGACTTGTTCCGGTATTCAAAGGTGAGACCAAAGGGATAGGTCCATCGATATCTGACGTTGTGTTCTCGAAGCTTGAAGGTGACAGATCCGCATGGATTGCTGACGCACCAGAGTGGCAGGCGCCAAGTCTTGAAACAGGGCGCATTTATATCCCTGGAAGGAAGCCTCCTATTTCTTCCTCGCTGCTCCCAAAATGGCTTTCTTCATCTTAAAGGAGTGTAGCTTCACCAAAACATCTCTAGTCCGTTTGCGTTCGCCTGCCTGTGCAGGCCCAACTCGATGAACGCCGTCAATCTTGATCTTTAGTTGACAGGGGGCCAGCAGCTCCGAGAAGAGCCCTACGACAAACGCCTCGAGATCAGGCCCCTCCGCCCCCTCCTCCAGGTCTCAGATACATATATTGTCCCTCCAAGACCTGTTCTCTAAATCCTCCGCCTTCAGAAGCATTTGTTGCAGTTGGGACTGAAGCAACAGCTGGGCTTTGTGTAGGCTGTGGGAACGTGCCTCGAGGGCCTGTGTCTGTTCCTCCACCTCTAGCACCCAGGAGCCCACAGCGTCTACATCTTGTCACAGGGAGGTCATCTCGGTGAGGTCGGCTTTCAATTGATCCATGTTGGCATGTAGATCTTTCTTCACCTCTTGACAGAGATCCTTTTTAAAGTCCTGTAGTAAGTCTACCAGATCCTCCCTAGTGAAGGCCATGGTCCGTGCCTGGTCCTACTCGGCAGGAGGGAGATTCCTATCCGCGGCAGTGAAGTAACTGGAGACCTTGTTTGAGGACTTCTTAGGTGGCATAGGGGCTGTGCGGCGAAGGACACCGGAGTCTGCACATGGTCAGATCATGCGAAGGTGCTCCGGGAGGTTCCCTGGTCTCTTGAGGCTCCTTCGGAATCACAGGCCTGTCCATGGTTTAAGGGGTGCTAGTGGCCATCTTAAGGTCAGGCAACCGGTGCGAGGGAGAAGCACCCAATCCAGAGCGGCCTAAAACAAGACCCTAACCCCGTAGGTGGCACAGGAGAATGGACGCATCGCCTATCTCCACTCCTGCGTTCCAATGATGCAACTCTGGGAGTCCTCAAGGCCAGATCAGGGCTCAGGCGCCATCTTGAAGTCAGGCAGGGCGCCACGTGTAAGCCTCTATCAGCATGTAGATCTCAGATCACCAAAATATCCAAAAAGGTCCCAACCTGCTGGCGATATGTGCCCTCAGGAGCTCTCAGCCTCCACGCTCCGCGTCGTCTCTCAGGCAGCAGGCACCCCTCCTGTCGCACCTCCGGTCTCACACATAGCCCCAGGCTGCCGCATCATCAACGCAGGCTCCTCTGGCAAAATGGCAGCAGATTGATCGAGTCGGGGCACACCCAGGCCCAGGGACAAGCGGCAGCATCTGTGGTAATTCTTGTCATGGAGCGGAGGTTGAAGGCGGGCAACGGTTGGCGCCCATCCTGTTTCACACCGCTCTTCTCATCAAACTGAAGGATGCTCCAGTCGCGCGTCTCACTGCTGCCAAGTGGTAGTATTCTGCCCACAGAGTCGCCGGCATACCACCCGTCACACTCTAGGCCGGCTACACCTCCGATCTCATCAGGTCCGACCGTGCTCGGCTCTCTACATAGCCGAAAAACCACTCAGGACAGCCACAGGGGTCCGGAGCTGAAGCGGCTCAAGACTGCTTACCCATCTTGCTTGGCCACGTCCCCCACATTCTGTTTTTTCAAATGGGTCTTAGTACATTGTGACATCCTAAGCCCCGGCATATCTGCATTCTCAAGATGGCACAAGGATGTCGTCCACACTCTTCAAGTCATCAGTGGGTTGTAGCTTTGTGACCACTGCCACTCAAGGCATCATACATTCATTTTATTTGTTTGTGGCGCCAGCCAAAAATCAAACCAGTGTGAAGTCGATTTTCATGCGCAATGCTAAATTCACCGAAGTTGATATGCTGCTTTGCATTTTGTGTCTTCTAAGATATGGTGCTGTTTCTATCTCTCTCTGAACTGGCACACTTTTATGTGCATTCTGTCAATCCTAGGTTTTGTACTGGAAGGGTAAACTTCCAGTACAAAAACTATGCCTTAATACTTGTCCCACTTTGTATTTGTGCTGTGCAGGGCAGCACACACACAAAGTATTGTATTATATTTCAACACATATTTTGTGCTTAGGAAAAATGGGGAGTTTTAAACCTGCTCCATCATTACACCTGCCTTGATGTAGCATTCATGTTTGGTGCAGATCCCTGTCTACCCATGTCAGTACATAGGAGTTTCTGTCAAAACCCATGAGTGGTTGCTTTAAATCACCCTTGGACCGCCAATGGAACATCCCCTAGACATCAAATAGTACAACACATAGCCCCACTGTGTGTTGCTTTAAGGCAACTTTGAAAAGAAATACAGGATGTTGGAAAGCAAATCCCAACACAACATTTTGCACTAGGTTTGCAAAACATTTGTAAATATGGGCCTACATGTGTAGTACTGAACTTTGGTCTACATTCAAAACACTGAAGGGTATCCATCAGTTCCGCTGCCATGCATGTTGTTTGTCAACAAGCCACTGCTGTTATTTTCAACACTGAGACATTGCACACTGATGTGAATATGTGATACAATACAACTCCAAAGTTTTTAATAGTTTACAACAAATCCATTGACTGTTGGTTTTGAGCCGCATGACTAGGGCAGCAGCTTGTGTGTGCTGTGGCAGATGAGAAGGGCTTCCACATTCTCTAAGCTGCACATTGACTTAACATCATCATAAAACGTCCAGAGGTTACCAACCTATTTGTTACTTGTCACAAAACCACTGAGCTTTTCAGCTATCCTGATGAAGCTTTGAAGCAGTTAAAGAAGCTTCCTCTAGCAGAGTCTTAAAAGAGGGAATGTGATCTAATTAAATGCCAGTCTTTATATGTTTCAACACTTGTTTGAACAAAGCAAATGCATCCACAACTATGCCACGCAGTAGGAACGAGTTGCAGGGTCACCCATGCCTCAGAATCCTCAAAAATGGAGGTCATTGAATTGGAGCATCCAAATTCTCACCCTTTTTGAGAGTGCTTCCCATATAGTGAGCAAGGAGAATGCAACTATGGGCCAAATCACCCCCTTGGTTAATGTGCTTCCCATAATGTACCTGATGCCTGTGGGAAAGGAATTCAGAGAAAGTGAGGCGTGTGAAACTCTGTCTATGGCTTAGAATCTACAGGGCATATTACCAAGCCTGGCGAAATGACGTTATCGCCGCTTTATTGGCCGTTTTTGGCCGCTAAGCGGCGATATCATCGCCCTATTAGCAAGCTGTCTCTAACTGATGTTAGCGACAGCTTTTAAGCGATAGCGAGCGGTTTGGGGCCTGCTTTGCATGTCAGCGATGTTTATCGCTAATGACATGCAAAGTGGGCGTACCCAACCTGTTAGCGACTGTAAGCAGTCGCTAACGTCGCTATCGTCTATTAGCAAGGCAGGCGTAGCGATGGAAATATTCCCGCTATCGCCAAAAACTAACGCCTGCTCAGACCAGTTCTTAGCCATGTTATCCAATGGGAGGTGGATAACATGGCTTAGAGCATTTCATCGCTAATGCGTGAATATCGCTGTATTCTCAGTGATATTCATGCATCTCGCCTGATTTTTATCGCTTTTGAGATAAACCTTGCTAATAGCAAGTTATCTCAGCGATAAAAACCAATGATGCGCGGCGATAAAAATATTGCCGCTAACCCTACTTAGCGATAATTATCGCCATTTGTTGGTAATATGCCCCTACGTTCCTTCAATAAAATCACAGGATCATCAAAGTGGTAGTGACCCTCTGTGAATATATCTGTGCAAACATAGTGGATCCGGGTCACAAATCGTCACGGTCTATGATTCTGCCCATTCAGCGGAATATGAAGCAAAGTACAAGAGGTGGGTTCTAGATGGAATTGTGTTCTCAGAGGCTGCGAGTTCAAGATCAAGGACAGGAAGACATAATCAGCTCTTCTACATTTGCACATAACAGTGCCTACATGAGCCTAGCCACTGCCAGCACCCTACCAGCACAGTGACTGCCCTGGATCTGTACAACCAACACCAGTCAGCGCAGCAGACCAGGTCTGCACCAGTCCCTTTCTTCAGAAACAGCAGCAACCCATATCAAGCTCCCATTGTGACCAAAAGACCAGAGCCCTACTTAGAAATGCTTTTCTAAGTCTGGGCTCTTGCCAACTTCACAGCAAACAGGTTCAGTGCCAGTATCAAGAAGGGCAGCAGATACAATGGTGAAGAAGAACAAGCCATAACATGTATAATTGGCTCTGAACCAAAAGCCGTTTGGTTTATTAGAATGGAAAAATAAAATAGTTGCCAGCAGTAAACAGAGTGCCTTGCTCCTGATTTTCTCCTTTTAGCCAGATCTTGCATGTGGTCCTGTTCAGGGAGACTCATGTTAATAGTAATTTATAGTTGCTCCACATCTCTCTGTGTGGTGACTCCCCACAGGAGACTAGGGTGTGCCTGAATGCACCCTTCTTGGATATGGGTGACTAATGTTCCTATGTCCAGACTGGCTCCTGATTGGGGGTTGGTGACAGTTGATTGTGGTTGGGGTTCAGGCCTTTTGTATCTGCAGACCAGATTGTGGAAGCAGACCCCTTGTGTGCAACACACTCCTTTGATCGAGCTGTTAAGCCAGATGCGACCTGCAAGAAGGCGACTCTGCAATAATGGAAGTGATTGCTCATGCATGTAACAAAGAATATAGTGTCTCTGCCCATCTCTGTAGTCTGTTCCCAGCTCACAAAGAAGACCTGCACCTCCATCAACAGAGAATGATTGGCTGGAACTTATCTAAAGTTACTTCACCATCATTAAGGGAATTATGGGATGATTCCCATCACCCTGGACAATGGAAGGATTGTAGAATGACTCATCTCCACGGGAATGGTTAAAACATAAAGAAAGGTTAATGTGGATTTAGTTTACTTACTACATCATCTGAGTAGGCTGTTGAACTAGCACCAACTGGCACAACTTTCCAAAATAAGCTGGTGTTTGAGGGCAGGATGTTGACTCAATTTTGAACCCACACTTCAAATGATAATACATGGGATAGGACTTTTATTGCTGCCCTTGATGTGAGTATAGGATTGCTCCTTACAAGTGTCTGATACCAGTATTGCACTATGCAAATTACACCTACCTGTTGAATGGCTCTGCAGAGGCCCATCCTGCTGATCTCCCATCTGTGTTTAGCTCTGGTTTCTCAACTGGGGAACTATAAACCTCACTCAAATGTCACTCCCCCATGTTTGTCTGGTTGGGTTTTACCTGTACAGGTGCAAACACTCTGCTTCGTCCATGAGTGTTGGTGCTGAGTGACAGCTGGAAACATTCCCCGTGACAATCAAGGCTGCCAGCAGCCAGGTACTAGTGCTTCTCCACTGCAGGAAATCCCTCCCAAAGGGATAGGACTGACGGCAACAAGGAATACCCAATGTGCATCTGTGGAGCAGTGCTACTATTACCCACTGCCACTCCAGCTACGAAGAGCTCTAAGTGGCAGCAAGTAAACCACTCCTGCTAGCATTGATCCCATGCGGCTGAATGTCACACACCCAGGCTGTACTTTGAGTATCCATGGTCCAGGGGGTATCATGTCCAAAACGTTAGCATCTCTGACCAAAAGTCTTTGGAATTTATATCTTCAAAGGAACATCTCTGTCGAAGCAGAATATCTTCTGGGCCATTTGAACTTAGTAGCAGATTGGTTTTCCAAGCATCTGACAGATTCAAGCGATTGGAGGCTTCATTCTTCAGTTTTCAATCATCTTTCTTCAATCTTTGACAGAATGTTGATAGACCTCTTTGCATCCCGCCTCAACTCTCATCTTCCTTCCTTCTTCAGCTGGAAACCAGTTCCATTAGCTCTGGACACTGATGCGTTTCTCCAGATATGGCCTCAGACTCTGCTTTATGCCTTTCCCCTTTCATCTTCATTGCCTGAGTCCTCGCACAGGTTTGCAGACAACAATCATCTCTAGTTCTAATCATTCCTTTTTGGCAGGCTCAACCTTGGTTCCCAATGTTGTTGGATCTAACTGCGGACTTCTCCGTTTGGATTTCTCCCTTTCCAGATCTACTTCTCAACCCCCAGGGAGTTCATCACAAACTTATTCTTGAGGGCGCTATTACCCTCGCTGCCTGGAGGATTTCGGAATTTCCTGGAGAACCAAAGGAATTCGGAGGCAGCTATCCTCCTCATTCAACAGTCAATGGTAGCCTGGCACAATGAAAATCTACAAGTTAGCCTGGTCAGTCTGGTGTAGCTGGTGTGTGGACAGAAATTCAGATCCCTTTTCAGCAAAAGATATTCTCTGGTCTGCAGATTGCTCAAACGTTGATACTTTCAGAACTTTCTACTGTAAACTAATTGCTCATCCGTCTGAATCTGTAACATCAATGATTTAAACAAGCATAATCTGAGCATTCTGGTCTTGTAATGAAATTTACATTTTCCTAGCCTTAGTGTCAGAAAGGCTAGATTTGATTAACCCCTTGGCCGCGGCGGTAATTCCGCCGTGGTGCTAGTGGGGAGGGGGGGGCCGCACGGCGCCGCCATGCTTGTGACGGAACCACTCCGTCACGAGCCATGGGCGCACTGTGCTTGTGACAGAGTGGTTCCATCACGGCCCCGCCCGTTCAATAGAACGCTCAGCGCAGGTGCGGAAATGACGCCGCGCATGCGCGGCGGCCTGGCCGTGACAGAACCTCTCCGTCATTAGTACAGCGCGTCCGTGGCTGGTGACGGAGTGGTTCTGTCACCAGCACGGAACGGGTTAAAGACATGGGGGTGAGAATTATTCACTACTGTTTCATTAACCCTCCCTGATTTTATTTTTCTGCAGTCCCAGTGCCTTCAACAAGTACTGCTGTGTCAAACTAGTTTGCTGGAATTTTTCCTTCTTTGGATTCTTTTTGCGGAGATATTTCCCTATGCCATCCTTTTGGAATACGACTCCCCTTCTCCTGATGAATTTCTTCATGGATTATGTGAGTGTTATACTCATTTTTGCTTCTGTTCTGTTATTACATTCTGGAACTCATCTTGATTGTCAATCATAAGAAAAGAGGACTTGTTGCTCTCAGTCAGGATAATTATCACAGTAGACGACCTCCTAGTGGTGGTTTTATTGTGATGCAATATTTGTATATTTTTTTCCCAGGGTTTCTGAGTAATATAGGGGCATATTATCTAGATGTGTGTTATATAACGCACATTGCACATTTCCATATCGCCGGCTATCGCCGGATTTTTTCGCCGTGTTAGCACGTAATTATCAATGCGCAACACGTAGGCGAAATGAAATCCGGCGATAGTCGGCGACATGGAACATTAGCGCATGAAAACAAACGTTGTTTTCACGCGCTAATGTGTGCCTTGATAATATGGGGGGGTGGATTCAGCGTTATGATCCACACCCCCATGTTATCAATGCCTTAACACCTGGTCAGAGCAGGCGCTGGGAGACCTGCGATAAACGAGTTTATGGCAGGTCTTCTTCTCCCAACGCCTGCCTTGGTAATAGGGTATTCCCACCTCCAACCACATTTTACATGTGGTTGGACATGGGAACGCCCCCTTTGCATGTCATTAGCGATGTTTCTCGCTGACATGCAAAGTGGGCTTGAGGCAGTCGTTAGCATGCCCTTGTTAATAGGGCACTGGAAGTATCGCCGTTTTCTCAGCACAATTCCCCAAAAAAGCGGCGATACTTCAGCTTGCTAATATGCCCCATCGTTTTTACGTATCTTGGCTGCTGTTTAATAAATGCAGGAAAAGATACGCATAATACTCGCCTCTGTGTCATTAATAAAATCTAGCCTATTTGACACCAAGGCTACAAAAATCTCAATTCAAGTCTGCCTCACTGAAATGTGGTGACTTTGTCCCAGTGCAATTTACAACAAAGGGGCATGTTCAATGGCATCCGCACTGTTCCGACTTTGTGTTCTGAGCAGCAACCCACACACTCATCTTGTCACTTCACAAGTGCATTAGGAATAAACTGTGATTTAGAGGGAGGGTTTTAAGTGTTCAGAACTCTAAACGGAATGCATATACTGTAAGAATGTCAAGGATATCTGTCTACGTAATAATGACACTAATAACCATTTATATAGCACTTACTAATAAGTCTCTGCTACCATCTGAAGGGACACTTTTACAGCAATCTTAGCATATCGAAAGCTTGGTTAAAAAACAGTGAGGTTCTACATGTATGCCTTCCAGTTTGCATGCAACTGTTTGATGTTGGATCATTATTCATTGCGGTATATTACAAATAACTTGTACCGTGAGGATGTCTGCAGCAAAAGCGGCAACCCACTTAGCTTTCTATATAAAATACAAATCTGTGACCTGCATGTTACATATTGTGCTTTGTAGCACGCACATTAACACTCTATGCTATTTTTGATGAGGCTACCCTGTGATTAGACTGCAAACAGATTTCTCCAGCAATTTAATTAACTACCAGTTATCTTATAGTTATTATATCTTGAAAATTGCTTTTTACACAAAGATGTCTGCAGCATGTACCTTAACCGGTGTGATATTTTTAATGCAGTTTATTTGAAACCAAGTAAGTGAGCCAGAACACATTTGCTATTGTAGAGGTTGCCCTCATTGCTAATTTCTTTGTGGCAGAGTTTTTAAAAAGAAATGTGTAAGTTGGCTGTCAGACTCTGCTCCTCCTACTGCCTCATGGTAATCCCCATTTTCAGCACTGATTGAACCTGTTCAAATGGGACATTGTTTTCTGGTGTGAGTCCCCTGACATTCTTGAAGTACCCTGTTTATTAAAGTATAAACATTTTTAGGTGGAACCTACCAGCACGCATGTGCTTCTCTGCAAGGCATGGTCTTTTCAGTACATGGGCTTCGAGCCGGCCCATCGCTTGTCATTGGTTGTTCCAGGTGCCTTTCTATATTCTTTACTTTTGAATGGTAAATCATTCCCATTTGTCCCTCCTTTTAGTCTGTTGTTCCCTCCCATAGTATTATTGGAAAACAAGCTGCACCGGGTTCAGTGCTGTATATTTTTAGCTGGAACTCATGACCTGGCGACCTATTTTTCAATCGAAATACACAGAACAAATTATAAAGAATATATTTTTGATTTATTATTTTTATATCTTATTAAATTCATTTTCAAAACATTTGACATACAAAACAATTATTTACATAAGATAAAACAGTATATACACAATATTGGATCAGAACATGATTATACCTAGAAGAATCTAACCACCGAATAATACACAACAGGAGACCCTACTTTCATCTACAACCGTACTTAAAATATGATTGTAAATTATTAAGCACTAGATACGATTTGATATGTAGATACAAGAGTTGGAAACAAGATGAGATCATAAAATTCAATCTCTGAACATTGGTCAAGATAGTCGTCTACCAACGCGTTTCGGCAGAGCCTTCGTCAGGGTTTTTCTTTAACAGTGGTTACTAAAAAGAAGGGGGGGAGAACTGTGTTAAATAAACATTTCGAAATTAATGGTAGAAAAATCCAATCGAATAAGGTCCAAATGAGTTTACAACTTATACGGCTAGACATGTATATAAACAAGCTAGCACCTGAAATTTAAACACATATTTGATACTTTAAGATACTTTTGATCATTTGAGCTTTCTCTACAACCATGAGAGTGTCCACAAATATAAAGTGCTATACAAGAACCAATTAGAATTCAAAAAGGAAAGGACAAGACCATCACCAAACATCATTACAGGAGCGAATTTAAACGTAACCTTTCAAGAGATAAAAGGAGATGAATAAACCTGTTAAAAAAAATCTCAAGTTGACTACAAAAATAGCCCTATATTATTAGAGAATACTCACCCAATGTTAACTACTTCTCTTTTCTATGTGACAACGTCAACTTTATCTTTTGATTCAAACGTGTATCTACGTAAAAAAAAACACAGTTGTCACATATATATGACTGTCCCTGAAGGAAAGTAGATACATCTACCTATATTTGCTAGGCTCTAGATCCACATTACAAGATGCTTACTGATGCTATGTTACCCTAGATGAACTCCACAAAGACATAAACTTGGTATAGAGTAACTGAAACTTTTGGCGAGTTTATCCAATATGCCTCACCTATTTGTAGTTTAGGAACCATGTTAATGTCTACAGGCTGGATAAAGGGGTGGCCAGTCTGAATCAACTGAGAGAGGGACTAAGCCTGTTCTTACCTGAATTTGCACTAAAGGCTTCACACCATGGTAATTATCATCGTGGCATAGGTTACGCCTGATTGCCTAAGAATAAAGAAAGATAAGAAATATGGCTATATTTCATAATGGAGCCCACTCCAGGCTGTCTCCCACCCAAGCAAGAGTGTCATATTACCTTTAACTGAAGTGTAGATGTTGATAATGTTAAAGGGACATCGAAACCGTTACTCATGTATTGGGAATATTGTGCTCACTGGTATACCAAAAGAAACCACAAAATATTTTTAAATATTTCAAATGATTATAAAGGCTACATAAAATTATACTAGGTCAGAGTAATTTCATAGTATAAGACTACAAACAACATCATACTGAACTCTCTCATTTAGTCAAGCGGTCTGCTATAATTACCATCGCGGAGATAGACCCGCTGATGTAGTGTGATTGAAAAAAACAGACAAAGACCTATTCAACAAGAGAAAGAACAAGAGAGGAGAAAATCAGGATTATGAGGGCCTGTGGTGTTAGCTATATAAACATTATCTCACAATGTTTAGCCGTGGAATGAAACAGATGTCATAACAATATAGGTTAGAAGACGTTACAACTAAACTAGATTGGAGCTCATCTCTATATAAATTCCAAATACCAAGAAAAGAGTAACAGTATTACTAACCTCAAATCTAAAAACTCTATTATCTAGATATAGTATGTGTACAGGCATTGGCCAAGTTCCTGGTACGTTATTCTTTCCTGTGATGATTAGAGGCCTATGCAAAAATAAGACAAAAAGCAGAGTACCAATGATATGTTCTCGAACTCTCAGCTCTAAAAATGTTATAATAGCGGCCTACATCTGGTCTACACGAACTCACATAAAGCTGTGAAAGGGCCGCTGCTATGCCCTAAACCAAATAAAAAATAACTTATAGAATTATGCGATGTTAAAAAGGCCTCTGAATTCTAGACAATGCCATCCTAATAGGCCAAAGGGCACGAGAAAATGTTGCCCAAAGCAATCAAAGTCTCGTAGATTAATCCAATGGCCTAAAGAAATCCAAAACGGGCCAATTCACAATTCAACATATGCAAATAGAGGCGAGAGTTCAAAGCAATGTAAGCTCTAAAACAAATTTATATTAAATAACGATATATGATAGCCTATGACTCAAAGAAAGTATCGAACATTCTGTCTTATAACATACATCCGGTGTTCTAATGCGGAAAGCCTGAAAGTCTAAGCTGCGCGGGTAAGCCTAATTGTTTAACCTACGAGGGGTATAGACGTTAGCCCCATATGGTGAAGAGACTGTGCTAAACTAAAAAATGAGTACTACCTACATACGAGGCCAGCAACCTGTAACTAGGGCCAAGATGTCGATCCAATGTACACATTACTTTGACAATGATTACTACCAATGTCGAACCATGATAATGGCGAGCAGTAAAAGTGGTTGTTAGTACTACAGACCTATTCACAACCAGCACTCACCTTCTGGGAAAGTGGACCGCTCCTATCTGGCTTCCAAACGATGTCCCTTGATGAAGCAAGGTGAAGAACAAAATTTTGTTCAAACTTGTGAAGTTAATCTCCCATAATTGTAACCAAATTAATAAGCTTGTGGTGAAAATTACTAATCAACTTAGTTTAAAGAATACATGCATCAATACACGCGGGATAACTAATGTGCTTTATGTTGCAAACGCAAAAGAAAAAATAATAAACTAACCTTGTCTATTGTCTTTGTCAGCATTAAATGCGGCTGTTTAACTAATGGTTCCATGATGAAATATCGATTACTAAAACATCGACCTACAAAAATATCGCCACAAATACATCGTCTACAAAAATATCGTCACCATATACTTAAACAAGAAATTACACAAATATCGATATTTTTTTATCGACTACTCTAATATCGTTAACAATTATATCGACTACATAAATATCGACTACTACATTATCGACTATCTTTAAAATAACATTACCTTCTACACTAATATCGACTACACAAATATCGACTACCTTTCTACTTATATTAATATACAAAAAATATCGTCATTTTCTTTATAACCTTATATACACATTACCTTTCTATTATTCACTTTTTCATAATAATTAAAAATCAAAATAAGCTTTTCTAACATATATGTATATACACTATGTATGTTTTATTTATATATAATAATAAAAAGATACATTAGTAATATAAAGGATGTATGACGTTACAACGCATACTTTTACAACGCATACCTTTGCAACGAAATTTTTACAACACAAATACTAATACAACGCATGAATTTACAACGCATGTTTTTACAACGCATGTACCTTTACATCGCATACCATTACAACGTAAGTATTGGTAAGTATATATTAATTTTGTTAATATAAATTAATTGAAAAAAATAAATTGTAAATTAATTTAAATTCATTTCATTTAATTTTTTTTAAATTTATATATAATTTTATTATTTTCTATCCTGTACCCCTGTACCCCAAAAACTCAAAACTGACCCTGAACCCTAAAAATACCCCTTTACCCAAAAACTGAAAACTGACCCTGAACCCTAAAAATAGCCCTTTACCCAAAAACTGAAAACTGACCCTGAACCCTAAAAATACCCCTTTACCCAAAAACTGATAACTGACCCTGAACCCTAAAAATACCCCTTTACCCAAAAACTGAAAACTGACCCTGAAGCCTAAAAATACCCCTTTACCCAAAAACTGAACACTGACCCTGAACCCTAAAAATACCCCTTTACCCAAAAACTGAAAACTGACCCTGAACCCTAAAAATACCCCTTTACCCAAAAACTGAAAACTGACCCTGAACCCTAAAAATACCCCTTTACCCAAAAACTAAAAACTGACCCTGAACACTAAAAATACCCCTTTACCCAAAAACATAAAACTGACCCTGAAGCCTAAAAATAGCCCTTTATCCAAAAACTGAAAACTGACCCTGAACCCTAAAAATACCCCTTTACCCAAAAACAGAAAACTGACCCTGAAGCCTAAAAATAGCCCTTTACCCAAAAACTGAAAACTGACCCTGAACCCTAAAAATACCCCTTTACCCAAAAACTGATAACTGACCCTGAAGCCTAAAAATACCCCTTTACCCAAAAACTGAAAACTGACCCTGAACCCTAAAAATACCCCTTTACCCAAAAAATTAAAACTGACCCTGAACCCTAAAAATACCCCTTTACCCAAAAACTGAAAACTGACCCTGAACACTAAAAATACCCCTTTACCCAAAAACTAAAAACTGACCCTGAACACCAAAAATACCCCTTTACCCAAAAAATTAAAACTAACCCTGAACACTAAAAATACCCCTTCACCCAAAAACGCTAAACTGACCCTGAACCCTAAATATACCCCTTAAAAAAAACCAAACATATTACATTTTAAATATAATTATATACTTACAAATACTTACGTTGTAATGGTATGCGTTGTAAAGGTACCTACGTTGTAAAAACATGCGTTGTAAATACATACGTTGTAATGGTTTTAGCGTTGTAAAAGTTAAGTTGTAAAGGTGGTAAAGCAATATAAACATTACCAAACACTATCATACACTCTTATCGGATTACTTTAAATAACATTTCACTAATTTTAACATTGTAATAAATATTTACCATTAAAATAAAACACATATAATACATTTTGTAATTAAAATCGAAAACAATTATTGATGCTACAAACTCTTTACAAATTAACGGCTTTCAAATTCAAACTAATGTTCTCAGCCAATGATTTTAAAATATATGTAATTGAACCAATCAAATATAACAATTAATTAACTCACTACTATAAAGACAATTACAGACTTAACTTAATTTACCATTTTTTGGCCAAACTTGGATGAAAACGGTTACTTTGCTGAAAACAAGAGAATACACACCTACTACAACGACTACAACACAGCATACTAAAAATCAAGTAAGTGAAGTCCCATTTCATTAATCATACAAACCTGTCGATAACTAGCTAAACTCCCTAAACTAAAAAGATGGTCTTTTTATTTGTTTAAATATAACTACAACATCCTATCAACAACTACCACAAGATAATAATTAAAAGAAATTATGAACTGCCTTATCCATGTGTACTTAGAAAGCTTTTAAATAAATTTAAAAAGTCACAAAGTAAACTTGCTAAAGACTTGATATGTTATTTTCTGAATTGACCCAAACAACGATGTAGATAGACAAAAAAGTGAAGTTCAAAAATTAAAATGGCAGCACTATAAAAACTAAAATAGGACTAAATCCCCAAAATTTAAACAAAAATAGAGATGAATAGCATTATTTTTTCCATGTATTGTAATAAATGTATTATTGTTTGTAAAGAACCTTTTGATTAATGTAAAATATACAATAATATTTTTAATATAATTATATATTAAATAATTATAGTATATCAAAAATATGTTTTTGATTGTTATTTTTTTTTATATGTATAACACTGAACACAATTTTATATACATACTGTAGAAAAATACAATTACATGTAAATTAATTAACATATTAAATTTTAATTTAAAAATTTTAAATTTAATATACTAATTAATGTAATATAACAATGTATATATGATAAAAATTGCAATGTAGAATGTAAACAAATATTTGAAAAAAGTGTATTAAAAAATATGAAAATGTTTGCATCAACAACTGAAAAGTATGAATAAAAAAAGTGTCCAAAACTATATTACCATTGTACTTAATAAATGTTGACACTTGTGATATATATGTAAAAATGTACAAAATAATCATATTTGTTTATTATTAAAAAAATATAGCAAAATTATATATCATAATAATTGTAAAATATAAATTTTTATTTTTTATTTTTTTAGAAAATATAAAATATAAAACATAACACATAGAAAATACTTAACAGTAAGCAAAAATAAATCACAATTTTAACTCCAATCCTACATAAGTCAGGTAAAGTGCTGGACAGGAAACTATAATATTTGTGATATTATAACACATAAACATCACTATATATATTAATAACCACTCTTATCTATTATACTACAAAATAGACTATTAAATTACAATCACACAATATTTTATTTAGAACATAACAATACCAAATTGTTTAACCAAAATTTAAAATTTCAAAAATCTAAATTTTTTAACAATTTTAAAAAAGTTTTACAATTTTTAAAAATGTAACCCAAACTTTGTATATTTGTATTTTGACTCATTCTTAGCATATATTATAACAAATACACAAACATAAAATATTACACACTTGACTTATAATAATATAATTTAAAAAATAAATGTAAAATTTCAAATTTCAAATTTGAAATTAAAAATGTAAAATTTCAAATTGCAATTTTGAAATTTAAATATTGAAATTTCTAATTTCGTATTATTTATAGAATTTTTTTTATTAAACACTATATAAAAAAAATAACACTTAATTACCAAATTATTATATAATACATTCAATTTCAAATAAATTAAATAAATTTTCGTATTTCAATTTATAATTTATTTTAATTTAATTTAAATTTTATTAAACATATTTTAATATACTACCCACCCTTATCCCCTATATCACCAACAACCCGCTATTAAATCTTTAAAAAAAACAATTCAATCAATAATTCAGTAATTTAAATTAAATTTAAAATTTCGCCATTGAAAAAATTTTATTTAAAGTTTTTCTAATTTTTTACCATTATGTACATATTATTTACACGACTTTTTTAAATTACTACCCACCCTTATCCCCTATAATACCAATAACCCGCTCCTAAAATATTTACTAATATTTAAAAAAAATTACATTTTTATCCCATAATAATAAAAATAAACATTTAATTAATAATATTTAAACATAAAACAAATTTTTCTACACTTATATTACACATTCAATTATTTTGTCGATATTATATTCAACGATATTTCTCTAAACGATATTCTATTCAACGATATTTTATTTTGACGATATTTTAGTCATTCTACAAAAACGATATTTACAACAACGATATTTACTACAACGATATTTTTTACAGTCGATATTCTTACCTCGATATTTATGCTAGTCGATATTATCCCGTCGATATTCCTGCTTTATACCTTAACTAATAGCATGTGCTTATTTTGTGTGCTTATGTTATGTCTTTTCTGTGATGAAAGCTCAAGGAGTTCGTGCAGCAGTTCCCAAAGGAGAAGTAAATATAATGCTGCTTGTCAGTTCTTTTGCTAGGTAACATAATTAACGGGATTAATTAGTAAAGGGGGTGGGTAACAGAATGGGTCTCAATTCTTTAATTAATTGATGTCTTGTTTTTGTTTAATAATAGTTTCCAAAGTGAGGCCTAAAGATGGTTCCGAAAACATGGCTGACAGAACTGCAGACGCGAAAGCTTGTCCAGAGCGATGTCTTTACACATGTGTGGTTGTGAAGATTTTACTGCACTATCATCATTAATTGAAAAAGCAGTTCTTTGGCTGTGTTGAACGTGCTCTTGGAGAAAAGGCTCAAGGACAGAAACTTAAAGTGTCTGCCAAGGCAAGGAAGTAAATGTTTGAAACTCGAGGAAAAGTATCTTTCCTGAGGAAGCTGAAAGATGTGGAAGTGAAAGACAATAGGGCTTATGTGAAGCCTGGATTTGGTCAAGAAACGGAGATGACCTAATGTTTTATCATGGACTGACACTGGACAGCCAATGAAAAGCTCGGATTTGCCTAGAAGAATGTCAATTGTAGAGAGTTTAGCTAGAAAGAAAGGTATAAAACCTGACACCATGAGCAGGAATTTTAGCTCGCTTCTTTCCGATTCCTGATTGACGTGACATGCTGTTGGACTTTTGGCGCACGTAAGGACAGCAGACTTTAAATGATTTTTCCTTTCCAGGAGAAGTGAGTAATAGTCAGGGAAATAGATTTAGGGAATGGAAACTGTTATTCTGCTAATATTTCATGTTTCTGAGCTTGCTTTGAAAATGTCAGTTTATTAATTCATTTCCTTACTAAAAGCTGCTTTCTTGATTGCTTATAAAATAAAGATTCTAAAATGTTAATGCTTTTTCTTTATGAAAAATAAAGCTAATAAAATTAGATTTGAAATGACAAGCTGGACTTGTTTATTCATGATCTAGTCACCATCAGTTGATCCACTCGCCTTGGTGGTCTGGTTAATAAATAAGAAATGTTTAACCTACGGTAAAAATAGATAAACTGCAGTTGTATATAATTTTGTAAATAATATGTGAGTAGTTTAGTTAATCACACCACCTGATTCAGTGGCTCAAAAATTGTCTCATTGGTAGTATGGGCCTTTGTATGTGTTTCATGAATAATGGTGAGTATTGAGATGATAGGTAGTGTTTTGAGACAGTTTTTCAATAGGAGTGCTGGATCAATTTCTTGGTAGCAGAGTTACGGTTACTAAGGTGATTAGTATGTTACATGGTAACACATAGGATTGATGTCTAACACATGTTAAGTTTGTTCAGTTGTTATATGTAGTCGAAAGGTTTTTTCCGGCAGTGTGAAAATTCCTGGTTTGTGCCGGCATGAGAAGTGTGACAGGTGAAGTTACACAGTGCATTTGTTCTGTTTCAAAATAGTGGTATCGCCGTATATCACAAGTGTTGTGGACGTACATCACAAGTTTAGGGATTTTAGGTGTGTAAAGTAGAATGCATAGTGAGGATTATCTATGAAATCGTAGCTTTCGAGTATAGGGAATGATGTCCTGTTTTAAAACTCACTGTGAAAAGAGTAGTAGAATTTATCTAAGCTTGAGTGAAGGGTAAGGAAGCGTCGTCTATCTTACTGGCGAGTGAGGATTTCTATTGGTGGGTTCCTACTAAAGATTTATATATGCATGGTTAGGGATTTTTCTGTATGAATGTGCGTAAATGAATTTGTAATGTACGATCGAGTGAATCTCTGAATTGTCTCTAAGGAGATGTAAAATATCTCTGTATGTGCATTTAGAGAGAAACAAGTTTGTTATTACCAGCTAGAAGGGTAAAGTAGCTTTACTTTATCAACGAATTTAAATATTCTGTGAAAATAGCGTCGTCTATTTCACGCGAAAAGAATACTTGAATGACTGGGAAAGCTATAACTTTATTTAAGCGAAACAGACAAATGGTTTGTTTTTTGTGGAGTTATTAACAAAATTCAATTGAAAGATTTGTAAATATGGTGCTTTAAAATTGTTAAGGAGGTGTTGGTTTAAGGAGCGAGGGACAGAGTAGCTGCAGCGGCAGCATACATCACAAGTGTCGCGCAGCGATTGGCTAACATACGTCACAGTGTTCGCGCACAGATTGGTTCATGTGACTGAGGCAAGCTTACAGCTGATTGGCTCATCCTGAAAAGCAGTAATTCTATTGGTTGAGCAAAATAGTGACGAAGCTGAACTTGATTGGCTTGTTGGTGAGTTTCGCGCACGGATTGGTTGGTGTTGCGGAATAACAAGGAAGTTGTTACGATCTTTACCGAAGTAAGGGAAATTGCTTAAAAACATGGATTATTATTACATGAAGGAGAAAAAGAAGCTTTCATGGTTTCAGAAATTGAAAAACAAACTTAAACCTGACAAGAAAATTTCAACGTGAGGTGGAAGGTTAATTCATAAGTACAAAACACATGCAGCGTATATGTTGGGTGAATATGGTTATCATACTTGTCTTTGGATTGAGAATTAGATGAAGTATACTGAAAATGATGGTGTATTAGCATGGCCGGAAGATGGATCATTTAACGTAGCGGTTTTGAAAAATTTAAGAGAAAAAATTATGAAACTCGTACCAAAGCCTAGACCTACTCAGTTTGAAGCTCTAGTTGAATGGGAAGATGAAATGTTTGAGTTACAACGAGAGAGTAGAGGAATATCAAGGAGAACAGGATTAGGTCTTAATAGAGAAACACATGAGGATAGAATGTGTCGATGGAGAAGTGCAGATATGTGTGATGGCTTGTACCCAGTGAGACTAATTGATGAGGTAACTGGACAGAAGAGTGCCCAAAAGAAAAAGAAAAATAGTGAAGAAAGTGATTCAGAAGATGCGGTATTAGAAGAAATGTATACTAGAAAACCGCCACCTTATCAACCAGTTTGTTCATGGACTTCTCCAAGTGCCCCACCAAGAGAAATTATTGATGAGACATCTCCAAAAACAAATCAGTATTATAGAAAAACACCTGATAGAGTAGAAACAAGATGTAATTCAAATATATCAGGAGAAAATAGAAATTGTATTGAAACCCCAGTTCAAAGTGATGAAACCTCAAGAAATGGAAAAAGAACAGAAAGGTATGAGGAATTACCAAATACCTCAGAAAATATTTGTTCTACGAATGAATTAATACAGCAGTTAACTAAAAGCATGGAAGCAGTAACAGTACCTGTAACGATTGGACCTGTACTTCCAGTATTTGATCAAAATGAAATTAGGCAATCAGCTTTAACTGTTCCATTAAATTCAGAAATACAGAAGGTGACTGAAAATTTTTATTCAGATCTGTCTGAAATACATCGAGAGAAAATAATTATGCCTGACTTAACTTTTAATAAAAGTTTGACAAGTAAAACTCCATCTGGTGCAGAATCTGACTCTGGAACTCCGGAAAAGAGTCTGAGTAAAATAGATTTAACACAAACCCCAGAATGTAAATTACTTGATGTTGCAAAATTGAAAGCAGATTTAGAAGAATTAATAATTGGAACGATTGGAACTGACAGTTTGAAGGCATACCAGGATGATGAATTATTATTTATTTGTAAAAGCATAACATGGAAAACGAAAAACAAATATGATCAATTGGAGGAGATGGCTTCTGAATTAGAAGTAGATTTAATCAAGCAGAAGAATTTGCAGAAAACGTATAGCGTGGATTTCTCTGAAAAAGAATTTGAAAATGTGAATACCACAGGAAGAATAATTCATATAAAAGACTTAATTGTGATTTTGAGAAAATGGGGTGAACTAAGTAAATGGAGAGTGAAATGGACAAAGAAAAGAGATGAAGACAGAACAAGCTTAGCTTTTCCTATCAGAGAAAAAAAGGAGGAAGTAATAAATGAATTTCCAATGAGAGAAATACCGGGAGGAGGGTATGTGCATGTCCCATGGACAAGACAGGACATTTTAATGTTTACAAATGATTTTCCTCGATTAAGAGAAAAACCTGTAGAATGGTATCGACAGGTAGACAGATTTGTGAAAGTTTCAAAAGTTTTGTGGATTGATCTTGATGGATTCTTTGACATAGTTGTCCCATCAGATCTTTGGGCAGAATGTAAAATCACTATAAATTGGCCTAGAGAAGAATACCCTTGACATAAAGTAACAGGTGCTCCTTCACCAGAGGTAATGAGAAAATACGATCAGGTAATTGTGTTTTTGAAAAATAAGATCCCCCCAAAAGAGATAGATTGGGTTAAAATAGATAGAACAACCCAAGAGCCAAAAGAATCAGTACATTCATTTTATGAAAGATTACTGTTGGTATTCCAACAATACAGTGGTAATGAAAATTTAAGTGAAAAAGACATGAGCCATTTTATATACAGATTTGTATATGGCTTGAGACCTGAAATTAGTGAAATGGTAAGAACTGGAATAGTTGGTTGACAATCACACACAGTAGATGATATTTTGAGAAAAGCAAAATACTGTAGTGATGAAATAGATGCTAAACAAAAGAAGTTAAAAGAAAAGGCTATGTGGGCACAGGTAAAAGTGGCTGAACAACAAATGGCGAATTTGGGAAATAAAAATGTTGATCAGAATTAAGCGAAATTTAAAGGCAATTATAATAAACCAAAATTGATGGGAAATATGGAAGAGTTAAAACAGAAACTCCCATGTTTTAATTGTGGCGAAATTGGACACTGGAAGCCTGAATGTAAGAATCCGCCCAGAAATTATTTTAAAAATGCATCATTTAATCCACAGATGCAGAATGAGATGAATCAGCAGCAACAGCTACAGCGACAGGTAGTGATTCAGCAAAGTCAGTTACCACAACCGCCACTTCCAAACTGTGTAAATGTGTAGAGATACAGTGCAGAAACAGGATTCAGCGGAGGTGAACAGGTAAACAGATCGCCAAGAGTGAATGTGTTGAATGTGTCACAACAATATTGGTTGAAAGAAGATGGAGGGAGTGATTCTGAAGATTATTTCTGACGGTGCCTGAGAGAGGAGCAAGAGTGTGTGCTTGGAGCCACTCTTGAGGTAGATCAATCTGGTCCATTTGTAATTGGTAAAGTGAATGATGTAGAAATTACTTTCCTAGTGGATACAGGTGCTACCCGTTCTACTGTTAGATCAGTGAAATAGAAAACCTTCCTCTCTCTGGAGATAAAATCCAAGTAGTAGGTGTAGCTAATCAGCAAATAAAAACAGATCTAACTGAACCAGTTGAAGTTGAAATAGGTAAATTTAAAGACAAGCATAGATTTGTAGTTTGTGATAGCAGTCCTGTAAATCTATTAGGTAGGGATATCCTGTGCAAGATGAATTGTGCAATATATTGCTCACCGGATGGTATTGAACTTCAAATTCCAGAAGAAGATGAGCTTTACAAATTAACAATGTTAATGATTGAGGCAGAAGAAAGTAAATTATTTCCTGTGTTTGATAAGAATAATCTACCTGAAGAATTAAAAGACACAGTAAATGTAAAAATGTGGGATTTCACTGCAGATGAAATGGGTTTGATGAAAAATGTAGATCCAGTAAAAATTTCAGAAAAACAAGGAGCAGATTATCCAAACATTCCTCAGTATAAAATGAAAGCAGAAGTGATTGAAGGAGTAACTCCTGTAATAGACAAATTTAACAAGGAAAGTAGCCCATGTAATTCACCGATTATGGGAATTAAAAAGCCAAACGGAACCTTCAGCATTGTTCAAGACCTGAGAAAGGTTAATAAAATTGTTGTTCCATGTTGCCCAGTTGTACCAAACCCAGCGGTAATTTTATATAAAATTCCGCATGATGCAGAATGGTATACGGTTATTGATTTGTGTAATGCATTCTTTACTGTTCCATTGCATCCAGAAAGCCAACAAATGTTTGTGTTCCGGTTCAAAGCGTATTCTAGCATGGTGTCGAATCCCTCAAGGGTACACCGAGAGTCCATCTATTTTTAATCAGCTGCTAAAGAAATCTTTGGAAAATCTAGATTTACCAGGAAAATCTACATTAGTACAGTATATTGATGACCTCCTTGTGGCTGCAAAAACAAGAGATAATTGTGTAACAGATACCATTACTCTTTTAAATCATCTGGCAGATGAGGGACATAAAGAATCTCCTGCAAAATTACAGTTTTGCAAACAAGAATTAAAATATCTTGGTCACAGAATTGCAAAGGGAGTCAGACAAGTGACAATAGAAAGAATAAAAATGATTCAAGCAATGCAACCTCCAAAAACACAGAGACAAGTTAGAATGCCAATGGATTAGTGGATATTAAGTAATTGCAAAGCCACTGCAGAGACTGACAAAAGCAGACATAAAAGACCCAATTAGCCTAACAAAAACTGAATTATAAGCTTTTGAACAGTTAAAGAAAAGTTTGTGTGAAGCTCCAGCATTAGGAATGCCTGATTACGAAAAAGAATTTGAGCTGTATTGCAGTGAAAGAGAAGGATGTGCATTATCAGTTCTGATTCAAAGACATGGAAGAATGAGAAAGCCAATAGCATATTTCTCAGCTGTTCTTGACCCAGTTGCAAAAGCATTACCAGGCTGCTTAAAAGCAGTAGCTGCAACCAGTGTAAGTTTGGAACAAATTGAAGGAATAATAATGGGATTTCCTGTAAAAGTATATGTACCACATTCAGTTGATATTCTCCTCACAAAAGAGAAGAACACAACATTTGACAAACAGTAGGCTAACAAAATATGAAAAGGTTATCCTTGGTTCGGATAATGTTTCAATTGCGAGATGTGTGAATTTAAATCCTTCCACATTATTACCTGACACTACTGAAACAGAAATCAGGGATGAGGCTGTTGATCATGAATGCCTGGATGTATTAGAATATTGCACTAAACCAAGACAGGATATAAAAGATGTCCCGTTAGCTGAATCAGATTATGTTTTATTTGTTGATGGTTCATGCTTGAGAACAGATGAAGGTGTTCTGAGTGCAGCATATTCGGTATGCACAGTTGCAGATGTAATTGAAGCATCCTGTCTCAAGGGAATTCGTTCAGCTCAAGTAGCAGAATTGATTGCTTTGATTCGTGCATGTGAATTGGGAAAAGAGTTAAAAATTACCATAGTGACTGATAGTCAATATGGTTATGGCGTAGTCCATGACTATGGTCAGTTCTGGTCTCAAAGAGGTCATTTAACTTCAGCGGGATCACCCATAAGAAACGCACAGTTGATTAAAAGATTAATCAATGGAATTCAGCTACCAGAAAAAATTGCAGTGGTAAAGTGCACAGCACATAAACAAGGAGAGGATTACATAACAAAAGGAAACTCATATGCTGACACAATAGCAAAATTCGGTGCAAAAGAAAATGTTTCTGTTAATCGGGAAAAAGAAAATGAACATGTTTTGAACTCACTTATGCTAACATCTGTAGTTGAGACATAGCAGGGAGTAAAACAGTTGCAAGATGAGGCAGATGATGAAGAGAAAAACACATGGTTAAAAGCAGGATGCAGACAAAGAGAAGAAGATGAGGTTTGGGTTTACAAAGATGACAGACCAGTAATGCCAAACAGTATGATTTCTGACATGGCACGCATGTACCATGGTCCAGGACATATTGGCAGAGACTCAATAATTAGATTATTCAGACAAACAGGGTACAATCCAAAATTCAGAATAATTGCAGAATTCCTTTGTCAAAGGTGTCTTATCTGTCAACAGATCAATCCAAATAGAAAAACTGTTGTAAATATGGGAACCATAGGACGGGAGGGTGGTCCATTTACCAGAATACAGCTTGACTTCATTGACATTCCATCTCACAACAAACTCAGATATGTTTTGGTGATAATCTGTTTGTTTTCAAGATGGGTAGAAGCATTCCCAACACGCCGCAATGATTCAATTACTGTGGCAAAATTGCTTTTGAGAGAAATCATACCAAGGTATGGATTTCCAGTAACGGTCGAGACAGATCGTGGAACACATTTTGAAAACAGATTGCTAAAATTGATTTGTGAAGCTCTGGATATAAAGCAAAAATTACATTGTGCTTACAGACCAGAAGCATCAGGTGTTATTGAGCAGGTGAATGGTACAATAAAAAACAGAATAGCAAAAATGTGCTTAGCAACAGGAATGAAGTGAACAGATGCACTCCCACTTGTTTTGATGTCTTTGAGAAGCATTCCAGATAGAAAAACAGGTTTGAGCCCTCATGAAATTTTAATGGGTAGAGTAATGAGGCAAGCATTTGTTCCAGTTGATAAACTGTTGAGCATTAATGATAGCATCATTATGGATTACTGAAAAAATCTAACTGATGTGGTGACTTCTGTGTTACATCAGGTGGGAACTGAAGTAATTTCAAAAGAGAAAGAACAAGCTCATGATCTGTTACCAGGTGACTGGGTAAGGACAAAAGTACACCGAAGATGAAACTGCCTAGTACCAAGGTGGCAGAAGGCAAGACAGGTGATATTAGTCACAACAAATGCAGTAAAGTGTAGGGGATTGAAAAGATGGATTCCTGCTAGCCACACCATACGTGTACCGGCACCTGAGAATCCTGACGAAGGTGATACAACAGCTGATTCAGATTCAGAAGAAGAACCTGAAAGAAATCCAGATCCTGAAGATCGACAAGAAAGTCAACATCTGGAAAATTCAATTGCGAATGAGGCATTGAATGAAGAAAATGAAGAAATTGTAATACATGATTCTGAAGAAAATGAAAATGACGAAGATCTGCTAGATCAAGAAGCAGAAAGGGAAACTGAACAAGAAGAGATTCAAGATCAGGAGAGTATTGAAAAGCAGATTGGAAGCTCTGGAAGAAGGAACGAAAATTCTGAAACTGGAGAATTGGAAGTAATCGAAGAAGAAGAGGAAGAAATTCCAAGTGCCAGCTATAAGGATGATGTTCCTAACAGATTGAAACTGCCGAGTAAAGAAGTTCCTGAATCTAAAGAAGAATCTGATATAATAAAACTGATTATTAATGAATCAGCTGATAACACAGAAAGCGAAACAGATGAAAGTGGAGATGAATCTAAAGTGAAAAGATCAAGGAAAAGAGCTTGGAGAGTGGAGTATAATTTGGCAGAACCGAAAAGGAAATTATCAAGAAAAGGAGATAATTGGCCAAATGAAAACAAAGGCCTAAAGTTTAAATTAGCAAAAGAGCAGGTGAACGAGATCACAAGTCAAAAGGAGGAAGTCTCAAATAAAAAAGATCAAGCAGGAAAGAAAATAGAAGTGATAAACAGCAGAGCAAAAAGAGTAATAAAGCCAAATCAGAAGTACAAATCACCTGAGTGGACCTACATCATAATTCCACCGGTGGTAGAAGTAAATAGTAGTCAAAGAAATTTTGATGATGCAAGTGATAATGATTGATTTTATTGATTAGATGCCACAAGGTTGAAGAAATTGTTTTAGGTGACACAAGGTCAAAGAAATTGTGTTAGCTGAAAAAAAAAACATATTGATGTATGACATAGGTCGAAGAAAAGCTGTTAGAAAATAAAGTTATCTGTTAAAAAAAAAAGAGGGGAGTATATTTAATTTTTTATTTTTTATTTTTTATTTTTAAGGCTCTTGTTTGAAAGTAAAGATGCCTTCTTTTAATAATAATTCGAGATGCTCAATTTTCAAAAGATGTTGCAAATTGTCTTCAATATGTGTAATCTTGATAATTTTAATTTGGTTAATTTTAGCTGTCATTTTCCCTTTTGGAATAAATAAAGAGATGTATAAAACTAACATGACTAGTAAAGTTGTGGTTAATCATGATAAAGTTGATAAGATTGATAAAATTATTGTACATAAACCAGAGATTCATCAAGATAGATCTGTTGGAGATTTTTCTAGTAATACCTTTTCAAGACTTTTATCTGAATATGTTAAGGTGATGGATGTAAAAGATTGCTACACTTCTGTGACTGAAGGTGTTACATATAATATGCTTCCTCTTACTTATGGAATAACATGTAGTGTAATAGCTAATTTGTTTTATCAAACTGGACGTCTGGAATATTATTATTCAGATTTTGATCAGATTTTTGCAAATTTAAAAGTTGTAGATAGCTTGAATAAATTGAAATATGCTAAACAGATGAGGGAATTTTTCCTAGTGACCAATGAACTCACTTATGAGTATGCTTTTAGAAATAATTTAACATGGAAATTGAGAACAGAAGAAAAGTCGTTCTTAAATATGGTGGAAGAGAGAAGGGCAATTTACAAGCGAAATGAGATGATGAAACATACTAAGTCTAAATTTTGGCCGATTGAAGATGAAAAGCTCAATGGAGAGGTGTGGCTCACTGGTTAGAGGCGGCAGACCCGTAAGCAGAGAGCGGCCTGGGACCAGGGTTCGATTCCCGACGCGGCAGGGTCGTGGACCAGGGTCAGCGGACTCGATAATTCTCGCCTCGGTGCCTACTCTAGTCAGAAACCACACTCGGCAACTCTGGGCATCAGCTTGCCTCATCTTCACAACGGCCCCCCAGACTGCCGGGGATGCTTGGTCACACCTTAGAGATACCTATCAGGGACCATCTCTCAGGGTGAGCCAGGACGGGTTCCCCAGCGGTCGAAGCGTGGAGATACTCCTCCGGGAGTAGATTCCTAGCGCTATATAAACCCGCAATTAAATTAAATTAAATTAAATGGTAGAAATGAAAATGTTGCAATTCACATAGATAAATCTGTTAGTGGAAAATTTTGTATAAGAAGAGATACTACTTTTTTGATAATTATTTTGTTGGTGCAAGTCAATGTGAAGACACTTATCGTATTATAGGGGGTTGGGGATTTAAAGGAGGCAAAGATCCAATTTTTCCTGGAATTTATTTTGTTTGTGGGAACAAAGCCTATTACAATCTCCCAGACCACTGGTATGGGGCATGTTATGTAGGTTTAGTTTTTCCCAAAAATTTTCATGTAGATAGAAATGCAAAAGGTTCTTTTGAAATTAGCAATCACATGAATAGATTTAGAAGGGAAAGCTTTTCAGAAATAATGGGAGACATATTTGGTGCAATAATACCTATGGTAGGTATAACCCTGAATGCAAATAAAATCAGAAAAATGTCTACAATTGTTGATAGATTGTCTACAGATACTGCAAGTGGATTTCAATTAGTGAATACAGAGCTTATTGATATGAGAACTATGGTAATGCAAAATCGTCTTGCTCTTGACATTTTGCTAGCAAAAGAGGGTGGAGTCTGTGGAATTTTCCATGTTCAACATTGTTGTACTTACATACCTGACAAAAGTCAGAATATAGAAATGTTTATTAGGAATATTACGGAATTACATAATGAAGTTGAACCTTTAGAAGATGATAGTTTTTCAGAACGTTTAGGTAAAAGATTTGCAGCAATTAAACACTGGTTTCAAGAAATTGGTAATTCAATTATAGGTAAAATAGTTTTTCCTTTATTAGTCATAGCAATAGTGATACTTCTGTTAAAAATTAGTTGCATGATACGCAAGAGAAGAAAATATGTAATAGAGAAGAAAAGAATTTGCAAACTTAAAAAGGAGAAAGAAAACGAAATAGAATTAGAAAAGTTTCGGAGAACTCAATATGAAAAATGCAGAAAAACAGATGAATCTAAAGTTTAGAACTACTAATATTAAGAAAGTCCAAAACATGTTAAAGGGTTGAAAACATTTATAAATTTTGGGTATTGTTTGATGATTTAGAAATCACCAGATGAGGGAGTTGATGAAGCAAGGTGAAGAACAAAATTTTGTTCAAACTTGTGAAGTTAATCTCCCATAATTGTAATCAAATTAATAAACTTGTGGTGAAAATTACTAATCAACTTAGTTTAACCCCTTTAAAGCTAGTAAACAAACCTCCCCAGTGCTGCGCTGTCCATTATCCAGTGCTGAACTGGACGTCCAACGGTCGTGCGCAGCACTGGGGAGGTAGTGCCCGTGACGACCGTTGGCCGACGGCAGCACTTAAGGGGTTAAAGAATACATGCATCAATACACGTGGGATAACTAATGTGCTTTATGTTGCAAACGCAAAAGAAAAAATAGTAAACTAACCTTGTCTATTGTCTTTGTCAGCATTAAATGCGGCTGTTTAACTAATAGCATGTGCTTATTTTGTGTGCTTATGTTATGTCTTTTCTGTGATGAAAGCTCAAGGAGTTCGTGCAGCAGTTCCCAAAGGAGAAGTAAATATATTGCTGCTTGTCGGTGCTTTTGCTAGGTACCATAATTAACGGGATTAATTAGTAAAGGGGGTGGGTAACAGAATGGGTTTCAATTCTTTAATTAATTGATGTCTTGTGTTTGTTTAATAATAGTTTCCAAAGTGAGGCCTAAAGATGGTTCAGAAAACATGGCTGACAGAACTGCAGACGCGAAAGCTTGTCCAGAGCGATGTCTTTACACATGTGTGGTTGTGAAGATTTTACTGCACTATCATCATTAATTGAAAAAGCAGTTCTTTGGCTGTGTTGAACGTGCTCTTGGAGAAAAGGCTCATGGACAGAAACTTGAAGTGTCTGCCAAGGCAAGGAACTAAATGTTTGAAACTCGAGGAAAAGTATCTTTCCTGAGGAAGCTGAAAGATGTGGAAGTGAAAGACAATAGGGCTTATGTGAAGCCTGGATTTGGTCAAGAAACGGAGATTTTATCATGGACTGACACTGGACAGCCAATGAAAAGCTCGGATTTGCCTAGAAGAATGTAAAATGTAGAAAGTTTAGCTAGAAAGAAAGGTCATAAACCTGACACCATGAGCAGGAATTTTAGCTCGCTTCTTTCCGATTCCTGCTTGACGTGACATGCTGTTGGACTTTTGGCGCACGTAAGGACAGCAGACTTTAAATGATTTTTCCTTTCCAGGAGAAGTGAGTAATAGTCAGGGAAATAGATTTAGGGAATGGAAACTGTTATTCTGCTAATATTTCATGTTTCTGAGCTTGCTTTGAAAATGTCAGTTTATTAATTCATTTCCTTACTAAAAGCTGCTTTCTTGATTGCTTATAAAATAAAGATTCTAAAACGTTAATGCTTTTTCTTTAAGAAAAATAAAGCTAATAAAATTAGATTTGAAATGACAAGCTGACTTGTTTATTCATGATCTAGTCACCATCAGTTGATCCATTCGCCTTGGTGGTCTGGTTAATAAATAAGAAATGTTTAAACTATGGTAAAAATAGATAAACTGCAGTTGTATATAATTTTGTAAATAATATGTGAGTAGTTTAGTTAATCACACCACCTGATTCAGTCGCTCAAAAATTGTCTCATTGGTAGTATGGACCTTTGTATGTGTTTCATGAATAATGGTGAGTATTGAGATGATAGGTAGTGCTTTGAGACAGTTTTTCAATAGGAGTGCTGGATCACCCTCAAGGGTTTCAGCGATGTAAACTCTTCCAAATTTATGCCTTGAAGCGCACGTATACGTGGCGTAATGACGTCATCAGTGTGCGCGAAGAAAAAGACTAAACTGCTCAATGCTCCCTATTCGATACAGCCGGTTCTTCACAAATCTACGCACATAACATATATATCTGACTTGAAAACGTAATGAATATGCGCTATGGTCAAACTTTCATGAACGATAGAATCATTTACAAGAGCAAGAAATACAATTACTCATGAATCGAGCAGAGCACCCATCGTGAATATGAGGCGTAAAACATAGGGGACTCGACAACCGTGACCTTCACTCTTTCAAATCCCAATCAAATTGCACAGAATGCGCCATTAATAAAATCCATTACACATTATCCACGGGCCCCCTAATGTCATAACCAACCAGCATCTATAACAACAAGAGTGGCATATTGTTCAAGTTGAAAATAGTTCACCAGAGGGGCGTATGGGAAAAAAGTAAAGCTAGCTTTCCTGCAATGATACCATGCATGGACCAAAGGAACTAGCGTTCATGAGACAATATCAGTAAATGGCCTGGGCAATCTGGCTGCTTGGCACCTGTCACTCAGACACCGGAAACTACTTAATTGCCTGCTCCCAAGGGATTTCCTGATTTAGGCCATGATTTGCAGTATCTAAAACAACAATCCAGTATACTTCTCTTACTTTCCTGGTGGTTTCTGTTGTTCTACCCTCTCTCGGAAAATCCTCTCCAATATATACCACTTCATATCATCCGGTGCATGTTTGTTTTCCAAATAGTGACTGACCATAGGAGCTGAGGTCTTTTGGGTTCTAATTGCTGACCTGTCTTCCGTGAGTCTTACGTTGAGGGCTCTACCAGTTTCCCCTACATAGCCAAGATTGCAGGGGCATATTATTAGGTATATCACGTCAGATGTTTTGCAATTATTAAGGCTTGTACAGATTATGGTCTGGCCATTAAAGAGTAAAGTTGGAGCTTCCAGAGCAGTCGCACATGATTTGCAACTAGAACATCTGAAAGTTCCTACTACAGGGCCACCCGTAATGCTGCCTTGTTCAGTGGTACCTGTCTTAGTCATACGTGAATGCACCACATGATCTTTCAAATTCCTGTTACGCTTGTATGCAAACATAGGTTTCAGAAGTGGTCCCGTGTCAGAATGCAACACATTTAAAATTTGCCAGCTAGAGTACACTGCCTGCCTTATTCTGTCATTCAACATGGAATGACGAGTGATGAAGGTTAAAGGAGGCTCACATTTGGTTTTAACATTCTCCAGCAGGTGTTGACGGTCGTAAAACCTAGCTCTCTTGTAAGAGTCTCTCACAATCTTTTTCGGGTAGCCCCTAGCCAGGAACTTATTTTTCATCATTTCTGATTTTTCATCAAAATCGGAGATATTCGTGCAGCAAGCCGCAAGAATTCACTGAACGGGATACAGTTGTTTTGGACCACTGGGTGAAAGCTATCGTAATGTAGCAGAGTATTCCTGGCAGTTGGCTTAACGAATAAATCAACTGCCAGGACACCCGAATTGTGTTTAATCAAGATATTCCACCTGCTGTGTACTGACATTATGTGTGAAACGAATGTTAGAATCACACAAATTGATCCAATCTAAGAATTGATATAAATTCTCCAAACTGTCATCCAATATAAAAAGCACATCATCTATGAATCGGGACCACTTCGTCACCGACTCATAGAAGCATGTGCTTCTCTGCAAGGAATGGTCTTTTCTGTACATGGGCTTCGAGCCGGCCCATCGCTTGTCATTGGTTGTTCCAGGTGCCTTTCTATATTCTTTACTGAATGGTAAATTGTGCCCATTTGTCCCTCCTTTTAGTCTGTGGTTCCCTCCCATAGTGTCTGCTCCTGTTACAGGGTTTGTTTCGCTTCTTCCATTTCAGTTTGTTTAACACACTATTTTTTCCGATTGCCTGCTTTGTGTTCTGGAAATGTTGCAAGTGCAAGGAGCTAACCAGTGTTACTGCTTCCCCTCCCACCCACTGTTTCTCCGTGTGTTCTTCCCTTCGCGCCCTAGTTTTCACTTATGATCAACAGAGTCTGGGTCAGTGAAGATCGAGTTGGGCAGTCATAAAGTTAGAAATTTGACTTTGCTCGCTAGCTCCCTTTCACCCAATCTTTCGCTTTAGGATTCATTATGTTTAACTCGCTCGCAACACCATTACTCCTTTTCTGCAAACAGGTGGTAATTCGCCTTTCTTAGTCATCTAGACAGTGCTGCAACTGCGTCTCTGTTCTCATTGATAATAGTCCTCATTCTTAGTCCTCTAGCCAGTGCTGCTAGTTGCTTTTCTGGTCCCAGTGGTAATTCCTCATTCTTAGTTCTCTAGACAGTGCTACAGCTGCGTCTCTGTTCCCAGTGGTAATTCCTCATTCTTAGTCCTCTAGCCAGTGCTGCAGATGCTTCTCTGGTCCCAGTGATAATTCCTCATTCTTAGTCCTCTAGGCAGTGCTGCTAGCTGCTTCTCTGGTCCCAAAAGGAATTCCTCATTCTAAGTCCTCTAGACAGTGGTGCTAGTTGCTACTGTGGTCCCGTCAGTAATTCCTCATTCTAAGTCCTCTAGGCAGTGCTGCAGCTGTGTATCTGATCACAGTGGTAATTCCCCATTCTAAGTCCTCTAGACAGTGCTGCTAGCCACTTCTCTGGTCCCAGTAGTAATTCCTCATTCTAAGTCCTCTAGGCAGTGCTGCAGGCTGCTACTCTGTGCTGCAGCTGTGTATCTGATCACAGTGGTAATTCCCCATTCTAAGTCCTCTAGACAGTGCTGCTAGCCACTTCTCTGGTCCCAGTAGTAATTCCTCATTCTAAGTCCTCAAGGCAGTGCTGCTAGCTGCTACTCTGGTCCTGTTGTTAACTCCACATTCTAAGTCCTCTAGATAGTGCTGCACCTAAGTCTCTGTTCCCAGTGGTAATTCCTCATTCAAAGAACTATAGGCATTGTTACTAGCTGCTTCTCTGGTCCCAGTGGTAATTCCTCATTCTAAGTCCTCTAGACAGTGCTGCTAGCTGCTTCTCTGGTCCTGCCGCTAATTCCTCCCTAGAAGTCTTCCAGACAGTGCTGATAGCTGCTATTCTGGTCCAGTCGGAAATTCCCACATTTTAAGTCCTCTAGGTAGTGCTGTGTCTGTGTTCCAAGTGGTAATTCCTCATTCTTAGTCCTCTAGGCAGTGCTGCTAGCTGCTTCTCTGGTCTCATCTGTAACTCCTCATTCTAAGTCCTCTAGGCAGTGCTGCAGCTGAATCTTCAGTCCTGTCAGAATTTTCTCATTCTAAGTCCTCTAGACAGTGCTTCTAGCTGCTTTTCTGGTCCTCATGGTCGTCCACAGGGGGGGGGCAAGAGGGGGCACTTGCCCCCCCTGGATCGCAGGTCCATCAAGTGCTGGCCCAGTGACAATGTGGTAATTACAGCCAGCTGTGCTGTTCCGTTGCGAGAAGCCCCAGGAGGAGTTTAAACGTTCTCTCACTTGGGGACTCTCGCACTTCTCTTTGAACTCTAGAGGCTGCAGCAGCCCCTCCCCGACCTCACCTAGAGCAGACTGTGGATAGGCCCATTGTCATTCTGTCTGCTGCTGATCATCACAAAGAATGACAATGGGCCGTCTGCCTTTAACGTGCCTTGCAGACATCCTACCTGTGCTTTTTTTAATTAAAGAGTGTCAGCAAACACTGCCGCAGCGGTCAGACACTCTGCTCTATGGGGGCCGGGTGATTCACAACAAAGCCTCATTAACAAGAAAGTGGTCTTTTAAAGACCTGTGAAGTACTCGGGTGCCGTTGTGTGTGTGCCTGGGAAGCTGGGGTGAGGTGACAGAGGGTGACAAACAGAGGTTGACAGACAGAGACTGACAGACAGAGGGTGACAGAGGGAGGGGGACAGAGGGGAGACAGAGGGAGGGAGACAGAGGGAGGGAAACCGAGGGAGGGAGACAGGGAGGGAGACAGAGGGAGGGAGACAAGGAGGGAGACAGACGGAGGGAGATAGAGACAGACAGAGGGAGACAGAGAGAGAGCGAGACAGCTAGGGCGAGAGACAGAAGGAGACTGAGAGAGAGGGAGACAGATAGGGCGGGAGACTGAGGGAGACAGAGGGAGAGAGAGAGGGAGGGAAACAGAGGGAGGGAGACAGAGAGAGGGAGACAGAGGGAGACCGACAGAGGGAGACAGACAGAGGGAAGGGGGCGACAGAGGGAGGGAGGGAGACAGATAGAGGGAGGGAGACAGACAGAGACAGACAGAGGGAGGGAGACAGAGAGAGAGAGAAAGAGAGGGAGACAGACAGAGAGGGAGACAGAGAGAGGGAGGGAGACACAGAGAGGGAGACAGGGAGGGAGCCCGGGGGAGGGAGATAGAGACAGACAGAGGGAGACTGAGACAATTGGAGACAGATAGGGCGGGAGAGAGAGAGAGAGGGAGAGAGATAGAGGGGGAGACAGAGGGAGAGGGAAAGAGAGGGAGGGAGAGGGAAAGAGAGGGAGACAGAGAGAGAGAGGGAGACAGAGAGAGTGAGACAGAGAGGCAGGGAGACAGAGAGAGAGAGGGAGGGAGTCAGAGACAGACAGAAATAGACAGAGAGAGAGACAGATGGAGGCAGGGACAGGGGCAGACAGGCAGAGACAGACAGGGAGAAGGAGACAGAGGGAGGGAAACAGGGACAGGCAGGGACAGATAGAGACAGTGACAGACAGACAGATAGAGGCAGAGACAGGGACAGACAGAGAGACAGAGAGGGAGACAGAAGGAGAGAGAGAGAGGGAGGGAGACAGAGGGTGACAGAGGGAGGGAGAGGGAGGTAGACAGAGAGAGAGAGACAGAGAGAGACAGAGGGAGGGAGACAGAGAGAGACAGAGGGAGACAGAGACAGAGGGAGGGAGACAGAGGGAGGGAGACAGAGGGAGGGAGACAGAGGGAGGGAGACAGAGGGAGGGAGACAGTCAGAGGGAGACAGACAGAGGGTGACAGACAAAGGGCGACAGACAGAGGGAGGGAGACTGAGAGGGAGACAGAGAGAGACAGAGAGGGAGGGAGGGAGACAGAGAGAGGGAGGGAGTCAGGGACAGGCAGAGATAGACACAGACAGAGACAGATGGAGGCAGAGACAGGGACAGGGACAGGGGCAGACAGGCAGAGACAGACAGAGAGCCGGAGAGGGAGACAGAGACAGGGAAACAGGGACAGACAGGGACAGATAGAGACAGGGACAGACAGACAGATAGAGGCAGAGACAGGGGCAGACAGAGAGACAGAGAGGGAGGGAGACAGAAGGAGAGAGAGAGAGGGAGGGAGACAGAGGGTGACAGAGGGAGGGAGAGGGAGGTAGACAGAGAGAGACAGAGAGGGAGGGAGGGAGACAGAGAGAGGGAGGGAGTCAGGGACAGGCAGAGATAGACACAGACAGAGACAGATGGACGCAGAGACAGGGACAGGGGCAGACAGGCAGAGACAGACGGAGAGGGAGACAGAGACAGGGAAACAGGGACAGACAGGGACAGATAGAGACAGGGGCAGACAGAGAGACAGAGAGGGAGACGGAGAGGGAGACAGAAGGAGAGAGAGAGAGGGAGGGAGACAGAGGGTGACAGAGGGAGGGAGAGGGAGGTAGACAGAGAGAGAGAGAGACAGAGAGAGAGAGAGAGAGGTAGGGAGACAGAGGGAGACAGAGAGAGAGGGAGACAGAGAGAGGGAGACAGACAGAGGGAGACAGACAGAGGGTGACAGACAAAGGGCGAAAGACGGAGGGAGACAGAGGGAGGGAGGCAGAGAGAGGGAGAGAGACAGACAGAATGGGATAGACAGAGGGCGACAGACAGAGGGAGGGAGACAGAGGGAGACAGACAGAGGGAGGAGGGCAACAGAGGGAGGGAGACAGACAGAGGGAGGGAGGGCGGGAGAGAGGGAAGGAGACAGAGGGAGAGAGAGGGAGGTAGACAGGGAGAGAGAGGGAGAGAGACTGAGAGAGAGAGAGGGGACGGAGAGAGAGGGAGAGAGAGAGAGACAGACAGAGTGAGTAAGACAGAGGGAGACAGAGATAGAGAGAGAGAGAGAGAGAGGGAGACAGGGAGAGAGAGGGAGGGAGACAGAGACAGAGAGAGAGAGAGAGAGAGAGAGAGAGAGAGAGAGAGAGAAAGATGTGTGTATGCCGGGTCTGGTGGCTCAGTGGACGAAGGTGTCCGCTGCAGGGGCATGTGTTCAACCTCATGGTCATAGTTTTTTTTTGTTGCTGTAGCCCCAGCCCCCTCCCCCACTGACTCCGCCCCCATCGGTGTGGCCCCCGGCCACAAACCATACTGTAAATTTGGCCCCCCGAGAGAAAGTTTGTGAGTACCCATGCTCTAGAACCACATCAACCTGATTTAGAATTTTGTTTTTTTCTGGCCATTTTTAGTTTTTTTCCTCTGTTTTATTGTAGTTGCCAGGTTGTCTGCTGTGGCGCCTCACAAGATTTTTCTCTTCCCCCTATGGGTTTCTTTATTTATTGAAGCTCTTTGTCTTAATAGATTTTTTTGTAATGTATTTAATACTTGTGCTCAATCATGTCGGAGGATGGTGATCAAGTCAAAATTTTGCCCCCCACCCCCCCGGAAACATTTCTGCGGACGCCCATGGAGGGAGACAGAGAGAGAGGGAGAGACAGAGGGAGGGAGGGAGACAGAGGGAGGGAGACAGAGAGAGAGGGAGACAGGGAGAAGGAGACAGAGAGAAGGAGACAGAGGGAGGGAGTCAGATAGAGGGAGAGAGACAGACAGAGGGAGACAGACAGAGGCGACTGACAGAGGGCGACAGACAGAGGGAGGGAGACAGACAGAGGGAGACAGAGAGAGGGAGGAGGGCAACAGAGGGAGGTAGACAGACAGAGGGAGGAAGGGAGACAGGGAAGGAGACAGAGGGAGAGAGAGGGAGGTAGACAGGGAGAGAGAGGGAGGGAGACGGAGAGAGAGAGAGAGGGGACGAGAGAGAGAGAGAGGGAGAGGGAGAGACAGAGAGACAGACAGAGTGAGGGAGACAGAGAGAGAGAGAGAGAGAGAGAGGGGGGGAGACAGGGAGAGAGAGGGAGGGAGACAGAGAGAGAGAGAGACAGAGAGAGAGAGAGAGATGTGTGTATGCCGGGTCTGGTGGCTCAGTGGACGAAGGTGTCCGCTGCAGGGGCATGTGTTCAACCTCATGGTCATAGTTTTTTTGTTGCTCTAGCCCCAGCCCCCTCCCCCACTGACTCCGCCCCCATCGGTGTGGCCCCTGGCCACAAACCATACTGTAAATTTGGCCCCCGAGAGAAAGTTTGTGAGTACCCATGCTCTAGAACCACATCAACCTGATTTAGAATTTGTTTGTTTTTTTCTGGCCATTTTTAGTTTTTTCCTCTGTTTTATTGTAGTTGCCAGGTCGTCTGCTGTGGCGCCTCACAAGATTTTTCTCTTCCCCCTATGGGTTTCTTTGTTTATTGAAGCTCTTTGTCTTATTAGATTTTTTTAATGTATTCAATACTTGTGCTCAATCATGTCGGAGGATGGTGATGAAGTTAAAATTTTGCCCACCCCGGAAACATTTCTGCGGACGCCCATGCTGGTCCTGTCTGTATTTCCTCATTCTAAGTCCTCTACACAGTGCTGCTACCTGCTTTTTGTTCTAATTGGTAATGCCTCATTCTAAGTCCTCTAGACAGTGCTGCGAGCTGCTTTTCTGGTCTTGTCGGTAATTCCTCATTCTAAGTCCTCTATACACTGCTACAGCTGCTTCTCTGGTCTAATTGGTAATTCCTCATTCTAAGTCCTCTAGACAGTGCTGCAGCTGCTTTTCCGGTCCCAGTGGTAATTCCTCCTTCTAACTCCTCTATGCAGTGCTGCAGCTGTCTCTCTGTTCATACATCCACTACACTCCAAACCAAAACACATACATAAAAGACATTGTCATTTACAGCGGCAATAGCTCTAACTCTGACAAATGTGAGACCTATTGCATTGCAAATGCTTGTTGTTGTAATGTTTTCTGCTTTATTGAATAGCAGAGAATGGGTATTTGTTTTTTTACATTCATGATTATTACATGATAATTTGTTCTACACCAACGTTGCATTTTTCTTAACATAAATTATATCTATCACTAGGCATATCTCAGTGTCCTAACTTACGTTGGCATTGTTTTAATATTTTGTTAAAAACATGTGTAGCTTTCCTGTGCACGTGCTACTAATATGAATTAGTGTAATTTGTTTGAAGTCCTCTGTAGCAGTTTTGGTGAATGTTGTCATCAGAGCCTGTGGTGCTAATTACGCTGGTCCTTGACAGGCCATATTGTGCTTGTGACTTAAAGCAGCTGGAGCTGCAGGTGTCTGTGAGATGTTTCACTCTGCTGGTGATAAGATGGCGATCTGACTAGTGGCTGAGCAGCATGCAAAGTCCTTCTATAGATATATGTATATCTGATGAGGGATGTGAACTCTTCACCTGTGTGTCTTCTGTCACAAGAAAACCAAAGTCTAAGGAGGATACTTTGATAAGATAAGTGGACCTCTGTTATTTAAGTGCTCTGATATGATCTTTGTGAAACCTGCAGGTCACAGCTGTGAAACCTGGTGAAACGACTCAGTATTTCTTCCACTGAAGGTCGATAAAAAGTGTATCGTTGAGTTGGTACACATTTTCATTGCTACAAAGTCTAGTGTCAACCAATCTAACGTGCTTATGATTTCTCAGTTCTGTTTTTTGCCTGGCTCCATCCTTAATGAATATGTTTTTTTAGGGGGCGGGGGGACTTTCTACCACTCGTCACAAGCAATAAAACAGCTAGAAGATGGGATGCAAAAGCATAATATGCAATTAACTGGCACAAATAAGTAGCATGTAGCCCATCTGACAAGATAGAGAACAAGCATTTACAATGCAATAGGTCTCGCAGCATTAAAGTTTGAGCTATGGTATTGTATATGACAATGTGTTGCATTAATTTGTTAGCAAACTCTGAATTGGTGTATAAAGATGATTTGCAAACTGTGAAATGTTGCTGAATAGTAAGCAACGTTGTGAATAATATTGTTTGCTAGTCATCCTTGGGTACCAGAGTACTTCACTTAAGGCAGAGGTATTATCTTTAGACTATGGGTGTCGGTGCCGCTTGAGCTAGAAACAGGGCCAGCTTTAGCAGTGGTGCTGCCCGGTGTGACATACTTTTTGGACACCCCCGCATCCCTCTTCCCCCACCTCCTCCTCTGATTCCATCATTACCACCGTGTAAAAAGTGGACCTCATCTTCCCTTAAAACCTCTCTCACATACATTTCATTTGCTTTATAGTGCTGGTAAAGGCTGGCTTTACGAATCCGCTCAGATATCCACCCAAACACCGATCTGTTCTTTGCAGCAGATTAACCCTCTGCACTACTTTATGGTGAGTCAAACCTGCTACTAGACAAACCTCTGATCTCTCTCTACCAGGAACATTAATCACAAGTTATCATGACGTTTTTATTGCTGCCTGAAGTAGAGCGTGTGTAGTACAGACTAAGAGAGAGTGTGTAGTAGAGAGTATGCAGTATAGAGTGTGTAGTAGAGTGAGTAGTAGAGTGAATAGTAGAGTGTGTAGTACTAAGTAGTGCGTGTGTAGTAGAGAGTGTGTAGTAGAGTGTGTAGTAGAGAGTGGTGAGTGTAGTAGAGAGTAGTAGAGTGTGTAGTAGAGAGTGTTTAGTATAGTGTGTAGTAGAGTGGTGAGTGTGTGGTAGTGTGTAGTATAGAGTGAGTAGTAGAGAATAGTAGAGTGAGTAGTAGAGAGTGTAGTAGAGTAGTAGAGAGTTTGTAGTAGAAAGTGTGTAGTAGAGAGTGTGTAGTAGAGTGTGTAGCAGAGAGTAGTGAGTGTAGTGGTGGGTGTGCAGTAGAGAGTAGTAGAGTGAGTAGTAGAGAGTGTAGTAGAGAGTGAGTAGTAGTGTGTAGTAGAGAGTGTGGTAGTGAGTGTGGTAGTGAGTGTGGTAGTGAGTGTGGTAGTGAGTGTGGTAGTGAGTGTGGTAGTGAGTGTGGTAGTGAGTGTGGTAGTGAGTGTGGTAGTGAGTGTGGTAGTGAGTGTGGTAGTGAGTGTGTAGTAGTGAGTGTGTAGTAGTGAGTGTGTAGTAGTGAGTGTGTAGTAGTGAGTGTGTAGTAGAGTGTGTAGTAGAGAGTGTGTAGTATAGTGTGTAGTAGAGAGTGGTGAGTGTGGTAGTGTGTAGTATAGAGTGAGTAGTAGAGAATAGTAGAGAGTGTAGTAGAGTAGTAGAGAATGTGTAGTAGAAAGTGTGTAGTAGAAAGTGTGTAGTAGAGTGTGTAGTAGAGTGTGTAGTAGAGTGTGTAGTAGAGTGTGTAGTAGAGTGTGTAGTAGAGTGTGTAGTAGAGTGTGCAGTAGAGAGTAGTAGAGTGTGTAGTAGAGAGTGTGTAGTAGAGAGTGTGTAGTAGAGAGTGTGTAGTAGAGAGTGTGTAGTAGAGAGTGTGTAGTAGAGAGTGTGTAGTAGAGAGTGTGTAGTAGAGAGTGTGTAGTAGAGTGTGTAGTAGAGTGTGTAGTAGAGTGTGTAGTAGAGTGTGTAGTAGAGTGTGTAGTAGAGTGTGTAGTAGAGAGTGTGTAGTAGAGAGTGTGTAGTAGAGTGTGTAGTAGAGTGTGTAGTAGAGTGTGTAGTAGAGTGTGTAGTAGAGTGTGTAGTAGAGTGTGTAGTAGAGTGTGTAGTAGAGTGTGTAGTAGAGTGTGTGGTAGAGTGTGTGTAGTAGAGTGTGTGGTAGAGTGTGTGTAGTAGAGTGTGTGTAGTAGAGTGTGTGTAGTAGAGTGTGTGTAGTAGAGTGTGTGTAGTAGAGTGTGTGTAGTAGAGTGTGTGTAGTAGAGTGTGTGTAGTAGAGTGTGTGTAGTAGAGTGTGTGTAGTAGAGTGTGTGTAGTAGAGTGTGTAGTAGAGTGTGTAGTGGTGGGTGTGTAGCAGAGAGTGTAGAGTGTGTAGTAGAGTGTGTAGTAGAGTGTGTAGTAGAGTGTGTGTAGTAGAGTGTGTGTAGTAGAGTGTGTGTAGTAGAGTGTGTGTAGTAGAGTGTGTGTAGTAGAGTGTGTGTAGTAGAGTGTGTGTAGTAGAGTGTGTGTAGTAGAGTGTGTGTAGTAGAGTGTGTGTAGTAGAGTGTGTGTAGTAGAGTGTGTGTAGTAGAGTGTGTAGTAGTGTGTGTAGTAGAGTGTGTAGTAGAGTGTGTAGTAGAGTGTGTAGTAGAGTGTGTAGTAGAGTGTGTAGTAGAGTGTGTAGTAGAGTGTGTAGTAGAGTGTGTAGTAGAGTGTGTAGTAGAGTGTGTAGTAGAGTGTGTAGTAGAGTGTGTAGCAGAGTGTGTAGCAGAGAGTAGTGAGTGTGTAGTGGTGGGTGTGTAGTAGAGAGTGTGTAGTAGAGAGTGTGTAGTAGAGAGTGTGTAGTAGAGAGTGTGTAGTAGAGAGTGTAGTAGGGTGTGTAGTAGAGTGTGTAGTAGAGTGTGTGTAGTAGAGTGTGTGTAGTAGAGTGTGTAGTAGAGTGTGTAGTAGAGTGTGTAGCAGAGAGTAGTGAGTGTGTAGTGGTGGGTGTGTAGTAGAGAGTGTGTAGTAGAGTGTGTAGTAGAGAGTGTGTAGTAGAGTGTGTAGTAGAGTGTGTAGTAGAGAGTGTGTAGTAGAGTGTGTAGTAGAGTGTGTAGTAGAGTGTGTAGTAGAGTGTGTAGTAGAGTGTGTAGTAGAGTGTGTAGTAGAGTGTGTAGTAGTGTGTAGTAGAGTGTGTAGTAGAGTGTGTAGTAGAGTGTGTAGTAGAGAGTGTGTAGTAGAGAGTGTGTAGTAGAGTGTGTGTAGTAGAGTGTGTAGCAGAGAGTAGTGAGTGTGTAGTGGTGGGTGTGTAGTAGTGAGAGTGTAGTAGAGTGTGTAGTAGAGAGTGTAGTAGAGTGTGTGTAGTAGAGAGTGTAGTAGAGAGTGTGTAGCAGAGAGTGGTGGGTGTGTAGTAGAGAGTGTGTAGTAGAGAGTGTGTAGTGAGTGTGTAGTAGAGTGTGTAGTAGAGTGTGTAGTAGAGTGTGTAGTAGAGTGTGTAGTAGAGTGTGTAGCAGAGTGTGTAGCAGAGTGTGTAGCAGAGTGTGTAGCAGAGTGTGTAGCAGAGTGTGTAGCAGAGTGTGTAGCAGAGTGTGTAGCAGAGAGTAGTGAGTGTGTAGTGGTGGGTGTGTAGTAGTGAGTGTGTAGTAGTGAGTGTGTAGTAGTGAGTGTGTAGTAGAGAGTGTGTAGTAGAGAGTGTGTAGTAGTGAGTGTGTAGTAGTGAGTGTGTAGTAGTGAGTGTGTAGTAGAGAGTGTGTAGTAGAAGAGTGTGTAGTAGTGAGTGTGTAGTAGAGAGTGTGTAGTAGAGAGTGTGTAGTAGAGAGTGTGTGTAGTAGAGTGTGTAGTAGAGTGTGTAGTAGAGTGTGTAGTAGAGTGTGTGTAGTAGAGTGTGTAGTAGAGTGTGTAGTAGAGTGTGTAGTAGAGTGTGTAGTAGAGTGTGTAGTAGAGTGTGTAGTAGAGTGTGTAGTAGAGTGTGTAGTAGAGTGTGTAGTAGAGTGTGTAGTAGAGTGTGTAGCAGAGTGTGTAGCAGAGTGTGTAGCAGAGTGTGTAGCAGAGTGTGTAGCAGAGAGTAGTGAGTGTGTAGTGGTGGGTGTGTAGTAGAGAGTGTGTAGTAGAGAGTGTGTAGTAGAGAGTGTGTAGTAGAGAGTGTGTAGTAGAGAGTGTGTAGTAGAGTGTGTAGTAGAGTGTGTAGTAGAGTGTGTAGTAGAGTGTGTAGTAGAGTGTGTAGTAGAGTGTGTAGTAGAGTAGTAGAGAGTGTGTATTAGAGAGCAGTGTGTCTAGTAGTGAGTGTGTAGTAGAGTGTGTAGTAGAGTAGTAGAGAGTGTGTATTAGAGAGCAGTGTGTCTAGTAGTGAGTGTGCAGCAGAGTGTGTAGCAGAGTGTGTAGCAGAGAGTGTAGCAGAGAGTGTAGCAGAGAGTGTAGCAGAGAGTGTAGCAGAGAGTGTAGCAGAGTGTGTAGCAGAGTGTGTAGCAGAGTGTGTAGCAGAGTGTGTAGCAGAGTGTGTAGCAGAGTGTGTAGCAGAGTGTGTAGCAGAGTAGTAGAGAGTGTGTATTAGAGAGCAGTGTGTCTAGTAGTGAGTGTGCAGCAGAGTGTGTAGCAGAGTGTGTAGCAGTGTGCAGCAGAGTGTGCAGCAGAGTGTGCAGCAGAGTGTGCAGCAGAGTGTGCAGCAGAGTGTGCAGCAGAGTGTGCAGCAGAGTGTGCAGCAGAGTGTGCAGCAGAGTGTGCAGCAGAGTGTGCAGCAGAGTGTGTAGCAGAGTGTGTAGCAGAGAGTAGTGGGTGTGTAGTAGTGAGTGTGTAGTAGAGAGTGTGTAGTAGAGAGTGTGTAGTAGAGAGTGTGTAGTAGAGTGTGTAGTAGAGTGTGTAGTAGAGTGTGTAGTAGAGTAGTAGAGAGTGTGTATTAGAGTAGTAGAGAGTGTGTATTAGAGAGCAGTGTGTCTAGTAGTGAGTGTGCAGTAGAGTGTGTAGCAGAGTGTGTAGTAGAGTGTGTAGAAGAGAGTAGTAGTAGAGAGTAGTAGAGTAGTAGAGTGTAGTAGAGATTGAGTAGTAGAGTGTGTAGTAGAGTAGTGCATGTTTAGTAGTGTATAGTAGAAAATAGAGTAGTAGAGGGTGTGTAGTAGAGTATTGAGTGTGTAGTAGAGTGTGTAGTAGAGTGTGTAGTAGAGTAGTAGAGAGTGTGTAGTAGAGTAGTAGAGAGTGTGTATTAGAGTAGTAGAGAGTGTGTATTAGAGAGCAGTGTGTCTAGTAGTGAGTGTGCAGTAGAGTGTGTAGCAGAGTGTGTAGTAGAGTGTGTAGAAGAGAGTAGTAGTAGAGAGTAGTAGAGAGTAGTGGAGTAGTAGAGTGTAGTAGAGATTGAGTAGTAGAGTGTGTAGTAGAGTAGTGCATGTTTAGTAGTGTGTAGTAGAAAATAGAGTAGTAGAGGGTGTGTAGTAGAGTATTGAGTGTGTAGTAGAGTGTGTAGTAGAGTAGTAGAGAGTGTGTAGTAGAGTAGTAGAGAGTGTGTAGTAGAGAGTGTGTAGTAGAGAGTGTGTAGTAGAGAGTGTGTAGTAGAGAGCAGTGTGTCTAGTAGTGAGTGTGCAGTAGAGTGTGCAGTAGAGTGTGTAGTAGAGTAGTAGAGAGTGTGTAGTAGAGTAGTAGAGAGTGTGTAGTAGAGTAGTAGAGAGTGTGTAGTAGAGTAGTAGAGAGTGTGTATTAGAGAGCAGTGTGTCTAGTAGTGAGTGTGCAGTAGAGTGTGTAGCAGAGTGTGTAGTAGACAGAGTGTGTAGAAGAGAGTAGTAGAGAGTAGTGGAGTAGTAGAGTGTAGTAGAGATTGTGTAGTAGAGTAGTGCATGTTTAGTAGTGTGTAGTAGAAAATAGAGTAGTAGAGGGTGTGTAGTAGAGAGTGTGTAGTAGAGAGTGTGCAGTAGAGAGTGTGCAGTAGAGAGTGTGCAGTAGAGAGTGTGCAGTAGAGAGTGTGCAGTAGAGAGTGTGCAGTAGAGAGTGTGCAGTAGAGAGTGCAGTAGAGAGTGTGCAGTAGAGAGTGTGCAGTAGAGAGTGTGCAGTAGAGAGTGTGCAGTAGAGAGTGTGCAGTAGAGAGTGTGCAGTAGAGAGTGTGCAGTAGAGAGTGTGCAGTAGAGAGTGTGCAGTAGAGAGTGTGCAGTAGAGAGTGTGCAGTAGAGAGTGTGCAGTAGAGAGTGTGCAGTAGAGAGTGCGCAGTAGAGAGTGTGTAGTAGAGAGTGTGTAGTAGAGAGTGTGTAGTAGAGAGTGTGTAGTAGAGTGTGTAGTAGAGAGGTGAGAATAGTAGAGTGTGTAGTAGAGAGTGTTTAGTATAGTGTGGTGAGTGTGTGGTAGTGTGTAGTATAGAGTGAGTAGTAGAGAATACTAGTGAGTAGTAGAGAGTGTGTACTAGAGTGTGTAGTAGAGAGTAGTGAGTGTGTTGTAGTGAGTGTGTTGTAGTGAGTAGTAGAGTTTAGTAGAGTGTGTAGTAGAGTGAGTTGTAGAGTGTGTAGTAGAGAATAGTAGAGTAGTGAGTGTGTAGTTGTGAGTGTGTAGTAGAGTGTGTAGTAGAGTGTAGTAGAGTGTAGTAGAGTGTAGTAGAGAGTGTAGTAGTGAGTAGTAGAGAGTAAGTAGTAGAATAGTAGTGAGTGTGTAGTAGAGTAGGGAGTGTGTAGTAGTGATTGTGTAGTACAGAGTGTGTAGTAGAGTGTGTAGTAGTGAGTAGTAGAGAATAGTAGAGTGAGTAGTAGAGAGTGTGTAGTAGAGAGTGAGTAGTAGAGAGTGAGTAGTAGAGTGAGTAGTAGAGTGTGAGCAAGCACTACAACAGAGCTTTAGACGCTAGGCGGGCACCCCCCCTCCCCCCCACCCCAGTATTCCTGGTGTGCTGATTCACCCTCCTAAAGGTACTGGCTGTAATGTTTGCCTGATTCTGTAGTGTGATAACTTTGAGGTACCAGGCGGTACCCTAAACATTTACCGGGTCCACTTTGGGATTTCCACTGGTGCCTTGACGGCGGGCCATACCTGTCCTGGGCACCAGTGGTAAAGGAGCGTAGGCGCTATGGATAGTGCCTAGTAATCCTAGCTAGGTTTGGCAAACAACGCTTTGGAAGTAGTAACTCTCCACAGATCAAGCCAGAATAAAGCCTCATAGCGCTGCCTGGTTCCATGAGTATCGCTACTGGTTTCTTGGCCTTTGACCGGGGTTGGGCGTTGTGCTGATTACTGGTCCTATTTCCTTTGGGGTCCTGGTGAGAGGCTTTCACCTGTGACAGCGCTGCTAGTCCTCTTGTTTGACGTAGCGCGAGCTAGATCGACAGGAGGAACTTCCAGGCGCTTTACAAAGCATCATCCAAGTCTAGGAGGCAACACGGTGGACGTGCAGAGAAGTGAACGTCAAACACCTACATTGGGGTGAAAGGTTCCATTATTTCCTGGGTTAAGGGGCGCAGGCTGGCATCAGATGAGAGAGTTAGTGTATTGCATGACCGAGTGACCAGCCTCGAGGCGCTAGAGGCGAAGGGGGACGGGTATTTGCACGTCCTTCTGAGGACGCGGGGCGCAGGCTGTGAATCTCAGCTTCCGACTCTGGCAGCTTCTGTAGACATATAATGTTCGTTGTCGGCGAGCTACACCCTCCTGCACGCTGCTTTACCAGGTGAAGTGGGGGGCGGAGGAGGCCCTGTTTAAATGCCAGGAACACGCAAGTACTCCTCTCCATAGCCCTGCTTTTCCATACATAGCCCCAAGATCACAGGCTGGTGCACGACCTAGAAAGTGCCACAGTGCCTTGAAGCCGCCCGCCAGGTTTGAGATGTTTATTTCCTTGACTCTGATGCATGGCGCAGAGGACGCACACATAGCATCTGAGCTGTGTGTCTTTTTGCAGATGTGACACTTTGTGCATTCTGGGGTTACCCTGCTAGTGTCCACGGGTTTGGTTTTGAGTGGCCTGTAGGCGCCTGCTGCCTGTAGACAGACCCCGGCCCTCTCGGGGCCCTGGACCCTTCATCTTTGGTACGTGACCAGGATCACTGTCTGTTGAACATTTGATGAGCCTCGATTCTTTCATTGTCTGCCCTTGAGCAGAGTGCTGTGCAGCAAGACTGTCTGTGGGGTCAACGGGGCGAGCTTGTCTCTGAGCACAACGGAACGAGCCTGCCTCTCTCATCGAGCCCATGGCCCAGGGGCACTATCTTTGCCATCTTAAGAGGGAAGCGTCAGCAGGCACACAATCGGCAGCGGCTGAAAGCGTGTTCCTAAGTCTTCGAAAAATGGTTTTACACGCATTTAAACTTTCGCAACCGCTCAAAAATATACGTTGGATTACATTTTCAATAACTAAAAATAATTAATCATGCGCTAAACATACCAACTAATCTATGTGTAAATCCTTAGCGCTAAAATTTCATATCAACCCCACAACATACCATTTCATTTTAAAAAGCCCAAAGTTACCAAAAATAAACTTACCAACCACGCTGCCAAACGTTTCAAAAGCCGCAGAACTCAACTTAACAGCCCTTCGCAGGATACTCAGATATAATGCAAATTTAAAAGTCCAACGCTGTCCCAACAAGTACAAACAACAGCAGCCACCGCAGCGAACACGGAAGACTACGAAAGTAAAAGCAGCTCAGTACTGGGTTGTAACTGAGGGCGGGGGCTGCCTGCGCATGCGCGTCATTCCAAAGTTTCGTTTTTAGGAGCGAGCCCCGGAGCGAAAACGAAGTGGCAGCTGAAGTCCCGGGTCCCAGGAGGGGGCCCGGGTGAAGACCAGCAGATACCAGTGCGGGAGAGAGAGACACGGAACCCGGAGAAAGAGACGAGGGGGCCCGGGTGAAGACCAGCAGATACCAGTGCGGGAGAGAGAGACACGGAACCCGGAGAAAGAGACCGGTGAGTGGGGAGATGTGTGTGCGTGTGTCTGTGTACATGTGTCTGTGTACATGTGTCTGTGTGTAGAGCACGGTGAGTTGGTGAGGGGGGGTCGGGAGTGTGTCTACATGTGTGCGCGTGCGTGAGAGTGATCCATGGTGACTGAAGAGCCTGCCGGAATCGGAGCGCGTGTTGACGCGCGCGACCTGATCCCGGCAGGCTGCTTCATGCGTGCGCGTGCCAGTCTCTTGTCCTCTCCCTTTCAGTCCTTGAAAGGCAGAATGATTGCAATAGTCTCGCTCTGCGACAGCAGGCCTTTGGCCTGCAATCGCAGGACGAGACCTAAAAAGGGGAGTGGTTTGGGTCCCACTTTTATACACATTCTCTGGACCGGGGATGTGGGTCCACTGTCTGAATCTTCAGAACATTTTTGGGGCACTTCAGTCTCAAGTGTCCTTCTCAGGCTGCTCGCCAGACACAGCTTTTGTGTAAAACACCTCAACCTCTCATAGAGCAGCTCTGGTGGTACAGAAAAAGGTTCAGAAAACACTAGAAGCAACCGGCCAGCAGCTGAGTGGATGCCATTTTAGGAGTAGCCAGGGGTAGCAGCTGCTTCACCTGGCTTGCTGCCCTTGTTGCCACTGGTCCCAGGCAGCATCCTTTCTACACCGATCCCTTTCTCTAGTCCCCCTGAGGCAAAATAGGAGGATGTCATGTGATTTGGCAGTCTGATAGAGCGTCAACTCCATGATTGCATCAGATGCATTCCTGAATAGACACCACCCATGAGAAACAGCCCCCCATGTTGTCCAGCCTATAAAGGTCCATAAGAGTAGGTGACCAGATAGTAAACCTGAAACAATTAGCATGCCCATAACAGGTTCAATCGATTTGGCTTTTATATCGGAAGGAATTCCTGGTGATACCAGTTCCCCAAATAGCACCCGGCAAAGCCTCCCCAGGAATGACTCAGGAGTCAGCTGCAAGCAAAACAAGCACTGGCATTGCCAATAGGTCTCGCAGTAGGAAAGTTGGAGCTATTGGTTTTGTAAATGACAAAGCCCTTTATGTTTTTAAAATGAAAATAAAAATAAAAGGCATTGTTATTTGCAATTGTAATAGCTCCAACTTTCCTACTGCGAGACCTATTGGCAACGCCAGTGCTTGTTCCTTCTTAAAGTGAGGTTGCGGCCTGCCACACCGTCCGCTGTGTCAAATTGTGCAGGCTGACGTCACTCCCTCCCCCCTCGAGTATACAGACCCCTCCCCATGGAGATTGGTTAGAAATACAATACTTTTAGCTGGAAAACAAAAGTGCGTTTCTCTGAAGTTTTAGAAGGGAAATTGCCACAGCCCATTACAAAACTGTCACCTTTGTGAATTCTAAAGCTGAGCAAGATGATGAAACAACTTGCTATAAAAAGTAACTTTAAAAACGTGGTTGAAAACAATTAGAATTAAAAAAAATAGAAGGGAAAAATGTATGTAAAAGAACATATTTCACGGGCAGGGCTGGCGCAGAGGCTGCGAGTTTGGATCTGCTATCTGGAGTCTGGGTGGGTTGTGTTATGCGGCATTGGAGTGGGTGTGTTATTATGCAGAGTCTGGCTTCGATGTGTTATCTGGGGTCTGGGTGGCAAATGATATGTGACATTGGAGTGGGTGTGTTGTTATGCAGAGTCTGGTTTGGATGAGTTATGTGGCATCTCTGCAGAATTCGAAGGGGGGAAACGGAGACGTCGGAGAGTGACTTAGAAAGAGGCAGAGGAAGTGAGACAGGATGGAGATTCGAAGGGGGGAAACGGAGACGTCGGAGAGTGACTAAGAAAGAGGCAGAGGAAGTGAGACAGGATGGAGAGAGGGTCAAGGCCGAGGAATAGGAAAGATAGGCACATGACGAAAGAGAAATTAGGGTAGACTGAAAGGAAAGAGGGGGGGGAGAAGGTCACAAAAGAAAGACTGGCAGTGAAACAGAGGCGGAGGAAACTGAGGAGGCAGAGTGCGAACACAGAGTAGAAAGGCTTGTGGGAAAAGGCAGATTGCGATAAAGCAGAGACGTATAGACAGACGGACGGAGGTGCGGAAATGAAAGACTGGCAGTGAAACAGAGGCGGAGGAAACTGAGGAGGCAGAGTGCGAACACAGAGTAGAAAGGCTTGTGGGAAAAGGCAGATTGCGATAAAGCAGAGACGTATAGACAGACGGACGGAGGTGCGGAAATGTTAACAATGGGATAAGACGGGTAGGAGATGAAAGGCAAGAACAAAAAAATGTGAACAAATGCGTGCGCCGGGAAACTGAGCCATGAATAATTAGGGGAGGAGAAGCCGAGAAGCCACAGAGCGCACGCTGGGCGAAGCCCTTTGATGTGCTGTGCGGCCATTAAAAAAAATGCAATTAGGAGGGAGGGAGGCTGATGCGCGTGCTTGTTTGGTCACGTGATTCACATGAACTTAAAGAAAACCGCAGCAAGAAGCCCTTGGTTTGACGAGGATTTTGAGGACATGAATTCTCGCTCCGCTCAATGCGCTTGCGCGCATTGATAGGTCGCGAGACCTAAAAAAGTCAGTATTAAAAAAATTAATAAATGGGGTGTCCTAGAAAAAGAGTTTCCTGCATGTTGTTCAACTCCTGCACCTCAAAAATATCACGAAAAATACACATGACAGAATATCCATGTTCTTTTGAAAGTAAATATATTACATACTTGTAAATGTAGTTGCTAGCTCAACAACCCCATGTGCATAGTTTCCAGCACCTCATCACATACATCAAACGACCAGCCACACGGCAACAGTTGATCGCATTTGACTTGGCAAGAACTAATCTGCAAGATGCCCATGATGTCATGAGGAAGGCAAGTTTTTGCAAATAGGGGTTGCATTGGAAATGTTTCATCGGCACTGCTGGAACAGGCGTAAAGTACAACAAATGTAGTGGAGAACGGATGTTACCACAGTGGGACGACAGTGTAAGAGCAGCAACATGGGTGATACAGAATGTGATGTGAGAGTGTGAAATACAACTCTCTGTCAGGGCGCACACAGTGTAGGAGTTCACAAGAGGTGCTGAGAGGAGTGTGCATTCAAAGCGGTCATTATTAGTAACTTAGCACAATCCCTTGATTAAGGTATCTACAACTGCATAGTGATCAATTTATGCACAAATTACATATGCAACTGTCACTGACATTGTCCACCACATCATTGTTCAGGAATTGTTAGGGGTTCAAATGTGTTCTTTTGTCAGCTCTTTGGGGACCCATAAGAGATATATGTGTATGTCTTTTATGCGTAAACCGGCATCGACAACAGAGAGAGCAATGACGAATTTTAGAATGTTGCAGGGATTCTGCTCCTACACAGAACTGTGCATAGAGACTTGAAACCTCAGTGAATTAGGGTGTACCAAAACTCACCTTAGTATCCAAAATCCCCTACCAGACTAGCAATCAGTGTCTCATTGGTTCTTCCGTACCCCCAATGATTAGACAACCCAGAACATGGACTTAGAACACCTCAGGTAACGTGGAACACATAAACACTCTTTCGTTATACTAATATATCAATCCAGAACGAGGAGTAAATGAAGACTCGTGCAAGTTTGAAATATTTATTTCTAATGCCGTGTTCTCAGACGCAGTATCTTAGCTAATACAAGCAAACATAATATAAGCAACAAGGTTATCAGCATAGTTACTAGTCCATAAAATACAAAGGGAGAAAGCATGTTAAAATGCTAAAGGGAAGAAGACTAAATGTCTCCTCAGTCTTACCCTCCCTTGCTAGTATATTATATTATATCTAAAGAAGGTCTCCTTGGGTTTTAGAAGGGCGGCCCCGTACCTTTGGTCTTAGTAGAAAGGGATCACATCATCTTCTACCCCAGCTCTCTGCATGCGAATATTCATCAAGTGTGTTTGCATGCTCTATGCAGTGCATTATTAAACGCGCCAAAAGCCAGAGTTGGCCACAGCTGCATATGTGTTATGTCTAGGACGTGCGCTGATCAAACCAAACAACAACCACTGTGTTGAAATAACCTTGAAGGCCTCGGCACTCACTGTTCAGACATAGCTTACCAAGCAAAGTTGATACTAGAGGAAAACATATTATTCTCTTGTGAAGTAAAATATTCTACTAGGCTCAAGGCATTAATAACAATATGTGCCGTGTGCAGAAGCAGCAGAAAGGTAAAATGGCATTTAAACTTCTAATAAGTTCATGCTAACTTAACACAGTGCAAAGGCAAAGCCTATCTACATGACAAGAACATAGTCAACAAGTTAAGATATCGATAAGTGAAGATAATTTGTGTAAAGTAATGCTTCTAAGGGCAGGTAGCAAGTCGTGACTGTAAATGTAAATGTAAATGTAAAGGACACTTGTTGCAGGGTTTCTGTACTCACACAGAACTGTGCACAGAGGAGTGGAACCTCGGCAAATTAGGGTGTCCCAAAACTTACCTTAGCAACCAACTCACCCCTTACCTAGCTAGCTACAGTGTCTCATTGGACATATCAAAACTCCCAATGTTTAGACAAACCAGAACATGAACTTACAGTACCTCAGGGTACGTGGGACTCATGAACACTCTTTCGTTATATTATCATTACAAACCAGAACATGGAGTAAAGAAGACACATGTGCATTTGAAATGTTTATTTACTAATGCCGTCTTCTCAGGCGCAGTATCTTAGATAATACAAGTATACTTATTATCAGTATCAAAATTATCAGCATAGTTACTAAGACATAAAAAGCGAATGGTGACAGCATGTTAACATGCTGTAATGAATAAGAGTTAACAACACTTATATCTCACCCTCCCTAACACATATATTATATTATTAGCTAAGAAGGTCTCTTTGGGTTGTTTTAGGGCGGGCCCATACCTTAGTGTCCTAGCATGAAGGAATCACATCAGCATACACCAGCTCTCTCTGCATGTGCACCGCATCAAGTGTGTTAACAATTCTCGTGCAAAGCAATATCAATCCCGCCTCAAGCCCAAGTTGGCAAAGGCTGCACTTGTGTTATGACTATGAAGGCGTGGAGATCAGACCTCATAACAAATCCATATCGTGTTGCTCCTGAAACTTCAGCACTCTCCGTGCAGACATGGTTTATTAAACAAAACTGATATCAGAGCAATAACATATTATTCTCACATACACCACGGCAAACCACTAGGTTGAAAGCTAAGTCAACAATTAAGGGTCGTGTGCAGAAGTTGCAAGAAAGGAAAAATGGCGTTTAAATCTCAAATGTACCTATGCTAACTTAACACGATATAAGGATATATAGGAGCTATACAACACCCCCCCATGATCCGAGAACGGACTAAATAAGATAACAGAAGTGCCATCACATGAGAGCAGAATCCAATTATAAACGAGCATGAATAAAAATTCAATTATAAAAACTAATGCTAAAAAATAGTCCACAAGTATAATGTGGCTCAAGCCAATAGGCAAGCAAAAATAAAATGTCTTGACCAAAAGTCAATAAAATCAAGGAAATGCTATCAATCAGCATGTCATTTTGAGGCAGTGTCTATGATAAGACTGTATATGAAAAGTAAGCTGCAACAGCCTCCAGGAGGAAGTCACTGTCATCATCCGAAAACAGTTCAGCCATCCAATTTAAAAGATGAAAGGAACATACGTGATCTTCCAGCACCGGATCCTCTATAACCATCAGAGGACAGCTCGGTGGGTTTTCAAGAAAACTTTGTTCCAAGAAATTTTGCGCTGCTGACAACACATCCCAGGGACCCATTAGTCCATGTGCCACCGCCAAGGCCATAATCCTTTCGTCAGAACAAACCAACTCGTGAGCAATGATAGGACTCATCAGTTGATCAAAATCGACGTCAGAAGATATCGGTCCGCAGAGACACAAATCAATGGCCCAATGGAAATCACAGGTCAGGCAGCGAAATACAGGCTGGACACAGGTGAAATAGGAGAACCGAAATGATAATCCAAACGCCGTGCTTAGAGTCGCCAACGGCAGTGTGCCATAATAATCAAGCATGTGGTTGCGAAACCGCGTCAGTAGCAGCCGAGCGTGGTCTTGCACAGGAAGGGCATCCATATTTAAAAAGGCAGAAAACCACCAATGCGCCAGCCGCTAATGCAAGTAAAAACGGGAACCCTCCAAATAAGGATGAAAAAATAGAATGGAAGAAGGCAGGGATGACTCCAAAAATCTTCTCAAAGGAAGTCACGAGACCACCGCTAACAACTTTAAAAAAATGTGCTAGGCCCGTTGTGGAGGATGCGTTAAAGATAGAACGGACCATGGCTCCGAAATGCAAAGGCAAATCAGTATTTAAAAGAGCCTGAACCTCCGTACGGGTGTTAGCAATGTGAAGCACGAAAGTTTCACGGGCCGAGCTCAAGGCCACCTCTTTCTGGGACAATAGAGCTCTTATTCTAGATATGCCGCTGAATTCTGCTCCCAAGGTCGGTATCTGTGGCCAAATGGAAGACTCCCTATGTTCACGTGTGGGAGGATAAAGAACATTTCTGCAGCAAATAACTCGCTCACTAACCGTTACTATGAAAGCTATACCTTTAATTAAACCACAACAGTTTTCATTATTGAGCATTAAATAACTACCATTCTCTAACAATTTAAACGTGGGGATGATAGCAGGAACTGGCGTGCCCTGTAAAACGCAAGCCATATTCGGTCGGTCCTTGTTACATGAACCGTGTAACTGTATGTGTCTGCACATTAAAGAATGATCTGGCGTCTCAGTACACTCATCCCCTGTTAGATAAACTTCTTGTTCATCCTTGAAACATCTGTATGTGTATGGGAGTGACCAGACCTCATGAAGAAAACCGCTACCTAAGGGTTCAAAACGACCTATTGGCACATATTTCATACAATTTGAAAACTTATATAAAGCAAAAGGCAGTGTTATTAAACCGTGGATAAGCCACGTAGCAGCAGTGGCTTCTGCCACAGAAAAAGGTAAAGATTCCAATCTTTCAATATGGAGCATAGAAAAGGAAGCATCACGCATTGAAAGCAAGCGTTGTTTGTCTGTCAAATTAAACGGGGAAAATAAAGAGGAAACGTTCATGTATCCCCAGGGAACTTTACCCATTTTCAGAGTCTGAAGTGTCCATGCAAACTGCATGATTGACCGTAATTGATTTTGACCATGGTATAATACTGACACTTCATCATGCACAATATCAACAACAGACGACACAATATTATCTAATGTGTAAATTCTAGAGGAAAGCACGTTAATGCTATTGTCAACAACTGCAAGCACTTTCTCAAGATTCGCCTGATCAATAGCCCTAAGGCGTGAAGCGGCCTCAATCTGTGAGAGTTTCCAAATTTCATTGTAAACCCCATATAACCACCTTTTCGACCTGCCACTAGCTGGGCCTTTAATGAAATCATTCAAATCCACGTCTGCATTCAGTTTGGAAAGGTGATACTTAACCGCAGGTAAAGTTGAATGTTTCAGCCAAGCTTGACACAACTTGCCCACAGAGTAAGAGGTGACAGTATGACTCAAATCAAACCGGGGATCAGATCTAACAGTCTTAAAACCGTCAGATATATTCAAAAATCTTTTTTGGCAAGAATCAGCACTACGGTGCCAAAGCAGCCAACCCCTGGGATTCATACTGGAAATGTTAAAGGAGGAATTAAGAAGCAGAGCCTGTATATCTTTAATGGACAATTGAGTAAAATTACTCCAATCCTCATATTCCTCCAACTCCGGGAAAGACGGGGTGTTTAACCTTTTAGATGTAGCCAATCCAAAGCATGTGGTCTGGGAAATGGTTTCATTTAAAAACAACATATGATTTGGGATGAGACATGCACGGTGCAAAGCCTCAGTGCCTTGTACCTGCCAGGCCCTTGAACCCCAAACTGATTTAAGGTCTATTGTGTCCTTCCATAACTCATACCCCCCAGTAACTAATTGATTTAGGAAGGCCTTCGAGTACAACAATTTTGTATCGGTAAGTCTAACCTTGGACAGTGGCTGTTTGTGAAATTTAAAATAAAAGGACTCGGGATTGGACTGGTTAAAGTCAGTGAAATAAGTATACTTTTTAAGAAACGTTTCTGAACTCCCTTGTGTAGGAGCTGGGCAATGTTCCCACTGAGTAAAATTAACAGCATCCCTTCGGGAAGATGTTTTGTGTAAGAAGTGATTGCCATAATGTTGGTAACAGAACAATTCACCATAATTAGCAGATTCCAAATATAAATCCTCAGCATCAAAAGCAGCATAGTATTTCAAATCAGAAAATAAACTTTCCACAGCATTAACATCCCAATCATCAGAACGAATGTTTTGTTTCACCACATCCCCCATATTCACTCTAAGTACATTAGGAACATTAACGACTTCCGTTGGGCCATGAATTTGAAACCGAACTGCATCCCACGCGATTCCATCCAGAACAGGCCATGCTGTGATGTTAACCAAAGTCAAGTCTCTCTTTAATCTGTGTGTAGAATGTGAAGAGGAAAGTGGGGCCAAAGTTCCATTTAAATGAGTAATGCAAGTTCTCTCCTCGACATAGTGTCCATTCATAATTCGAAAAAAATAAAACACAAAACCAATTGACATAAAAAGGTAAACCGAAAAAAGGACCAGCCAAATGTATATCCAAGGAGGTATCAAAAAATGTTTTTTAAACAGGCTAGCATATACTGCAATTTTAGAGGGTTTTTTCGAGGCAAGGGAAGCAGAGTCAAATGAAAATCTGGATTCCGTGGCTAAACGAGCTTGCAGGTCAGGCATTGACAAATCAGTTGGGTATGTATAGTCTGTCTCATCAAGGTTAGTTCCCGGTAAATTATTCAATAATGGACTGGAAACAGCAGGTAATTCGATGGCCACCTCAGGTTCAATATTAGAAGCAGTGGGCATGATTGAATTTCTCACAATGGAAGGACAGGAAACAGCTGGTGTCATGCTAAGAAGAATCGGCCACTCTGTGTATCTTGACATTGTCAATAGAAATAAACCTGTTTTCCTTACGACCTGGAAGTGGTGGTAAAATGACTGTTCTTGTGCCTTTCACTCCAAGCACCGGGACTGGAGCTCGATAGGAGGGACCAAACTCTTTCTTGTTGTCGATCTTCTCCCGAACCAGTTCTCCAACTTGGGGTAGCCAGCCAACTACCGGGATCTGCAACGCATCATCCGATGTGGAGGGCAAATGTTCCTTTGCAAGACTGTCTCTGGTCTTTTGTAGATTCTGTAAAACATTGCAATGTTCATCTGCGTCAAATGAAGTGGCGCGAACCACAGAGTCTAGACCGTCAAGGTCAGGGACGTACATCTTGATGCCAAAGAGCATTTCGTATGGGGTCCGCCCACCCAGAGACCTTCTAGGGAGATTATTAAGAGCACGCTGCACGCCATAGAGGTGAGCCAGCCAGTTTCTGCCAGTGCCTATAACTCGGGCTGTCAAAGATTGCTTTAAATCACGGTTCATTCGTTCAACTACACTATTACCCTCAGGTCTGTAGGGTGACGAAAACTTGACTTGGACCCCCATCGAAGTCATGGCATCCTTATACGCCTTAGAGGCGAAAGCCGGACCCTGATCCGAATGGAAGGTACCACAGGCAAAAATCCCTATAAAGATACGCAAATCTCTAATGACAGTCCGTGAATCAGCGCTGCGATGTGGCCATACCCACACAAAGCGTGTGCATGAGTCAACTGCTACTAAGATGTACTTATACGCAGTATCAGATGAAAAAGGACCGCAGTGATCTAAATAAACACAGCCTAGTGGTTTATTAGAAATGTACAACTGAGTCTGTGGCGGACGCGTAGCAGTTGAAGGTTTAATCTGCTGGCATATGTCACAAAGAAGGACATAATCACGCGTCTGTTTGTACAGTCCCCGCCACCAGAAACGTTGTTGTAGTTGCGTTACAGTGGCTGAGACGCCCGCATGCGCAGACGCCACACCTTCATGAGCCGCTGTAATCAAGTCTGTTCTGCGATCCGAGTTGGGAATCAGCCATTCCCCAACATCAGGAATTGTCACAAAAGGAACCATTTCGGGACTTAAGTGGTATTTATACTTCGAAGGGAATCCCGAAGGATGTTTACTTCCCTTCTCAGAGGCAGCAATCGCTGCCAAGATGTCGCTATCAATCTTGGTTTTAGACCTAGTAACTGCTGCAACTAAGTATGTAGATACTGCTGATTTCGCCGCTTCATCAGCAAGCGAGTTGCCAACAGCGTGAACTCCTACGCGCTGATGACCGAGAGTATGAATCACATAAACGAGTGGCAACATAGCCTTAAGCTCTGCCACTCGAACCCAGATCATTTTATGTTTTATTGTGCTACCCTTGGAATCATGAAAATCATTTTGAATCCAAAAGAACAAGTTTTCATTGTAAGACTGGACACAGTAGTAAGAATCACTTACAATTAGAGTAGTAACACTTGGATCTGCGTACTCTAAAGCTAGTAAGAGAGCACGAAGCTCTGCCAATTGTGCGGTGCAATCTCCCAGGGGCAACGTGTGCACTTCCCTGGAAACGAACTCATCATTCAACATAGCACCGACCACAATGGCGCATGCGGAAACGTAGGCATGTTTAGAGCCATGCGCAACCTGCGCCGACCCATCAGTGTAAATGATGCAATGGAAGTCCTCCAAAGGTCGCATAGCCAGAGGAGCAGGATGAACGAATTCATACTGCAAGTACTCCTGCGACCGTAAGGAAGCGTCAAAAATAAACATGACATCCGTGGATGACAATGACGCAGCCCACTGAATCCACCGAGGGTGCAAAGCCTTTGAATTTGGTACACTGGCTTTCGTGACTGCCTCTAAGTGAGGACAGGGTGTTACCACTAGCATGCGTTTCCCCTGAGACAGTGCTCGTTCCTTTAGAATAGCCATCTGTACAGCAGTTAAAACCTTTTCTACTGTGGGAAACCGCATCTCAGCCGAAGTGTACAAGTGTGACTTGTAAGCAATAGGTACTGTGTCACCTTCATTAAAAGTGAGGTATGTGAAACCCACCGTCCCAGGAATTATTCTTATTACCAGGTTGGTGTGGTTATCACGAGTCAGTAAATATTTAGAAGCGAGCAGATCAGCCTGCAAGGATTGCAAAATGGCTGAATGCTCAGGCAGCCAGCATGATTTTGAGAAAGTTGGTTGTATCAAAGCATACAGAGGCTTGATACGCGGGGCATAATCCGGAATGTAAGTTCTGCCGAAATTCAAAAAGCCCAGTAAAGACTGTAATTTTTTCAGAGTTGTTGGAGCGCGCAATTGTGCGCACTTCTCCAAGAAGTGAGGAGCCAAACCTCTACCTTCATTGTTGAGCTCATAGCCCAAAAACAACACTGTGTGTTCAGCAATGTGCGATTTTGCAAAGTTAAATTTGTAACCCATGTCTGCGAAGTTGCAAACAACAGAATTTACACGACACAGATGCTCCCAAATATCGTCGTCTGTGAGATATATGTCATCCACATACGAAAAAGCATCAGGGTCGAGTGCCTCCAGAATAGAGACAATTCGAGCGGTAAATATACCAGGACTATTCTTGTAGCCCATTGGAAGACGCCGGAATTGCTTTTGGACTCCAGCGCTTGTAAAACTGGTCCATTGGGAGCTAAAGCTGTCCAATCTGTGGGCATAAAAACCATTGGATATGTCAAGCGTTGTCTTGAAACGCTTACGCACGAGACTATCCACTAGGGCAGAGCCGTGGGTATTCTGTACAGCACAGTTACGGCAATGCGAGTTTAAATGCCGGTAATCCAAAACCAAACGATATGATCCGTCAGGTGTGTTCACAATAAAAAGGGGATTATTCATCGGTGACACACACGTTTCAATAACTCCCTGATATTCCAATTGTTCAAGGATTTCCGCGACGGAAGATTTTGCTTCACGCCGAATGGGATATTGAGGTTGAGGCTGCGGCTGAGACCGCAACCGTATTTCGTGGCAAGGCGACAATCTATCCCAACCACATTGGTTACGGTACAGAGCCGGCGCGAGAGCCCGAGCCCACTCTTCTGCAAAATGCTGCGCATGCTCTTTCGAGACAGTGTTCGCGAAACTGGGCAGGATCACCTCCTCCCCTCGCGGCGCCGCGAGCACAAAAGGTGGGGGCCAGTCAGCCTCCGAAAGTAAAATATCATATGTAGAAGACAGATTCTCCCAAAATACACCTTTAACGGTACGCTGTATGTCACCTTCAATTAACAGGACAATTTCATATAGTCTTTCAGGGGGAGCAAGTCTCGTATCCGCTGTTTCTATCACAACGTAGACATCAGTCGCTGTCACCCTCAGTAGTGGACGCAGCGCCTCTCTGACTATGGTTATCTCCGCCGCGCTGTCCAGCAAGGTCAGAGCCCACGTCAGATTCCGAAGCCGCGTTCTCACTATCTGTGGCATATCGATGCGCTGTTAAGGCTGCGACTTTCTTTTTCGCAAACTGCGGAAGCCTAGGCGTAGAATCCTCCTGCTTCACTGCGCCGTCCGTCTGGCGGGACTGACCACGTCCTTGTTGGCCACCACGTCCACGTCCACCCCCTCCTCCTCCACCGGTCTTCGGGGCCGATGTGTCCTGAAAGGAACGAGGAGAGCGTTGATCAGAACCCTGAAAACGATCAGGCGATTTAATCATCGCGCGGTCGCGCAAATCATAAACTTTTTCGGGTGGCGCAGGAGCTTGTATTGCAGGAAAAGTACCCTGAGTCTGCGTTGTCTGCTTCCCCTGTGTCTGTTTTTTAGGCCAATTTTGTTTCTTGGACTTGGGCTGGGCATCTGTCACTGCAGATTGTCCCTGTGGTTGTTTTTTCTCCTTCACTGGAAAATATTTCAGACCTCTACTTGTGCGGCCAATCGTTTTATAAGCGGCCACCACAATCTTTGCTAACTGGCGGGGTTTGTCGGCATCGGGCAGAGCAGCCAAAGCATTCGACACCTGAAAGTTAACTGCATCTCCTTTAACATTGGAGAGAATGAGATCACTTACAATCTCAAAAGAACCACACAGGCGCATACCCAATTCAACCGCTGCCTCTGGACCGTGATCATTCTGAACACGTCTAACGATTTCAGGCAGGGCAGTCATAGACGGGGTGCCGAAGCACCTTGTATAAACTGCCGCAAATGTTTTTCCCCAGCTGTCACAGTCAGCAAGTTCAGGAGTAATATCCTTCGGTAGAGTAATCGTCAACATTCTATGTTTATCAGCAGGAGTAGAATTCGGAAAAACCGCCTCCAGTTGATCAAACTTCTCTGCTAGCCAGAATGGGAAGTCATCGTTGTCAACAGGACGCGCACCAAAAACCGAATTTACCATCACTGGATTGAGACGCATTCCGCCTCGTTCCATGGGAGCGGCCGCACCCCCCTGGGGACCACCAGGAAGATGTCGACCGATGTATTGCACTAAAGCACGAATCACGGAAATGGAGACTACATGTAGCCTGCGAATTTCTGCCAGGGTACAAGCCCCGTGATTCGGGTGCGGGGTAAAGCCACCCAACGCAGGCCAATTTGTACCTGGAATTGAGAGTGGACCTAACCTCGCAGGTGACAAAGAGTGGGGGAGGGCGCCATCAAACCAAACTCGATGCTGCCAATGATCAATAGGTATTTCCAATGCCCTGTACGGCGTATATTCAGCTGGGACATCCGAGGCGGTGTAGGAGTGGAACAAACCAGAATTAGCGTCCACAGCCGGAAACGTAACCCAAGAGTAAAACAACTCGTAAGGAAACGCCGGATCTGCACTTACCACGAAAATCACAGCCATCCCATCTACTGGGACCTGGTACGTCTGAAGATGGTTGCGTACCGCTACGCGACTATGCTGTGCAATAGCCACCGCTGCCGCCATCACAGAATTGGAAACAAGAAAACACAAAGAATACTTTGTAGCACAACTGGATAGTAATTCAAAGAAACCGTTTGAGAAAGAATCAAGCTTGAAAAAAGACCTATTTCAAAAAATAGGTAGGTTTCACCGACACCCCGTTTTCCGGAAACGGATGTGAAGGGGTTAAGGCATGAACGATAAACTACTCGAGTGTCATGATATAAGACCACCGAAACCGTTGGGCGCCATGTTGCAGGGTTTCTGTACTCACACAGAACTGTGCACAGAGGAGTGGAACCTCGGCAAATTAGGGTGTCCCAAAACTTACCTTAGCAACCAACTCACCCCTTACCTAGCTAGCTACAGTGTCTCATTGGACATATCAAAACTCCCAATGTTTAGACAAACCAGAACATGAACTTACAGTACCTCAGGGTACGTGGGACTCATGAACACTCTTTCGTTATATTATCATTACAAACCAGAACATGGAGTAAAGAAGACACATGTGCATTTGAAATGTTTATTTACTAATGCCGTCTTCTCAGGCGCAGTATCTTAGATAATACAAGTATACTTATTATCAGTATCAAAATTATCAGCATAGTTACTAAGACATAAAAAGCGAATGGTGACAGCATGTTAACATGCTGTAATGAATAAGAGTTAACAACACTTATATCTCACCCTCCCTAACACATATATTATATTATTAGCTAAGAAGGTCTCTTTGGGTTGTTTTAGGGCGGGCCCATACCTTAGTGTCCTAGCATGAAGGAATCACATCAGCATACACCAGCTCTCTCTGCATGTGCACCGCATCAAGTGTGTTAACAATTCTCGTGCAAAGCAATATCAATCCCGCCTCAAGCCCAAGTTGGCAAAGGCTGCACTTGTGTTATGACTATGAAGGCGTGGAGATCAGACCTCATAACAAATCCATATCGTGTTGCTCCTGAAACTTCAGCACTCTCCGTGCAGACATGGTTTATTAAACAAAACTGATATCAGAGCAATAACATATTATTCTCACATACACCACGGCAAACCACTAGGTTGAAAGCTAAGTCAACAATTAAGGGTCGTGTGCAGAAGTTGCAAGAAAGGAAAAATGGCGTTTAAATCTCAAATGTACCTATGCTAACTTAACACGATATAAGGATATATAGGAGCTATACAACACACTTTTATAGCGCACCTATCACTCCAAGGAGTATCTTGGCGCTCGAACAACCAGATGACAAGGTTGAGGGAAAGGGATCAACTCGATGAAGAGATGCTTTACACTTTACACTAACGCTCTGCAGATCACATCTGTAAGAGAAAACACCCAAGTTTTTAGAGCTTTCCTAAACTGAGTTTCGTGGGACAATGACCTGAGGTAAGGTGGAAGCTTGTTCCAAGCCCTAGCACCCAGGACGAAGAGAGATTTTCCTCCTTTGGTAGCCAGTCTGAATCTGGGAATTATTAACAGGTTCTGGCTAGCAGACCTGAGGCAACAGGTGGGATGGTACCGTTTAAAACCGTTACACAGATATTTAGGCCCTTGCTGTTGAAAGGCTCTAAATGTGATCAGCAAGATCTTAAATAGGATCCTTTTACCAATTGGTAACCAATGCAGTGCTTTAAGCGCAGCTGAAGCAGATGACTTACGGGGCCAGCGTAGCACCAGCCGGGCAGCAGCATATTGGACCATCTGTAGCCTATGAAGTACGGACTTATTGACTCCAGCATATAGGCTATTACAGTAATCCAGCCTCGAATTTATTAAGGCAACTGTTATTGTTATTGTTATTTTAATTTTATACCGCGCCTAATCACCTGCAGGTCTCTAAGCGCCCGGAAAAGATGGTACAGGACAATAACATAACAGGGTCAGAGCAAAAAAAATAGCATTGGATTATGCCATGCTCAGGCTTCTCCTGAACAATAGCGTTTTCAGGCTCTTTCGAAATCTTAAGAGGACTGATTTTCTGGCTGACAGAGGAAGAAGGTCAAAAAACTTCCTCAGAGATTTAATTATGTGGAAACACATATCAACTACGGCCACCGCTTGCTGTTTAAAGCATAGTTGGTCATCAAATTTAATGCCCAGGTTCCGAGCAGACAAGATGGTACTTAGGGGGGCTTCAGCATCGTCCGGCCACCAGTTTTTCGGGGAAAACAGATTTTGATTACCGAAAGGCAAGATCTCCGTCTTGCCGGAATTGCATTTGAGACTGCTTGACTTTACTACCCTGAGACCAGGTATAAGAGAGCTGACTTGGATATCCAATTGGAAATCAATAGCATTTCTGATCCTGGGACATCGGTAGCCTCCAGTAGTCACTGGCTGCCCCAGGATCCAAGAAAGGGCCTCACCCAGGCCTTTCTTAAAACATCTCCATTTCCCTCAGTGTTCACCATCAGTATTCATACAGTGGTGCTGCTTTTTCCAGATCCACTTAAGTTGTAGGTACTACCAAGAGGGATTAAAGGCGAGTCTACTTGGTTCCCTGTTGATCAGGATTCAGTCTTCTTGGTTTGAGAAGGAAAGCTGCGCCTCCAGAGACCCCTTTGCTGCTCTAGCAGTCATTTAATGGTCTTAATGCTCTACACTTGTAAATTTAGTGTGAGATGTCTCCACCCCTTGATCTGAGAGGGCAGAAACACGGAGGTCTGGATTTAGGTGTAACTCTACACTTGGAAATGGCGAATAGTACAAATGTGTAGATTTACACCTAGCTGCAGGAGTAAATTTACAAGAGCAAATGTACACATGTAAATGCTCCTTTGTGAATATGCCCCAGAGTGTTGATCAGGTGGAGGAGGCAGAGAACAGCTCCCCATACTAGGCAAGGGTGTCAGCCCACTAACCGTCCAGCTCTTTTAGGTGAAGGCTGCGCCCAATGAAATGAACACCAAGAGATGGGATGTCAACGCCTTTGATGCTCTAGTTACAGGCTCTCTGTTGCCTGCAGCAGGCTGTAGAGCTCAGTACATCTCTGTGAGTATCAGCTGTCACTGGTGTGGGCCCTCATGTGTTATGACGTGTCACCTATGCAACATCACCTGCCGGGATGTGGGTGATTGTGTTGCCTGATTCTCAACTAACAGGATAGCTCCTGAGTCTGCATAGAGGACATACAATTTCCAAAGGCTTTTGCTCCACAATTTCATTTTTTTTTGACTCATAATCTTTGTTAACTTCACACAGTTTACAAAGTTTGTTTAAAACACACAAGACAGCTTATCCTTTTGACATCACCCTGCGAACGCGAGCAGAGTGGGGCCACCAGGCTAGTGATTAACGGGCTCGTTCATGGTGTGATGGGCTCGGTGCCAGCCCTTCGCTGGACATAGTCCTGCCACCGCCCTCCTGCCACAGTTAGAGATCCCTTCTGTTTTAAAATAGTTTTGGCAAAAATGACCATGTTATGTCAGCCTGCTTGGCGTATTTTTCTCTGCAGAAACAAATCCTTATAATGGATTTTTTCTACGGAATAAAAAAATCAATGACCCTGAGACAGAAATGTTTTCTCCCAGTATGTGGGGGGATTGATGATCTGTTTACTCAGAACATATGTTGAACAATATGGGCCCCCGATAAATGTAAAGGTGGCAGCTCTGCACCAGATGGGCCGCCGCCAAAGATTGTCAGCCAGCAAGAGGCCATGACACACATAATTGATGACGCCCTCCAAATCCTTGATCGCAACGACTCCTGTCTCCTCATCCTCCTGGACCTCTCCTCAGCATTTGACACGGTCAAATATGAGAACCTCTTGGAGCTCCTAAATACCAGAATGGGCTTATCAGGGACTGTGCTCAAATGGTTCACTTCCTTCCTACACAACCGGTCTCAGAAGTTCAAGATCAACAATGTGCTGTCCTCACCTGTGCCAGTAGATTTAGGCGTCCCACAAGGATCTTCCCTCTCACCCACGCTGTTCAACCTCATCATGGAACCACTTGCCTCCTTGCTCCAAGCATCCAATGTACACTTCCATATGTATGCCGATGACACTCAACTTTACTTAAAGGTACAATCCCCGGAAGATATCAAACTTCTGAACTACACACTCAGAAACACCCAATCGTGGTTGGCCGACAATCACCTCAAACTAAATGCGCTGAAAACTGAATTCCTACTGATATCACCCCCTGCGAAAACTACCACCACCCAAATCTGGCTCAATCACCTAACAGCATTCAATGTCCAACCCACCATCGTGGACTCTGCGAAATCCTTAGGCATCACACTTGACGCAAAGCTCAATATGCAACAGCACATTAGCAAAGCAACGAAAGGAGCTAACTTTCAAATCAACACTTTGAGGAAACTCAAACCCTTCCTCCCAGCCAAGGACTTCCAAACTGCTGTACAAGCCCTAGTCATCCCCCGCATAGACTACGGAATTGTGGCCCTCAGCGGACTCCCTCTAACAACAACCGCACCCCTAAGAGCCTCCTTGAATGCTGCCGCGAGACTCATTACTGGCTCAAGGAAACACTCTCATATAACTCCTGACTTGAAATCCCTGAAATGGCTTCCCTTTGAAGCCAGAATGCAGCTGAAAATTGCCGTTATGACACACGCGGCCATACACCTCAAGGCACCCAACTACCTCACTCAAAAGTTGTCTATATCAGGAGGCTCGAGATCCAATAGAAGTGCAAAACATCTGCTCCTGAAACCTCGCAGATTCCGTAAGGAAAAAACTTACAAACGCTCCTTCTCAGGGATGGCACCCAGGATCTGGAATGCACTCCCTCCGGAAACGAGGCTTATCTCCTCCACTGCACTCTTCAAGAAAGAAGTGAAAGCCATCCTTATGGCCAAGTTCACCTGAACCTTATTGTTGTAGTTCAGAGACTTTGCATCGATTTTGTAACATTGATTATTTGATGGTCCAATAACTTTATACTCATGCATGACTGTGATCCTATTATGCTACTCACCTACTACCCATTACTATACGGTGCACATCAGTTTGCTGAATCTCCCCCTGATGCCCCTACCCCTTGTTCTCTGGATCTCTAAGTAAGTGATATAGATATCCTTTTAGCCTGAGCCCTCCTGATTCCTTCTGCAGCTGGATCAAAGACTCTGCACCATTTTATATTATTGTCTATTTTAAGTGTTTATTGGTACCTGCTGATCTACATTGTAGCTGGATCAAAGACTCTGCACCGCCTTATATTGTTATATATATATAACAGCACATGACTGCTATTCTAGCATGCTAGCGTTTACTATACTGTACCCAATTATTATGTTTATTCACCCTCCTGTTGCCCACTCCTGTTGTCTCCTGTGAAGCGCTCTGATATCTGTAAAGATCTTGTTTGCGCTATATAAAACTTTGAATAAATAAGAGCTTACTTTGAGCCGGTGTCTGCAGGTGGAGCCCACCAACATAAAATTTTGGGGACAGACACTTATTTTTCTTCAGTCGAGTTTGATCCAGAGTAAGAGAGAGAAAAACACAAAACAGGGAAAGAAACAGGGGAAGAAAGACAGAAAAACAGTGACAAAGAAAGCAAGGATGGAAAAAGAACCTGCAAACGTGAGACAAAGGGGCAGGGAGTATCTTGTGTTGGATTAAAGAGAAATTAGGCTGATGCAAGACTACACAGCCTTTTACATGTTAAGCACTGCTGCTAGCAGACGGCCCGTCGCTGGGCAATACGTTGTGTCCCATCTCTAAAAGGGGCAGAGGGTCAATGGGTGCGTTGCGGCGAGACCCTAATAGCTTCGCAGCAGGGTACCCACTATTCTAAATCCTAATAAACTGCTTTAGTGGATGACTTCCACAGCATGAAACTTGCATCTGATTTCCAGCTTTCCTGCCTGACCAAAGTATGGCATCCGCGGCCAGAGGTCTTCAAACTGTGGGGCGCGATCCCCTGGGGTAGCATCTCTAGGGGGTGCACTCTCCACAACAAGAGTCCCTCTTCTGTTGTTTACTCTGATGTCAGAAGTACGTATGTTTGCAGAGGTGTAGCTTCGGGGATCAGTTGGGGGGCTCCACCCCTCCTCCTCCATTTAGGTACAGCTGCTTTCAGCCGGGTATGCTGAGGCGTCTGTTGGATTTCACCAGGAATGTTTAAATACACACAAACAAAATAACGTACACGCTGTCTCTCCCTGGGGCATATTTACAAGGGGATTGGGCAACCTGAACGTCACTTTTTCCGACGTTCTGGTGGTGCACTGCCCTGCACAATATTTACAAACTTTTTGTTGCTTAACGCCACTTTGTTGCTATGGTACTCTTCCACGCAGATATCTTTTTTTATTTTTTTTTTTTTTTTTTTTTATTTGTGCGTTTTTATATAGCGCAGACTTTACCCGAGGGTGTCAGAGCGCTTCACAATAGGAACAGAACTGATACATGAGAACATTACAAGTGAACAAAATACAAAAGCAAACATTACATTAAATGAAGCAAAAAAGACAATCGTGAGTCAACAAAATACAAGAGGTAGCAAACGGTGCATTACAGGATGAAAAAGTGACATGTGCAGGTTACAAAAGTGAACAAAGAAAACAGAGGTATAATACTGCAATATATAGAGGGCCCTCAAGCACACGAACAAACGTGAAAGGGGAGTGCATTGGGTGTTGCGGTGGGCGTTCTACTGCAACACCCATTGCTTTTTGACGCTGCACCAGATTTACAAGGATCTATAAATCTGAAGCAGTGTCAAAAACAGCAGGCGTCAGAATGGAGCAACAAGGAGAAATACCTTTATTTCTCCTCGTTTTCCTATGAATGCTTCATTCCGCAGCGCACATAGAAAGAGCAAAACGCCATTAATGATTGTTTATGTGCAGGAAGGTCAACCTTCCTGCACATATACAATCATTCCCTGCAACACAGGCAGCCATGCGCTATGGCACAAGGGTGTCTTTCTTGATGCTAGACAGCTATATTTAGCACCAGTGCTAGGGAAAGCACAGGGGTGCACAGTATTGTGGTAAATACGGTATATCCCTGCGTTTTGAAAATTTCAGAGCGCGGCGCTGCGAAATTTGCTGCCGCACTGCGCTCCACCATTTCCTTGTAAATATGCCCCCTCTGTTTTGAAAGTCTTCAAAAACGTTGGATATTTTACAAAATATTGTGGGTTTTTTCACTTAGTACTCCTACCAATCTGCATTCCTCTCCCTTTCCAAGGCCCACTAAGCCCTGCGTGTCATATAATTTTGAAATACATTATTATGCATAAAATACATTGTATGCAAGTGTGATTGTTGGAAACTCTAAAGCTCAACCATTCCTCCCCCCCAATCCTACCTACCAAGCTATGCCCGTGAGTTTACTTCAGTTTCCATTTCAATGCTGTGGCCATCACATACAGGGCGCTCTGGTCAGAGTAGCCAATCCTTTTGCTGCAGCATTAACACTGACATTTCTCCAATAAGAGCAACAGCAGCATGGAAGACAGGAAATGCCCGCGAATTGTAATTTCATAAGGATGGAACTTGTAAATATGTCCTTATTTGCTATGAGAGTAGCACTTCTTCCCAGCCTTTCGCCTCTTGATTGCTGCCTTTTACCTCGTCGCTGCTGTTTTTCACAGCCTGATTGTTGCAATTGCCTTTTCTTGCTGCATCCTTTTGCTGTCCTTCCTGCTGTTTTACTTACCTACATATATAGAGATACATATGGAGCTATATATATATATATACACACCATAACATAACATGTTATTTTATGTTGTAAATAAACGGGCCTCGATGGTAATGCAGCCTCAGCCAGCAGATCCCCCTGGCACCAGGGAGAGACTAGCAGGATTTAATTGCAAGATGACAACTGAAAGATTGTCAAATTATGATTTACAAATCCGTCTTCTATTGTTGCATGTTCAAATGGTTTCACCAGCGGTGCAGCAGGTGCAGTGGCACATGGGCCCAGAGTCCTGAGGGCCCCATTGAACTCTGATCTTTGCTGTATTTTACTACCCCAGCAGCAGTCAAATTGGCCATTTTCCTTGCTTGCACTAGATCCCATGGCATCCTTGCAACGCTATTGTTTTCACAAGAGAATACAAAATGAACATACATAGCAGTGGGGGTTGATTTGATTGCATTGTATATGCTGAACACAGACCTTGCCCAGAGAATGATGCGGGTGCCAAGGACTGGCAACATTCTGCTTGTTCGCTGGATCAGGATGCAGAGTGTCGATGGGGTCATGAAAGGTGGGGTGCCTACACTGGCCTCTTGGCGGTGTTCACTCAAATGAAAAACTGTGGCATGATTAGAAAAAATGCTAATCATTGGGAAGGGGATATTGTTGTAAAACTGAAAAACAGTCTTGAGAGAATGTGATTTCATGGAAAGGAGGAAATAGAAATTAAGGATGTTGTGTTGGTGATAGGAGATAATGTGAGTGTTTACTGTCATGCAGGTATACCTAGGCCACACGTTTTCTCTCAGGCTCTTTTGCCCCCTTACATACGAATGTGGAGGCAGTTAAAGGGGCAGGGCATTGCCCATTACACTTCTTCAACCACAGCTCTGAGCACTCCTAGACAGGGGGACTTAGGCAGCCGGTGCACCCATCACTCCCCACATGCTACTCAGCAGTCAGAGCATCAGCACACATCTCCCTTCCGTCCAACCACTTGGCATCCTGAGTCCATTGGTAATGTGGGGGAGGGGGAGTTAAACTGTATTCCTCCTGCCCATATTTTGACAGCTGTGTGATAACTTCACACAATTTCCCACAAATACAATGGCAGATATTAGGCTTTCCCTCTGTGTGTTCTGCAGAGAGGCCAATGATGCAATGTGCACGTGGTCTTAACACCTTTATTACCCTATAAAACAAACTCTCACTGCCCTCAGTCTCAACTTCAGAGCTCTCAGTCATGTGTTGTCATAAACGCCCACCCACAACCAGACCTTGTCAAAACACCTGGAGGCAACTCAGTTCAAAATATGCACTATTACTGAGTGGCATGTTACAAAAAAAACTATAGAAACACATCTTGAGAAAAGCAAATATCTTGGGAATGCAAGATGAAGTAAAACTGAAATGTGAACAAGGATTACATCACTGACATGGATCACCTGAAAGGTGTTTAAAGCGGTTGTCGACAAATGGATCAGGGTTTTTACCAGGACCTGAATAATGAGTCTGATGAGGACCCTTTCAAAAGTTCTTTACTAATTACTGCCGCGTCTGGAACTTGGCAGCCCCCCCCCCCCGTCCACCCTGCCAGCCCCATTTAAAGCTCAGGGGCTCCAATTTCATTTCAAGGGGTGTCCTTTAGCACTACCTGTTTTGACTAAGAAAGCACAGGGGCCAGGGCGCTCACCAGTTGCCTTATTCTCTGCAGCGTGCGCCTTCATGAGGTGTTATCATCCAGCCTTGTAGGTCAGACCAGTCTTTTTCAACTCCTTGGGAGCTCCTTCAGAGAAGGTGAAGGTCTTATGTATATTTAATCTTCCACCAGAGCTTAAGAATCCTGTCTAGAATCACTTTTGTGCTTTCAGCTGATAGAGGGGTCATACTGGGGTCGCCAATGCTTCATGCATATCATCACCAAAAATAACCAACATTAACAACAGAAGGTCATTCTTTATTAAATAATGCTTGTGTTGGGGGTTTGTGACTAAGTGTGGCATGGTACGCTATTTATCAATAACTTCCTAATCAGAATAACTTGTTTTTACATAGTGCTTTATACCACTCTTTGGGCTTTGTGATGCACTTTAAATACCCAATGCAAAGTTTATGGACCTTGGAAGGGTGAATGGTAGACTTGGCATTAGTCTAGTCAAATTAGTAAAAAAAATCTGCTAACCTAGAACTAATTGCAATACAAGTTCTGTGAGTGGATTCTTATTGAAAATTTTCCGTAGAAAACGATGGTGAAAAGTCTACCACTCTATCATGACGGGTTAATCAAATATGGCGGATATTTCAAAATGGCTGCCCATTATTTGAGATATAGGGTATAACTGTTTATATGCCCATGTGTGGTATCATTTTATATGTTTTTAGGGACGGGAAAGTCAAAAATAACATCAAAAATTGTTTCTGATGACTATAACATTAAAATGGAATTAATACAATAAACAACAATAATTATATGTTAATATTCCAAACATAGTTTTGACATTATTTTTTATTGTAATTTTTTTAACATCATTTGAAAAGGAGAAACAAATTTCAACTAGATAATATAGCACTTTTCAATATGACACTGACAAATGAAAATTCTTAAAGAGATAAATTCAAACAGCACTCCCTAGTATAAGAATAGTATGATTTCAATCATCATCCATGTCCACTTCCATGGAATTGCAGCAGCTTATTCCTCGACAAAATACTATTCCCTGTCTTTTGCATATACATTGCAGAGTTGCACATTGACTCTTGATACAGCCACATTTCACACAGTTTAATAAATGATCTGGTGCTGCTGCTTGACTCATTCTATTGGGAGCCAATCTTCCATCTTTCACTTCAAATCCCCACTGTAATGGATCCATATGAAAACCCATCCACTGCTGCGCCTGATAATATACTCTGAGCGAATGAAATTTGCAGGCATCCTCTGTAGGAGGCAAGACTTCCGGTTTCACATGTATTGTTGATTTTGTTGCCTTTGAAGTGAAAGTTCGAAGTCTCATATCATGTAGTGTGCTGTCTCCTGTTATTCCTCCATACAATGATATACTAGCATTAAGACCAGCATTTTCAATTTCTTCTGTTGATTTTTGTGAAGTTTGGAATACAGCAGCACTTTCTTTGATGCTGCCTGATTTTCTTAGCAACTTTATGGAGTCACGTTTTCCTAATCCAAAAGGTTTGGAGGTGGTATCACATCCTAATACGGCGTGAGCAAATAAGATATGTCTCAGAATGACCTTCTTTAACCCCTCCGCTGCGCTGAACGTTCCGCGCTGGTGCGGAACGTTCTATTGCGCGGGCGGGGCCGCGATGTTCAGCGGACTTGCGCACACAACCGAGGTAGTGCACGCAACGTCGGCTGAACGTGCGCCGCACTTAACGGGTTAAAGGACTATCCTGTGATTCATTGGCTATGATGCTAAGTGCTTTGTGGGAAAGCGGCTGGTCAAATGTTATAATAAGGGTCTGGCTGTATCTCTTGGCATGGTCAGAAACAAAAAACAGTGTTGAGAGAATACACGTCTCATTTGTTGGATCCATGTTAATCATTGGCAGAAAGATGACAGATGATTCACTGGGATGGTTATCTTTATGTAGTAGTTGGCATACACCTTGCCATCCTGGAACACTGTGGCTGAGTGGATGTGAGATGTTCAATAAAATATCCAGGTTTGCAGATGGGTCACTGTACTCGATTTCCTTAATGGTATTATACTTTAAGAAACGCATCCCACTGGCCTGTGAATGATATGTTTTTATTGGGATTTGCCCCAACCTCCTCAGTTCTTTAAATAAAACTTGACGTTTCTTAATGACCGTTTCCAGTTGGAGTCACAGTGGCGACAATGCCCATCCCATGAAAAGTACTATGGCCATCTATTGTAATATTATTGTGATCAATATTATCAGCTGCATATTGAACGAATTTTAGAGGACTTTCAGAAGGTTCCACAAGGACAGGTATAGTATTTCTTCTTTCTGCTGCAGTTGAACGTTCAAAACAAAGAACTTCTGAATAGGAGCTTCAGAATCCCATATGATTTACTGCTTCAACTACAAATCCCGAGCTTGTGTTGTCATGTAATTGAACTGCCAGCCCTAACTGTAACGGTGCAACTAAGACTCGTGGGCGCACAGCTTGCATAATTGCCTGTCCTATAGAAACTACTTTTCTCTCTCTGTTTTATCAGTAACAAAAACTGATAATAAGAGCCTTAACGAATCAGGAATATAGCTCACATTATAGTCAACACTACTCATGTTTTCAATGGGTGGATATATTTCTGGTTCTACTTGGATGTCTTTAACATAATTTCTTATTATTTCAGCAGCTGCCATGAGGAGATTGTTTCAATCCTCTTCAACATCTTCATGGCTATGACTGTGGTACTCTTGCAATACATGAGCAGCTGTACTTTTAAAAGTAACGACATCAGCAGTCCCTGCAACTGTTCCTATGAAGATTTCATCTTCAAAATGCTCTTTGAGTTTTTGTTTCATATACTTCGAACTGTATGGTTCGCTATCTTCTGGCAGTAATTCTCGCATTTTATTAACAAGTTCTTTAACAGTAGTTTGTTCTTCATCATTTTCCTCCATGTATTTAACTACTTGAAGAAATGTTTCCTGGCGAACTGAGGGGCATATTATCAAGAACAGGCGATAGGACTATCGCCGCTTTATCGGCAGGAAACTGCCGCTACAGCGGCGAAAATGGGCTTGATAATATGTCCTTGTGAATTCCCATAGCAGCCCAGGTTAACACCAGAACCTGGGCTTCTATGGGAATTCACAAGGACATATTATCAAGCCCATTATCGCCGCTTTAGCGGCAGTTTCCTGCCGATAAAGCAGCGATAATTGTATCGCCTGTTCTTGATAATATGCCCCTGAGTCCTCTGGTCGACCTGAAGATATTGGAGGGTTATCAGTGAACTGCCCGGGAATTAATTTTCCAGTATAAAAATTGACGGAACACTGTTTGTGGTAGCATGCATCTACAGCATGTAAATCAGACACATTTTGGATATGTCTCTTAACTTTGACCATTCATCATTGCGTTCGTTGCATTTTTGCAAAACTGATGATTTGAATTCAACTGTTCGTGCATTAAACCACTAATTTTTTTTCCTCTCCCTGAAGTATAAACTTAACTCAGTACCACAGAAAAAACAATTTTTTCTAAAATCAAACGGGGTTTCTCACGACCGTAGAACAAGAGAAGTTGTGGGATCTGATTTTTTCTCCTGGAACGGAGTTTTCAAGTTAACAAAACACGCTCTACATAACTTGTGAACTTTCTGCCCAACACCAACGTGAAACTTAGATATTTTTCTCTCCTTGCATGTTTTTTTAATCCCAGTCACTCCTCTTATGGTCATCAGAAACAACTTTTGATGTTATTTTTAACTTTCCCGTCCCTAAAAACATATAAAATTATATCACACAGGGGCATATTAACAGATATACCCTATATCTCAAATAATGAGCAGTCATTTTGAAAAATCCGCTTTATTCGATTAACGTATCATGATAGAGTGGTAGACTTTTCACCATTGTTTTCTACGGAAAATTTTCACAGAAATTGTATTGCAATTAGTTCTAGGTTCCGCAACAAATTGACTAGTCTACATAGCCAGGATTCAAATAGTTAATTTACAGATCATGGAATATCATATTGGCCCTCTGGATTCAAACTCATCATTTACAGCTCATGGCATGCCTTATCAGCAATCAGAACCATGTAGCAGGTGGGTTCTAGGCATGTCACTCACTCCTTTCCCATCTCAATGATTGTGATCGTAGATGGGAGCTTTGGTAATGGTGCACAATAGCCACATCCGAGAATATGCAACTAACATTTCTTAAATCTTTTTTCTTCATTGCAAGGGAAAAAACTCACTTCATTGCTTGGCAGATGAGTACAATTCGAGCAGGAGGAGAATCAGAAGTTGTGCAATACGATTTGCCCAAGGCATTATAATAAGCAGGTAAACATTTGTTTTTGAGTGATGAGTTAGCGGGCAGTTTCCCTCCTCACACTTCTTGAAAAAGTAGCATGTGCATCCTCATCAGTGGTCATATACGCACCGCCGCAGAGTAAGCCAAATCTAATTAAAGCCTGAATCAGCAGGAATTACTACATTATAACCGCATCACGGAACTATTCTTTTATCCATATTTTATGCATGCAGTATAAGAAGATATTTTTTAAAGTATTTTTTGAGAACTGTGAAGTTTAAAATCCTACTCTATCTCATGCAGCTTTAAAATTGCTGCTGAATGTTTAAAAACAGCAAATGTGTGCTATTTATTAACATGCAGATTTGGAATTTTGTGTCTTAGGTCAAACACACATTTAACATGGATTATTTACTGTTGCCAAAAGATGGTAGAGTTCTCAATATGAAAGGCTGAAACAGGAGAAGATGGAGAGAAAAAAACAACATAGTATGATGCCCCTATGTGAACTTTGGTTTCAACTGCATCACTGTTACTGGAGAAGTTAGGCCACAGTATGTAACCTGTCATGTGACCTCAGCTAAAGACAGACTAAAACCAACAAAACTAAGGCTTCCCTAGGAAATAAACCAGCTCTAGCAGGTAACAGAATCTATATTTGTAAGGAGCGGAAAGCACTTCCTTTACTATTAATACAATCCTAAAACATACCTTCAAAAAGAAGTTGTAGTTATGGAGAAGATTGTTTGAAGCAGGCCTCTTTAAACCACTCCCATGCTTAATAGATGCTCTGGAAGAAACAGAATATGTCACTTTTCAGGTGCTGCTGAGTTAATAAAAAAATCACCTGATTTCTCTCAGGGACAGCTCACGAAGTTATTTTCCTGAGGACAGTGATCGCATCAATGACTGGGTCTTGCAACCACTTCTGGTGTAAGGGGTATTTGTTTCCCATTTCACCTTCAAGAAGGACTAATTGAGTTCCACTGTGATCGCACACTGCAGATGCAATTTAACAAGCAATCATTGGGGTAGTTTTGGGTGAAAATGTTTACAGAATATTCAGGTTTGACAGAAATTGCTGTAAAATCTCTTCTATACCTCCGGTCATCATATTTACGCGAGAGTGGGTTCTCGGCACTTAGAGATTGAAGACAAAGTGCTGTTTAAGACTCCAAGTGGAGTACGACCTGAGGATGGCAGTAGCAAGAATACATCTACAGATTGATGATCTGTGCCTTGAAAAAAACGGCACAGGCATCAAGTTACTTCGGAAAAGTATTATTTCGAAATATCTCAAGGCACATTATGTTTGTATGTGGAAAATAAAGCCCCTTTGAACATTTGGTTTTTTTCAACTGAGCTGTGCACTAACCTGTCTCATAACCACAGCCACTCACAAATCTTACAGTTATTAATCAGTATTTCTCCATCACAACAATGATTTGCAAAATTTGACCTGGGGGGTCACAATTGTTGTCAAAGAACCTAAATGCCAACTTACAGAAGTTGTTATCATGGGATGGCCAGACTCCTAAAAAAATATAGTTGGGGGCGCCAAAAAGGTTTTGAACACCTCTGACACAGGCTAATCTCCTTGCCACACTTCTTGGGACTGCTTACATGGGATTCATTTTGCATTCTGTGCTACATAAGAAAACGAACCTCCTGTTACTGAAGCAGTCAATGCAAAACGTATCTGCAGGAAGAAGGCAAGATGACTCATTCGTATGCAATTGTCTTGCTACATTATTGGCCTTATTTTGACAAATCTAAAAAGTAAAATGGACTGCATTATTTTCTTTGTGCATGAGAGTAACAAGGATACAAATGCGTTTAATATTTTTCTCACAGGCATGCTAAAATATAGTGGAGGCTTTTAATTATAGGCTGGTAGGATTCATTCTAGATTTATTTTTCCATGAATAAAGTTTCCCTGGAAAAAAATCTTGATTTTCATTGTGACATGGAACTGCTGCTTTGAACTATTTACCAAAGAAGAAATGGAGAGATCATACTTTACGATTTAAAATAGCTTCTGGCTGCTTTCGGTTTTCAAAATAACAACCATTAGTAGGTTTGAGACACACCACAGACAGTGCCGAGATTTTTATATTCGTCAGTGACATAATTTGAACCCTCCTACGTGTTTCAGCCAACAAAGCACTGCATGAATGGTGCCCTTACACAGGACCTGACCATCAGGTATCTGCTGGTAGATAGTCCTTGGCATATGAATCCAGAATGAAGGAATATTTTGGGGAAACATGTTAGTTCTGGACTAGCACTGAAACCTAGGACTGTTCTGGAAAATTGGGGGCAAATGTTAAACATTTAGGTATATTTCTAAATGGGATAAAACACCAACTATTTTACGTTATAGAAATATTTGAAGTCATTTATCCATTCTGTGGTTATAAAGAGCTGGTATGTCAAACATAAATCCAGGAGGACCAGATCATTTCACATTTTCAGAATAACTACACATTATGGATATGCGTTCTTTGCATTTGTGTGTTATATTATGTAGATATCTTGGATTATCTGACATCTATCAAGCTACCCTGGAGATATATTGTGAACGAAGTAAATGTCAAGGGAACTTTCAATATGCTTTTCACATCCCTTCAGCACTATACTTGGGGGCAATTTAGACCTCTGCATGTGAGCCACGCTGCACTGGATGACGCTGAAGGCACCACCTCTGCTGCCTCAACCACGGCCCCCCCACCTACCCGCCTGCCTGATTTATGGACTTCCTCACACAACTGGTGGGGATTTTTCAACCCAACCCATTCAGAGGGTAAGGCCTGGAGCCAAAACTTAATTCAGGATCTCCAATATGTTTTTTTCTGTTTTGACAAGGTGTATAAGTATACATATAAGTAATAGATGGAATGCTTGAATTCATCTCAGCCACTAGTAGTAACTTGGGCTGCATACCAGGCCACCGGGTGTTTGCTCATTATGCCACCTTGGATTAGACCTACCCTTATATACATCTGCCTTGGTCCTACTCCATTAAGAACAGTCTACTTCTGGCAGACCCTGAGCACAAAAAACTTGTAATGGGAAGGAGTGAGCTCATACACTTTGGGAGGAGTCTTTCTTTTGCCAAGATTAAGGGACCTCATGTGCCGGTGTCAGCAGGCACTACTAACTGCTAGCTAGCCCAGGGGTCAGAGGTGGAAGCTTGCTGTATATCAGTCTGCCTTCCCAAAAGACTGTAAAGAGTCTTACTGGGCTTGAATGCAGAGTGGAATGCTCTAGTTATGCCATGATAAACTATCCCTTGTCGGTGCATCCCTCTTTCAACATCTCTTGCCATTCAGGAAGGTGTTTTAGGGCAGGCATTGCTATCACTGGTGTCTGGTGGTAAGGAAGCTCTGCACACTTACCAGTTGGCCTAGTAGTAGCAAGGCACCCCTGTGGTTCATTCTGGTCTGGTCCAGGTTGTTCCATCCTAAACAATCCAGATAGATGGTTTGTTCCTGTGTCAAGACACCAACCACTATCACCAATTCAATTAGGTCATTGCCCAGAAGAAAATCCATTGATATTTTCCCTGACACCTGCCCGCACAGGTTCAACCTTACCTTTGACATTCAAGGTGATGAGAAACAAGGGAATCTTTTAAAACTGGTTATTTTCTCGAAGGCTACCCACCAGTGTCCAAAATCCCTTTCCAAAACATTGCTTAGATCAATGGATACCTGGTCAACCATTGTAAGCTAGCTCCAAAGTCCGCAACATAGCCACCCTCTTGCTGTTGATGGATATATATTTACAAGTATGGATGATTATTTCTAGCCACTTGCATGAGAATCTTGGGGTCCTCACTTTAGTGACAGCATGATCCTCAGGTTCCTGACAGATATAAAAAAAAAAACAGGGGCCGTATTATAGAAAGTTCCCCGGGAGGGGGAGCATAACGGGCATGTTCACCTGCTTTGTGTGCCCCCGCGGCACTTTGGTCTTAAAGAAGAGGCCACAGATGCTTGTGTAGTGCCTTCTGTAATACATATAGTGCTGGCACACATGTAGCACCAGTTCTATATCAGGAGAGCATCCCCTCATTTGCATGGGGGTGGCCCCATGCAAATGAGGGAATCTCTTTGCCTCTGCTCCTGAGCCGTAATATGGATGCAGGTGCAAAGGCAAAAAAGCTGTCAAGAGAGGTACTGAAATTGTGCCACAAAAAGGTGGTGGGCTATCAGTGTGCTCCCTGATGGCATCAATCAATCAATCAATCAATCAATACACTTATAAAGCCACTACATACCCGTTAGGGTCTCAAGGCGCTGTGGGGGAGGGGTGCTGCTACTGATCGAAGAGCCAGGTCTTGAGGAGTCTTCTGAAGGCCAGTAGGTCTTGGGTCTGCAATAGTTTTGTGGGGAGGGTGTTCCAGGTCTTGGCGGTGAGGTGGGAGAAGGATCTCCTGCCGGCGGTCATTCTTCGGATGTGAGGGACTGTGATGAGGGCGAGGCCTGCGGAGCGGAGCTGGCGGGTGGGGGTGTAGAAGCTGAGCCGTCTGTTGAGGTATGATGGGCCGGTGTTGTGGAGTGCTTTGTGCGCGTGTAGGAGGAGCTTGAAGGTGACCCTCTTGTTGATGGGGAGCCAGTGCAAGTCTCTCAGGTGGGGGGTGATGTGGCAGCGGTGGGGGATGTCGAGGATCAGGCGTGCCGAGGCGTTCTGGATGCGTTGCAGCCATCTCAGGAGCTTGGCCGACGTTCCTGCGTAGAGGGCGTTTCCGTAGTCCAGCCTGCTGGTGACGAGGGCCTGGGTGACTGTTTTTCTCATTTCAGTGGGGATCCACTTGAAGATCCTGCGAAGCATTTGGAGGGTGTTAAAGCAGGATGAGGAGACGGCATTGACCTGCTTAGTCATGGAGAGGGTGGCGTCGAGGATGACCCCTAGGTTGCGTGCGTGGTCGGTGGGTGTCGGTGCTGTTCCCAGTGTTGTCGGCCACCAGGAGTCTTCCCAGGCTGAGGGGGTGGGGCAGAGGATGAGGGCCTCCATCTTGTCTGAGTTCAGCTTCAGTCAGCTGTTCTTCATCCATTCAGCGACTACCTTCATTCCTTCGTGGAGGTTGGTTTTGGTGGTGTGAGGGTCTTTAGTGAGGGAGATGATTAGCTGGGTCTCATCGGCGTAGGAGATGATGTTGAGGTCGTGCTGTCGGCGACGTGGGCGAGGGGTGCCATGTAGATTTTGAACAGCGTTGGGCTGAGGAAAGAGCCCAGGGGTACGTCGCAGATGATCTTGGAAGCTTTGGAGCGGAAGGGGGGAGGTGGACTCTCTGAGTTCTGCCGAAGGGCAACGATGTGGTCCAGTCGAGAGCCTTCTCTTGGATTCCGGGGTCGTGTAGGCGTGTTCGTAGTGTGTTGTGGTAGACCGTGTCGAAGGCGGCTGACAGGTCCAGGAGGATGAGGGCCGCTGTTTCTCCGATGTCAAGCAGGGTCCTGATGTCATCGGTGGCGGCGATAAGGGGCGGTTTCGGTGCTGTGGTTGCTGCGGAAACCAGACTGGGATGGGTACAAGATGTTGTTCTCCTCGAGGTAGAGGGTCAGTTGTTTGTTGATGATTTTCTCCGTGACCTTAACCGGGAATGGAAGCAGGGAGATGGGTCGGAAGTTCTTGAGGTCCTTGGGGTCCGCCTTGGGTTTCTTGAGTAAGGCGTTGATCTCGGCATGCTTCCAGCTCTCCAGGAAGGTTGCTGTCTCGAAGGAGATCTTGATTACTCTCCAGAGATGGGGTGTGATGGCTGTGCTGACTTTGTTGAATATGTGGTGAGGGCATGGGTCTAATGGTGATCCGTTGTGAATGGTGTTCATGATTTTGCTGGTGTCCTCGTAGTTGACGCTGGTCCAGGATAGCGGGTGGTTGGTGCGGGTGGTGGTCGTGGGGGTGGTGGTTGTCGGGGTGGTCGTGGAGCTGAAGCTGTCGTAGATGTCGGCGATCTTGCCGTGGAAGAATGTGGCCAGTGAGTCGCACAGGTCTTGCGAAGGCGGAATGTCATTGGTGTTGGAGCTGGGGTTGGAGAGATCCTTCACGATGTTGAAGAGCTCTTTGCTGTTGTGCGCATTGTTATCTAGGCGGTCCTTGAAGGAGGCCCTCTTGCCGGCTCTGATGAGTTGATGGTGTCTGCGGGTGGTGTTCTTGTGGGCTGTGTAGCTGTCCAGTGATCGTTCGCGGAGCCAGTTCTTCTTCAATTTTCAGCATGTTTGTTTGGGTCCTGGAGGTCTTCGGTGAACCAGGTGGCTTTCTTGCTGGTGCGGTTGCTGGAGGGTGACTTGAGCGGGGCGAGGGTGTTGGCGCAGTCGTTGATCCATTGTCTGAGGTTGCGGGCGGCGGTGTCCGGATCGGTGGAGTCCGCGGGCGGGTTCTGGGTGAGGGTGGCGGTTAGCTGGTCTTTGGTGACTTTGCTCCAGCAGCGTTGAGGCCTCTGTTGAGTGCAGTGGTGCGTGGAGGGCTTCCTGAAGGTGAAGTGGGTGCAGTGGTGGTCTGTCCAGTGGGGTTCGGTGGTGTGGTTGAAGGAGACGTGGCGGCTTGCAGTAAAGATGGGGTCGAGCGTGTGGCCGGCTGCGTGGGTGGGTGTTGTCACGAGCTGTCTGAGTCCGAGGTTGGCGATCAGGGTGGTGGAGTTGGCATCGTTGTTGTTCTCGAGGTGGAAGTTCAGGTCTCCTAGGAAGATGTAGTCTGTGGAGGCGAGGGTGTGCGTGCTGATGAAGTCCGCGATGTAGTCACTGAACTGCGGTCAGGGTCCGGGGGGTCTGTAGACGAGGGTTCCTCTGAGGGTGGTGTTGGGGTCGGTGTGGATCTGGAAGTGCATGTGTTCGGCGGTGCTGAGGGTGTCGTCGGGTTGTTCCTGTGGATGATGGCAATTCCTCCTCCTAATCCGTTGGAACGGTCTCTGTGGGTGATCTTGTAGCCTTCCAGAATGGCTATGGCAATGTCAGGTGCTGAGGCGGGGTTCAACCAGGCCTCTGTCAGGAAGGCGACATCCGGGGTGGTGGAGTCGAGAAGGTCCCAGAGTTCGACGGCGTGTTTGCGGGCGGAGCGAGTGTTGAGGAGGATGCAGTTGAGGGAGTTGGGTATCCTGGTTGGCGGTTTGGCTGGCCGGATGCTGGTGAAGCTGCTGCTCCAGCAGGTGAAGGGTCCTTGGGTGCGCTTCGGGGTGGCCTGGTAGGAGGTGTGTTCTCAGCCGGTGTTGAGTGCATGGAGGCTGCTGGCATCGTAGCTCAGTCGGACGTTGTTGCATCCGCGGGGGCCAGGGGTTCTGGTGCTGGGCGTGGTCCAGGCACGGACGGGCGTAGATGGGCTTCCCTTAGGTGCGGCCGCACAGCGGTCGCCATAAATGAGGATGTGGGAGGGAGATGCAGCTGGGAGGCGGGAGAGGGGAGGCCAATGGGGGATGAGGGGGGCGGGCCGCAGGGGACACAGCAGTGGGAACCGGTGAGGGAGAGTGGAAGGCAAGCGAAGGGGGGGACAGTGGAGGTAACAGAAAGGAAAGCTACAAGAGAGAGCAGGCGAGAAAAAAACAGAAGAACCAAGCCAGGTCAAGAATGGGACCTAGCAGGGAGGAGGCTCGAACCCTGCCTTGTCTGGACCAAGCCGAGTGCTGTCAGACGGAGATGCGGGAGGAGAGCTGATCTCTGACCGAGGGTCGGGGTTCTAGCTCGCGATGCCTACAGCTGTCGCCATATAAGTAGGGGAGTGGGGAGGGGCTTGCGGCTGGGAGGCGAGAGCGGGGCTGGAAGCGGCGGGAAAAATTCACATAGGAAGAGCGTTAGTGGGAGCAGATGAGAAAAACAGAAGAACGAAGCCAGGCCAAGAATGGGACCTAGCAGGAAGGAGGCTCGAACCCTGCCTTGTCTGGAACAAGCCGAGTGCTGCCAGGCGGAGATGCGGGAGGAGAACTGATCTCTGACCGAGGGTCAGGGGTCTAGCCCGCGCTGCCCACAGCTGTCGCCATATAAGTAGGGGAGGGGCTTGCGGCTGGGAGGCGGGAGCGGGGCTGGAAGCGGCGGGAAAAATTCACGTAGGAAGACCGTTAGAGGGAGCAGGCGAGAAAAAAAAGAAGAACCAAGCCAGGCCAAGAATAGGACCTAGCAGGGAGGAGGCTCAAACCCTGCCTTGTCTGGACCAAGCAGAGTGCTGTCAGGCGGAGATGCAGGAGGAGAGCTGATCTCTGACCGAGGGTTAGGGGCAGGCCTCTGGAGTTGGAAAAGGGGGTCCTATAGCAGTGCTAAATATCAGCCGGTGGTTTCAGGAGCTCGGCATCAGCACTTAATTGTCAACACTGGTGCTAATGACAATCTGCCATTTGGTGGTGCTGCTTGCCCAATTTAGAGATGAGCAGAGCAAAAAAAATGATTAGTTCAATGCATGTTAAAAATTACCAATACCTACTGTCCAAAACATTCTTATAGCTTTGGAGGCCTGGGATAGTCTGAATTGTCACACTTATAGGCACACCATGGAAATCTGGGACACCATCACTTCCCTCTCCGCAAATGCTGCCTTCATCACCAAAACATGGTTCAACGCCTCCTCGAACCCTGACATCATCAACACCAATCCTTATGGTTACAAGATGATACACCGAGACTGCATTAACAAACAAGAGGAAGGCATCGCCATCATCTTCAAGGAAACCATCAGATGCACCATCACCAACTACATCCCCACACCCCTCATGGAACACATAAGCTTCCACTACAGACTAACGCGAATACCACAATAAGAGGCACCCTTGCCTACAGACCCATGGGACTCCAACCAACTTTCTGTGACGCCATTTACAACCTCAACACTCCCCCCGGCCATTTACTCCCACAACTACGTACTAATCTGCAACCTCAATTTCCACATAGATAACCCCAAGCGATGCCAACTCCATCACCCTCCTGGAGAACCTGAATAGCCTCACTCAATTGGTCATCAAATCCATGCACAAGGCCGAACACACACTCAACCCCATTTTCACCTCCTGCGAGAGAATCAAACTCAGCCCGACCACAGAACTCACTTGGACCAACCACACCAACGTACATTTCATAATCTCTGATGATCAACACACCACCATTAAGCGTCACATCTCTTCCCACCACAGCTGGAGCAAAGTCACAGAAAAACAATGGACACAAGCCCTCATCACCACCTAACCCAAAGTCTCAGCAGACATTGACCAAGCTGTCCAGAACTTCTCCGTTCCGATCACCAACTGTGCCGACAGGGTCGCCCCGCTGCAAACAAAAAAAGGCCCAAAAAACACAAAACAAACCAGCTGGTTCACTTCAGAGCTTAGGACCACCAAGCCCAACTGCTACCAACTGGAAAAGCAATGGCACATCACGAAGAGCTCCAATGACAGAGCCGCCTTCAAAACAGCCCTCGCAAATATCATCTGCATAGCAAGGAATCCAAGAAAGCAGCCATCACCGACTGGATTGACACAGCGGCCAACTACACTAAGGAACTCTTCAAAATAGTCAAGGAAATCTCCAACCCGACAGCCTAAGGGAACACCATCCACCCCTCATAACACCCTTTCAGACTACTTCCACAGCAAGATTGCCACCACCAACAACAATTTTGAGCCCCAACTCACCACCCTCAACCTCAATAACCTCAACCAACCAGCGTACACCAGCCAATCGATCACCTCCAGCTCACCGCCCTAACCACCACAGCCATCATGTCTTCCATTCATTCTGGGGCGCCTCAACTAACCAGCGAACACCAGCCAACCGATCACCTCCTGCTCACTGCCCTGACCACCACAGCCATCATGTCTTCCATTCACTCTGCAGCGCCACCACCTCTTCAACCTCTGATCTAACCCAATTAGCACTGAGCACACCAACATTCTCAATACCTCCATCTCCACTGCAACCTTCCCACACAACTGGAAACACACAGATGTCAGACACGTCCTACAGAAACCCTCTTTGACCCCAATGACCTCAGAAATTATTGACCGATCTCCCTGCTCCCCTACCTGGCAAAAAGTACTTTAGAAAGCCATCACCAAACAACTCTCCGTATTCCTGGAACAAAACCATCTATTGGACGCCTCTCAATCAGGATTTTCAGCCAACCAGAGCACTGAGATCTCACTGATTGCAGCCACAAATGACATCAGAATGCTACTCGACCATGGAGAAACGGCAGCCTTGATCCTCCCAGACCTCTCTGTGGCGTTCGACTTGGTCTCCCATAGCACCATCATCAACAGACTCCTCAACATCAGCATACAGCAAAACCATTGCAAGTGGATTGCCTCGTTCCTCACAGTATGCACACAGAGTATCCAACTGCCTCCCTTCACCTCTACACCCAAGTCCATCACATGCGGTGTACCACCAGGATCATCCCGCAGCCCCACCTTATTTGACACCCACATGACTGTCCTCACAGACATCATCAGATCCCACTGCCTCAACATAGTGTCATACTTTGCAGATGACACTCAGTTTATCCTCTCACTCACCGATGACCCCACCAATGCCAGAACCAACTTTTCCAATGCCATAACTAACGTAGCCAAGTGGATGAGAGTCAACTACCTCAGACTCAACTCCAACAAGAAGGAAGTACTGATCTTCGGGAACAATGCCTTGCCTGGAACCACAACTGTTGGTCAGCTGATCTTGTACCAACTACAACACCAACAGAGCAGGCACGCAAGCTAGGGATCCTCCTCGACAGCCAGCTGACCATTAAATGACAAGTCAACCCAGTTGCCTCTGCCTCCTTCCACACACTTCATTTGCTCCGCAGAATCTTCAAATGGATCCCAATCAACACCAGAAAGACTGTGACCCAGGCCCTGGTCACCAGCCGCCTCGATTACGGCAATGCTCTCTATGTTGGCATCTCCACCCACCTCCTTAGATGACTCCAGGCCATACAGAATTCTGCAGCCAGACTCATCTTGGACCTTCCCAAATGGTCTCACATCCCCCGCCCCCCCCCCACCTCAGGAACCTCCACTGGCACCCCATCCAGAGGGATGCCTGTTCAAGATCCTCATGTACGCCTACAAAGCCATCCATGACCAAGGACCATCCTACAGCAACCACTGATTGAGCTTTCATCAAGCCTTCAGACACCTGCGCTCCTCCTCACTCACCCTCATCCACACCCCAGCATCCATCGCAGCCGTAGCAGGGAGGCTGCTCCTTCTGATTGATATTTGTATTGGTGCTGTCATGTACAGGTTGGCAGGGGTAATGGGTGGTACAAGCTGCAGTGGCCTCCTGATGAGGGCCATGCCACTATTTATTTTTACAAATGAAACACTGTCCTATAGACCCCCCAGACATCCCTAGTCACTCACTACACCTGCCTGCATGAGATCCCTAATCCCGCTTAAAAGTGCAGTTGGGTTGTCACCTGCAAAATTAAACACTGAGCAGCTTGGAAGCAGCCGCTCCCTATTTCACTTAAATGGATAGCCCACTAATGCAGCACAAGTTCACGGCTGCCCTGAGGGCAGCACATATTCTTCATAACAAGGCGCAATTTCCCTGTTTGAGCACAGTGCACCTATTTAAAGGTGTGCCATGGGGACACAGAAAACATGTGCCCTATCTGTAATATGGCCCCTGGTTTGTTATCTACAAGACCTAAAGCTTTAAGGGTTACTTACAGCGACCCCCTGCTGTGGATGTGCGTCCTCGTCCTAGCAGCCATTCTGATACTTGGTTTTCCCAGTCCTGAACTATGTACAGTCCTTTGAGTCTTAGCATTTCAGAGGACAACAGAGGACAAGTACAGGAGTGCAAGACTGACACTTGCCTGACTTATTGGCTATTTGCTACTCTGACCCATCTCGTTCATCGTTTTGGGCTACCAATCAGTTCTGCTGAAGCCACCCACTTTGGGCTGGCATCTTCAGTGGCAGTAAGAAACTGATGAAAATACAGCACACAAGGAAGTTCTCAGTAATTCCTTGGAGAGAGCCTCCCTGTAAAATGTTTTTCCAATCCTACCAGGTTTGAACAATTTGACTTTTCTAATATGACTCAAAATACGTGATTTGCCACTAGTAACAAAGCTCACTTGGGGAGAACCCACACAACTCCCCAGCATCAGATGTGGTACTATACAAAATGTTAAGTTGTTCCTTTTTTATCAATTCAAAGAGCAGTTTACCTTTTGTAGTCCTTGTAAATAATAATAGGTATTGTCGCCATATTAATGAAACTCAATTTGTTGATTTTAGAAGGGTAAGAGCCTGAGTTAGCCATGTCAAGGATTCAGGAGGATGACCAGCAATCACGCATTCAGACATCAGAAGTACACAGTTAACTCACAGTCCTGTCTTCATGTTTTAAGAGATGTAATTCATTCATGTATTTATTTTGTCCCCTCATGCAACCAAACTGCTGTACAGCAGACAAAAGTAGAGCGCAGAACAAACAATGCATGGGCATAAAATGCACACCCTTGTGCTTTTTAGATTGTGACCAGCGCCGGACTGGCCTTAGCAGGCACCCGGCATTTCCCTGGTGGGTCGGAGGTGTGGGGGCCGTTTTGGACCAGTGAGGGGGTGTTTTTGTTACTAGGGGTCGGTTTTGCAACAGTGTAACAAAAGCGCAGCAGCAGTGTTCCCGCCCGCCCCGCCCCGTCCCTTTTCCACGGGGCTGATTGGATGTAATTGTCAGGCCTGATTTGTGATCCCAGTCCAGCCCTGATTTTGGCCCATGTTTTCACTGAGGCTGTGCCAACACCACATCAAGCCACACTAGCCCGATCACCCCACCCAACATCTCCAGCTTCCATGGAACCAAGCGTTCTAGCCGCGAGCCACTGCTGTTCTCAAACACGAGCCCTTAAAGGCAACCAGTAATGGTGCATGTTTGTTTATTCTTCATGCAGTTGTCTAAAGCTCAAACTTGGCCCAAGGGCACAGGGATTTTCTGTTTCTCGGCCAATTAGAGAGGAGGAGGCAGGGGCGTAAAGACCACAAGCGAATTGTTTTTGGTCCCCGAGGCTGATCCGGGTACCCCCCCCCCCCCCTGAAATCTGGTCTCCATCCTCTCTAATTGGCTTTGAAACTGAAAATCTCTGGCGCCCTTTGGCAAATCACAGAGTTTTGAAATGAAATAGTGATATTAAAATAAGCAATTTTTTATACAAAGTTCAGGTACGCTTTTATCAAACACAGCCTAATGTCCGGTAGCTGAGGGAATCAAGGTTTTTGCTGCCAAAGGACAAACGCAACCTGAGGTCACGGTTTGAATCTCTGCAGGATCTGCTTTTCATCCTTCCAAGGATTATTACATGAATGCTACTGGGTTGGCATAATATTAACCTCTGTTTTTTCCACTCCCTTAGTCCGTGAGAACATTGCTGGAAGCGAATCATAAGCAGGGACAGGGCGCTTTTTTTTGTTTTGCAGTTTTATAAAGCAGGAACTGGACCCAAAGGAATTGGAGACCTATTGATGAGCACCAGTTACATTACACAAGATCACTTTCATGTTTTTTAGGCACAGGAAGATTAAGTGATTTGCCAAGAATCACAGGCTGTTGAGCCGATACCAAGACTTGGACCTGGTTCCCCAGGTCCAAAGCCGGCCTCTGTTATGTTAAAAATATTTTTGAGCTCACGTACACCGATTGGTTTCTTGGCGCTTGTATAGGAGTGGTTGAGCCATGTCTTAAGAAGTCCCCTGAATACAGGTAAGTCTGTGCAGGATCTGATTTCATAGAGGAGAGCATTCCAGAAGTGTGGAACCAACACTGCAAACCTGCTACCACCTAGTCTCTTCCGTTTATAAGGAGGAATGATCAGTAAATTCTGGTGGGCAGATCTACGATTACGCGTGGGTACATGTCTCTTAATAAGATTAGAGAAGAATTTTGGCCCCACATCCTGTAGGGAATTAAGGATGAGGCACCCAAATTTAAAAGTGCAGCGTTGTGGTATTGGGAGCCAGGGGAGCTGCCGCACAAGGGGGGTGGCATGTTGCATCTTGGTTGATCTAAGGGAGAGGATGTTCTAAGGGAGAGGCTGATTTAAGGGAGAGGATGTTCTAAGGGAGAGGTTGATCCAAGGGAGAGGCTGATCTAAGGGAGAGGATGTTCTAAGGGAGAGGCTGATCTAAGGGAGAGGATGTTCTAAGGGAGAGGATGTTCTAAGGGAGAGGTTGATCCAAGGGAGAGGCTGATCTAAGGGAGAGGATGTTCTAAGGGAGAGGATGTTCTAAGGGAGAGGATGTTCTAAGGGAGAGGTTGATCTAAGGAAGAGGTTGATCTAAGGGAGAGGATGTTCTAAGGGAGAAGTTGATCTAAGGGAGAGGATGTTCTAAGGGAGAGGCTGATCTAAGGGAGAGGATTTGGCGTTATGGCCTCTCTGGCCATAACGCCACATCCTCTCCTTTAGATAAAATACAACAATGTATATTTAGAGGCAGGTAGCACTCCTAAGTGGACTTATGGTCAGAAGAATACATCCAACTCACCTGACTGCACGCTGACAATCCAAAGTTATTGTGTCAAGTGCTTTGAGGTGTTTGAAAACACTTGTTGGATACTAAACAAAACATGTGCTAAATATGGCTCAATCGGTGAGGCAACAGTGGTAGAGAACGACCCATCATAACATTTGTCTGAGTTTTACCTGGAGCTGGCAGCCTTAAAACAGATACATCTGCTCCTTTCTATGGTCTTTTTTTCTCACACCGGGGTAATCGGAGAAGGCAGCACCTCATGTTGCCACATGGCTGCTACAAATGGAGTGAGGCAGTCAGGCCTGTGCATCATGAAGTGGAGCAGTCAGGAAAGGAGTTTTATGCCACTAAAGTGTGTGTTGGCAGAGTGATGAGTTTGTTTGAGCCCATCTGCTTGTTCCTTTCAAAGGTTGCTGAAGAGCAGTGGAGCTTGCCCTAGGCAGGTGCAAATAGAAAATGCTTGTGCCTTGCTGGGGCTGCTGAAGTGCAATGGAAGACCCAGGGAAGGTGTAGGGTAGATAATTATGCCAAAATAGGAGGGTAATCCCTTTGTAGTCTCATCTCTGACCCTGCCTCCACATTGTACTCAGGATCACAGTTCCCATAGTTTTTTCGTATGCACCGAATTGCATCACTGTCTCTTCGGTGGGGCTTCAGGACAGCAGCCTCATTGTTTGACCCGCAAGGTACTCATAAGTACTGGAGGCAGGGTCAGACTGGTACAGAAAACAGGCCCAGGTACTAAAATAAAAGTGGCCCCAGTAGCGAGTCAGGTAGCTACAAAAGTGTCCCCCATTTGCAAATTGGGGCAGGACTGCACTTGTAAACATCCACACTGCGTAGGTGTTTTGCAAGGTATGGCCAGGGCCACTGGAATTATGCGGCAGGGAAGGGGCAAATTATGTAGCAGAGTTCAGTACATTATGTGGCAAGAAATAGCAAATTATGCAGCGTAATGTGGCACATTTTGCAATAGTATTATTTCATTATTTTGTTCACACTGTCTGGGCATTGGTTGCACCTCATTAGTGCAAGTTTAATTTCCAAATACAGCAATATGCAAGAGAAAGGTGATCTGCCAGCTTTTGCAAAGGGCCTTCCACTGTGCGGCAACATATGTCGCTGCGTTCTTAGTAAATTTTGAACCTTTTGAGCTACAAGCTATTTTTTTTCATTAAAAACTACAGATTATGCAGGAAATGATGGATTATGAGGCAAATGGTGCAAATGCATGATTATTATAAAAATGCTGCAGCTGCATAATCACAGAATTCCAGTGTCCCTGGGCATGGCATACCGCATGCAAGTGTGCATGCTACAAGCAATGTTTGTGGTAATATCAGGAAAATCAGCAGTAAAACCCAGACCACCAGACCATAAAACTGGCCCACAAACAGCCAAGAAAACAGCCAAACACTGACCTGTTGGACTATCCCCTCTGGCACCGCCAGATTGCCCTCCAGGCCAGTCCAACCCTGCCAATACACCACAGCAGACAGCACTTAAATAGGAATGATTTCTTAACTATTAAACAGCAGGCCATACACACTTTCAGTTTCACTTGTTTGGTCTGAAAGCACCTTTTCCCCAAAAGGAGTATATGAGCAAACATGTTATCTTCTTGGTAAATCTGAAATGATATCGGGGGTGGAGGAGGGGGAGGAGGGGGGAGGGGGGGCTGGCTCTTGATGCCCTAAAGTAATAGGCTATACTGCAGTAGCTCTAAGGCACAGCACACACATTGCTCAGGGCAACTGTTGGCAATGCTTTTCTATTAAGTGGCAAATCTGCAATAAACAGGTAAGGAACAACTTTGCTTTCCCTTGTATTTGTTTTTGAGGTGGGTTACAAAAAAAGATGCATCACCTGATCAAAGAAGAACTCCTTCTATAGCCCATAGCACTCCCCTTTGCCAGGGAGGTGTTAACTCTCCTACTCAGAAGCAGGGGCAGAGGCCTCTCTGATGTGCCCTTAGCCCAGGATAGGAGGAGACGCACCACATGTTATGCCTGCTCCGTCCAATCATTGTCATTTTCAGAAGGACAATGGCCCGCAAACAGTTTATGCTAGGTGGGGAAACCTGAAAAAACAGCCTACGTCTGGTCTCAAGAATAACCCACCTTATAAATTCAACCCTGACTGAAGGCAGGTTAGCAGGTCAAAAACAGGACCGTCACAGGTAGCACATTAACTCTTCAATGGTCCTGCGAACAGTGGAAGTACAAAATAGTTTCCACCCGTGTACCCAAAACTTTCCCCCCATGCTACCTCCACTCTAGAATCTGGGGGGGGGGGGGGTAAATCCCCCACACTTCCTACGCCCATGGAAGGAGGAGTTGGTTTTGTGCATGGCGTTCTGTATCATTTTGACCATTGTAAATTGTGCGCTTGCTTTGGGATGCCATTGCCTTTGCAGAGCTATGATAACAGAAGTTATGTGGTTAGGGGGAAGGGGGCTCCCCAATTAACTTTAAGTAGGCCAGTGAAGAGTTGGTTCTCATAGTTCCCACTAGACAGAAAAGTGCCTCAACTGAGGCCTGTGGGTTTTGTTCAGGAATTCATATCCTGATGCCCGGAAGCAATCTAATCTGGTAACACTTGCTCCCGGCCATGGCAGTCATTTGCGGGTGTAGTTGAGACCATTGTCAATGATGAAACCCAGAGATTTAACATTATCAACAATGGCCAGGGCTGTACTGGGCTCAATCCACGATTGTGCAGGCATATTGGATTTTTGGAGCAATAAGCAAAAATGTAAAGGTGTTGGAGAGGGGACAGGTGTCCTTTGGGGGCGAGATCCTGAGAAACACCTGGCTATATTGAGGATATGAATGAATGAATGAATAAAGATCTGTAAAGCGCAACAGATGCTCCGAAGAGTGTCCCTTCGTTAGACTCACTTTCAAGAAGTTAGATCTGAACAAAGAGCCATGTTTTTGACTTTTATCCTAAAAAGCTGTTCAGATTCCAAAAGGCGAAGGTGAAGAGGATGATTATTCCAAGCAGAAGGCCCCAGAAAAGAAAAGGAGCGTCTGCCTTTTCTGGAGCCATTGATCCTTGGCACCACTGCCAGGGCAAGATTGGAAGAGTGAGGTCCCTAGTGGGAAACTACAAATGCATTCTTGTTACAAGATACAGAGATGCATGATGTAGAGCTCTGAAGGTCAGTACAAGCGTCTACAACAGAATCTGTTTCCGAACTGAGAGGCAGTGAGGAGAGCAAAGATCTGGAGAAACCTTGGTGTTCAGAGGGAGATTAAGAAGAAGCCGCTCTGCTGCATTTTGTACAACCTGCAGCCTTTTTATTAAGTAGTCTGGCCTGCCCAAGTACAGAACATTGGCATACTCCAGCCTTTTACTAATTAAGACCTGGTTCACTATTTGCCTGACCTGTAAGGAAAGGAATGCAAAAATGTTTCTCATACCCAGAGAAGCCAAAAACAGGTCCCCACAAATGCAGAGACTTGAGGTTGAAAAGAGAGCTGGTTGTCAAATGTAACAACTAAGGGCCATTTGTATCATTCCAAATTGCGATTGGAAATGCTGAAATTCGCAGAATTCGGCGTTTGCGATGGCAATTGGGCTCAGTGGTATGTATGAAAGAAAAACTGCCTTGCAAAATATGGATTTGAAAAATTTGCGATTCCCTATTTTGCAATTGCATTTAAGGAATCGCAAATTGCCCTTCAAGTTGGTGGTAATTTGCGATTTCTCTGAAAAATGCACGTTTTGTGCATTTTTCAAAGTGCCATGTGGCGCAGGTATGTGTGCCACATGTGCACACATGACCATTTCAGGACCATGTCCTTTTGACACCCTGGCACCCTTGAAATTGCATTCTCAATTTGCGATTCTCTAACTGAGAATTGCAAATTGACAATGTCTTCCCATTCATTCCTACGGGCCTCTAGGCCCATAGGAATGAATGGGGAGGTATTCCTTAATTGCAAGTCGCAATTTGCAATTAAGGAATATGTAGGATTCACAAAATTATTTGCAAATCCTACATACATAGCGTTTTGCGATTTTCAAATAGCGATTCGCAAAAAATCACAATTTGAGAATAACAAAATCAGAGTTTGATACATATGGCCCTTAGTTCCTAACCACTTCTGACTGAGGGAGAACGGGGGTAGCACTTTCAGGCCAGCATACCGACCAATCAAAAGGAGAGTCAAGGCCAAAGAAAAGGAGCTCTGTCTTTTCAGCATTACACATCAGCTGATTCTGACGCATCCAAGTAAAAACTGCAGCCTGACACGGTTTGATGAGGTCTGGATCAATGTCTTCGACTTCAATAAAGGAAAAGAGCAGCTGTGTGTCATCAGTCTAAGAAATTATCTTTGCTTCCAAGGATTCTACAAGGTATGCCAAAGAAGTTAAATGGAAGTATGCAAGAGTTTCTAAGAATAGCAGAGAGCAGTTCCAGATAAAGATTTAAAAATGCAGGGGACAGTATAGAGAACTGAGGAACCTCTTGTTGGAGACTGCCACTGCTAAGGAAAGAGTTTACCTACTTTATCCACTTATCTGTTAGACAAGTAGGAGGTAAACCAGGTTCGCATTACACCTTTAATAGCCATTCTTTAAGGATATTGTATCAAGAAATGTAAATAAATGTGCTGACAGGCCTATAGAAATATAAATATGCATGAGTTTTATGGGCCAAGGAATTACAGTGCATCTCCTACAAGTTGTACAACAACTGTATCCATGCTCCAGACCTTTCTGAATCCAGATTGAAAATTGTCCAAAAGATTGTTGGCCTGGAAAAGATAAGATTGTTGTAGAGCTACACACCTTTCTATATTTTTCACTAGCAAAGGTAGACCTGAAACAGGGCAGAAGTTTTGTTTAAAAAAAATATTTTTATTGATATTGCAATCCAAAATAGCAAACAAAATAGGAAAGAAACAGTACAAAATAATCATCAGGCAGAGTATGCAAAAGACAGTATTCATAACAAGTGGTGAGGCCAGTAATACCAGAACCACTATAGCAAATAAAGAGGAGTGTGGGCCAGTGGTGAGGACTCCACAATCCTATAAAGCCACTGCGCTATACTGCAACCTGACCATCCAGTCTCGCATTCATTCTCTTGCTCATTCATGCATACATGTACACACAGTGCTAGTCCTGCCACGATATCCACGCATCCTCAAAGACAACCCTCCAGGGATGATGTTGCGACCAATGGGTCAGCAGTCGATAAGGGGACATACGAAAGTGGCTCAGTTACAGTAAGTCGACCCCACGGTCCATGGTCCACTGGGGGACAGGCCCTCCATATTGCGTCCCATGCAGGCATAATCGGAACCTTCCACGCTCCCCTGACCTCCTCCCTGCGAATCACCTCTCTCTGTCGCATTCTGCCCACCTCATCAGCTCCAAACGCCATCTATATACTTATAGGCATTGAGCTGACTTCCATCATAGTTAATTGTCTGTGAACACGAATCAAGACCAGACCAGAAATCTAGCCATAGCCTTCCAGGCTGCGGCGCGCTCGTGGAGGCCCAGTAGACACAGCTGTGAGCTAAGGACACATTTGTGGTCGTGGCTCTATGAGCCACCAGGAGGACCAAAGCCCAATTGGGCGACAAGAGAGAGCAAGACCATACCATAAGGAAAAAGTCGGCATCCCCTGCAAAACATTGAGGGCACTCCAACATCACGCATAGGTTGTATGCGCCAGGAGGTGAGCTAAGCCTGATGCAAATAGTAACATTGAATACGTCTGAAGCGTGTGTTCCGTGGCACTCTAGGGTTGCATTCCAGAACCTTCCTCCAGACCTGACCAGTCAAGGGCGACCCACGGTCCACCTCTCAGAATGATCGGAGCTCTGTAAGGTCCAGCCGGACCCCATGCAAGAGGGCTCTATAGAGAAGCCGTGACCGCCTTTGTCCACCCCGTAATGAGAAAAATAAGGCAGAAACAGTCTGCCACTGCAGCATCCCACTATTTTCTTATCCTACGAACCAGCATACCGTGGAGCAAAAAGTGCCCCAAATGGAAGTGCCAAAAAGAGCCTCAGTTTCCTCACGTTAAAAGTTCACCCAGTACCGTGACCCCGGCTGTCGTCCACTATGGAGACCTGTCCAGCTCCACCGTCATTCCCAACGTCCAGTAAACAGGAGTGGAAGTTTGCGCGTGAACAGTGTCATGGTATGCCTTCTCTTAAGAGCCCTGGCCCAAACATAGTGTGCAGTCCTTAGCAGCACATTCGAATTTCGTGCACTAGAGGGAGGAGCAAGTTTTAGCAAAACCCTGGTCAATGACTCCTTGGACGTAACGCCAGCCTCTCTGGTACCCACATCATTTATGAGACAGGACCACCATCAAGCCACCCATTGTAATTGTTCCATGTCGAGGGCCGCCTCGAGCACTGGAAGACACAAATTCCAGAGCGCCACACGGTGTCGGGAAGTGCCCCAGTATAATAAGAACAAGCTACTGTTGAGTTCCTGAAAATCTTCTTGGGAAACTCTAAAGTGAGGGCAATGAACACATAAAGAAGATAGGGCAGGGCAACCATCTTGAAGACAGCAACCCGGTCCCTCACCGAGAGCAGCGATTTCATCCAGAAGGCCATCAACTGTCTCAAACCAGTGAGAGCGTGGCTGTAGTTGCAGTCAAACAACGGTTCTGGTGAACGATAAATGGCAACTCCCGGGTATCGCATAGGATGTTGCTCCCATCGCAATGCCAGGGCAGTGGGAATGAGCCCAGACTCCACAACATCCCACTGAAAAGGATAGATGCAGGACTTGCTTCAATTGACCTCTAGACCCGAATAACAGCCAAAATCAGATAGTGCTGACACCGCACCCTCAAGTCAATGTCCTCACCCCTCAAATACAACAACATATCACCCGCATATAGAAAGAGGTATGTGCATTCACCGGTGAGGTGTAGTCCACAATATTGCTGGCCAAAGCAAACTGTTCGAGCAAATGGTTACATGGCCAGGGAGAATAACAGCGGGGATAGGGGACAACCCTGTCGGGTGCCCTGTTCCACCACAAAAACCTCCAATATCAGAGAGCCAGTGGGGATTCTAGCAAGCAGGTGAGTATAGAGGAGCTTCACCCACTTGACACAGTTTAAGCCAAGGCCCATACCAAACACTGTAGCATATAAAAACTCCCAACAAAGCGAGTGAAATGCCTTTTAAGACTCCACCAAAAGGACCAGTACCCTTACCGATAAACACTCCCATTGGTCCAAGGGCAGGAGCAGCTGACGACTATTAGAGATGGTGCTACATGTGGGGCTAAAGCCCATCTGATCAGAGTGTACCAGAGAGCACATATGAGGGAGCAAGTGGGTGTGCAGCACCTTGCTGAGGATCTTGTAGTCAGAGTTAGGCATTGAAAGCAGGCAGTAGGAGTCAAGGAAGAGTGTGTCCTTAGCTTTCTTCGGAAGCAACCCAATAGCTGCTTCTCGTAGGGTGAAAGGAAGTAGAGCCCGCTGGTGGGAGTCTTTAAAGAGGACCACAAGTTAAGGGACAAGGGCTGAAGCAGAAGGAGCATAGAATTCTATAGGTAAATCGTCCAGCCCAGGCACCTGCCCCCTGTCACCATGTACCTCCTGCTCAGCAACATCTGCCCTCAACTGATCTGCTATCTCGGAACCAAGGTAACACAGCATATCCATGTCACTACGCCTGGTGTCTGCAGAGGACAAATGAAAATGGTGATGAAGGAACTCCACACGAATCACACCATGAGTGAAGACACCTACCCCAAAGTGTTGCATACCTGGAGAACAGTATGCCCCGACCCTTAGCCTGGAGAAGCCACGCCAGCATCCTAGCCGATTTACCCCTGTCAGCGTGAGCCATGGCCACACACGTTCTACAGCCAAAGCGGCCCAGGCATTCGACCAACTCAAACAGTTTCTCCCTTTCCTCCAATACTTGGCTCCTCCCATCCGGTGTCCACTCAACCCACACAGAAGACCATCCATCACAGATTTCTGGTGCTGAATATCAGAGCGCAACTGGGACTGTATCCCAATTTATTAGAGAAGCAGTACCCCCAAATCACTACCTTCATGGCCTCTTACTCAACTGCCACTGATGAGGCCGAACCTGCACTGTCAAGCCAGTAATTCGCAACATGCTCGCCCAACAATACCCGGAAAGCTTGGTCCTCAAGCATCACAGGGTCCAGACGCCAGTTAGGTAAAGCGGGCTTAGGCCAAGCCAACATCTAACACACAGTTAAAGTCAACCCCAATAACCTTCCAATATGGCACCATCAATGACTAGAGGGGAGCCAGTCCAGACAGGAACACGAGCTGGTCGACGTTTGGAGCACAGATATTCAGTAGCATTAGAAACAAATATAAGTAGATCACAGATCAGGAACTTCATTCAGTGAACTGATTATCAGCAAATGAACCTACAAAACAGGCTCGACCGCTATAGTCAGGGCCGGACTGGCCATAGGGGGCACCGGGCAATACCCTGGTGCGCCGCACGGGTGGGGGGCCGATTATGGGCCCCTGGGGCCATTTTTGTTACAGGGCCATTTTTGCAGCATAGGTACAAAATCGGCCATTTACCAAAATCGGCCGAAAACCGGCCCTTGCAAAGAGCTTGGCGGCACCTCCAACCCCCCTCCCGCCCCCCAAGTGGGGAGGGGGGCCGGCCGAGCACTTTGCCAGGGCCGCTTGTGGTTCCCAGTCCGGCCCTGGCTATAGTGGTTTCAAAACATTACTGACAGACGTTTGAAAACCGGGAGGGGTTAGATGTTAAGGAGTGTGAAAGGAAGTAAGTGAAAAATGTTGATATTAATTGAAATTAAAAAGTACTAATTTTAACATGTTACTTATTATCACATTTCGAGACAGATTAATTAACATTTTTACATGGGTTTGTGTCACAAAAGTGACGAAGACCAGCGCAAAATGTTTATTTCAAATTCACCTTTGCACTGAAAAGTTGCCTGAGAGTAACACAAATCAGCACATTGTGTTGCATTGCATTCCTCTACATGGGGGAGGGGCATTCCATGCATGGTACATGGGCGTTATCATGAAACAACCTATTGGTTTTGACACAAAACTCTTTCTACTAACAACAAAAGCAAGGGCAGCTCCTCTGCTAAGGCGGAGGAGTGTCGCCCCACTGCTCTGCGAGCAGCGGTTAAAGGAAAAATAAAATGATAGTAACCAGTGTTATCATTTTAGTTTTCCGTTACCTGGTGTGAGTGGGGCTGGACTGCTAGGGCAGGGGCCACAAGGAGAAGTGGTTGCCCACTCTAAAGTATGCATCACTGTTTGGCTGGCACTCTCGGGCCGACCATAACAGTCATGCGCACTTTGTATATTCTGCACCATGGCTGCATTAGAGCCTGGGTGCAGAACATGCCCAGGCCCCCAATCCCCACCTGAGTGCCAAATCACAGTGCTCAGAACAATCACAACACTGCTTTGCAGAGGCAAAAGAGACATTTAGAAAGAGAGGGTATTCTAATGCCATCTTACAAGCAGCTGCAGACAGAGTGGACAAGGTTAAGAGGAAAAAAATTACTGATAGCCTAGACTAAAGATCCCAACAACGAAGAAGGCCCAGCGAGAATGATTACAACTTTTAATGCCCAATCAGGAGAATTGGTTCATATTTTTTATAAGAACTGGCATATTTTAAAGACTGACAATGTTCTTAAGAACCATCTACCTGAAAGTCCTGCCATCACTTATAAACCATGCCAATCGTTGGGCGATCATTTAGTGCAAAGTCACTTCGATGTCTCACCTAAGCCTCGTAATAGGATGAACATATAAGGCTTTTTCCATGCCTTCACTGCAAAGCTTGTAAATATAGTAGCAAGAAGACCAACTTCAAAGGAAGACCAGGTGTTCCCAGACCCATTAGACAGATAACCAAATTTCTAAACTGTAATTTCGAAATCACAGTGTATTGCTTAGAGTGCCCATGCGCCAAGCGTTACATCGGAAGTACTATCCACCCCACTAAAAAACGTGTTCTCGAACACATGCACGCTATATCTAACAAAGATAAAACATACCCGGTTGCGCAACATTTCGAGCAACGCCATCAAAGTAATTGGGACCTTTTGAAATGTTACTGCCTAGATCAGGTGGACAAGAAGAAAGAGGAGGAGATAGAGTGAAACTACTAAGAATATTGGTGCCTAAATATATTATCGACCTTCAGACCAATGCCCTGATAGGATTAAACAATGACGAAGAACTTTGGGTTCACCTTTAAAGGGGGTGGATATGCAGGGATACATAAATAGATAATTGTCTGCCAGTGGGGACTCCAGAGAGAAAAATGCTGCCCATGTAATAAAATCATCTGTCATATCGACTTGATTAACTAATTCTCATTAGAACTGACACACAAGCCCATTCAGGGCTTAATAATAAAAGTTGGGAGAGTACCTCTATGCATTTGAAATAGAGTGATATTAAGAAATGAATTTGTAAATATCTGACTCAATGATGCATATGAACATGTTTCTTTTGGATCTAGATGCATTTGGGATAACAATATTGTTTGATTCTCCCAACAATCTGTTTTTAACTCACTTTGGCACAAGCACTTTATATATTTTTTAATCGACAATTCATTGCACTGTATTAGAATGAACATGTTCTAAGATGGGCGCGATAATTTTAAAATACTTTCAGTCCATCATTACTGTTTATTAAGGTCATGTGATTTGCCATGGTTTGAAATGTCGAAAAGTTGCACAGGAAACCTTTCATTGACAAAGCCGCGAGGCAAAACGCGTCTGTCAGGGGGTGGGGGTCTGCTTAATAAAGCACTTTGTATATCGGATACCTCGCAAGTGCTTTCCTATATAGGAGCTGGATGAGCGCGTCTTAGTTTCTTGCATGTTTTGCGGCTCACCACCGCGGGATTCAAACACCCGGGATTGGCTGGACCGACGGCGGTGAAGTTCTGTGGTTCGATGTATATATGTATGTATGTATATATATATATATATATATATTCTCGCTTCAAAGTTTCTCCCATTCACCAGGAAAAAGAAACAGCACTCGCGGGATACTTGACAAGGCAGTGTTCTTTATTAAATCGACAGATGCGTTTCGGTAATTCCCTTCTTCTGTGTCTACGCGTAACGCACAGCGCGGTGCCATTTGTAACTCTTAAATTATGGAAACAAACATAGGACTAAACGTGGCACACCAAATTGAGCGCGCCATCTTGGAACATTGTCCGATTAATTCTTTGTATATTACTTTTGTTTACACAGATATATGGCTTTCAATTAACAATGTATATATGAGTGCCATTTTCATTTATCAAGTGTATTCAAACAGTTGGTTTGACAGATATAATCTTGCCGTGGATCGGCAATGGCAACCATCATGGTTGCCTGCGTGTCCTGTACTTTTCCTCGTACAAATGAGTTACCTTTACTGAACACTTGTACCAAGCCTTTCGACTACCCATATCTCAATTGTCCTAATTGCATGGTAACCACATTCTCATCAGATGCGGACTGGCTCAAAGGGACTATAAGAAAACACTGGAACATCTTAAAAACGGATAATATCATTGGAAATGATGTACCAGTGAACCCTCTGATCACATTCAGAAAGGCCCGCTCTTTGAGGGATGGTTTGGTCCATAGTCATCTGGAACCCATTGCAAAGAAAAAAGGTACATTGAATGATGCCAAAGGATTTTTTCCCTGTGGGAAGTGTAAAGCGTGTTCAGCCAGCAAATGCACTTTGTCCTATGAAGTGAAGGGCCTAAAAGATGGTAGAAAGATCAATAAGTTCATGTCTTGCCAGACCAGATTCGCAGTTTATTGTTTAAAATGCCCATGTGGGATGAGATACGTGGGGAGTACCATCAATTGTGTTAAGCTGTGAATTCTGGAGCACATGCGTGCCATTACAAACAAGGATTTTACCTATCCGGTGGCACGCCACTTCTTCATTAAACATAAGAGTGACAGAAATATGTTACAATACTTCTGTCTAGATTGTGTACCTGAAAATGCAAGAGGAAGGGATAGACTGCAAAAGCTGCGCAGACTAGAATCTAGATACATTGTGGACCTTCAAACAAAGAGTCCGGAGGGCCTTAATGGTGGGGAAGAACTAGCAGTACACCTGGGCATATAGGAAATTAATAACCTTAGAAACAATGGGGGTATGATCATTTCCTGCACTGTAATATAAGTATTCTTTCACTTTGAAAATGACACTCATTTTGTATATACTGGTTCCCTATGTGTTTAATCTTCTTTTTTGCTTGAGATGGAATGTATATGCCATGCAATTAGGACAATTGAGATATGGGTAGTTGAAAGGCTTGGTACAAGTATTCAGTAAAGATAACTCATTTGTACGAGGAAAACTACAAGACACGCAGGCAACCATGATGGTTGCCATTGCCGATCCACGGCAAGATTATATCTGTCAAACCAACTGTTTGAATGCACTTGATAAATGAAAATGGCACTCATATATACATTGTTAATTGAAAGCCATATATCTGTGTAAACAAAAGTAATATACAAAGAATTAATTGGACAACGTTCCAAGATGGCGCGCTAAATTTGGTGTGCCACGTTTAGTCCTATGTTTGTTTCCATGATTTAAGAGTTACAAATGGCACCACGCTGTGCGTTACGCGTAGACACAGAAGATGGGAATTACCGAAACGCGTCTGTCGATTTAATAAAGAACACTGCCTTGTCAAGTATCCCGCGAGTGCTGTTTCTTTTTTCTGGTGAATGGGAGAAACTTTGAAGCGAGAATATAACGCGGCGCACCAACACGTAACAGCACCCGTCTATGGAGTGACTCACTATCTGGTGCTTCTGGAGCGGCAATATATATATATTTATGTATATATATAAATTCAACCCTGACTGAAGGCAGGTTAGCAGGTCAAAAACAGGACCGTCACAGGTAGCACATTAACTCTTCAATGGCCCTGCGAACAGTGGAAGTACAAAATAGTTTCCACCCGTGTACCCAACACTTTTCCCCCATGCTACCTCCACTCCAGAATCTGGGGGGATAAATCCCCCACACTTCCTACGCCCATGGAAGGAGGAGTTGGTTTTGTGCATGGCGTTCTGTGTCATTTTGACCATTGTAAATTGTGCGCTTGCTTTGATGGGATGCCATTGCCGTTGCAGAGCTATGATAACAGAAGTTATGTGGTTAGGGGGAAGGGGTGCTCCCCAATTAACTTTAAGTAGGCCAGTGAAGAGTTGGTTCTCATAGTTCACACTAGACAGAAAAGTGCCTCAACTGAGGCCTGTAGGTTTTGTTCAGGAATTCATATCCTGATGCCCGGAAGCAATCTAATCTGGTACCACATGTTCCCGGCCATGGCAGTCATTTGCGGGTGTAGTTGAGACCATTGTCAATGATGAAACCCAGAGATTTATCATTATCAACAATGGCCAGGGCTGTACTGGGCTCAATCCACGATTGTGCAGGCATATTGGATTTTTGGAGCAATAAGCAAAAATGTAAAGGTGTTGGAGAGGGGACAGGTGTCCTTTGGGGGCGAGATCCTGAGAAACACCTGGCTATATTGAGGATATGAATGAATGAATGAATAAAGATCTGTAAAGCGCAACAGATGCTCCGAAGAGTGTCCCTTCGTTAGACTCACTTTCAAGAAGTTAGATCTGAACAAAGAGCCATGTTTTTGACTTTTATCCTAAAAAGCTGTTCAGATTCCAAAAGGCGAAGGTGAAGAGGATGATTATTCCAAGCAGAAGGCCCCAGAAAAGAAAAGGAGCGTCTGCCTTTTCTGGAGCCATTGATCCTTGGCACCACTGCCAGGGCAAGATTGGAAGAGTGAGGTCCCTAGTGGGAAACTACAAATGCATTCTTGTTACAAGATACAGAGATGCATGATGTAGAGCTCTGAAGGTCAGTACAAGCGTCTACAACAGAATCTGTTTCCGAACTGAGAGGCAGTGAGGAGAGCAAAGATCTGGAGAAACCTTGGTGTTCAGAGGGAGATTAAGAAGAAGCCGCTCTGCTGCATTTTGTACAACCTGCAGCCTTTTTATTAAGTAGTCTGGCCTGCCCAAGTACAGAACATTGGCATACTCCAGCCTTTTACTAATTACGACCTGGTTCACTATTTGCCTGACCTGTAAGGAAAGGAATGCAAAAATGTTTCTCATACCCAGAGATGCCCAAAACAGGTCCCCACAAATGCAGAGACTTGAGGTTGAAAAGAGAGCTGGTTGTCAAATGTAACAACTAAGGGCCATTTGTATCATTCCAAATTGCGATTGGAAATGCCGAAATTCGCAGAATTCGGCGTTTGCGATGGCAATTGGGCTCAGTGGTATGTATGAAAGAAAAACTGCCTTGCAAAATATGGAATTGCAAAATTTGCGATTCCCTATTTTGCAATTGTATTTAAGGAATCGCAAATTGCCCTTCAAGTGGTGGTAATTTGCGATTTCTCTGAAAAATGCACGTTTTTTGCATTTTTCAAAGTGCCATGTGGCGCATGTATGTGTGCCACATGTGCACACATGACCATTTCAGGGGTGCAACAGGGTGTCCTTTTGACACCCTGGCACCCTTGAAATTGCATTCTCAATTTGCGATTCTCTAATTGAGAATTGCAAATTGACAATGTCTTCCAATTCATTCCATTCCTATGGGCCTCTAGGCCCATAGGAATGAATGGGGAGGTATTCCCTAATTGCAAATCGCAATTTGCAAATAAGGAATATGTAGGATTCACAAAATTATTTGCAAATCCTACATACATAGCGTTTTGCGATTTTCAAATAGCCATTCGCAAAATATCACAATTTGAGAATCGCAAAATCAGAGTTTGATACATATGGCCCTTAGTTCCTAACCACTTCTGACTGAGGGAGAACGGGGGTAGCACTTTCAGGCCAGCATACCGACCAATCAAAAGGAGAGTCAAGGCCAAAGAAAAGGAGCTCTGTCTTTTCAGCATTACACATCAGCTGATTCTGAGGCATCCAAGTAAAAACTGCAGCCTGACACGGTTTGATGAGGTCTGGATCAATGTCTTCGACTTTAATAAAGGAAAAGAGCAGCTGCGTGTCATCAGTCTAAGAAATTATCTTTGCTTCCAAGGATTCTACAAGGTATGTCAAAGAAGTTAAATGGAAGTATGCAAGAGTTTCTAAGAATAGCAGAGAGCAGTTCCAGATAAAGATTTAAAAATGCAGGGGACAGTATAGAGAACTGAGGAACCCCTTGTTGGAGACTGCCACTGCTAAGGAAAGAGTTTACCTACTTTATCCACTTATCTGTTAGACAAGTAGGAGGTAAACCAGGTTCGCATTACACCTTTAATAGCCATTCTTTAAGGATATTGTATCAAGAAATATAAATAAATGTGCTGACAGGCCTATAGAAATACAAATATGCATGAGTTTTATGGGCTAAGGAATTACAGTGCATCTCCTACAAGTTGTACAACAACTGTATCCATGCTCCAGGCCTTTCTGAATCCAGATTGAAAATTGTCCAAAAGATTGTTGGCCTGGAAAAGATAAGATTGTTGTAGAGCTACACACCTTTCTATATTTTTCACTAGCAAAGGTAGACCTGAAACAGGGCAGAAGTTTTGTTTTTAAAAAATATTTTTATTGATATTGCAATCCAAAATAGCAAACAAAAAAGGAAAGAAACAGTACAAAATAATCATCAGGCAGAGTGTGCAAAAGACAGTATTCATAACAAGTGGTGAGACCAGTAATACCAGAACCACTACAGCAAATAAGGAGGAGTGTGGGCCAGTGGTGAGGACTCCACAATCCTATAAAGCCACTGCACTATACTGCAACCTGACCATCCAGTCTCCCATTCATCCTCTTGCTCATTCATATATACATGTACACACAGTGCTAGTCCTGCCATGATATCCACGCATCCTCAAAGACAACCCTCCAGGGATGATGTTGCGACCAATGGGTCAGCAGTCGATGAGGGGACATACGAAAGTGGCTCAGTTACAGTAAGTCGACCCCCATGGTCCACAGGGGGACAGGCCCTCCATATTGTGTCCCATGCAGGCATAATCGGAACCTTCCATGCTCCCCTGACCTCCTCCCTGCGAATCACCTCTCTCTCGCATTCTGCCCACCTCATCAGCTCCAAATGCCATCTATATACTTACAGGCATTGAGCTGACTTGCATTATAGTTAATTGTCTTTGAACACGAATCAAGACCAGACCAGAAATCGGCTGCGGCGCGCTCGTGGAGGCCCAGTAGACACAGCTGTGAGCTAAGGACACATTTCTGGTCGTGGCTCTATGAGCCACCAGGAGGACCAAAGCCCAATAGGGCAACAAGAGAGAGCATGACCATACCATAAGGAAAAAGTCGGCATCCCCTGCAAAACATTGAGGGCACTCCAACATCACGCATAGGGTGTATGCGCCAGGAGGTGAGCTAAGCCTGATGCAAATAGTAACATTGAATACGTCTGAAGCGTGTGTTCCGTGACACTCTAGGGGTGCATTCCAGAACCTACCTCCAGGCCTGACCAGTCAAGGGCGACCCACAGTCCACCTCTCAGAATGATCGGAGCTCTGTAAGGTCCAGCCGGACCCCATGCAAGAGGGCTCTATAGAGAAGCCGTGACCGCCTTTGTCCACCCCGTAATGAGAAAAATAAGGCAGAAACAGTCTGCCACTGCAGCATCCCACTATTTGCTTATCCTATGAACCAGCATACCGTGGAGCAAAAAGTGCCCCAAATGGAAGTGCCAAAAAGAGCCTAAGTTTCCTTCCGTTAAAAGTTCACCCAGTACCGTGACCCCGGCTGTCGTCCACTATGGAGACCTGTCCAGCCCCACCGTCATTCCCAACGTCGAGTAAACAGGAGTGGAAGTTTGTACGTGAACAGTCTCATGGTATGCGTTCTCTTAAGAGCCCTGGCCCAAACATAGCGTGCAGTCCTTAGCAGCACATTTGAATTTCGTGCACTAGAGGGAGGAGCAAGTTTTAGCAAAACCCTGGTCAATAACTCCTTGGACGTAACGCCACCCTCTCTGGTACCCACATCATTTCAGAGACGGGACCACCATCAAGCCACCCATTGTAATTGTTCCATGTCGAGGGCCGCCAAGTCACCCTCGAGCACTGGAAGACACAAAATCCAGAGTGCCACGCGGTGCCGAGAAGTGCCCCAGTATAATAAGAACAAGCTACTTTTGAGTTCCTGAAAATCTTCTCGGGCAACTCTAAAGTGATGGCAATGAACACATAAAGAAGATAGGGCAGGGCAATCATCTTGAAGACAGCAACCCGGTCCCTCACCGAGAGCAGCGATTTCATCCAGAATGCCATCGACTGTCTCAAACCAGTGAGAGCGTGGCTGTAGTTGCAGTCAAATAACGGTTCCGGCGAACGATAAATGGCAACTCCCTGGTATCGCATAGTATGGTGCTCCCATCGCAATACCAGGGCAGTGAGAATGAGCCCGGACTCCACAATATCCCACTGAAAAGGATAGATGCAGGACTTGCTTCAATTGACCTCTAGACCCGAATAACAGCCAAAATCAGATAGTGCTGACACCACCCCCTCAAGTCAATGTCCTCACCCCTCAAATACAACAACATATCATCCGCATATAGAAAGAGGTATGTGCATTCACCGGTGAGGTGTAGTCCACAATAGTGCTGGCCAAAGCAAACTGTTCGAGCAAATGGTTACATGGCCTGGGAGAATAACAGCGGGGATAGGGGACAACCCTGTCGGGTGCCCTGTTCCACCACAAAAACCTCCAATATCAGAGAGCCAGTGGGGATGCTAGCAAGCAGGTGAGTGTAGAGGAGCTTCACCCACGTGACATTATAAGCCAAGACCCCTGCCCAACACTGTATCATATAATAACTCCCAACAAAGCGAGTGAAATGCCTTTTAAAACTCCACCAAAAGGACCAGTACCCTTACCGGCAAACACTCCCATTGGTCCAAGGCCATGAGCAGCTGACGAATATTAGAGATGGTGCTACATGTGGAGGTAAAGCCCATCTGATCAGAGTGTACCAGAGAGCACATATGAGGGAGCAAGTGGGTGGGCAGCACCTTGCTCAGGATCTTGTAGTCGGAGTTAGGCATTGAAAGCAGGCGGTAGGAGTCAAGGAAGAGCGTGTCCTTAGCTTTCTTCGGAATCAACACAATAGCTGCTTCTCGTAGGTTGAAAGGAAGTAGACCCCGCTGGCGGGAGTCTTTAAAGAGGACCACAAGTTAAGGGACAAGGGCTGAAGCAGAAGCAGCATAGAATTATATAGGTAGACCGTCCAGCCCAGGCACCTGCGCTCTCACCATGTTCTTATTGCACCTCGTACCTCCTGCTCAGCAACATCTGCCCTCAACTGATCTGCTACCTCGGAACCAAGGTAACACAGCATATCCATGTCACTACACTGAGTGTCTGCGGAGTACAAAACAAAACAATATGGTGATGAAGGAACACCACACGAATCACACCATGAGTGAAGACACCCTACCCCAAAGTGTCGCATACCTGGAGAACGTAATGCCCACTATCCTTGGCCTGAAGAAGCCACGCCAGCATCCTAGCCGATTTACCCCTGTCAGCGTGAGCCATGGCCACACACGTTCTACAGCCAAAGCGGCCCAGGCATTCGACCAACTCAAACAGTTTCTCCCTTTCCTCCAATACTTGGCTCCTCCCATCCGGTGTCCACTCAACCCACACAGAAGACCATCGATCACTGGTTCCTGGTGCTGAATTATCAAAGGGCAACTGTGATCGTACCCCACTGTATTAGGGATGCAGTACCTCTGAATCACTACCTTCATGGCTTCCCACTCAACTCCCACTGATGAAGCCGAACCTACATTGTCAAGCCAGTAATCCGCAACATGCTCGCCCAACAATACCCGGAAAGCCTGGTCCTCAAGCATCACAGTGTCCAGGCGCCAGTTAGGTAAAGTGGGCTTAGGCCAAGCCAACATCTAGCACACAGTTAAAGTCACCCCCAGTAACCTTCCAATATGGCACCATCAATGACAGGAGGGGAGCCAGTCCAGAGAGGAACGCCAGCTGGTCGACGTTTGGAGCACAGATATTCAGTAGCATTAGTAACAAATATAAGTAGATCACAGATCAGGAACTTCATTCAGTGAACTGATTATCAGCAAATGAACCTACAAAACAGGCTCGACCGCTATAGTGGTTTCAAAACATTACTGACATACGTTTGAAAACCGGGAGTGGTTAGATGTTAAGGAGTGTGAAAGGAAGAAAGTGAAAATTTTTGATATTAATTGAAATTAAAAAGTACTAATTTTAACATCGTACTTATTACCACATTTCGAGACAGATTTATTAACATTTTTACATAGATTTGGGTCACAAAAGTGACAAAACCCAGCGCAAAATGTTTATTTCAAATTCACCTAACACAAAGCAGCACATTGTGTTGCTTTGCATTCCTCTACATGGGGGGGGGGGGGGGTAGGGGCATTCCATGCATGGTACATGGGCGTTACCATGAATCAACCTATGGGTTTTGACACAAAACTCTTTCTACTAACAACAAAAGCAAGGGCAGCTTCTCTGCTAAGGCGGAGGAGCGTCGCCCCCCTGCTCTGCGAGCAGTAGTTAAAGGAAAAATAAAATGATAATAACAAGTGTTATTATCATTTTAGTTTTCTGTTTCCTGGTGTGAGCGGAACTGAACTGCTAGGGCAGGGGCCACAAGGAGAAGTGGTTGCCCACTCTAAAGTATGCATAACTGTTTGGCTGGCACTCTCGTACCGACCATAACAGTCATGCGCACTTTCTATATTCTGTACCCAGGCTGCATTATAGCCTGGGTGCAGAACATTCCAAGGCCCCCATTCCCCATCTGAGTGCCGAATCACAGTGCTCAGACCAAGGACAACACTGCTTTGCAGAGGCAAAAGAGACATTTAGAAAGAGAGGGTATTCTAATGCCATCTTACAAGGAGCTGCAGACAGAGTGGACAAGGTTAAGAGGAAAAAAATTACTGATAGCCTAGACTAAAGATCCCAACAAAGAAGGCCAGCGAGAATGATTACAACATTTAATGCCCAATCAGGAGAATTGGTTCATATTTTTAATAAGAACCGGCATATTTTAAAGACTGACAATGTTCTTAAGAACCATCTACCTGAAAGTCCTGCCATCACTTATAAACAATGCCAATCCTTGGGCGATCATTTAGTGCAAAGTCACTTCGATGTCTCACCTAAGCCTCGTAATAGGTTGAACATACAAGGCTTTTTTCCATGACTTCACTGCAAAGCTTGTAAATATAGTAGCAAGAAGACCAAATTCAAAGGAAGACCAGGTGTTCCCAGACCCATTAGACAGATAACCAAATTTCAAACTGTAATTTCGACTCCACGTTGTATTGCTTAGAGTGCCCATGAGCCAATCGTTACATCGGAAGTACTATCCACCCCACTGAAAAACGTGTTCTCGAACACATGCGCGCTATATCTAACAAAGATTGCAGTTTTAAAGTGCTTTAAAAGCCCAACCAGCCATAAAAAATAGACGGAGTGGCATAAAGTGTGCAAAATAAACAAAATAGCAGACTGTGATGGCAGAATAAAGAGACGGAGGTTTACATAATAGTACCAAGTGAATATATAATATAAAGCGACTACATGGTCTTTTAAGAGCTGGGTTATATGCTGCATTTATAAGAAAAGCCTAGCTGTTTCTCAAAGAATCAAAATTTTAAATCCTGGCAAGTGCATAGAAATTAACAAAAACGATCTAATGCAAATAAACATAGAACATGCAGCAGAAACTTTCCGACATTAAAAATATCAAGCGGAATGTTTTATTTTATTATTTTTTTAATTTCTTTTTTAACTCTTAAATACAGATTGTAAGCCTAAGGCTTATATATCACGGTGGTCAGACATATCATTGCCGTAAATCCCTCAATAAAGTGTCGGTGTTTATGTAAACAAACATTCACTTGGAAACAATTATATTTGCACAAGTCCCTGCATGTCTGTAAATAGTAGAATAAATGATAAACCATTAACTTGACCTTATAGTTCATGTACAATGCTGGTCTACAGCAATATTTTAAATAAAATGCAAGTGCATATATTAAAAAAATCATTATGATTGATAAATAGTACTATTCATCAATAACTGTCCGAATAAAGTGCAAGTGCACATGGCAGAGAACATTGTATTGTAAAAAACCACCCTAGGTGTTGGTAGAGAAATACCAAACTGATGCTAAATTGTGCCACGATAGTCATTAAAGTGCAAAAAGTGCTGTGTGATATTATCAATGTTGAAAAGCATAAAAAATAAAGCTAACTAGCAGCAAAACAGGGGCTCAAAGATTGAGAACCATAAATTAGTAAATATTGAGAGAAAAAAACAGCAATTGAAATAGGACTCTTTGTATATCAGTTGAGTGGAGAATAGAAGCCACAAAGTGGGAACACATACTTTGCAGTAACCCAATGAAATATAATCAAGATCATATCATAGGCAAAGGGCACCGTAATTAAAGAAAATTATGCAACTCCTCATTGATATTCAATCCATTGGGAACTCTAGTATCCAATGAAAGAATAAAATGGGTTTCTTTTTGTCTAAGTAGTTTGTCACGATTCCCGCCCCGTCCGGGGTTAGGGACTGAACCTAGAACAGTGTACTCCAAGTCTCTAAGCTTTTTATCATGTATAGACTTGAAGTGCCTGGCCACCAGATAGTTGCTATCAGAATTAACGATGGCCCTTACATGCTGCAGAATGCATTTATTTACTGGAAGCTTTGTACTTCCGATATACTCCAGATCGCGAGTACATCTAGGTTTGTAAATTAAATATATTCACAAATTGCGATCTGTTTCTCGCTGAAGGCAGTTTTGTAATGAGTGCCATTCTTCGCAAACGTGCAAGCACGACAAGATGTGCATTTGAAGAAACCCATTTTAGATAGACAGGTTTTTTTCGGTGGAACCTCTGGCATGGATCTGTCAAGGGCATCCCTCATTGAGGACGCCCGTCTAAAAGTGATTGCCGGTTGGCTAGGCATGATAGGACCTAAAATGTTGTCCGTCATGACAATCGGCCATTCTGAGCAAATAATGTGTCGGATGGCTTTTTCCTGGGTACAAAAGTTAGTGATAAGGCGGACTGGACAGGCTACTTTTTGATCTGTAGATACTATAGCACTAGGATTTAGTAAATCATCCCTCAATCTACTCTTTGCTTTCAAAAGTGCCAGATCTAGTATTTTCTTCTTATATCCTCTTTGGAGGAACCTCTGGACAGCCTCAGCTAAACATGTATTGGATGCCTCTTCATTGCTACAAATCCGTCGGATACGAATAAATTCTCCGTACGGAATATTATTGATGGTATGACTAGTATGTGAGCTTTGGGTGTGAACAATCGAATTGCCCGCTGTGGACTTCCTATGTAGATTAGTGTGAAGAGTACCAGCCTCAATGTAAAGTTGGACATCCAAAAACTCAGCTGAATTGTTGGTAACTGATGCAGTAAACTTAAGATTAAGGTAATTGATATTTATTTCATTAACAAAAGCAAAAGCTTCCTCCTGTGACCCTTTCCAGATAATGCATACGTCGTCAATATAACGCCAATAGTGAACAATATGTGTCCACCACTGGCGATGGGCAGCTCCGAGTACGTACTTCTCCCACCAGCCAACATGCAAGCATGAATAGCTGGGGGAGAAGCACGAACCCATTGCCACCCCGCGTAGCTGCTGGAAAATCTCATTCTGGAATTGAGTTAGTTCGAAGACCAATGTCAATCATTTCTAAAAGCATTTTGTTATGATCTCTTAAAGTAGCATCACGGCTGTCTAGAAAGTATTCGGTCGCCTTGATACCCTGCCAGTGATTAATACTGGTATAAAGTGATTCTATGTCCATGACAACAAATAGATAATCAGAACAACAGTCAACATTTTTCACTTTGATAAGAAAATCTGTAGTGTCCTTTAAAGATGATGGTAAACTTGTCACGTGGGGCTGGAGAAAGAAATCAACATATTTGGACACATTTTCATTCATGCTTTCTTGGGCAGATATTATTGGGCGACCAGGGACAGGAGTAACTAGTTTGTGCACCTTTGGCAGAAGGTAAAGGATCGGAGTGATAGGATGTTCAACACTCAAAAATGTAGATTCCTCTTTAGTTAGAAGTCCATTCCTCTGCCAGTTGTGAATTTTTTTGCGAGTTGTTTCTTCACACTTACGCATAATTATCTTGGTGGATTTAATGAAGCACATGGAGTCTGCTAAGTGTTTTTCAGCCTCATTTAAATAGTCCTTTTTCGACCATAAAACAGTGTTGCCACCCTTATCTGAATTCTTGATAATTATATTGTGGTTACTCTGAAGTTTCTTGATCAATAAATTGTATTGACTGTCTGTTTTGATTTGCCCAATGTTTTTTTATTAAGATCTTTCAATTCAGCGATGATTCTCTTGCTGAAGACATCTACAGTGTCTTTCGGCATGAGTGGTAAGAAATTAATTTGTAAATATCTGACTCAATGATGCATATGAACATGTTTCTTTTGGATCTAGATGCATTTGGGCTAACGATATTGTCTGATTCTCCCAACAATTTATTTTTAACTCACAATTGCACAAGCACTTTATATATTTTTTAATGGACAATTAATTGCACTGTATTAGAATGAACATGTTCTAAGATGGCCATGACAATTTTAAAATACTATCAATCCATCATTACTGTTTATTAAGGTCATGTGATTTGCCATGCTTTAAAATGTCGATAAGTTGCACAGGAAACCTGACATTAACAAAGCCGCGTTGCGAAACGCATCTGTCAGGGGGTGGGGGTCTGCTGAATAAAGCACTTTGTATATCGGATACCTCGCGAGTGCTTTCCTTTATAGGAGTTGGATGTGCACGTCTTAGTTTCCTGCACGTTTTGCGGCTCACCACCACGGAATTCAAGCACCTGGGATTGGCTGGTGCGACGGCGGTGAAGTTCTGTGGTTCGATATATATATACATGTACATCAATGAGGGTCTCGCACAACTCAGCCATAGTACCAAATATGAAAAGAGTGATAGAACATGCTACAATATCAGCATCACACAATACTCCGAACAACTGCAGGAGTGGAGAGAGAGGGGGCTCCTCAGTAGAGAGGAGTATAATTTTCTTAACAACAAATACCCTAAGATCCCTGCCCTCTATCTCCTGCCAAAGGTACATAAGAACCTGAGGGAACCCCCGGGGAGACCGATTGTCTCCTCGAGGGGAAGCTGCTGGGAAAACACGTCCAGATACGTGGACTTTTTCCTCCAACCTTTGGTGCAGCAACTACCTTCATATATCAAAGATTCAGGAGATTTCCTGCGCAAAATCAATAATGTCACCTGGAACCCTGAGTGGCTCCTCTTAACACTCGACGTAAGTAGCCTATACACATGCATCCCCCACCAACAAGGAATAGAGGCCTGTAGGCACTTCCTGAGTACACGATCCATCTCCTTTTTACTACACACTGAAATGCTGCTTGACATGGCATTCCTGTGTCTAACCAAAAACGTCTTCCTCTTTAATGGCAATATCTACCACCAACTGCTGGGGACTGCGATGGGCACTTGCTTGGCCCCCAGCTTCGCGTGTCTTTTCTAGGCTGGTGGGAGGAGCAAGTGGTCCACCAGTCCCCGATCTACCAGACCAAGGTAGTGAGATGGCTCAGTTACATAGACGATATCTTCGTGATATGGAACGGAAGCCGTGATGAGGCAGCGGGATTCGTCCTGGCCCTCAACAACAATGATTATAATCTATCTTTCTCAATTCACACCAGTAACGAGGTGATTGACTTCTTAGACCTTAAGGTTAAAGTTGAAAGCAATAAACTGACCACTACCCTGTTCAGGAAAGAAACGGCGGGCAATAGCATTTTACATGCACGCAGTTGCCACCCCCACAACCTTATTAATTCAATACCGGTTGGGGAATTCCTGCGTGCAAGGCGCAACTGCTCTAAGGAAGAGGACTACCAGAAGGAAGTTCTGGTTATGTCAGAGCGCTTTATACAAAGAGGCTACACCCAGAAATGTGTCTCTAATGCCCTTAAACGTGTGAACACTAGGGAAAAAGAGAGTTTAATGGAGAATAAAGAGATCGATCAGGGAGCAGTGCCCACTAAGACCAGTAGATTTATCACTGATTTTCATGCACAATCCAGGGAAGTCAAGAAAGCAATGGGCAAATTCTGGAACGTGCTGAAACTTGACAAAGACCTTGTGCAGGAGATCTCCGATCACCCACAGATCACATATCGGAGACCTAAATCCCTTAAGGACCTCTTATGCACCACACTAATCCCAAGAAACCCTAGCACTAGAATACCCATCCAAGGATTCTATGTCTCCGGAAGGTGTAAAGCCTGCCGCAACAGTAGTAACCAAAAAGAGGTCAGACTTTCCAAAGGGAGTGAGAAATTTGAAATCTTAAAGCATGTCACTTGCCTTACGGATCACGCAGTCTATGCCCTTAAATGCCCATGCAGTCTCTACTACATTGGGAGTACCAAGCACCCAGCCAAGAAAAGGGTACTCGAACACATGCGTGCCATCACTAACAGAGACAGACAGTATCCGGTAGCAAGGCACTTTGCCACACACCACAAAAGTAATGCACGATTACTTTCGTTCTGTGTCTTGGAAACGGTTTCTGTGAGGGAGAGGGGAGGAAACAGAATCCAAGAACTGAGGAGATTGAAATCGAAATTGATCATTAAATACAGAACCACACAACCAGATGGCCACAATATACACAAGGATTTAGCTGTACATCTAGGCTAGAACCCCTATTCAATGCTTCCTATGCCGAACTCATGAGTGTTTGTCTATAAACTGTTGAGAGATACTGTATGTCCTCGAATTTTAAATCACAGTCCTTTGGGTGTCACATTTTAAAAATAACAATTTTATGTTTTATTTTCACAGAACTTGGGATGATTGCCTGTGGGATTTTGTTTCACCTTTTGACGTGAGCAACAGCAGATTGAATTCACCGTATGACTGTGGATCACATGGTAGAAAGAAGCATGACAGCACTATGATTTATCTTCTGAAGCATCGATATGCTTTGTCGACCGCCCATGTGGCGTATTTTGATTATGGACTCTTTTTGCATGTTTTAATTTTGCCGACTGGGGCTATGCGTATTCAAATTGTAATGATGTGGCCGGGAGCATACTACCAGGTGCTGATTGGCTGTAGCTCCCTTCATTTTTTGCTAACCGATTTATTTGAATGCCTGCCTCAGCCCACTGGGGCGTTATAAACATCATGCCTGAGGGGTATTTGACTTAACCACCAAGTGATAATGCTCCAGGCGGCATGAACACTCACCTTTGGCAGTCACACGCAGGATGACCCTTTGTGCGTGTTTAAAAGCACAATGTTGCTTTACGCTATTGCACGAATCTGTTCATAGCCCCTTGACTTACACAAGCCACACGAACGCAATGAATGAAATGCTGGTACTTTTGAAGTTATAATGCTTTATTGATCATCATGATACGAACATTTACGTATGGGATTCACTGGTAACTGGCGTTGCTATCCAAATGCATTGTATTTATCGACTTGTCCACAGTCTTGTAACTTTATTATTTGTGTATATTATGATACATTATTTGTTTGATTACGATGTGTTAAAAAACTGCGTTCTCATTGGGTGAACCTAGCTCACTGCACCATCAGCTAGTCTGTTGTCTATTACGACTGGTATGACGTGAATACCTGTGACTGAGTACTTAACACATGGAAAACAGTTTTCTCATTCTCGTGAGAAAGCGGGTGTTACCTGCGAAACGCGTCGAGCCTAAACCTTCCTGAATTAGACACGCTTTGAATTCTGAAAGTGGCCCGGGCAGTCTTTTCTTTCAAACAAGGAAAGTAGACTGTTGGATATATATATATATATATATATATATATATATATATATATATATATATATATATATATATATATATATATGTTCACCAAAGGTGCCCAGAGCTCCAAGGACGCCACTCCACAAGGGACGGTTTCACAAACCTTTTATTGAAACCGGCGCTGACATTTCCAATAATATTTTCCCTTTCCCTGACGCGTTTCGGAGCAAACGTGCTCCTTCTTCATAGGGGGAAGACTGACAAAAACTGGAACCATTTTCTCTTTTTACATGCGCTCCCAAGCATGGAGCATGCTGGTAATTGTAGTATTTGTTCAATCCCCATAGCGGGGTCCGTTGTCTTTATCAAAAGAGTGTCACTTCCATTTACTGAGGCATTTTAAAACCCTCCAGTGGGTTTTAGAAATTCAGCGTCCGTTTTAATCATGTAGTCCTCTGTGCTGCAGTTCGGCTCGGGACATTACCCAAACCTGCAGAACTGTATCTTGGTGTCGACAGGCGGTGCAATCCTCACACGGCTGGGCGGCCGTGTCAAACATGTTCACCAAAGGTGCCCAGAGCTCCAAGGACGCCACTCCACAAGGGACGGTTTCACAAACCTTTAATTGAAACCGGCGCTGACATTTCCAATAATATTTTCCCTTTCCCTGACGCGTTTCGGAGCAAACGTTCTCCTTCTTCATAGGGGGAAGACTGACAAAAACTGGAACCATTTTCTCTTTTTACATGCGCTCCCAAGCATGGAGCATGCTGGTAATTGTAGTATTTGTTCAATCCCCATAGCGGGGTCCGTTGTCTTTATCAAAAGAGTGTCACTTCCATTTACTGAGGCATTTTAAAACCCTCCAGTGGGTTTTAGAAATTCAGCGTCCGTTTTAATCATGTAGTCCTCTGTGCTGCAGTTCGGCTCGGGACATTACCCAAACCTGCAGAACTGTATCTTGGTGTCGACAGGCGGTGCAATCCTCACACGGCTGGGCGGCCGTGTCAAACATGTTCACCAAAGGTGCCCAGAGCTCCAAGGACGCCACTCCACAAGGGACGGTTTAAGAAACCTTTTATTGAAACCGGCGCTGACATTTCCAATAATATTTTCCCTTTCCCTGACGCGTTTCGGAGCAAACGTGCTCCTTCTTCATAGGGGGAAGACTGACAAAAACTGGAACCATTTTCTCTTTTTACATGCGCTCCCAAGCATGGAGCATGCTGGTAATTGTAGTATTTGTTCAATCCCCATAGCGGGGTCCGTTGTCTTTATCAAAAGAGTGTCACTTCCATTTACTGAGGCATTTTAAAACCCTCCAGTGGGTTTTAGAAATTCAGCGTCTGTTTTAATCATGTAGTCCTCTGTGCTGCAGTTCGGCTCGGGACATTACCCAAACCTGCAGAACTGTATCTTGGTGTCGACAGGCGGTGCAATCCTCACACGGCTGGGCGGCCGTGTCAAACATGTTCACCAAAGGTGCCCAGAGCTCCAAGGACGCCACTCCACAAGGGACGGTTTCACAAACCTTTTATTGAAACCGGCGCTGACATTTCCAATAATATTTTCCCTTTCCCTGACGCGTTTCGGAGCAAACGTGCTCCTTCTTCATAGGGGGAAGACTGACAAAAACTGGAACCATTTTCTCTTTTTACATGCGCTCCCAAGCATGGAGCATGCTGGTAATTGTAGTATTTGTTCAATCCCCATAGCGGGGTCAGTTGTCTTTATCAAAAGAGTGTCACTTCCATTTACTGAGGCGTTTTAAAACCCTCCAGTGGGTTTTAGAAATTCAGCGTCCGTTTTAATCATGTAGTCCTCTGTGCTGCAGTTCGGCTCGGGACATTACCCAAACCTGCAGAACTGTATCTTGGTGTCGACAGGTGGTGCAATCCTCACACGGCTGGGCGGCCGTGTCAAACATGTTCACCAAAGGTGCCCAGAGCTCCAAGGACGCCACTCCACAAGGGACGGTTTCACAAACCTTTTATTGAAACCGGCGCTGACATTTCCAATAATATTTTCCCTTTCCCTGACGCGTTTCGGAGCAAACCTGCTCCTTCTTCATAGGGGGAAGACTGACAAAAACTGGAACCATTTTCTCTTTTTACATGCGCTCCCAAGCATGGAGCATGCTGGTAATTGTAGTATTTGTTCAATCCCCATAGCGGGGTCCGTTGTCTTTATCAAAAGAGTGTCACTTCCATTTACTGAGGCATTTTAAAACCCTCCAGTGGGTTTTAGAAATTCAGCGTCCGTTTTAATCATGTAGTCCTCTGTGCTGCAGTTCAGCTCGGGACATTACCCAAACCTGCAGAACTGTATCTTGGTGTCGACAGGCGGTGCAATCCTCACACGGCTGGGCGGCCGTGTCAAACATGTTCACCAAAGGTGCCCAGAGCTCCAAGGACGCCACTCCACAAGGGACGGTTTCACAAACCTTTTATTGAAACCGGCGCTGACATTTCCAATAATATTTTCCCTTTCCCTGACGCGTTTCGGAGCAAACGTGCTCCTTCTTCATAGGGGGAAGACTGACAAAAACTGGAACCATTTTCTCTTTTAACATGCGCTCCCAAGCATGGAGCATGCTGGTAATTGTAGTATTTGTTCAATCCCCATAGCGGGGTCCATTGTCTTTATCAAAAGAGTGTCACTTCCATTTACTGAGGCATTTTAAAACCCTCCAGTGGGTTTTAGAAATTCAGCGTCCGTTTTAATCATGTAGTCCTCTGTGCTGCACCTTTGGTGAAAACATGTTTGACACGGCCGCCCAGCCGTGTGAGGATTGCACCGCCTGTCGACACCAAGATACAGTTCTGCAGGTTTGGGTAATGTCCCGAGCCGAACTGCAGCACAGAGGACTACATGATTAAAACGGACGCTGAATTTCTAAAACCCACTGGAGGGTTTTAAAATGCCTCAGTAAATGGAAGTGACACTCTTTTGATAAAGACAACGGACCCCGCTATGGGGATTGAACAAATACTACAATTACCAGCATGCTCCATGCTTGGGAGCGCATGTAAAAAGAGAAAATGGTTCCAGTTTTTGTCAGTCTTCCCCCTATGAAGAAGGAGCACGTTTGCTCCGAAACGCGTCAGGGAAAGGGAAAATATTATTGGAAATGTCAGCGCCGGTTTCAATAAAAGGTTTGTGAAACCGTCCCTTGTGGAGTGGCGTCCTTGGAGCTCTGGGCACCTTTGGTGAACATGTTTGACACGGCCGCCCAGCCGTGTGAGGATTGCACCGCCTGTCGACACCAAGATACAGTTCTGCAGGTTTGGGTAATGTCCCGAGCCGAACTGCAGCACAGAGGACTACATGATTAAAATGGACGCTGAATTTCTAAAACCCACTGGAGGGTTTTAAAATGCCTCAGTAAATGGAAGTGACACTCTTTTGATAAAGACAACGGACCCCGCTATGGGGATTGAACAAATACTACAATTACCAGCATGCTCCATGCTTGGGAGCGCATGTAAAAAGAGAAAATGGTTCCAGTTTTTGTCAGTCTTCCCCCTATGAAGAAGGAGCACGTTTGCTCCGAAACGCGTCAGGGAAAGGGAAAATATTATTGGAAATGTCAGCGCCGGTTTCAATAAAAGGTTTGTGAAACCGTCCCTTGTGGAGTGGCGTCCTTGGAGCTCTGGGCACCTTTGGTGAACATGTTTGACACGGCCGCCCAGCCGTGTGAGGATTGCACCGCCTGTCGACACCAAGATACAGTTCTGCAGGTTTGGGTAATGTCCCGAGCCGAACTGCAGCACAGAGGACTACATGATTAAAATGGACGCTGAATTTCTAAAACCCACTGGAGGGTTTTAAAATGCCTCAGTAAATGGAAGTGACACTCTTTTGATAAAGACAACGGACCCCGCTATGGGGATTGAACAAATACTACAATTACCAGCATGCTCCATGCTTGGGAGCGCATGTAAAAAGAGAAAATGGTTCCAGTTTTTGTCAGTCTTCCCCCTATGAAGAAGGAGCACGTTTGCTCCGAAACGCGTCAGGGAAAGGGAAAATATTATTGGAAATGTCAGCGCCGGTTTCAATAAAAGGTTTGTGAAACCGTCCCTTGTGGAGTGGCGTCCTTGGAGCTCTGGGCACCTTTGGTGAACATGTTTGACACGGCCGCCCAGCCGTGTGAGGATTGCACCGCCTGTCGACACCAAGATACAGTTCTGCAGGTTTGGGTAATGTCCCGAGCCGAACTGCAGCACAGAGGACTACATGATTAAAACGGACGCTGAATTTCTAAAACCCACTGGAGGGTTTTAAAATGCCTCAGTAAATGGAAGTGACACTCTTTTGATAAAGGCAACGGACCCCGCTATGGGGATTGAACAAATACTACAATTACCAGCATGCTCCATGCTTGGGAGCGCATGTAAAAAGAGAAAATGGTTCCAGTTTTTGTCAGTCTTCCCCCTATGAAGAAGGAGAACGTTTGCTCCGAAACGCGTCAGGGAAAGGGAAAATATTATTGGAAATGTCAGCGCCGGTTTCAATAAAAGGTTTGTGAAACCGTCCCTTGTGGAGTGGCGTCCTTGGAGCTCTGGGCACCTTTGGTGAACATGTTTGACACGGCCGCCCAGCCGTGTGAGGATTGCACCGCCTGTCGACACCAAGATACAGTTCTGCAGGTTTGGGTAATGTCCCGAGCCGAACTGCAGCACAGAGGACTACATGATTAAAATGGACGCTGAATTTCTAAAACCCACTGGAGGGTTTTAAAATGCCTCAGTAAATGGAAGTGACACTCTTTTGATAAAGACAACGGACCCCGCTATGGGGATTGAACAAATACTACAATTACCAGCATGCTCCATGCTTGGGAGCGCATGTAAAAAGAGAAAATGGTTCCAGTTTTTGTCAGTCTTCCCCCTATGAAGAAGGAGAACGTTTGCTCCGAAACGCGTCAGGGAAAGGGAAAATATTATTGGAAATGTCAGCGCCGGTTTCAATAAAAGGTTTGTGAAACCGTCCCTTGTGGAGTGGCGTCCTTGGAGCTCTGGGCACCTTTGGTGAACATGTTTGACACGGCCGCCCAGCCGTGTGAGGATTGCACCGCCTGCCGACACCAAGATACAGTTCTGCAGGTTTGGGTAATGTCCCGAGCCGAACTGCAGCACAGAGGACTACATGATTAAAACGGACGCTGAATTTCTAAAACCCACTGGAGGGTTTTAAAATGCCTCAGTAAATGGAAGTGACACTCTTTTGATAAAGACAACGGACCCCGCTATGGGGATTGAACAAATACTACAATTACCAGCATGCTCCATGCTTGGGAGCGCATGTAAAAAGAGAAAATGGTTCCAGTTTTTGTCAGTCTTCCCCCTATGAAGAAGGAGAACGTTTGCTCCGAAACGCGTCAGGGAAAGGGAAAATATTATTGGAAATGTCAGCGCCGGTTTCAATAAAAGGTTTGTGAAACCGTCCCTTGTGGAGTGGCGTCCTTGGAGCTCTGGGCACCTTTGGTGAACATGTTTGACACGGCCGCCCAGCCGTGTGAGGATTGCACCGCCTGTCGACACCAAGATACAGTTCTGCAGGTTTGGGTAATGTCCCGAGCCGAACTGCAGCACAGAGGACTACATGATTAAAACGGACGCTGAATTTCTAAAACCCACTGGAGGGTTTTAAAATGCCTCAGTAAATGGAAGTGACACTCTTTTGATAAAGACAACGGACCCCGCTATGGGGATTGAACAAATACTACAATTACCAGCATGCTCCATGCTTGGGAGCGCATGTAAAAAGAGAAAATGGTTCCAGTTTTTGTCAGTCTTCCCCCTATGAAGAAGGAGAACGTTTGCTCCGAAACGCGTCAGGGAAAGGGAAAATATTATTGGAAATGTCAGCGCCGGTTTCAATAAAAGGTTTGTGAAACCGTCCCTTGTGGAGTGGCGTCCTTGGAGCTCTGGGCACCTTTGGTGAACATGTTTGACACGGCCGCCCAGCCGTGTGAGGATTGCACCGCCTGCCGACACCAAGATACAGTTCTGCAGGTTTGGGTAATGTCCCGAGCCGAACTGCAGCACAGAGGACTACATGATTAAAACGGACGCTGAATTTCTAAAACCCACTGGAGGGTTTTAAAATGCCTCAGTAAATGGAAGTGACACTCTTTTGATAAAGACAACGGACCCCGCTATGGGGATTGAACAAATACTACAATTACCAGCATGCTCCATGCTTGGGAGCGCATGTAAAAAGAGAAAATGATTCCAGTTTTTGTCAGTCTTCCCCCTATGAAGAAGGAGCACGTTTGCTCCGAAACGCGTCAGGGAAAGGGAAAATATTATTGGAAATGTCAGCGCCGGTTTCAATAAAAGGTTTGTGAAACCGTCCCTTGTGGAGTGGCGTCCTTGGAGCTCTGGGCACCTTTGGTGAATATATATATATATATATATATATATATATATATTTCAAAAATACTGGCTCTGCACCTCCAACCTCGGCGAGCAGAAAAACCACGGCGAGTGCCAAAGATTTCAGGCAAGATGTTTATTTGTTACAGCACAACGGTCTGACGCGTTTCGGGCGGATGCCCTTGCTCACAGATAGTCTGGCCGGTATGTGCCATTATTTTTAAATGCTTTAGTGTACACCATGTGATCATAGATATGGACAACATCCTACTTACAATGTCTAAAGTTCTTTGGTTAGGAACCGAAAGGTAATAGATGCACATTATAATCCCATAAAATCAATCTTAAGCTGAATAAATTCAGTGATGTAATTTGCTCTTATCCATTTTCATTTAAAACATGTAAAGATAAAAATATCTGCCTAATGCATGATAATCGTCATAATAGTCTAAATAGTATTAGTACAAAAATTGCAAAATGTAAACATATTGACTGTGCAAATATATGCAGTTTGATAATAATCCATCGATTGATTAAAAATCAATAAATATTAGCTAAAATTGAGGGGGCGTGGCAAGCAGCCAACGATGGCGGCCGCAGCTTAGGGAGGCTCCCGTGGAAAGGCGGCTTCCCACATTAATCCGCGATATTTATCCGTACACTCTTGGTGTCAGACGGGGCGGACCGTGCCCGGAGTCCTTGCAGCGCCCAGTGGAGTATTTTGGTGACGGAGGCGGCCAGCAAACAGCCCGCAACCGGCCAGCAGGACGGGTGAGAGGAGGGCCTATTGTACTCCTGAGAGCAGCGGAGTGACCAGCAGATCGGACCCGGCCGGAAGTGATGCCTTGGCGGGCTTGATGGACCGGAAGTGCCGGCCCCTCGGATGAACTGCCTGTCCGCTGTCAGAACACCCCCGTAAGACCCGGAGGACAGGGAGACGACCTGCGGTGCCCGGCAGAGGTCAGTGCGACGAAGAGATCAGACTAGCAGGGGACGGACGGGACGGCTCGGATCCAAGAGGACGGATCCGCCATCTTGAGTGCCGGACCCGTCTTGAACACCGGGACCCTGGCCATACAGTGACTGGCCGGAGCAGTTCCATCTACTACACTGCAGTCGGTGAGGCACACCGGGAACTGCACGGCGACCAGCGGAAGTTGCAGCTGGTTCACGGAGGCACCGGGCCGAGCGACAGCCGCCCTAAGCGCCGGTGGTGAGTTGTGGACTACCCCCCTCCCCCCGCCCCTCTTCAGAAGGGTCGCGAACGGCGTCAAGAAGAAAGTAAAGCGTAGCGGCAGGGAATGGTGACACCGGGTCTGGAGCCTATGGACACTCGAAACGGCGTAAATAGAAGCGCGAGCCCTGGATGGCCTCATCACTGCCTACTTCCTCTTTGGAGGCTCGGCCTGCCGTCTAAGCGAGGATATTAATTAGCTCCGCGACCAGAGAGTGTGGTGCACGGTGCACTAGAGCGGGAGGCGGGACACAAATTGCCTCTTGCTGGTGTACTCTACGGCACGAGCCCCTATCGCCACCTGAGTAAGGCTTAGACAGTAAACAACACTGACACCAGCTGCTGCGGGGAACTCGTCGCGATCACCGCGCGGAAGGCTGCGAGTGGACGCGTGATCAGCCCTCTGCTAGCCTTGTCATAGAGCAACTGCGGGAGACAGGAACGCTAGTGAGCGGAGAACCATGTCGAACAGAGGCCCCAAAAACGGTACAACACAGGCCAAATTGGACAAATTTGCGTATGGAAAGCAGACCCCTCCCCAAGAACAACACAAGCCCACCGGGAAGACAACGGAAGCTGAGGGAACAAAGAAGGCCACTTTGGAGGACGTATTGGCGGCGCTGACCCAGGTGCAGGCAACGGTCGGTGCCACGGCCACGGAAGTAACTTTGATACGGGCGGACCTCCAGAAGATCAACGAGAGGGTCAAGCAAGTGGAAGTGGTGACCAAATCCTTAGTTGAGGATGTGTCCGAACTGCAAACGGCAATGGAAAGACTGCAAACAGATAACAAACTACTCAGGGAAAAACTGGATGATCAAGAAGGGCGCTCACGACGCAACAACGTCCGAATCTTAGGCGTGCCGGAATCGGAAGACACGGGAGCTATGGACCTCTATGTGGAGGAACTGATCAAAACCAGGCTCCAAACGAAGGGACTCTCGAATTTCTTCTCGGTAGAGCGGGCACATAGGGTGCCGGGGGGTAAACCCAAGACAGGAGGTCCGCCAAGACCCATACTAGCAAGGTTGTTCAACTTTAGAGACCGTGACGCCATCTTACAAGCAGCACGAGTGGCTCCTGCCATTCAGATCCAGAACTCAAGGCTTGCCTTTTTCCCGGACTACACGGCGGAGGTATCAAGGAAAAGGAGAACGTTTCTGGAGGTGAAAAAATCACTGAGAGAAAAGGAATTACCCTACTCGATGCTCTTTCCGGCCCGGCTGCGATTAGTAGCGGACAAAAAAGTATGGTTTTTTGACTCCCCGGATGCGGCCCGGGACTGGCTTGAGGGATGGCGCACTGCGGGTCACCCACGAAGAACACATAGATCCAACTTCGGTCACAGAGATGATAGCAGGACAGGATCGCAAACGTCAGGTCGAGGGGGGGCGGAAGGCTCCCCTCTCCGTGGATCTGCAGGGGCCGGCGGAGAAGAATGACCCGACCTCTACGAACTGAAATGACTGCGTACAATAGACATTGCAACACTGTTTGATAGCTGCATACGGACACTGGCATGGCGGAGCCTCGGAAGCACGCAGGGAGGCCGCCTGCTCGGGGAGGCGCTCTCCCCCCTACACGCAAGTACTCTGGTTGTGGGATGGGTTAAGCACTCTGCTCAGTTGGGGGGGCGGGCAGTTGAGAGTCCGTTAGGCAGGGATGCAGGGGGGGGAAAGGGGTGGGACTGTTTTGACACAGTTGGGAATACACATGTGCGGTCAAAGAAGAAAGTTACGTTACCACAGGAGTCGTTACATGATTGGTGGGGACGGCAACAGTTTAATTCCTTGGGGAGAACCCTCAGCTCTTCACTGAACGAGTTTGCAACACACACACATGGCTCACCTTCTCACTGTCATATTATGGACCCCATAATCCCAAATGGCTGAGGACCAGATCCCCGAGGCAAGGGGAATAGACTCAGAGACGCTGGGCTCGTCCCTACGGTTGCTGACTTGGAACGTGAGGGGACTAGGGGACAAGGTGAAACGAGGCCTCGTACTGACCGCCCTTAGGAGACAGAAACCCACCATAGCACTCTTGCAGGAAACTCACCTGACAGGGGGGGGAAACCAAGGCCATGGATAGAAGAGGCTATAAGATGATGGTACACTCGGGCTTCACGTCGGGCTCCAGGGGGACGGGTATACTGCTCCAGAGGGCCTCACGGTTTATCCCTCTACAAACTAAGATGGATGAACAAGGCTGCTTTGCTGCTTTACAGGGACAATGGGAGGGTAGACTTCTTAACATAGTGTCCGTGTATATCCCACCGGCACTGCACTCGGTGCAACTCCCGAAGTTGGGAGACTTTCTATTGTCTCTTCCCGAGGGGGAGGTTATCCTTGGGGGGGACTTCAATGCCATCTTAGATACACAACTTGATAGGTTTCCAATACTGGCCCCTACGGGGGGGATCCCCCGCCTCCAACGCTTCCTGACAGCCATGGGTCTTACTGATGTTTGGAGGTACCTCCATCCCAATGTGAAGCAATACACATTCCATTCCGCAGTACACGGCAGTATGACGAGAATCGACCATTTCCTGACCCTGGGTGATGGGCTCCACCTTATAGACACAGTGGAAATTCACCCCCGGGGGATCTCCGACCACTCCCCACTCACCCTCACGCTCTCCTCTCAAGAGAGGTCCCGCAAACGCATATACCCCATACACGCTTATTATCTAAAGATTCCCCAAGTTCGCAAAGCTCTTAAAAGAGCAACGACACAATACTTCAATGAGAATATCAACTCGGTTCGCTCCTCCGAGGTGCTTTGGGAGGCATATAAAGCTGTCTTGAGGGGGCAAGCCATAAACTCAGTCACGAGATACAAGAAGGAACAAACTCAGGAGCTAGTTGAACTGGAATTAACATTGAGAAATTTGACGACGACACACGAACTACACCCAACTCCGGCTACCTTACACGCACTTGACATTCAGCAGCGATTGTACAACGATCATTTGCGCTTCCAAGTGAGAGGGCAGATGACCGAAACTCAGAATCGGATTTATGAAGTAGGCGACAAGGCAGGGAGAATGCTGGCTTGGCTTGACAAGCGGGAAGGAAGTTCCAGGGGAATCCAACGCTTGAGGGACAGTCAGGGGAGGGTACATACGAACCCGAAACACATAGTGGAACAGCTCACAACCCACTTCGAAGGGGTCTACACCCCTGCACATGTGGTTACCCCCGAGATGGCCAGAGATGCATTGGCACCAATAGAGGTTCCAACGTTATCTATGGACGTGTCCGATGAGCTGGAGGCGGACATCACCGCTGACGAAATCCAAGCGGCTGTTGAAGCCTTAAACCCGGGCAAGGCACTAGGACCCAACGGCATACCTATAGAATGGTACCAGGCAACGCCTGAAACCCTCAGTACACATCTACTAGGGATGTTTAGGGAATGTCTAGAAAAAGGTTCACTTCCGGCGGACCAAAGAACGGCAACTATAGTGGCCATCCCCAAGCCAGGGAAACCGCCTGAGGAATGCTCCTCCTACCGTCCCATCTCACTGCTTAACGCGGAAGCTAAGATCCTTGCCAAACTCCTTGCAACCAGGCTCCTACCCCATCTTCCATCCCTTATACACCCGGACCAGTCCGGTTTTATGCCCCACAGAAACACGGCATTGAACCTGCGCAGACTACACGGAGTGTTGGCTAGGGCGGACTCGATCGCGACCCAAGCAGTGATATTGGCCCTTGATGCCACGATGGCATTTGACCTTGTGGAGTGGAACTACTTGTTTGAAGCGCTATCGCGTTTGGGATTTGGCCCCCGCTTCATCGCATGGATTAGATTGTTGTACACTGACCCGGTCGCCCAGGTTGTGGCGAATGGGCATATATCGCAAACTTTTTCATTAGGGAGGGGCACGAGACAGGGATGTCCCCTCTCGCCGTTATTGTTTGCGATCTCATTGGAACCCCTTGCCACTCTTATTAGAACCTCTCCCTTGTTGAAAGGCATACGTTGGAAAGATGGCTGGGAGGACCGGCTATCGCTCTATGCAGACGATATGCTGGTATATCTCACAGATCCAGACAGTGGGGTGCCGGCCCTATTGCATCTCTGCAATAATCATGGTAGGATATCCGGATATACGATAAATTGGAGCAAATCGGAACTGTATGTTCTGAAGGGACAGGTCCCGGCTCTCGATGCAGACTGCCCTCTGAAGGTAGCTGGTTCGTCGTTTAAATACTTAGGCATCCAGATTACTAGTGACCCCGCAGAATTTATGGACAAGAATCTGGGGCCCCACTTGGAAAGACTCAAACAAGACGTTAAATTCTGGTCGGGACTACCTCTCACGCTTTTAGGAAGGGCAGCATTATATAAAATGATGGCACTGCCCCGATTTCTGTATGTTCTTGAGAACACACCTTACCCGGTGGCCCCAAGATTCTTTCAAAAAGTTGCAGCATTGATCTCCACTCTCCTATGGGGGACCCTCCCAGCGCGCATTGCACAACCCAAACTACATAGAGGATGGTACGAGGGAGGTATTGCGCTGCCTAACCTAAAACTGTATTATTGGGCCGCACATCTTAAAACCATCAACCAGTTGCTCCATACTCCACAGACTGAGCCAGCCTTTCAAGCGGATAGGGCGCAGCTGGGCACTGACAGTTTACTGGCTCCGTTGTACGACCAACGCAAAATGCGCAAACTGGTGGGCCCCACCAGACTAACGGTGACGCTATGGCATACAGCGACAACGGCTCTGGGTTGGAAGGGGAGAATAACTAAGCTAACCCCACTGTGGGATTCTCGCGCCTTAGGTAACATGAGGAATAGCCAGGGATTTTCCCGTTGGGACACTATAGGGATATCCACGGTGGGCGACCTCTGGGAGAGGGGAGGAGTGATATCTTTCAATAGATTGAGAGAATTACACAACCTTAGTGAAAGGGAGCTCTACAGATACATTCAGATACAACATGCATTACTCGCTGCTCTGCCCCCGAACACAGAACTACCGGAATCGTCCCCGCTAGAAGACCGTCTCCTCACTGATTTTATGATTGAACGCGCAACGTCCCTCACATACCGTAAAATACTCAACAACTTGCCAGACCCATTGACATCGTTAAAGGAGAAATGGGAGGGGGACACCTGTGAACTGGACGAACATGAATGGAACGAGGCGACTGCGTCGCCCAAGGAGGTGGGCATCTCCGCACGGCTGCGACTTGTGCAGCTGAAAATATTACATAGGGTGTACTACACAAGAACTATGCTACACCGCATCCACAGGTCACAACACCCTTATTGTCTTCGTGGATGTGGGGAGGAGGGCACATTTTTCCACACCATATGGGAGTGCCCCCAGATTCGGGAATATTGGAAACGAATACTACGAACAATCTCACAGACACTGGAGATATCACTGCTGCCTGAGCCAAAGCGGTGCCTACTCAATATATGGGAACCTACTGATCTCTCTAGACACAGTCAACTCTGGGTTACAATAGGATTGATGGTAGCCAAACGGGATATTGCGCAACGGTGGGGAGTGGCAGAAATGCCGACCAAGACACAATGGTGCTTAAATATGGACAGGGTGATGGTAACAGAAAGGGCGGTCTTTTCCAACCGGGCCTGCCCGGGGAAGTGGAACAAAATTTGGACCAAGTGGAATGTATACAGAGGGGAGATCTGTGATCCCCTGTCGGAGGAAGAACAAGATGTGTCGGAAGAGGAAGTGGAGGAGGGCTAGTATTACTAACGAACTGTAATGAGGGTATGGCCATGGGACGTGAGATTGGCTACTTAGTTATGATTTCGCATAGCGGCGTGGGAGGGAGAGTACGAGGGTCCACAGTTAGACAGAACATAATCGCACGTACGAACCACTCACCTTAGGCAGGTTAGTGGGAACGGGGGGGACACCAAAGGGGAACATTTAACAAAAGAGCCGTACTCGACCGATACCAATCAGTACATGACCGCATCGTGATTCCTGAAGTTTAGTTTGAGTTGTTGTTGTTTTTTGAAAAAATGGAAAACCAAAAACCAATACTGTCTTGACTATGATGCATGTACTGTACCTTTTTACTGCGGCAGTTTCGATTCTATCTACTGTGCCGGTGATTTCTACAAAGATGTTGAATTGCTGCACTGTGCTTAATAAATTGATATAGCAGCCAGCCCGTGAGGTTGTAGGCGTTCCGCTGTGTAACTTTGATGGTACAATAAAGGTTTTTGGAAAAAAAAAATATATATTAGCTAAAATTTATCAAAATTAAATAACATACATATTAAAATTTGGACAGTTCATATAGAAAATGTAAACATAATTGTGCAAAATACGCAAGAGAATGAAATGTATACTATAATAGACTATAGCAATAAATATACATGTCTGAAGGATATAGATAGATAAAAGCAGTAGGGACATCTATAAAGATGGCAACCCTTCTTACAATGATATACGACTATATTGATGTGTACGTTGACATTTATATGTGTATTATACCAACAATAAGAGAAACCCCAGGTTAATTTCCATGGTGCAATAAAGACTACAAATCAGCTTTATGCCCCTAAGTGAAAAATATGTACAATTAAAAAAGAATGGCTAAAAAACAGTATTATATTACATGAGCTTGGGGGGTGATGGTAATTAAACTACTATTAATAGGAAGCAAAGTAGGAGCAGATCAGATACGAAGTAAATGAGAAAACAGCTGCACATTTTATAAAAAATGATAAAGATCTTCCGTTGTGTTAAGGTCATTTGGGACCTTACTGTCCAATTCAAGAATCATCTTAGATTCCAATTGTCTAAGCATTTTGTCTCTGTCGCCTCCCCTGCGGGGTTTAGGGGCAGCAGCTAATACAAAATATGTAAGACAGTCAAGGTTGTTGTTATGGACCATCTTAAAATGTCTAGCAACAGGATAGGCGCTGTCGTTGTTTACAATGGCTCGGAGGTGCTGCAAGATTCTGACATGCACCTGAAGCCTGGTACTCCCAACATATCTCAGGCCGCAGGTCCATGTCAGAACATAAACAACATACTCCGTCTTACAATTGAAAATGCCCTTGATTGGTGTCAGTGTTGGACTAAACGGAGTGGCATACTTGGTAGTATTGATGCCAAACTTACACGCTCTACAACTAGAACATTTGGTAAACCCCAGCCGGGGTTTTAACCAAGATTTAGTTTGCAAAAGTTCAGGGAAAGAGTTAGTCACATGTTCGCGCATGGAAGGACCCTTTCGATATGTGATGTTGGGTCCACATGTTAGTTGAGGTGCTAAGACACCATCAGTCAACAATATCGGCCAACTTTTAGTTAAGATGGCTCTAATGCGCCGTTCCTGACAGTTATATGTTGTCATGAATCTTAGACTTGAATCGTCTTTACTATTGATATGCTCTGGACAGGGAGCTACTGAGGGATTTAACAGGGATTCCCTGGATCTTTCCTTCAATTTCTCAGTGGCTATTTTCAGCACCCTGTCACTATATCCCCTGTCCTTGAATCTTTTAAGAGCTTGAGTCGTGCAGACTGTTAATTCTTCTTCTGACCTGCAAATCCTTTTAAGTCGGAGCAACTCCCCGTAGGGGATGTTGTCAACGACATGGCGAGGGTGTGCGCTGCTGGCGTGGAGAACTGAATTGCCCGCCGTCTTCTTTCTAAAAAGGGTGGTTGCAATCTTGTCATATTTCACAAAAACTTTAACATCTAAAAAATCTATAGTTTGTTTACTCATTTTATAAGTAAATTTCAAATTTTCTTGATTGATGTTAAGTTGTTCAATGAAACTGATGGCACTGGTTTCATCGCCCCTCCAAATCATAAAGACATCATCAATGAATCGTATCCACTGTACTATGTGTTGTGAATAGGTGTCCTGATGTTTTCCCATAAGGACCTGTTTCTCCCACCAGCCCACGTGCAAGCACGCGTAGCTGGGAGAGAAACAGGCCCCCATAGCCACACCCCTTTTCTGCAGATAAATCTCTTTACCAAAGATGAAGTAATTATTGTGTAAACTCCATGTGATAAGCTCTAAAATCATCTTAGTGTGGTTATAACAGTTAAGGGGTCTAGTCCCTAGAAAAAAGTCCACTGCCAATAGTCCCTTATTATGTTCAATGCTGGTATATAGGGACTCTATATCAAGGGCAATGAGTAAAGAGTCAGATTTCCAAGGAGTATTTTTTATCTTGCGCAGAAAATCTCCTGTGTCCTTCACATAGGTGGGCAGATCCTTGACCAAATTGCAAAAAGTAATCCACATAGATGGCAATATGTTCCCCCATTCTGTCAATTGCCGATATCATCGGTCTTCCTGGAACGGGTAAAGTTTCCTTGTGGATCTTAGGGATTAAATATAGTCTGGGCATCACTGGATGTTCTACATCAAGGAACTTGAACTCTTGAGTCGAGATCAGACCTTCTCTTTTGTACTTGTAGAGTGTTTTTTTTAGGGTATCTCTCGCTTTTTCATATTCCTTGATATTATTAGGTCTCGCCTGTCGATGCGCATGCGCATCGAGCAAGCGAGACTATAGGGGCTCATCCAGACTTTATCTAACTTGCAAGGAATCGTGGCGATTCCTTGCAGTGCCCGTGACTTTTAAGCTCAATGCGCATGTGCATTGAGCTTAAAAGCGCGTGCACATGCCCCCAGCCGCCTGCCTTGCCTACTCTCTCTCACAGCCTCCCCCAGCTCCGCCCCCTCACTACTTGATTGCACGGCCGCTAGGCCGTGCCTCCCCTACTCTCCTCCCCCCTCCTCCTCTCCTCCCCTGCCTGCCTGCCGCTAGGCCGTGCCTCCCCTACTCTCCTCCCCCCTCCTCCTCCTACTGCCGTGTCGCACCTCTCCCCTCTCCGCCCCCTCCCCTGCCAGCCGTGTTACGGTGAAAGGCTTGTTTGTTTATTTTACCCGCCGTGTCTCTGCTGCTTCCCCCTGTCCTGTCTCTCCTCCTCTCCCTCTCTATACCCTCCCCCTCCCCCCCACCACTCCCATCAAGTCCCTCTGGCCCTTCCCTCCTCCCCGGACCCCTCCTCCCCTGCCCCCTCCTCCCCTGCCCCCTCCACCCTTTCTTGTTGTTACTACGTAAATGGTAGTCTGCCAGCACCGCCCATCCTAGGAACTCCAGCACAAGCTTCTCCTGCCTCCGCCCAGAACTGTAACCAAACACTCAGCACAAGCTTTTCCCAATTCAACTTCAGACCGCCCTCCGCTTCACTGCCCAGAACTGTGTCGGAAGTGCGGGTCGGTTTGTGGCATATTCACCTTCCACCTCTAGCAGTCGCAGCACTTCTTACAGAATTCTGCGAAGTCGCTAATGCATCCAGGTGTTTCTTTTTCTGCTCTTACCTGCACGTTTGTACAAAGTAGGCATAGGACAATTTGGTTTGTATCCAGGTGTTTATTTACGTTGACAACTTCCTGCCGCAGATCTTTCAGTACGTAAAGGAAAGCCCCTTAACCCTAGTTATCGTAAAATGCATATCTCGCCCACCCAGACCTCTCTGCTATTGGTAAGGCGCGTGTCAGGGTTCTCTTTGAGCTCTCTAAAACAAAACATGATAACATGCGCCCAACATAAACAAAGTCTACATGCTTTAACAAACAGGACTCAGGGATCCGGGGTCACACATACTCCAGCTGCCTTTTGTCTCCGGCCAGCATGTGTTTGTGGGGGCGGGGCGATAACCTCCTGTTATCTCACTGGCTGTGTCTTATAAAACATATACACGCACATTAACATTTAGAAACACCTGGTAGGGGCGTAAAACAAGGGATTTTTCATTTGCATGGACCGGCAAGCAGAGTCAGGAATAGAAGGGGTCGAATCGACAGAGGAATCGACACCATGTTTGGCTAAAAGGAATGTCTCTTTCACAAATAGAAAAGACCGTCACTCCTGCTTAGAAAATCGCCTCCAAGCAGTTTAGCCTTGCCTTGTCTGTGTTTTGAGCAAAACAAGTGTCAGCCCTACTTCGTGACTTTTGCACGTCGTAAGTACGAAACCTGTAATCTTCAATGTTCAACGATGTTTTTATTAATTAGCCTCACCAAACCCATCTGCACACAATTGGGACTTGCCATTGTTTTGACCCTTCGCGCAGCCCCATCTCTTCCTTCCAGTTGCTTATTGTCAACTTTTTAAAGTTTAGAAAGTATTCTTTCCAGGTGACTATTTGTCTGCCCACTCTTATTGGGTGGGTGGATGTACAGCCATTTCTCCAACAACCCTTACTTTTTAAATATATTAAAATAAATATTCAGTCTTTCTTTGTAGTGCTGCTTAAGCGGGGCGGACATACGCGGAGATGCAGCTAAATAGGCTCTGCCTCCTGGTTCGAGTTAGTCACTTTTAGCATCCGTCAGATTTGTCCGACTATCTGAAAACAGATTTCTACCAGCAGAAACCCTCAACATCAGACTTGTAATTTCATATCCAGCCGGAAGAAGCCTATTTCTCTTTTTTAATTTGAGATTTCTTTGGGTTTTCCTCCTCTCTCAACGCCACCTCTATTTTAACAACCCCCCACACACACACTTCTTCCTGCATTCCTCCTCCTCTTCTCAGCTCTCTCGCCCCTGCCTCTCCTCTATTTCACTGTGTGCTCTGTGTCTCGACTGCCTTCCCCGCCCATGCCCAGCCTCTTTTTTTTTAATTTGAGATTTCTTTGGGTTTTCCTCCTCTCTCAACGCCACCTCTATTTTAACAACCCCCCACACACACACTTCTTCCTGCATTCCTCCTCCTCTTCTCAGCTCTCTCGCCCCTGCCTCTCCTCTATTTCACTGTGTGCTCTGTGTCTCGACTGCCTTCCCCGCCCATGCCCAGCCTCTTTCATCTTCCCCTCCCACACCGCCTCCCCTCTGCCCATTAATCCATTACCAGCAGCCGGTCCAAGAGAAGCTACTGTCTCCGGAGCTTGGCCGGGAGGGGTGCTGCTGTGCCTGGACCTCCCAGAGCAGCCACTGCACCCCCTCACCATCGACTAACCCTCCCTCTCCTCACCCGCCTCCTGCCGGGGTTATTGGTGGAGAGCCTTCATCCACCGCCTTTGTGCGCTGGGCGGACGCCGCCCCTTTTCTTATCTCTCCTGCAGCAAGCTACCTGATGACTCCAGGGGCCGGAGAGATCTTCAGTGCCACCCTCCCCCACCGGCACCATCCATCATCTTAGCTAGAAAGAGCAGAGAAACCACTGCCCTGCGGCACTTTCCACAACTTCCAGGTTAGAATTGAATCTTGTAGCAGGCGACCACCTACGTTAAAACAATTTATAGAGTACCTACAGAATGGTATCTTAAGGCGCCGAGAGCGGAAGTTAACATTAAAGCACGTTGGTGCTTCGTGGGCCACCGCTGGATGGCAAGTTGGGCCGGATTCCAATCTGCGGTTGCAGCAGCACATCCGCACTTCATTCTTCAAAGCCACACCATTTTGAAAGGTTTTTCAAAAAACTATTCTGATGTGAGACCCCCTACCACACACACACACGCAACCACTGTTGTTTGTTGATGATCCCCCCAAAACACTTACTTCTGGCTAGGGGCCTGACAGAACACATGCAAGTACAGTTTATTTATATGCCCCCTTATTTAACATATCTCTTGGTGTTGAGTTGAGACACATCAGCCCAATGCTGCTGTTACCCAGGGGTCACTTGTAAAGGACAGGAGGGCCGCTTAGCTCCCTTTGTTAGTTTTTGGAGGGCAGTGTGATGACCCACTTTGTGGGATAGTTCAGAGTCAGGTAGCCTGCACTTCTGCCACGGTCTCACTAATTCAGAACGCATTTTTTTTTTACTGCCTCATTAGTTAACCGCCCCACCTCCACTTTGTTGTCTAGTTGGCAGACTCAGCTGAGAGGCCAACAACTGAATGGGTGCATGCAATAGGTCTCGGAGCATTTGAGTTAGAGCTTTTAGATTTGTTTATGGCTTTTTTTCTTTGTAATTCTTTAGCATTGCCTACAGGAAACAAAAATGCTAAAGATAAAAAAAAAAACCATAAACAATTCTAAAAGCACAAACTCTAATGCTGCGAGACCTATTGCATTTCCAATGCCACCTCCAGCCACATTTAAAATTACATACTAATATACACATAAGACAGAAGTAATACAAAGGGGACATGTGACACCTTTTGTTACAAACAACACATTACTTAATTATTATTAACATATACACACACTCTTAACATCACCCTCACACAACAAAACTATCACACTCTTTCAAACCCGCTCAGTAACGCTAAAACAACATCTCCCTCATACACCATCACACACCTTCAGCCTCACACACACTTACTCACCCTCACACTAACACACTCACACACTCTCTTACGCAAATAACTTCACTCATCCTCCCCCCCTCACACCCCCTAACACTCTACGCGATTGCAGCCTGGAATCCCTGATAACTTTTCTTGTATCCGTGGCTGGCATTCAGTCATCCCAACGTAAACTGGTGCATTTGTCTTTTCTTAGCTGAAAATAATTTTCTATATTTCTATTGCATGATTGATTGAAATACTTTATCGGACAATCGTTCACATTCTAGATAGACAACTTGTACATCACACCCCTCGATGCATTTCGGGTTCGCGCCTTGTCCTTCCTCAAATGGTAAATACTTTTAGGGATGAAAAGGCGCCGGGTCCTGCTGCGTTGTTTTCATTTATATTTCAGACTCGTGCTGTCAATGTCTCAACTACGCTTAAACACACAGGACGAACAATGACAGTTTATTAAATGTATAATTCTGTTTTTATCAGCTCTGAAGTAGCCTCCCTACCGAGCGAGTGCTATTTAATAACAATAAATACAACACATAAGCTCAAAATATTTTTTGTAAAATGTACCTATCGCATTTCATTCTTTTTCACATATAAGAAGATAATTGGGCTTTTCACGGGCAATCAGTAAGACGCTACCTCACCCTCACTGACACTCACTCACACTCAATCACTCTCACCCTCACTCACCAGCAACGCCTCACCCTCAACGCCTCACCCTCAAATCCTCACTCACCCTCACTCTCACTCATCCTCAATCACCCTCAACATCACACACTCACTCACCCTCACTCACCCTCAACACCTCACCCTCACTCACCCTCAACTCCTCACTCACCCTCATTCTCACTCATCCTCACTCAACCACCCTCAACTTCACTGACCCTCAACGCCTCACCCAACACCTCACCTTCACTCACCATCAACATCTCACCCTCACTCACCCACAAAACATCAGCCTCAACACCTCACCCTCAATCACTCACCCTCAACAATTCACCCACACTCACCCTCCCTCACCCTCAATTCCTCACCCACACTCTCAACACTTCACCCTAAACACCTCACTCATCCTCAACGCCTCCCCCTCCCCCTCACTCACCCTCACCCTCACTCACCCTCAACACCTCACCATCACTAACACTCAACACCTCACCCTCACTAACTCACACTCAATCACCCTCAACACCTCACCCTCAACACCTCACCCTCAACACCTCACCCTCAACACCTCACCTTCAAAACCTCAACCTCAACAACTCACCCTCAACACCTCACCCTCACTCACTCTCACTCACCCTCACTCACCCTCACTCACACTCACTCACACTCAGTCACCCTCACTCACCCTCACTCACCCTCACTCACCCTCACTCACCCTCAACTCCTCACTCACCCTCACTCATCCTCACTCACCCTCAACACCTCACCCTCACCATCACCCACCCTCAACCCCTCATCCTAACTCGCAATAACCCTCCCTCACCCTCACCCTCACTCACTCTCACTCTCACTCACCCTCAACACCTCACTCACCCTCAACACCTCACTCACACTCAACTCCTCACTCACCCCCACCCTCACTCACCCTCAACACCTCACCCTCACACAGTGCAATAGGTCTCGTAGGATTTTTAGTTACAGCTTTTACAATTGTTTATTGCTTTTTTGATTTGTAATTCTTTAGCATTGGCAAAAAAAAAAAAAAATGCAAAAGATTTACAACAAAAAACCCATAAACAATTCTAAATGCACTAACTCTAATGCTGCGAGACCTATTGCATTTCCAATGCTTGGTTTTTTGGTAGCATGTAGTATCTGAAAGTTGTCTGGTCGCCTCAATGATGTAGTCTTTTTGCGGCCAGATCACGATATTGCCACCTTTATCTGAACTACAAACAATGTTTTTGTGGTCAGATTTTAATTTGTTCATAAGTGCCCAATAACGTTTTTCCCTAGTGTCTTTCTGTCTCTTGCGATGTTTGATTTGATAATGTAGCTTTTTGAGATCTGCTGTCACCACCTCGTGAAATGAATCAATAGCGTCACGGGGCATTGTAGGTATGAAATTGGAGGTAGGTTTGAATGGACTGCTGCCTGCTCCTATTTGATTAATTTGGGCGTCTCTGAGCTCTTGTTGGGTCGATGGATTGAAATCAGTACTATCAGAGGTATCAGTGGTTTCTCCCATTTGATGTAAGGTAAGAAGTGCTCGAGTGTCATGAGCCAACAGCATTGATGGATTCAATTCAACATTGGAAGGTTCCCTTTCATTCAGACCCTCCTTTACATTGAAAAACTTGCGCAGTTTAAGTTTGCGAATATATTGAAAAACGTCTATTCTGGTCTTTGAATAGATGAAATCACTTATTGGGCAAAAATTCAACCCCAGGCTTAACAGTTGTTTTTCAGCCTCTGTAAGCGTTGAGGAGGAGAGGTTTATGATTGTCTTATCATTTAGTTTCTTTTCCGCCACTGTTGTTTCTTTTTTTTGTTTGAATTTGTGTTTTTTGCGGCGTTCCCTCCTTCGTTGGTTGAGTTTTTCCCTTTTTGTGGCTGCTGCTGTGGCTGTTGCTGACTTCTCAAGCGTAGTGATTGGAGGCGAGCATTCACTAAAAAATCAACCTCCTCTCCTAAGTCTAGCACTGTTACTAATTCTCCAGAGGTTGCCCCCGAGGTTGTACTATCCTCAGAGTAAACACTGCTATTTGATGTTTCATCATCACTCTGATTAGGATTAATATCAGTACGCACAGGTTGTGGCATTCTTGTCATATTTGTGGGAGCACTTGTAGATGCAATTGATTTTGATTCATTTTGGTTTTTTTTGCATTTTGATACTTGTGTGCAAATGTGTAAATACGACCCTGCTCATAGTCCTCCTTGTCACGCGCAAACTTATACGCCTTGCGCGCCTTGATTTTGTCTTCATGTTTTACTAGGCGCTCTTGAATTTCCTTTCTGGATGTTGCAAATAAATCATTTTTAGTCGTTTTTCATTAATTTCTTCCATTTCTTTCAATAGTGCTGTACGATCGATTTCTGCATATTTGATCAGGATTTTTACCAAATTTGCTGATGCTTCGAGGTTGCTGAGCCCCCTCTCTTTAAGAATTTCTGGGTTGGGCTTCTCGTAGCTGGGAGCAAGGAGTATACGAAGTCCTCGCGGGACTCGACCTTCTACTAGGTACATTGATAGTGATTTGTGCTCCCACCATTTAGTGGCTTCGCTGCGCATGCATTTTTCCATCTGTTTCATTAGATTTTTGATTTTACTTTCATCAGATAGAGTGTTTGGTTGTGCCGTTGTTGCAGCTGTTGCCCCCCCTCGATCGGAAACTTTTGGAAGATTTGAGAATGTTACCGACGCTGCCTCCCTTCCTCGTACTGTTTCGGCAGACATGCCGAATGCGCTGTGGTAATTCCAATAGTAAATGAAAACAATTCTTTTAAACAGGTGCCGTCTAACTCCTCCCGGCTACACGCTTACGCCTGTTGTCCTCCCCACCGCCTTAGTAGCGCAGTCCACGGAACACTCACCCACTCAAAGATCCGCCGTAACTTGCCAACACTGCTCAACGGTTTGTTTTACTTGTCGGCTTCACTTTTCGGCGTTCTTCACAGCGAGATGGCTGAAAGCGTGGGCGTGACACTATCCACTGGTTCCGCACTGCAGGCAGGGTCCGTCACCAAATTTCGTTACCACAAAGAAGCGAACAAGCTGGTTGACGATGGCGGACTGCTTGCGGGGAGTGGACTCGCAACGGAAGCAACCACTGTCCGTGAATTGTATTTCAAAAATACTGGCTCTGCACCTCCAACCTCGGCGAGCAGAAAAACCATGGCGAGTCCCAAAGATTTCAGGCAAGATGTTTATTTGTTACAGCACAACGGTCTGACGCGTTTCGGGCGGATGCCCTTGCTCACAGATAGTTTGGCCGGTATGTGCCATTATTTTTAAATGCGTTAGTGGACACCATGTGATCATAGATATGGACAACATCCTTCTTACAATGTCTAAAGTTCTTTGGTTACGAACCGAAAGGTAATAGATGCACATTATAATCCCATATATATATATCTCCACTCTCCAGATTCCTGCCGATCCAGCGCACTCGGTAGCGGGTGCTGGAAACGCGCCGGCAAGATCGCGTGCACTACCAATGCTCCAGAGAAAACACTAGCACTCTCGGCGGGGGTAAATCCTAGTCCGGATTTATTTGGCACAAAAATTTAAACAAACGCGGTTCAGCGGTATGCCTTCGTCAGTGTGAGGTGGCCGCCGCAACCAAGCTACGTTATGTACACGTCATGATCACATGGGCGGTGTAATTAATGGGCGCCATTTTAGCGTCAGGCAAAGCGTTACTAATACAAACTGTCAATAAAGCATTGCGCGGACACTGTTATATGGACTCCATGGTCGGATTGCATAATGACACTAATATCTGGCAGTCTATGCCCATCCAGGGCTATATTTCACCAAAGTGTATATCTTTATGTACATTTTGTCTATACACAAATGAGATGTCTCGCAATTCTGCACAAGGGATTATGGCAATGAATATATTGTCCCTGGTTTGTGATCAGTACCTAGCCCGACTGGAACTTAGACAGTGATGAAATTAACTGCCCTTGCTGTGTAAATATGTATATGCAAACCTTGGTGATCGGTACTCTGCCCGACTGGGACTTAGACAGTGATGAAATGAACTGTCTTTGTTGTGTAAATGTGTATATACAAGCATAATTTTTTCTTTTGGGCACTGCTTATGGAGCAAATCCCGAATAATTGTTTGTTTGTCCGCGCAATGCTTTATTGACAGTTTGTATTAGTAACGCTTTGCCTGACACTAAAATGGCACCCATTAATTACACCGCCCATGTGATCATGACGTGTACATAACGTAGCTTGGTAGCGGCGGCCGCCTCACACTGACGAGAATGTGTACCGCTGAACCGCGTTTGTTTTCATTTTTGTGCCAAATAAATCCGGATATATATATATATATATATATATATATATATATATATATATATATATATATATATATATATATATACACACACATGGCAGCCACGAGCCATGTCGGACGCTACTGCTCATATATATATGTATATATATATATATATATTCACTGGAAAAAACATAGGTTTCACCCATGTTATAGTTAGCTGGACATTCCTGTCATACAAAACCATTGAAATTCCCCCGTTATAGTTAGTTCAGCTAACTATAACTCGCGCGCCCGCAATGCACTGCTGATGACGTCACATATTACATCACTCATCACATGGTCAGTGACATCACTGATGACATCACTGATGACATCTCAAATGACATCACTGATGATGATTATGAAACGCGCAAGTATAAGAGGTGGCCACAGCTCCATATGTATTATGGCTCGAACGTGCGAGGATCATTCTGAATAACAGACACAGTATTCAAGATAACCTTGATGTTCCATGCTATCACTATACACACAAAACTAGCGAGGCAGTTTACAAATCTAGCATACCAAATTATTCTCATATAAAGCAAAATACTCAGCCTTCTCTAAACAATATCACAAGTACGTGTCGTGTGCAAAGCAGAGCAGGAAAGCAAAAATAGCGTATAAGCTTCTAATAAACCCATGCTAACTTAACAGGGTGTGAGTGCAATGCTCAGCCCCACGGCACCCTTTTTTGATCAAAGCACGTGATATAAACGTGGGCGAATTAAAAAAGCAGAGTCCAAGCCTAAGAAGCAGAGTCAAGTTCACATTTCCAAACAAAAGTTATTCGCTCTTTGATAGAAAGCAGTAGCTAAATAATAAAGAATACGTAGAAAAATCAAAGCGTCTTAATCCAACAGCGTGTAAGCACAGTATGTAGCAACAGCTTCCAACAGGAAGTCATTTCAGCCATCCAATTCAATAGTGGGAATGAACATACATGTTCCTCAACGACCGGAGCCTCTATCACCATCGGAGGAAAACTCGGGTCATCTTCAATGTAACTGCGTGCCAAGAACTCAAGCGCCGCTGCAAAAACATTCCAACGTCCCATTATTCCATGTGTCGCTGCTAAGGCCATAATCCTGCCACCAGAACAGAGCACGTCATGAACCAGTAAGGGGCTCATCAGCTGGTCATAATCCACGTTGGGAGACACCGTACTCCAGAGACACAAATCCAGGGCCCAGTCGAAATCACAGCTCAGGCAATGGAAGAGAGGTTGAACGCATATGAAAAAGGAGAATCGAAACGATAATCCATAAGCTGCACTCAACGTTGCATGAAGGCAGCGCTCCATAGTAACTAATCATTCGGTTGCGAAGCAGCAACAGCTGTGACATATTATCATCTGCTGCAGGATGTGCATCCATATTTATGTAAACAAATTAATAAAAGCACAACGGCAACTAATGCGAATATTAGGCGCAAACCACCAAAGATGCTGGAAAAAATCGAATGAAAAAATCCCGAAAAGACACCAAATAAACTTTCTACAGAAGTCACAAGGCCACTGCTTCTAACTTTAAAAAAGTAAGGTAACCCCTTAGTCAAGGACACATTAACGATACTCTAAATTAACTCCCCAAAATTCAAGAGCACGTCTGTATTTAATAAAGCATGCACTTCTGCGCGGGTGTTTGCTACATGAAGGACAAATGTTTCTGTACCAGATATAAGAGCGACCTCTTTTTGAGACAATAGCGCTCTTATACGACTCATTTGGTTGACTCTGCTTTCAAGGTCGAAATCGACAGCCAGGTGGAAACATCCAGCTTCCCATACAGAGGAGTTAACACAACTTTTTTTTAATCAAACCACACGCTCAGTTACCGTAATCTTGTAAGCGATGCCTGCTAACATTGCACGACAATCTCCCTTATTTCAAAGTAAATAACTCACGTTTCCAGTAAAGTGAACGTTGTTATGATAGCAGGTGTTGGACTACCTTTCAAAACTCAGTCCAAATTAGGTGCATCTTGTATACAAGAGCCATGTAATTGTATGTGTCTACAAATTAAGTAGTGATCTGGTACTGTTGTGCAATCCTCGCCATTCACATAGACTTCTTTTCCCTCCCTTAGACACCTATATGTAAATGGTAATAACCAAGCTTCATGCAGATAAGCACTCCCTAAACATCCATATCTGCCTATAGCATAGTATTTCATGCAAACCTCAAACTTAACCAGGTTAAAAAATAACGTTATGATACTCTGGATAAGCCACACACCTGAATTGGATCTCCAATGAGTGACCACTTCTAACCATTCTCATAGCGCGCCCTATGCTCTGATTTGACAGTGAGAGAGTGATCACACCATAGTTTGTACTGGTAATCATTCTCAGCATACGCTACGAACACCCTTTGACGTTACACGTTGCGTCAAAGCTTCCGTGTGATGTCATGTATGGCGCCCCGTACAAAAAAGACGTGAATGTTTTTAATTGTTTAAAAATATATTCATGTATTTAATGAACATACTAACAGAAGACTTAATATAGGATAATTATGGAATAATTTTTTTTAAGTTTTAAAAATCCTATATTACTTCTATTTTGTATGAGTGCAGCTGCGTGCCCCTACGCCTGGTACCCTAGACTCCACCACGTCCAGACCCGGTTCATAAGCACGCGTGATCGTCACCACAAAACCATTAGCACGCATATCGCTTTTCCACACATGCTTTTACAACTAGTATGCATTTACCACACATGATAAATGCATAATCTTAATAATGTTTTTTTGTTGACCAACACGTGTTGTAATGCCTGTGCCTTACGTCCTTCAAATTAGTTTCTAGCTATACGTGTGACCAAGTCTGATAAGATCGGAGACAAAGGACAAACACCGTGGTATCTGTGGCACGAAATCTCATCGATCACAGAGAAAATATGCACAGGGTAAAATGAAAGTAACAGGTATAAATAAAAATAACAGAGAAAAACTACTAAAATGGAGGTTGGACGGAGTATGTAATCAACGTTTGGTGCCTCAACACTACATTTCAAATAAATATACATACAATATGTTTATTAATATATTACAAAAGTATAGCACCGGATGACACACATGACCTAGGAAAAGAAAGCGGCAAATTTAATACCTAAAATCAGGAGAGGTTTGCTTGGCGAACTTGAAGAAAAAGAAATAAAAGTGCACTTGCAAACAAGGCTGCGCATGCTTAGAGAGTACAACTGATGCAGGAAAAAAAAATGGAAAGTTTTACATACTGTCATAGAAATAAAGCTCTAAAAATGTCCCCCGTAAATTGCCCCCCCCCGGACCTAATAAACAAAACAGACTTCTAGTTTCTTTTCACCTTTTCCACCGCGTACAAGTACTGCACGAGTACCCCGCCATTTTTTATTTTATTTAAAATAAAAATTGAGCCTAAAGATCCATGTACCATCCCCCTGACCAAGACTATAAGGTCAGAATGTTTCTACCCTGCCCTCTTTCCTTATTTCTCAACTTTCTTTTACTGTTTTCTTGTGACTCGGCTCTCGCGACAAACAAGATGGCTGCCAATATTTCCTGTTTTGGAGTATTGACAACCAATCAGCATGCAGTTCTTGCTCGTAATTGTAAGTATTTCCATACGCGTACACCGCGATTTTCCTTTAAAAAAATAAAAATTAAAAATAGAGCCTAAACATCCATGTACAATCCCCTGAACAAGCCTAGAGGGTCAGAATGTTTGTAGCCTACCCCCTTCCCTTATTTCTCAACTTTGCTTTACTGTTTTCTTGTGACTCGGTTCTAGCGAGGCACAAGATGGCCACCAACACTTCCTGGTTTCGAGTGTTGACAGACAGTTCACAGCCAATCAGCATGCAGCTCGCACTCGTAATTGAACAGATTTCCGTACGCGTGCTGAACTCCGTCTCTAGATATCGCTATGAATTTACTTGCAATTTTCTCAGAAACTACTGAACGGATTTACATCATTTAACAAAAAGCACAATCTGCGAACAGAACTCTACCTCTCTGCCAAATTTTGTGTAATTCCGTTCAGCCGTTCGGGCTGTAGCCCTGGCTAAAGGTCCCTATGGAAAATTGCATGGGGAAAACATGTTTTGGGACCCCCCTTTTTTCTCGGCCCCCACTTGACAAATCACCCCCAAACTTTCAGGGAAGGAGCGGAACCGAGCAGGCCATTTTCCTGGAGAAATTCACGAAGATTCGTCCACCGGCGCCAAAGTTATTCCAAATAGAATGTTGTGGATTTCCTATGGAAACTAGGTCCTAACTACAACTTCCTACTGGCGACCGCCAGTAAGTAATTATATTTATATATATATGAGCAGTAGTGTCCGACATGGCTCATGGCGGCAGGTGCGGGTTGCGCAGGGAGGGGGGATTGGGATTCAATAATGAAAAATGAAAAAAAAATTAAAACCTACCTTTCTGACGCCCTGGTTCCTGCGTCTTCACTGCTACTCTTCTCCTGCCTCCGACAGGAACAGGAAGCAGGCAGCCTCCTGCCCCACCCCTAAGCCAATCACAATGCTCCGGTGGAGCGTTGTGATTGGTTGGGCCGCCGCCCAGCCAGGGGCTCCAGGGGATGGCATGTACTCCTTGTAGGCTTCAATGCAACCTGCATGGAGAAGTGCAGAGTGTGCATGACTGGTTTAGGCGGCCCGAGAGGGCCGACCAAACAGTCTTTGTGCACTCAGGAGTGGGCCAACCACTCCTGCCCTGCCAAGGACGCTCCGCCCACCCGCCAGCAACGCGCAAAGAAACAAAAAACGGTAATAATCAAAAGTTATTACCATTTTATGTTTTGGCTTTCTTGTTCTGCAAGAAAGCAGTGAGGCGACGCTCCTCTGCCCTAGTGGAGGAGCCGCCCCTGTATATGAATATATACAGGGCTTTAAATGGGCAGGGTCTCACCGGTGCTGAGCACCGCCAGTTTTTTAAAGGAGCCGCAAAACGGGTCTCTATTGGGTTCTGTTTTGTGCCCGGCACAGGTGGTCCGGTTTTTTTCAGACTGCAGTGACAGCAGGCACATGGATGTGCACGTGCTCACACTGCTCACTTCTCAGGAGTGGAGAAGATACGGCATGACGTCATGCCAGGTGACCATTGTAGGGGAAGGGAAATCCTTTAAAGAGAGTCATTTTCCCTATGGATTTCCCTTCTCTTTTGAAACTCAGGAGCAGCAACATTACTGTGGTGTCACCAGGGCTTTAACCCCTTGGCCGCGGCACTAATTCTGCCGCTGCACTGGGAGCGTGGGGGGTGAGCGCGGCGCCGCCATGCTCGTGATGGAACCACGCCGTCATGAGTGACGGGCAAGCTGTGCCCATGACGGCGTGGTTCCGTCACGACACCGCCCACTCACTAATTTGCCCGTATAGGCGGGGAATCAGCGCCGCGTGGGCGGAGCGGCCGCAGCATGAGGGAACCACACCATCATGAGCACACGCCGCCTGTGGCTCATGACGGCGTGGTTCCGTCATGCGCAGAGAAGGGGTTAAGTGGAAGCTTTTCCAATATTATATACAAGCCATAGTTGTTGCTTATTTATTTTATCCAACTAACAGCCATTGACAAAGCCAATAGTCCTGACTTGTAGGTATGATGTTGCTTGTTGTATCATATATCTGAATGCAATGACAGAAGAAACAGCAAGTCGGGCAGCACACTATGCTAAGCACAGATTTTTAGATTATCTGTTTTAAGCCACGCCCTTAATTACACTGGCCACGGCTCTTTGAGAGACCCCCCAGTTTTTTCATGCCACTTAAATCCCTCAGTATATATGTGTGTGTGTGTGTGTATATATCTCAAGAGGCACTTAATGAGTCAGCGAGCTCGCAGTTGTATCTTATTTTTGAGACAAAAGTCAATACTGTTAGAAGAACTGCCTGTGAATTTCCCAGGCCCTACTGAACTGGCTGGGGGTGTGCATGGTGTGCATATGCGCAGATTTCCGTAGGCCTGAAGGCACTTCAATAGGAGCATAATTAGTTGAAACTGCCTACTTCAAAGGGCCTAGATTACCTGACTCTAAGATAAACAAAGAGTGTAACCTTGGTGAACCTGGACTCTTCTTCAACTCTACTGATAAGGGGCGGTGTCCGTACAACTGTCAGACGGTTTGGGTGACAATCACCAGGGCACTTATCTCCTTGTGGCGCTTCCATCTGCTTGCACAGCAGGCTGCACGTGTTTTCTCTGGCAGTTATTGGTCACTGGCAGATATCAGCTGTTTGGCGGTGCACGTGAGCGCCGTGGCATTACGTGCTATCTCGTGCAGCGTACGTAAGCGTGGGCCGCCATCTTCTGTTGCCAACACCACCACCCAAAGGTTACTTTTTATCTGATAATATTTTCAAACACAGAGTGAGCTGAGCATATTATGTTTGAAACCTTTGCATGTGTGGACATTTTGCTTTTAAAATAAGAATATCATTTTAACACACGCTGGGTGAGAAATGAGTCCGGATGTTGATTTTTGCAGTACTACGCACACAATTGTAAGATTTAATGCATTTATGACAAATTAAGCTTTAAACGGGAAGTTAGCTGATGCATGCCACTTCTGTTGTGTAAACAAGACTTATGTTGTTCAGTGAGCATTATGTATCTGTTGCAGAGATCCTGAAAACTGTTATGTTGTCATATGTTATCATTATGAAGTTTATCATTCCATAAAGCGAATATTTGGATGTGACCATCCCAGGCGTTCAAACCAGCCAGCCACCCCAAAACGGCGCTTCTACGAGTCAACATTCGACCCAAAGCACTGGACCAGTGCCTTTTTTAGGCAGGATTAGGCACAAACGCAACCGGCGATCCAGGCGGACGCGGTTCAACAGAGCTACAGCGCCCTATAGCACAATCAACGAGGAGTCACAGAATTTATTCATCAACATTTCTCATACCACCATTTCAACTACACAAACGGAGGTCCTTCAAAAGGGCATTTCTTTTGTTCCTACCTATACTACCAACGACTTAGAAACTCAAGTGAGTTTTTACAAGTTTATGCGAATATTACGATTAAAACACTTCTTCTCCAATGTTTGCACAGCGCCCACACCAACTGAAGAAAATACCATCATGGACTTTTTTTCTTTGCAGAGTTTTATATAGCGCGAACTAGACACAAACCGAATCAGGTATCAGAGCGCTTTACATAGCACCAGTTACGTTACATGAGGACACACTTTCATTTTAGGCACGGGGAGATTAAGTGATTTGCCCAGAATCACAGGAGGTTTTTGGCGTTGTTACCGAGACTCGAACCCAGATCCCCAGGTCAGAGGTCGAGCGCCTTAGCTGTTAGGCCAACCCCTCTTACGTCCTAAAAGTTCCTTTCTGGCTCCTGTTAGCCATAAAACCCTGGATTTATTTGAAGCACTTGTGCACAAAGACCTTGACATCATAAATCAAACTACAGTTCAACACAAACAGAATCTCACAAGAAATGAAAAAAATCGCCTTAAACCAACTAGCTACCAACAACATCAAGATTTGCCCCGCAGATAAGGGCGGGTCCTTGGTAATCATGGATACTCAGTTCTATTTAGACAGCGTGAACAACCATCTTTCGGATGCTAACACCTATTTGGAGATAAACTCTGATCCCACTAAGGAATACTCTGCTATCCTCCAGTCTCTCACTGACAAAGCAGTAGCTTTTGGAACCATCACCACCAAAGATCGAAGCTACCTAATCAAAACTCATCCAAACATTCCATACCTCTATATGATTCCAAAGATTCATAAAGATTCAGTCAAACCTCCATTCAGACCCATTGTGAGCACATGCAATTCCATTCACGAACCCATTGGAACCTACATAGATCGACATCTCCAACCTTCAGTTACCCAAATGGAAAGTTATTTACAGGACACCACAGACTTCCTATCTAAACTCATCAACATTACCATTGACCCTCAAACACCTGTTCTACTTTGCACCATTGACGTGAACTCTCTCTACACATCCATCCCCCACAATCTTGGCATCCAGGCCATAGAAACGGCTCTACTCAAAACCAACAAACCACCCGATTTACAAGTTTTCCTCATGGAACTTATTCAATTCACCTTGCTACACAGTTACTTTAAATACCAGGATAAATTTTTCATTCAGCTTACCGGCGTAGCGATGGGGAATTGTGCAGCCTCATCGTACGCAAATCTTTTCATGCATGATTTTGAAACCAAACACATACTGTCCATTCCACATTGGCAAGATCATCTAAAAAGTTACTACCGTTACATAGATGATATTTTTCTAATTTGGACTGGCACTGAACAACAACTCATTTTTGCCATCAACCATCTCAACAGCACCATCGATGACAGAATCCAATTTACCCACACCATTAACCGGACCAGAATCTTATTCCTAGATGTTGATATTACCATCAAAGACACCAAACTAGAAACATCTATATACACCAAACCTACCGATCGCAACAATTACCTTCATTATTCAAGTTTCCACCAACCCAGCCTCAAGAAACACCTTCCGTACTCACAATTAATGCGAGCAAAGAGAATCGCTGCCTCAGATGAAGCTTACAAACCAGACAGCACTATCATCATCAATAAATTTCTCAACAGAGGTTACCCCAACCAAGTTGTTCAAGCTGCCCATGCCAGAGTTACTACCATTGACTGATCCACTTTACTCAAGCCAAAACCAAAAACAATTTCTAATGAACAACGTAACGTTTTTGTCTCAAAATTTTCCACCAAAATTCATTTGATTGAAAAAAGCATCATCACTCACTGGCAGATACTTCAACTGGAACCTGATTTCAACACACTTTTCAACCAGTTGCCAATTTTTGCCTACCAACGTTCCAAAAATTTACAGACAATCATAAAACCTCGTACTAGCAAACCAACTGTTTTTAAAGGAACTATTCCTTGCCATAACTGTCAGAATTGTCACAACATAATACCAGGAAACAGCATAACTCATCCCAGTAAAGGCACGCAAATTCCGTTACAAGTCAACGCTACATGTGATACTACGAATGTCATGTATCTATTGAAGTGCCACTACGGACTACCCTACGTAGGGAAAATTGAACGTAAAATTAAAACCAGACTAAACGAACATCGGAGCAACATCAGAAATAAAAATTTGAAATCTTGTGTTTCCGCTCATTTCACACAACAAAATCATAACATCAGTCAAATTCGCTTCCTCATCCTAGAGGTAGCCAACAAACCAGAGGGTTCAGACCCAAGAAAACATCATCTTCAGAGAGAACTGTATTGGATATTCAAATTGGGCACCGCCCACCCTAAAGGACTCAATGAACGTCTGGAATTTATCAGTTTCCTTTAACCCGCATCTTTGATCCTGTTTAATTCAACTGTTGGTTCCTTTTTTGACTGCATTCATATATGTATTCTGCATCTACATCCCTTCTTTTCATTTGGGTCTCCTTTTCTTTCTATTTCATCTGCCTTTTCTTTCCTTCTCATCACATTCTTCCCTTTCTCTTACACACTTTGGTTTCCACCCACATCTCTTGTTGTCACATTCTTCGACTTTGCATCTTTTTCAATATTCACAGTTGTTTTGCTCTAGCTGTCATAATTTTTTCCTGATTCCATTCCCATACATTTTATATTTCTCATTCAGCTATCGCCTCGCTTTTCTTCCCTCACACTTTGTTTTATTGACTTCTTTCATTCACTTTTTCCATCTTTTCATTCCATTCAGTTTTCTCGCTACATGGTCGGTTGTTTATGGGCCAGTTTACTCAATAACTATATTGTTCCTTATGCATAGGATTTTCTTGTATAATTGTTTACACACTGTATTTAACCATTGCGTTCTTCCCCGCATTGCTTGCTCACCGTTTTTTTCTTTTTAATTGTCTTTATTGTTTTACCCGTCTAAACTCGCATTTTCCTTCCCGATTAACTAACACAGTCCACTTTCTATTTTTCACGGCTGTGACATCACGTGCACGCGATAAGCCTCTCGGTACTTCCGCACTCTTCGGGTGGCGGTCTTCCGTGCTTGCAACTTCGAATCTACGTGTTTCTCTGCTACACACTTTCGGTAAGCAAAACTTTTTTCACCATCCAACACGTTTTTTTTAAACTAGAGGCACCAGGCTACTAATGTGCACCTTTATCGCTGTCACTTACAACACTTCGTTTTTGGTTGAGATGCCACACCCATAATTTGCATGACACAATTCATTATACACTTGGGACTTTTTCTGTATTAAGTTCACCCATGTCATAAGTCACACGGTATATTCCGCGCTATAATCTCTACGGTCCTTTTTTAATTTCGGTAATTCCCGGATGAACTCACAATCACTAATGGTTTCTTTGGAACTTCTTTAGATCGTCAGACCTAACCTCACATTCCCTCCGTTCACCACCACCTAACCTATTACCTCTTGATTTTGATTACTTTTCACACCACTCGGGTCCTGATCAGTAACCTCGGTCTTTCCTCCTTTTTCCATAGAACAAATTGACCCCCTGAAGAAGAGCTCTTCAGCTCGAAATGCATCGGGGATATTGACACGTCATTCAACATTTACAATCACGATGTATTGAACTTTTTGTGACTTTGGAGTTATTACGCAATGTTTAATTCTAATCATCTGTATTTAAAGGATCACTCTTGATTCAGAAGGATGAATCACATGCATTAAACCACAAAGTGAATAAAACTTTGAACAATTGAATATCTACGTGCAACTGGCATCTTTTGAAGCACACAGGAGTGCTCAGGTCACTCACCTTACGCCTGTAAGGTCTTTCTTATAACACCAAAACATGGGCTTCTATTAGAATTCTCTACAGCATATTATAAAGACCATTACCGCCGCTTTAGCGGCAGTTCCCTGCCGCCACAGCGGCGATAATTTTAACACCGTTCCTTGATAATATGCCCCTAAGTGACCCGTGCTCCATCACTGTCAATCCAAATAGTTGCCTATGATCTGCTGACCTATGTTTCACAGACTAGCATTTGCCTTTCCATTGATTTCTTTGGACACTTTTTGACCCATACATTTTGATATTTAAAACCCATTATCACCTTAACCAATATTTACCCTTTTGGTCTTCTTCTACTCATTACATTTTCTTTATTTTTTACTTTATTGGTTTAGGAATTGTGGGGCATATTATCAAGGGCCGGCAATAAATATCGCAAAGTGTGCTTAGCACTTGCATATTTATCACCGGCTATCTCTGGAATGAATCGCCCGGTTAGCGCGTTATCAACAACGCGCATCGCCGAGGGGATAAAAATTCCAGAGATAGTGGGGATATCGCCGTTTTCCATGGTGGAAAACGGCGATATCCTAGATGATGGGTCCTGTGGTCTTAGCCACACAATCCACCCCCCCCTATGTTAGGTATGCCTTAGTCAGGAATTTAACAGACGATAAATTCCTTCGTTAAGGCATACTTAACATGATTGACGAGGGTTAGCGATATTTTCCCAAGGGAGTCTTGTGAGGGACGCCTCCTTTGCATCTCATTAGAGATGCGATGAGAGGCGTGCTGACAAGGGGCGCTATTGCAAGGAAACACGCGCTAGCGTGTCCTTGTTGATAATGCTCTAATATTATCGCCGCTTTTCGCCCGGACATGGGCTCTAAAGAGGTGATAATATTATCGCCACCACTTGTTGATATGCCCCTGTATTCTTTCAATTCCTACCTTTAATGTTGTTTTTGGTACTGCTTAAACACTAGACACTAACTTTTCTCTGACAGAAGCCTAAGATTTCTCTTTGAAACTTGATTTTTATTACTTCTTTAGATTTGGATTACTTAACTGGGAGCTTAAACCTTAACACCCTCCCTCCCCCCAGTTAAAATTACACTTTCACAGTGCTGCATTGTGGTACACTTTATAGAAATAATGGGGCATATTAGCAAGGAATTGCGATACTTATCGCAAAGCAGAGTTAGCGTGGTTTTTTTTTTTTTTTTTTTAATCGCTGCCTATCGCTGGATATGTTAGCGGAGAAAACATGCTATTAGCAACGATTTTCTCCATTGTGCTAAAATATCCAGCGATAGCGGCGAAATGCGTGAATATCGCTGGAAATCCAGCAATATTCACGCATTAACGCCAATGGGGGCTTAACCTGACAATCCACCTCCCATTGAATATACAGGTAAGTCATCCTATTAGCAGGCGTTAGATTCTAGCGATAATCGCACTTAGCGCAACTTTTTTATTGCTAAGCCTGTGTTGCTAATAGGCGATAGCTGTGTTAGCGACTGCTTTCAGTCGCTAACAGTTTGGGTACGCCCACTTTGCATGTCATTAGCGATAAATATCGCTGACATGCAAAGCGGGCCCCAAACCGGTCGCTATTGCCTAAAAGCTGTCGCTAACTGCCGTTAGCGACAGCTTGTTGATAGGGCAATAAAAATATTGCCGCTTTAGCGGGAAAAAGTCCTGCTAAAGCGGCAATATTGCCCTTGCTAATATGCCCCTATTTCTTTTGCTCTGGTCAGTGCTTCCAAGTATGCCTAGTTAAACCCCTCTGGATGAAAGGTCTATTTCTATAGAATTGCTTGACGTTTTGTAAGAGTATCTTGTCTCCTTTTACTTCCCTTTACTCCGTATTCCTTCATATCCCTTTAATTAAGCTTTTGTCAGTTAAACCATGAATGTATGCATCTTTTTCTCCTTGTTTCATCAGAGCTTGGAGTCCCACTGTCTCCATTCTCTTTATTGAAACTTCTTTGAGCGTGAATTGCAGCTAGGGCTTGGGAAGTCATTCCAGCATCAGTCCACTCGGGCGTGGACTGGTATATCTAGCAATCGGGCACTATTTGAAGGACTGGTCCAAAAGTCGAGAGGTATTTTTTGTGTGTAAATTAGGGCTGGTGTTATGTGGGCTGTTTATTAATGGTAAGTGCATTGCTATTATGCTAAAGCAGATGTTGCTTGTAGTTGCAGAGCAAGAATGACAGAGCTGCAGACTGAAGGGAAGTGACACAGACACATTCCCTGGGGAAATTCATAGTACACAATATGCACAATTTAGCACTAATTTTCCCTGGGAGGGGAGCACGATCAATTCTGTAAAACGACTTTAAATTCTAGCCAAATTTTCACAAAATTAGTCCAGCTCGGATTGTAGCTGGAGAAGTACAGAGAGTAGCAGAATTCTTGGTAAAGAGCCACAGGAAGCAGGGTTCAGATAGTAGTGCTGGGCTGCGGGTAGGCACACACCTGGAGCAGTGACCTGCAACCGAGAGCACCAAAAGCCTTACAGATGCCCTAATCCCAGACCTCATAACACAGGCCTCTTCTTCAAAGCACTTCCTTGTGTGCTGCGATCAGGAGCACAAGAAGGTTCATGGGGTCCTGCTCTCAGGCATCAGGCCACAGGCTCCACCAGTATGAACCAGGAAAGTGGTTACCACTGGGTTGCCTCCAATGGCCGCCCCAAGAAGGGTTCTCTCTAAAGTGCTAGCCGAGTAAGCCTCCTTTTGCTGCTGTGCAAAGACGAACAGGAAGTATGCAGTGACTGCTATAGACTCAATCCTAATGCAATATAGGCCCATCTGGAGTGGCTTGTTTGCATATGTTGTTGGATAAGACAGTGAGTTGTCTTCCTTCCCTCTATAAACAAAGAGAACTCATACATGATGACCCAGGCTGTGTTCTGTAGATGCGAGAGTGCAGAACTATTAAGATGTGGTACTGTTCTGCTTTTGCCCTATGCTGGCACGCTTTTGGCTGCCACGTGCCAACGCAGACGTAAAGTGTGCTGGATGTCATTAGGAAATAAAAACATCAGCCCACATTTACAAACACGTATGTGGCTGATGTTTTTATTTCCTATTAACATCCAGCACCTTCAAACACTTACAATCTGGGTGTTTGCTTCTGCCCCAGGATATTAGGGTGAGACCAGTGAGTGGATACTACAATTATAGAAAAGGCTTCCATACCCATACTTCTTCTGTTTAGGCCCAAATTCACTGCCAATAAAATAACCAGTAGTGAAGAATTTCTTGTTGTGCCAAAGGATTGTGGGTATGCAAATATCCTGTAATGCACTGTTTCCAGCATCACCCTCGTTTACCCGCCGTTCCAGAGCTCTTCTCTCCCAGTGTGGTGCTGTTAGGACTGCCATAACGAATAAATGATGTTGAATAGTATGTTTAAAAAAAGTATGTTCTTGAATAACCCATGTTTAAGGAAACTGTGTGTTTTATCGAGCATGTGTTGCTGCCTCCAGAGCAAAGACTGTTTCTCACAATTTCAGGGTGATCATATAAAAGGAACTATCAAAAAAATTCTGGGATTTAACAGACCAGAAATGGAACTGAAATAAACAAGCATTTGCAATGCAATAGGTCTCGCATTTATGCGAGTTTAAGCTATTGGCATTGTAAATGACCATACCTTTTATTTATTTAAAAAAAAAAACTAAATAAAAGTCATTGCCATTTACAATGCCAATAACTCAAACTGTCGTAAATGCGAGACCTATTGCATTGCAAATGCTTGTTTTGTATTACCTCAAGGAAACCAATATGTGTCATAGCTCTGCTCTCACTAAAGCCTTTTTAAAACTAGCCATAAACCAAACCGATCCTAATTTTGCATTCCAAATAAAAGTGTTTGCCTCCAATGCCCTGAATGGTTGAAAACTGGTTGAACGATTACAGGATGGAAGAATCACTTTTGTGCACAGACTTGTAATATTCACAAAACCAAAGCAAACAAGCTACCTTTGTGTTATGAGGTCATCATGTCCGCATTTGATTCGGTGTCCCAGTGTGTGTTTTTGGTAATGATTTTGGTTGGCTGTCACTCTTGTACAATGCCAAGTTGGAAAGTATACATTAAAGGTACATGTTTTGCAAATTAAAATATGTGCAGTGTTTTTCAAATAATTTAATAAAAAACAATGCAAGGTAAACTGCAGCCTCTATGGTTTATTCAACAGGAACCATGAATGACTCATATCTTAACCGCAGTAAAGCCCATGCAGGCGCTTCTAAACGTACATACTTCGGAAAATACTCTACTGTGACAAGCAAAACGAGGCGCTAAGGCTGAAAGCGCTGCCCTCTTATAAACCCTTAACTCCGAGCTCGTCAAGGTTCTGACTCACTGACACTCCCTTGCACTTTTCCCGGATATCATTCAGTGTGTCAAATCTGTATCTGAGTGCCTCTTAGGCGGCTAAGAACATTGCTCTGCTCCAGCCTCTGGGATTCATCACCGACCAGTCACTGGAACGAAGCCCGAGCCCCTGAACAGATCAGCTCTCTCTGTATTTTGCTTTTCCATTGGAGCTTTGAAAGGAAAAGATAACTGACCAATGAAATAGAAAAATCGAAATGTAACTTTTGGATTGGGCTTCACTCTGTGAAATACTAAAATTCCAGGAAGTAGAATCAGTGTTTCGCGTGCAGGGAAGTCTAACAAGCGGTAGGCGGCTCGGGCGCAGCACGTCTTCCGGAGACTTGCGCGTTCACAGAGCTGAGTCGGCTCGTGCACAGGCCAGTAGCGGCTTGTGTACAGCTCTATCTCCCTTGCCAGTTAACACGGTGACTATAGAACTCGCTGGCGGGAGCGCTTCGTGCTCCAACGCCAGCTCGCTACTACTTTTCAACCATTCCTAAAAATACTTGGGGAATGTACAGCGCCCACTGCTGCCCTGAGGGCACAGTTCAGTACTAACACCACCCGCATTGCCCACCTCAGCAAAGGACACAGTGTATGCCAGCAGCAGAAAGAACTGCATGCGTCTATACTGTGCAGGTGAAGAGAGGCCTCTGTGCAGACTCCCCTTTTCCCATGCAGAGTTCAGGCGTGGGCGCGCTGCTCGTTTATGATTCTTGCCCGCTGCACTCTCAGGGCAGCAGTGGGCTTGGGGGACACTGGAAGGTCAAAATTACTATTCTAACTGCAGTCCTATAATATTTTTGGAAAGGGCATCTTTCCTCCAAATATTTTAGGAGGCTAATTTAGTATTCCAACTCCAGACCTGGAATATTTTGGGAAAGGTATACATTCCCGAATGATTTTTTTAGGAATGGTTGAAAAGTAGTAATTTAGAATGGCAGAAAGTGCTGCCCTGAGGGCGCCGTTCAGGGCAAAAAAACTAGGAATACCAGAGTACATCTCTCTGGCTCTCATTTGCACCCCAGCCCACTGACCTCAGGCGCTTCCAATATGTTTACGGGGCAGGCAGACTGCCCCCTCCGTCCTTCACAGTGTATGCCCTTCACAGGCTGCATGAAATTGATGCCACCCGGCTGGCACCCTATTCTTACTCTTAACGGGCAGGGCACCAGTGCTGCTGGTTACTCAACATACCCACACAGCTCCACAGTGAGGCCCACAGAGGCCTTATCATGCAACATAAAATTCCTGCACCAAACGGAGAACGAAAGATGCGCTTTTAAGCACAGCTGCTCATCCGACTCAGAAATCGATTCTGAACCCTTGATTGTCCCTGAGAGCAACAAACAATTGCACAGCCTATACCAATCCCAAACTTCTGACATGAAAGTACCCATTTGTCAAATGTTACCCCTAGTATACAAATGCCAATATTTTGCAATGCGTGCCTGTCTACCCTGAGTATCCTTTCTGCCGTGAAGTCAAGAAAATGTTTCTGTATATTGCTTTTGAATTACAGGAAACAGTAGTAACAGCACTTGTGTTGTCAAGACTGGACTACTACAACGCCTTATACCTAAGCATTCATCAAAGCGTATTGAAAAAACGTCAGTGCCTTCAAAACGCAGCATTGAGACTCCTAAAGAAAATTCCCACATTTCAGTCGGTATCTGTGACACTAAAAGAGCTTCCCTGGTTGCCGGTGAAAAAGAGTCAGATTTAAGGCGCTCCGTCTAGTGCACAAAAATCCCTCTACGCAGCTTCTCCTGATTACCTAAAAAGAAATTTCACCTTCTACAATCGCAGCAGGACACTACGATCTTCTAACTCTAGAACAATTAATGTTTGTAAATCAGGAGCGCCAACTGGGGTGGCAGAAGCTTTATTCACACGACAGCCTGTTGGACCTGCGATGGGCAAGCCCAGCACAAAGGGGGTAGCTTGGCTCAAGTGTCAAGGCAGTGAAGGCTGTAGGGCTAAGCCGGCTCTGACCCAATAATAACCCCCTGCACAGTCACACCAAAAAGAAGGACACCACACCACTGCTGTAGAAAAATACGATTCCTTTATATAAAAGTTCTCTGCTGTAAATAGGGATAAATTGGGGAAGCACATTCACATTTCATTTGTTACAGCACACTGGGATTCAGGTTGAGAATAAATACAGTAAATAGGACTTCAGGAACACTGGTGTTGCATAAATATTAGGAATAGCTCTATCAATAAATAAAATGAATATCAGGTTTATATATCACCAATACATGGAATAATAAAGCCTGGTTCATTTAAATGCATAACCACATTTTCATTCTGGTATCGCTGCCACCAATTAAATAAATCAGGAAGTTTACATTTGCAAGATAAACCCACTTTGAAAAGGATAACAGTACTTGTGGATTCATGGGGAATGCATGCGGGCTTCTCTGGATTCACGGTGCACTGGGGACTCTTATGTTCACGCGGGGCCCATAAGCGTGTACATAAAGACAAGGAAACACGGTGAATATGACATTTGGCCCTCCGCTGCCACCGGGGAAGGATGTCCGCTTGCCGGTGTGGTTTACTTGAGCCTACGGCAATATCGCAGGCACCAGGGTAGCACAGTTCGAAGTCAGTAGACGAACGAACGGCTGCCAGCGGCGTCACTCAGTCTCAGCGCTCGCTCAAATCAACGCCGGTGCACAGTTCCTTGATAACGCGGCACCCCTCCAGAGGAAACGACCCACCTCACTACGGCTGCAATCGAATAGCGATTCAGTCGGGGCACAGCACTTCCTACGCCAGCATCAGGGTTCTCAGGGGCTTCACGGACCTCCCTCCAACTTCCTCATACGGGGGCTGGTACCGCCCACGGCAACAGTTTCCCGGGTCTCTGGGAAAGGGCAGGGACGCTAATCCCGCCCAATGAAGGCCGGCCTCCCCCCGCCCCAGCGCACCACCTCACCTTCGATCACTGCACAACCAGGAAGCGCGCAACGCCGGTGGGGCTCGGAGACGTCCGAGTCCCCCGCGATAGGCGCTATTCACAAAGGGGGCACTGTGGAAGGTCGCGACTCGCCTTTTCTTCACGATTTTGCCACCGGGGGGAGGAGGTGGGGGGCGGGGAGGCACATAAACTTGGCCACAGTCTTTTGGGGCAATGAGGCACTAGCTGGGCAGGCGCTGTAGGCGCAAGGTTACTGGAACACGCCTGACTGGAACGCCAGTCAGGAATCAGGCTATTAACCCTTGCCACTCTACTGCCTGTGCTCTCAGCCACCTCAGAGGTCAGCAGGGCAGGTGTCACTCTGGTGTCAAGTCTGGAATCTGAATTACATCTAAAATGGCCGCCAGGGACTGGGCTTTATATAGCCAGTGCCCTGAGGTACTGGCACGAGCCAGAAGGTTCTAGAACCTTCCCTGGCTGTGTCAATGGCATGGCACTTCTGAGGTGTCTTTTGGTCACTCAGAGCCACCGTACTGGGGCTCTGGAGCAGCCATTTTGTGTACCTGAGGAAAGTTATGAAATTCCTATCAGGAAAGCGCGCCAACCAGAAAGGGCGCCAAAACCTCAAAAGGTCAGGGTTCAAGGAGGCTCCAATGGGAGTCACTCACATGAGGGAAATATGTGTCCACCATTTTAAGGTTAAACACACACAGGTTGCCAACCTCAGTTTTCATGTCCACAGGTTTCGCCAGGCGCCTTGTACATAGGTGCCAGAAACCTTGTGAGCAACTGGGTGTCAAGGAACACCTAGCCCTATGAAACAACACACAAAAAGGTCCTGGTAGACAAATAAAAAGCGGCAAATTTTGGGAGGTTCAGGGGAACAAAAGAAATCATATTGGTGCGGGGACTCTCAGAAGCAGACGGGTCCAACACACGTCCCCCCCAGCCGAAAGTGGGGAGAACTACCCAACCCCTTGGGAGTCCTCAACACTAAGGCGGAAATACCTGGAGAGACCGTCTGCATTGGCGTGGTCAACTCCGGGCCGATGTTCCACCCGAAAGTCCATTCCCTGTAGGGAGATAGACCACCTCAACAGTTTGGGGTTTTCCCCCTTCATCTGCATGAGCCAGCGAAGGGGTCGGTAGTCTGTCTGAACAAGGAAGTGTGAACCAAACAAGTATGGTCGCAGCTTCTTCAGTGCCCAGACCACCGCAAAGGCTTCCCGCTCAATGGTACTCCACCTCTGTTCCCGGGGAAGCAGTCTCCGTGACAAAAAGACCACGGGTTGATCCAGACCCTCTTCATTGAGTTGCGATAACACCGCCCCAATGCCAATATCGGATGCATCTGTCTGGACAATGAACTCTTTTGAAAAATCTGGAGCCTTCAGGACTGGAGCTTTACACAATGCTTGTTTCAGAGTGTCGAAGGCTCGCTGGCAAGCTTCCGTGCAGATGACTCTCCTGGGTTGCTTTTTGGCCGTGAGTTCTGTAAGGGGTGCCACGATAGTGCCATACCCCTTCACGAACCGTCTGTAGTTACCTGTGAGGCCCAGGAAGGCTCGGACCTCAGTCTGGGTCTTGGGGGGTTTCCAGGCCATGATTGCCTCAATCTTCGCCTGAAGGGGCTGCACCGTTCCCCGGCCCACCAAGTGACCTAAGTACACTACCGACCCCTGTCCAATCTGACATTTGCTGGCCTTGATCGTCAAGCCAGCCCGTTCCAGGGCCTGGAGAACGGCTTGCAAGTGCTGCAAGTGATCCTCCCAACTGCTACTGAAGACAGCTATGTCATCCAAGTAAGCAGCAGAGAATGACTCCATCCCGGTGAGGATCGTGTTCACCAGCCACTGGAAAGTGGCAGGAGCGTTCTTGAGCCCGAAAGGCATAACGCAGAACTGGTAGTGTCCATCAGGTGTGGAGAAGGCTGACCTTTCCTTGGCTCCATCAGTCATGGGAATCTGCCAGTACCCTGCAGTGAGGTCAATGGTACTGAGATATTGGGCAGCTCCCAACCGGTCAATCAATTCATCCGCCCGAGGGATCGGATGAGCATCGGTTTTCGTTACCGAATTGAGTCCTCGGTAATCCACACAGAATCGTAATTCTGGTGTGGTGCCAGGTGGGGCAGCTTTGGGTACCAAAACCACCGGGCTGGACCAAGGGCTGTTCGAAGGTTCGATGACTCCTAGCTCCAGCATCTTGGCTACCTCGCTTCGGATGCTGGCCTTCACCTTGTCAGTCAGCCGGTAAGACTTTGACTTCACAGGTGGGCTGTCTCCTGTGTCCACGTCGTGGGTACACAGATGGGTCTTACCCGGGACAAGGGAGAACAGCGGAGCGAATGTCCCCAGGACCTGGCGACATTCCTCCTGCTGCTCAGGAGTCAGGGATGGTGAGAGTTTTACTCCCTCCTCTGACCCATCCTTTTCTTGAGACGCAAGGAGGTCGGGGAGAGGCTCTGTGTCCTCTTCCTCCGATCCGTCAGTCACCATTACCAACATGACTTCGGGCCTCTCGAAGTGGGGCTTGAGGCGATTGGCATGTAACACCCGATGCGGATGCCGAGGGGTCCTTACGTCCACCAGATAGGTAGACTTGCCCATCTTCTCCAATACCTCATAGGGGCCTGTCCAACGGTCCTGGAGAGCACTCAGCTCCCCCGGCTCCATCACCCACACCTTCTGTCCAGGCTCCAACTCCACTGGGTGAGCATTGTGGTCATACCACGCTTTCATAACTGCTTGACTGGCTTCCAAGTTGTCAGAAGCTTGCTTCCACAACTTAGCCATTTGGCTTCGGAAGGCCAGCATGTAGCTCACCACATCCTGGGGAACTTTCCGGGGAGACTTTTCCCAGGAGTCCCTCATCAGACTGAGAGGTCCACGTACAGGGTGCCCGTACAAAAGCTCGAAGGGGCTGAAGCCCACTCCCTTCTGTGGCACTTCCCTGTAGGAAAAGAGCAAACAGGGTAGGAGGACGTCCCATTTCCTCCGCAGGCTTTCGGGTAGACTTCTGATCATACCCTTTAAGGTTTGGTTGAGCCGCTCCACGAGGCCATTGGCCTGTGGGTGATAAGGAGTGGTGAACCGGTAGGTCACTCCACACTCCTTCCACATTGCCCGCATATACTCTGACATGAAGTTGGTCCCCCTGTCAGACACAACTTCTTTGGGGAATCCCACTCGGGTAAAGATCCCCATCAGGGCCTTTGCCACTACCGGTGCAGTAATGGTTCTCAGAGGAACTGCCTCTGGATACATTGTGGCGTGATCCACCAGTACCAGGATTAACCTGTGACCGGATGATGTCGGTGGATCTAGGGGCCCGGCAATGTCGATGCCCACCCTTTCAAAGGGGGTGCCAATGACGGGAAGTGGTTCCAGGGGAGCCTTCAGCTTCATCCCTGTTTTCCCACTGGCTTGGCATGACACGCATGACCGACAGTATGTGTCGGACGCCACCCTCATTCGAGGCCAATAAAAGTGGGGGACAAGCCAGGCAAAGGTCTTGTCCTGACCCAAGTGTCCTGCCAAGAGAATCTCATGAGCCAACTCTAATAGGAAGGCTCGGTAACACTGTGGGACTACCAGGGCCCGTGACAGTCCGTGCACTGGCGCCCTGGGTTCACTGTAGAGGAGACCTTCCTCCCAGTAAACACGATGGTTCCCAGACTCGTTACCTGCTGCCTGGGCTTCAGCCTGTTGCCTCAGACCCTCGAGGGTGGGACTTTCCCTCTGTCCCTTGCTTAGTTCCTCCCTGGACGGTCCTCCCTCCACTCGCCACTCAGCGGGGATAGGTAGGTCCTCCATTAGAACCATGTCCTCCTCCGCGGACTCCGGGTCCACCTCCACAGGTGGCCTATCCGTCTCACGGGGCACGGACATCGAGGCAGGCTCCTCCTGTCCTCGAGATGCTCCCTCATCAGCAGCTGGGTGGGCCATTGTTCCAGGCTCCAACCCATGCGACTTCTCCTCCCGAGCAGCCGCAGACCTGGTACTCACACAGGCCCAATCAGGTGTACCCAGCATCTCAGAATGAGTCCGGTATTCCACCTCCTTCCAAGCATTGTGCTCCATATCGTTGCCCAGTAGACAGTCGACTGGCACGGCAGGGCTTACGGCAACTCGAAGTGAACCTGCAACCCCTCCCCACTCAAAGGGAACCTCGGCCACGGGATAGTGGCACATTCTGCCGTCAGCCATCGCGGCTGGGTGAAGTACACCTGGAATCACCTGCTCTGAAGACACCAGATGACTCCTTACCATAGTCATACTGGCTCCTGTATCTCTCAGAGCTTCCCCTCTATGGCCGTTGATGGTGACCCACTGCCCATACTTGGTAGTATTTGAGGGCACCTGGATCTTTGGAACCATCTCCCGATCACCCAGGGACACTAAGGTGACACCCGCCCACTCCCCCCCCTTAACTAAGGGCATCTCCTCCCCGAGCACTACACTAGCGACTCCCGGGGCTTTTCCTCCAGTGGGAGAGGGTGGTCTCTTTGGGCATTTCACGTCTCCTTTATAATGTCCAACACCACCGCACTCAAAGCAATGGACAACCCTTGGCTGCTGACTCTGGCCAGGATTAGGGTTCTTTAGCAGGTTAGCCTTAGAGTTGGGAAAGGAACTTTTCTCCTTAAAATTATTTTGGGGGCCTTTGGAGAACTCCTTTTTCTTGTTATCTCCCCCCTCTTTCTTCTGGGGAGCGCCCTGTCCGGACTTCTGAGAATCTCCTCCCGTCCCCCTCGTGGACACTCGGGTACTTGTCCAAATGTCCGCCTCCTTAGCAAGCTTACGGGGGCAAGTAAGTTTGCAGTCTACCAGGTGTTGCCTCAGCTCGGGAAGACATTTCTCGAGTAGATGTTCCTTGAGTATTAGGTCGTACAACCCTCGATAGTCTTCCACCTCACTACCTTGGACCCACCCATCTAGGGCTTTCTTGGCATAATCCAGGAAGTCAACCCAATTCTGTGAGCTCAGTTTGTGGCTGCCCCTAAACCTCTGCCGGTATTTCTCTGGGGTCAACCCAAACTTTCTGATGAACGCCACCTTCATGGCGGGGTAATCTACCTGCGCCTCCCGGTCTAGGGTCAATAGGGCATCCCTACCTGTCGGAGGCATGTACCGGTATAATCCACCACCCCAATGCTTCTCATGGATCCCATGGGCTCTTAAGGAGACCTCATAGGCGGTCAGCCACTTGGCTATGTCGTCTCCAGCGGTATAACTGGAGACCACGTCCTTGGGTAAATGAGGCCTGGGCTCCCTGACTAATTCCTTTGACTCGACACCCCCCGGAGTGATGTTACGGGCCTGGAGGTCGAGCTCTCGTAGCTTGAGCTCATGTTCCATCCTCCTCCCTTCTCTCTCTCTCCTATCTTCCATCTCCAGCTTGGCCAACTCCCATCTGAACTGTCTCTCCTCTCTCCTGTCGGCTAACTCGGTCTCTGACAACCCTCTTGAGGATACACTGCTGCCCTCCCGTGAGGCTACCTTGGGGCTGATTGACATCTCACCCACCCCCATGGGACATTCCGCAGTTCCCTCAATGACAGTACCTCTGTCTGACTCCTCCTCCTCTACCGTTCCCTCCAGGTGTGCTTCCACCCAGGCTCGCAGACTAGTACGGAGCTCCTCTCTTTTGGCCCCTCGCCTAACGAACACTCCCCTTTCCTGACAGAAATCCTTGAGCTGTGCCACAGTATAGGTCTCCAGCTCAGACATTTCGAATTCCATCTTGTCAGTGAAAAGTGTGGACAACCACCACGAAGTAGGTTATAAGGATATGAGACTCTGAGGGTCACCTCGACCCACCTCCAGAAGAGAATTTGGAAAAAACAAAATGTTAAATCAGACGGCCGCTGGGAGAAAACTCCGGGTGTGTACCTGTGACGCACACTGAATTATTATGGGGTACAGAACAAGCACGGCTCGCAATCCCAACCGCTGAGCACCAATTTTATGTTGGACCTGCGATGGGCAAGCCCAGCACAAAGGGGGTAGCTTGGCTCAAGTGTCAAGGCAGTGGAGGCTGTAGGGCTAAGCAGGCTCTGACCCAATAATAACCCCCTGCACAGTCACACCAAAAAGAAGGACACCACACCACTGCTGTAGAAAAATACGATTCCTTTATATAAAAGTTCTCTGCTGTAAATAGGGATCAATTGGGGAAGCACATTCACATTTCATTTGTTACAGCACTCTGGGATTCAGGTTGAGAATAAATACAGTAAATAGGACTTCAGGAACACTGGTGTTGCATAAATATTAGGAATAGCTCTATCAATAAATAAAATGAATATCAGGTTTATATATCACCAATACATGGAATAATAAAGCCTGGTTCATTTAAATGCATAACCACATTTTCATTCTGGTATCGCTGCCACCAATTAAATAAATCAGGAAGTTTACATTTGCAAGATAAACCCACTTTGAAAAGGATAACAGTACTTGTGGAATCATGGGGAATGCATGCGGGCTTCTCTGGATTCACGGTGCACTGGGGACTCTTATGTTCACGCGGGGCCCATAAGCGTGTACATAAAGACAAGGAAACACGGTGAATATGACATTTGGCCCTCCGCTGCCACCGGGGAAGGATGTCCGCTTGCCGGTGTGGTTTACTTGAGCCTACGGCAATATCGCAGGCACCAGGGTAGCACAGTTCGAAGTCAGTAGACGAACGAACGGCTGCCAGCGGGGTCACTCAGTCTCAGCACTCACTCAAATCAACGCCGGTGCACAGTTCCTTGATAACGCGGCACCCCTCCAGGGGAAACGACCCACCTCACTACGGCTGCAATCGAATAGCGATTCAGTCGGGGCACAGCACTTCCTACGCCAGCATCAGGGTTCTCAGGGGCTTCACGGACCTCCCTCCGACTTCCTCATACGGGGGCTGGTCCCGCCCACGGCAACAGTTTCCCGGGTCTCTGGGAAAGGGCAGGGATGCTAATCCCGCCCAATGAAGGCCGGCCTCTCCCCGCCCCGGCGCACCATCTCACCTTCGATCACTGCACAACCAGGAAGCACGCAATGCCGGTGGGGCTCGGAGACGTCCGAGTCCCCCGCGATAGGCGCTATTCACAAAGGGGGCACTGTGGAAGGTCGCGACTCGCCTTTTCTTCACGATTTCGCCACCGGGGGGGGGGAGGCTGGGAGGCACATAAACTTGGCCACAGTCTTTTGGGGCAATGAGGCACTAGCTGGGCAGGCGCTGTAGGCGCAAGGTTACTGGAACACGCCTGACTGGAACGCCAGTCAGGAATCAGGCTATTAACCCTTGCCACTCTACTGCCTGTGCTCTCAGCCACCTCAGGGGTCAGCAGGGCAGGTGTCACTCTGGTGTCAAGTCTGGAATCTGAATTACATCTAAAATGGCCACCAGGGACTGGGCTTTATATAGCCAGTGCCCTGAGGTACTGGCACGAGCCAGAAGGTTCTAGAACCTTCCCTGGCTGTGTCAATGGCATGGCACTTCTGAGGTGTCTTTTGGTCACTCAGAGCCACCGTACTGGGGCTCTGGAGCAGCCATTTTGTGTACCTGAGGAAAGGTATGAAATTCCTGTCAGGAAAGCGCGCCAACCAGAAAGGGCGCCAAAACCTCAAAAGGTCAGGGTTCAAGGAGGCTCCAATGGGAGTCACTCACATGAGGGAAATATGTGTCCACCATTTTAAGGTTAAACACACACAGGTTGCCAACCTCAGTTTTCATGTCCACAGGTTTCGCCAGGCGCCTTGTACATAGGTGCCAGAAACCTTGTGAGCAACTGGGTGTCAAGGAACACCTAGCCCCATGAAACAACACACAAAAAGGTCCTGGTAGACAAATAAAAAGCGGCAAATTTTGGGAGGTTCAGGGGAACAAAAGAAATCATATTGGTGAGGGGACTCTCAGAAGCAGACGGGTTGTCAAGACTGGACTACTACAACGCCTTATACCTAAGCATTCATCAAAGCGTATTGAAAAAATGTCAGTGCCTTCAGAACGCAGCATTGAGGCTCCTAAAGAAAATTCCCACATTTCAGTCGGTGTCTGTGACACTAAAAGAGCTTCCCTGGTTGCCGGTGAAAAAGAGTCAGATTTAAGGCGCTCCGTCTCGTGCACAAAAATCCCTCTACGCAGCTTCTCCTGATTACCTAAAAAGAAATGTCACCTTCTACAATCGCAGCAGGACACTACGATCTTCTAACTCTAGAACAATTAATGTTTGTAAATCAGGAGCGCCAACTGGGGTGGCAGAAGCTTTATTCACACGACAGCCCAACTGCAGAATGGCTTATCGGAACAACTGAGAGGCCAGTGCAACTCTTTGAAATGTAGAAAACATCTACAAACTCGTCTGTTCTCCTGTCCTCTATGAGAGTCTCTAACCACAAGTTATGTCTACAAGTATGGTAGTTATTCAGCGCCAAGATACCATTGGCATTCGTGCACATTAGAAACCTATCAATATCAATTATCCCTCTCACTCTCTCCCCGACAGTGGGTCAGACCTCCAAGATACCGGGACTGTGATGGCTGACATATATCCAGGACTGGCACAGTGACCTGATGCCACACCACAGTGAAGACCGGAAGATTCCCCCACGACGAATGCAAGTGGGAAAAGAAAATGGAGGCTGATATTCAAGTTGGGCCTCAAACACGGAAGCAAGAGGAAGAGCGACACAGCACAAACCCAAACAAGCATTTGCAATGCAATAGGTCTCGCATTTGCTGGAGTTTAAGCAATTGGCATTGTAAATGGCAATGCCTTTTATTTATCTGTTTTGATAATTAACACATAAAGGGCATTGTCATTTACAATGCCAATAGCTCAAACTCTTGTAAATGAGAGACCTATTTCATTTCAAAGAAGTGCCGCCATTGTCCCGGGCAGCTTGGAATGTGAAAGCACGCATGGCACGCTGAATATTACAGGAAAGCATGTTGTGCCTGCAGTAGGAGAAACTCATTAAAGAAAATAGTGCTTACAGACTAAGACATACTGTGTAACAACTGAACTAAAAGGGCCTGTCCTCATGGGAGGTTACAAATAAAGGCAAGGCGGTATTAAGGAAGGACTAACATGTCTATTAACCAATCAGAAGCCAGCATTTCCAAAGGACCATGACACAAGCCAATGAAAAATACGTGCGGAGAATGGGCAGAGCTTCAAGTCCACACTCGAATAAAGCATGCTTCGGAGAGCAGCGCATGCGCTGCCCAGACTCTACCTGAAAAGGTATGGTGGAGCTCGTGCCCTCTCAAGATGAAGAGGAGTTCTCACAGGGCAAGCAACTATTACTGAACTCCGTCTCCAACCTGTAAACAGAGCAGCTGGAGAAAATAAGCACCTAAGAAGCGGTTGTCCAGGGTGAAGAGATGTGGCTGCAGGCCTGAGTGCAGTGCTGTCTGTGGAGCAGAAGGTGGCAGCAGAATACAAGCTTTAGCGGCTCAGTTGGCTATAAATGCCGCCCAGCTAAAAGAAGCAAGTTTTGGCAAAATAACATGAAATCACGCACGATTATTTATGTTTACTGCAAACAGCGCATTTTACAGTCCCCTTTTTTACGAATCGTGCGTAATTTTGTGATGTGTGTGTGTGTGGGGAGGGGGGGGGGGTCATTTCGGGAATTTTGCATAACACGGCTAGCGCGAAATTAATGTAATTATGCCAGCGTGCAGCACATTTCTCTTGGCCTAATTATTAGGTATGTCTTGAAAGTGGGGTGTATAGGAAAACAAACCCAAACAAACAGGACTCAAAGGCGAAAACCACAAAGTTGAAATCAGGTAAACGAACATATTGAGGAGCTTCAAACATTTTAAACAAAATCGGGGAGTGGTTAGCTTCAAGAGAGCTGTCTATTAGAAGTTTGTGCTTTAAAATGTTGATATAATATGTGTTATTTGAGGTAACAGGTGTAAGAAGTTAAAGAGCCCCCGCAAAATCCTGTTTCAAGTTCCTGTATTTCAAATAATTTAGAACAAGACAGAGACCTCTTTTGTTTCTGGAGACAAAGATACATTTAGATATTTTCAGTTTTTGTGCAAGTTATTTCGACGTGTTTAGGTGAAAGTTCTTCTACATACATTAAGTAGAGAGTCTGGGCAGCGGGAGGTCTAGAGTGGCGACTTTCCTTTTTTGGGGGGCGGTCTCAGCAGGCTCTGAGGATGACTGAACAAACTCATCATCAAAGTGGGCCAGGGGAATCAAGGCAGATGCCACTCCTATTATGAGCCAAACCCATGTTAACTGTAGTTGTCTTGTGTAGTGGTAGCAGGTGGTAACTCCTTGGTGGTAAAAGAGAAGAACAGGATGGAGGGTGGCTGCTGGGGCACCAGGCCACCTGGCTGAGGGCAGAAGGGAACAGGATGGGGCCGCTGGCTCTCCAGGGATTATTAAAAGAGGCCAGCAGAGGAAGGGGTGGGGGCACTAGGTGCCAGGGTTATTGGATTTTTGCTGAGGGCCATTTGGGAAGAGGGTGGGGCCACTGGCTCAGCAGGAAAAATTAGAGTGAGGAGGATGACCATTAAAATAGGTGAGGAGAGAGGGGAGCCATTGGTCCACAAGAGATAATAGACAGGCTCAAGAGCCGGGACAGAGTGAAGGGGACATCCGCAGAGAACTTGGAAGAGGGGTATGCAGTGGAAATAGGGTTGCTTTCAGAAGAGGACACAGTGGGTGGAGGTTGGGAGCAGTATGGCCAGGACCTGCCGGAGGACCACCCCTCCCCCTATTCCGTTAACCAACTTATAACCAACATTATTAACAATGACATGAGAGGGATTTCTTTGGAGGCGGGGGTCGTACAACCCCCAGCCGTATTTATTAAAACATACAAATAAATCAAAAATTGAAATAAACAATATTTACACAATTACGCAGAAAACGTTCCATGACATTCGATTACAATTGATATATACAGATATCAGATGGCTAACCTTACCATAATTCTAGTACAAGGTATTTCCTATCCGAATCTAACGTATCAATCTTACAATACTTATTTTTCTGCGTATCCTATTTGGGCCTACGGCAAGGTCACTTACTGGTGTCAGATCCTTATCACTTAAACCATGCCCTCTGAGTGCGCATGCATAGAGGGCCCGTTTACCGAGAGGGTGCTCCCCCCTTCCCGCCCTGGTTACCCCCGTACACCCTATTAACCACGCCCTTCCGTCAAAGAGGGCCCATTTCCAGTGAGGGTACTCCCCCCCCCCCCCCGGTTACCCCCATACGCTCCATTAACTCCATTAAAGGGGACCTTTGCATCTCTGCCCCGTCTACTGACGTTATTGTGCATGTGAGGGGTGGCCAACCAGCCTAGAGAAAGCGTGACTCCCCCCTCCCCCGCACCCAGGTAGCCAACAGGCTGTACCTGCCCCAGGAGATCTAGGAGAGACCACTTATCCGTCCGCTTGGGCGACCTCATTCAAGAATGGCACCGCCCTCTAAGGACCTTAAATTTACTGCTCACCAATCATGACCTTACAACCACAGGCCAGCGTAGTTGACCGACTATCTGCCCCCCCCCCCCCACTCCTATACTGAAAGGTCATGCCTTGTCCTTAAAAATTCACAAACCTAGCCAACTCACTGCAAGGTCATGCCCTGTCCCTATACTCCACTAACTAGGCAAGAAGATTCTCTGCGACGATTTCACCCCTAGGTGTGGACGAATGGACGCCGTCTTTTAAGAAGCATGACTCCCCCCAAATGCACCCCTGGCTATAGTCTGAGAGTTTCCAGCCCTAGCTAGCCTCAGTAGTTTGTTACAAGGTAGATGTTTCCAGTGGCCCCATGGCCTCGCAGACTCACTTCCTACCTATTGGAAGCTCTGGAATGCCTGGGTGTACCCTGGGCACAGACATGTCGACTGACCCTTGTACCCAGTCCTTCCCCAACCACTTCCCCAACCCCTCCCAAGTGCGGGAGAGATATGCTAGGGCTGTCTGACTCAGGGAAAATAACCCGCCGCCATGGGGCCACCAGATGGGCTCCACTCATGGCATCACGCTGTGCCCGATAAGCCAAGGCACCCCAGCCGCTGACACTCAGTGTGGGTGCAATTGGAAGGCTACCCAGGGAACCACAGGCCCCAAGAACTCCTATGAGCATATTATCAAGTCCGTGAACCACATACACCTGACCAATATGCTCTGGGAAATGCTCCGTGTATGCCTACCTCCTTACTATGGGATATCCCCACCACGAAGTGTCTGCTACGATGGCAGCTGTGAGCACATGCGCCGTAAAGGCAGAGAACTGCTTCCCGACAAGGGGTGCTGAGGTGTGGCATACGCCCATTACTGCTGGGTTTGGCCAAGCTGGCAAGGCACACTCCTGTGATGCAGCGTACTGCTACATTACTATGGCTGGCACCACCAATTGGTGACATACCTATACACAACCAATATAGTGCTGGCACCTCCTGAGCTCTCCCATAAGCGTATCATGTACACCGTGCACTATCTGCCCCTGACTATTATTTTCCTGGGATAAGCTCAGTGCTAGCCTATCCTACTACAGAGCATACCACCGCTGTAGTGTCTGCTACGAAAGGCGCCCGCGAGCACAGGAGATTGCAATGGTGGATAACCATTCCTCGACCGGGGTGTTGCTGTGTCGCATCCGCCCGTAACACCTGTGTTCTGTTCAAGCTAGCAAGGCAAGGTATACACCTATAAGGCAGCGTACTGCTAACTTACCACAAATGGCAACCACCAATGGTTGACACATTTCTACAATTCAACTATAGCGCATAGGCCGCACCGTCTCCTGCTGGCACCGACCGAGCCCTTGAATTGCTCGCCCATCACACGCGATGCCGTAGCTTGCCACTCACGTTTCGGGTACACCGGTCCCCTTGGTTGTCCACACCTTGCAGTCATAGCGGTGCCAATCACTTCCCAGGCATCAGGCGTGGCTCCAGTCATGCAAAGATGAAAATCATACATCAATGATTAGTGCCTTTTGCATTTAGATGACCAAAGACAATTCGCAAGTAAGTGCTACGTCGTCAGACAGTACAACACAGGAATAGCTCGCTTAATATTACAGCCCGCAGGACGTCAGTAATGTGTGACCCCACTTGGACATCTCACTGCGTAAGTGCACAGGCACAAGGGTGCAGAGAGACCGCGTGACAAACCCTAGGGATATAATGGCATAATGTACATGCACAGGCGTGCACCGGTACTGTGTGTTGCCACACGGACATCCAAGGTACGAGTGCACAGGTACTTGTGTGTAGCGGTACTATGCGACAATACATTATTGTGAATACGTGTATGGGCACTAGGGTGTATAGATCCCGTGTGCAAATCCCTGCATACGTGTATAAACGGACCGTGCAGAGGTACTCTTAACGGTTACGCGTAGCTGCAAATGGTGCCTAAGACTTTTGACACCGACTCCTAATTCCTGTCTATCACTCCACTGCGCGCAGGGATATTGTCAGATCTACTATAACCTTAAAGGATACTCGTTGTATAGCTGCACAGGAACAGAGATGCTACCTCCCGAATCCTCCTTGGGCAACAACTCAGAGCTCAAAATAATCAAGCCTCCAACCCGTTACCTCCAGGGGGGAAGGGGGAAATTGGATAAAATAATAAACAACAAGAAGAGACTTTCTTGGCTGGTTCCTCTCGTCAGTCCGACCGGCAGACCGCTACTAATTTGAAATCTGCGGAGAAAGATCACAATTAACCTTAGTTCTAACCCTACCCTTTCTACTTCTACTCTCTCCCCTCTATTCCTCACCTACCATTTACTCCCAAGAGTCTTGCCCTCTCTTCTATCCTTTCTTTCTTTTCTGGCGCTGTAGGACTGAATCTTTCGGTATGTTATTTCCTGCAATGCACAATGAGGTTATATTTCATTAGCTCTCTAACTCTTTAACTATACTAAGTCTGTTGTGACGTTGTCTGCCTTCACTCACTTGTATTCTGTCCTCCAGTGCTTTTATCCTAATTGCCTTTATTTCTCAGCTGTCTATTCTTTTCTTTTCTGTGAAATAACACACAATCTCTTAGTTATTAATTTAATAACCTACTCTACCTTATTTTATGTATTGTTTACTGGTTCTGACTTACTGCGTTTTATTTCTATTCTTCTTTATCTTGTTGCTAGCTTCCTGCTGTATTCTTGACTAAATACTTGTTTTTATCTCCTCTAGGAATTTCTGGGAATTGGTTCCAGTCTTGTGAGCCTTTTTAACTGGGAGGTCTAACTACAAGTCTTATCAGGTAAGTAACACTCTATGCGCATTTACATTTACGTTCTCTCTACATTACTGTTAATTCGTTTCACGTATCTCCTCGTTTTCCTTTTCAGGTTTTCTCACGCGGAGTTTCCAGGGTGCCGGTTGATTTTCAGGCTGCGTCTTCTCAGGCTGGAAAAGCGGCTGCCTCAGCTGAACTAAGGTTCGCGGCCGCCTCAGCTGTCGAAGGTTCGTTTCCGACTTTCGTTTCTACGGTACACTGAGTCTCTCTCTCTAACACGGGCACAAGGGATTATCTAAAATTACTTGGGGAAGCGAAACGAGTTGTTTTTTAATCACTCGAACGCTAATTCTACAAGAAAGAATTTCCTCTGAAACACGAAGCTCTCGACGTCCCCTCCTCACCGGGTCATGGCGCAGGTGAAGTGCGCTGATTCCTTAGAGCGCGCGCCTCACCTGGACTCGGCATTCTATTGAAGAGAAACACTAGACCGCAAGCTTAAACTCCGGCCATGTTGGAGTTCCGCTTGCACACGCATTCTGACCATGAACCACCTATCGGGTTCTTTTGGGTACTATAGTGCAGTTGGTGCGAGATGGTAGCTACCTGTGGGCTAAGGGTCCTGACAGATATCCTTGAAGGTGCTACAACAAGCCCTGGGATGTACTGTTTTGACGTCTTCAGCGTAGAAAGTCTATTTGAGTGACCCTCACAGAGGCCAGTGCCAGGCAGGCCTGACCTCAAAACCATGTAAATCACTTGCTGTAATATGCTAAGCATAACTCCCTCAGTAAATAAGGTCACCTCATCTGGAATCATGGAGCCTGCTCTAGAGGTAACTTAATGTAAAGAAAAGAAGGTTTGGTCCCACATGGCAATTTTTTCCCCTGCGTGCGCAGCCCCTACAATGATAGGTCTGATCATACAGTTACAGGACTAACCCCTACGGGTGGCACAACTAGGGTGCCGGCGCACTAGTAGCATTGGCACACACCCACGTATTCCCAAGAGATTTACCAATAAATCAGATACGTCAACCATAGGAAACGTAGTCGCCGTCACAATTCCCACAGAGGGCATGTGTCCTGATCAATAGCGGCAAAGTGCCCAAAACCTATAGCCAACGGAAACCATGTCAGCAAATTATGAGTCACCTTCACCCAGTTCTGTTTTTGTGGCTAGTTAGTATAGCACCAATTATCTTGGTGTTCCGCCCCTTTAGGAATGTTCTGGCTGACACCCAGGAAACCAGAATGACCCATACTTCGCTGTGCCAATCACTGCATACTTTAATTTCTCCACATTACATGCAGATGCCCTTAACACAGCCTCCTACAGTGTTACTTAAAGTACTTGTAATACAGGCCTAAGCGTTGCTTTAGCAATCAAAAGCACAAGTTACTTACCTTCGATAACGCTTTTTCAGGTGGATACAGTATCTGCCTGTGGATTCCTCACCTTGTGAATATCCCCCTGCGTCAGCAACGTTCGGAAAATTCTTTTGTAGCACGCCGGCGTGGACGACGTCATAGGAGCACGGCATCGCGCGCGACTCCGACTGACGTCACTGACTCCTTATTAGGCCTAGGTCAGCGTGATGACATCAGTTGCACCCTTTTTTCCGTGCCTTCGAGGCACCCGGACAGACTAATGACAATAGATATATACATATACAGTGTACACAGTACATAATATCCAAAATAACAGACATTGTATGTAGACAATGCATGAAAAACACTATATATATATATATATTGCGTTTCACCACAAGCTAACAAGCGTGAAAATGCACTCGAAATCCAGTAAATGTTCACCATCCAATTATACCATCCAACAAAGTTCGTGGGTATATATTCTTTTATTCCAGCATGGAACACAGTTCATGGAACTAAACCCCCAACGCGTTTCAGCGACAACTCGCCTTGGTCACGGGTGAGTAGTGTTAGCAAATTAAACATTTAAATAAAGTTTTTCAAACCATCGTGTATAGACATAAACAAAGGACAATGTGCATAAAGTAAAACACAGCGGCCATCTTGGCATGGTCAAGTACTAATGATAATGTGCCAAAGTAAATATCCCTTCGACTGTCTAACTCTTGCAATAATATATGCTGTCACCTCTAGCAAAATATCAACAATATTGAATGGTTTATCAAATACCTACACCATAACAGATCAGAATATTACTTGTCCCAAGTGGGGAAAGAAACCTTTCTAATTATGCAAAAAATCATGAAAAGAGTCCATGCTGCTATGTTCACACAATCACATTCGAGGCAGCACGAAGCACATATAATAAACAAGTGCATGATGGTGACAATGAGAAATCGGGCTGTGAGGGCCCCCATACCCCAGTGGGGGAGGGTCTACCTACTAGGTCCCAAGGGAATCATGAAAACAGATTAGGTCACACAGTTTCAAAGTCAATCATAGTCAAGAAATAGTCAAAATTATATATAAAACCAAAATCATGATAATGTGTCCTTAAGTCCCAAGTGGGAAATATGAACATGACCCCATGGGTTGATCACATCTTCTGCCCGGTCTATTCTCCACAGAAAAGTGTCACCTATAGAGAAACAAGAGCGGCACATCAGGACTGCTAATGCCATGTACAAGCGGCCTTCAAAAAAATGTGTAAATAGAAACAAATACAATATAAAGTGATTTAAAAACAGTAGAATCATTGTTAGGAGTTTGAGAAAACAACTGACGTGATATACAATATACATCATTATAGGCAGACCATTGTATAGTTTACTCTCCCAAATACCATTTAAGTTCTTCTTCAGAATTTAGCCCTCCTGGGATGCGTGTGTCGAGGTCAAGAATATATTTGCTCTCCAATTGACGCAACCTGCGTATTCTGTCGCCACCCCTCCTCATGATTGGAATTCTATCAATCACAAAGAATTTCAATAGGTTGCGGTTGCCCTTGTGTTTTTCTTCAAAGTGACGGGCGACCGGCAAGCTTTGATCCCTGTTGTCGATCGCCCTCATGTGCTCAAGAATACGCTTTTTCGCAGGGAACATAGTGCTCCCTACATACTTTTTGGCACATGGACATACCAGCACATATATCACATGATCAGAGAGGCAGTTAAGGTGTTGTGTAATCGGTTTTTCCCTGTCTTCTATGGGATAATAGACTGATTTGACGTTGCTGCTGAACTTACAAGCTTTACACTTCATACAAGTGAAAAAGCCCTTTATCTCATTAGTCTTCCTAGGTGTGGTATTAACCTCATTTCTGCTCAGCTTGTCTTTAAGAGAGTCAGCCTTCCGATAAGTAATGCTTGGGTTACTACCTAAAACCTCGGTAAGTGTCTGTTCAGTAAGTAACACATTCCAGTTTTTTTTAAGCTTTTCTGTATCTGCCACGAACTGGCATGGTAAGTAGAGATAAATCTGATAACCTCCTGTTCTTCAGGTTTATCGGTCTTAGGTACCAGTAGCGACTCATGGCTGATGGTGCTAGCCTTCACAAAAGCCGCTTCAATCACCTGTGGATTATAACCACTTTCCCTGAAACGTTCTTTCATTATGTCTCCTTCTCTTAAGAAATCCTCATCTCTGCTGCAGTTCCTCCGAGCCCGGAGGAACTCCCCAAAGGGGATACTGCGTATGAGTGACTTCGGGTGGCTACTGTCAGCGTGAAGCAGGGTGTTCCCTGCCGTGGCTTTGCGGAATAATTTGGTGACAAGTTTATTCCTCTCAACCTCAACTTTCAAATCCAGAAACTCCATCGTACAGTTACTGATCTTACCATCAAAAGTGAGGTTAAGATCATTGCAATTCAGTTCACAGATGAAATTCTTCGCCAGTATTTCAGGACCATCCCAAATGATGAATAAATCATCAATGTAACGCAGCCACGTCTTAACATGGCTGCGATACAAAGTGCTGGTCTCAGCCACCCGTTGCTCCCAGTTTGCCAAGAATAGATTCGCAAAACTGGGAGCAAAACAAGTTCCCATCGCCGTCCTTGATGTAATATGTGACATCATCAGCAGTGGATTGCGGGTGCGCGATATATAGTTAGTGCAACTAACTATATATGGAATTTCAATGGTTTTGTGTGAGTAAAATAAGGTTTTTTAAATGCTAATTCCTAACTATATATGGTCTATAACCTATGGTTTTTTCAGTGAATTTTCAAGGTTTTGTAAATGCTAATTCCTAACTATATATGGTCTATAACCTATGGTTTTTTCAGTGAATTTCAATGGTTTTTTAATAGCAAATATCATAAGCTGTCGAATGTCAAGTACGTGGTAAGTAAAAACATTTTCGTGTTTATGCACACTGATCTGCTTTGAATGCTGCCCCCCACCCCTCATTTCTATTAGGAGTACTCTCTCTTTGCAGATAGTGAAGGGTAGTTAACGCAGCCCTTTGCCCCCTTTGTAATCCGTCGTGCCTGCTTCTCTCTCCATTTGATTGATTGTTCTCTTTGGTTCATTCTCTATTTACAAACAAGCACAGAGTCAAAATACTCTGTTTAGTCTTTGCAGATAGCGAAAAACCGTGTAAAAAAACAAAAGGAATCGAGCAAAATCAGTAGGCCACTAATGGGATCTCTTTTTGACCTCGCTAAAATAGAAACATTAGGAACAACCTGTTGAAAATAGCAATGCGTATGTACATAAGCGGCGTTCATTTGTGTTCACAGTACCCCTTGTTGATTGTTTGAATCGAGCATTGAATTGTTCGAAGTTGGTTCTCTTAAGGATCTTCTCTGCCTGCAAACGAGGAAGAATAGGAATATTCTCTCTCCCTTTGCAGATAGTGAAGGGTAGGTAACGCAAGCCTCTAACACGTCGTACCTATTTCATTCCTCATTGATTGATTGATTGTCCGAACATTGACTGTTTGGGAATTAGTTCTTTTTGGAGGTATTCCCTGTTTGCAAATAAACGTAGGAAAATCTTTGCAAGTAGTGAAAGGGTACGTAATGCGGACCTTTCTCCCCCGTTGTAATCTGTCATGCCTATCTACTCCCCACTGATTGATGCACCTGTTTCACCCGGACCATTTACTAGACATACGTCATCTGGCCCGACCAGAGAGCACCCCTAGTGAAAAGGACATATGCAATAATAACGAAGTGATCACTGTATCCTGTTAACAGAAACTTTAGCATGAAACAACCTGGAAAGAAAAGAATAGGAAATCGAAAATCAGTAGGCCACTGATGAACATGAACTTTTATTAAACAACGAACAAAGAAACGATAACATAACGTAATGATAAAACCTATTAATGTCCTAGAAACAAGAAAACGTTAGAAATATGCCAGTGGTGAGAGACCAGAAAAACAGTAAGAGAAACCAAATCACCCCTCGCTGTCCCACCGCCTGCCACGCCCAAAAAAATCGATAGACTAGGGAAAATGCAAGTCAGTAGAACATCCGCCCCCACTCTGGAAACTTCCAAGGTGGGGCAGGGTTCCGGCTACGCCCAGCCGGGAGCAGCCCATATAAGGCAGGTCCTGCTGCCACGCCTCGGCCAGGAGATCCTAACGTAGGGTGTAGCCGGAGGAGAGGCCGAGACCAGCGGGACCCGGCCAGGGGATTGCCTTTACAACGCTGAACAGTTGCAGGGGGGGGGATGTCTCCTCGACCCTCCCCTCTCTCTCCCAGTCCGGCCGCGGTGGCCCTTGAGAGTTGCAGGTAGTCCCGCCACATGCTCTTCCGGTCCGGCCACCAACGGTCGGGGGGCCGAGGCCGACGGGATCCGGCTGCAGCCAATAAACCAAGAATCCCGTTCATGGGGCCAGAGCCAGGGGCGTCCGGCCGACATCTACCGGAAGCCCGGCCCGAAGACGGACGGGACACTTCTTCTTTCTTGTATAATTGCTGCAACAACCCTGGGGGGGGATGTCTTGCACATGCCTCCGACCCCCCCCCCCCCTCGTCCTCATCGCCTGGTCCGGCCATAACAAATCTCAAGCGAGACGCCGTGGGGTGCACTGGGAGGGAGAGACGGTGCGAACAGGCCTCTCCCGCCTCCCCAGGTGGAGGCTTCCCAGCTGCACCCTCAGCGCTCCAGGCGCCCGGAAAAGGGTTCTTCCACTGTGGCCATGCAACGTCTCGCCCGGCAGGGTGGAGCCCGTCCGCTCATTTGACCCCGCGATCGCCAGTAGCTACCGAACTCTCAAAATGGCGGTCGACCTGGCAAGAGCGGGCCCAGCATAAAGAAATGGCCCGGTCACTGGTTGACTCCACCACCGTAGTCCTCCACGACCTTGAACATTCTAGAGGAGCCGCGGGAGTCTCCGACCCCCGATGGGGAATGACTGCCATGATCACCCGTGGAGTGACGAAACTGTATCCGCGGGACGTCGGCGCCAGCCTCACTTTGAATTACTAGAATCCTGCAGACCTCACTTCCGGTGAAAGCACAGTGTGACCCGGTAGGAAAAATTGTTGCACCCCCTCCCCTTTTTGACTGATAGTTCAAACCACCGATCCTTTCCTTTGCCCTTTTAACGGAACTTTGGACTGCCTCCCCCTCTTTTACATTTTCTAGAGAAAACAAAACATTAACCACTACAATAACATAGCAGTTGACACCAGAACTGTTTTCAAATTGAAAACCAACAACATCTTCAACAGAATCCTTTTTGTTTCTGCTGTGACCCTGCTACAGCACAGGCATTGTCCCCAGCAGTAATTCTGCAATGCCGGTAAGAATAGCTGTGGTGCCTACTGGACTCACTCACCCCCGCGGCGCCCCACGCCGTTATTTGCTGGGCGGCAACTTGCTAGACATCACTTTCGTGCCATCTAGATTTCAGCGCGTTCTGCTGCCTTGGAACTATTCGCACAACAGACCGCTACTGACAAGAATATTTCATTATTGGTGCTGTCAATTTCAATAAATCTATTGGATAATTCAAAAGAAATTGCCACGGTCTCTTCGTTGTTTAAATGTTTTTACTGTTTTTGTTTTGTTGTATATATTTATATGTTATTAAAGTTTTATATTCCTACTTTGTTGGAGTGCTATATATTTTTAATGTGACACATAATTGTAAAAACTTTGATGTACAAAGAGTGATTCCTGGAATCTTCCGCTTCAGGCTCGGTCCCCTCCCCAATCACAATACAGGATAGTTTTCAGATAGTAGGAACACGTGTGGTGTGACGGATCTCATCGGGTGTGGGCCTTGATCTACTATAACTCCTTTGAAGAGGGGTGATTCTTTACAGCTGGGGCCATAAACTACATCTGCAGGGCTAGCTGATAGCCTGGACAATCGGACACAGAGGAAGAGGAGTGTCAGAGGGTGCGGTAGTGAATAGGGCGAAAGGGAGGTGTCGGGCGGGCACAGTGTGATTCTCAGGGAAGAGCAGCGCAGATGGGGGGAGGTTTATTGCCCATGCATAAGACAGAGAGCGGGGGTGACCAGTGCCTGGGGAAGATGCTTGCGAGGGTGAGGAGCCATGCTACGAATCGACAGCGTGCAGAGAGTGGGTCTGGTCAAGACATCTAAAATGGCTGCCGTGCACGACAAAAGTGTGGCATTTCAAAAAAGGCAAGATGGCGCAGACAATGTTTTTCAACACTTCCTCATTTCCTTCGAATCGAACGTTAACAGACGTTGGGGCATATTACCAAAGTTAAGCGATATTTATCGCTAACGATGCTTACCAACGAATTTTTTACCGCTAAGCATCATCAGAAATTATCGAAGATAAACCTTGCTATTATCAAGGTTTATCACAAATGCGATAATAAACGGCCGCAATGCATGAATATCGCTAAAAACTCAGCGATATTCATACATTACCGAGCTAATGCTCTTAGCCATGTTATCCACCTCCCATTGGATAACATGGCTAAGAACTGCTCAGGGCAGGTGTTACTTTTTGGAGATATTCGCGCTTAGCGCGAATATCTCCAAAAGTTGGTAATAGGAGATAGATATCTTGCATGTTGTAATGCAAGTTATTGTGGTATATGGAACTCATACCATAATCTCTCAGGAAAGCAGAAACTGATTCTTTTGGGACCGCCTAAAAAGGCCTAGGGGGTGAGGAGTACTCTACTTTGCCCCCTTTTCACGTTCCGAACTATTTTATTTTACTCTCTTCTGTAATTACACAAAATAGCAGCGATAAGATGCATCGGAGACACACAGTGAGAGAAAGGAGGCCGGAGATGAAGAAGAGATGTCAAATACACATTGGAGATAATATAGTGGCAGAAGGGAAGTAAATATGAGTAAACTTACCATGTAACATAAAAATGTTGCACTCTATACTATAAGTCTCATTTTATACTACAATCACTTCGCTACAACCTCATAAATTAAAAATAAAAATGAATAATGTCTCAAACAATTTTTGATTTCTAAATATAAATTTATTCTTCAGAATTTTCTAAATTTGAAAGAACTAGTAACATGTCCTCATCAGCAATGTCCTCATGAAAAGTCTCCAATAATGATTCTTGTAACTCTATGGTCTCCAAACACTCGATAAATTCGCCATCAAGAGATTGATCAAAAAAATCATTCAAGTCATCTCCTCCTTCTGACAATATTTCATTATTGGTGCTGTCAATTTCAATCAATGTAGTGGAATCATTCAAGTCATCTCCTCGTGACAATATTTCATTATTGGTGCTCTCAATTTCAATCAATGTAGTGGAATCATTCAAGTCATCTCCTCCTTGTGACAATATTTCATTATTGGTGCTGTCCATTTCAATCAATCTAATGGAATCATACAAGTCATCTCCTCCTTGTGACAATATTTCATTATTGCTGCTCTCAATTTCAATCAACGTAGTGGAATCATTCAAGTCATCTCCTTGTGACAATATTTCATTCTTGGTGCTGTCCATTTCAATCAATCTAATGGAATCATACAAGTCATGTCCTCCTTGTGACAATATTTCATTATTGGTGCTCTCAATTTCAATCAATGTAGTGGACAATTCAAAAGAAATTGCCACGGTCTCTTCATTGTGAGCCATTTTATTTTGAAATTGCTTGCTGTAAATTGCAGAAAAAAATAATCACTTTCATTTATCGTTTTTAGTAATACATAATATAAAACTAACTTTATCAAGTATTTAGTATAACAGAAGGACTGCAAATAAATAACAGAAAACATTTTTCAAATTATCTTCAAGTGTACAACATAGTTCCCCTTACAAATTAACAACTCACCTTTTTAAAAGTAGGAAAAGTGTTAGTACTGTGTAAATCAAACACCAGAAATTCACCACCAAAAATTCCTCACAAATGTACCTCAGACAGTAGTATCACAAAATGGCTGTGGTTTCCTCTCATTTGACATATATACATAACCAATTAACTTTCATCACACACAAATACAAAACCAAAGTAACATTTTAATTGGTTCTAAATTTCAACACTTTCAAATGTGTTTTCCCCATGCAATTTTCCATAGGACATTTACATACGTCTACAGCCTGAATGGCTGAACGGAATTACACCAAACTTGGCAAAATGGTACATCAAACCTAAGAGGTCAGGAAGGATCTACTATGCCCCCTTATGGTCATTTCCCCCTTCGCTTTGACCTCCTCTTGTCTCTCAATCCTACCGAGAGACAAGATGGCGGCCGCTACGGACTGTTTGGAATGTTGACAGACGCCGGAGAACCAATCAGCTTCGCAAAGCTCCGTAACGCGAAAAGTACGCGAAGCGGAGCGCTGTTACAGATATATATCTTTTTTTGAACGTTAATTTCTCAAAATCCACTGGAGCACATATATTGAGACCTAGCAAAGGCACATCGGGCTACCAGTCCCTAATATTTTACCAAGTTTCGTGCAAATCCATTCAGCCGTTCGATTATTATTATTATTTTTTTTTTTTGCCCCGCGGGGCCCTTTTAAAACCTCCACATCAAACCTAGGGGGTCAGCGAGGATCTACTATTCCCCCTTATGGTCATTTGCCCCTTCGCTTTGGCCTCCTCTTGTCTCTCGATCCTACCGAGAGACAAGATGGCGGCCGCTACGGACTGTTTGGAATGTTGACAGACGCCAGAGAACCAATCAGCTTCGCTTCACAAAGCTCCGTTGCGCGAAAAGTACGCGTCCTGGGCCGCTGCCCGGTCCGCTGTTACAGATATATATCTTTTTTTAAACGTTAATTTCTCAAAATCCACTGGAGCACATATATTGAGACCTACAAAAGGCACATCGGGCTACCAGTCCCTACAATTTTGCCAAGTTTCGTGCAAATCCATTCAGCCGTTCGGGCTAAAAGTGAGGCCAACCGCCCTATGGAAATTAACATGGGAAAAACGCATTTTGGGACCCCCCTTTTTTCTCGGCCCCCCCTTGACGAACCCCCCCTGAAAATTTCAGCCAATTCCGTCCACAAACGCCAAAGTTATTAGACATAGAATTTTCAAAAATCCCATAGGGAAAAAATCCTAACTATATATACCTACTGGCGACCGCCAGTAGGTAATATATATATATATATATATATATATATATATATATATATATATATATATATATATATATATATCTATATCCAATCCAGCACAAGAACTAGCTTTTTTTTCGTTTACAGCGCCTACAATCCTTGCGACCGCTGACAACGCGGCAGGACTGGAACAAAGGCAAATCAAAAGACAAAAATCAAAAAGCGGGGGCGTGGCTTAGCGGGCGATCATGCGGCTGCCTGTCGGAGGTGTTGGGATGGGACCTGCCCCGGACCCCTAGGCTGGGCCTTCTCCATGTCCTGGAAGGCGTTGGGGGTAACATCTACAAACGACACTTGCTGCTGTTGTGTCTGGTGGTGGCCAAGCGGGACTTGGCGCAGGCCTGGAAGAGCGACCGGGCCCCCCCGCTTGGTGTGTGGAAGGCGGGATTGGACTTTCTTATGGGCCTGGAGCTGCCGGTCTTTGAAGCCCGGGGGTGTCCACGCAAACACTACAAAATATGGAAGCGGTGGGCGGACTACAGGGGCCTGACACTTGACCCCCCGATAGACATTGACGATGTCCCGTCTCCTGATGTGGATCCTGTACCCTAGACTGTTGGCCTACACTGCCATTGCTATTCATCTCATGTTGTTAAGCTGATCACGTGCACCGAGTTAGGGTGGGATAAGGGGTGGGTAGTTGGGGCTGGGGTGGGGGGCGGTTTTTCTGCTTGGGGCTGGGTGGGATGGGGGGGGATTGTTGGGGTATGTCATTTTGAAACTCTGGGTTCACTGCCATGCTTTTACACGTGAATCATTGACAGTCTTCTCCTGACTGTGGAGGGCTGTACCGAATTCTGCTTGAACTCTTAATAAAAACGGTTTTGAAAAAAAATCAAAAAGCAGACGAAGAAAGGACAGACGCTGGGGCAAACGGAGCCGCAAAGAAAGCGAAGTCACATTACAGAAAGAACAGGAAACGATAATGGATGACGAACAGAATAGAAATTTGGACAATACGGTTATCAACCTAACCGATTTGGAGCCAACAACATAGGAAACTAGAATTCGATCCTTGGGACTTACATATTGAACAGCAACAAATTTTGACTATGCCCAAACAAGAATAGACTGGTTTCGATTTATACGTAAATTAAAATTACAAAAACATTTTTGGAACTGCAACAGAAAAATCGCTGAAAAAGAAACCGGCACTGGAACTGACAACATATTATCTATTGCCGACATGGTAACTCTAGGTGAAATGAATGCACTGGAGTACGACGAATCATTAAGCCAATTGACTCCAGGGGAAATAGCGGACCAAGCTAATTTGAACACACACCAAACGGTCACAACCCATTTTAAACCCAAATCTGTGTTTATGCCTATTTTGCTGAAAGATGGTCTTGACTTATTTTCAGAAAACGTAATAAAGGAACTAAAAGAGTTATCACTAATGAGCACGAGAGAGTTTTGTACCAAAAATCATAATCAGAGACTAAAATATAACGCACTGATGTTAAAAATCAAATCCAGAACTGACATTGTAGTGAGATGGTCTGATAAAGGTGGGAATATTGTGTTGTGGCCTCTTAAGATGTACAACGAGAAAGCAATGTTTCAACTACACGATCACGAATGTTATTGCAGAGTGAGTCCCACCTTGATTGTTGGAATCCAAGAAAGGTACCATGCAGAACTATATAGGTGGAAAGGCATGGGTTTGATCAATAAGCAAGAATTTGACTTTTTGAAAAATGATTATCCTACCATGCCCCAATTATATTTGATACCAAAAGGTACATAAAAACCCTACACGACCTCCTGGGAGACCAATAATTTCGGCCATTGGCGGATTATTTGAAAATACTAGTACATATGTGGACCATTTCCTATAACCTTATGTCAAAGACTTACCGGCCTATGTACAGGAGAGTGGCGATTTCCTTAGAAAATTGTATGATTTTGACTGGAATGAGGAATATGTATTTATAACTTTGGATGTGCAGTCTTTATATACAAGTATTCGACATACTGATGGTTTGAGAGCTTTACAACATTACCTTAACAAGAGACCGATTTCACTGTACCAACACTCTTTGATGTTATTACAAATGGTGGAGTGGTGTTTGAATAACAATACTTTCCTTTTTGACAAGCTGCACTATAAACAGCTACAAGGTTCGGCTATGGGTACTTGCTTCTCCCCCAGTTATGCTAATTTGCATATGGGCTGGTGGGAGGAGCAAGTACTGGCAACCACGCAGGAAACCAACATGAAAGAACACGTGATACTCTATAAACGCTATATAGATGATATCTTCATCTTATGGAAAGGGTCTGTTGAGCGTGCTGAAGCATTCGCTACAGAAATAAATGACAATGCACTGAATTTGAAGTTTACATGTTCCACAAGCACATCTGGGCGCCTAACCAGTCTACAACCACGGCTGTCTCTGGCGACTCCGCGCGCCTGGACGTGGGACTAGGTACTGACTTCACCAGCCCGCTTCACAGAGATTTCTGCCCTACCTGCACAGACCCCACGGGAGCAGCCTTGGGGCCTTTACGACCACCAGTGAGGGGTATCCCGTTGACGCAGGAACCCCTCTCCGGCTGGATCCAACAACCCAACAGGTTGTATACCACTGAAGCCTCAGCCTTATGCGGGGCTTCCAGTTAAATCACTAAGTTTATGAGCACCTTTGTCTGGTCCTGAAGAATTGCCACTATAGGCATGAAACATGTTGACCGCTTCACAGTTGAGGGTTGAACGGGACTGACTCCTCGTAGCTACTGCAGTCCCACTGCCCCTCACACGTTTTTACTTCAGGTGGTGTACTACATGAATAAAACCTAAGCCGTAGATTACACCAACCTGTTTTAATTCACCTCACTCATGCTCACTACTTCACCTACTAGGGCCCTCACACCCTTACACCTATCGGCACAGGAACAAAAGATCTCCACAAGAGTGTAGCACTCCGTGCTACCCGTCAGGCATTGCAGCGCCGGCTTGACGCTGGAGCAGGGAGCCGATGATGTTACAATACGACTAACTGGTGACATGACAACAGCCGTAAAACCAGTCTGTTGTGTGAGGCATCCCTAGTTCCGACAAGGGATACCCTTCCCTGCTGTATTGAGGCACGTTAACACCTCATACATGAGGCAGAGAGGAAGACAGCTCACCGCACTACGCCATCACTCATCCTCAGGGGAACCGTGTGCAATCTATTGTTGCTCCACAAGCACAGTGACCATCCAATTCCTAGATTTAGAACTGTATGTAGAGCAGAATAAGATACAAACCAGAACATACAGGACACCAACGGCAGGAAATGCAGTGCTACATGCACAAAGCTTTCACCCGGTCAAACTCAAGGAGTCGATCCCCTACGCAGAATGTCTGCGTATGACCCGCAATTGCAGCACAGTAACAGGTGCGGACACGGCAAAAGCCAATCTTTTTGAGAGGCTAGGCAAAAGAGGTTACACGACATCTACCTTGGCTAAGGCAGAACAGAAATGTAAAAACAAGAACAGGAAAGATCTTTTATTTGTAACTAAAGAGGCAAATAAAGATAGTCAATCAAAGTCCACTGCTAACCTTCCTAGAATGATAACGGGATACAACACATATCACAACCATGTTAGGAGAATCCTGCAAAAACACTGGCCACTGATACGCAATGACCCTGTAATAGGCCAATTGAATGGTAATACACCTTCAATAACATTCAGAAAGGCAAAGTCGATGCGAAGCCAACTGGTCTGTAATGCACCGGCGGTGGTCAAAAATGTTGCATGGCCCCCGACCCAGAAAGGTTTCAAAAAGTGCGCCAAATGTAAAGCGTGTAAACAAGGTATCAATACTAAAGAGGTGACTGTGGCGTTCCCCAGGGTTTATCCCTCAGCCCGACCTTATTTAATATTTATATGAGGCCTTTGGCTGAGGCGGTGTTGCCATGGGGGGTGCAACTAGTGACGTACGCTGATGATCCTCAGCTTATCATCACTCTTTCTGGGCAGATGTCGACTTATGACAATCTCTCCTCCTGCCTTAGCAGAGTCCGTGAGTGGATGGATGATTCTTTCCTGAAACTTAACGGAACAAAGACAGAGATCATGATGCTCCCTCAGCGGTGGATGGCTGGTGGCCTACCACTTTAGGCCATACTCCCCTCCCAAGAGAGAAAATTAAAAGCTTAGGGGTATGGTTGGACCCATCACTTAATTTTTTGGTGCAAGCCCAGAAGGTAGCAGCTACCTGTTACGCCCTGATGAGATCATTTAGAAAAATCATTGGACTGCTTCCGTTTGAAGCAAGGCGGATACTAGTCCAAGCCCTGATTTTAACGCGCTTAGACTACTCAAACGCAGTATATTTAGGGGCTCCACTAGGGACACTCAGGGTCCTACAGATGGTACAGAACTGTGCAGCCCGGATGCTTCTACAGATTTCACGTAGAACTTCTGCCAAACCAGTGCTCCGGCAACTTCATTGGCTGCCGGTACAACAAAGGGTCGAATTTAAGGCTATGACCATTGTCCATAAAGCCTTAACTAAGACAGGACCTGAGCTTATTCAACCCCTGTTTTGCCCTAACCAAACGAATAGGACCCTTAGATCCAGCAGTAAGAATTTTCTGGCAGTCCCACGAATAAGGAGAAGCCGTATGGGTGGCAAATGCTTTTCTGTCAGTCAGCTAAACTTTGGAACAACCTGCCCGATCCTATTCGGTTGGAGGAGAACCATTTTAGGTTTAGGAATATGCTCAAAACCTTCCTATTTCCCTAATTTCGCCGGGGATGAATTGGACCACTGCAGCGCTGGGATGCCTCCGGGTAACCATGCGCTATACAAATGAGTAGTCATGCGCTATACAAATGAGTAGTCAGTCAGTACCCTTTAGAAATAGACCTTACATGATCAGAGGCGGGTACTCTTGTAAGACAGAGTATGCGGTCTACGTACTTGTTTGCAGCTGTGGAAAGCGCTATGTAGGAAGTACCATCCAGCAGGCCCATGTCAGAATCCTACAGCACTTGCGAGCCATAAACAATGATGATCAAACGTACCCAGTGGCCAGACACATCAATAAGGTACATGAAGGCAACATAAAACATCTCTCCTACTTTGTATTTGACAGTGTCCCGAAGAACCATAGAGGAGGTAACCGCAGGTTAGCCCTGAGACGCCTGGAATCTAGGTATATTATCTTGCTAGATTCTAAGATCCCGAATGGACTAAATTCGCATGAAGCGTTAACAGTACATCTATAGCCCAGCGCAGTTATTTTCCTTAACTGAGACCCACTCCTTGAATACATCTGCAACTTCATTTATGTAAATAATTTCCTTTAACTTAAAATTCCTTTATGCACACATTATCTAACACACTATCACTCTAAGAGACAGGACAGATTATACCATCACGATGCACAGAGAGATACATTGAAGACAAGCTAATGATACAAATAGACATCTAAAAGGGTTGATAACGAGGCATCCATGCCTATATTGTTTTTACTTAAATGACAACTTCCTTACTCCACCTGGAGATGAGGACCATTCATAATTGGGCTCAACTGATACGATTGAAGCTTAGTTCCATTCAACTTATGACAGTGCTATGTATTTGCTTTGGCACATGGAACTTTGTGTATGAGTGTTTTCTACAAAGAAGCGGCTCGCATTTAGACATAGCCCTAAACCCATAACCATAAAATCATGATGTATGATGACCATGGTATTTTATCAATGGATTGTTATTAAGTGCTACTAATAATTTAACGCTGTGCCTGATTTCTAATGTATTATAATTATGTATGGTTAAGAACTTGGTATATTTCTACCCACGTTTGAACACAAGCACGTTAATGTGGTTTTTGCAATGTGTCATAATTGTAAAAATCGGCTTACTTATAATTTTGGTTAGGCTGCTGATACAATGTAACAACGTGATCTCTCCGTAGAGATAAATAGATAAAATGAAAGGAGTGTTTCATAATGCTAGAATTGTGAATGTGATATGCACACGTATAAGTGCTTTTAACTCTTCTATGTCCATTCTATCTAGTGTCATGACTCATTGGTTACTATGGTGACGAACAGCCAGACACACCATAGGGTTGTTGAGATGTGTTGGAATGCATAAAATATGACATCATCACCTTATGCAGATGAAGTGAGCAAGGCGGAGGCTTCCGCCGAAACGCGTCTTTTGCAGCATTATGGAATAAAACTTTCTTTCTGGAGTTGAAAATTCACGGTGTCAGTGCCTTCGGTAATTGGACTGGTAATCAATATATATATATATAAATACATTTAAGGAATGCCATGAACGCAGGTATAGTAGAGTGGACAACGGGGAGGCGGGTGGGCATGTGAGGAATCCACAGGCAGATACTGTATCCACCAGAAAAAGCGTTACCGAAGGTAAGTAACTTGTTCTTCTGATAGATACATCTGCCAGTGGATTCCTCACCTTGTGAATAGAGTCCCACAGCAGTCCCCACTCCCGGAGGAGGGTGTCCACTCTCCTATACCAGAAAATCCTGGAGGACAGAATGCGCAAAGTGGCCGTCCCCCCTCACTTCAGAATCTAAGCAGTAATGCTTCGCGAAAGTGTGGAGGGAAGCCCAAGTCGCTGCTCTACAAATGTCCTCTACAGGAACACCCATAGACAAAGCAGAAGTAGAAGACTTTGCTCTAGTGGAATAAGCTCTTATACCCTCTGGAGGGTCCTTACCCGCCAGGAAGTAGCAGATCTTGATGCATAGTATAATCCATCTTGAAAGCGTGCGCTTGTGCACAGCTCTTCCTTTTCTGCAACCAGCAAATCCAACAAAGAGCTGGTCATCCACTCGATAGTCTCTTGTCCTATCACGATAAAAGCTCACCGCTCTCTTAGGGTCCAGGCGTGAAGTCTCTCCTCCTCCTTGGAAGGGTGAGGGGGAGGATGGAAGGTAGGAAGGGTAATGGACTGTCCTAGATGGAAGGGAGTTACCACTTTAGGCAGAAAAGCAGCCCTGGTCCTAAGAACCATTCGATCAGCATGAATGGTCAAGAACGGGGGCTTTGAACTAAGAGCTTGAAGCTCACTTACCCTCCTTGCCGAGGTAATTGCAACCAGGAAGACCTTCTTAAAAGTTAAAAGTCTCATGGGACACTTGTGCAAAGGTTCGAAAGGAGAACCCATCAGAAATGTAAGCACAAGATTCAAGTCCCATTGAGGCACAATAAAGGGAGTAGGAGAAAATTTATTCGTAAGACCCTTTAAAAACCTTAGAACACAGGAGATTTAAATAAAGACGGCTGATCCGGCAAGCAGAGAAATGTCGACAAAGCCGAAAGATAACCTTTAACTGTAGCCACAGCAAACCCTTGCTGAGCCAGGAAAAGAGCAAATTGAATTATATCAGATAAACGAGCCCTCAAAGGGTCAACGGACTTCTCCCCACACCAAGTCACAAATTTAGACCATCTGTATGAATAGATTGCCTTAGTGGAGTCACGCCTGGCCGATAGAATGACATCCATCACATAATGTGGGAGAGAAAAGGAAATCAGGTTGCCCCGTTCAATCTCCAGGCATGAAGGTGTAAGGTCTGGAGGTGGGGGTGTGGAACCTGCCCCTCCATCTGAGAGAGGAGATCTGCCCTGAGAGGGAGACGGAGCGGCGGGCACGAGGAGAGGTGGAGTAGATCTCTGTACCACACCCTTCTTGGCCAATCCGGGGCGATCAATATGACTTGGGCCCGGTCTTGGCGAATCTTCCTCAGAACCCGAGGAATCAAGGGTATGGGAGGAAACGCGTAAAGGAGTTGCGAGTCCCAACTCAACTGAAACGCGTCCCCAAAGGCACTCTGCATCGGAAACTGGAGACTGCAGAATGACGGGCAGTGAGCATTCTCATGAGTGGCAAACAGGTCCACCCGAGGAGTTCCCCGCATCCGAAAGACGTGACGAACTACCTCTAGATGAAGCCTCCACTCGTGGTCGGCCGAGAACTGCCGAATGAGACTGTCTGCACGCACGTTCAGAACTCTGGCCAGATGATTTGCCATCAGACAAATCTGATGGTCCTGAACCCAGGACCAGAGACACAGGGCCTCTCTGCAGACACACTGCGACCCTACTCCTCCCTGCTTGTCGCAATACCACATCGCGGTGGTGTTGTCCGTCAGGACCTGAACCGACCGACTGCAAAGGGAAGGGAGGAAGGCCTTGAGTGCCAGACTTATCGCCCGCAATTCCAGAAGGTTGATGTGAAGCAACCTTTCCTCTGGGGACCAAAGACCCTTGATCTCCAGATCCCCCAGATGAGCACCCCACCCTAGAGTGGATGCATCCGTTATTACCGTGGCCACTGATGGAGGTAGCTGGAAGGACTTTCCTTGAGACAGATTGCCCTCTACACTCTACCAAGACAGATCCGCTGCAGTTTCTCTGGCGATCCTGATCGACTCCCTGAGATCTCCGTTGTGTTGATACCACTGCCTGCGGAGGCACCACTAGGAGTGCCCTCATATGCCAGCGTGCATGGTTGACCAGCAGAATGCAGGAAGCCATCAGACCGAGCAGACGAAGGACCTTCAAGACTGGAACGACCGCTCCATTGTGAAATAAAGGAATCATTTTCTGTATGTCGCGAATCCGTTGTGGTGGAGGGAATGCCCGACATACAGTTGTATCCAGTACTGCACAAATGAACAGGTTGCGCTGGGAGGGCACCAGGTGAGATTTGGGTACCAAAAAACCCACCCTGTACAACAACGGAGTGGTGACTTGCAGATGATGGAGCATTCTCTCTGGAGATTCCGCCTTGATCAGCCAATCATCCAGATAAGGGAATACTGGAATCCCTGATCTTCTGAGATGTGCTGCCACCACAGCCATCACCTTGGTGAAGACTCGAGGCGCAGTAGTAAGACCAAACGGAAGGACCGCAAACTGGTAATGTTGCGAACCCACCGTGAAACGGAGATACTTCCTGTGCGACTTCAGAATGGGGATATGAAAATAAGCATCCTGTAAGTCGATCGACACCATCCAGTCTTCTTCCAGCAGTGCTTGAAGAACCTGCGTAAGGGTGAGCATCTATAACCTCTCCTGCTTCAGGTAAAGGTTCAAGATCCTGAGATCCAGGATTGGACGTAGTCTGCCATCCTTCTTGGGGATCAGGAAATACCAGGAGTAGCATCCCTGACCCCTTTCCTGCTCCGGAACCACCTCTATCGCACCTTTTCTTAACAGTGCCAGGACTTCCTCCTGCAGGAGCAGCAGGTGGTCCTCCGTGCAAAACCCTTGGCAAGGAGGGTAATTTGGGGGAAATTCCCGAAAGGGAAGAGCATACCCATTCTCTACGAGATTGTGAACCCAAAGGTCTGACGTGACTGATTCCCAATCCGTAGAAAATAGGTAAGCCGGCCCCCCACAGGACCCGCATGATCCGGAATGCCGGATCTAGGGCTGCTTTGCTGTTGTAGGAGGGGGGTGGGTAGAGGAAGAGGAGGAGGAGGAGGATGCCTGACGTCCCAGAGGACGAGCTCTTTGTCGGACTTTGAAGGATTTACACAACGGATTTTGTTGCTGCTGCTGCTGCTGTTGTGACTGCTTGTAGGGACGAAAAGAAGATCTTCCAAAGCCCCTCTACCTTTTGCTCACAGATCCTCTAGTTTGCAAACCCAAAGACCAGGCTGATGCCCTGCTGTCTTTGAACCTCTCCAATGCAGCATCAGCCTTTTTACCAAAAAGGCCTGAGCCATCAAACGGCAAATCCATTAAAGCAGCCTGAACATCTGGAGAGAACTCGGAAGTCTTCAACCAGGCAGCTCTTCTGGTGGCAATCGAAGACTCGTTGACCCTAGCCACAGAATCCGCTGTGTCCATTCCGCTCTGTATGTCCTGCCGAGCAACAGCCTGAGCGTCAGCAAGCACCTCTTTAAAAAAAATTCTGTCCTCTTCAGGAAGTTTAGGGGTCAATTTCTTTACAGTATCCATCAAGGCATGGATATAACAAGTGGCATTCGTAGATTTGAGGGCCATACTTGCTGATGAAAAAACTTTATTCGCAGATTGGTCCTGCTTTTCTGAATCCTTATCACCAGGTACATGGGGAAAAGCACCTGCAGATCTTTTAGAGCAGGCTTCCTGCACCACTAAACTCTCTGGCAAAGGATGAGAGGACAAAAAGTCTGGGTCCCCAGGAGCCACTCTATATCGCCTTGCAACAGTCTTAGAAACCGCAGGAGTCGTAAGAGGCCTACTCTACACCTCCAGGATAGGATCCGTTAAAGCATCAGTAAAAGGAAGCATAGGTTCCACCACAGATGAGGGAGAATGGAGGACTTCAGTCAAAATGTTCGATTTATACTCCGCACTGGGCAGAGTCAAATTCAGCAGATTCGCTGCCTTCTTGATAACCACATGGTAGGGAGCCACATCTTTACAAGGGGCATCCGACACTAAGGCTAAATCCCAATCAGGGGACAGTTCCAGTCCACTTGCCTCTCTTAAATCATCAAAATAATCCTCCGATTCCTGAAGCTCACCCTCTTCAAACTCAGCTTCCCTATATCTCTGCTCCTCCAACAGGCGCTGGGCTTCACGCCTCGACCTCTCCTTCCGGAGCGACGTCGTCTGATCCGGAATCGACTCCGGAGGAGACGGAGCCGGCGTCGAACTCCGAGTCGGAAGACCATGCCGAAGATCTCGAGGTTGGACGGGAGCCGGTGACGCGGGAAACGGCGTTGATGACTTCGGCAGCGCCAAGAGATGCCAAGGCGGTGTCGGCGCCAGCATAAACGGCAAGATCGGCGCCGGAGCATAAGCTTGGGGGACTCCCAAATTGTATGCCAACGGACCCATGGGACCAGCCGGTGCTCCAGAGGGGTACATGGCTCTCACATAAACACCATACATGGCATTTAGGAACTGCGATGGGTCCTGTCCTGGACCCGGAAAAGGAGGATACAAACCCACCGGCTGCTCTCGAGGAGGCTGCACCGGAATGGACTCCTCTTGTTCCTCAGGTTGGTGAGCCGGAGTCGTCGAGCACGGAGGAACGGGAACCTCTTCCTCCTCCTGACCTGGAGACCGAGACGGAGCCGGAGAGGGATTCGACACCTGAGCCGTTGAATGCTCCAGCGACTCCAAGGGCAAGGTCTCACCTTCCGGATCCGGTACCGGAGAAGGAGATACCACATCCTTTCGATGTCGTCTACCAGGCGACTTCGCTCCAAATCAGACTCCTTTCCTGAATGGTGCCTTGATCCATGCTTCCTCTTCTTATGTTTCTTTTTCGTTGATCTGGAAGCATGCCCCGATGACGATTTTGAAGCCGACCTCGACCGTCTCGATCGCGATCTCAAACTTTTCTTGGCCTCTTTACCTTTTAATTTGGCAACCAGGAGCTTCGCCTCACGTTCACGAAGAGCTTTTGGATTCATCTTCCTACAGGAATGACAACCCTGAACGTCGTGATCCGAACTCAGGCACCATATACAGTCATCATGCGGATCCGTGATAGACATCATCTTCCCGCATTCACCGCACGGCTTGAAACCAGTCTTCTTAGTCGACATCACGACAGGAGACAGAAACACTGGAAAAGACACAGAAAACCACAATAGTAACAAAGTTACTATCAACGCTACAGAGGATCCCTCGAAAACCGTTTGTGTCGTCGACGTGGAAAAAAGGGAACTGAAATCATCACGCCGACATGGGCCTATTATGGAGTCGGAGACATCAGCGGAGCCACGTGCGATGCCGTGCTTCTATGACGTCGTCCAAGTCGGCGCGAAGCTACAAAAGAATTTCCGAGTGTTGCTGACGCAGGGGGATATTCACAAGGTGAGGAATCCACTGGCAGATGTATCCATCAGAAAAAGAATTACAGCCTCCTAGAGGCTGAAGGGGCAGGCCGTGGAGCGCGGAGTCAACGAGGCAGACTCCCGCGCTCCCAGGCCTTTTAACCCCTCACTGGCCAAGCCAGATCTAACCGGCCTGGCCTTCGTTCCACAGTGACCCTGAAGTGATTCAATCACTTCCGGGTCACTATGAGACCCGGGGTCCAATCGATGTGGAGGCGTGCCGGCCGCGTCATGGTGACACGAAGGGGGGCGTGCCCCACCACCGAGAGCGGGTGGGGCCGGCACGCACGCCATACTTGCGGCGGGGGCCGATGTCGGCCCCGCCTTTCTCAAACAGATGCAAAGGAGGAAGAGGGGCACAGAAGAGAAAGGTAAAGGACAGAAGAAAGGGTGGAGTGCATGCAAGGTCTTGATAGGGGGCCGGGGTGTGGCCAATCGGATGAATGCTCGCAAGAAGCCAGCTGGAAACTGTTGGGAAGGGACACAGGGGAGTGCCTGGACAGAGGTGTGGGGTGCAGAGCAGGGACTGGAGAGGAACACCGAAGGAGCCTAGGTGGGCTACAGGAAGGGGAAGTAACGAAGCACACAAAGAGGTGGAGAAGCAGAAGACTGAAGAGAGTGGTGCAAAGGAGGCAGATTTTGCAGAAAGGGTGAGGGAGCTGGTTAGGAGGGAAAGAAAAGCAGCAGGGACGATGTGAGCGGGATAGGAGACAAGGGGTCGCAGATGGAGGAAGCATGGGAAGCCTGCTAGTTGCAACTTCATTAGATACTACCAGTGAGTGGAAATCATGTTGGTGGTGGGAGTAGATGGAAAATACTTAGTGATAGAAGACGTAAAGGAATATTACAGACCCACAGTGTTTCAGGCACTGGCCGTGCTTAGGGGTATGAATGTCAGGATGACAGAGCAAAGGTCAGATGGCTTGTCAAGCTAGAGTTGTTTAGCAGGTAGGAATATAATCCTATTTTATGGGATTAAAGGCTCTGCTGAGTGAGGCTAGGCCCCTGCCTGGCTTGGTAGGTGTCTGCAGCATGTGTTGGTACAGTTAAAACAAAGAGCACTTTTGGTAAACTGTACAATATGTGTGTGTTGGTATTTGTAATGTGCTGGGCACCACGTAGAACATATACCATAACGTGTATTTGTAAAGCACACATTCACCCGCAGGTATCTTGGCGCTGAATAACAGATGCTTATTGTTACCCAACTCAATGATACTCATTTTATCGACCTCAGATGGATGAAAGGATGAGTGGAACCGCCAGGAGATAGAGGCAGAACTTGAATATGTTTATTGTTGAGTCAGTATATTTAGTGTGTGTTTTTTAACAGTCAATAATTGTGAATCATTGGCCAACTACAGTGACCGGGTGCGGCAAACAAATGTCTGTATTAAACGCAATAGCATAGCATCTAGTAAGTGTGCTACAAATAATGGGCCACGGAGACCTTGGATACTAACAACTGAAAACCAATATTCAACCTAAGAACTCATTACAGCAAATCCTAAAGGATGGGTCAACAGGAAACTAATCAGTGCCTGTCCGCAGCTCTAAACGTCGTTGAGGGACTATTTTGTACTTTTTAACTTTAAGTGCCCTGAAAACAGAAGCCACATAACTGGCAAAAACTTGCCCAGCAGTTAAAAACAAAATTGCTACATTTTATTTTCTTTAGTTAACTTTCTTTTATTTTGCAAGACTTCTTTTCTCCCTTTGAACTCATGTTTTCGTTTGTTTTTGCTTGTGGGTGCTGTTATCAAAAGATGAGGATTATCTTATTGCAAAGCAACATGGTTTCTTTCTTATGTGTAATTTCTGAACATAATCTTGCAGTTCATACCAGTCCACCCCACTCCAATCTGCCCCACTCAATCCAATGCACCCCAGACCAATCCAAGCATAACCATTCACCCCAATCCAATCAAATTCACAAATCCACCACACTCCAATCCTCCCAATCTGCCCCACTCCAATCCAAAACAATCTGCCCCACTCAATCCAAAACAAGCTGCCTCACTCCATTCCAAATCAATCTGCCCCACTCCAATCCAAAACAACCTGCACCACTCCAATCCAAAACAACCTGCACCACTCCAATCCAAAACAACCTGCACCACTCCAATCCAAAACAACCTGCACCACTCCAATCCAAAACAACCTGCCCCACTCCAATCCAAAACAACCTGCCCCACTCCAATCCAAAACAACCTGCCCCACTCCAATCCAAAACAATCTGCCCCACTCAATCCAAAACAAGCTGCCTCACTCCATTCCAAATCAATATGCCCCACTCCACTCCACCCCAGTCCAATCCACCCCTCCAGTCCAGTCCTCCCCCTCCACTCTACTCTACTCCACCCCACTCCACATCACTCTAATGCAATCCACCCCACCCAAACCAATCTAATCCACCCCACTCCAATACATCCCAATTTCAATTCACCCCACTCCAATCTACCCCACTCCACTCAACCGACTCTACCCCAATCCAATCCATCCCAATCTACTCCAATCCAATCCATCCCACTACCCCAATCCACCTCTCCCCACTACCCTGCACTCTACAACACTCTCTGCCACTGAACTACACTCCCCATATTCCACTCTACGACACTGTACTCCTGCAAATCCAGTCTATGAAACCCTACTCCCCCAACTCCACTCTAGGACACTCCACCCCACTAACTTGAAGCCAATCTGAACAGCAGCCACACTAGTGTACAATACAGCAAAAACACATTGCCAAAGCAAATTGCTTTTGCATAGGCAGGACCTATTGGCTTTGCAAATGCTCGTTAGCATAGTAGTCACTGGCTCAAATCTTGATAAAGGTAGTTTTACTACATATAATTTGCATTAAATGTGCTGCATATTCTATGCATCCCAGAATTCAGATGTTATGAAAGGTTTCTCCCGCTAGAAAAAAAAATCCTGCATTTCAATGCAATGCAATGTAATGGGGACATTAAGTGTCCCCTAATGTTTTTTTAAAGCTGCCTTTTACCTGTTCTCAAATGCTGGCATAAGTGTTTTTTTAAGGCCTCAGAATGTTTCTATATTAAGATGCCCTTATTAAAATTTACAAGGGAGTGGTGGCGCATGTTTGTACATTACACCACTGATGTATTTTTTGTGATGCTTACACAGGATCGCCTTCTCACTGTGTGTGCAACTTGGGGCTGGTTAGTTTGGAACTGAAAGAAGTACCTCGGAGAGCCGCATTTGTCAGGAGCTAGTATGCCATCCAATGGATTTTATTTTACCATTTGATACTTTTAGTCCTATGTTTATGGTGAATAAATGAAAAGGGCAAGTACCAGAACGCAATAAATGTAATCTACTAAGTTTTGACTCCATATTTAGGAGAGACGTCTTAATACGTATGTATTATTTTAAGTTACAAAACCCATAACTCAAATGTAAGCCAATAGACCAAAAACAAATCTGTACCAAAATCTTACTTTTCGATGCGCCAAAATGTTACTATGTAAGACTTGCAGCTGAAATGGAACAGCCCATTATAGAAAGTATACCTACCTACTCCTCTTTCACGGTACCCCTATGTAACTAACAAAGCATTTATTTGATTGCACATATTACATTGGGAGTGCTTGATTCTTCAAAATGTTCGGCTGCCAGTTCCTGTGTTCAACCCTCTGATCTGTAAGTCTTACACTGTTATTACTGCCAAGGCCTGTACGGAGCACCCAGCTGATTCAACCTGGAGCATGGTATACACTGCAGGCGATGCCGGCTGCCCATGAAGTGATTTGTACCCACCGATGGTAAACATGAATAATGCGCTGGTGGCGGAAGGGTTATCAGCCAGCTACTACACCTCTCATTCTCCCGTCAGCTGGATTTATGGCGAAAATCACTATTATTGGTTTTTGTAAATCCCTAAGGGAACATAATACATTTCAACTCCTTCAACATTTGAACACTTCACAATCCAGAGCTGCACTGGCATGTATGTTTCCTTATCCATTTCCAGGATACTTGTCAAAAAAACAGAAATAGAAACAAAATCACATCTTTCTCCTTTGTGTGTTAAACCACTATGACAAACCCTTAGTGAGCCCACCTGCACTCAGACAGGCTTTCCAGTTCAAACCCAAAGACTGCAATAAACACAGTCAAAGCAGAGGGCAACAGCTGTTCCCAAAGATACATAAAGTGTTAGAAAAAGCAGTTCCAACCTTCATCTAATGCTGCCCACAAGTACAAGAATGCATCATTGGGGAAGCCAGAAGAGTGCTTCCGTGTTGCTGGTTAAGCTTTCAGTTAACCGCAGCTGCAATTCTGCCGCATTGCGGCGGTTTAGCGGAGTGGGTGGGGCCGCATCAGCCAACGGACGTGCGCAGCCCTACGAGGAGGGTTAATAGTGTCCCAGAGCGAGGGTAGGATCCCAGCTAGTTGCTGCCTGCCGATCCCTACAGACCAACAACGTGCTCTGTTACCTCCCCCGTCAGGCTGTAGACCTCTTTACTAAGGGTCTTCCGCTACCGCCCAGTAAAAGCATACTAGGGTGTTTCTCTATTTTTGTCTGGTTACCACCCCACCAATTAGGAGCCAGACATCTAGTAGTGTACCACACTATTAACGTAGGTCCTGATGAAGTGCCACATGGCTAGTTAGGAGCAACAGAGGCACGAAACATGTCGACCCTTTTCACAGAGATAGCCCTCTAGGAACATTACATCCACATAGGGCTTCAATGTACTTTTAATCAAGCTGGAACTACCTTTAACATTAAAATAGTTTCGATTAGGACTGCTCCAGACTTATTTTAACTTTCAGTTTCCTTGCACTACCCTTGCCCTCTTACCCACACGTACTCTACGACTTCTTCAATAAAAGATCTCCGCCAAAGAGCCCCGCTTACGGTGAGCCCACCGGGCATTGCAGCGCCGGCCCAACGAGGAGCAAAGCCCAATGATGAAGCATGACATCCTTCGGGGTGTGTGAGGGCATCATGAAGAAAGACTTACCTCCCCCGTCCTCCCTAGGAACTTACCTATCCCTTGTAGCACAATTTACTAGGAGCCCTGTATGCAGGACATGTTTAAATAACGACTCCCGGTCCCAAACCCCCTCCTTTTGAATAATTCGTTCACATATGTTGTTTTATTTAGACACATGCTTTATTTTCTTTTTTTCCTGACCATTTGGCATTGTACAATACATTAATTTGATATTTTAAGAATTATAATTTCAAATTATACCTGATGGAACATTGCTGCAATTGAATAACTCACACCCAGTTCCTTTTTGGGTCTACAGACCACTCCTGTGCTCTATGAAACATATGAATTTGGGTCAGTGTCCGACATTGGTACCAGTACCAGATCCTCTTCTGCAGCTGGTGGTGTCAGTACCGGTGTTGCGGAGGAAAGGAAAGACAGAAAGAAAACATATTCTGACCACAGTCAGTACAAGCTTGTTGAGAGTCCCAAGGGGTCAGACAGCACAGAGATCTGCAATAGGTAGCCAGACTTGAGACCCCAGCGTTCTTTGTTATCGGAAGGCACAGATCGCCTTTGGTTGGGTGAGGAGACATTTATCGCACAACCTTTGAGTCGTTACCTGAGCCCAGACACAAGAGATGTCTTTTTTGAGGGTCTGGGTGTGCCATCTGTGTTTTGCAGTTGCGGTATGGTATAAAACCTGTCGTTTTGGGTGAGGACACCAGTCCCTAGCACACTGGGATTCATTTTAGAAGTCATCGACGGGCTGACAAAATTGGAAGCATAGTTCCCGATCCACTTCAGAAGGAGTGAAAAGAAAGGAACGGACATCAGCACACAGGGTTGGTGCTTATAAGCGGCTTCACTTTGTTACTTCCGGGGTGCTACAAAGCCAACGCTGAGTCACACAACGCCACCTAGAGGTGGCAGGACCACTACAGAAGAAAAGTTTCCTGATCATGGTTACCTACTGGGGATGATTCTAAGGTGAGTAGTCTGTGGATAGAAGTATCTTGCAGAATGGAACTCATTTACACAGTTGGCAAATATTCTGTACATCTGTCAAGGATCCAGCCCTCTTGTACTGGAAACCACTGATCTAAATCTCAGCATAGAATGTGTAATTTTGTGAATATATTTGTCGTGCATGTATCAAATGCACGCATATATGTCAGCTCATTGGTTTACCCCATTCATTTTTACAACGCAAAACAAACATGTTTTTAGAATGCCAGGTCAACACCAGTCAAGAAACAGGAGCAGTGTTTGCTGAAATGCATGCAAAGCCACCAATCTATGCTTCAAAATTAACCCAAACATTGCCACCAGAATTCTTAGCATTTCTCTGGCAGGAATCAATATAGGCGGGCAGCCTAAGGAGATTTGGCGGAGTCTTCATCTGACACAGTATGCAAGAGGCAAGCAATTCTACTGAAGGTGCTTGTTACCAGGCCACTCCTCATCAACTGTGGTTACTGCTTGCACACAATCTCAAAGCAGCCACTCAACCCCTGGCTACAATGCTGGCATGCAGGCAATGGGTCCAACTCAAGGTCTCTTAGCAGCTGCACAAGCATTAGCGGACCAGGAGACCATGATTGGTTCAGCAGGGATCTGAGGGGTGGGGGGCTGCGGGTAACTTGAAGTGGATTGGCAGAGGCAGGGAGGGAAGGATGGTTCGGTTATAGTAATAGCGATATGAATAAAAGAGGCCTACAATGTACATGCTGCAAAACAGAACATATTTGATCATACTAACATGCACACTTTAAGGAGTTTTCTTTAAATAAAAGTAGTTTAAATAATTTAATATTTAAATGTATAAAAGGCACAGATACTAAAATGTGTAAATTATTAGTTTCACAGATGCATGATATAGAACTAAACAAGTGTCAGAACATTAAGAAAACATACTTCAATGCCCTACATATCCAACAATAACAACTGCATATTCGTAAAATTACTTTCATAGTACAAAAATCACTAACATTCTTTAAGGGTTAGTGAAAGTTGCAGCTGCACACCAGAAGTTGAGGCTACACCAGACTCAAACACCCACAGCTATTGAAATGAATTCACTGCTTCAATATTCATGTTACCAGACCACACTGGCCTGCACACCAAAAGAACCACTCGTCATATCCCAGTACCTGTAAGCACAAACATACATCCTTGTAGCTCAGTTTTCTGAAATGAGTTGGATCAGGACTTAAATACAAAAATATATATATCCATTCTAATGATGATCAATTACATTCACTAATGTAGTATTGAGGTGTGTGGCATTTAGCACAAGTTACAAAGGTCACATTCAAAGCGGATATCAACACATTGCAGCAGGAAGACTGAGCTTACACCTACATAAAAAAAAATATGGAGGAATTATACATATGCACATTATGTATTAACGCATCCCCAGTATCTGTTTGCTTTTCAGCTGATAGTTTTTCTCCATATCGCACAATGCTTTTGCTCGTGCATTTGCTTCACGGAGACGTTTTTTCAGCTCTGCACTTTTTTCTTTACTGAGAGGATATTTCGCCGAGTTGCTATTTTCTTTACTTTCATCGACAAAGTGAACTTTCTTTTTCCTACTGGATGAGGAACTGGCCACAGAATCATCATCTGAAAAAGAAGAAAAGGCAAGTATTAAAGATTTCTAATTAAAGAAAAATAAAAAACAGGTATATTACGTAAACTCTGATCTACACGGAGTTCAGTAAACAAATGTATACATAGATTCTGAAACTAGACCTTTTTAACATTCTAGCAACAGCCTAATACACTCAATAGCTGATCTAACCAACCATCAACCTATTGACATTGAGCACATACACATCTAAAAGGTGGGAGGGGGATAAGGGCATGCAAAACAAAAATAAAAGCAAGCACTTAAAGAATACACCAGGAATAGCCAAAAAGATAAAGGTATCACAGTGCAGTGACTTGCAAGTATTTATTTTCATCTCGCTTTTTACTCTATGAATAAGTGCATGATGCTAGCCTTGGTGCTACTATAATTCAACCAATACTTTGTATCAGGTACATATTATTCACAAAATTCTATTTGCAGAACTAATATAAAATAATATTGTGAGTTCAAGCGTGGGCCCTACACCTGGCTATAAACCTATGAGCAGGGAGGTAAGTGATAAGTAGCTCATGAGTGGATTTCAGTAGCTTTTAGGTTTTTAATCAAAACTAGAGTATCTCTTGAACTGAAATAGTTTCTGTGAATTTAAATCTTTGGAGATATGTTAAAGGAATATCCTAGTTCTTTACTGAGAATATATATTAACAAGGTAAGATGAGGGGAGTGAAAGAGTAGATATGGATGGAAGATTGACCTACTTTGGGTTTTTCACAAGCCAGCGAAAGAACCCACTGACTTTCACCAACCCCTGGACATATGAGCAACTAGTTATCAACCCCAGATGAGATGGCTGCTTGTCGGGCATAGTATGGTAGCAGATATCTTTGCAAAAAGTCATTTCCCAACTCAACACTATCTCCAGTAGCTTAACTTTGTTGCAGAGTGGGACAGCAGAACAGGAGGACTTGCCCATCACTCGTGGTCCCCCTTAAAACACAACAGAGAGTAGGCGAAAGAGATTTGGAGTGGAAGAAGAACATATAGCCATACCCCATCCCATCAGCTTTCACCTCTTGCTCCTAAACTTTGTGTTTGGGGGTGAACTAGAGCAGATATAAGATGGCACCATCTGAAAACTACTTGCACTCTCCTGTCCAGATAGGATGGATAGAAGGAAAAGAGCCCCCTCTTCCCGCTGGGTAAAAAGGGTATGAGAAGAATGGGAGAAACAAATACAATAAGATGGGGATCAAATGCATCTGAAAGGTACGGAGAGGAGACACATGAACAAAGGGAGAAAGAAACACTTCAAGGGAACAGAAGTAATAAAACGTTATCTCAAAGCACAAGGGAGTGTGTCAGATTAGGGGTTGATGTCAGGTGATGGAGACCCCGAGGTAGGACGGAGGAAGAGAAATACAAAGAAAGCCAGCATTCAAAGTCATTCAGCCGAGTACAAATCATCTTAGAAACACAAAGGTGAAGACACAGAAAGCAGAAAGAAACCTCACTGACATTTAAGAGGAAGAGCCATACAAGACCCAGGGCGCTAGAGGGCGCACTGCGGAATGGCTGCCTTCTAAGACAGCTCCGCCGGTCCGGCTCAAACTGTGGTAATTAAGCACGTTCAGCGGACTCTAAACTGACCGCAATTGGCAGAAATGAGGATCGGAATATCTTGGCCCTGAGATGTGCAGGACTAAAAGCTGTCAGCAAGCAGTAAACGCTTTCAAATCATGAAAACAACCAGGCGCGAGGCGAGGCCCTAGTGGATCAAGATGGCGCGCCCTGATGTACGGTGGACTCCGAGAGGAGGTAGAGCGAATGGAGGCGTGCGGCGCATCATAGTGTGTAAATGCCATATTTATTGTGCAGCCGTGTCGAGACATTACACGTCGCGTTATCAGAGCGTGCCTAAGACACTGCATTGTTCGTGGGCAGCTTATATGATGAGCCCCGTATACCAGCGGCAGACAGTGTAAATGGCGGTGGCTGCTGAGATGTGAGGCGCGATGCTGTAGCGGGTATTGTGAAGGTCTGCTGCAGCGTCTCATCTGGATGGCAGCTCATTTGCGCCTTGCCGAACTTTGTTGTCCCGAGCTGCGAGATGCCTGCTGGTGATGTTTCAGTCCTCAGCGCTTATGACTGTCTTGCAAGCCCCACACCAACTGCACCCTGATTAAACCTGGAAGAAATGCGGAGAAAAACGGTGGCGCACCTTGCATGAAGGTTTTGTGTTGGCACTCACTCGCTAGCAGCACTGTAAAAGTTAAAATGGCTATCACTTGTACACTGCTAATAAACCTGGCGCTGCTGCTATCTGCTCATGTCCTAGTGAAGTGAATCCAACGCTTTCATGTACTGCTGACCCTATACTGCGTGTATCAGTGCATGTGTCTACTGTCATTGCTGCACATTGCCAATTGCGCCAAAAGTCTGACACACGACGAGTCCATTTACAAAACAGCTGTACATTTGGCCCTTTCGCCAGCTGATTCATCTTTGTGGCAGGGGCAGTAAGTTCTACCGTGACATATCCCGGCAATCCTCGCGCCGCCCCCTGCCAATGTCTGGATGCTCACTTAGCTATGATATGTTGATGGTTTGACGACTGTAGTTTTCAAATAACTAGATAATCATCTTCAGAGGAGCTGTAAACTGTGCATTGCCACGCACACGCCAGGAGACTCACCGTTATATTTTTGTGGCTTTAAAGCTGTTTCCGGCGAGAATGGGAAAGCCAGATAAGCAGCAGTCTAAGCTACCATTTGAAACTAAAAGACATGCCAAGGGTGCGACGGCGCATTCAGATACCGAACTTGAGACTGAGACCACAGCACGCACTGGCATGGAAGGTGTTCTGCAGGCAATACAGCAGAGCCTGCAGGACATTAATGGAAAGTTGGACACTATCACCTTAAGAGTCGACAATATGGCGGCTAAACTGGACAAGCATGGTGAACGCCTTTGTTAGACCGAAAATCTTATTACGGCGGTGGAGGACGAATCGCACGCCACGACACACAAAATGCACGGAAATGGAAAAGTTGCTGGAAGTTATCAAAAATAAAGCGGAAGATTTGGAAGCGAGATCTCGGCGCAATAACATCAGGATCGCGGGAGTTCCGGAGTCCACAAATACGGGACGCATGGAAACATATGTTGAGGAAATGCTTCACAGCGTGTTTGGTGCAGAACATTTTTCAGCGGTCCTCCTGATCTAGCGTGCACATAGATCGCTAGCCCCACGACCAAAGCCCGGCGCCACTTCAAGACCTATCATTGCCCGTGTACTCAATTACAGGGACCGAGATGTAACAATTACAGGGACCGAGATGTAATTTTGAGGCTGGCTTGAGAGAAGCGACAGATAAATTACCAGGGAAATGCACTGGAGTTCTACCCTGACTTCACTATGACGGTCCAACTTGCGCGAAAGGAATTCAACCCAGCGAAAAAGAAACTGCGAGAACTCGGAATAGAGTATGCTATGCTTTACCCAGCTCGTCTACGGGTGACACATGATGGCCAATCCACACTTCTCCAGACGCCGAGAGCAGCACAAGGCTTTATCAAGAAACTCAGCAACAAGCGAAAAGAACAAAAGAGAGCGGAACAGAACCAGGACTCGTAATGAGTGCAGACAGTGAGAGGGACTTCGTCAAATCTCGTACATTGTTAACTGTTAAGGCTTGTGTGAGTTTTGTGTCAACAGATTATTCTACTGGCGGTCTTGTACAACTGCGCAGGCTCACATGGACAACGACGCTTGGGGTCTACTGCCGGCGGCCAAAGATGGAACTATGGCACATCAGGCATACACCGACTTAGAACCACTTACTGCTGTTGCATAGTATGTCTAATTACTGTAATTGTGGTTCAAAAATGGTGACACTGCCTGCCCCGGGCTGACGTACTTTCAATTTTCATTGATGTCCAGATCGTGTCAGGAATGTTAGATCCTGTGGACCGCCGTGCACAGGTGGTTTGAATAACCCTGTTGGTCTACAATTGTTGGTCAATGCTATGCCTATATCTGGGGAGCAGAGAGAGACTTGTGCAGGTTATGGCATCGTAGCTGCACTGTGTACACAGATGTAGGAAATATGGCACTGGTGTTTGTCTCTTTTCCCAAGCTGTACCTCATTTGCAAACTATATTGACTATATGGGAACAGGATGGGAATTCCTTTACAGTATATTGCGTAAAACGGATATGGCCTAATAGCGGTCACTATGTTACTGTGTGTGTTGTATTAGTTGTTGGAGTCTGCGTCACTAATGTAAACCTGACCACATCCACTTTGCTGGATGGGGTTGTGTGCACTTGGCGGATCCCCCATGCGGGTGCTCCCCCAACAAAGTTAAGTTATGTTGTTCCTTTATTCTGGGGTATGTCTTTGGCATGGTTGGGATGCTGAAGTGGGTGGTGGGAGGGAAGGTTGGTGTTGGGTACTGTTATACAGACGTTTGCACACGAGAAACATCGCTGTAATCCAGACTAACACCGAAATACAAAATGCTGTCAGATCTTACATAGAAAACGAGAATCGTGCATGCTGCCAAACTTACAATATTTCTGCAGTAGGTATACTGTAGCTGGAGATGTCTACTGAAAGGGTACAACCTAAACATCTAAACTTGCTCACTTGGAAAATAAGAGGGCTTAATAACCCGAAAAAAAAATTGGCAGGTATTTGCATACTTTGACAGGTTGCACATAGATATTGCACTCTTACAAGAAACGCACCTTGCGCCCAACTCTAACACTAACATCGGACATAGATGGGTGGAGGCGATCTATAGCTCGTCATACTCCTCCTATTCTAGAGGGGTCATCATACTGATTAAAAAAGGGTTGCAATTTAATATAGAAGCCACTATGAAGAACGAACTGGGGCGCTATGTTATTATAACAGGTACACTCAGGGGACAGAGGCTTGCCATCATAAACACATATGGCCAAATATTGACGATCCTGAATGTTATCGCACGTTATGGCACAAAATCATCGACTTACCAGACATTCCACTAATTTGGGGCGGGGATTTCAATATTGCACTTCACGACGACCTTGACAGATCCGGTATGACAGTGGAACCCCACAAAAGGGCACTAGGCAAATTAAAAGATATAATATCCGACATGCGTCTCATTGATATTTGGAGAATTCGATACCCTGAGCATATGGAGGCAACGCACACGTCAACTGCGCATAACAGCTGGTCTCCCATAGACTATTGGTTGGGCACGGACGACGTATTGCTGTGGACGCGATCTGTGAGGCACCTACCTAGGACATTGTCTGACCACAACCCAGTATTACTATCTATGACTATGCCACATTATGTACCGTCCCCATACAGTTGGAGGTTCAACGCGAAAGCGTTACTAGACTCAGTATATACTGACACCATTAGTCAGCCTATAACAGAATACTTTGACCTAAATAAATCTACTACCGAAGATCCTGGCCTGTTATGGGAAGCTTTTAAAGCTACGATCAGGGGAGTCTGTATAAGCACTAATGCGGGCTTACTCAAATATATTCGACGTCAGTTATCTATTCGTGAGGATAAACTGCGCGCACTCAAACAGGTTTATGAGTGTACACAAAACACAAAGATATTGGGGGACATCAGGGTTGTATTGTCGGAATACCAAACATACGCTGAAGATGAACTCAAATATGTAACGAAGCGTCAGATAGCTAGGTCATACGGGGAAGGAGGTAGACCAGGTAGGGCTCTTGCAGCTAAAATATGTTCAGGTCATGCGCCACAAGTAATCCGGGCGGTCAGAGATACACATGGGGAACTGAAACAGGATACCCAGAGCACATTGAATGAATTCATGAACGCATATGGTGACTGGTACCCTTTGCAGCCTACAGCTTCAACCGATAATATAATGGAATATTTAAAAGATGTATCAATAGCATGGCTATCAGAGGCGCAAAGGGACTACCTGTCGTTACGGGTCACAGTGGAAGAAGTGACAGAGGTTATTAAATCACTGCCAAATGGTAAAGCGCCAGGCCCAGATGGATTCACCTGTGAATTCTATAAGTCATTTGTAGATCAGCTTGCACCACACTTAGTTGAGATGTATGGAGATGCTCATGATAAGCAACTACTACCGCTGACACTGAGGGAAGCCATGTTAATTGCCCTGTTAAAGCCTAACAAAGATCCAGAATATTGTGATTCCTATAGGCCGCTGTCCCTAATTAACGTGAATACTAAAATGTTGGCCAAACTTCTTGCCACTCGGTTGCAACCACTGATGACCAATTTGATACTGCCCGACCAATCAGGGTTTATTCCCTCAAGATCGTGGAGTGTAGCCGTGAAGAATAGAACTTTACTGTTCAAACGCTCTATTGCAGCATTAATGAACTTTGCCAAAAAATTAGGGAAGAGACCCCCTGAGATCATTCTAAATATATACAAGGCAAAATGCAGAAGTATAGCACTTTATGGGACGGGAATCTGGGGCTTTTATAACACAGCACAGATTCAAATAGCAGAAAACTGCTTCTTAAGATATTGGTTAGCCCTTCCCCAGGGTACGGCAGTTTTCAACTGCCACTCGGAATTAGGTATGGATTTTATCTCCGATCTCATAAAACTGCAACCAATTTTGCTCTGGCAGAGAGTATGGACCTCAGAAGCGTTGTCCCTTAATAGAGAAATCATCAAGGACGTAATGGCACTGGATAACGTTAAACAAATCCCATGGCTAGAGTACGTCAGGAAAACGTTCATTGACCTGCAAAGGCCAGAACTATATTATAACCCTGAACTGATAAGTGGGCTGTCTAGAAAGGAATTAAAGTCTATGTGCATGAATCACTATGAAACGTTAAGGTGTTCGGTTGAACTTTCCAAAAAAACTGTAATTCAACATCAGATGTCTTTGGTATGCTGCCCTATTCAACCTTACTTATCTTTATGTATCATTGGTTTTGAACGCTTTGTTTAGACTAGGTTTAGATTTAATTTATTTCACTACCTGGTAACTTTCACTACAAAAAATAATTGGTATAGGTATTTGGAACCATGCCCCTGCGACAAATCATCATCACAATCCACATTCCATGTAACCCTATTCTGTAATTACTATGAGAACGAACGCAGAAGATGGATTAGACAATATTTGAGACAGGGTTCCTGGCGGCAATGTAGACCAGCGTACTTAAGTTTACAGCAATTGGAAAATGCATTTTGATTATGATAGGCTTTTTAAAAAGTATCCTGAGGAAACGGAATTCTATGATCTCTTAATTTTACTAAGTAAATGCTTTAGATTGATAATGTATTAATTTAATACCATTTTAATGTTTTTAAAATTGGGAACTATTTATTCATCATGAAATAATGTGTGTATATATTTACATTGTCACTTTTATGGTTTTTATTTACTGTTAAATTTAGATTTTGTAGCGGTTTCTCATTTCTGTGGCGGCTGGGTGGAAGATGAGCGTTGGTTATTGAATATGTGTTGAAGCACCTTTTGTCCGACTTGTGCTTCCCTGTTCATCTATATATCCATGCAGTAGTGCTTCGTGAACGTGTGCACCGAAGCCCATGTTGCCGCCAGGCATATGTCTTCTATGGGTGTGTTAGCCAGGAAGGCTATTGTAGCACCCTTTTTCCTAGTGGAGTGGGCACGGGTCCCCTCTGCTAGTTCTTGTCCTGCTTGCTTGTGGCAGAGCTGTATTGTTTGTGCGATCCATCGTGCAATAGTCTCTTTAGTTACTGCTTTTCCCATGAAACTGTTGGCGAATGACACAAAGAACTGTTTTGTTTTCCTGTGTCCCTTCGTTCTCTCAATGTAGTGCATGACTGCCCTTCTGGCGTCCAGGGTGAGCAGAGCTCGCTCTGCGCTAGTGGCTGGTTTTTGGAAAAACCTCGGTATCTGTATAGACTGGTTCATGTGGAACTTGGCCACCACCTTTGGCATGAAGTGTGGGTCTGTTCTCATCACAACCCTATCATTGTGTATTTGTATGTAGGGTTCTTGTAGCGTTAGTGCCTGAAGTTCGCTTACTCTGCGCACGGACGTTATTGCAACCAGGAAAGCTGTTTTCATTGTTAGCATCTCTAGGGTGGCTTTGTGAAGTGGTTCAAAAGGCTCTTTCATGAGTTCCGTTAGGACTATGTTCAAGTTCCATGCAGGTGGTGGCACCAGTTTTGGTGGTGCGATCCTATTCGCCTGGTGTGATGTACCTGGCTAGTTTTCACCTCTCGGGTGTTCGTGACGGGGTGCCCCTTTTGCCACCTCAGAACTGCAATGCTCCCATGGACCTTGCCGTTTCGTTATCCTTTTTCAGTTGGCTGAGCTTCTCATCAACTGGTGCTCCAAACAAGGTTTCGCCGTTGAACGGTGTGTTTAGGATGCTGTGCTTCACCTCGGGCTTGAAACCTGAAATCCTGAGCCAGGCGTGTCTCCTCTCAGTGATGCCCATCATCATGAGCCTGCTGGAGGTGTCTGCCCCATCCAGGGCAGTCTTGAGGCAAGAATTTGCCGCGTTCTTCCCTTCCTCCACCAATTTCTCGGCCTTTTGCCTGGAATCTTGGGGCAGGTCTTTCACCAACTGACCGAGCTCCTCCATGATCTGGTACATGTGCCTGTTGATCAGGGCGTTGGAATTCGCCATGCGCCAGTGGGTTGCGGCATTCCGTTCAATCCTTCTGCCCACCAGGTCCATCCTCTTACTTTCCTTATCTGGAGGTGGCCCAGAAGTAGTGGGCACGTTTGCCCTCTTCCTTGCCGAGGCTGTGATGATGGAGTCTGCTGAGACCGTGCCCTGAATGTAGGGTGTGTCTTTTGACGAATGTTCGTATTTTTTCTCCGTCCTGGGGGTGACCGCCTTGCATGTTGCGGGCTCGTTGAATGCTTCCCTTCCCTCAGCCAAGACGCTGTCGAGCATGGGGAGGTACTGGCTCTTCGTTTGGGTGGGGAGCAGTATCTCTAGAAGGAAGTCTGCCTTCTGCTGCTCTTCATCGAGCTTTAGCCTGAATGCCGCAGCGGCAGTCTTTATCACAGAGTTGTAGGCCCCGATGTCGCCCGGCGGCAAAGGCATCGAGGGATATGTGTCGATGGCCTCCTCTGGGCTTAAGGTGTCGACATCCAGATAATCCACATCTTGTGTTTCCGAGGGAGCAGACCCGGGGTCCGTCCTGCTGTCCTCTTCCTACTCATAGTCGTAACTATAGTAGGGACTCTCTTCCTCTTCCTGGTCTATTTCCTCGACGTTAGCCGCCTGTTCCTTGGCGTCATAGTCTTCCTCTACGACCACTTCTACAACCTGTGCCTTGGTTTTGTGGGGGATTGTGTAGACCTTCATCTTGGCATCGAATTCCTTCTTCCGCTGCAAGATGCTTTCCAATTCGGCCTCGAGGCGCCTTTTCTTTTTCTCCATCTCGGCCGCGTGTTCCACGTCGGATGGCTCGGCCGCTCTTTTCGGCGGTTGGCTCGGTGCCGAGCTGATCCTCGGTGTTGAAGGCTTCGTCGCCAAACTGTATTTCGTTTCTCTGGTCGGCGTCGACCTCGAAGGTGCCTTAGGGTCCTTCTCCCTCGACGTCGAACGATCCTTTTCGGGAACGTTTTTCGACGACTTTCGCTGTTCAACAGCCCTCGCGCCGGGGACTCCTTCTCAGAGGATCCGCTAGGCCTGGATACAGCAGCAGGCCCCGAAGTTTTCGGCGCCGGCGCTTTTGAGGTCTTGCCCTCGTTCTTTCGAGACTCAGAGTCTCTCGGGTGTTTAGGGGCCGTAGAGTCTCCTACCTTATCAGAAGTCTTGGTATTATCGGTCTCTACGACCGTGTAGCCGTCGTCTTCGGCGGCGGCGTTGTCCTCTTCCTCGGAAGACATCCCCAGGTCGTGAAGGGATGAGTCGGGGCTTTGCCCTGCAGGGTGGCGTGCGCTACCCTCTGCCTCGCTCTCACACGAAGGGTCTTCGGGGTGAAGAAGGAGCAGGCATTGTAGTCCTCGCTCCCATGGTCGACCGGTAGGAAAAGGTTGCAAACCGGGTGCTCGTCCTTCTGCGCGTACTTGTGGTGGCAGTTACGGCAGAACTTGAAGGGCGTGTTGTCCATCTTGAGCGCTCAGGGGGCCCCCTGGTCGTGCGTTCGTAGACGGGCGTCGAAGTTCGACGTTTTCTGCTTCTCCTTCGTCGGCCTTTGGTTGATGAAGTCTCTTGAAGTCTTCTGAGTTGTTTTCCGTCCAATTTCTGTATTCGTCGTCTACTTTCCCCAAAAATGTCTGGAGCCCAAACGGGAACGATCCAGACCCGACCGCGGAAAAAAGAATCTGAAGATGGCGCCCAAGAGTGGGAGCTTCCGCAGGAAGCATGCCGACGTCACCGGAAATACACCCACAGAGGGGTGACGCCGACGCCCACCTGGGCTACGAAAAAATAAAAAACAAAGAAAAGACTACGATTCCGGACCCAACCACAAAACCGCGGAATAATGCAGCATAGCGAATCCAGAAAGATTCACGCTGCAAAACACTCTTTGCACTTTCACATTATTTGATTCCCACCACTAAGGCCGCTGCGATTCTTTTGGATGCTGCTAAAGCATTTGATTCTATTGAATGGTCCTACTTACACACTGTTTTAAGGCGTATGGGATTCCCCCCTATGTTTTTACAATGGGTGCAAATTCTATACACTGAGCCAACGGCACGTATTAAAGTCAATAAATATAGATCGAAGCCCATACCTATTGCTAGGGGGACAAGACAAGGTTGCCTACTGTCCCCTTTGCGATAGCTCTTGAGACATTGGCATGTAAAATTAGACAGGGACATCATTATTCCGCACTTCAATTTCCTCAGATGCCATTGTATATATCGCTTTATGCAGACGATATGATGTTGTATGTACGAGACCCTGAAATACATTTGAATCCTCTGCTGTCTATTCTTAAAATAAATTGGTCCAAATCCCTAATTATACCACTGACAGACACTATGCACCCACACTCAACGAACTATCCTCTAGAATGGCAATCAGAGCCCGTAAAATATTTAGGTGTTTGGTATCACCGAGACCCAGAAATTGTAATTTGTACCAATTATGGAAGGGTAATCAGTGTGATGGAAGATAAAATAGGGCGATGGATTCAATTACCACTCTCATTAGCTGACTGACTAGCCATCGTAAAGATGCTTATCCTACCAAAATTCCTATACCTCTATAATAATATTCAGATCAAACCTCCGGCAGAAGTCTTTCGCAGAATCTCCACCATGGTGCTTAGACTGATATGGGCGGGTAAACAAGCCCGGATCGAACTACGTGCTCTTACACTGCCCTATTCACAAGGGGGGGGTTCAAGGTCCTAGATTTTTTGCTCTATTAAGCACAAGCGCAATATGCACACTTTTGGTATCATCAAATCCATTACCTAACTCATGTCGCCATTGAAGAAGGGGATGCACTCCCAATTCCACTAAATGCTATTATAATCCACTGCAGATCACTGCTTCATAATCGTGACAAACACTATAAATGCGACAAATGGTGCTTGGCGAGAAATAGGTCGGAAGGAAAATAAGTTGCCACTATATGTCCCTAAACTGCTGCTACATTTTCACCCAGAACTATTGGTTACCCATTGATACTATGGGAGACTTGTACTCTAATGGTGTTTTCATATCGCTTGACGAGCTTTCATACATAAGTAATCAAACATTACTGTTTAGATTTACATATCATAGACTACAGGGGGCGGTCAAGAAAGTATATCCATCTTATCCTGAGGAGCCACCACGGTTGTCCACATTACAACTACTGCTAACCACGACTACTGCCAAACACATGGTGTCTAGGCTATATGTTAAATTGCAGGAAGATATAGGGGACACTACACAGAAAGCGCTAAAGAAATGGAATGATAGTCTGGATGTTCCATTGACGGAGGAAGAATGGGTTATAACGTGCTTATTAACTGGTCTGCTAACACCCAACGGGAATCTACGCATGTTACATTATAAGTACCTTCACCAGACCTATTATACTCCTGCAAGGCTCTTTAGGTATGGTATACACACAGATTTTAAGTGTCAACGCTGCAACACTGACTTGGCTGATTTTATCCACCTTGCATGGTCTTGTGCAAAAGTGGCGGAGTACTGGGCAAAAGTGGCACAAATATTAAGTACAATGGTGGACAGTACTATTGACTGCACTGCGCAGGTTTGCCTGTTGGGCCTGTTGCCCGAGGTGCTTGCCACTAAGCGCAAGTTTTGTGTAATTGCATTACTTCTGGCTAAACGCAGAATATCAATGTGCTGGGGTAGCAAAAAGGCCCCAAAGATTAAACAATGGCTGCAAGATCTGGTGTATTGTAAAGACACTCTACGTACATATGAAGAGGAGCTACCTACAGGTTCAAAGTCTAGAGATTATTGGAAATACTTGATTGCATATTTACAAATGTACCGAGTTGAATAATTGCAATTGTAAGCGACACAATAGAGAATGAGGTTATAGGTAATGATGTAATAATTGTAGAGACTGGATGATGGATGTTGTTGTGCAACGATCTGTATGTTAATTAAATGTTGGTCATTGTATGTCTTTAAAAATGGCAATAACATTTTTTTTTTTTTTTTTTTTTTTAAAGAGTCAAGACCCAAGGCAGACTTTAAGGAGACAGGATGGCAAGGAAGGGTACTGGAAGGAGTGGAAAGCTTCGCATCCAAATATTTGTGGGGAAATGGAGGAATCCACAATTCTTCCAGATGAACACTGTAAGCATTCTCGCACATCGGTTCCCATAGCAAAAAGCCCTAGTCAAACCACAGACCACCTAAATCCAGAGGTGCACATAGTTGTAAAGTCCACATATACTTATGCCGACTCACCCCCAAACACACACGCCTTAACAGAATCCTAAATATCCAGACTCCTACAACCAAGGTGTCCACCAACAGCAAAGTAGGCTTGTACATCTCATTACTCTGTGATACATACACAAAATGGCTTTATTATTAATTTAAACCAGGGGTGTCCAACCGTTTCTGTTGGGAGAGTTACTTCTGATCAGTGAAAATCATTATGAACTACTGAAGGCTAAGCAATTTGCACATTGTTACCAGGCGCCCCAATGCATAGGTTCACCGACTTTAGGCCTAAGATCCATAGGCCGGATACTATGGTTTGAACAAAATACTTTTTCTAGGGGCACAGGCTGCCATGTGTGTCAATGAGATTGTGATCTTTGGTATTGTATGAATGTAAGCCTATGAATGGCATATGTGTATGGGTGACACAGAGAGCCTATGGCGGTATGCACTTGTGGCATAGAACATACCCATCACCATATGTGGCACCATTACATGTATAAAACAAACTTAGAACCATTTTTTATATGGGAGCAATTTAAAGTGTAGAATTAAGTTCTGTACAAATGTTCATAGCATGAACATCTTTCTGTACTTTACCCCACTTAAATTAATGATTGTATTTTTCACTTATAAATAGGTCACCATGTCTACCAGCCACTGGGAGCAAGATGATCAGTTACATTGTTTTCTCATTTCGAAGTGTCACACTTACAAACACCAGACATCTTGCTACGGGTGGCCTGTAGACACAGTGCCATATTTATATTGGAACAATGCAGACATTTTTTTTTAAATGGGAGGACTTTAAAGTGAAGAAAAATGCTTCATAAAACATCAAGACATAATTGACTAAATTAAAAGTGGACAACGTTTCATAGAAATATTTGTCTTCACTTTAAAAAAATGACTATTTTTTAGTTATAAATATGGCACAGTGTCTACTGGCCACTGGGAGCAATAGACCTGCGGTTGTAAATGTGACTTTGAAATGGGAGAAAATTAAAATGAAAAGTTAATCTTATCATTAAGTTAACATTTCTTTTTCTCCTATATATAGGCATTCAGAAACATTTTGTTCTCGTGCTCCAATATTGAGTTGACAAGGACTTTTATTTAAGATTTGAATACCTCATTGCTTCAGTTCTTCACCTCTGAAACCCTCCCTGGCCCATAAATCTGACTCAGTACTGCTCATGATAAGTAGCATGAGACATGCTATCTGCAGCCTGAAGATAATAATGTAAAATAAACACAGCCTTCTGTAAACTTTAAAACAAAAATAGGACATTGTGTTTATTTAAAAAGGAACTGAAATGCTGCGAGCTACTCTGAAGGTGTCTGGGAGCTACAGGTAGCTCATGATCGACTGGTTGAAGACAACTGATTTAAATGAATGCGGTCTCTTTTGTGTATATAACAGGGCATGTTTCACACCTGTTCTGAAAACAGGCTGACATTTCAGACATTGCCGTTCCCAGACACCAGTGAAATCTATTAAAGTAATACTGCAGAGAGCCATTGAAGTACATGTATATCCACTCTCCCCGTGCAAATGAAGGTTATGTTGCATCTGTATAACACACAACTGCCATTAATGTGAACAGTAGTACACAAGGCTCTGTTGAGCATTACAGCCAGAACGGATGTTGAGTTTGTATTCTACCCAATGTGGTAAGAGGGGTGGGTAGTTTGTGAGTTCCTTCCCTTTACACGGTATGGTGTGTAAAAGCAATCATGTTCCTGCTGGAAGACACATGAATAAGAGACATACCAGCTTTTGAGACGTATCCAATTGGCAAGCATTAAAAAAAAATCACAAGTCCACACTGTTGATTCGTCACTCACCCATAAATCATTTATGGTCAGGAAAATCCCAAAATATCTCCTTTTTCCTCCATCGTACTCACACTTCAATACACCAGAATTTGTGGAGATGTCCCTTTTGGGCTCACTTTGGGTCACATTTAGTTTAGCATATTAGATATTTTAGGCTGCTTTGCCTTACACTGCCACACAACGTGTTTGTTTTTGTGCCATTATTTTAGGAATACACTGTATATGTTGTTCTGTTACTTAGTGATTCTTCATGGGAGTTAATCTGCACATTTCGTACAAGGTTGCCTGTCTATTCATAACAAAATGTACTGTTTTCTTCTGCCTGGTCAGCAACAGTTCCTAACGTTTTAGACATAACACAGTAACTCAGCTGCAGTTTTCCAATACATCAGTTTTATCATATAAACTGTGTTTTGTCTGCTCGGGATCAGAGAGGAGAATTACAGCACATAGACCTGCCTGGAACGAACACATGCAGAGCCTGTCATGCTGACTTTGCGGAAACGGAGTTTACACTCCTGACGCGGACCACCTAACCACAGACACCAGGTATGGGGTCCGGTGCTAATTCCAGAGATCACTAGTGTACCCCTTTGCTTACACAGTAGGCATAGGCATAGACCGATAATTTGCCATGGCGGGGTTCTTTATTGCATACAGCCTGCTAATAATGTTGACCCGTTACTTAGTTGTATTTGTCTACTCATCGCAGCACATATGCTTCATAACTTTTTGGGTCGAAAGATGATGAACTGTTTCACGGTTCCCTAGGGGACTAGAGGGTCATTTTCTAGGTTTGCCAAAATAACCTACTTCTCTGGGAAGGTTGAGAGTTCAGGTGAGGCACTGTGAGCTAGCCAGAATTTGGGAGGAGGGTGGTGGAGAAGAGAGAGAGCGAGACTCAGTACCTACATTCTGACGTACTGTCATCCCAAAGCACAGTTGTGCTTACCAGCAGAATCCTTGTGACACTTTTGAACAATTGCAGAAAGACGCAATGTTACTAGAAGAGTGTGTGGCGTCAGATTAGTGTGTAGATCATGGGAGCCATATTGGGAACGTAGGAAGCACAGCTTCTCGTTCATCTTGTTGACACCTGCTCAAGTACTGCAGCGTTGCGTCAGTGACCTTCGCAGTTGATGTTTCAAGCAATTCTTTGGAGTTTTGTTCAGGACTTTCTTATGCAAATGAAATTGACCCTAGGTCAAATTGGTACAGTACATAGTCTGTAATATTTGTTTGAACTGATTCAGGTATTCCTGTTCAAATGGTTTTCTGGACTCACAATTTCACACAAACTTCTTGGATATTGCTCTGTGATGTTAAGAGAAGGACTGCTGGTTTTCTAAATATGCGGGCATCAGCTATGAAGTATAACTGAACTTCAGAAATATTTTGGAACTATAATTAACAAGGTAGATTATAAGAATTAAAGGAGCTTAGAAAAACACTAAACAATATTTTTTTATTAAGACAGGAAGATAACACTACATGACGCCAGCTGTTGATTTCTCTTTCCCCAAGCCGCTGTCACCATTTTATTCTCATAAAGGAAGGGCAAACAATAAAAATTCCCCTCAGTTTTCGGGGTTATGCATTCATCCATCTCTGCAGTGCAGAACTATGACAATTGCCTGTGGCCAAGATTGCTAAAAGCATTTCACACATCACCTCTTCTTCCTCAATACCAGTGCTTAACCTCACTTGTATTCATCAGAACAGCTCTCAAAACTAGGTAATAAAGTGAAAGCACCCGCCTAACAAGGCTTCAAGCCTTACGCCCCCAATTGGTCCACCCCCGTGTAGGACCAAATTACATGTTGTGAGGATATGAAATGAAAAGAACTCACATGAACTAACATATGAAGGTTTCTTATTCTATTAGTTACTAGTACTATACTACTTACATGGACACCACGGTTTCATACAATGAGCAATCCTAGAGCTCTGCACTTCTTTACTGTACAGCTATGGTTTGAGATGCTCAAAGCATAAATATTTACAACAAGGGGTGGTGATGGACAGAGTCTCTGAATAAAGCAGAGTACTCTCACCCAGTCAAGAGATCAGGGCTAGATCCAACACCGTTTTTTAGCTCATTGCACCATCCCAGTTTCAGAACCTGGCTGTATGCAAATTAGTCTGGCCCTGGCCCAGTGCATCATGGGAACAGGGCAGACCAGACTACAAAAGCCAATTCTTACACTGGGAAGGAAACAAGCTTCCGGGGACCGGTTTCTGGCATTTCAGCCGTCTTCGGCCCGGCTTGCTTGAATCCTGATGGTGCAATGAGCAAGGGACTCACATCTGAGTATACCCTTCCACGCTTAGGGTGGACAAAATTATTTACAACAAGGGGTGGTGATGGACAGAGTCTCTGAATAAAGCAGAGTACTCTCACCCAGTCAAGAGATCAGGGCTAGATCCAACACCGTTTTTTAGCTCATTGCACCAACCCAGTTTCAGAACCTGGCTGTATGCAAATTAGTCTGGCCCTGGCCCAGTGCATCATGGGAACAGGGCAGACCAGATTACAAAAGCCAATTCTTACACTGGGAAGGAAACAAGCTTCCGGGGACCGGTTTCTGGCATTTCAGCCGTCTTCGGCCCGGCTTGCTTGAATCCTGATGGTGCAATGAGCAAGGGACTCACATCTGAGTATACCCTTCCACGCTTGGGGTGGACAAAATTATTTACAACAAGGGGTGGTGATGGACAGAGTCTCTGAATAAAGCAGAGTACTCTCACCCAGTCAAGAGATCAGGGCTAGATACAACACTGTTTTTTAGCTCATTGCACCATCCCAGTTTCAGAACCTGGCTGTATGCAAATTAGTCTGGCCCTGGCCCAGTGCATCATGGGAACAGGGCATAAATATAACTCAATTTCTGCAAATAGTATTTAAATAAAATAGACTAATACCTTTGTCATTATGGGACAGTTTTAACTTGTTGTTCCGGTTCAATACCTCTTCGGCCCTGTTGAAAAAAAAAAAGCACAGTTAACATGCATATTGCTTTTTGGTTGGTACTGGCAAAATGTATTACTTTCAATGGTAACAAAAAGTCATACTTGGCCACTGTAGTAAATACTGTGCCCTCACTGCAGAACCATGAGCAAGAACATTATTTTCAGAACTTAACATTTTAATAGCAAAATCCTGTACACATGCATAGCTAAGAACGTCACTCCTTTGTGCACCAGCCACTTGAAGGAGTCGCAGCTTTCTTCCTAATGAAGCAAAAATTTGCCTCGGGAAGTGCTTCCCAAACGTTTTAGAACCACGACCCAATTTTTAGAATGACAATCTTTTGCAACCCAATTATTAGACATGAGCCGGGCAATGTTTTAATGTAAGTAAAGCATGGTGTGGTAGTGCACGGACAGCACATTTTGCATTGAAATGGCCACTAAATTTGCACAGACATACAGTTGTACTGATAAAATTATAATTCACACAAATGATAGTGTGGAAAATCGGGTTTAATTGAATATTTATCATTTGTGCATCACCAAGTAAATAACTTAATTCAGCATTTTAGACTACAATAATAAACCCTGAGAGTAATGTCTTTTTTGGACAGTTTCTTGCCAGGAGAGCACTAATATCACACCCATCAAAAGCCAAAAAATCCTTCTAAACAGACTGGCCTTCATATAATCCAGGCAAAATCTATGACACCAAATGATGTTTAGCTCATGCAAAGCATCAAACCTTGAAAAGGAGTTAGGAAAAAGAACAAGAGAAAGATCCGAATGTTCAGAAAAGTTGAAAGGATATTGGGCAAAATTAAGGTTGATTCCACCTCAAACTTTGAATGTTCATATTCTAAACATGAAAGGACTCAATAATGGGTTTCCTAAAAGGGTTTTCTAAATAACATGGGAGATTTTAGAAATACCAACAGGGGATTAAGATGGATCCCAGAAACCATCTGAACACCAGACCTGGCCAAGTGAACTACAGAACCTAAAGAAAATATACTATGCATTTGCTTTGCACAGGTTCAATAACCTAATCAGAGCCACTTGCACATTTATTTTTGCCCGACTGTGGAATCGCTCCACGAACAAATAATGAATGTCAGAACAAACAAGTTATGAAAGCCGAGGCTGCCCGAAGAAATGGGGTAAAATATGGCAAAGGTGGGAAGATTACAGTGGGTTTGGGGAGCAGTAGGACACCTACACTTGGGCGGACTAGGATTTAGGATTTCTGCCAATCGAGTTATAATAAGAAATGCACGTCAGACTGAAGAGGTTAATGAGAACATGTAATTCATTCTCAATGTATGATCATGACAATGTAACGCTGACTTTGGTTTAATAAAAAGATTCTTTAAAAGAAAAAAGAAAATAGAAAACAGCAGCAAAACTCCGCCTTGGAAGACTGGGTTCGATATTTTCACTGTCTCACAATAACTGAGTTGGGAGGAGGTCCACCATTAGAATAAGGGGCCAAAAGGTATCATGCAGCATTTACGATGCTTTCAGAACTTCAGTACAACGTGGGTGATATAGAAAAAAGGTTGCATGCAGAAAGACAAATGCTCTCAGTCTGGGGAAAAAAGGGCCCACAGGGAGGAAAATCTTGCTCAGTCACAATACAGACTGACTGGACTTGACCCTGTGATATTAAGTTTCTATATAGCAAAGTGTAGACCAACCTCCTCAGAAGAAGTCAGATTTGAGATTCTACTTGAGGGTCACAAGAAACACTGATGGTCCGCTTTGGCAGTGTTCAACATTTAAGAGCATCATAGTGATGTATACCTAAAATTTTGCACAAATGTTGTAAACAAGCATCTCCCTGAAATTCACCCAATCTAATTCATATAAAACATTGAGATTAGTTCTCTAAGATCATTTTTCTCTGAAGAGGAAGTACGAGAAAGACGATTTTGGGGCGAGAAAGACTATTTTGGGGCAAGAAAGATGGTCTTCAATTGTAGAATGTTTGTTAGTGGAAGTTCATCCTGGAGGACGTTGTTGTGTTTACTAATGCACTGGGATTCAGGAAACATGGTCTCTGGGACATCAGTGATATGCAAAACGCAGCAACCAGTCCATAAAAAAAAGATTAGATAGGGAGAAAGAACATTAAGCTACCAAACCACCCTTCTATGGAACTTTTACAACCCTGCAGTTAGAGGATTAGGATTCCTTCAAGAAAAGTCTGATGAATACACTTTAGGACTGGATGTTACTAGTAATTACCACAGCTACTCTGTCTACTGATGTCCCCTTCTTTTTCCCTTCTCGGCATATCCGCCCCCTATCAATCACGTTTTCTAGCTTCTCTGTTTTCAGAGAGCTCTGACGAGGCACAATAAGTGGTATGAAATAATTCTTTAAATTATTTAAGTGAAAAAGTAAAATAAATAGCCTATTTATTTTCTCTGGATCAATCACGCAATTGCATGATTCCATCTATTCACCATCCTTGAACATATAAAAAAAAAAAGAAGTGTTGAAAGAAACTAGCTGAGACTTTTCTGCAGAATGAACTTCACATGAGATAATAGCAAGAGTGAAAAATAAATATAAAAATTGAGGTGAAAATGTACTAATAATGGTAAATTCCACTACATCAGGATCCATGATAAAAGTCTCTTCTATCTATAGAGACGTTGCTAATTGAGTGATCGATTTATAGTTAACGTTTTTAGCCTTAGACTTCTGGACATTGGATTTTTTTTTTTTTATTCAATACAAAATGCTGTACCGACAGTCAATCATTCACTGCTTTGTTTTACCAAAAAAGGGCATATGCTACCCTGTTGAGGCCTATCATTGGTAATGTGCACACTGGCTAGGTCTGACATGGCGGGAGGTTGTAGGGAGTAATTGAAAATTCAAAGGGCATCTGCTGTACAGCAGGACTAAAAGAAAATTGACAAAGCCAATAAATCTCACAGACGGAAATCCTATTGTCTTTGTCAATCCTTGTTCTAATAGTAGTTAAAATCGGCAGTGGCTCTTTCAGATGTGCCTGCGCTTTAAATACAACACAAAAAAAGTACAAACAAAATTACAAATAAAATCAAGGAAGACAATAATTAAAGAATTTCCAGTTTTCAAAAAGGATACTGCTAATTCTAAAGGCAGTTCTTTTTTTACCTCCATTTGATAATAACATGTTCTTTGAACATTTCATCATTGCAAAAAACATCAACACTGTATCTATTCAAGATTGGTGCCTAGTTCAATAATTTCACCTCATATTTAATGTTTACTCGGATGCTAGGGTTTTTGTTTCAGTCCTCCCTCTGGTTTGCTAAGCTTGCAAAGTGTGCTGGAGCTTAAAGCTTTAAGTTTAGGTAGGGTGTGCAAACACAAACATTACTTTTGTATTAAGACCCTGCATATTTACAAAACGATGCCTAAAGTAGTAAGTTAATAAACGCACACACCCTTCCAGTCTGCTTATTTCCTGTCTGATCTCTGCTTCCAGATAATGCATGGTCTCCAGCTTTTTCCTCGCTTTCAGTCTTCGATAAGTATTTTCTGATGGGGAAATAGGGTGACGTACATTTACAGAGACGTCATGCTCTGTAGACACCATTACAAAAGGACCCCAGATGACAACGTCTACGTCACTAGGATTGTCTAGCTTTCATTGGGGTAAAGTTCAGCAGCCGTGTCAAGGCTACGAATAGGCTGAAAGCATCTACGATAACATTATCAGCCCAAGTATAGAGCCGTATATGAGACATTGCAGGGCTTGCATAATGTCGGTGCAGATGTGCCGCATGCATTTTCGAAATATTTTCATGGTAGCACGGACAAGAATTATGTTTCTGTAATGGCTAGATAAACATCCAATAATATTTTTGAACCGCTCAGACTGTACATGTTTCTGAGAGCAGTGCATTACTAAACACCCGCTAAATGTCAGGAGTGCAGCTCTGGGACGCAAACTCGCTGCTCCTTTCCCGAGCTGATAAGATTCCGGACTGTTCTGTGGAGTAGGGCTGATATATATATATATTTTAAAAGCATTGTGACGCGGTAAGCACTGGCCGCGTCAAAGCTCTTTTTTTGTTTATTACGGAAGAGGGCGGGTCGGCAGGTAACAAGGAGGAAGGGATGGGGAGTCGGGGGGGCTACATGAACAACAGAGGGTTTAAGGGGGTTGGGGCAGAACGGAGGGGCTTCTAAAGCGGCCACCATTGTCCCTGCTCCTTCCTGCAGGCACGACATTCTTTGCTTAAATTCAAACACGTCCTGCCTGCAGCGAGAGAAACTTAATAAAGAAAATAGTTCTTACTGACTAAATAAAGCATCCAGTGTAACAACCAAAGTAAAAGGGCTGGTTGCTATGGGAGGTTACAAATGAAGACAAGGCGGTACTAAGGAGGGACTAACAAGCCTGTTAACGAATCAGAAGCCAGCATTTATGAAGGACAATGACACAAGCCAATGACAAATATGGGTGGAGCCTCTATTCCATACCCCACCCAAAGTCTCGCAGAGCAGCGCATGAGCGCGGACTCTAGGTTCGACCTAAAAAGGGACTACTAAAGACAATTCCAGACCCGACCACTAGATGGCAGAGTAATGCACAGCATGTGAATCCATAGAAGATTCACAATGCAAAATCTGATCTTAGACACCTCAGACAAACATTCTGGAAAGAGGACAATCATGGACAACATAGTAACACAGCACTGCAGATAGCAGGACCTAGGCTATAGTTTGATGCTGACATACACTTTAGACACCCAATATATCATGCAAAATTGTAACATTCAAAGGAACTTTGATTTACAGATCTGTCTGCTCACGCTACATTACATCACCATATGTCTTTCAGTATTACATTAACAACCATAACCAAATGTGCACACCTTTTAAGCGCGCTCATTTGGTATCTTGTAAAAAAAGTCTCTCAAGGTATGAACTCTAAAATATCTGACCTATGGCAAATATTCTCATGAGGTAGAAATAATGAGAGGTACCCCTTTAACTTAAAATCAAGGGAAGTAGGGTTAACCAACCAATAAACAAAGGATATTCCCTTGAAAAATATACAGTGAAACAATTTGAAACTCCAAGCAAGTAGTTCAATATTACTCTGTTCTATAACAGGACCAGAGAAGCAGGCAGTTCTCCACGGTAAAAGAGTAAAATGATTGTTTCTACCGGGAGGACATGACGAAAGCGCCCCATGTCCCACAAAAAGCTTTTAAAGAGAAAACCTGCCATCAGACAAGGAAATAGTGTTTGAAGACACAGCACGCCTACCATTTCAGGACACCTAACAAACTACAGACTGCTCAAATTTAGGAGAGTAAACGAAAAACGAAGCAAATCACTACGCCGTAATAGACCCCCACATGATAATATCCAACGGATAGCTTTAAGGGTGATCTAACTGACCCCAGAAACTCGACAGACAGAACGTAGTGTCTTGACAAAGGTGGCCCAGAATCATATATACCACCGAAACGCGTCGACGCATTTCATAGTATAATTCTTCAACTCGGACACCTTTGTTGACACATTAATAGACTGTGCATAACATATGGGGGTCGGATAGAGTTTGAATATACACTCAGTATTGCACAATTGAATGTCTCACTGTTGTCTGTCCTTGTAATTTGTTTCAATTTTGCAGGTCAATCTTGAATCCCATGTATTTTGATCATTTGTCTTATTAATTTTTTTAACTGTTTTTATTTGTGTAAGTGGTGCTATTGTCCACTTGGTATTGTAAATGAATTGTGTAATTTAATAAATTGTAATACAAATTTTTTTTTTTGCATAATTGTTGTTGATTTTATGTATTGAACTACTTGCTTGGAGTTTCAAATTGTTTCACTGTATATTTTTCAAGGGAATATCCTTTGTTAAATATTCTCATGAGCACTGCTCATGAGGACAGGCTCTTTAGGATTAGCTTACTGATCAAGACTTCAATAAGATTAAGAAAATTCTTTCATAAAGCAGAACATTAATGTCACTGTACCTGGCCAGCTGTTCATCAAAAAGTCTCTCCCTTACACAAAGCACACGTTCACGTTCTAAAAGAATTAACATTAGTTAGAATCAAGAAGAAACAACAAGTCTGCAATAAGCATCATGTACAGGTAAGAAAAAATGCACAATTATTTGTAATACAATCTATGATAAAAATGTTAGCAAAGACGCACAAGCAAATGTACTCATCTGTAAATTCCTGCATATAGAGATAAAAGCCCCAAGGGTATGTTTCAAAGGAAGCCTTTGTGATTCAGTCCATAATATATTGAAGAGTATTCACATATGATATGGCTGTGTACTAAGCATTAGCAGGAACAATGATCAACTTTCTTCATTGGGGATGATTGATCGATTGGTCACGTGACAGGAAGCAAGAGCTGTGCTGTGCAGGTGCGGTGCGGACGAAAAACGCAACGGAGCCACGGAGCCGGAAAAGTGACTTTTAATTAGGAGCCAGGCCCACGGCAGCCGCTCGGAAAAGCAGTTAGCGGTCAGCAGAGGAGTCCGCAGGGCTCGGCGCGGCACAGCAGGGGCAGTGCAGGAGAGCGGGAGAGCTGGGAGCTGCAGGAGCACTTCCACCGCGCTCACCTTTTCTCTTGTGTATCGGGCCGGGCCGGAGCAGTGCTGGGAGCTGGGGGGCTCTGCTCCCGGTGTGCCGCCGCAGGGGTGCTTCTATCGCCCCCACCTTTTCTCTGTGTCCTGGGTACTGCAGTGCCCCTGCGCCGTCGCGTTTGAGACAAGTCGTCAGGCTGGGCAGGGAGAGCTCCAGCGACCAGCGAGCGACGGAGGCCAGGACCACAACGGGGGCCCAGGTTGGGCTGGTGTCACGCTGTGCTGCCGAGCTGCCGGTCAAGGCGAGCAGCTGCCAAAGTGGGACCAGGGGCAGCAGCCATAAGCTGTGTGCAGAGTGCCGGGCACCGGCAACGCAGCCGCCATAAAGGAGACGGTCACGGGAGGCAGTTGTGAGCGGAGGTGACGCAAGCATACCATCGCCGCGCCGCACCATCCCGGGGCACCCGAATGCCCGCCAGGAGCAAGGAGTCAGGAGACAGGAGACAGTGACAGTGTTAGTGAATACATTCGTTTTTCGTTCACACTTGATCTGCAATCATTTAAATCTATTACATTTCCCGCCCCACCCTACGCCCGTCTTTGCCAAAGTTAACCTCAAATAAAGCTGGGGAACCTGAGAGCCATCTGTGGCCGGATGACTCCAAATCCAAAGCAGAAGCCACAAGAAAAGAGGTAGCGGGGGCAGCAGAACCGGGAGAAGAGGCAGGGGCAGGGGGGGACAGAGGGAACGGTGGCAGCAGCAGCGCCGCAGTACGCACCGCAGACATCCTTCGGCTACTGCGAAAAGGATAACATAAGTGCGAGAGAGCGGAAAGGCTCATAAACGACTGTCAGCAAGCGGCAGGTCTTACATTCACCAACTATCGAGACAAGAGTAAACAAATAAACAAAAAAAACCTTTTCAAACGATCAGATTCCGACGTAGGGCAAAGAGGAGCGCAAGGCCTTGTCTGGGGAAATGAGATCGGGGAAGATGCGCCAACCCACGGAAAGTAAAAACCCCAAATAAAAATCAAGGAAGCTTATTACGGAAGTTAAATCATCAACGGAAACAGGGACCGAATCAAACCCCAGGGAGAGGTTGGTATCAGCACCAACCCCCGATCTAACATCAGACTCCAGACGGAAAACCGGTCTCTTAAAATTCTTCTATTTAAAGGACCCAATGGCAGCGATCTACGCACCAACAGCCGAGGCTGGCAAGCTGCGAAGCCCCATTGCGCCATTGAATGTACCCTCCCCACTGGCAAACGGCTTGCAAAACACGACGAGCATCGAACCAGAGTGTCTACCCTTTCCATCTTGTTCAGGTTCCCCTCTCCAAGGCAAACTGGAGCTAGTAACCGCCCAGGTGCACAGTTCCAACACTCCCGTAGCCACAAACGAAACCAAGGGAGGTAGAGCCGGACACCATAGATAACCGCCTTGTAAAGGACACCCGGCCAAGTCGGAGTACAAGTGCGACAATCATGGAGCTCGTCGAAGTCAGCGTCCACACTAAGGAACCTAAGAGCGCCAAGGAGGGTAATTTAGGTCACAAAAACCTATCTACTTCATCTGGACAAGAAGGAGACCCATGGTTAAAGCCACTTTTCTTATCAAACGATTCTCAACTCGAGGAACTCTCTGAAAGAATCATGAAGTACATCGACTCACAAGGGCGAGGACCACGAACAGAATATGGTTTTGCTGATCGACATCTGAGTCCGGGTATGCTGGTCTCAACCCCTCGCTGCCCAGAACTAAAAAGAGACCAACAAAAAGTATCCATAAACGATAGTATCATTATGCAGATGAATCAGTCTCATTTCAACCATCCCGTACCAATTACAATGTCATCGGGGAGCACGCTGGACTCAGAGCCCAAGGACCCAAGCATAATCCAAAAAGTTGAACCCTCCACGTCATGGACTCATTCCCTGTTAAGCACTTTAGAGCAAGCAATAAGGGTATTGAACTACCAATCCAACAAAATGCAAGTCCAGATTGACCTCATCACGTTAGTGGCTGGGCACATTTCGGGCATAAATGCTAAACTGGACTCCTTAACATCCCTATTAACAACCCAGGGGAAATTGGAGGCCAACACCAGCTCGAGGAAACAAGAGTGCAACTGTGGATGCGGAAGCATAATCGAAAAGCTAGCAAGCCTCCCGGCCATCTTGATGGACATTTTAGGGGAGGTAAAACAATCGCGCAGTCACAGTCAGGTGATAGAAGCTAAACCAACCCCAGAGAAACCTCATATAGTAGAGGAAGCATATTAACGGTCCCACAAGGTGTAAACGAACAATGGATCAAGACCAAACATCAAATGAAACTGGTCAAGGAAAAATAGTCTCGGAAACTGACGAAACAATTTATCCAACAATCCTTCACTGAAGATAAACCAACAAAGAGGCAAAAGAAAAGGGCAAGGAAGGCTAGGCTCAAATCTAAAAAACAACTAAGCGCAGATCCGGATAAAAATTTTCCAATTTTCAAAACCAGCATCCCTCAGGAAAATAAACCTAAATTATTGAACGAGGCACCAGCGGGTGAGGAGTTTCTTGCAGAGCCATCTGAGAAGGCAAACTCATCGAGTACTTCAAGGGTCGAAGGCCCTAGAACAGGAGCCAACTCGTGTCCATCCCCATTGATAGGTGCAAACAGTCAAATGGATATAAGATCGGTCCAGCGACTAAAAGCGCAAGAGCCTGGACGAGAAAAAATGAGGTTCACGCAAGCGGTTGAAAATGGAGGATGTGAGCGAAACAAATTGAAATCAGCCCTGGAAAAAAACAGTACGGGCACAAAAGGCCTTTGCAGAGAGGGTTCAAACCACGGTACAAAAATTATTACTGAGAAACAATTACCCTCAACGTTTGAAAAAAGCGTAAACGAAATTCATGGTAAGCAGTAGCACCAAAAACAAAATCTGTGCCAACCCCCGTGCAAATCACAGTTTTTGAAAAGGATCGTAAATGTTCGCTAATGCCAAGGGTTTGAAGTACGGCACTAACTAAGTTAACCAACACAGCTCCATTACAGAAAAAAACATATACAATTGAGGGAGTACAGAAAGATGAAGCACTACAAGAGACACACCCCCCTTGCGGGAGTATTCAACTCCACAACTCGTCACCACGCAAAGCAGGCTTAATACATAAGGAGCTAAGTCAACATCTGGAGACATTTGACTTAAAATTAACTTTTATTCCCGAATATTTAACCAGGGGGACACAGGACATTCTAAACCGAGGTAATCTGTTAAGATTATTTAAGGAAATACCAGCTTTACAAGAAATTACTTCTCATGACCTTTACTCCACTGAATTTCAACAAAACCTAAACAACGCGGCCATTGAGGAAACAGTTACATGGGCACCCCTGCGGTGGATTATCAACATATGTAACCCATAAATATAATTGGGCATCAGAAGAGTTGGATGTGGGTCTGAACTGGGCCCAAGTGATTAGAATTACTGAAGCCCCGCTATCGGGGTTTGATCCATGGAAAATGTTAATATTTAATGTCTATATCCATCCCGACAGAAAGACACAAAAAGAAAAATAAGCGACCTTGCTGTCACTGATCAAGGCAATGCAAAGAACCCACTCACAATGCCCACTGGTTATTTCCGGGGACTTCAATAATGCCCTCATTTTCCAAAACAAGATGAAGTCGACCGCAAACATTGGCGGAAAAAGGCTAGTATCAAGCCTAAAAGAATACGGACTGTCAATCCTGAACGGCAACACAAAGGGGGATAGGCCGGCAGCCGTCACCTATCTGAGTGGTAAGGTCCATTCAACAATTGACTATTCCATAGTAAGTGACGAGTTAATTCCCAGCATCGAATCATTTAGCATTGAACACAGAGTAGAAAGTGATCATTTCCCCCAAATAATAAGACTGAATATCGTACTAAGTAAGGCTCCAACCATGACCTCCCTTCTCCACCATGCATCAAAGTTCAACTTAAGAAAACTGAAATGGCGTGGTGACGGGTTGGGCAAAATCACGAACACAGCTAAAGACCAAATGGCCAATCTTGGGACCCAAAAAGAGGAGGAGCTAGTCTCTATCTGGGAGCAAACGATTCAGGTCCTCCAGCAAAAGTTCCCAGCAAGGTCAGGGAACCAGAGTTTTCACAAAATCAAGAAGGAGCCTTGGTTCAACATGGACCTAAGAACAAAAAAAAGAAAAGTCGCCAAGGAAGTCCGAGCACTCGCAAGGCAAAAAATGTTGGGGGCCGTGACAAACAAATTTAATTTGAATGGAGCCAGGAGCATCTATAGGAAGGCACTGAGGGCCGCAAAGTACTCGCATAAAGAAACCATCTGGAACAAACTGCTAACTGCGGGCAAACAATCAAATAGCCGGGACTTTTGGGGTATCAAACGATTTAAATCAAAGGGCAAAACTCCAACAGGAAGTTGGGGTTGGAGCAGAAACCTGGACCAGACATGTGCAAATTCTATACTGTAACACAGATTCTCGCCCCGTTAATGGTTCCGGGGCATCACATGAAAATGTGGAGGAACTAAAAGGAGCCGAGTACATAGAAAAAAGAGCTTTCGAGCTGGAAAAAGTTCAGAAGGGGCCAACAGAGTTTGACGACTTAACCACCAAAGATGAACTAAGGATGACAATATCAAGATTAAAGTCAGAAGGAGCCGCAGGGCCAAATGGGCTGCCAAATGCGATCTTTAAGCATGACCCAGACCTGTGGTCTGAGATCCTAACGCCTCTGTTCAACCAAATATACAAACAAGCAGAGTTACCTGCATCCTGGAAAGGCAGTATCATCCACCCCATATTTAAGCATGGCAACCATCGTAACCCCAGAAATTTCAGACTGATATCGTTAATAGATGTAGAGGCTAAGCTCTATGCTTCCTGCATTCTAAGAGAACTACAAGCTTGGATAGCAGAAACAAAGATAATGCCCAAATTTCAAACAGGTTTCAGGCAAGGAATGGGAACCACAACAAATTTAACTTGCCTGTCCATCCTAATGGATCAAGCGGTTGCAAAGGGATGCCGCTTGTACGCCTGTTTTATAGACATCAAGTCGGCTTTTAATCGGGTGAATAGAGAGCGCTTGTGGATGAAATTAAAAAGCTGCGGGTTGCCACATCAACTCTTAATAGCCATCAAAGCCCTACATCACCATACTTGGGGAAGAGTGAAACTGGGAAACGGGGGTAATACAACCAGGAGCATCCCGACACGTCAAGGCCTAAAACAGGGCTGTGTATTAGTCCCCAACCTCTTTAACCTTCTTCTCTCGGACCTCTCAAGCGCACTGGAATCGGCAGATAGCCATCCACCATCTCTAGCTAACAACCCAATATACTACCTACAATATGCTGATGATATTGTATTGCTGAGCAAAACACCAATCGGCTTACAAAGAGCTATAAATAAATTAACATCGTACTTAGAACGGGAAAGCCTAGAATTAAATAAAGAAAAAACTAAAGTGGTCCGCCTAGTAGACGCGCACAAGTTACGGTACAAATGGATGGCTCAAGGGGCAACGGTGAAAGGAGAAAGGATTTATAAGTATCTGGGAATAATAATATCAAAAGGTGTTAACCACAAGGACCATAAAACAGCCCTACAAGCAAAAGCACAATCTTTAATCTTTGCGTATCGTTCTTTAAAAGTAAAAATGGATTGCCCTAACTATAACCATCTACTAAAAGTAATGGCAGCGCAGATCATGCCTACCCTATCTTATGGCCTAGCAACGTGGTGTGGCAAGGAGGCCGATCTTTTAAATGAACTACAGACGAAAATTTATAAAACTGTCTTCAATCTGTCAAAATCCGCCTCAGCTTCACAAGTCAGGCTTGAATTTGGACTGCAAAACCAGAAGTTCCGGAGCATGAGCGGCTTTGTGAAACTTTGTTATAAACTTCGATTTGCAGACCCAGACACATTGGACTGGCTGAGCTGGGAGGAAATCAAAAAATGGGCGGATACCGCACACCCGAACCCTTGGGGAAAGTACCTGAAACTAAGCGTGGAAAAGCTGGAGTTGGAATCAGTCTGGAAATTAGGGACAGATAAAGCAAGCCTAAGCAAATTAGCCAATGCGGCAGTAAAAAGGAAATCCTTTTTGGAGGATAAAGAGACATTGGCAAAACGTCGGCATGGCTGGACTATCATGAACTCTTATACAAACTCAAAACCACTCGCTTACCTATTATCTCACTTTAGTGGCCATTTAAAAAAGGCTTTCATTGATTATCGGATGGGGATGCACGTTTCAAAAGACTTATTACCGTCCTGGAAACCCTCCGACCAGAAGGAGCAATGTCGCCTCTGTGGGTATAAAACTGAAACCCTTGCCCACTTTCTTTGTGTTTGTCCTGCGCTGATAAGACAGAGACGACTGTTATTGAAACCTATTTTTAACGCGCTAAACATACGCTCTTGTAGACACGCCGTTACAAGCTGGCTTGGAGGTTCCCCCATAATCCTGGCATGCCGCGGAGTTAAATTCCTGGCAGAAGTAAGAAATCGCCTTGGACAAATTGAAAAGGGGGATCACCAGGTTGGTGGGTTATCAGGAACTTTTTAACATGATGATCTTTCACGTTTTGACCCTAATTTTAATAGATACAGAGAGTTTATAACTCTAGTATTTTTAATCAATTTTGTATTGCTATTTTACTATGCGAATTTTGTAATAATTTTAACCAATTATGCAAATAAAATTTTGACTTTGACATTGGGGGAACAAAAAAAAAACACACTTAAGTGTGTTCATTCGTATGAGCAAATGAAGTACATAACATTTTATGACTGTTATATGAATGACTGCTGATCAGTCTGTAAGGAAAAGCCCTTTTGCAGGATCACCCTAATTTTTCTGATAGATTTAATGCTGTTTTACGGACTCTGAATACTGAAGCACTGACACTCTGACCAGTATATGTGCAATTAGCTTATTCCAGACTGCCATATGTAACTTGCCTATAGGTCCCTAGTATATGGTACTCTGTTTACCCCTGGCCTGCAAGTTAAATTTCACTAGTGGACTGCAGCACTGGTTGTGCTACCTCTACGGTGACAACGTGAAAACAAGACTCTAGGCCTGCATCTTCACCCTAGCATGTCAGTTTTAAAACTGCAAATTTGACCAGGCAAAATACACTTATTGCCAGGCCTAAACCAGTCTTATTAATTCTTATTAGCAGGGCCACTGGAACTATACAGCAGGAGAGGGCCAAATTATGTGTCAGGGAGTGAGTAAATAATGAGACAAGAAAAAGCTAATTATGCAGTGTAATGTGGCATATTTTCTGATAGTTTTACTTCGTTAGTTTTCAATTGTTACACTTGTTCACCCTGTCTGAGCATTTGTTGTACCTCATTAGTACAAGTTTAACACCCTAATAGAACAATAAATAACAGAAATTTGACCAGTCAACCTTTGCAAAAGACCCTCCACTGCGCGGCAACCTGTGTCACTGCTTTTCTTTGTAACTTTTGAACCATGTGAGCTAGAAACATTTTTGGGGTTAAAATCAGCAGATTATGCGGCAGATGATGGATTATGTAGAAAAATGTGGCAAATCTCTAGTTATGTGAAAATCGCCACAGGCACACAATTCCAGTGGGCCTGCTTATAAGTTCCCACTAGGTTAGAGTCTAAAGGGCCCCAGGGCAGGGCGCATGGTAGTTAAAAAGTAGGAGATGTGTATTAAGTTTCATAAGTCATGACAGTGAAAAATCTTGTTGTTTTTTACTTTGGCGAGGCTGGTTCATCCCTTTAGAAAATAACTGGGTTACACAATAACACTTTTTAACATATGTATCAATTTGGGAACAGCTAAAACCATGGCTTAAGCACTCAAATTAATAGCAATTAAAATCCAAACTGGTCAGGGAGGAGCCTAGCTCGCGGCCGTGATGGTCGCCTTTTAGCTCGGCTCCCGCAGCCCTCCATCCTGACTGCCTATCCTGTCATTTATCCTGTCCCGGGACGGCACACTTTTGGGGAATTGGAAACATTACGGCTTGTTTGTACTTACCATCTGACCCCGGGGTCTTGACGTGCAGTGGCTCCGGAGTTCCGGCCTCCGAGAGATCGGGGCCTCTGCGAGACTTGAACCGGGACCTGGCCGGTGGGATCCGACGGCTCTCGGCCCCGGCCGAGAGCGAGAACCAGTGTTGGGAGCCGATGTGCGAAGATCCCGGCGATCCTGACCCGGACCTGCCCTGCTGGTCGCGTGGCCGACTTGGGTGAGAAGCCCCGGGACCTGATTCTGAGAGGGGGTCTCCCCCCGCCGCTGCTTTGTCCGGCGGCCCTGGTCCTCGAGGCCCGGACTCCGCTTGTTTGGGGCACCGGTGCTGGTGCGGGCGGAGACCCGTTTTGGGCGGACATCCTTTTGGCATCGAAGCCGCCCTTGCTGGGACCCCCGGCGCTTGTAAAGTCCTACATTTGAGAACTGTTATTTCCGGGGGTCCTCGTGGGCGGCGATTCGGCTGATTCACGAAATGGCGGCCGGCCCTCTGGATCGAGAGTCACCTTGTGGCGGCGGGCCCGAGTTGCCTGATTGTGTGGGGATCGGATCTGGTGGGCGTGAGCCGACAGTCAGAGATATCCTGGAAGCCCTCAGATCCCTGCACGCTTCCCTGGCCCTGGGCGTCTCGGTGGGTCCGCCACGATCCGCCGCCATTTTGGGCGGCCGTTTCTTCTTGTCGCCCTCTTGTTTCGATGCCTCCATTGCCTCACCCCCCTCGATTGACCTGTGTGTCTCCACCGCTGATCGAAGATCGTGTAATGTGCTGGTGACTTTGGGGCGCCCTGCTTTTCAAGGTTCGGACCCCGGGGACTCGGATGCTGTATTGCGACCCTGTTCGACATTATTGCCTGGAACTATGGGTGGACTTCCTCCTGTGCCCGCTTCGATGACTTTGCCTGTGTTTAAAATTGGGACCACCTCGCCCGCTCCAGTGGCGCAACTGAACTCCTGTTTCTCATGGCTTGTGCTTCGATTGTTGATGCATCGATACTTTCAGTTTGAACTATTGCTCACTTGTCGATCTATCTACTCCCCACGTAGCTATGCTAGTCTCCATTCCACTCGATTATATGCTGATTTCGTATTTAGTATGTGGTTGTACATTGCCATGTGGTGGGTGGGGTTTGTCGCTCGGAAGGGTTGGGGGTGAAATGTACGACTTCTGCTTGATTCCCGGTATGCGATTTCGTTGCTCAATTGTCTCTGATCGTAGAGGGGTGGGAGGTCCCCTTCTCCTAATATTTTGTGGCGCGTGATGGGGTGTCATCCTGGTCTGTTTTTTTGATTGTATTTGTCGGGTTGGGCGGAGGGCTGTGGCCTACCGTTTGTATTATAGTTCTTCTGCTCCTCCCTCCTGTTTTCTTTCTCTGCTTTTTTGGTCTTTTTGTCTCGTTTTTCATTCTTTCTTCTTGCTATATTTCGGGTTCTGGTTTAGGGCGACAGGCACGCTGTTTAAAGGGTAGGCCGTAGCCTTCTACAGGGGTGCAGGGTGGGACGGGTGGGTTGGGTCCTATTTTTTGTTTGTCTTCTGGTTCTATGGCCCTTTTGTATATCTTTTTCGTGAGGCCGCGTCTGTCCCGACCTCCTATGGTGTGTTTCGGGTGGGGGTAGGGCGTCGTTACTCCTCCTGCTACATTTTGGCTGTCTTTTCATCCGATTGCCATGCCCCACTTGGGCCGCTAATCCTTTTGTCTCCTGTCCTCTCACCACGGGGTGCCGTGTCGGCGTGTCTTTTCCCTTTCTTTTTTCATATTTCCCTATTCCCTTTTTATTGTTTGGTTTTTCTTCCCTCCATTTTCCTTTCCCTTCCTCTTCCCCCCCCCTACCTAGTCCCCCTTCCCTTTTTTCCTTCCTGCGTCCCAGAGGGTACTGTGACGGGCGGGTTTTCATGCATTGTCTTCCGATCCCACTGTTCTGGCTTGGTAGTGTCCCGGGTGGCGGGCGTGTTACGAGGATAACGCTCAGGGGTTGACGGTATCTCACATATCCTGATTTCTTCATTGCATTGTGTTGTCCCCCTGATATTTTGCCCCACGCCCCCTTCTTAATGTTGAGGTTGATTACGGGATATCGGATGCCTCCGTATTGCAGGTGTGCCTGTCATATGTCCTCTCCCCTTATTGTAAAATTAAGCCTTTTTTCCCCCATTGCGATTGTACGGCCTCTGCTTTGTATTGATTGATTATGTACTATTTGCCTGATGACTCCTGACTGTTTTGTACACTGCGGCCGGCCGGCTTGGTTGTGGGCCTCGATTTGTCTTCTTTGATATCAATAAAGGCTAAAAAAAAAAAAAAAAAAAAAAATCCAAACTGGTCGAAAAGTAGCATTTAAACATTACTATTTTGAAAAGGTCACTTTTGAAAAGTTGGCATTTTTCTGCTGTGGAAAGCCGGCTCCTTAGGCAGCATATCAAAATGAGATATGCTGAATTTGGGTATTCCCTTACGAGTGGCGAGGGCCTGCTCTAACAATCCTAAGGTGCTCTATTAGGGTGTAGTGTGATCGAACAGCCTCAGGATTATCAGAGGGGAGTGTTAGACATCTGAAAATGCACAGAATAGTCAATACATGATGCACACAACTCAAAGACATCCACACCAATTTATAAAAATAACAAACAAGTTACTTACCTTCTGTAACGCTTTTTCTGGTAGATACAATATCTGCCTGTGGATTCCTCACCTTGTGAATATCCCCTTGCGTCAGCAACATTCGGAAATTCTTTTTGTAGCCTCGCGCCGACGTGGACTTGGACGTCATAGAGACACGGCATCGCTCGCGACTCTGCTGACGTCACCGACGCCGATAATAGGCCCACACCGGCGTGATGACATCAGTTCCGCCCTTTTTTCCGTGCCTTCGAGGCACACAGACGGACCAATGACAGTAGTAATGTACATAGCATACACAGTACACGATAGTCAAAATAACACACACAATGTGAAGCAAATGTAAGTAAACATACACTTGACCATAAAATAAATACAATACAGATATACTGGTATAGAAGAGTGGACAACGGGGAGGCGGGTGGGTCAGTGAGGAATCCACAGACAGATATTGTATCTACCAGAAAAAGGGTTACCGAAGGTAAGTAACTTGTTCTTCTGATAGCTACACCTGCCGTGTGGATTCGTCACCTTGTGAATAGAGTCCCACAGCAGTCCCCACTCCCGGAGGAGGGCGTCCACTCTTCTAAACCAGGAAATCCTGAAGGACAGAGCGCGCAAAGTGGCCGTCCCTCCTCACTTCGGAATCCAAGCAGTAATGCTTCGCGAAAGTGTGGAGGGAAGACCAAGTTGCCGCCCTACAAATGTCCTCTACAGGAACACCTGTAGCCAATGCTGAGGTTGAAGATTTAGCTCTTGTAGAATGAGCCCTTATACCCTCTGGTGGTTCCTTACCGACCAAAGAGTAGCAGATCTTTATACAGAGGACGATCCATCTTGACAAAGTTCTTTTATGGACCGCTCTTCCTCTTTTGCAGCCAGCAAACCCAACGAAGAGCTGGTCATCCAATCGACAGTCTTTAGATCTGTCCAGGTAAAAAGACACTGCCCTTTTGGGGTCCAGACGGTGTAACCTCTCCTCCTCCTTGGAAGGGTGCGGGGAGGATAAAAGGTAGGGAGGGTAATGGATTGACCAAGGTGGAAAGGAGTCACCACCTTTGGGAGAAAAACAGCCCTGGTCCTAAGAACCATTTGATCAGCATGAATGGTCAAGAAAGGGGGCTTGGAACTAAGAGCTTGAAGCTCACGTACCCTCCTTGCTGAGGTTATTGCAACGAGGAAGACTGTCTTAAGAGTCAAAAGCCTCATAGGACATTTGTGAAGAGGCTAAAAGGGAGCACCCATCAAAAAAGTCAAGACAAGATTTAAGTCCCACTGAGGCACAATAAAAGGAGTAGGAGGGAACCTATTTGTGAGGCCCTTCAAAAACCTTAAAACTACAGGAGATTTAAAAAGAGATGGCTGGTCAGGCAAGCAGAGAAATGCCGACAGCGCAGAAAGATAGCTCTTAACTGTGGCAACAGCAAGCCCTTGCTGCGCCAGAGAGAGGGTAAACTGGAGAACATCAGACAAATGGGCTCTCAAAGGGTCAATAGATTTCTCCCCACACCACGTGACAAATTTTGACCATCTATAAGAATAGATGGATTTAGTGGAGTCACGCCTGGCTGACAAGATGACATCCACCACATCAGGCGGGAGAGAAAAGGAATTCAGGTTGCCCCGTTCAATCTCCAGGCATGAAGGTGCAATGTCTGGAGGTGGGGGTGTAGAACCTGCCCCTCCATCTGAGAGAGGAGGTCGGCCCTGTGAGGGAGACTGAGCGGCGGGTGAGAGGAGAGGTGGAGAAGATCTGTATACCACACCCTTCTCTGCCATTCCGGGGCACCCAATAGGACTTGGACCCGGTCTTGGCGAATCTTCCTCAGAACCCGAGGAATCAAAGGTATAGGAGGAAACTGGTAAAGGAGTTGTCTTCCCCAACTCAACTGAAACGCGTCCCCCAAGGCTCCCTGCATCGGATACTGGAGACTGCAGAATGACAGGCAGTGAGCATTCTCGCGAGTGGCGAACAGGTCCACCTGAGGAGTCCCCAACGTCCGAAAGACGTGACGAACCACCTCCGGGTGAAGCCTCCACTCGTGGTCGGCCGAGAACTGCCGACTGAGACTGTCTGCACACACGTTCAGAACTCCAGCCAGATGATTCGCCATCAGACAAATCAGATGGTCCTGAACCCAGGACCAGAGACGCATTGCCTCTCTGCAGAGACACTGCGACCCCACTCCTCCCTGCTTGTTGATGTACCACATCGTGGATGTGTTGTCCGTGAGGACCTGGACCGATCGACCACGAAGGGAAGGGAGGAAGGCCTTGAGCGCCAAACGAATCGCCCGCAATTCTAGAAGGTTGATATGAAGCAACCTTTCCTCTGGAGACCAAAGACCCTTGATCTCCAGATCCTCCAGATGAGCACCCCACCCTAGAGTGGATGCATCCGTTATTACTGTGGCCACATCTTTTGACTAGGTAGGAGTGTTCTGCTTAATTCAGATACTCTGTCCATCACCACCCCCTTTTGAATCGTTTTGGCCACCACAAGTGTGGAAGGGTATGCTCAGATGTGAGTCCCTTGCTCACTGCACCATCAGGATTCAAGCAAGCCGGGCCGAAGACGGCTGTAATGCCAGAAACCGGTCCCCGGAAGCTTGTTTCCTTTCCAGTAAAGAATTGGCTGGGTAGTTTGGTCTGCCCTGTTCCCATGATGCACTGGGCCAGGGTCAGACTAATTTGCATGTAGCCAGGTTCTGAACTGGGATGGTGCAGTGAGCTAAAAAACGGTGATGGATCAAGCCTTGATCTTTTGACTGGGTAGGAGTGTTCTGCTTAATTCAGATACTCTGTCCATCACCACCCCCTTTTGAATCGTTTTGGCCACAAGTGTGGAAGGGTATGCTCAGATGTGAGTCCCTTGCTCACTGCACCATCAGGATTCAAGCAAGCCGGGCTGAAGACGGCTGTAATGCCAGAAACCGGTCCCCGGAAGCTTGTTTCCTTTCCAGTAAAGAATTGGCTTGGTAGTTTGGTCTGCCCTGTTCCCATGATGCACTGGGCCAGGGTCAGACTAATTTGCATGTAGCCAGGTTCTGAACTGGGATGGTGCAGTGAGCTAAAAAACGGTGATGGATCAAGCCCTGATCTTTTGACTGGGTAGGAGTGTTCTGCTTAATTCAGATACTCTGTCCATCACCACCCCCTTTTGAATCGTTTTGGCCACCACAAGTGTGGAAGGGTACGCTCAGATGTGAGTCCCTTGCTCACTGCACCATCAGGATTCAAGCAAGCCGGGCCAAAGACGGCTGTAATGCCAGAAACCGGTCCCCGGAAGCTTGTTTCCTTTCCAGTAAAGAATTGGCTTGGTAGTTTGGTCTGCCCTGTTCCCATGATGCACTGGGCCAGGGTCAGACTAATTTGCATGTAGCCAGGTTCTGAACTGGGATGGTGCAGTGAGCTAAAAAACGGCGATGGATCAAGCCCTGATCTTTTGACTGGGTAGGAGTGTTCTGCTTAATTCAGATACTCTGTCCATCACCACCCCCTTTTGAATCGTTTTGGCCACCACAAGTGTGGAAGGGTATGCTCAGATGTGAGTCCCTTGCTCACTGCACCATCAGGATTCAAGCAAGCCGGGCCAAAGACGGCAGTAATGCCAGAAACCGGTCCCCGGAAGCTGGTTTCCTTTCCAGTAAAGAATTGGCTTGGTAGTTTGGTCTGCCCTGTTCCCATGATGCACTGGGCCAGGGTCAAACTAATTAACATGTAGCCAGGTTCTGAACTGGGATGGTGCAGTGAGCTAAAAAACGGTGATGGATCAAGCCCTGATCTTTTGACTGGGTAGGAGTGTTCTGCTTAATTCAGATACTCTGTCCATCACCACCCCCTTTTGAATCGTTTTGGCCACCACAAGTGTGGAAGGGTATGCTCAGATGTGAGTCCCTTGCTCACTGCACCATCAGGATTCAAGCAAGCCGGGCCGAAGACGGCTGTAATGCCAGAAACCGGTCCCCGGAAGCTTGTTTCCTTTCCAGTAAAGAATTGGCTTGGTAGTTTGGTCTGCCCTGTTCCCATGATGCACTGGGCCAGGGTCAGACTAATTTGCATGTAGCCAGGTTCTGAACTAGGATGGTGCAGTGAGCTAAAAAACGGTGATGGATCAAGCCCTGATCTTTTGACTGGGTAGGAGTGTTCTGCTTAATTCAGATACTCTGTCCATCACCACCCCCTTTTGAATCGTTGTGGCCACCGGAGGAGGCAGATGAAAAGGCTTTCCCTGAGACAGGTTGCCTTCCACGCCCCACCAAGACAGATCCGCCGCAGCTTCTCTGGAGATCCTCACTGACTCCCTGAGATCTCCGTTGTGTTGATACCACTGCCTGCGGAGGCACCACTGGAGTGCCCTCATGTGCCAGCGTGCATGGTTGACCAACAGAATGCAGGAAGCCATCAGACCGAGCAGACGAAGGACCTTCAGGACTGGAACGACCGCTCCATTGTGAAATAAAGGAATCATTTCCTGTATGTCGCGAATCCTTTGAGGAGGAGGGAATGCGCGACATACAGTTGTGTCCAGTACAGCACCTATGAACAGGTTGCGCTGGGAGGGCACCAGGTGAGACTTGGGTACATTTATCGAAAAACCCAACCTGTACAACAACTGGGATGGTCTCCTGCAGATGATGGAGCACTCTCTCTGACGACTCTGCTTTGATCAGCCAGTCGTCCAAATAGGGGAATACTGGAATCCCCGACCTTCTGAGATGCGCTGCCACCACCACCATCACCTTGGTGAAGACTCGAGGTGCAGTAGTAAGTCCAAAAGGAAGGACCGCAAACTGATAGTGTTGCGATCCCACCGTAAAACGGAGATACTTCCTGTGCGACTTCAGGATTGGGATATGAAAGTACGCATCCTGCAAGTCGAGCCACACCGTCCAGTCTGCTTCTAGCAGCGCTTGAAGAACCTGAGCAAAGGTGAGCATCTTGAATTTCTCTTGTTTCAGATAAAGATTCAAGATCCTGAGATCTAGGATTGGACGAAGTCTGCCATCCTTCTTGGGAATCAGGAAATACCGGGAGTAGCATCCCAGACCCCTTTCCTGCTCTGGGACCACCTCTATCGCACCCTTTCTTAATAGAGATAACACTTCCTCCTGAAGAAGCAACAGATGTTCCTCCGTGCAATAACCTTGGCAAGGAGGGTAATTGGGAGGAAATTCTACAAGATTGAGAACCCAAAGATCTGATGTAACCAATTCCCAATCCTGTAGAAAATGGGTAAGCCGACCCCCCCACCGGCCACACATGATCCTAAATGGCGGATCTAGGGCTGCTTTTCTGTGGCTGAAGGGTTGGAGGAAGTGGAGGAGGCAGAGGCTTGACGTCCACGAGGACGCGCTCTTTGCTTTCCCCTGTAAGATCTATACATGGAATTTTGCTGCTGCTGCTGCTGTTGCTGCTGCTCCTGACCTCGTCGGTAATTCCGAAAGGAAGAGCGACCGAAACCCCTGAATCTCTTGTTGGTCGAAGAGCCTCTGATCTGGAGACCTAAAGATTTAGCAGTCGCCCTACTGTCTTTAAATCTCTCCAGGGCCGTATCAGCTTTCTTCCCAAAGAGACCAGATCCGTCAAAAGTAAGATCCAGCAAAGTCGCTTGAACATCCGCCGAAAAGTCTGAGGATTTCAGCCAAGCTGATCTTCTAGTGGCGATAGCAGTGCCCATGATACGTGCCACAGAGTCCGCAGTGTCCAGACCACTCTGTATCACTTGGCGAATCGCTGCCTGTGCATCCGAAATTACCTCCTCAGAATCCTTCCTGTTGGCATCAGGAATCTTAGTAGCTAGAATACGCAAAGAATCCATAAGAGCATGCACATACCTCCCCATCAGACAAGTGGCATTAGTCGACTTCAAAGCCATGCTTGCAGAGGAGAAGGTCTTTTTAGCAACCTGATCCTGTTTCTTTGCCTCTTTTTCACAGGGTACCTGGGGAAAGGCCCTCACATTCTTTTTAGAGCAGGCTGCTTGAATGACTAGGCTCTCTGGTGAAGGATGAGACGTCAAAAAAGCAGGGTCTTCAGGTGCAACCCTGTACCTTCTTGCCACACTCTTAGATACTGCAGGAGCTGACAGTGGTTTCTTCCACACCTCCAAAATGGGCTTCGTCAAGGCGTCATTAAACGGAAGTAATGGCTCTACCACAGAACTAGGAGAATGTAAAACCTCAGTGAGAAGATTGGATTTAAATTCCACCGTTGGCAAAGTTAACTGTAAAAGTTCTGCAGCCTTCCTCATCACCATATGATAAGGCTGGACATGTTTAGAAGGTGTATCAGAGCCGGAAGTCAACTCCCACTCCGGAGAGAAATCCAGGCTACCAGCGTCAGCCAGTTCCTCAAAACAGTCCTCATCCAATTCACCTTCCTCCATATCAGGATGTGACTCCACATACCTTCGCTCTTCCAAAAGGCGTTGAGCCTCCCTTCTGGACCTCTCCTTCACACGCCTCGCAGCCGGATCCACCAACGGCTCCGACGGAGTCGGGAACGACGTCGGTATCGAATCCGAAGGACCAGCGGGATGCTCTCGAGGCCGTTCTGGAGCGGGTGACGCCGAAACCGGCGTCGACGGCTTCGGCGGAGCCGGAAACTGCCATGGCGGCGTCGGAGCCGGCTTATAGGGCATAAATGGAGCAGGAGGATAGGAGTGAGGGACTCCTAGATTGAAAGCCAAAGGGCCCATGGGACCCGAAGGTGCGCCAGAGGGGTACCGCGCCCTTGAAAAGACGCCATACATAGCGTTCAGAAACGCCGATGGGTCCTGGCCTGGGGTTGGAAAGGGTGGCTGGAAACTCTCAGGCTGGTCTTGTGGAGGGTTCGGATTCGGCTCTTCGGTAGGCGCGGAATCCACATCCACCTGAACCTCTTCCTCTTCTAGGGCCTGGGATGGCGCCGGGGACGGATTCAAAGCCGGAGTCGGCGACTGCACACGCGACTCCGAAGGCGAGGCCTCACCTTCAGGTTCAGAGACATCCAGCGTAACCACCTTAGAACGTACCTTCTTCGGTGATCTCGACCTCGAGCCCGACTCCTTACCGGAACGACGTCGGGACTCCTGTCTCCTCTTCTTCGACTTCGAAGCATGGTCTGAAGCGGATCTCGAAGACGACTCCTCTCGAGATCCAGATCTTGACTTCGACCTCGACCTTCGAGAACGAGACCTCGACAATTTACCTTTTCCAGCCTTCCGCTTCGCTACCAAGAGCTTGGTCTCTCTTTCCCTCAGGGCCTTCGGGTTCATCTTTCGACAAGAGGAACATCCATCCACATCGTGGTCAGAGCTCAAACACCAGATGCAGTCCTCGTGCGGGTCAGTAATAGACATCATTTTTCCGCACTCCCTGCAGGGCTTGAAACCGGTCTTCTTTGTCGACATCGTCGAAGAGACAAGATACAAAGAAGCAGAAATTGGTAACAAAAAGGCAACAAAGTACCAGTTGGCTACTGAGATTCCCGAAACCGTTAGCGTCGACGACGCGGAAAAAAGGGAACTGATGTCATCACGCCGGCGTGGGCCTATTATAGGCGTCGGTGACGTCAGCAGAGTCGCGAGCGATGCCGTGTCTCTATGACGTCCAAGTCCACGTCGGCGCGAGGCTACGAAAAGAATTTACGAATGTTGCTGACGCAAGGGGATATTCACAAGGTGAGGAATCCACACGGCAGATGTATCTATCAGAAACATATCTTATATGTTAAGGCACCAGAATTAATACGATTGGGTAAGTTGGTTTTCAAGAGAAATACTTTTGCATTTAAACAGTCGACACACAGTGCATTTGTCAGAATCTGCAATGTTATCCTATGGAAGGAAAAACCAATACGGCATACAAGTTCATTGCAGCAACTTAAGAAACCAACCTCCTGAATTTGAGGTGAGTATGGGGAAAAGTCCAAGGCAGCACCAGCAGATCAACGCCAGCGGTGTGAGGGCAGCAGGTGCAGCTGTGTCCAACAGTGTAGGGTGCCCAATGCAAGTCAATGGGGGTTGGGCTTCGTGAACAAATGCTGCAGTGCTGGACTGGGAGGCCAGTCGTGCTGAACCAACAGGAGGGCTCAGACCCCGCGATGCAGTTGTGGTAGATAGGGCCTGCCAACAGAGGTTGAATGAGGCATTGAGAAGACTACAGCGGGGCAATCTGAGGTGGGCTTCGAGTCTGGAGAGTAAGGGGACTATGTTAGCACTGTTGGCCAACTTCAGCTCGGGTGCAGTGGTGCTTTCCGGTGTCAGGTTTTCACGGTCTTGGAGTCTCATAGCTCAGTCCTTGCTACCTGGAAGATGCAGGGGAACAGCTCCCTTGTACCACTGGCGTTACTGTGTCTTTGGAGAAGTACTGGCAGTACTCCCAGGCTTTGGAAGATCAGCAGTTTGCAGGGTGAGAGGACTTTGGCTCAACTGTCGAGAATAGGCAAACAAGCCAGTCAGGCTGCTGCCAAGTCATTTACTTCTTCCGCAGTTCTTGCTTTCGCGTCTCTTCTGCCCTTCTTTTGGGTGGTAGGATCTGATTTTCTAGTGCCAGAGGTTCGCCTAAATACTGAATTTAGGGGTGTTAGAGGAGTGTAGGGTAGGAACCAATGACCTACCTACTCTTTGGGTCATTACACCCCAATATGACCACTTCTTGAGGGAGGTGGTCATAACCCTGTCCCAGAATTCCTGATTTTGCCATCACCAAGATGGCTAACTTTGAATAGTCGCCTCCACTTAAGTAGCTCACCTGAGGGGTGGCACGGTCCTGAGGGTGAACATGCCTCTTTGACCAGCTAATTTTCCCACCCGTCCAGGTGCCAAATGGCTCTGGACAAAGGCGGTCGGCCTTTTCTCTGGTGAGAAAAAACAGATTTGCATACCAAAGGCAGTAGGCCCTTTGAACCTCCCCTGCCCTGGAATGCTAATCTGCGGGTCATTTAAGGGGGCACCTCTAAGTTGCTCTCTGTAGGCATGCATTACTCAGACACTGGAATCAGTGCAGGTTTATTATTACGAAATGTTTGATACCAAACATCCCTATTTTCAGTGAAGCCATTATGTAACTAGGGAACTCGTTTCTACCAGTGTCCAGCACTGTAACATGGCTTCCCTGTTCACTTGTACTGTCAGCCGTGGAACTGACCAGCACAGGGGCACACCTGCTCATGCAGTGGTACTCGCACATGTAAAATGGCAGTTATTTTAGCCAGATCCCCACCTGAGCAGGACACTCACTTCACTGCAGGCAGCTCAGTCTCAACACATCCTCGACCACTCACCGACAATTTAAACAGGCCGATCTTTCCGTATGGGACTGCAGTGAAGGGTGCAGCAAGTGCCGCCAAACACAGGCTCGCACCAGTGGGTCAATGCTCCTGCATGGTCCCAGCGAATTGCAGAGGGCACAAGCACCCGCACCGAGATTAATCACTGCCAAGCGCCTGCGGCCCTCACAGCAATATTGCGGCTGCATCCACAGCAGGCCAGCACACTTCTGAGCACTCTGTCATGTCAGGAAATCCGGGAACGCTACTCACCAGGGTCTCACGGAGAAAGACATTAGATCAGGCACGCATCCGTGTCGTGGCCTCTTTACTCTCAAATTCAGCAGTGCCACCAGGCACCGAAGCAAGAAAAGCGGCCCAGGCCACATCTCTCGGCAATCCCAGAGCTGCATCCGCTAGCTTAAACTAGTGGACACATAAATTATAGGGCGCAGCTAGTAACAGGGAGCTGGTGTATGAGTCCGGAAGTGGCGGATGCCCCCAGCTTGTCGGGACAAATGTCAGGATTTAACTTGCTAGTTTACCTTGCTGAAAGCAGCGCTATTAAAAGAAAAGTTTCCAATGTCGAGTATTTCACTGGGATAAGCGCAGAGCAGCACACCGCTGTCGGATCAAGCCTGCCCTGCTGATGAGAAAAATCATCTACAAAAAAGACTAAGTCAGAAGGTAAACTTTGAATCTGAACAAATCTAGTCCCTGTAGCGGACCCATGCTCTATTGCCATTGGCCTTAACTTTTGATCAGGTCTAGTGCTACCAGATACCCGCAAGTGGCACTCCATACTTTTCGGCACCCTGAAAACCCCTAAAATCATATCTCCAGTTCTCTTTACTACTCTTCATTTTGGAGTTTATTTAAAGATACAAATATATACTATTTTTAGAAACAGGAGTGGGATTTTTTATTGTGTTGTGGTTTCGATTTATTAACTGTTTTGGGACTGATACATGCTTTACACTTGTTCACTTTGAGTTAACCCCAACTTCTCTGTGCAACTTTCCAATGACTGAGCTAAGGTTTAAATGAAAGCAACCTAACTGGTACCGATACAGAATAATGACAGTCAACTGGGTGGTTGAGAGACAACACCAAGTAATAATAATTAAGAAAGTAATCTAGCGAACAATCTGCATTCATAAATATCAGTGAACAATCATTGCACCCACAAACGATACAATTCCTGAATGATTGGACAAAATGAGATACATAGCATGGGCTCATTCACTACGACCTTGAAGACAGTATGCCAACAAGTAAAAAAAAAAAAAAGATGGCTCCAGATCAGTGTGATTGAGGCAAAGAGAGAAAAAGCAGAACAATTACATTTTTTATGACAGTCATCAACAAGGTAACAATTGCACTGGGCTCTATATGCTGCCAAAAGTGAGCCTCAGATTTGTTGCAGAGAAGAAGATTGTTGCTCGTGCTACAAAGATCTTTTGTATTGATTCTACTCAGACATAAATCTTTATTCCAGTTAAATATGGTGCAGACACTTGATGTGTGCGAGGTTTCTTGGGTTGCCTATTAGTCAATCAGCCAACTGAGGAATTCTGCTGTCCGCACACATCTTGAAGTACAACGGTGCTCTTCTGATATCTGTCCACAAGTATGGAGGAGAAACCCTTCTAACAAAAGGGACAGGGTTATGGATCATTGAAGACAACAAAAGATCCCTCTTGTGATATCCACTCGTATTCTCACACCTATAAACTCATCTTCCTTGGGGAAACACTTTCATTTACTATCCACTCAGCTATTTAAACACTGAATCCAGTTTATTGTTAAAATGTCCCTTTTATTTCATATAATGAATTCTCAGAAAAAAACAATATACTCTATTCAGCATTGTCTTTATGTAATACACTAGTTTATCATCAATAAAAGTTTCTTTAAAAACATTACTCGAATAATGAGAGAAATGTTTACATAAAACAGGATTCAGTGTTTAGATAGCTGAACTACATAAATATAGTACTGGGTACACAGAGTTGCTGCCAACATCAGTTCTCAAAGGAACGAGGGTCAAATGTATACAAGACTTCGCCCATGGGGACTGACGATCCACGAACTTTCAAGTTATTACCTTTGCGTGTGCCAATTTAAAGAACGTCTGGCTGCCTTGAAGCATGATCTCTAGCTGGGATGGTTTTAGAGTTTTGAGTATTTAATAATACCAGTGACAGAATAGTCTGTTTAAACCTGTAATATTTCCTCCACAGGCAGCTGCCATACAGCTGTATATCGTACGCATCACATTGAAAACTCAAATCCAATCCAATAAGGATAACATTCAGTAACATGCATTACATGTTACTGGGAAACTGCTGAAGTCTGTGAGAATTTGAACTAGATTTTGTATTGGATTTGATATTTGAGCGCGACATGTACTGTCCCAATTCCTAAAGATGAGGCAGTCAAGTCTGTAACCTCAACACTACTGGTATGTTACTTGATTGTGTCACAATGAATTAAAAAAGTATCTTGTAGCAGTTTTGGTGGTATGAGGCAGTAGCTATCTAAAGTACGATATTTTGTTACCTTAGCAATGAGGACCCTCCATTCAGACTGCAAGCCCCATATCTTGACAAATGTTAACATGCGTCATAACTGGCGTCTACAGTGAAAATACCTTTAACAAATTAAGCCACATCACACCAGAAAGAGCGTGTGGATGAATTGTCTAATGCCTAAAACATTGCTCAGGCCCTTCACAATATCCAGGAGAGGGTTTGGGTAGTAAAGTTAACTTAGTGCACCGTCATACCAGAAAATTAGAATCATAAAATGGAGGAATTTATTAGCACAATCCATACTTTCTAGTTGTGCTTCTCTCTCTTTAAGACTCTTCTCCCAGCTTATCAACTGCTGCTCCTTAAGTTTGTGTTCAAGCTGCGTAGGATTGGAGTGTTGGGCGCATGGATCGGGTACCAGGCATTTGCAGGGCTTCTTCTCAATCTTAGTTTTCTCTTCAGTAACCCATCGGGTTAACAGTGGATTTTGTAGGAGTTCATCCACAGAAGGTCTTAAATAATCCTGTAATGCATAAAAAGGAAATTATCCATTATAAAAAACAGCACTAAAACCTTTCAATACTTGACACCGCAATTGCGGATCAGAAAAATAACAATGTTTCTTGTAGATTCTATATCTCACAGATTACTCACCTTATGAATATCCTTCCAGTCGCCAGACTGGATCTGGAAACTTTTTCACCAGCAGTAGCTTTGCAGAACTGCCAAGTGGCGCCAGGCGGCTCGAGCTTCATTCCCCCCCCCGTACATAATATGAGGCACCGACTGACATGCTTGTGCCAGTATCTCCCACTTTTCCATTCCCCAGCGAGGCAGCAGAGAGGAGCTATGAGAGCATTAGAGACAACAACAGAAATATAGCATTGCATATCCTGGGATCTTCTAATAGCACCAACTCACATGGGAAGGAATAAGGGTGGTGCCGAATATGTGGAAAGATAGTAGCCACCTGAAACATTGATACCAAACGTAAACTACTTTTCCTTCTGATGGATCCTTTTTTCTGCAGATTCTTCACCTTATGAATTCCATAGCAATATCCTACAGGAGGAGGGATTAGGAAATACCTATTGGGCCAGGCTGCCAATGAGTCGTTGCTCAAGATAGCTGCATATTAATGAGTCTCCCTTCCATCAGTGCATCACTGCTTCTCACCTTTATGTGTGATATGGAGTAGAACGTTGCCTGGAGGTCGGTGAGCCCTTATTTCAGTATAAGTGAGCTGGATGCCTGAGATCTAACAAATCGAATGTCTTCTATCGGCTCCCTGTGCCCTAGATAGAGGCGGAGGTCCAGCAGGGACCGCCTGCTGCTGGTAAGCCTGCTTGTCCACTGGATGCCCATTTCCCTGAGTTGGCAAGGCAGAATTGTCTCCCTGGCCCAATAAGCAGAGCATATTAAGGCCTATGGCGTAAACTACGGTCCATTTGCTGTTTGGAAGTAGATCTTTCTGTGAGGAGGCTGGGCAAACCCCTATGTATGTTCATGGCCTGCCTGCATCACAGCTTCAATTCCTCTTCTCACTGCTAGAGTAGCATGAGGGGCAGCAGTGGGCCTGCACTACTCTTGCTGGGCTGATCATGCCCCTTATAGACTAGAAAATAAAAGTCTAGCAGACTGAATACATCAAGAGAGCAGGGTGCTGGGGAAATGGTTTTGCTAGAGAGGCCATGTCCAGTGAGCATGCTGCGTCTCTGCTGTTTTTAAACCCTCTAGAGAGCAGTCGGGGTTCTCTCCTAACGATTGCTCACTATCTAAGGGAAGTCCATGAGGGTTGCTTGAATGTCCCCGGAGAATCCACAGGAACACATTCAAACATTATGGTATCAGATGACAAGCAAGCCCATAATCAAACATTGCAGTCTACAGAATCTAGAATGCACTTCATGATCTATTTGTAAGCATCGGTTTTAACTCACAGAAATGTTATTTCATGTGATCAGGCAAACTGTTAAGTCTTTTTCGCCAAGTAACACAGGGCACAGACATTGCAGCCCAGAAGAGACCGTGCATTTGCCATGCAAAGGGAAAGACTACCCGAGGCAAAGATTTTTCAGCCTATGGATTACAGCCTGAGACTTTAGCTTGAGGGGGCCACACAAAAGACATTTGGGTTCAACTTAGCAGCAGAAGCTTGGACCACCAGACACTCCAGAAAAGGGTGCAACAAACATGTAGGTCTCTCACAGCCACACATGTGTAAACTGCAAACTAAAAAGGGGCTTCTCTCAGGCAGCCAGCAGAGGCTCCAAAACAAAAGTAATTCCAGCATCTTTGCGGCAGTTTTATCCACCCAGGTGAATGAAGAGAATTACCAGGACTCGGTCAGCTCTGTTGCAAGTTGGGAGTAGGAGGTCAGTCTCCAAGATACCATTCTCTGTATGGCCATAGTCTGTCAGGGCAAGGCTGTGCCAAGGCGTCACCAAAGCGATCCTGAAAGTTATTCTTTGAAGCTCGTAAAAGGTCAGCCAGCCCCAAAATTAGGCTGGGCGGGTGTAACTGCTTAGTGACCGAGGCAGTGACAAACACGATTGTTTTGTTGCCATGGAAGACACTGGCTTAGTTGGACCCAGATTCAAAGCCAGAGCTCGCGAAGGCATGGAGTCACCCATCGTCTAGGTCAGAGCCGCTAGAATCACCTATCCTGGTAGAGTATCTACTCTTGAGAAGTGGCTGGAGAGTGACGAAGGCATCCCGAAGAGATTGAGCATAGCTTGCAAGAAGTCTTAAAGGTAAAGGGGTGGGAAAAGTGGGAGGGTTTGGACAACTGAGTTCGATATTCGTGCATCATTTTTTTTCAGCGTTGGATTCTGTTCTGACAATGAGGAATTGCCCAGTGACAGGAGAACAGACCTAGGACACAGAAAAGTCACTGGAACAGGGTCATTTCATCGAAGAAGAGTAAGAGGTATTCTCCTTTCTATTATATTTTTAAACTTCTTGTGGGGACACGTCGTGAAAAATGTACCTGAAAGGTGAAGGACTATATTAATGTCTTCTTGCGAGACTTGGCCTGCAATAATTTGACATCCTGCGCTCCAACTGCTTTCTGGAGCATAAAAGAGCAGAAGTCGAAGGCATAGGGGTTGTGTTCTGACCCAGACACCACATTCAGATATGCTGTATGGGTCCAACAAGGAAATCCTTTGATGGAATCTAAGCAAGATTTGAACCCAGAAGGCTTTTGGAGGAGACATTTGAACTAGTTGCTGTCGAATGCTGAGGAATGTTGTTGGTAAGACACAGAGAATACTTCTGTATCTGCGCTGATGAGGAACAGAAAAAAGGAACCAATTCTAGCAGCTTAATATGCCTTAATGTTGACACAACCATGGCTGTAGCTGCAGTGTTATTTTGAGCTGCTAGGGAAAAAGGTATCCGGATCCACTCTGGTACATGGAGAAATATTCATAAGGTGAGGAATCGGTCAGGAAAACTATTCAACAGAATATTACATCATTGAATATGCAGCATGAAAGCAGTTACACAGTTGGAAGATCAAGCCGATGTCCCCACTTTGCATCCTTGATGAAAAATACCCTCTGCTTTACAGAATTGGATAGTATGCTTTAGAAGCATTACTCCAATTAATGCAAGCAAGAACACAGGCTATCACCACTGGAGCGAATTGGCAAATTAAAATCACTGGCTTGTAAAATAGCTCTTCAATTATTAGTGGTAGAAATTTGTGAAACAATCAGCATAAGTTATCATTAATAGATAGGCATTTAAACACTTGCAGCAGTAAGGTAGTAAAATGTTAACAGGATTTTAGGCAACCTTCTAATAGATTATGCCCACTCGTGGGCACCAGGCTTGATGGCAGAATGGGTTATTTATGTTAAATATTTTCTGCAACGATGAAGAGCCATTAATACATTTGAAGACTTCTTTTGAGATCTTCAGATTTCAGTAACGTTCTACTACTTTAATAAACCAAAGACCTGTTGTACAATATCTGCTTTCAGACATTCTTGCTCCTCATTGTACGAGTTACTTACCTTCGGTTACGGTGTAGAGAAGATTCTAGCCGCAGATTCCTTTACATAGAATTTTACCCAGGTGTAAGACTGGATCCGGAAAATGTTCTTTGCCACAGCATCTCTACGCGGCGGGGGGGGGGGTTTAGGGGGGGGGAGGTGGTACCATGTAACTCCGCCCTGACGTCGTCCACGGACGTGACGTCAGCAAGGTCACATTAGCCCCACCACGGCGCACCAACGTCAGTTTTCTTTGGAGAACTTTTCCACGCCACAACGCGGAGCCATCACAAACAAAAACTAAGAATATAGGAACAGTGTGCGAAAAAAGTCAGATGAACAGATAGGAAAAATCAAATGGTGAGGAACAGCACCATTCGGAAGAGTGCCAGGCACTGTGGTACCTAAAGTCATAGAAGGGAAGAGCAGAGCACAGCTACTGCGAAGCAACTCTGCAAGTAAACACAACATCCTCCCTGGGGGCAGAAAAGTATGTGAAAAATGTCATAGCAGACGAAGAGGCCTGCAACCACAGTCCATAAACACTGAAGGACAACAAGGCCAGAACATAAGAGTAACGACAAATTACCCCCAGACAACACCAGCAAGGAGAGGCACATCCCCTGTAAGAGCTAAGGGCTGAGGCACAGCCAAGAGACCCCAACCAGAGGACTGCAGGAGTCAGAAATTTCAAGCAATGCAAAAGGGAAGAGCATGAGTGGGCCCCACACTGGAAGACCAGGGTGCAGGGACGCAGAAGTACCCAGGAACCCACCAACCAACTACCAGAACGGAAGGAGTGGATCAAACAAACAGAACGAAGCATCCCACTAGAGAGGAAGTGAAACAGGGCAATCGCAGAAGACAAACCACCCGTAGGCAGGTGAGTGCAGAAGAGCAAGCTGAAGGTCCTCGCAGAACGGGGAGGAAGGGTGGGTCGTGAAGGAATCTGCTGCTAGAATCAGCTCTACCATATACATCACTACCGAAGGTAAGTAACTCGAACATTTGATAGAGACTACTAGCCGCAGATTCCTTAACATAGAATAGATACCCTAGACGTACCCAGAAGGAAGGAGGGGCTGCGAGAGGACCTCCCGGTAGGAAGGGACACACGGCCCCAGCAGGGGACGTGTAAGTAAGTATTAGACTTGTACAGCGCAGACTAAACCCAAGGGCATCAAGGCGCTAATGAAACTGAAAAAGGAGAGCGAACTAGACAACATGCTGATACTGGAATGTGTGAAAAGAGACAAGTTTTTAAGGTTTTACGGAAGAGAGAATGAGACGCCTGACCAGAAAGCTCTTCCGGGAGGGAGTTCCACTGCCTGGCCGCAGCCAAGGAGAAGGCTCTACCTCCCCACCTGGACTTTTTAAACCTGGACAATATTAACAGGTTTTTGTTTGAGGAGCGAAGAGGTCTACTGGGGACATACCGCTGGAACATCGCCCTGATTCCCTCTGGGCCTAAGCCATAATAAAGTAAACAAAAGAAATCCAACATTCAAAGGGAAGGGGGGGAAACGAAGGAGTGATCAATGAGTATTGAAGCACTCAGTGTTTGTAAAATACCCCTCACACACCAAAAGGCCCCTTGGTGTCATGCTTCATCATCGGGGTCTTCGCACCCCTCTATCGGGATGCGGCGTGCTGCGACCTACGGCTACGCGGGAGCACTTATAGTATTGGCTATGTGTGGTGTACAGTGTGTGGGGTATGTTTTTAAGAGAGTAGGGGGTGTAGTGAAAAAAGGTTAAAAAGTACCTGGCACTAGAGTGTTAAAGAAAAACAATTTTATTCTGAACTCTGGCTGGTACTGTTAAAAGAAGTGCAGGGAGAGGTCAAGTCTGTTGTATTAATGAAAGGGACCTCTGGTGTGCTTTGTTGTCGACATGTTTCGGAGGCAAGCTCCTTCTTCAGGACAGGGGCACAAACTCCCCTCCCTACTCACGTCTTCTTCTACAAAAAAATGTGTATTTACAGAAAAGTGAATTTTTGTAGGAATAGGCTAAGTGTGCCTACAGCGGTCTGCTACAAGCTCAATGACCTGTAGAAAGACAAAAATAACACCTAATGGTTACCCATGTAGCGGGTAGTTCATGCAGGTGCAGTCACCTGGAACCTCACTATTTGCTTATTAATAAGCCTGTTGAAAAAAAGGGGGACTCACAACACATACAACATAAAACACATAAAAACCTAGGATTTACTGTAAGTTGTTTTCATACTTGTGAAGCTTGGTTGTAGGCTTCATGAGCAAAATGGGAACGTCGGGGTGCTGCTCCAATGGCTATCTGTAGTGAAGAATGATGCAGCTTTTATAATTCATTCTATCACACTTACTTATGTAGAAGAGTGCAGATGGTCGTAGGATACTAGTTCTTCAGTATTATACTCACAAGGTCAGGACGCTCTGATCGCCGCCTTACCCCTCACGCTGCTCCGCTGGTGTGGAGTCAGGCAATGGTCATGGTTATTTATACCCCGTTTTACTGATTGAGCGGAAGCGATTGTGTCTCCATGTATGGGTATTCCGCTTTTCAACCATACAGGGCATTCGTATGTAATAGGCGCGTTAGCACGGGATCAGCGTCTGCAAGTACAGGAGGTCGTTTCTGAGCTTGTGCACCGGACTGCCACTGTTCTTATGCGCACGCGTGTTAGGAATTGATGTGTCCGTTCCTGGCGCATGCGCATTCTGCAACCGCGCGTCTCACTGAATGTCTTCAGCGCGCGTGTGTTAGTTATGTACCAATGTTACTAATGCGTGATGGATGAAATAAAGTGGATATTGCATGTGACTGCACCTGCATGAACTACCCGCTACATGGGTAACCATTAGGTGTTATTTTTGTCTTTCTACAGGTCATTGAGCTTGTAGCAGACCGCTGTAGGCACACTTAGCCTATTCCTACAAAAATTCACTTTTCTGTAAATACACATTTTTTTGTAGAAGAAGACGTGAGTAGGGAGGGGAGTTTGTGCCCCTGTCCTGAAGAAGGAGCTTGCCTCCGAAACATGTCGACAACAAAGCACACCAGAGGTCCTGTTCATTAATACAACAGACTTGACCTCGCCCTGCACTTCTTTTAACAGTACCAGCCAGAGTTCAGAATAAAATTGTTTTTCTTTAACACTCTAGTGCCAGGTACTTTTTAACCTTTTTTCACTACACCCCCTACTCACTTAAAAACATACCCCACACACTGTACACCACACATAGCCAATACTATAAGTGCTCCCGCGTAGCCGTAGGTCGCAGCACACCGCATCCCGATAGAGGGGTGCGAAGACCCCGATGATGAAGCATGACACCAAGGGGCCTTTTGGTGTGTGAGGGGTATTTTACAAACACTGAGTGCTTCAATACTCATTGATCACTCCTTCGTTTCCCCCCCTTCCCTTTGAATGTTGGATTTCTTTTGTTTACTTAAGTACCAAAGTGGAGCATAAATCCAACGATTAGCTCTACCTCCCTCATATGTTTTTGTTATAGCCTAAGCCATAATAGGCATTGTGAGTCAGGCAGAGAGACTTAAACAAGATCCTTTGGTCAAGAGACAACCAATGCAGTGACCTAATGAAAGCTGTGACAGAATGAAATTTCAGAAGATTCATCACCAGTCAAGCCACAGCATTCTGCACCATCTGCAAATGTCGCACTAGACCCTTGTTAATGCCCAGGTACAGGGCATTACAATAGTCCAGTCTGTACGTTATCAATGCAACAACAGCCTGCTTACGCGCTTCGAAAGAAAGAAAATGAAAAAAAATTCTAAGGACCCTAATGATCCCAAAACAGGTTGATATGGTCCTGCTGACCTGACGATACAGGGAAAGTGAATCATCAATGATGACCCCCAAGTTCTTTCCATATGAAACCGGACAGGGACATGCACCTAGACTAGCCGGCCACCAGTCAGTAGACCAAATATCCAGTTTACTTCTGAAGACCAGGACCTCAGTCTTGTCTCCATTTAATTTCATGACATTTTCCACCATCCAGGAGGAGACGGCCTGCATGCAGTTCATAAAATTGAGGGCAGGGTCCCTGATGTTCTGAGTAAAGGGGACAAGAAGGGCGGCTCAGCCCCCCCAGCGAAGCAGAAGGAAGCAAGGGCGAGGGGAGGCCAGGACACCCCCACGCCCAGTCAAGGTATCAGGAACATCCCCCCGAAAGCCCCAGAGGCACAGACCAGGGCAGAGGAGTACCGAGGAAGAAAGAATCACCCCAAAACCACAAGGAGACGAGGTAGAAGTGGAGGCAAGCCTTTCACAGGAAAAGACCCATGCACAGTGAAAGAGACAGCTGAACCAGCCACAGGCCCAAGGCAGCAGACAAGACAGGAATGGCTCCACAGTCAAGAAAGCAGGCATGAGTAGAAAGACGTAGTCATGGCAAGGCTCCAGCAGACCAAGAGGAAGGAGCACAAGGAACCACCCCAAGGCCCCCGGCCGTGCACCAGAAAGAGCAAGCATGCGCAGCTGGCAGTTGGGAAGTACTATGAAGCAGAGCGCCCAGACCAGTACCCCACTTAGGGTATGACACGTCCCAAACATGGGAACCACTCTTAGGGGGAAAAAAACTGCATCCAAGGACAAGAACATAAGATCTGCGGCAGGAACCACAGACGGCTTAGCAATCAGCCCAAAAATACACACTTGCCAAAAAGGGCTGAACCAGCAGCCAACAGAAGAGAGGGACCAACCAAGGGACCCCGAAGGCACGTCAATCCACACAAAGCAAGAAATGGGCCACTCAAAACACCAGAGCCCAGGACCAGGTGGGATAACGAATAGTTTCTTACCTGTCGGTGTAGGTTTGCAGCTTGATGATCTTTCTGGATTCACTATGCTGTGCCTTATTCCGCGGTCCTGTGGTTGGGTTCGGATTCGTAGTCTTTTCTTTCTTTTTTTTTTTCCCAATAGCCCAGGTGGGCGTCGACGTCCCACCTTTGGTGTAATTCCGCTGACGTCGGCACGCTTCCTGCGGAAGCTCCCACTCCTGGGCGCCATCTTCGGATTCTTTTTTCTCGTGTTTGTTTTGTTACCGAAGTTATGGCAATGTTCAACTAAAGTATTTTCACCGCTTTAACCTTTAAGGCTTCTTTTTCCAAGTATTGTCTTTGCTTCAACCACCTTATCACTCCCGCCTCATCTTTCTGGCGGAGTTGGGTGGGTTCGCTAGTGAATCCAGAAAGATCATCAAGCTGCAAAACAACACCGACTGGTAAGAAACTATTCGTTTTGCAGCGTGAATCTTTCTGGATTCACTATGCTGTGCATAGACTATGTAGCGGTTTCTCATGTTTGTGGCGGCTGGTTTGAAGATGAGCGTTGGTTATTGAATATGTGTTGAAGCACCCTTTGTCCGACTTGTGCTTCCTTGTTCATCTGTATATCCACACAGTAGTGCTTCGTGAACGTGTGCACTGAAGCCCATGTAGCCGCCAGGCATATGTCCTGAATTGGTGTGTTAGCTAGGAAAGCTATTGTAGATCCTTTTTCCTTGGTAGAGTGGGCACGTGTCCCCTCTGCTAGTTCCTGCCCTGCCCGCTTGTGGCAGAACTGTATCGTTTGGGCGATCCATCGCGCAATTGTTCCTTTAGTTACTGGTTTCCCCATGAAACTGTTAGCGAAGGACACCAAGAACTGCTTTGTTTTCCTGTGTTCCTTCGTTCTCTCAATGTAGTGCATGACTGCCCTTCTGGCGTCCAGAGTGTGCAGTGCCCTTTCAGCTCTTGTTGCTGGGTTTTGGAAGAAACTCGGTATTTGTATAGTCTGGTTCAAGTGGAACCTTGACACCACCTTTGGCATGAAGTGTGGGTCCATTCTCATCACCACCCTATCGCTGTGTATCTGTATGAAGAGTTCCTGTAGCGTTAGTGCCTGCAGTTCGCTCACTCTGCGCAGTGAAGTGATTGCTACCAGGAAAGCGGTTTTCATGGTCAGCATTTCTAGGGAGGCCTTGTGAATTGGTTTAAAAGGCTCTTCATGAGTTCCGTTAGGACTAGGTTAAGGTTCCATGCAGGTGGTGGCACCCTCCTTGGCGGTGCGATCCTCTATGCTCCCTCCAGGAATCTCTTAACGACCTGTGATGTGAAGAAACTCTTGCCCGTTTCTCCTCTCGTGTAAGCGACTATCGCTGCCAAGTGAACCCTCAGAGAGGATGAGCTCAGATTTTTGTCGAGCAGGTGCATTAGGTACTTTAGCACTGTTGAGTCCTTTTTTATCTTATTGTGTAGCTTTTCCCTCCTGCACCACAGTGTAAATCTCTTCCATTTTGCTACGTAGCACCGTGTGCTGGGTCTTCGTGCCTCCCGAAGTACCCTTATGGTGCTTTCTGGCATTTTCAAATGCGCAAACTTTATGTCCTCAGGAGCCATGCTACAAGGCTCTGGCTCTCTGGCTCCGGGTGCAGCACTTCTCCGCTTTGCATGGAGAGTAGGTCTTTTCTCCTCCCGAATCTGTGGGGTGCACTCTGTGTCATCTCCATGATCTGCGAGTACCATGTCTGCCTGGACCACTGCGGTGCGACCAGTATCAGGGTCATGTTGCTCGCTCTGCACTTGCTGAGCACCTTGCGTATCAACGGTATCGGGGGAAAAGCGTAAGCAAATGTCCTGGACCAGTCTATCCATAGGGCATTCCCCAGGGAGCCCTCCCCGGGCTGCCTGGATGCAAAGTTCTGGCATTTTGCATTCTTGCGTGTCGCAAATAGTTCTACCGACGGTGTCCCCCACCTGTTGAAGAGCCTCCTTGTCTCTTGTGCATTGAGTTCCCACTCGTGGGATGCTGATGTCTGTCTGCTGAGCCGGTCTGCTTCTACATTGTCCTTTCCTGGTAGATGTATGGCTAGCAGGTCTATTTTGAGTGGTATGGCCCATGTCCATATCTCCTGCGCAAGCTTCAAGAGCGGGGCAGATTATGTCCCCCCCCTGCTTGTTGATGTAAAACATCGCTGTTGTGTTGTCTGTCTGGATCAACACTATCTGGTTGTACAGTTTTGTTTGGAAGGCCTTTAAGGCTAGGAAAACGGTCTTCAACTCCAGGTAATTGATGTGCCTGACCGCATCTGCTGGTGTCCACAGGCCTCTTACTTTGAGTTCCTCCATGTGAGCGCCCCATCCCTTCTGGGACGCGTCTGTGGTAATGGTCACTGTTGGCGTTGGTGGCCTCAGAGGCTTCCCCCTTGTTATGTTCCCCATGTTCCACCATGCCATCTCTTTCTGCACTGCGTGCGTTACAACCACTAGATCCTCCCAACGACCTGTAGCTTGTGACCATTGATCCTGTAGCCATTCCTGTAAAGGTCTCATGTGGAGCCGTACGTTTGGCATTAGGTGTATGCATGATGCCATCATGCCCATGATTTTGCTCGCTGTCCTCACTGTCCGAGCTTGCCCCTTCTGGTAGAGCTGCGTCTCCCTCAAGAGCGCTATCGTTCTCTTCTCGCTGGGGAACACCTTGCTCTGTAAGCTGTCGATCTGTGCTCCCAGGAAGATTTTTATTTGTTCTGGTTTCAGGGAGGATTTTCCCCAGTGGATGGAGAATCCTAGGTTCATCAGTGTGTTGGTCACTCTCTGCGCGTGCTGTTTGCACGTTTTGTATGAGCTTGCTTTGATCAGCCAGTCGTCCAGGTAAGGGTACACGTGTATCCCTTACCTCCGTAGGTGTGCTGCGACTATTGCGAGACACTTTGTGAAAACCCTTGGTGCCGATTGGAGTCCGAACGCCAGGGTTGTGAACTGGTAGTGGTCTTCTCCGATGATGAATCTGAGGAGGTGCTTGTGGCCTCTGTTCTTTGGGATGTGCAGGTAGGCATCCTTTAGGTCTATGGTGGCCATGAAGTCCCCGCCTTGCAATTGAGGAAGTACCTCTTGTAGGGAGGTCGTCTTGAACTTTTGCGTTCTTTCGAACTTGTTTAAGAATCTTAGGTCCACGATGGGTCTCAGTTTCGTCCACCTTTGGTACCAGGAAGTATGTGGAGTATACGCCCTTGTTCCTTTCCCTGTAAGGGACTGAATCTATGGCTTGTTTTTGCAGGAGCTCCTTTGCTTCCTCCCGAAGGAGCTCTAGGTCTTTCCTTGCTAGTGGCCTTCTTTTTGGTTTCCTGTCCGTTGGCTTTCCTTCTAACTCTATGCAGTACCCGTATTGTATGATGTTGAGTACCCATTTGTCTGATGTTATACTCTTCCATTCCCTGAAGTAGTGTTTCAGTGTTCCTCCCACTGGTCTTACATGTACGGTGGTGTCTAGTTCGCGTAACTCCTGTCCGATGTGTTTGTGCTTCACCCTGGGAGTTTTTGCTCGGGTGAGCACATGGCGTTTTATTCAGTCACTTAGAGGCGGGTTGCTGTCCCCCTCTCTTATTCTGTCCACGTACATTCCCTCTCCCGCGAAAAGACTGGCCTCTTGGTTGGTACTGTTAGGACTGTTTTTGCTGCCCCTGCTGTGTCTGGGTGTCTGCTTGGTGGGTTTGTTGGAACGCCTGGTGTGATGTTCCTGGCTGGTTTCCTCCCCTCCAGTTAGGTCTTCGTGAAGGGGTGCCCCTTTTAGTACCTCTGAACTGCAATGCCCCCATGGATCTTGCAATCTCGTTATCCTTCTTCAGTTGACTTAGTTTCTCGTCAACTGGAGCCCCGAACAGCGTTTCTCTGTTGAACAGTGTGTTGAGGATGCTGTGCTGCACCTCTGGCTTGAAGCCCGAAATTCTGAGCCAGGCTTGTCTTCTTTCCTTGATGCCCATCATCATGAGCCTGCTGGAGGAGTCTGCTCCGTCCAGGGCAGTCTTGAGGCAAGAATTGGCTACATTCATCCGCTCTTCGACAAGGTTTTCAGCTCTCTGCTTGAATTCCTGTGGCATGTTCTTTATTAACTGGCCAAGCTCTTCCAGGATCTGGTATTGGTGCCTGTTGAGCAGTGCATTGAAATTCGCCATGCGCCAGTGCATTGCGGCATTCCGTTCAATTATTCTCCCCACCAGGTCCATTCTCTTGCTTTCTTTGTCTGGAGGTGGCCCAGAAGTGGTAGACACATTGGCCCTCTTTCTAGCCGTGGCTGCAATGATTGAGTCTGCTGAGACCAATCCCTGAATGTAGGGTGGGTCTTTGGAGGAATGTTTATACTTTCTCTCCGTCCTGGGAGTGACGGCTTTGCATGTGGCTGGTTCTTTGAAAGCCTCTTTTCCCTGTGCCATGACACTGTCGAGCATGGGCAGGAACTGGCTCCTTGTTTGTGTAGGGAGCAGTGTCTCTAGAAGGAAGTCTGCTTTCTGCTTTTCTTTGTCGAGTTTCACTTTGAAAATTGCAGCTGCATTCCTGATGACTGTGTTGTAGACTCCGATGTCCATCCGGCGGCGAGGGCCTCGAGGGATATGTGTCGACGGCTTCCTCTGGACTCTCGGTGTCGACGTCCTGCCAATCTATTTCCTGAGTCTCCGAGGATGCAGACCCGAGGAGTGTCCTGCGGTCGTCGTCTCCTTCCTCGTCGTAGTAGGAGGCCTCCTCCTTTTCTTGGTCGTCGAAGGTCTCGACCATCGACTGTCCTTCGACGTCGTAGTCCTCCTCCTCTGTTTCCTCGACTACCTGTAGCCTAGGTTTCGTCGGGATTGTGTATTCCTTCATCCTGGCGTCAAAATATTCTTTCCGCTGCAGGATGTTTTCCATCTCGGCCTCGAACCGTCTTTTCTTTTTCTCCATTTCGGCCGCACTTTTCGGTGCCGAGCCGACTTTCGCCGTTGAAGGTTTCGGTGCCAAGCTGGCTCTTGGGTCCTTCGTTGTCGCTGGAGCGCCCTTCGGGTCCTTTTCCCTCGGCGTCGAACGCTCCTTTTCGGGGGCGATTTTCGACGTCTTCTGCTGTTCTCCAGCTCTCGGCACCTGGGAGTCCTTCTCAGAGGATCCGCTGTGCCTTGGTGTAGCCGCGGACGCTGAAGTTTTCAGCGTCGGCGCTTTCGAGGTTTTGCCCTCAATTTTTCGAGACTCGGGGATCTCGGTGCCTTAGGGGACGTAGAGTCTCCTACCTTCTTTGGAGTCGTCATAATATCGGTCTCTACGACCGTGTAGCCGTCGTGTTCAGCGGCGGCGTTGTCCTCCTCGTCTGATGATAGCCCCAGGTCTCGAAGGGACTTTGGCTGTCCCTTGCCCTGCATGGTGGCGTTGGCTATCCTCTGTCTCTTTCTCACTCGAAGAGTCTTCGGCGTGAAGACGGAGCAGGCGTTGCAGTCGTCGCTCTTGTGATCGACCGATAGGCAAAGTTTGCAGACCGGGTGCTGATCATTCTGCGCGTACTTGTGGTGGCAGTTACGGCAGAATTTGAAAGGAGTGTTGTCCATCTCATGCGTTCAGGGGGCCCCCTGAGCTTGCATTCTCCGATGGACGTCGAAGTTCTTGAAGTTATCGAAGTTCTTCTACTCCTTCATCGTCCTCTTCGATGGTGTACTCTCTAGTAGTCTTCTTCTTTCCCCAAAAATGTCTGGAGCCCTTTCGGGAACGATCCAGACCCAACCGTGGAAAAAATAATCTGAAGATGGCGCCCAGGAGTGGGAGCTTCTGCAGGAAGCGTGCCGACGTCACCCGAAATACACCAAAGGTGGGACGTCGACGCCCACCTGGGCTACGAAAAAAAAAAAAAGAAAGAAAAGACTACGAATCCGGACCCAACCACAAGACCGCGGATAATGCACAGCATAGTGACTCCAGAAAGATTCACGCTGCAAAACACCTCCCATCAAGCCCCGGAGGAACAACAAGTCAGTCTACGGAGGGGGAGGAGGACGGAGTTCCGCAAGGAGACGCTGAATGGCGCAGTCCGCATGAGTGTTAAACAAAACGACCCTATCAAAGGGCAGGTCAACCAGACCCTCCCTAATATTCTCAGGAAAAACGGCATCCCGCAGCCAAGCATGGCGACGGAGAGCCACAGAAGTGGCCATAGCATGGCAGAGATGATCGGCAACATCCAAGGCAGCACGGAGAATAAACGCGGCCAACTCCCTACCATCCAACACATGGTGCCGCAGATCAGCAAGGGCACCCTCATGGGAGACATGAGAAAGAAGGAACTCCACAGAATCCAACAGGCTGGAAGTAGCCTTAGCCAACACACACAGTGTGTTGAGTGCCCGCAAGGCAGCACTGGAAGAAGCAAAGACGTTACGCCCCCATGAATCCAACTACCAGGGCCTCCCGAGACAGAGGGAACAACACTACAGGCAAGGACGGAAAAGCAGTCCACAGAAGAGAGCCTGGAGTAGAAGGGTGGAAGGAAAGGCAGACTGGGTCTTTCGGAGCAGGACGGTGGCGATGCAGGAGCGGTTGAGGCACCGGATCATCCGTGGCAGGACGCCCCCAGAAGAGAATTGTGGAGCGGCGCTTCAAGAGGAAGGATCAGCTCCCGTCCACAAGAGCCCTGGTGGAGGACTTTCAAGAGGTTATCAGTAGTGAACGGGGTGACAGGTTCACCCATCCGCAAAATGCCAGCGGCCGTGGAAATAGCCCGAACAAAGGTAACACTGGCCTCCGTAGGGCGCCGCGGGGGAGAAAGCAATTCCTCCGTGGGCGACGGCTGCAAACTGAGCCGTCCGTTCCCAAGTCCGGCTATAGGTGGAAGCGGCCAGCCCTGGAATGGTGGGGGATACATGCAGCTCTGGAATGGTGGGGATACATGGACGAGTGGAGAACTTGAGGGGCCCCCGGGGAAGGTGAAGAAGCCGGTGCAGGAACCAACTGCGAGCTGCGGAAATGAGGGTCTGAGGATTTAGGACGCGGGGACGGCGAGGAGCCCGCCCTGGAAGACGCCAGTGAAAAGGTGACAATGCGGCGTCCCTTCTCCGGAGAGGAAGAGACCAACAGATGACAAACCTTCAGAGAGGAAGGAGCCTCAGGAGACGAATCAAAGACCCGATGCCAGCACGGCGCCGTGGAGTGGGCATCAGCGGCGCAGAGTCAACCTCCTCCACCAGGTGTTCCCTAGGAGAATGGGAGCGGGGACGTAGACGGTTCGGCTAAGGAACGGCACCGAAAAGGCACTGGCTCGACCACTCGGGGAAGCAGCCCGCGTAGAGGACCGAGAGGGGCTCGGGAAAGCACCCCAGGCCTCCTCCCACGGCTCCGCCAGGGCCGGGGAGGAAAGCCGTCGGCCGTGTAACGGCACCGGTTCAGCCTCTGGTGAGGCAACTGCCTGCTCAGAGGGCCGAGGGGAACTCGGGGACAAGCCCTGAGTCCCGGTGACCTCCTGCGACGCCACAGGGAGCCCCGTAGGGATTTGCGGCGAGGCAGGGATGCCACAGGTCGAAGAGTGGAGCCCCGAAGGACAACCCCTCGAAGACACCACCCTCCTACAACCTGAAGCCGAAACCATCGGCCCGAAGCCGCTGGCGATGCCACAGAAGGCCCCGCATGAGGCAAGGGATCCGCGGACGTCTCAGGAGGAGGGGCCAAAGAAGCCTGCAGAGACGCAGCGTAGGCTGTCATTTGGGCCCCAGTCGCCCTGATGCCGGGAAACGGCAGGTAGGGTGGTGACTGGCAGGGGCGCATGTCCAGAGGGGAACCCGCGCCCTCCACCGAACGAGGACAAGACCTCGGAGACAAGCTACAGGACCTACCAGCTGGCGAGCGACGTCCTTGGGGCCATGGCGTAGGGCAATGCCGCAGACTGAATCAGCGGCTCCTGGACTCCGAGGTAGGGGACAAACGCTGGGACAACACTGACCTGGACAAGCGGGCCGACAGCAATTTCATCCGGCGCTCCCGCCGGGACTTCAGCTTGAGGTGCTGACATGCCTCGCAGTCTGTAGTCATGATGCTCGCCCAAATACCACATACATATATGGTGAGGGTCCGTCGCCGACATCCAACATGCAAAATCAGTACACGTCTTGAAGCCCGAAGGCATTCGCACACTGTTCCTCGAAGCAAAGCGTGAAAAGGAGGCTTGAAAACAGGCCAGGACACGATCCGGATCCGCATTGCACGCGGAAAAGAGAAAACACTGACGTCGGAGCGCTGGGGTGGGGCTTATGTGACCTTGCAGAGATCACGTCCGCGGACGAAGTCACGGCAGAGTCACATGGTACCGACCCCGGGCGCGCAGAGATGCTGTGGCAAAGAAAATTTTCCGGATACAGTCTTTCGCCTGGGGATAATTCTACGTTAAGGAATCTGCGGCTAGTAGTCTCTATCAGATCTTTGCTTACTAATTTCTAGTAAGGATACCTCACGCTACGTATAATTATTCCTGCTTCCCCATTCCTCTGACCTCATTTCCGGTCTCACATTTCAGTTCTAAACCCTCAGTCTTCAACCCAAGCACTTACCGTCATACGCTACTAGCAAGTCCCATTACCTCAAGCACTATTCCTTCCACTAGACTGCTCACACCAAATATTTCCTTCTCAGTACCTAAAATCTCATTGGACACTCTTCATTCCTCATCTCTCAACCCTGTTTTTCACCTCAAGAGTGAAGATTAAAATTGACAAATCCTAATAAAGTTTAGACTACAAGTCTGCAGGGACCCAAGCGGTATTAAAACAAAAAAAAAACACAATAAAAAAAAAACTTCGTCAATGGGGCCATTGTCATTCCTTAATGTCACTTGGTGTGTGTGTGTGTGCGCAGAGAATGGTACAGCAACAGTATGACAAATGCCCTTTTAGAAGGACACAGACCGTTCTAAAATGGCAGAGCCTTGAGGATGGAGACAAGTACAGATTCTAGAGGAAGAGAAGACACAATCTTTAGTCATCCCAGAGAGCATGTTTCTAATTTCTGGGCGGTTTGTCTGGCTTTGGGCTATGTACTTTTATTTAGAATGGAATTCTGCAGATGCAGGAAACGTTGTGCTCGTACTGAGTGCTGTCAAATGCAGCAGCAAAAAAATAAAATAACTGAACGCTATTGAGTCGCACCAGCTCCTGCACCCTTCAAGAAAGACTGTTTATTTTGAGTGACAAGGACCTATTTGTGAATTCATAGGCCACCTGATTGATGTGCAGTGAGGAGTAAAATTAGACAAGATCAGACTATAATCTGCCACGTGTAATTAGGAAGCAATAACATTAAACGCCTGTGATAAAAAGTCCAGAGACCCGAGTGTACAATGCTTAATTGGCGAGCCAGCTCCACTACTGTTTATTTGTATACCTGCCTTTTGCAGTCCAACATTTGCCAAGTTAAGTTCTGATGCGTGGATTTAGTGCAGTTACTCAAAAGCCACCACTACCTGTCTGCTGGAGAAGAATCCCTCACAATTTAACGGACTTCCCATACGTCTTATCCTTCAGCCCAAAATTTATACAAAGCACATTCTCATGCCCTCCATCTGAGCAACTCGCAACAGCACATTTTAAGATAAAAATATCTTGTGTTTCTCAATACAGTAAAATATTATTTTGTCCCAACTTTTGATCATTTAGGAAAGTTGAGCACTAGGGGCGTGAACTAGTCAGTTCAAGATTAGGGAGCACAGATACAGTATGACACATATGAATTACCTCAAACGGTTGAAATCTATCTTGTGCTGTAGTTTGGACATTATATAAGTCTTTGCTACTGTTCTATTAGCATATAGTGTCAACAAAGTGAAATAAGAATGTACAAGGACCTTCTGGGGCTGAGATACTAAACCAGTTATTTTAGTATTTGTGTTTATTTGCCAAGATGCCATAGCAGTGAGCGACGTAGACCACATGGAAATGGTAATCAAGAGCAATTTTTGGTGATAAAATCGATTGCATGTCATTGATGAAAAGTAAAAAAAAAAAAAAAAATTTGGTCATAAAAGTTGTGCCAAAAGAAAAAGTTATTTACCTGCAGCAACAATTTTCTAATAGATAACCTACCCACTTTTAGAATAATACCAGGCGTCAGACTAGTTCCACAAACGTTAAAGCTCTCCAAGTTGCTGGCAGGGGGGCCCTAGTAGTGTATATGTACAACAAGTGTCATGGGGGGGGGGGGGGGGGTGAGGAGCGTAATCGAAACCATAGTGTCCACTCCTGCATAACATCAGTTAGCATACATTTTTTCCAGGCGATCAAAGTGATTGGATTGAACTGGCATAGACAAGGAGTAGTGCAGTATGAGCTGGAATTGGAACCTTGTTAATCTTTCCCTAAAACACATTCATCAAATGGGTAGGTGGGCAGGGCCGGTGAGGAATAAAAAGGTGGATACAGCATCCACCAGAAGGAAATTGTTACTTACCCAGTGAGCATCAGTTTGTGGCATGTAGTGCTGTAGATTAAAATGCTTAACATAATCCTGCCATCTGGTGTTGGGTTTGGATGTGAGCAAGAAGATTTTCTTCGAAAAAAATTCTTTAGTCATGAGGTGTAGGGAATCCTCCTCTTGATATAATGTGGATGGTCCTCGACTCCATTCTTAGATTGTTTTCCGCAAGGCAGATGAGGATGGAGTATGAAGGATAGTGTAGTATAGTGAGATGACCATTCCCTTTTGCATGGTCGTCTCACTAAACTAAACTATCCTTCACACAACTTTAAGGACAGAAACTATCCTTCACAGAACTTTAATGACTTTAATAATTTGATTACCATTTCCAAGTGGTCAGCGTAGCTCACCACTACAGGGTCATGGCAAATAAAAACAAATACTATAACAACTGGTTTACTATCTCAGCCCCATAAGGTCCTTGTACATTCATTTTTCCATTTGTGAAAACAAACTCCGCCTGGAGGGGTTTACTGAGGGTTTGGAGCACGGCCGAACATCTAACTTCATTGAACGCTGGCTGCGCTCATGGATACCCGAGGACTCCCTCTCCCCATGGTTTGCCAGCGAAAGGGTCCACCGATCTCTCGTCCCCAAGCAGCCGCCAGGAGCGCCCACAGGCCAATAATAGTGCGGATCCTTAACTTCAGGGATCGGGACTCCATCCTGGCTGAAGCACGCAAGCAGCAGCAGCACCTTATATATCAAAGCAAGACAATCATGATTTTTCCAGACTATACCCGAGAGCTCGAAGGCCAACGACGCTCGTTCGGAGATGACAAACAAAAGCTGGGTGCCCTCAACATCCAGTGCAGGTTTCTTTTTCCGGCCCGCCTCCGGGTGGCGTCACTGAACAAAACCATTTTCTTCAATTCCCCTGAGGAGGCCTGGACGTGGCTGACAGAGGAGCGCCCTTCACGACTCCGCGCCCAGACTACAGCCCGCCCGAAGCCCAAATCATGACTGGCAACCTGGAATGGGGAGGGGGGGGGGGGGGTGTTGGGAATCTACAGTATCTATCGCTCCCTCATAAATAACACCCCCAACACCCTGCTCCGGCTCAGAGACAGATGGGAGGGATGGCTTGGGTCCTTGGAAGATGACTATTGGAGTGACGCACTGATGGCCACCAAAACAATCACAGCCTCGGCAAGGCTCCGCTTAGTCCAAATATACTACCTACACGCCGCCTACCTTACACCGCTGTGCCTCCACTACGCTGGACTCAGACCTAATTCATCCTGTCGCCGCTGCAGCCATCCACAAGCTGATTCTTAACACGTGGTATGGTTTTGCCCCGTAGGCACGCACTACTGGGAGTCAGTGGTAGGGGAGCTCACTGAGGTCCTGGGCTAGGAAGTTCCTCTCAATTCAATGAATGTGCTCCTGGGAATCATTGAGGGGATGGATGGCTCCAGAGCTGACAAACGCTTTCTGAATACCGCCATAATGGTGGCCAAGAGGAACATTGCGACAAACTGGCTGAACTCGACTGCTCCCACCATGACAAGATGGCAGGGGGGTGGATTGGTGTGCTGCGCAGGAGCGGCCCTTGTATGAGGCCAGATGATGCCCAAAAAAGTATCACAAAATGTGGGGCAAATGGGTGGGGTTATAGAAGATTGACGCTCTCATTGGGCAACCATGGGCTGTGGTGGGTGTTCCCCTGCCTTTCCCTTGACTATCAAGGTCATGTGCGATGTTATAATGACACCGGCTCGAAAACTCTGCTCAAAATATCCAGGATCAAAAAAGCAACCAACTTCAATTGTCTTAAGACAATGCCCAGACCACCTAAAATTTAGAAAGTCCTTGAAAACTGCCAACTTTTAGACCAGCCCACCGAACATCATCTTCTGCAAATCCGCAAGGGCGATTCATGCGCTATATAAGCCCATAAACTAAACTAAACCATGTTTTTGCTATTCGCTGATATCTGCACAAGCTGCTGGCTTTTTGGTGGCCTCTCACAAAACCAATAAAGTTGGTTATTAAAAAAAAGGCAGAAGGGGAGCACGGTAAACTGAAAGGTGCTCGTGGCCTACCTTCACCCGCAGGTAATGCCTATGGCCCGGCAGGATGAAAATGTGAAAATATGCATCCTGCAAGTCCAACATTACCTTTCAGTCTTCTTGGTCTAGTACTTGAGCCAGAGTGAGCATTCTGAATTTCTTCTTTTTGAGGAAGAGATTGACCGTCTGAAGATCCAAAATGGGCCGTAGCCCCTTGCTCCACTTCGGAATCATAAAGTAGCGGGAATAACACTTCTGAAACGGGGACCCTTTCTATAGATACCGTAGCCAAGAGAGCTGTAACTTCCTCTTGGAGCAACTTTAAATGATCCTCCGTCAGCCGTTCCTGATTTCCCAAAATAGGAGGAGGAAATGCAAGAAAAGGTAGAAAATGGAGCTCTTGGAGTATGTGCAAGACCCACTTGTCCGATGTTATGGATCTCCAGTGGGGGAGATGACAAAAAAAACCTTCTGGAGTAGTGTAGTCCTGCAGATTCAGCCTAGGAGTGCTTGGAGGCTGCGGCTGCTGGGGGCAGTGTGGTCGAAGACTTCTGGCCTCCAATCCGGGATCGGAATGCACCACGTCCTCGCACAGCTTGGGCAGTCTGTGTGGGACGGTAGCTGCGATACAGCCGACGCGGTTGGAATCCCCTTTTGTTGCCACAAAAGTGGCAAAGGGAAAGACTGGCCACGGGGGTGGAGGAGAGGCCAAAGAATCAGGCCGTTGCTTGAGAGTCCTTAAACCTGACCAGGGCAGAGTATGACTCTTTACCAAAAAGGCGAAAAGGCGGGTTCTATCAAAGGGCATGTCCATCAGATTGGCCTGGACATCGCTCAAGAAGCCAGTTGTTCGAAGCAAGGCCGCAAGGCCAAATCGTTAAAATCGATCTGCCTAGCAAATCTGTTGTATCTAGGCCACATCGTATGGTGAATTTTGCTGCATCTCTCCCATCCTTGACAGCTTGAGGGAGCATAGCCAGGGCCTCCTCGGGGACTTGTGGCAGCACTTGGGCAACCGTCTCCCAAAGGGAATGGGAGAAACGGCCTATTAAGCATGCGGTATTCACCAAATGTAATACATAAGTATAAATACGGGGACCCCCTCTCAAGTTACTTTTAGCCAGGGAAAAGAGGGGAAAATATCAAACACAATGAATAAAGATTTCCCCTGTGGCTATCTCAATTCTACCATAAACCTAGGTTCATACTAGGAATGACCTGTCCTGCACCATGTATTAACAACAAGTATACTGTGCATTTATCAAATTTTATTTATTTTTTCATAGTTATATCACAAAAGACTTTTTTTTAGATTAATAAACTTTTTTCTTCTTTTTTATACATCATGATTTCTTATTTCTTTAAGTCATTATATTATTTCAAACAATTTATATACATATAAAAACAGTTATTTCATCATCAAAATACAGTTGTATTATTTTATCCAATACCACTATTTTTCCAAAATCATGAAAACCTTAGATATCCACACCCAAATCACATGCATCACTCATACATTCATACCCTCACATACAAACATTCAGACAACCAGCTATTCCCATTACACTGGAAGGCTGACAGAGAAAACAAACTCTGACTGAGTAACCACAGAGTATTATATGGGATCACACGCCAGGTCGACGCGCGTTTCGGTGGGCTTGTACCACCTTCCTCAGGACCTCCACAGAATCCCTTTCTGTTTTTAGGTGAAAACAGGATATTCCATAATTAATGTGGTAAAAGAATCACGTTGTTTTTCCCGGAGTACCAAATTTCTCACTCCGCTCCAAATTTACATGCACGTAGTCATGTAGTAAGGGCTATTCTCGAGGGGACTTCCAATATACCAGTTTCTTAGTGTGTATCTTCAAACACTTCTCTTTCTTTAACTTGTAAAACGATATGCCTTCGTTTTCCTATCTATCTTCATCACAAAGTCTTGGTGAAGGAAGGAAAGATTTCCCCTTTATTTATAGTTTTCCTTATCTGCTAGTACGTCCGTCCGTAGTCGCGGATTCACTCGAGAAACGCCAGTGTTTTCACCAAATGTAATGCCAGGCTGGAGGAAGAAAACAACTTCATCCCGAATTAGTCCAGCCTCTTCGATTCCCTATCCAGAGGGGCGGAAGGGAACATGCCCTGGGAAGTAGAGGCCTGCACCACAAACTCTCTGGGGTGGGGCGTTGGCTGAGAAACTTTGGGTCGCCTGGAGCTGGGCGATAGTGGCGTGCAATCATCTTATTCAGAGGAGCCCCTGTGCAAGGTTTGGACTGTGTACCTAAAAGGAGGTCCGTAAAGTGCCTCATTAAAGGGCAAAAGAGGTTTGGACTTGGAAGCCCCAGGTTGAAGCACCTCAGTCAGGAGATTAGTCCTGATCTGCACTGAGGGCATCTCTAGTCCAAGGACCTTCGCTGCCCCTTTTACCACCATGGCATAGTATGACCCCTCCACGGTGGCCACTGTTGGCAGAGAGAGCATGCCAGTATCTGGGGAAGTATACAGTCCACTGTCCTCCCCAGGTTCCCCATACCAGTCCAAATTCTTCTCAGACATCCTGTTTTTTAATTCTGTCCCCAGACCCCTCCCAGTCCTCTCCTGAGTCTAGCACATCTTTTAAGTGTTCAGGTGACAATATAGAACCTCTGGGTTCTGTCGACTTCTGAATCTGCGTCGAGCAACCTCATTCTGGCTCTGTGTCGTCAGGGATGATGGCGCCACTGTTGGGCATCTGCAACATCGTAGGATCAGACGTTGCGGGGAGGGGGCGGGTGATTGGAGGTCGCGATGGCACGACCGGCGTCGAACAGGATCAGGAATCTGATCCCTGAGGCCCCACCTGCATAGACAGCGTTAAACCCGATGGGACCCCCTTCCTGCTCGCAGGGCCCCGAAGGCTCACCAGCGAGGTCGTTCTGCTCAAATACACGGCGCTTGGCCTCGTAACTCATATTTCAGCAGTAGTTGCTGGGGCTCCTGGAAAGGGGGGGTAGGCGCGAAAAATAATTTTGGCTCTGCGGAACCCTGCCTAGAGCGTCGGTGCTCCTTACCTCTTTCGCCGACGACGTCAGTTGTGGCAAAGATGAAGTTCGCGTGGATGACTTCTTGGGTCTCTTCCCCGAATCTCCAGAGGACCTTGAGTGGGAGAAAGAGGACTTAGGGCTCCAGGGCGGTCACGCTACCTCCTCTTCTTCGATCAAGACCTCCGTGGAGTCTCGCTGGACGGTGGCAACTACTCCATAAGAAGCTTGATCGCCCGCTCCCACAAAGTCTTCGGAGCCATGGCCCAGCATTCCGAGCACGACTTTGAATCATGGTGACGCTTGAGAGATAAGTGACAGACGCGATGGGGATCAGTGACCGACATCATGCAACAGGCCCACACGGCTTGAAACCGGTCTTCCTCGAAGATATATATCTTGCACATGAAGTCAGAAAAAAATCCTAGAATTCGACAAGTCGATAAAAAGCCTGCCAAAAAGCAGCAGAGGGGTAGCTCTTCCTGGATCAGCGCCTAACTGGCACGGAAAGAAAAGAACGGACGTCTGTGCGCCTGAGTGGCGCCTATACAGGCACTGCAGCGCCATAACAGACACTAACTACGCCTACAACGTCAACATCACGAGGAGCCGTATGGAGCCACCCGATGTCACGCACAAGGGGTATTGCTCAGCTAAAGTTTACGGATCCAGCCTGACGCCTGGGAAATTCAAAGGTAAGGAATCTGAAGCTAGAAGTCTCTACCTTCTGCACACTGCTTCTTCACCAGTGCATTACAGATCTTTATGCAGAGAGCAAATCCAACAGGAGATAGTTTGCTTCTGCACTGCTTTACCAGTCTTTGCGTTATAAAAAGAAGGAGGACCCCACACACACTTATTGGGGACTGGTGGGAAAGTTAGCAAATCAAGAAGGAATGTCCCCACGAAGAATGGACAATATAAAAGTGTCCAACTTCAATGTGTATTTCCTAGAAAAAACCTATTATTTAACGGACAGCACGCCACCAATTGGGCGGGAAAGGCAAAGGTACAAGGTTTGGCGTTATACTTCTCCAATTCGCATTCGAGCTACAAGGTGTTATCACCGACACTAATATTTGAAGGAGACCAAAGTACAAACATTAATCATAAAATACAATGAATAAAAGAAGATAGATGATTCCCACACTATGCGTTTTATAAAACTCTGTTACAATTTATTTTGATACAAAAACAATTTTACATCATCACAATATTTAAAAACATGTCATACAATTTTTAAAAAATGTCATGTTACATTAAAAACACAAAAGAATCAAAAAAGTCGACGCGGCGTTTCGGTATTCTGGTGGTAGACCTTCTTCAGGACTGATTCTAAACAAATTTGAAAACACAGAGTTACCATTCTTTTTTAGTGACAGAATCATCAACCATCTCCCTGTTTGTCGGAATCAACTTCCTAACCCTTGCAAATAAACACCTTATATCACATGGGCAGTATTATTTTCTATACTGGTTCCTTATCAAACAAAGTAATGCCAAACATTATGTTGATCTTATTTCTTGAACATATTGTCAGTTTGAAAAAAACATCTTCATCAAATATATCTCCACATGGCTACACTATTCACAAAACTAATGTTGTTTACCTTTCCCTTGGACATATTGTCCAATGCTGTTAATCCCTTATTTAGGAATATTCTGCACGTATTTACAGTGGCCTTGCCATTACGCATACCTTGTTCCAGTAGGATTTCTTATGACTACTGGGCACTGCTTTATGCTTTGCAAAAGGAATCCTGAAGGCTTCGGAATAATAGACCTGCCCCCGGTTTCTCTACACACTTCTTAATTTGTGGTGTCACTAGATGGAATGAACAATTTTTATTTATTTTACATTTTTGTTCGTTCTTAGTTATACAATGATGATTATTGTTTCAATTAATACGTTTTCATCACTAACTGAATATTTTCCATACCTTATTTAAAGACGAAATATTCGCAACCCTTTGAGTTGTCGTTTATATTATTCCATCTTCTGCTGAGCAAGTCTCTCTCTGCTCTATAGAGAAATTGTAACAGAGTTTTATAAAACGCATAGTGTGGGAATCATCTATCTTCTTTTATTCATTGTATTTTATGATTAATGTTTGTACTTTGGTCTCCTTCAAATATTAGTGTCGGTGATAACACCTTGTAGCTCGAATGCGAATTGGAGAAGTATAACGCCAAACCTTGTACCTTTGCCTTTCCCGCCCAATTGGTGGCGTGCTGTCCGTTAAATAATAGGTTTTTTCTAGGAAATACACATTGAAGTTGGACACTTTTATATTGTCCATTCTTCGTGGGGACATTCCTTCTTGATTTACCAGTCTTTGCTCCACAAAACCCTAGAAAGAATTGATCATCCATACAGTTTCCTTGGTACAATCAATATATAAATTCAGTGTCTTGGCGTCCAAATAGCATCCAAATGTACAATATCCAAAATGGCTCAGATGAACAGGTTTGTCTGCAAGGAAGTGAGGTAAAGCATGCAGTATTGGCGATAGCCCGCAGTGACACAACGTAGTAACCCCTTTCTGAAGACAGGAAGCTCTGGTCCTCAACACCAACTTCTCTGGAAAGAAAGTCATAACGAGGATTAATTGAATGTGCCTGCAGCTTATTCACATGTTTAGACGATGTTATGACAATGAGAAAACTATCTTAATCATCAGAAGTCTGAAGGGATAACCGTGCTGCTGCTCAAAAGTAGGGGTGGGTGGAATTTGCGTAATTGTGTTAAGCAAATCTCCGCGAAACAGTAAAAAATCTATAACACGCATAAATTCTGCGAACACGTGGAATTGCTTGTTCGCGATGCTTTTTTCCTGTTCGCAATTGCTGTTTGCCTGCTCGGGGGAGGGGGGGGGGGGAAAGTATCTTGCAAACACACATTTTGAGAACGCGAACAAGCAAAAAATTTCACAAAGTTGCGGAACGCAGAATTTTGGGCAATTTCGCATTCTCCGCGGAACACAAAATTAGCCATTTCCGCGAGCGGAACGGAATTTACCGCCCAAGCCTACTCAAAAGGGCTGCACATCAAAAAAAAGAGGACTAAGTTCCAGTACCACTAAGGCATCACAAAAGGTTTTGATGGAAACAAATTATGTCAATCTTTCAAAAATCTGATCACAAAAGATGTTATCAATAACGAAGGCTGATTTGGCAAAATAAATAAAGCCAAAAGAGTTGCAATGTAGCCCTTAACTGTTCCCAAGGTAAGTCCTTGATGGGCTAAAGACAGAACAACCAATAAAACTTCAGACAACGTTGCCATAAAGGGTCAGTTTGATTGTGACTCATCAAACTGCAAATTTGTCCCAACGACCCGCATACACTGATTTTGTGGAAGGATGATTCGTCACTAAGATGACATCAACGACCTCAGACGGAGGCTGAAGGAGGTCATTTGCCACCGCTAAATCAGCAATTACAGAGATGCAAGCTGTAGAGGCACAGGTGAAGTACACTGGCCTGCAGCTGTAACAAAAGATTATCAGAGAACAGAAGCTCATACCCAGGAGTTCCGGGTACCACACTCCCCCAGCCCAATACAGCACTACTAGGATGACTAGAACCCAGTCATTCTTGATCAAGTTTAGAACTTGGGGCAAGAGGCAGTGGGGGCTAGGCTTACAGTAGTCCCAAGCACCACTCCAGATGGGGAGTCTCTGAGATAGCTGCTTTAGAAACTGCAGATCGCAAAAGGGCTAGCATTAAATGCTTATAGCTGTAGCAACAAAAATGCAGAGTTAAGGTTCTCCTCCTTGCTGGAAGACCCCCTGTGTCACTTCTAGGTTCAGCTGCTATTCGTAATCCCCTAGCAGTTTGCGACTGAGTTTACCAGCTTTGGCGCTTAAAGATGCCTTCAGCTTGTTGACCTCCGATTAATCCATTGGCAGGTCAGTACTTTCAGGAGGTGAAGGGCCTACTGACGGAGGGGCCCAGGAACCCACCGGTCCTCTTTGTTGCATAACCATAGGAGTAGTGTGGTCTGTGAACGCCTGCACCCAGCATTCCTTTGATGGTTGGTAGGAAGGCCTTCTATGCCAAGCAAATCACCCTCAACTCCAACAAATTCTACAACGCTCCCAGATAGCCCCCTAACAGCAGTGGTGTGTCCATGACCACAGTCTGCTCTGTATGGGCTAATTTATTTATTTGAAAAGTTTTTAAAGCGCGAACATGACCCTTGCGAGTATCAGAGCACTGTACACAAAGGCAGAAGCAAGCATGAACTCAGAACAGTTGAGGTCAACATTGTAAAACAACAAGGAGTAAACAATCAAAGTCAGATATCGGGTAGAAGGCCCTTCTAGTTCAGTTTCTCAATATATTTCCCGTAACATTCAGTAAAACAATCATAGAGTGGCTCGTCACTCGTGGCTCATCACAGCATAGTAGTGTAAATGACAAATCTGTAATCGGCCCAAGAAGTATTCTTCTATTATAGTTCCGTAAGGGCCCTAGAGTAAAATAACAGTTAAACATCCAATCAAAAATACATAGCGAAAGATATGTTGGTATAAATGTCAAATCTGTCAACAAGGGGACTAGAGAAAGAGTACATAGTGATGCAGTTAATGTCCACTCAGGAAAAGCCATTTGACCGGTTTCTTGAAATAGGCAGTGGAGGGATTGGTTCTCATCTCCGTCGGAAGAGCGTTGCAAATTCTAGGCCGGAGAAAGCACGTTTGTGCGTACTTTTCTTTTTGAATTTAGGAGGTTTCAAGAGTAGTGCTGACGTACTTCTTAAGTTCCGACCGGAGTCAGAAAGAACACGCTTGTTCGCCAGATAGGCTGGAGTGTTAAAATGCAGGGCTTTATGTGTGAGGCAAGCTATTTTGAAATGGATCCTGGCTTCAATAGCCAACCAGTTGAGCTGCAAACGGTCAGGTGTGATGCGATTGTGTTTTTTGGAGCCTGTGATGAGCCTGGCAGATGCATTGAGCATGGCTCTGAGAGGGGCAAAGCTGACTTTCGGAAGCCCTGCAAGGGTCACCAGGCCATATTCCAGTCATGATATCACCAGGGATTGTATTGCAGGCTGTAAGTCTTCTGGCAGAAGGAAAGGCTTGATTTTCTTAATTGAAGAGAGGCCTGCCACGGACCCAATCGCAGTTCAGCAACCACAGCTGCAGATCTATTTTTGCAGTCCCCTCAGAAATCTGGATAAAATCTGACAGATTTCCCAGATATAGTGGCCATTGCTATTTGAAATCCCACTGCTGAGCCCGCATGTGCCACTTAGTGGCTAGCAGGATGTAGGAGGCCAACAACCCAAAAGCCTAGGAGTCATCTGTATGGAGAACCAGGACCAAAGCTGAAACATTGGTTTCATAACCTGAATGTCCTGGACACACTGCTCCGTCGGAGAGCCAGGCAACTGTACCATATCCAAAATGGCTCAGATAAACAGGATCATCTCCGAAGGAGTCTGTTGTGGCTTTGGCATGTTGACAGTGATTACTTATGTTGTTTGCTTGAAGCGAGCTCACCTTCAACAGCCAGTCATTGAGGAAGCAGAAGGGTACCTCGAACTCTGATTCTGTGTAGCCACTACTGCCATCACTTTTGTGAACACCCAAGGGGCACTGGTGAGGACAAAAGTTAGCATTGTGAATTGAAAATTCTCCTGGCACACGTGAACAACGGGTAGCGCTGAGCTGCTAGGAGGACAGGGATGTGGAAATAAGCATTCTGCAAGTCCATGGTGACCATCCAGTCTCTACAGGCAGAGAGGACCAGGGTTACAATGAGCATTTTGAATATGTCCTTCCATAGGAGAGCGTTAAGAGGGTGAAGATCTAAAATAGGACGAAGGCTACTGTCCTTTCCAGCACAAGGAAGTAGTGGGAGTAACACCTAGTTCCTACTTCATAGGCCAGAACTCACTCTATTTTCTTTTTGGCCAAAAGGGCCGGCTCTGCCTGATGTAAGGACAGACAAACAGGTCACCTCCATAAGCCACTCTGAAGGCGGCGGTTGGTGCAGCGATCTAAAAATGAAAAGAAGGGCGTAGCCCCGATGTGCTATTTGAAACACACACTTGTCTGTCGCTATGGCATGCAACCCCAGGAGGATATACCGGATCTTGTCTCTAACAGTGTGGCTGGGTGCTAGCAAGGAAACACTAAAGTGGTTTCGTGGGTGCGGCTGCTGGAGGTTGCACAGCTAGTATCAGGTGAAATGTTCAGCCACTGGCACCCTGAAGCTCTTCATACCAGTTTTCCTCATCATATTAGGTAACATAGTCCTCCCCTTACTCATAATTGTTTACTGAATTTGTGCCAATAAGATGGCGTAACATGTGAGCCCTACCATGTTATAAGGACAAAATATGGAATTTGAAGGATTGCCTATTGGCTAAGTGCCAGCCAGCGCTGGTTGAGACTTTGGTACAGGTAGTGGTGGATTCAGTCCAGAGTCAGAAAGCCCTATAGGTTCTGCATACTCATTGAGCATCTATGGGAGAGGTTCTGGAGCAGGCAAAGTCTGTACTAGAACTGAATTCAAATGCTTGTCAAATGGGCACAGCTGGTGCTTAGGGTAGACCGGCCAGCAGAAGCCAGGCCGCAGATTCCTGCAAATCCTTAGGGACAATACATCTCTTTATTTGTTCATCTGCCCTTGGCCCCTTTTCGGAGGTGGTCTGATCATCTAGATCACATCACCTTCTGCTACCTAAAACATCTGCAAGTGGAAACAAATTCTGTACTCTCTCATACTTTTAAAGCCATTACCATTTTGCCCCACTAGCTGGTACCTTTTAGACATGAAGAACAAGTTACTTAGCTTTAGTAAAGCCTTATTTAGTAGAGAAATGATCTAGCCACAGATTCCTTTCCTTTGAATTTCCCAGGCGTCAAGACTGGATCTGGAATATTTTTCTCCAGGCAATAGCCCTGCCCGCCAGTAGGTGGCGTTGAACACCTATATATGCACAACATTGACATGCTGATGTCAGTTACTTTTCACGACTTTCCATGCCAGAAACGCAGAGATATAAATAGTATTGACATTGGTGTGTTTTTAAGAAACAGGGGGTCTGAAAGGGAACAGCCATGACCCTAGAACCTTCTCAGAAGCATGGATGGGTGGGTCGGTAAGGAATCTGTGGCTAGATCATGTCTCTGTCTCTACCAGATAAGCCAGTACTGAAGGTAAACAAGCATTTGAGGTTTGAGATATTGGCATTGTAAATGACACTTCCTTTTATTGATGTTTTGTTTTTTAAAAATATAAATAAAAGGCATTGTTATTTACAATGCCAATAGCTTAAGCTCACGTAAATGCGAGATCTACTGCATTGCAAATGCTTGTTAAGCCAAACGGTGCAAGGCCCCTACGCCCGGGATGGGGCCAAGGGAGCAGAGCCGCAGAGCGCAGAACCCCCCGGAAACAAGCACCCAGAAGCCTCCTGGCCCCCATGGCTTCACAAAGCGCACGTTATCTCATTTGAAAAGAAGATGACGTGTACTTGTGTGAGCTGCCGACACTGGACTGGCAGCGACGCCGCTGATGCCCAGATGGGCCCCAGGGCTGGACGGGCACCCCCGAGGGCATCTTTAAACCCCCTTGTACGGGCTTCGGCGGCATCCTGTGCCAGTCAGCCGCACACGGACGGTTTGCCCGCAGGGAGGCCCGGATTCCGGGTTTAACAGAGCACTTCCTTCTGCTGGGACATGAGGAGGCCGGATGAGCCGTGGTGAGAACCTGGGATGCCGGGGGCCGCTGGAAGGAAGGCTGCGGAGTCAGCCATGCGTGCCAGCCCAACCTGGCACCCGTAGTGTCAGGTATGTGGCCAATGGCAGCTGACGGCGGAGGGCAGCAGAGTAAGGTGCGAGGTAATGCCACCTGACAGCCAGAGGTAGCTTGCAGGGCAGGGTGAAAGGCAACTATGCCAGGCATGCCCCCCAGGCAACCACAGGCAGCCGCAGTGTCAGGTGTGGGGTCAATGCCAGCTGACGGCGGAGGGCAGCAGAGTAAGGTGCCGGGTAATGCCACCTAACAGCAACCGGGGGAAGACAAAAAGGGGAGTAATAGGCAAAATGGGGAAGAGAAGCTGAGAAAAAAATGAAAAGGGAAAACGTGAGAGCAAAGAGAGTAAGAGGCAACGAAAAAAGGGAGGGAAAAGCGTAAGGAGACAAAAAGGAAAGAGAAAAGGACAAGGCAAGATGGATAAGTAAGATAAGAGGAAAGGAGAGAAGAGCGCTAGGAAAACGAAGAGGTAGAGAATTAGGGAAAGAGCAAACAGTGGAAAGTAGCAATAGGAAAAGGGAAGAAAAAGGGAAGAAAGGCGAGCAGGTGTCTAGGAAAAGTGTCTGTGGAAGAGTAATGGGAGACAAAGAAAAGTGAGCGAGAGAAAAGTGAGCGAGGAGGGGAAATGAGAGCGGCGATTAGGAAACGCGAGCCTGAATTAGATGCAGGAGGAAAGGATAAAAGGGACATTAGGAAGGAGAAAGAGCAGGAAGTGGAGAAACAACAAGGGACAGAGAAGAGGAGAAAAGAAAGAGGAGGAAACGAGAAAGCTGTAGTGCGCCGAGAAAAGGGAGAGGAAAAGGAAACAAGAATCCCGGAACACCTGGCAAAAGCACGCAGCCATGCACGTGTACGGAAAAAAAAAATGCGCACGCCTGTGCACATCCCGACGCTAATGAAAGTAAACAAAGATGGTGTTGGGCTGTCCACATGCGTGTGCATTTTTTTGTCCGTACGTGTGCATGTTTAGCTTTGTGGATGGCGAGTGCAGCCATCTTTGTCCATCTGGACGCGCATGAATTCAGCTTTGGCTGAATCGATTGCAAAAGGTCCTTTCCATGGCGAAAGCAGCGCATGCACTGCTTTCGCCAGGTGAGACCTAAAAACGTGCCCATCTGATAGAGACATCTAGCCGCAGATTCTAAACCTTTGAATAGTTACCCTAGCAATGCCATTCACAGAGGAACTGTGGACAAATTTACACTAGAAAATCCAGCAGGACTCAGGGGCCAAAATGGCCGTCCTTGCGGACTTGACTAGCCAGGCATTAATGTTTAGTGAACGTGTGCAGAGATGCCCAAGCTGCTGCCTGACAGATGTCCAGGAGTGGTACTCCACGTTGCAAAGCAGTGGTAGCAGCCTTAGCTCTGATGAAATGAGCCTTCAGGCGGCTGCTTCTTGGACAAAGCATAACAAATTTTGATGCAGAGGATGACCCCACAGGAGATGGTCCTCTTCTGCACCGCACAACCTTTCTTCACTCCAACTCACCCCATGAAAAGTTGGTTGTCCACCAGGAACTCTTTTGTGCTGTCAAGGTAGAAGGACAGCGCTCTTTTTGGGCCCAGGCAGTGGAGCGGCTCCTCTTCTTTAGAGGGATGCGCAGCAGCATAGAAAGTTGTCAAGGTGACAGATTTCCCCACAGGAAATGGAGTTACCACTTTCAGAAGTGTGAAGCACCAATTTTCTGTAAAACATATTACAAATTTGTTCCACCAGCAGGCCTATACAGTCTTAGTGAAGGGTCGCCTGGCAGCCAGAATAACATTCCAGACTTCAGGAGGAAGGCCGAAAGCTATCAACTGCCACCGCTCAATCCCCGACTCGTGCAGAATTGACAGGCTCGGGTGGAGGACCCTACCCTGCTCCTACGACAGAGGATCATCCCAAAGGGGCAGCCTGATTGGAGGATTGATGCTCATTTGCAGAAGCACAAGATGCCACACTGTCCGAAGCCAAAAGGATGACTTGGGCACGGTCTCTCCTGATCTTCTTGAGCACTCTGGGCAGGAGTGAAATGTGTAGATAGGCGTACAGGAGGCCTGAGCTCCACTCTAGACTAAATGCGTCTCCGAGCGAGAGCCACATAGGAAACTCCAACGTGCAAAACTGTTGACATTGCGCATTCTCTGCGGAGGCAAACAGATCTGACCAAGGCTCACCCCACTTTTGAAAGGGACCTTGTGCCACCTCCGGACTAGCTGCCATTTGTGATCCGCTAGGCATTAACAGCAGAGTTTGTCTGATCCGGCGTTCAGGGAACCTGCCAGGTGTTGAGCCTCCAGGGATATGCCCTGCTATTCCAGAAATGTCCAGTGACGCAGAGCTCTTGACAAAGAGTCCACGAGCCCACTCGGATCTGCTTGTTACAATATCACATGGCGGTGGTGTTGTCCGTGAACACTTGCACTAGCCTTTCTTTGATGGAGGGTAGAAAGGATTTCAATGCCAGCAGGGCTTCACAGAGCTTCAGCATTTTGATGTGGATACCTGATTCTGAAGGACACCAGAGTCCTCTGATCTCCACCTCCCCCAGATGGCGGCCCTATCCCAGAAGTAACGCATCGTCACTACCGTGAGATCTGGTCGAGGAAGAGAGTGGGGATTGCCTCTGACTCAATCGCGGTTCATCAGCCACCACTGCAGGTCTCGTACAGTTGCCTTCAAGATCTGGACCATGTCAGAAATATTCCCCTGGAACTTCAGGTCCCACTGCAGAGCCCGCATATGCTACTGTCAGGATGCAGGAGGTCTTGAGGAGCAGCAGCCTCAGTCATTCTCACCGAAATCCAGGATGGAGGCTGAAACATCAGTATCATACCCTGAATATCATGGACTCGCTGATTGGGAGGATAAGCCCAAAACTGCACTGTATCCAGAACGGCTCCAATGAAGGGGAGTGTCTGAGAGGGAGTCAGGTGAGACTTCGGTAGGTTGAAAGTGAACCCTAGCAAATGCAGGAGGTTCGCCATAGTCTGGAAGTGGGAGACGCCAGCCTGGGGCCAGAACCGTACTCTGACCACCAGACCCATGTTGTCAGAACAAACCGTGGCTGAATCTGTGCATGGGTTGCTGAACCTGCGCAGCTCGGTGGCTGGGGAGTGGCTAGCGCGGCTGCACTCCCCTTCCATAGCCATGAAAGGGGCATATTGGAGGCATGTGGCAACTGAGAGGCCCAAGGACGTGGCCATAGCCTGCGAGTCCTTAAAGCATTCCAGCACAGTGTCTGCCTGGTCTCCGAAGAGAAGGGTGCCATCAAAGGGCATGTCCATGAGAGAGGACTGGACATCCCCCGAAAAGCCAGATTTTCTCAGCCAGGTGTGGTGCCTGACGGCCTCAGTCGCTGAAATCACTCTGCACAGCAAGTCGGTTGTGTCGAGAATACACCGGATGACAAACTTTGCTGCAGCTCTCCCATTTGATACTGCATAGAAGAGGATGGCAAGGGCCTCCTCCGGGGCCTGTGGTAACACTTGCAAAACTGTTTCCCACAAAGTATGGGAATAACGGCCCAATATGCATACAGTGTACACCACTGCAATGCAAGTGTGGAGGAAGAAAAAAAATTCTTACCCCAACTATCCAGCCTCTTGGATTCTCTATACGGGAGAGCGAAAAGGAATGTGCAGTGAGATTTAGATGCCTGGACTACCAAGCTCTCTGGGTAGGTTGGATAATGAGTAAATTTGGATCGCCCGGAGCAGGGTGGTGGCAGCGAGCAATCGTCCTATTTACAGGAGCTCCTGGGCTGGGTTTGGCTTGAACCAGGTTCCCAGTAGAACATCCTCGAGGGCTTCATTAAACGTATTAAGGGTTCAGAGGAGGAAACTCCCGGTTGCAGCACCTCCGTCAAGATGTTAGGCTGACTATCACTGAAGGATGTTGAAGGCCAAGGACCTCAGCCACCCTTCGCTCCACCATAGCATAAGACACTCCCTCCTGCATAGCTATGGTAGGAGAAATAATGCCAGTATCTGGAGAAGTATGGCTTCACCCAATTCCTCCTACCAGTCCCTTTCCTCTTCTGGGTAGTCTTCTAAAGGGTCCAATCTTCTCCTACTACTATCCCTTCAGAATAAGGCTCAGTAAACAACCTAGAACCTGGAGGCACTGTCGGTGCCGGAATCGATGTCGAGTCATGCCGTACTGGCTCCAGGTCATTCGGGATGAGAATGGTGTTGACATAGATGGTGGGCACTGGCGGCGTCAGGAGCAGTGTCGGGGAAGGTTGCAGTGGCACGATCGACATAGATCCAGATCCGTGGGGGAATCAGCACCGGAGCTGCCGGCGCAGAACATAATGGAGCTCACATCTGACCCTGAAATCGTACTAGAGGGTTCAGGCTGCCCAAAAAGGAGATGTACAGCCTCATAAAATTCACTGAGTTGGGCGAGATTGCTCTGGCTCCTGTTAAATCAGGAAGGCGCAGAGCTGACCCAGTCACAGATTCCGAAGAGCAAGGCCTTGAATGCCGAGGCTCCTCGGTCGCGTCGGCTGATGGATTGGAAGAGGTTGAAGCACACTTCGACTTTGTGCTTCCTGTGCCTCAAAACTGAATGTCCCAATGATTTTGCATGGGTGGAAGAGGACTTGGGACTCGTGGAGTGGCACCCAGACCTTCCTCCTGAGTGGGACCGCAACCTCCGAGACATCAAGCAACATGGTGTCACCTGCCGGGCCGCAAGCAGCTTTAGGGACCGATCCCTGAGAGCCCTCGGGGCCATGGCCTGGCAGTCGAAGCACGACTTCGAGTCGTGCTCCAGATACCGTAGTCAAACCAAATGCGGGTCAGTCACCTAGATGGCACGGTGACAGTCGCTACCTGGCACGGTGACAGTCGCTACATGGAGCGGTGACAGGTGCCGCAGATAACCTTACCACCAAAAAAGGGGTCAACAAAATGTTTTAAAATCCTGTCAAAAAGTGACAGAGGGTTGATCAGTGGTTGACTAGCGTGGAAAGAAAAGATCAGACGTCAGTGCGCCGAGGTGACGCTTATATAGTTGATGCGAATGCCACTTTCGGCACGGAAGTCACTTCCAGGAATGGACATCACGCGGAGCCGACCAACGCCACCTATAGGCACACAAGGGTATTGCTCGAAGAAAAATCTTCGGGATCCAGTCTGATGCCTGGGAAATTCAAAGGTAGGTAATCTGCAACTACATATAGATAACCATTTTAAGTAAACAGTGGTCCAGCTGGACAGTAAATTTAATAATTGATCAAAAGAACACATTTATACAATTATTAAATTTACTGTCCGGCTAAAATACGGACGCCCATTGTCCTTATTCACTTTGTGGGTTCCCTTGTCTTTTTTTAAATAGATGTACATAAGCTGCATAATTTATTCTGGATGTTTCCATTCCTTTTGCATCACTGCCATAAAGGGCCAATGCACCAGTATGCTGGTCGTGGTTCACTGTTCATATTTGTCAAATAGTTCCATTCTTCTCATTCAGTCAATGAGAAAAAGAATCCCAGATTTTCTGAAAACTTTAACATTATAGAATATGCATTTATTAAAATGATTTCCTTCAGCTGAATAGATGATACTTTAGTCGTATATATATGTCCCAGGATGATTTCTCACCAGAAAGAATAGCAACTAAAGGCCCAATGATTTAATTGTTTATCATGCTTACTGGATATCAATACCATAGCGTCTACTGGCGGCAGGTCTAGCTGTTTGTGCATCATTGTGACTTTATCATGTAATGGTGCTGGCCTTGGCCACTGCCTCTGCATGCTTCCAACACACAGCCAACCTCCCAAAAGAGCAAATGTGCTTCCCAGCCCTCCACCCATTGGGGCTCAAATGTGTACCTCGCCATGAGTCTGTAGCACCAATGCATTTGTCCCAGCAACCACCACCGTAAACGGCTGAGCAGGAAGAAACGTCTCTGTGCATGAAGGACATTCTGCCTCTATTTATGCGGACAGAGCCTCTACCAGTGGACAGATGGGGAAAAAAGGCAAAGGAGGGCAAAGAGGCTCACTTTTAGAATCACATATAAAGGTTATGATACAGGTGGGCAGCTGCTGGGACAACAGGAGTCTGTCAAGCGGCATAAGTTGTAAAGGAAAGGATGAGGAAAGCATGAGGACACGAGGTAAAAAAAAAATTCTGAATGCACTTACATAACGATTTACAAACATAATACTTATACAATGTTAACATTTCAACATGAAGGATATGCATTTCAGAAGTGATTATCAAACATAAGTAACCTGCAGTACAAAAAGATGGACTTAAGTGCCAACTATAAACCAGTAATGGAGCATAAAATCCTCTACTATGTACACAAAATCACAAACTAGTACATTAATGAATTATTGGAGGACCTACCAAAATAAATACCTACATTGTATGATCAAGTGTGTTACTGATATTATGATCAACTATGGATGGCTAAAGGAAGTATTGATTGGGAAATTACAGTACAGCAAATGTAAAAAACAAAAACCTTTAAAAGGCAGGATATTAAAAAGAAAGGTGTTTACCTTCAAACTTAGCATTTTGACAATCACTTTATACAACTCATCAGAGTAACGAAATGGTATTCGTGAAAACCTCCCTTCCTTTATTTTTTCTGACAGCATCTTCTGGTTGTAAGCAGTGAACGGTGGCCTGAAAAACAATCCTTCATAAATATTTTATTGCAGTTTTATCATAATCAAAACACACAGTGTGGATGATACAGTTAAGGAAGAAACCTCTACGGCACCAGCAACCACACAAGATGAAGCATCTACTTAGTGGTCCCAGTTGATCTCCGTAATATCTACTAGAATTACTTATCTGTAAATGGCAAGGGAAGCATTGGTCATACTGAAGATGTATCTTAAATAAGTAGTTTATTTCGATTGTGATGCAGTGCTAAGGATTTCCTCTTAGTTTTTGTAGCAGTTCTGAAATAGCCAGAGTTCAATAGGTATGAATAGAAGTGTATGCAGCAGTCAACTACTATGAGGGCCCTACGCTAGTCTCCAACGACAACTGTTGGACCCAGTGAATATAACATAGCCCAATCACTGAAACTGTAAAGCAGATGATTCTTTTCGATTCTGTTTTTTATAAAATTGTTTACACTATAATAGAAAACTAGCATCTCTGAAAAGAAATACTACACTTGGTTCAAGAGAAAAAAGGGCACATTCACAAAGTAATGCAAAAAAATCCAATTTTTTGGAAGAAAAAAACACAGACTGAACAAAGTAGACACAGTGAACAACAGGACATATAAAAGATATTTCAGATGAGCCTATTCCTTGAGGTTTTCTTGCTAGGATACTTGAATGAATTTTGTCAGAAAGGCCCATGTACCGGTATGCAGTCTTTACCACGCAGGCCCTCTTTTGGTTATTTACTACACACGCAGGTAAGTTTTTTTTTTTTTTTTTAAATGTCAGTATTATATCCCTTTTTTTATAAAAAGATTTAAGAGTTATGAGACGGTACAGGGAGTCATAGCTAAGGGAGGGTAGAGATAAAGGATTTCTGGTGTTTACCATAAAAAAAGGAAAAATGTTTTTATGTGTATTTTTTAAAGGGGAGCTTGTGGTTGAACCTACCCCCCCACCTCAATGAGCAAATATATATATTTATGAATATCAGAAAATGCAAGCGCATTACATTGTAACGCCATAAGTAGTAAAGCCTTACTTGTTATTAAAGAGTGTTGTAAATATCAATACGTTGTAAAGCCCGGAAAGTTTAGGCATGTGTGGTAAATGAATGTGTGTTGAAGTCTGATATTAAGCTAAAACATCCTACAAGAAGAGCTCCTGAACCAGGAGCTTATCGGGTCCTTCACACCAACGTCACACTGTCTGAACTATCTTATGAGGGAGATGGTGTAGTAGACAATACAAAACTAACCATGCATCAAAATATATCCCAGCCCATATGGAAGAAACAATGCTTCTATATGGAAGATGGACACTGCAGTGAGCTAAATCGAAAATATGGAGGTTTCGAAAGCAGAGAAATCTTCATAACCTTCAGATAAAGACCATCACCACCAAGTGCAATCTGCAGAGAATAGCTGCTTCGAGACGGAGTCCATCACTTGGAACGGCATCAGAATACTCCTGGCAAGGGCCAAGTTTATACCTTCAAGCAAAGCTGGCCAAAGTCCATGCGAGATGCCGTCCTGATGGGCAATACCCCATAGAACAATGAACACATTTAACAGAGGACTCCCACAGTGTTCCTTGCCCAACCTTGGGTAGCGGGACCAGAGAAACAAAAACTATCCACAGAAGATAAATATATTATGTGCTATATGCAACAGCACAACTGCACAATGCAAAACAGGTTTAATTTTTTTTATTAGATTTTGCCAGAATCAATCACAGATGTGTAACAAAGGCACAAGAACAAAATAAGAGACGCAGCTAAGGTGTAACTGAAATTTGAGAAAACTTGAGTAAACACATAAGAATATAATAATCACCCCACCCACTTTGGGATGAGACTGTACCCGATCCATAAACATGCATGAAAAAAAACACACAGATAGACCTGTCAAAACCTTCAGTTCAACGTTAGACAAATAAAAGTTACGTTTGCAAGCTATTCCATCACTCCCTCTGGAACCCCGACCAGAGTCTGTCAAACTTCCTAAGAGAACGGATACCGCTTACTTTGGCGAGAGCGAGTGCAGACTCTTATATCTGCTGGATGTTAGACCACCACTCCGTGGCCTACGGCAGGGCTGAAGACACCCAGAATCTAGCAATGCAAAGTCTATCAGAGACAATAATTATAGACAACAACCGCGTTAGACCAGAATCCTATTCCGCTCTATATCCAATCATTATTTCCTTTGGAGTAAATTGTATTTCGAAGCCACAGCATAATACTGTCAGTTGACACACCCCCTACCCAAAATTCATGCAGGACAGGATTTCCTTCTGGCTTTGTGCAAATATGTCATGATGTTAGAAACTCACCTGGTCAATAGGAGCCTTACATCTAGACAAAAAGTAACTCCTCAGCAGTAGGTATTTAAAAACATTGTGTTAGGGAATATCATAAAAGGTTTGCAGCCCAGCAAACAAATGAAATCCATTCAGATCATATAGCTGCCCCACCGTGTCCACCCCTAATCGTGACCAAGCCCTGCCATTCGTCATGTAATACCTCCGGGAATCCCAGGTTATCTCATAATGGTGTATTGTCATTTATGAACACTCGAGAGTATTTTGCACACATCTCCCACCAAATAAAAATAATATACTTAATGAACTTAAATCTAACCCGCTCATAGTAGTTTGGGTCCATCAATATGTAGAAGAAAAGCCTGCAATGCGACCCAAAGGCAAGTCGATATTCCTGTATTGACTGATCTGGTTCAACTAATGTAAGAAATTGTGCAGTCAGCCAGCAAACGCTGCTCAGTAATACAACTTAAAATCTGGTAGTTGTAGCTTCCCCCCACCCAAGCCTGTACAGAAGCTTTGGAGCTGTAAGAGCTCACCAAGCTTGCTTAGATCTCTAAATGAAGCTGCTTATGGCTCCTTCAAGTCGTTTAAAAACGAATTTAGGACCCCGAGTGAAACTGCCCAGAATAAGTATAAGAATTTCGGAAGTATATTCATTTTTATGATGTGGTAACGGCTGATACTTACCGGCAGCCTGTTCCCGAACCGCAATTTAGAGACAACCGATTGCAGCAGGGGCCCGTAATTTAGCTTAAAGAGGTTATCGACCTGGTAGGGCGATCACTTGGCTAGAGGAGAAAATACACACTTGGTCTAAGCTTCCATTATCCCTCGCAGGACAAATAGCGATAATGAAGATTATTGTCCTGCCAAATGTTCCATCTATTCGCTAACATTCCTATACCGCTTACATCACAATTTTTCAAGCGTCTAAAATCCCCTATGGTTATCATTATATGAGTGGGCATTATACGGGTGGGCAAACAACCCAGAGTATTCTGGGAGCTCTCACTCTCCCGCTCGCACAAGGCAGAATGGGGGCTCCGGACCTAACACTTTATGCTTCTTGTGCTCAAGCTCAATATCTACACTTTTGGCTGTATCCGACACCATACCAACCTGCTGTATCCGACACCATACCAACCTCATGTGACTGTAGAGCAGGACCGTGCTGCCCTTGCCCCTTAAATGGGTGTTCCAGTATACTAAAGAAATGAAAGGCCAGCGTTTGCTCTCCTCTGGTGGGTGTGTTGCGATAGGTCAAGGACAGCTTACCTGAAAATCGTCGCCTCATTGTCGTGTGGCTCCTATTGGCTAAGCGCAGAGAGGCTATGGGGCAGGTGCCCTGCCCCCACTATCAAAGCTGGGCTGCGGGATGTCGCATTCTGTCAGGAACAACTATCCACTTACTGGGAACTCATGCCACTCAGGTCCAGACCCAAGGATATTTGGAGTCTGTTCACCAACTGGCTTCGACAACAAAGCTCCAACACCTCCACTCAGATGACCCCACCATAGCGGACACAATGTTGCATTAAGCTTTTTGTCACCCATCACAATAGATATATCTGTTTAATCCCTGCCGTTTCATACATGGTCCACCAGATGGATGTCAGGTATTATATTGTGGGTGTATTGTCTCCTGTTACCACCTTGAAATGTGTTGGATGGGTGGAACTATAGCTTTATCAATGACACACTTGACAGCACATATGCAATTGTTTACAATACAGCTTATTTATTTATTTTAGGAGTTTTATATAGCGCTAGCTGGACCCGAGGGTATCAGAGCGCTTTACATCAAGTAAATTATGCGCAAATAGGCAGTACAGTGTATAGTAAAACATGGGGCGACATGTACATACATGGTTACTTCCCTATAATCCCATTTCCCCTGGTTATCATTTAGTTATTGTTTTTTCTTTATTTCAGAGAGTTTGAGAATGCCATATGTTCTCTGGTCTGAATATGCAAAATTTCAATAAATACATTTCTGTATCTCCTTAACCGAGGCACGTATTTCGCCGCGGTGCGGGAGTTCTAAAGAGTGGGTGGGGTGCATCGGGCATCGGTCGTGTGCAGCACTGGGCAGGTAGTGCTGGCCGTTGGCCGACATGAGCACGGAACGGGTAAAAAAAAAAAAATAGATGTTATCGACCCTTGCCTCAATTTATTACCCAGATAAATAGCCAAGGAAACTGCCCTAGAGATCCGAACCACTGGCCTAAAATTCACATTAACAGAGTTTCAGCTACATTTAATTTATAGCCAGTGTATGTCAAACCGGTCTGCCTTTCAATCGCACATTTCATAGCATCCGATGGATTGGTCGAGTATTTAGTGACATCGTCAGCATCAGCGCTAATTTTCAGTTCACAATCTCCAGAGACCATAGGCCACAATTGTTCAGCAATGATTACAAACAAGGTTTAAGATAAAGAGCAAACAAAAGAGGGGAAAGCGGCCACCCTTTCCTTGTGCCCTCGATGTATCTTAAAATGTAGCAAAGAAATCCCAGAACAAACAAGCTTGGCATATGGAGTCTTGTATAAGGACTGCACCCATCTGTAAAACCGATTGCCAACCCCGAAAGCCCCCCCCCCCGTAACCCACAGAAAGTCCCAGACCAAACGGTTGAAGGCCTTTTCGGTGTCCAATAATATAATACCCAGCTCTTTCCCAGATTCTTCAGTTACTTCGAACGCAGCAATTGCTGTATTACTGTGACTGGTGGTGCCCCTGCCAAGGATAAGGCCATGTTGCTGTTGGGGCACTAAACCAGCGAGAAAGTGAGGAAGCCGAAATGCAAATAAGTTAGCAAAAATGTTTAGCGTCAGTGTTAATCAAAGAGATGGGTCAGAGGGAAACTAGAAGGTCCTACAAGATGGCTTCAAGTAAAGCCAAAAAAAGAATGGGAAAAAGATCGCTGGTCGTCGATCTGCTAAGCTTGTCGCAAAAATGACATGCAGCGATTTTGACTCTTAGTGACCAGGGGTGATGCAGTAATACCTCAGCCACCCAACAATAATAATTGCTGCCTGGCACCGTCATTTTAGCTCATTATACACTGGAGAAATTGAGCATACAAATGTGGCCCTTGAGCCTGAAGTCCATTGTCCCAAGACGAATGGGCTTTTCACTCTATCAGATATAAGGTCCAGAATCAACTCAATTCTTAGATCTAAAGCACCTGGGCCGGATGCTATCCCTGGAGGTCTCTCAGTAACACTGAGAATTGTCAATCTAAATTCTTACTCTAGCCAATGGTATCGATGCAGGCTCCACAATTCAAGCTTCTAGGAGGGGAGCGAGAGTAATTCCAGTGATCAAGAAGGGTGACCGCTTGATGCCTCCGAATTACAACCCTATTAGCTTGATCGATAGTGCTTAGAAGGTCTTTGGCCGTGCACTCCTTGTAAAAATACAAACTTTTATAAGTGACAATAACATTCTGTCTCTTTATCAAGCAGGATTTCGATGGAAAGTAAGCACTATCGATCAAGTTTTCCGCTTTCTGTTATCAGCTTGGAAGACTGTAACTATTGTAACTATTAGCCAGAGAAGCTTATTGACCTACGGTCTGCATTCAACCTCATCTCTAGACGCAGACTCTAGTGTGTTCCGAAGGAGATGGGCCTCCCCTCCGGCATACTAGCATTGGTTGTTCGCCTACATGAGAACAACTACGCAAGGGTCCGATGGGGTGGCCGTGGCCAACCGAGTGACCCCAATCAGGGTAGACAGGGGGGTCTGCCAGGGATGCGTGTTGGCTCCTACCCTTTTCTCACTCTTTATTAACGGCGTTGTACAGCATCTTGCGGACAGTCCAGCCGACGTGCCAACCCTGGAGGGTTTTGACAAGGTGACAACATTACTCTTCGTCAACGATACCCGGATAGTCTCCAAGAGCCCCAGTGGCCTGCAACATATTTTAAAATGCTTTGAATCCTTTTGCGCATTGAGGTCTCGACGTTAATACCTCGAAGACCAAACTTTTAGTGCGGAGTCCTCGTAGAGCTTTCAAAAGTAAGCTGTTTCTGGATCGGACCTCGAGAGAGAGAGAGAGATAGAAAGCACCTTTGATTATTTGGATGTTACTCTCTCTGAAGATTTGACTTGGAAACATCATGTTAAGACGCGGGACCTCCACCACAGGAGAATCACAGGGGCCCTGATCAAAGAGCAGAAAACCCCATTGAGTAAGCCAATAGCTGCCCCTCTTTGCATCATATGGCTGTGGGTGCAGTTTTTTACGGAGCCAAACTCTGGGGGTTTGACAAATTGGACACATTGCTTACAACCGAAAATAAATTATTAAGATCATAATGTTCATTTCCCCAGAGCACTCCCATGCATCCAATGAGATTAGACCTAGGCATTACCTCAATTGTAGAAAATGCCCAGCTAAGACCCTTACTCTTTTGGCTATGCCTAAAAACCACCCCTGAGTTACATCCATATGCTGCTGCCCTGGATGAGGTATACACAATTGATCACTTCAGGAAAATTGGATGGATGAGTAAGAAGTCTATGATCGATACTATAGAGTTGAAAGGCGCATGGGACACTAAAGACCAAGCATTGCTACCGAGTAAAGCCCTGATTAAGAAGCAATATTGGGACTGGGTGGCACAGTCTATTACTTTCTAACTTGGGGCCGTTTAGCACTTGATTTTATGGAGTTTAAACAGACAGGCGCCTTTGAATAATACTTGGAGGCCATCACAATTTCGCAGGATAGGAAGCTTTACATGCAATTCAGATTTGGCTCCCTTCCTGTAAACACCTTTTCAGCCTCCTGGCGTAAGTCACCTACTGTATCGCAGCTTTGCCCAGGCTGTGCCCTTGCAGCCGAGTCAATCAGCCAAATTTTCTTTGTGTGCCCCAGATACCAACTTGCAAGAACTAAGTGGTTGGCTGTGGCTTGGTACCCGTTGCCACAGTAAAGCCTTGCACATTTTAATATCGGACTCAAGTCTTTTAATAGTTTGTGCAGTTGCCAAATTTCTTCATAGGATGTGGATCATCAGGAGGTCCATGATGAAATTACAGCCATTTTAACGTTTTTTTCCTTAAAGACTCGTTGTTATATTGTTTAATCTATGTATATAACCATTTTTGGTTTGGTTTGAGTGCTATTTTTAGCATAGTGCCCGCATGGCGGGTCATGCTATTCTGTTTTTACAGTATAGACTTATGCAGCCATAGCTTATAAATGTTTTGCAAACCCTTTTAATAGTTTTTATCATGGTTTTAGCAATTTTGTCCAAGTGGCCACTGCTCAATGAGTCCGATCTACTGTTTTTCGCACATATAAATCTACCTTTCTTGTACTGCAGGCACATTAGTGGAGAAGTGTGGCTCACTGGTTAGAGGAGGCAGACCCTGAAGCAGAGGTCAGACCCGGGACCAGGGTTCAATTCCCGACGCGGCAGGGTCTTGAGCTCAAATATCCACGGACTCGATAATTCTCGTTTCGGTGCCTACTCGAATCACGGGTTCACACTCTGCAGCTCTGGGCATTAGCCTGCTTAATCTCCACTACGGCCCCCCCGCGGCGGGATGCCTGGCTTTCACCTTGGAGAAGCCAGGACGGGTTCCCAAGGCAAGCGCCGAGATGCCTACGGGTAATCGAGCGCTATATAAGAACTCATAATAATAATAATAATTACCTAGGCTATCATTCATTATTGTCGATCAATGGTTCAGATGGTCTGTGATAGTTTTTTGCTATCAGCCTTAGTACGTTATGCTCCATTTTCTGTTGGTATTGTGCGCACTTGCACTTTTTGGTCCTCCCACCATGGGTTGCAGATTAATAATTGTTCCGGACTTCAACACCATGTTATTAACCTCCTTATACGTGTATTTAGATGATAGTTTTTAGCTACCAGTTTTTAGTATGCTACTTCATTTTCCTACTGTACTGTATGCATTGGCACTTTTTGGCCTTTTCACCAGTGTTTGTAGATTATGAATTGTTCTGGACTTTTAAATCATCCATCTATCAATTTTCGTATTTGGATACACAACTTGTTGGTTGTCATAACAGAGGTTTGGCTAACCTACATGTAATTAATTTATACACCTGCTATTATCTTCTTTGTACCATATGCGTTGCACTTTAATGGTCAAAATGACCAAAATAAAGTTACTGATTTAAAACTATTACTTCTCGTAATGCCTCTCAATGCAGTGATATAATCTGATCTGCCATGGTAAAACGCTCAAGCATGTTAATAAAATTCACTTTTTTGAAGTTTGCAGAGTTTATCATGATTTTATGTGTTCAGTGCAAGATGTATTTAAAACTTAAAGTGTTCCTAAAGATTAGTTGTCTAGTTAACCTTCTTTGCTTCTTTACAGTTACTTTAGTTGACCTGTAAATAAAGTATGCCCATTTCACAGCTTTCTGAATGTTTCTGCTCAGTTAAGTGAACAGCAGCCCAGTGCTGCTGTTCACCAGGAAGCCGCAATTAAAGTCAGGAGGGCGGCATGCTTCCCTGTTCACTTATACTGTCAGTAATTAAACTGGCCAACTCATGGGCATATCTGCTCATGCAGATACGCCCTCATATGTAATATAATGCACCCTGCCGTAGCACTATAAGGCCTGCTGTATGGGTGACCTACAGATATTACCTGCAGTGTTAGGGGATATGGCACACATGGTGTGTGCCATGATGTGTTTTCACTTTTTAGAGCACCTTGTCAAGGAGCCTGCAGTGGCAGTCTGTATGAGTTTGGTGCTGAGTCCCTTCGAGAGGCACAAGATACTCTGCAGCTATTAAGGACCCTCTCTAATACATAGGCCCTAGGTACCAGGGGTACCATTTACTAGGGACTTACAGAGATGCTAAAGGCCTGGCCAACTGGGGATCAATTTACCAGTTTTGTTTGTTTTGGGAAAAGAACACTGGCACTGGGGATCCAGTAAGCAGGAGCCCAGTGCACTTCAGTTAAAGTTGCATTAAATACCACGTGTTAGAAATGGGGACTCTGGTTGGTTAGGGTATGCAACTAATCCAAGGAGAACCCACCACTAGTCAGGGCAAGTCTGTTACACACCAAACAGCACCTGTGCTCACCCTCTTGTAGCTTGGCGCAGAGCAGGCAGGCTTATCATTAGAGGCAATGCATAAAGTGTTTGTGAAACACACTCACACAGCAACACAATGCATACACTACAAAGAGACTCCACACAGGATTATGTTAAAATAGACTCTATTGTACCCAACATAAGACCAACAAACATTTGCAATGCAATAGGTCTAATATTACTGAAAGTTTGAGCTATTGGCGTTGCATCATTATTTGCAACACCAGTAGCTCAAACTTTAACTACTGCGAGACCTATTGCATTGCAAATGCTTGTTCTGAAGAAGGCTGGAGGGTAAGGGCTGGGAAGAGGTCCATTGAGGTTTCCGAGCGTTATTATAGAACATCTGGGGAGATGCTTCGGAGTTTGTTGAAATAGATGTTATATTTGAGGACTTCCCTATAAGCTCGTCTAGCGTACCTAAAGAATCTGTGGAAAGCTCCCTGAGTGCTTGTTACATGTTCCTATATCGGCTCTTGGAAGCGTCTATAGGGTTTTAGAGAAGTGTGTGGCGTCCACATAAATGTTATGGGTGGTCCCTGTACAGTTTATAGGGTCTGACATGTTCCCTGTCCTTTCGTTTACATCCTTAACGAATAAGATCCAGAACTGCCCTCCAGCCAGATGGTTTTTATAAACTATTTATTAACAGCAGTTTTCAGTAATAACAACAGCATTTGGGATTTCTCTTTTGGGCCCATGTTCAGAAAACAAAATGGCCAGATATGTGCGCGCGCATTGAAGTCTGATGTCACCGTTTTCACCTTTCCTTACCACCTCAACCTGCATTCTGCGTGTACCTTGTACATATAGCAAGTACTTATTTGTCTCTCGGGTGCCACGAGGCTGCTCCTGCAGCACGTGGCGCTATATTAAAGACAGCCAGATACACGGCAGCCGGCCACCAACCTAACAGTGAAAGGTTTCATATTTGTCCTCTTTTCATTTGCTGGTGTGAGCTCCTCGGATGTATTAAAGCTTCCGCCAATAAAGCAGATTTCCCGCTTTCCTGCCATCCTCTTCTAGTATACTTGTGGGGTAGCTTGTGTGGTTAATGCATTTACGGAAGAAAACTGCTTGCATTCGTGGTGTCGAGTCTGCACTTCATCCTGCCTAAGAGATTGAACGTGCTACTGATTACTTGGTGAACAATGCAAGCAATTTTTTTAAAGCACTACGAAGTTGGAGCATGTGCCTGCAGGTGCCACATCAAACGTTTATGATAAAAGGGCGGGGTCGCTGGTCCATGAAGTTCCATTGAGAGAAATCTGCCCAGGCTGAATCGAGTAAACCCGAAATATATGTATAAACGGTTAAACAATCTAAACTGAATTACACTGCATGTTACCATTCAATAAAACGTTGCAAACTCGCAAAAATTATATCGCTGCCTGCTTCTCAACCACCATTGAGTGGACTATAGTAATCCGGCACATTTAAGTCAAATTACGCATTAAAAAAATTATGCACTTTTTCCAACCAAAAAGTGGTGGATTTCGCATTTTTTTCCTCAAAACCCTGCCATTTCACCCCAGATCCACCCTCACCATCAACGATTTTTCAAAGATGTTGAAACGTCCAAATCCAATATTTTTAAAGGTCATTTTTCTCTTCTCGGGTGGGTGGTAAAGCGTAACCCCTTCTGGGGGTGTTTGTCACAAGGAGAAAGCGCTTCCCGAGACAGGGTGGACCGGAACCCGTGTTACGGCTTGGTCTGAAATGCACTTTTCTCGCCGAACGACCCCGCAATACCCGACCCGAAGCACAACTAGCAACAGCCGAAGGAAACGAGTAGTGCGCACCCTGTGAAATCGATCCAAAAAAGAAGAAGCCCGCGAGTTGTGCGCGCGCCACAGAGAGACATGTGGTTTTAATTATCACGCAAGTGTCTGGGCACAATAATTGAAACCACATGGCAGCGGTGCACGTAATAGACAACAATAGGCCATGGGCGGAGCAATGCGCTCCCCTTTGGCCAATTGCGTGCTGTCTTTGATAAAGACGCACGCAAAGGCCAATAGCGTGGGCCAAAAGGAAAAGCACACACACAAGCGTGTGCGATTCCTAGGTTCGTTTTCAAACCCCCTACATGAAGTCTCTCACTGCGCAAGCACTGCTGAGCACTAAAACGCTAGGCGCGAGACCTAAAAACGACATAAATCACAAAAAAACGCATTTATTTAGATGGTACTTGTCATCCTGATCACTACATGCTAAAAACAACATATCATAAATACTTTGCAGGTAATGCAGACATGTTTAGAGACCAACACATGACTCACGGCATAGAACCATAAACAAATAGGCCCCAGCGCACCTGTGCTCCTATTAGACTGGTTATGGTAAATTCTGTGAGTCTGATGGAAGCGAGTGTATTTGTGTACAAGATGTAGGGAGTAGGAGCATTTGCAAACCTACTCGACGCAATATGGTAATCTGGAATCACCTTTTGCTGAATGGCAAAAAAGTTCCTTTCCTTCTATTCGGCTACATGCAGGAGCACTGGAATTATGCAGCAGGAGAGGGCCAAATTATGAGCACGCAAATGGATAAAGGCGGGTGCATGTCCCACCTCTTTTTTAATGTTCACTCCCACAGCAGTTTTGCTCTTGGGAGTGAGGAGTGGCGTGCAGGGTGGCAGCTGCATTCCTCGTCATGGACCACGTTACTAATTAAACACAATGTGCCTTGCTTTTTTGCAAATGCTGGTTTCATTTGCCTTGGTAGCATTCTCGGATTGTTGTGTTCTTCGGCTGTTCGAACCAAACACGCTTATCCAAGGGTATTTGTAACTTTTACACACTTAGTTTGCCAAGATATTTTTAAGTTAACGTGTAAATGATTTGCTTTTTCAATCATTTTATTTGTAGGTTTACTGTAAAAGGGGTCTACGTTATATTTATCCCATTTACTTGTGCCCGCTTATAGGATCGCTTATATATCGTGTGTGTGATGTTTTGTTTTAAGGACAAAACCCACTCAGAAATGGGATCGTTTTTTAACAATCGGCATTCTAGTAACATTTGTTTTTTTAATGTGCGTTTACAAAGTGCCAGGTTTCTGATGGAAACCGAAGGGTTCAGGTCATGCAACACAAGCCGCTGACTGCATTTTAGGTCTCACTCAAGTGAGGGTCGTTCCTGGGTGCAGTTCATGAGCCAGGAGCGCTGCTCCGAAGTGCGGAAGTGCCTTGTCACGCCTTCTCCATGGTGTTGCTGCAGCATTGCAACTTCTGTTCAACGGGCTCACTAAATATGTGTATGAAGCATGTGTAAAAAAATATATACATATGCCATCTGCGCTACACCAAACCTCTTTAGCGGGGGAGCTATTGTCCGCTGCAAGGGTAGGGCATTTGATGCGAGCTCTCCATAAGAATGGCCGGACGACTGTCCTGCACTTCCCTGCTAGGACCCCCTTCCCTTCAGTGCTTGTGTAAACTGGAAGTACTTTACGTTTAGGAGTGAATGTGTCGGACAATGCTCTCATATAATGAACATCAAATGTTATTTTCGTTCGTGGGACAATAATCAAAGTTCAGTAACTTTGCCTTTACTAGTACTTTCTTTATGTTGGCTCTAGCCACATTTGCTTCTTTCTACGGAAGACTGTTAGAAGCTCCTTAACAAAGGAGTTTTATTGCCTCATTAATCAAACCGGTGTTTCAATCAGCGTTATCTGAACGGAATGCAAACATTCCCCTGCTCTGTTCAGAAAAGGAAGGCACAGAAACACTTTTTTAACAGCAAGTGATGTCAAGCTATGCCAGAGAGGAAACTCGGGAGCAGCTCAGTGGGTTTATGTGAAAATTACTGTATGGGAATGCTGAACGGAATCTGGGTTCTAGGCAGTCACCAGTTCATCTGACCTTCTAAGGGTGCGCTGTCTTTTCTTTAATGCTGGTTTTGCTCCTGTATGCCCCAAACCCTTGTATTATTGACAGCTTTCCAAGTGTACTGAAGACAGGGAAATATATATTCATAATCATTTTTGTTGTATATTTATCTCATGGTAATTAATTTAAGATATTACTTCAGCAGACCATGACTATTCTTTAGATACGATACAGCAAGGAGTAGGACTTATATTTTCATAAAACATGCTTATTTATTACAAAGGATACCTCATTGTCATGAACTAGCTTGGAGCGTGGGGGTAGTGATGCATGCTCCGTTTTTAGGTTTCGCCCTGGCGTTGCAACTGCGTAGCAGTTGCTCCGCCCAGGGCGATATCTCATGATCCTACATATGGGGCTTTGGTCCCGCCTCTGTCTCCCATTGGCTAGCTCCATTAATGGAGGCTAGCCATTGGGAGACAGAGGCTGTCAATCACGCTTTCCCGTGAAAACGCGATTCGGGGGCGTTTCTCTGTGTTTTTTTTTAAGTTCCGCACCTTTGTCCTGTGCCGCGCTGACATTGGCTGCCGGCCCGGGACACCCCCGTGACGTCATTCCCCGGGCCGCGCTGTGATTGACTGGCCGGCCCGGGACCTGACTTGTTTTCAGTGGGATGGTTGGCGAGGCAGATGCTTTTGGTGTAGTGGTCACTCCTTGGACATCTGTATTCTGTTTGCCCCCGCAGCAAGTCAGATTAGGCCAGTACATAGCAGCCTGAGGTAGCGTTGCAGTTACCATCTCCTTAAAGTAGTATCCTGATCAGACCTCCTCTACCCAAAAATGTGCCTCCTCCGAGCGCATCTGCAAATTTTACCCACAGTTAAGACCGGTTGAAACTACAGGATCTAATCCAAATATCAGACACTTCCTTCTCTTTGTGCATCTTTCCAAACCTATCTTCTCGACAAGTATACTTTACCCCAGGCATAGCTCGTGGTTATAAAGCAATGTATTTGCCCGCTGGTTTAATAATTTAGTTGCCCACTGTACGTGCAGTCGCTTATTTGATGAAATAGCTGACAGTCAAAAATTATTTATCCAGGATTTTTTTTCTCCATAAAATTGCATCGGTGTGCAAATTAAAATCCAGGTAATATGACACGTATAGGCAGCACTGTAAAGCAAATTGTTTAACTAATTGACTCATTTCCATGATAAAGGGCCATTGAGTCGGCGAGAAACCTTCTTACTTGTCGAAGGAACAGCTTCCTGGACACAAAACGCGATATTTAGTATCCCCTAGCTTTTGTTATTTTTCCAAATTACTAAACATTGTAAAACTAGTTTTACAGTTTTATTGTGCACTGGCCACAAAAAAAAAAAAATGCCTTCACAACAGCAATCTCCAGCGGCATCGAGCTGGCTGCTGTTGCGAAGCATCATTTTCGTCCTGCCTTTATAAAACAATTTATGATATATTTGTTGAGGTTGCCTGGACCCTGTTCCCTTCCCCCTGCACGGGGATTCCTCGCGTGCGTAACCATAGTAACCGCGCTCACGTGCCCGCACATTGATGCCTTGCAATGTTCACTCTGAACAACAGAGGTTATTCTAATCCCCTTCTTCTCATTTTAATTTAGCAGTGCGCATTGTTTCGGTAATTAAAGTGACCTCATCCACTAAGGAGTTTCATCTTAATTGTTAACAGGCTAATGTCTGTCTGAAATTGTCTCTATTGTGCACTGGCCACAATAAAAAAAAATGCCTTCACAACAGCAATCTCCAGCGGCATCGAGCTGGCTGCTGTTGCGAAGCATCATTTTCGTCCTGCCTTTATAAAACAATTTATGATATATTTGTTGAGGTTGCCTGGACCCTGTTCCCTTCCCCCTGCACGGGGATTCCTCGCGTGCGTAACCATAGTAATTGCGCTCACGTGCCCGCACATTGATGCCTTGCAATGTTCACTCTGAACAACAGAGGTTATTCTAATCCCCTTCTTCTCATTTTAATTTAGCAGTGCGCATTGTTTCGGTAATTAAAGTGACCTCATCCACTAAGGAGTTCCATCTTAATTGTTAACAGGCTAATGTCTGTCTCAACTTGTCTCTATTTCCTCCTCGCTAATGCTGGTTTGTGTATTTGCGAAGCAGCCTAGCAGCAGCATATTAGTGTTACTGAGATGCTGCTGCAAATCCCATCAGAGGAGTGACGACTAAATTTATGGATAATATTTTGAAACTTTAAATACAATGTTATAGGGCAAATATGTTAAAATCAGGCTTATCACGGTTCCCCCACAGTCAGAAAGTCGGAGATGCGAGTGCAGCCTATTAACGCCAAGCGGGATCACGACTTAACGAACTGGTCTCAGAGAAAATTCTCGGGTTACTCGAATGTTTCATTTTATGACACTTATTGCTCTTCCCTGTTCCTTATTAATGAGAAGAATCCAACTCCACACAGACACATCGCATACAAATGTGCAATTATATATAGTGATTTTATCTAAAGCACTTGTTATAGATTTTCTATACAATGTGTATACATATGTACAAAATGTATATATCTATCCTATACAGTATGGAAAGAGCCTGTGTCGGCCTTTTATCACCACTCCCTTTTGTAAGAGGAGGGTACAGGCCCTCAAACACCTGCTCCAATAGTTCCCACTAACCTGTACTCATAAATAATTCACTTTGCCATACAAAGATCATTGGACATTTTAGAGGGAGAGGAAAGGAACTAGAAATGGGATGAGAAAGAAAGGGCTCAATGTAATGATGTTGATCACATCATGCAGTTTCCAAGCCCTAGTCCTTCTTCAGTGAAGATGTACTTAGATGTGACAAATGCCTTTACTGACACTGGTATCTGATTGCTACTCACACTCCTAGGTTTATTATAAAATCTGTAAACTAAACAGAAACTTTTAATTGAGGGACCGAGTCAACTATTGCTCTGCTACCATTGGCTTGCAGTGTGTGATAAAGGTGTAAGGAATGGACCATGTAGCTCCTCTCAAGATTTGTGGACTAGCTACAAACTGAAGCCTGCTCTAACTTTTCCAAAGGCGAAACCGTTGCATTGTAAATGCTTGTTTGTACTATTTATCAAGGAAACAGATTCAAGATGGCCACACACAGAATGTTACAGTGCTGTTGACTTCCATCAAGCCACTTGTTATTCTGCTGTGGCGTTAAAAAGCCTTGGAATGTGCTCAAAAGTGGTTACTAAGTCAAGCATATATTCCTAACTCGGACTCCATGATCTAGTGTGTAGCTATTGTAAAGCTCTTCAATCCCTGGTGGCACAGCATCAAGGATAATGTGCTGTCTGTCTAAAGACTTGTAAGGTCCTAAAGGCAAGACCTGTAGGCTATGCCAATGCTTGTTAAACTTGCTAACACTTTCTGGGCCTTGGTTAGATTACATTAGTACCAAATTAACACTCAAATATATCAATAAGCAACAGAAAGGTGACCAGTCCAGCTTTGCAAAGAACCTAACACTGGGCTGCAGCACGTGTCATCGCATTTATAGTAACTTTTGAACAGTTTGATCTAGAAACCATTTTTTTTGGTTACAATCTGCAGACTATGCAGTAGATGATGGACTGTTAAGCAAATGCGAAAAAACCTATAATTATGTGAAAATCGCTGCAGCCGCACAATCAAATAATTCCAGTGGCCCTGGCTATATGTGGGACTACAGCGCACTGCCTCAGCACCAAACTACTGCGGTACATGCTCACACGGATCCCTTCTGGGCCCTCCGCCTGGAAGGAGTAGTTTCTGTCCTGTAACTCCAGTTCTGTAGTAGGGGTATCTCTGTTATAGTCATAATCTAGTGAATAGTCCCGCCCATGTGCGTGGACCCCGGAGCAATCAAAAATAATCTCTTACAGTGTCAAAAAATGCAGAAAAGCATAGACACTTAAGAGAGAATTTAAAGACAGATAATGCAGCCTAAAAAGAAAAAGGCTACACTGTCCAGTACTTCAACTAGAAATTCCACCATAAAATCCACAAAACAGCAAAAGCCTGTACAGATTTCCATTGCTTTAACAGCAAACTCCCTCAGGAATGATTGAGAGAAGAACCTGGACAGACAAGCCCCATAGGCTGCCATTATGTGGCTCAAAACAGGATACTGTGCCTTTAAGAGAATCTTCCAGAACCTTCTCCCAGTATCCCAGAATGCACATCAGGTCCAACTTACTTTCAGTTCTTTTTGAAGGCGTAACACGCCAGACCTGTAGCATTCCGTACATGAATATCTCGCTCCACCGGGGAGGAGGGCGGGCGCTTATGACTATAACAGAGATACCCCTACTACAGAACTGGAGTTACAGGACAGAAACTACTCCTTCTGTAGTAGGGGATCTCTGTGTATAGTCATAATCTAGTTAATAGAATGGCAAGCCCATCCCCACACCAAAGCGGCGGTGGAGAAAAGAGAATCTACACCACTATTTTGCGAACAGATTTCGCAGTGAAGCCTGTCCAACCTGTGCATCTGCCCTAGCATCAGTGTCCAGGCAGTAATGCTTAGCAAAGGTATGAACCGACTTCCAAGTGGCCGCCTTGCAGATTTCTGCAATCTGAACATTACGAAGCAATGCTGTCGTGGCAGCCTTGCCCCTGGTGGAATGAGCCTTAGGCTTACCTCCTAGGGTCTTATTAGCTTTTTGGTAACACAATTGTATGCAGGACACAATCCACCGCGAGATGGACTGTTTAGAGGTAGCAAGACCCGTCCTGACTGATCCATAATTGATGAACAATTGGTCTGACCTACGAATATCTTTGGTTTTATCCAGATAAAATTTCAACACCCTCCTAACATCCAGGGAATGCAAAGACCTTTCCGCTGGAGAGGAAGGATTCTGAAAGAACGTAGGTAAAGTTATAGTCTGGTTGATATGAAAATCAGAAACAACCTTGGGAAGAAACTTAGGGTGAGTACGCATAACAACCTTAGCAGCATGAAATACAGTATAAGGTTCTTGGCAACACAACGCCTGAATTTCACTCACCCTGCGGGCCGATGTAATGGCCACGAGGAACGCCGCCTTCCAGGACAGATGCTGCAACGAAGCCTTATGAATAGGTTCAAAAGGCTCCTTCATCAATCTGGACAGCACCACATTCAAGTCCCATGAAGGCGAAGGAAGCCTGACAGGAGGGAACACTTTCTTCAAGCCTTCCAAAAAGTCTTTGATCACAGGGATCTGAAAGAAGGAAGTCTGTGAAGGGCATTTCCTGTAGGCAGTCAAAGCAGCCAGATGAACCTTAATGGAATGGACATTAAGGCCAGACTGCGCCAGATGTAGCAGATACGGAAGGATGACATCTTCCTTGCATGTCGTAGGGTCATAGTTCTTAGACTTGCACCAGATGCAAAACCTCTTCCACTTGTAAGCATAAGTTCGCGTGGAAGGTCGCTTAGCCTCCTTCAGTATGTCCATACAATCCTCTGGGAGATTCAAATGGCCATATTGCACTATTTCAGGAGCCATGCCGCCAAACTCAAAGACGAGAGGTTGGGGTGCACCATCCGCCCCCCGAACTTCATGAGAAGGTCCGGCCTGCACGGCAGCTTCATGTGAGCAAGGAGAGACCGGTGAAGCAGGTCCGTGAACCACCACTGTCTGGGCCATTCCGGGGCAATCAGAATCATCTTCGCCCTGGATTGGGAGAGCTTGATGAGAACCGCCGGAATCAGGGGAATGGGCGGAAAAGCGTACAGAAAGCTGTTCGACCAGTTGATCCATAACGCGTTCCCCAGCGTCCCCGGCTGGTAGTACCTGGAGGCGAAGTCTCGGCATTTGCTGTTTTCGGCGGTGGCGAACAGATCTACCTCTGGAGTGCCCCACCTTGCGAAGACTTCTCCTAGTACTTCGTCGTTTATGACCCACTCGTGGTTTTCCTGAATCAGTCTGCTCAGCTCGTCTGCCTGAACATTCTGCACACCTGGCAGATGAGTGGCCGTTATCGAGAGTCCTCGAGCCAGGAGCCAATGCCAGATCGCCTGCGCCTCCTGAGACAGAGTGCGTGATCTCGAGCCCCCCTGCTTTTTGAGGTAATACATCGTGGTCGTATTGTCCGTCTGTACAAGCAGAGAGTTGGTCCGGAAGGACGGGTGAAAAGCCTTCAGCGCCATGTGAACAGCCCTGAGTTCCAGGAAATTGATGTGGTACGTGGATTCCGACAGGGACCACGTCCCTTGAATCTGTAAGTCTCCGGAGTGCGCTCCCCAGCCCTGGAGAGAAGCATCCGTCACGATAGTCTGAGTGGGAATGTCCTTGTGGAAGGGAACCCCTCTGAGGAGATTCTCCGCTGAACACCACCACTTCAGAGACTGAAGAGCATGTAGAGACAGTCTTATCTTGTCGTCCCAAGATCCTCTCCTCTGGTCCCACTGATCTTCCAAGCACTCCTGCAGCGGTCTCATGTGCAGCCGCGCATGCGGTGTCAGGAAGATGCAAGAGGCCATCGATCCTAGCAGAGAAGACACCGTCCTCACTGTCGTGGATGGAGTGGACATGAGCCTGAGCCTTCCGAAGGAGTGATAAACGTCGCTCTTCCGAAGGAGACACGCTTGCTGACAGCGTATCGATGGAGGCTCCCAAGTACTGGATGCACTGGACCGGAGTCGGGACAGACTTGTACATGTTGATGTGCAACCCCAGCTTGTTCAATAGAACGCACGTCTTCTGGAAGTGTGCCTGAGCTTCCGAGAAGGAGGAGGCCTTGATCAACCAATCGTCCAGGTACGGGTAGACAAACACCTTGTTCTTCCTCAGGTGTGCCGCTACCACTGCCATGCACTTCGAGAACGTCCGGGGCGCAGACTTCAGCCCGAACGGAAGTACCGTGTACTGATAGTGATTGGTGCCGACTTGAAATCGCAGGAACTTCCTGTGTTTGTGTGCAATGGGCACATGGAAGTACGCATCCTGTAGGTCTATGGCGCAAAGCCAGTCTCCCCGCTGCAGCTGAGGATAAATCTGATGCAACGACAGCATGCGAAACTTTTCTCTGCGAATCCATTTGTTTGCCTGTCGCAAGTCCAGAATGGGCCTGAACTCGTTCTTGTCCTTCTTGCGGACCAGAAAGAACCGGGAGTACAGACCTCTTCCTCTTTGAGACAGAGGGACAGCTTCTATCGCCCTTTTCCTTAAAAGGATGTCGGCCTCCGCCTGGAGCTCGCGCAGTTGATACTGCGAGCTGACCGGAGGAATCGATGGAGGCGGGATGGTGAACCGAAGACTGTATCCATTGCAAACAATATTCAGCACCCACTTGTCCTGAGTAATTTTTCTCCACTCTGCCAGAAAAAATTGAACGCTTCCCTCCACCGGAGCGGGTAACGGACGAAGGGGAAGTAACCGCTCAGGGTCGAGACCCAGCCGGGCCCTTGTTCGCGGTAGAGGACTGCTGTCCACCTCTACCCCTCTGACGTTTCTGGAAGGGTCTTCTGTATTGCTGCTGTTGTTGCTGCTGCTGTTGTGGCCCAGAAGACTGTCCCCTTCCTCAGCCCTGCGACCCCAACCGTCGTTGGAACTGTCGGTAGGGTTTCTTTTCTTTGGGCTTCTCCAAGCCCACAGCCGTCAGGGTTTCAGCCTCGGCCTTCATCCTGGCCATTTCGTCATCTGCGTGTTTCCCGAAGAGGGTGTCGCCGGAAAACGGCAGATTTGCCACTCGTTGTTGCGCTTCAGGCTTGAGCGACTTCAGCCGGAGCCAAGCATGGCGTCTCTGATTGATACCGTGGCAGTATCCATGCGCGGCCAGCAGGGAGATATCCGCCGCGGCGCTGATGGCCTGGTTCGAAACCAGCATCCCTTCCTGGACGATCTCCATGAAGTCCTCTTTCCTGTCGCGCGGGACAAGGTCCCCAAACTGTTCCATGGAATCCCACAGTGCACGGTCGTATCGTCCCAACAACGCCGAGTCACTGGAGGCCTTCAACGTCGTGGAAGACGTCCCACACGCCTTCCGTCCAGCTGAGTCAATCCAGCGGCTCTCCTTATCCGGAGGCACAGTGGAGGACGGGGAGGTAGCATGTAGTTTCCGAGCCGCCGTCACAATCACCGAATCAGGCACTGGGTCCTTCGGCAAGAAGGCCGGGTCCGACTCTGGAGCCCTGTACTTCTTGACAAGCCTGGAGGGAGCAGCTTTAACCACCGCCGGCGTAAGGAAGAGCTGTTCAGCCGGCTCAACCAGTCCCGGCACCAAAGGCAGTAGGGGGAGAGACAGGTGCTTCGTGTGCAAAGTCTCGAAGATCACAGAAGTTGTGGGCGTAGGGGCCGTCACCTTGATCCCCAACTTCGCCGCCCCTCTCAGGAGAACCTCCTGGAACGTGCCAATGTCATCTATCGGAGACACCCTCGTCTCCGGTGAATCCGACAATGTAGGCGAATATGAACGGGTCCCAGAGGCCGAACGGGACCTGGACCTATGCCTCCTATGGCGATGTCTGGATCTCGAGGAGGATCCGTGTCCACTCCTAGATCTGTCCCTTCTCCCTGAGCGTGACCTCGATCTCCTGGGTCTGGGACGCTCCGCCGGCTTCCCCGGGTCGGACGTCTTGGGCTTAGGAGGAACCTTCGACTTAGGAGTCTTCTTCGGAGGTGTCGGAAGTCTGGGCATCGACACCGATCTCGGTGGAACCGGAGGAGGAGCACCCGGCACCGGGGCCTGCGGTCCTGACGGAAGGGCAGGTAGAGGAGGCAATTGAGATGGGGTCGAAGCCCTCGGAGGAGGCCCTCTAGGCAAAGGAGGAGGAGGAGGAGGCTGTATAACAGTCTTCTTCGGTGTATACACCTCTGAATACGCCGTTCCCGGCGAGCCACCATCCTGTTCAGACTGAGGGGAGCCCCCCACAGTCCTCGGCCTGTCCTTACGACCCCCTGACGTCGAAGACCGGTGGTCAGACGTCAACCGTGGTTCCTTCGACGTCGAGCGGCCCTTCGGCGTCGACCGTTTCGCACTCCTCGGCGTCGACCGGCTTCTATGCCTCGACGTCGACCCCGACCAGATGGACGAACCTCTAAACCTCGACGACTGGCGCTGGTGCCTCGACGGCGACCTCGACCGCCTCGACGACGACCTCTTCGATCGCCTCGACGTCAACCTCTTCGATCGCCTCGACGTCGACTTCTTCAGCGCCGGAGACCTCTTCCGCCTCGACGGCGACCTCGCCGTCCTCGACGGCGGCCTCGACGACGAGGATCCCCTCGACAACGACGATGTCCTCGCCCTCGACGGCGAACGGCGGTGTCGCCTCGACAGCGAGCGCCGACGCCGGGCCCTCCGATGCCGTCCACTCGACGGCGAGGAAATGGACACCGGGTTCGACGGCGGCCTGTGTAAGTCCCTCCACGTCGACGGGCGACGTTTTCTCAACCCAGAGCCCTGGGGAGACCGGGAACTGGCCGTGGACCTTCCTCTCGACGTCGTGGTCATAGCAACCGACCCAGACGGAGATCTTGGACGTTTGCTGGACTTCCTGCCCCTGGGGAGCCCCCCAGAGGCCTCAGCATGGGCAGTAGAAGCCCTTCCAGACCCACCTTGAGCCTTCAGTCTTCTTTCTTCAAGTCCCTGAAGTCTGATCTTCCTCCTGTCCTTCAGGGTCCTGCCAGAGAAGCCTCTACAGATCACACACTCCTCTGGGATGTGGGAAGAGGGAAGGCAGAGGATAGACACCTCATGGGGGTCTGCCTTGGCCTTCTTCCTGGAGCACTCCGGGCATTTGTCAAATAATGCAGGCATTATGGACAACAAAAGAGTGCAGAAAACCAAGAAGAAAGTCACCAAAGTACTTTAAAAGTACACAAAAATCTAATTTAGTGAAAAAACACCAACAAAACCCTTGAAAAGGGAGAGCTCAATGCTCCAGGGTCCTGCTTGCAGGAGCCGGAAAAAAGAACTGAAAGTAAGTTGGACCTGATGTGCATTCTGGGATACTGGGAGAAGGTTCTGGAAGATTCTCTTAAAGGCACAGTATCCTGTTTTGAGCCACATAATGGCAGCCTATGGGGCTTGTCTGTCCAGGTTCTTCTCTCTATCATTCCTGAGGGAGTCTGCTGTTAAAGCAAGGGAAATCTGTACAGGCTTTTGCTGTTTTGTGGATTTTATGGTGGAATTTCTAGTTGAAGTACTGGACAGTGTAGCCTTTTTCTTTTTAGGCTGCATTATCTGTCTTTAAATTCTCTCCTAAGTGTCTATGCTTTTCTGCATTTCTTGACACTGTAAGAGATTATTTTTGATTGCTCCGGGGTCCACGCACATGGGCGGGACTATTCACTAGATTATGACTATACACAGAGATCCCCTACTACAGAACAAGGAATGCCCACAAATCTATGACTGACCAGGGGCCCTGACTGGACAGCTCTCAGGGGTATGAGGGGGGGGTGAGGGGGGAGAACGGCTTCCGCTGCCGTACAGGTGCACTGGTACTGCCAGAGGCTGGTCTCAGCCCCACCCTCCCAAGTTCTCCTAACACTATGGGGTACCCTCTTTGTGGATGGTCTCCCGGTACAGACTAGACTCCGCTCCAGGTCCACCCACCGGGATCTACCCTAACTCTGGAACTGCGTATAGGGCACCCTGGGACTTTTCAAGCCCCACCTGCCTCCTACCCCGAGAAGGGAAAAGGGACCCTTTACCTACCCCACTACATTGGGAACTGTCTGGGCTACTGTGAACCTCCCAAGTCCTCGGTTGGGGTGGGAACCTGATACACTCCCTTTAGGATCACTCCCAAATGCCTTTTTGAGACCATGTGGTACTCATCCAGAGGTCTACCCCCTTTTCAAGTTCCCTGGGGTCAGAGAACTTACACTCCAACAGGTGTTGGCGTAGCCCTAGAAAACAGCAACGGAATATGTGCTCTCTGACAGATTGTACAGCACTTCAAAAGTGTTTATTGTGCTACCCTTCACCCAAACATCCAGCGCTTTGCAAATATCCTCCATAAATTCATCCCAAGACTGGTGAGACAGCTTTCTGCTGCCTCTGAAGCTCAACCTTTACTCTTCAGGGGTGAATCCATATTTCTTCACCAGGGCTACCTTCGGGGGGGGGGGGGGGGGGGGGGGGAGTACCTCGGCCTGTCACTCCCTTCTAGGGCCAGTAGGACATCCATCCCATCATCTAGGATAGACCTACTCATGCCAGTTCCCCAATCCTCCTCAGGACTTCTGTGCACCTCCAGAGCTCTCTCATATGCCTGAAACCACTGATGTACATCATCTCCCTCCTTGAAGCTAGGCACCAAGTCTGTTGGTTTGTGAATGGTATCTTTAACACTAGACTCAATATTGCTGCCATCACTAAACTCTACTTGTAGTGTTTGTAAATCCAGAACTCTCAAACTACGCTTATGATCCAATTTACTCTCCCCAAGAGCAAGTTTTCCCTGGCAAAGTCCATTTCAGCCTCAGTCATCCTCTCCTTAGCTAAGGCTGTCCTCTCCTCAGCAGCCAGCAGAGCCAGCTGCAGCTTCAGGTCCCTCTCAGGCAGGGCCAGCTTTAGGGCATTATGTCCGGTGCGGCTGCACTGGGCGCTGACCTGTAGCGGGAGTACGGACATCAGGGGGTGGGGGGGTGGGAGGGAGTCTGTGTTTAGAAATAATGTACAATACAATTTAAAAGCACCTGCTGCAGAGCTACTTGTGTGCCCAGCTTTCAGGCATCAATATAAATGTCAAGAGAAAACTTGTGATTAATGTTTCTGCTAGAGAGAGATTGAAGTATTACCTTGTGGCAGTTTTGACTCGCCATAAAGTAGCGCAGAGGGTTAACATGCCTGCTGCAAAGACCAGATGTGTACTTTCTGCGGATTGCAGAGTAGAATAGTAAAGCCAGGCTTTACCAGTGCGTTTACACAAATAAAATGTATTTAAGGGATGGGCTATGGAGAGATGATGGGCACTTTTGCCCTGGTGGTAGTGAAGAAATCCAAGGAGGAGGTCATATTTGGGGGGGGAGGGGGCAAAAAATACTATTGCACCGGGTGTAATCGGTACTAAAGCCTGCCCTCCTCTCAGGCCGTCTATCTTTGAGTACCTCAGAGGACAGGTGGTGGGAGGTGACACAGCTCCCGGCAATAGACTCCGCAAGGGTCTCCCTATCTATGGGTTTCTCTCTCACTATTGGTGTCCCTGCCCAGTCATTTTCTCCCTCCTTCTCAATCTCCTCAGGGACACTACCCCTTTGGTGGCCAGGGGATTGGGGGTGTTGGGTCCTGATCCTCAGCAAACCTTTGATATTAGAGACCAAAGCTTAGGGTTTACGTGTTCTTGGCAATGGGAGACCCCTTCCCTTTTGGGGTGCAGCTGGGAATCCACCTACTCAGCGTCCTCACTGAGCTCGGAGTCCTTCTCCGGGTCTTCCCCAAAACACCAACCTCCTGGTCCCCGGTTGACATTTTTTCCCAGTGTGCCATTTTAATATGATACAGGGCTAACCGAAGGTCCCACTTTGTTAATTCCCCACTCCCACAGCGCCACAATAAATAAATACAAAGAGACTTCACAAAAGACTGTTAAAAAAATAGACTACACTGTGTACCACAAACCACATGAATCATAAATAATACAATCATTTAGATAGTACTCGTCGTCCTGATCAATACGGGCTAAAAAAGTCATATCTAACACGTTGCAGGCAATGCAAACTTGCTTAGAGACAAACACATGAATCACGACATATACCCATAAAAACAAAGGGACTAGCGGACCCGCGTTCCTATTAGACTGGCTATGGTAAATTCTGTGAGTCTGACTGAAATAAGTGCAATTTTGGACAAGATGTAGGGCACAGGAGCACCTACCCGATGTGATAAGGTGATCTGGAATCACATTTTGCCCAATGGCAGAAAAGATACTTCCCGTCTAGTCAGCTATATGCGGTACTACCATGCACTGCCCCAGAACCAAACTATTGCGGTGTAGGCACACATGAACCCCCTTCTGGCCCCTCAATCTGGAACAAGGAATGCCTCCACATCTGTGACGGACCAGGAGTCCGACCAGTAGGACCAGAGCTCACATGGGTAAGCAGGTAAGGGTTTCCGCAGCTGTACTGGTGCACAGAACTATCAGTGTGCATGGTGGGTGGAGCGTCCATGAGGTCCAGCCCTTACAATGTGAAGGGTGGATGCGGCTTCCCTCGCCGGAACCCTTGCATGCTGGCTTCTCCCTTACTCCAGGTTATGGCACCAAAGATGCCCAAAGCAGGCACGGAGCACCACAAAGGCAGTGATGTTTCAGGGGTGGGGGGACGGAAATGCTGCTGGACACACAAGGCTGCCTTCAGGAACTCGAAGTGGGCAACAAAGCAGTTCTTCACACGAGGCACTACCCTGGTCAGAGTGCGGCACTGTCTGCACACGGCACACTATCCTGCAATCCACGACATTCGACTTTGGTGCAGAAGGAAGCAAGGGAATCGCTCTCCCCTCGTACAGAGCGGTGCTGGAGATCACAAAGCACTCTAGGTTTACGCTGACCTGGGGAACAATACAAATGCTCCATGCACTGACTGTAGAAGTGCAGGATTGCTAGACTCAGAGTCCCTCAGAAAGGGATTGATGAGGCAGAGCCTTTTCTGGCCCCGAGACTATTGAACGAATAGGGGACAAGCCAACAAGCCCTTAGAGGACACTTAGGGTACAAAGAGAGCAACAAGTAGGCCAACACTAAAGTCCAGTTGCAGAGTGACAGTCCCTCCAGTACCCCAGCAGGCAGCCACCCAGCACAACAAAGCAGGTAGTCCCAATGGCGGGTCCTCCTGCCAGGACAGCAGTCCTCTGACAATGTGCTGATTGTAGAGCCAGCAGCGTTTAGTTACAAGTCATATCCAGGGTCTAAAAACATTAGGTCAGAGCCCCAGTACTTATACTCAAAAATGTCTTTGATGAAGGGGTGACTTCAGATGAACCCTAAGAAGTGTAAAACAATCCCTTTTAGCCCAGCCCTGGCTCCAGACTATCAGTAGGCGGTAAATCAGCCCTGTGTGTGAAGGAAGGACACAACCTGTACAAATGTGAAGTGTGAACTATCTCCCCAACCCCAAAATGACTATCGGTATGCAAATATATCCCATGTCACACCCAGACCTTCCTGTGTTGTGGCAGCTTAGAAAGTAGGCCTCACAGCAGTGAAAAATGAAATCAGCAGTTTGTCACTACTACGACATGTCACACAAAGGGACATATCCTACCTTTTACCTACACAGTACCTTACCATAGGGCTACCTTGTATAATAAAAGGGGATTTTAAGGCTTGGAAAGTCATTTTAAATGCCAAGTCAAAGTGGCAGTAAACTGTGCATGCAAGCCCTGCAGTGGCAGGCCCGAGATAGGTTTGAAAGGCTACTTCTGTGGGGGTGGTACAAGCAGAGCTCCAGGTCCACTAGTAGCATTTAATTTACAGGCCCTGGGTATAATGTATACCACTCTTCAGGGGACTTCTAAATAAATCAAATAAGCCAAACAGGTGTAAACCAATCATACCATGTTTAGGGGGAGAGCACATGCACTTTAGCAAAGTTCTCAGTGGTAAAACGCCCAGAGTTCCAATGCCAACAAACAGGTGGTCAGAAAAACAGGAGGAGGAAGGAAAAAAGTCTGAGGACAATCCTGCAGAAAGGGCCAGGTCCAACACCAGGTAAAAAGTGGGGGGAAGGTGGGGGGAGGGGGTGGGGGCAGTGCAAGAAAAACCCAGTTTCCTACACATGCTGTATATGTATTTTTCTCCCATAGGAAAGCATTACGCGTAAAGGCAAATTTAAGTGAACAATTTTACTTACCTGTGAAATTCAATATTTATAAGAGTACTTATCTGTTTGCTAAGTTCTTGGTATCAAACTGTATATAAAAATAAGACGCATTTTTCTGAATTGGTCTCAGATTTATTTTGTGTGTGTGTGTGTGTGTGTGTGTGTCTAATTTATTGTCTCTGTGAGTACTACAAATGCTTAGCACTACCGTCGGCAAGCCTAAACTGCTCGCCCTCACGACCACAAAAGAGAGCATTTAGTGTTATCATTTTTGACTCTGTAAACCAAGAAGGGCTGCCTGGGCTCTCTGCACAGTGTACCCATTCTGGTGCACTATGTAGAGCCAGCTTTCTACAGTGTGGATACAATACACTACTTTCAATTGTCCGCCATATCAAAATTTGGCATGCCTCGGAAAACAAGTTGGTTCACGTCAGAGAAGAAAAGACATATGATGAGTAGAAGAGGGCACCTATTGCATTGTTTTGAGGGACACAATGAAAGTTACAGATGCAAATCCAGCTTCTACAAATTTAGATTCATTATTCAGAGAGAACTGTGCTGAGAAACCATGAGCAAGTGAACCCCTGCTGAATTCAGAATTGCCAGACCTATTTACCCACTATTTTTAAACATCACAAAATAACAAGTAATGGACATAGACTGTGCCAGACAACCAAACACAAGTGCTGTTAACCAGACTATCATATGGTCAATTTATTATTCTCCTATTGATGGATTTTCTTTTCATATATAAAAAAAATTGCATTGACTTAATTAATAAACGTGCATGCAAGCAGTCAGAAGTCAGGCTCTAATATATATGTATATATATATATATATATATATATATATATATATATATATATATATAAACAGATCTGCCCCATTGCTCAGTCAAAGGAACGTGAATTTGACACTCCAGGTTTTAATCAAACAAGTGTAGTAGTAAAAGCATTTTAAGTACTCCTGAATTAAAGAGAATTTTTAACATTATGTGATCATGGGTATGTCACAAAGTGAAGAATGGAATTACAAACCAGGTCCTTAGTCCACAGCCACCAACATAATACCCTTTGACCACATTTCCCACAAAATAGACTGGCAAAGCATTCAAATATTGCCTGTGTCACACAAACCCATTTCTCAAGATTGAACCATTTCAAAGCCATCATGGTATATACATATATGTCATGAATTTCTGGGAAAATGGTGCCCTCATAGCATAAACAGCACTCCTTAACATTGTGTTTAAATAGGCAGAACAAACTAACTTCTCCACCTCGGCACTAGCAAGCTCTGGTATACATTAGAATAACAGAGACAAAAACAGGATTACAGATAGTGTTTCAAACGTGCACTCTTGATATTGTGGTTTTGTTGGTCATGAAAAAGAAACTAGTTGCTATTAGCACTGCATATAAGTAGGAATAAACACATACAACAGAAAAGCTCCATTTCCTTCGACAGCAAACATGTAGACGTGCGCTGTGGCTTCCACCTCTAGAAACAAAGAGACCCAGAAACAAAGAGACCCAGAAACAAAGAGACCAAGAAACAAGGCCACTGGGAAACAAGGCCACTGGGAAACAAGGCCACTGGGAAACAAGGCCACTGGGAAACAAGGCCACTGGGAAACAAGGCCACTGAGAAACAAGGAGACTGAGAAACAAGGAGACTGAGAAACAAGGAGACTGAGAAACAAGGAGACTGAGAAACAAGCAGATGAGTGACAGGAAATACGTTTTATTCCCTACAGCTACATGATCGTCACTCTGCGTTTTACTCCTTACACAGCCACTGAAATGATGGGGCTGGTGGAAGTTGAACAACATATTCCCTTTGCAACACAGGAGAAAGAGCTGGACGTATCCTCTGATATTTGAGAGGTTGGAGACATAAATGAGCCCGCCCATTCCATTCAAAATCCATTAGAGGCAAAATGGCAAAGCTGGAGAAGTAGTAAACAAGCAAACAAGCCCCTTTTAATGAATGCCCATCTGTTTTTTCAGCACCAGGAAGTAGCTGGAGTAACACCCAGCTCCTACTGTGTCATAGTGAATATGAGTAGCAGTCTAAGAGGCAGCTGGTACAGACAGATCCAAGATCAAGGCTCGCGGATGAGCATCATTTTTTCAAATGTGTCATTGCTTTCTGACTCACGATCAGATGGGGTGGTGGAGAAGGAGTTGGAATTTTCCTTACTTGTGAAGGCCTGTACCACCAAGCTCTCAGATGCAGGGTGATGTGCAAGTAAATCAAGGTCGCTTGTGTGAAGAAAGATATTAGTCTGTTAACTGGATATCCAGAGCCCAAAAGTGTATCCGTGAGAGTTTCTGTAAATGCCTGGCCCGGTTGGATTACCTCTTTGGGAACATTAGTCTTTACATAACTTCTGAATCACTACAGAGAAGGGCGCACTTTATTCTGTGGCAGGTCCAGGAGGGAAAACCAGCCCAGTATCTTGGGAAGTGTCTAGGCAACTGGCATCCTATAATTCCTCGGACCAATTGCCCTCATTATGCTGTGGTACAAAAGGGGGTGGTGATGGATGGAGCATCTGAACCAATCAAACACTCACACCCAGTCAAAAGATCTGGGTTTGATCCATCACCGTTCTTTAGCCCACTCTGCCACCCCAGTTCAGACATGGCCATATGCAAATCAGTCTGACCCTGTGTGCCTCATGGGAACAGTCCAGCCCGAACTGCCAAGCCATGCCTTCCCTGGACCGGAAACAAGCTTCCGAGGACCGGTTTCTGGCATTACAGCCGTCTTCAGCCCGGCTTGCTTGAATCCAGTGGCAAAGTGAGCAAGGGACTCACGTCTGAACATACCCTGCCACACTTGTGGCGGCCAAAGTGGTACAAAAGGGGGTGGTGATGGACGGAGCATCTGAACCAATCAAACACTCACACCCAGTCAAAAGATCTGGGTTTGATCCATCACCGTTCTTTAGCCCACTCTGCCACCCCAGTTCAGACATGGCCATATGCAAATCAGTCTGACCCTGTGCCTCATGGGAACAGTCCAGCCCGAACTGCCAAGCCATGCCTTCCCTGGACCGGAAACAAGCTTCCGAGGACCGGTTTCTGGCATTACAGCCGTCTTCAGCCCGGCTTGCTTGAATCCAGTGGCAAAGTGAGCAAGGGACTCACGTCTGAGCATACCCTGCCACACTTGTGGCGGCCAAAGTGGTACAAAAGGGGGTGGTGATGGACGGAGCATCTGAACCAATCAAACACTCACACCCAGTCAAAAGATCTGGGTTTGATCATTATGCTGTGGGGCAAATTCTTCCACCTCATCAAACTTACCATTGTTTGAGTGCATGCCATCACATATTGCGCAATTCCTGGACTCTGCTGTGAGATAATGGCAAGGTAGCTGAAATAGATGGTTTGGCTCAGAGTAGGAGAGCACAATGGGTTGTGCCTCCTCCTCAGTCATCAATGCAAAAGAAACCAGCGCTGGTAGTGGGCAGCACAGATGGCACCGGTGGAAGCCCGATTGAAGGTCCTTGTGGATCTTTGGGGCCCGAAGGTGGCCAACCTGCTGCAACATCATTGACGGACCCGGAAATATGGGGTGCATCGGGCCAATTTAGGAATCGGCTCCGATGGGGATAAGGAGCGAGACCGGAACGTGCACAGATGCCTCGCGCCTTTTGTGAAGTTCAAGAGTGGCGCAAAGGGGAAGAGTCCTGCTTAGGCTTCTTGCGTTTCTTTTTAGACTTACACATGGACTTGGACTGCGAAGAGGATCTGCTGCGGGAACAACTTTGGGAGCAGGAACGGGATCTTTATTTCGACCAATCACAGCATGGAGTCATTTAGTGTTTGGCAATGTAACGTTCCGCCTTGTGATCCCGTATGACTTTCGGGTTTCTCTGTGGGCAGTCACTGCAGGTCCTGGAGTAATGTTCCAATCCCAGTCACCACAGGAATATCTCTTGGGGATCTCTTTATGACAGTCCCTACAAGGCTTAAACCAGGTCATTTTGGGAGTGGGTAACACTTGCACACTAAAAATGGGGACAAATAAAGAAAAAAAATGTGTCTAAAGAAGAAGGAGTAGTTCCTGATACGCGCCTGAAGGTGCAGAAAGAAAGGAACTGATATTGGTGCTTGAATTAGGCTTTGCTTGTCACTTCCGGACTTCGCTGTGTAGCCACATGATACCACCTACCTGCACACAGGAGAACTGCTGTGAAGTTTCCAGAGCCAGTCTGACACCAAAGCAAAATTCACAAGATGAGGAATATGTGGTTAGAAGAATCCATTTAATTCTAGTTTTGTAGAGGAAAGTCGAGTTGCAAAGATAATAGTGTAGCTACACTCAAACAAATCGGCCTTTTCAATTTCTCAATTAAGTAACGGGTGAGGTGGCTTTTGCACAATGGATTTTTTCAACGGGAATTATTGTACTTTGAATTGGTTTTCAGACATTCATGTTCTTTTACACTGCGCCTAACTTAGTTGCCCTTGACTTTAGGCTACACTTAACTAAAGTGAGTAAAGAAAAGCAAGTCACATGTTAGAAATGGCAAAGAAAACAAGCACTGGTAAAATCGATAGGTCTGCTTTATTGTGTAACAAACAAACAGTATTTGTGCATGCTTGTACCTGCACTCATTAGCTCATTAAAGCCAGAACTATTGGTTTCTGCAAAGCATATATTACATGACAACAGATGAGAAGAACAATGGATAAGAAAAAATGGAGAAAATAATGAGGAAATTCATAAAAGGAAAAAAAAAACGGAAAATAAATAGAAAGGCAAAAGTAGGACGCGAAAGAAAAAAAAATCAGAGAGGACTAAATAGGAAAACCATGCACCTGAGAACTTAGTAAAACTTTTTTTTTTACTTGCTGGAGCAAAAAGACCAAACAAAAAAAAAAAAAAAATTCTGTACAAATCATGCTAGCACTCAAATGAGGGCAAAGACATGAGGTGAGAGGGAAATATTCCTCTGCAGTGAGCTAAAGCCAACTGGCTACAATATCATGCAGACAAGCAGCACCGTCATGCAAGACCTAAAAGATGGGCAAAAACAGTTGCACTTTTCTTTTTTACATGATGACAAACATGAAACCAATATAAAGAAATCCACACTTGCCCAACTTAGTTTGGAAGTGGCCACATATGTTATTTACTTTGCCAACAAATTGTACTCAATCACCCCAAAAAGAAAAGTAGTCACCATTCCAGAATGGTTACCATGGCTACTTGCCAAATCGAAGCACATTAATTAATCTCTATCGAAGGTCACTATTATAGGGTAGCTTTCTACTCCCCTTTGGATTACTAGTAGAAAACAATAAAACTTCCACTAAACAGATACATGGTAAAAAAAAACTTCTTTCTACAGCCATTAACCCCAACCTCCATATTTCCCCTTCAGTACATGACCACCCGTCACAAAACAATGGGTTCACACCATATTACCCCTAAAACGTGATCCATGTTGTTACACTTTTATGTCTGAACAATGTGTTCGTAATATGGCTTTAACCTCATACAGCACTGTACCAACACCATAGGATTTGTGTTATATGACACAAAAGACTAATCTGCTAGAATGCATGTGTACGATGTTGTTAAGAGTCCCCTAAAATGATAAGCGGTTAATTAATCCAGTGCACCATTGTTACAAGATCTGGTTTAAGCAACCCATACTTACGTCAGCGCACACAACTCGTATAGAAGACATCCTAGGGACCAGATGTCAGACTTCTCATTGTAGGCTTCATAATTCATTTGTTCCTGCAGACAAATTCTACAATTAACTGGAATAATTTTAACATAAACCAAGTATTCCCAAGAGGATGACAAAAGCAAATATCTTCCTTTCAGAGGGACTGCATTTTTTTGTAAGGTAGCTTATCACAAAATGTTCTTATGTACATTTTAAATAAATTCATCTGAAGTCACAATACATCACAGTTTCAGAAGATCTTAGGACATCAATGTAAATGTAGTCTAATTTGAAAAGTTTGACACATTAGTCTAAAGCACCCATGATTAAAACCTTTGGTGATAGTGAGAGTATTCTCTGCAGGCTACCGAATCCCAACACATTACAGTTTACAGTCAAAATTTGATAAAGGGCACAGAGAAAATCAATTGGGAAAACGCAACAACTTTTTTAATTATTATTATTGTTTTTAACCAAGATTTTTTGCTTTATAAAGGAGAAATGCACAAGTGCCACAAAGGAAATACAAAATGCATCAATCCTATTGGAATTCTCAATGGCGTAATTGCCACAAATCCATGCAGTGCCTAATATACTTAGTATTCTTCTAATGTCGGGTACACAAAATTAAAAATCAGGGCGATGTTTAGGATGGAAACTACATTAGTAAACTCAAAAAATGGGAAATTGGTCTGAAAACAAATAATACACACTGAAAACAAGGAAAAATAAATGTTACAAAATATGAATGTTTTTAGTAATGTTAAACACAACCACAAAAATATTTCCTGTGAAAAATGTTAAATGCAATTAATGAATAACAGAACTATGCATTGCCTGTGATGGACTTTTGAGAACCTATGGTGTGTTACACTGGGCAGGGACTGGTGGAGATTTGTTGGACATTGCAACAAAAAACAAACAAAAAAAAAATGAAGATTTGCGTCAAAAAAATCTTTATTGGAACAGACCCGGGGGTCTAACTCCAGTATGAACTCTAGAAGACCAGATGACCTTAGAAGGAGATCCGATCAACAATAACATTTCAGTCAGAAACATTTCCAAAAAGAACAGACCGAATGAACGAGGCAAGGCTTGGGCTTCTGGAGCTCACACATCTTGAGGAAGGCCCAGGTTAGTACAGACATCCAATGTAAAGACTTCTATGCAGCCCTAAGGGAAAATGCAAGCCAAGGCCTGCAGTACATGCAGCGACTCAGGGGATTCATTCTTGAACTATTCCATCCTGTGCTACAAAAGAAAGGAAGAAAGAAAGACAGAAAGATAGAAAGAGGGAGAGGGAGAGAGAACGAAATAATTAATTCAGTCTTTCCATTTCATTCCATGGTAACTGATGACGTTCCCTCTCAAAATAGATTCCTATTCGAGCGCATGTATGGCCCATTCTGGCCTGGCCCTAAGAGAAAGAGAAAGAAAGAAAGAGAAAGAAAGAAAGAAAGAAAGAGAAAGAAAGAAAGAAAGAGAAAGAAAGAAAGAGAGAAAGAACGGGAGAAAGAAAGAGAAAGAAAGAGAGAGAAAGAGAGAGAAAGTAAGAAAGAATTCAGTCTTTACATTTCCATTTCATGGTAACTGATGAGGAAACCTCTGTGACTTTTCCTCTTAAAATAGATTCTATTAGAGAACATTTATGGCCCATTCTGGCCTGGTCCTAAGAATAAAACATTATTGAAAGTTTCACATCTCAATTACACATGCATTTGTGTGTCCTTTAAGGAACTTGCCCAACATCCTGCTTCGCTGGAGGCCATTGGTTACACCAATAGAGAAAGATTAAGAGATTATTTACCTTCTATAATGATTTTCTGATGAATACATTATCTATCCGCAGATTCCTTACCTTAGAAATATTGATTCCAGATGCTCAGGATATCCTTTTCCTGATAATGCTCAGGATATCATTTTCCCCCGCAATGGCCCTCTAGCGCAGCCAGATGGTGCCATACACCTCAGCCATGTCACCAAACCAATATTAGGTGCCAACCACCGAAACTGGTGTCAGTTTCAAATTATCTTTCTATGTCCCAACAAAGAGCAAGGACGGGAAACAAAAAACTACAACAACAACAAACTCGGCACATACCAGCGGAGACCAAAAAATTAGAACAGGTGAGTTTTTAGCAACTTTCTGAATTGGGCCAGATTTTGACAAGAACGTAGATGGAAGGGGAATTTATTCCAAAATGCTGGGGCAAGATAAGAGAATGCTTTCCCTCCACTGCGTGCCTTTTTGATCCTGGGGGTACTGAGCAGAAGCTCAGTGCTGGATCTAAGTGTGCGTGTGGGGGTGTAAGAGGCAAGTTTGCTTGACAGATACAAGGGGCCGTGACCATTGAGGGCTTTATGGATAATACAGCCTATTTTGAAATTGACCCTCTTTTTTATTGGGAGCCAGTGGAGTTGGTTCAGGAGGGGTACCGAGGGTGTTCTGGCAGGGGCGTCGGTAGTAAGACGGGCAGCAGTATTCTGCACCACCTGAAGTTTATTTATGGAAGCTTCGTTGGCTGAAAATAGGAGGGCATTACAGTAGTCGAGTCTACTAAGTACTAAGGCCTGCATCAACATTTTCTTGGTGTATGTGGGTAAGAGGGGGACGATCCTACGAAGGAGGCCAAGGATGTAGAAGCATGAGCCCGCAGTGATGTTAGCGTGCGTCTCTAGGGTGAGGTTGCGATCAACCCTGGCACCTAGGTTGCTTAGGAAAACTATGCAACGATCACCATGTAGCCGCCCAGCATATGCCTGCAACAAGAACAAGAAAGCTATGGCGGCAACCATGGCTCTAATGGAATGGACACAAACGCCCTCCAGGAGGTCATTCCTTGACCAGGACATAGCAGATTTTGGTTAGATATTCCAGCATAAAATTGTGTTTGGTTACACCTTTGTGCTTTTTTGTTTTTATCCCTGTTGAAACCCACAGAAGGGCTAGTCATCCAGTTTGTCCTGACAGGTGGGGTTGATGTTATAAGACAGTACACATCTGGTGTCCCAAGTCACTGCACCCACTACTACAGGAAAATCTAATTTCAACATAGGGTCCACAACTCAAAACTCCTGGTCTTTCATAAGGGACGACTTTAAAACGCCCTTCATAGCAAGACCAATCACCCGTAGCTAGATAACTTTATGTGCACGTGCAGCAACATAAACTCAAACTATTTCACGCACCATTATGTCACCCCACTGAGCAACTCAGCCCAGAGTGGAGGAGGCTTCATGCATGCCCATGGTAGCCTTCGCATGTGTGGGGCTAAACTACCTCTATAAGGGATTGCTGGGGGCCATCAACCAGTGCAGATGCTTTTGCTCTGAATGGAAAATCTGAGCCTGTACTAAAAGATTTCCTTTGGTGTTGCAGCCACTGCCTCCTCTAAACACCATTGGTCGGTTCTCATCTCCCATCTAATGTGAAGCACCAATAAGTTGCACAATCATACGAGTCCTAACAGGTACAAGAACTGCAGGATCTGGATCGACATTGGAATTATCACCCGAGTATTTGCAATTCTCGGAGGAGGGGCAAAGGCCTTCATAAGGGTTGTGTCGAGCACCATTGTAATAAAGAAGTGAGGCCCCTGTGTAGACTGAAACATTTAAACACTTCTGGTAAAGCCCAGGTCTAGGAAGAGAGAAGTAGAGTCATGATCCACTTGTGAGGTTGGGCAGGCCAACGCTGGAGACTCCACCTTCACCAGCCAGTCAACTTTCTATGGAAACACCTGGACTCCCATCTTCCACGGCGGATTTGTAGCGACCAGCACCTTTGTCAAGATGCATGGGGCGGTCATCTGTCCACACAGAAGGACTGCAAATGGAAAGTGTTGGGACCCCACTATGAACCCTAAGTAGCATATGTAGACAGGAAGAATTGGAAGGCGAAATTAGGCGACCTGGAGGGCCAGGCACAACAATCTACCAAGGTACAGGACAGCATCTTGAACTTGTCCTGACGAATGAACAGGTTAAGAAAACTGAGATCCAGGAAAGGCCTCAGTCCAGTGTAAGTTTTTGGGCTAAAGAGGTAAAGAGCAAGTTACATGCCCCTCTCTTCCGGAGTTACCACCTCTATGGCCCCCTTCTTCCACCAAGGCAAAACCCTCCACCTCCAGGGCAGAGATGCGAGCCAATGAGCAGGAGAATAATAACTTTGAAGGGCGTAACTCTGGTGGATCTGCTGTAGCAGCCAGCAGTCTGTCACCAAGAAAGAAAATAGGAGACCCTCCTCCCAACAGGAAGATGACGATGTTGGTTGGTGGGACGGGAGGGGAGGTGGGGGGGATTGGGAGGGGTGGTTTGGGGATGGGTGGGGAGGTGGGGGTGCTCGAACCTATAGAGGACAGTGCTGTCTGAATTGCTGCTGCACTTAAAGCCTTCTAGATCCACCCTTGCCTCAAAAGGAGCAGTATATCTACTGGGGCTGTGACAGTTGCCAATAAAGGGACTTCACCGCCCTAGATAAATCACAGAAGGTTGAATACTGTTGATCGAATTGCTGTGCAAGGAAGACCAGGTCTAGGGTATGAGCTGTAGCTCTGCTATTTTTTTTAAGTGTTCCAAGGAGACTCCTTTCTGCCCGAATAGCAGCTCACCATCAAAAGAAATGTCCACAAGTGTAGGCTGAACATCTACCAAAAATCTAGTTTAATGCATCTATGAAAGTTAAGCACATCACAGGTAGGCCCTTAGAAAGTTGAAGGTGTCTGCAGGTTTGAAGCCGCATATCAGGATTTGTTTAGAGGTGTCAAAACCATGGCCCACCAGGTCAGAAAAAATTCTTCAGATGCTCCGGCAGGCCAGCATTCATAGGTTTAGCCACTTCCAATAAAGCATGGGCAAGTGGCATTAGCTATGTGGTGCTGCTAGAAGCAAACACTTTGTGAACCAAGGCATCCCAGCTTCTTGGATTCCTTATCTGATGGAGTAGTAGAGACAGTGTTTGGATTCTGCTTAGAAAAGGATACCAGACTGCCAAATGACAGATGGAAGGACAAAAAGTTGAGGTCACTAGGAGCTGGCTTATGTCAACTGGTAATCTGCTGGTAAGAGTGCTGAGCCTGGAAAGGGTTTCTCCCATACAGCCATAATAGGGAGTAGCTTACTTAGCCTCACTGGATGAAAGCATGGACCCGTGGAGGACAGAAAGATTTCTGTTAGAATAGTGAGACTTCACTTCTGCAGTAGGAAAAGTCAGTCCAAGGCCCCAGCTGCCTTCTGAACAACTTTTGTGAAAAAGGAGAAGTCTATGCATAAGGACAGGAAATGCCTGTAGGAAAGTGCCCCTTTTGCATGGTTGCCCCCCACTTTTTGCCTGATGTTGATGCTCTTTGACTACGTGTGCCCTGGGTTCCTGCCAACCAGGTACCCAGGGTCTATGTTCTTTCCCTAAAATTGTACTGTTACACCCCAATGAGCAACTCTTGCAATTCCCTTGAAAAAGGTACAATGGGTATCAGGGGCCCTGTGACCAGGGAAGGCCTCTAAGGACTGCAGCACATATTGTGCCACCCTTAGAGGCCCTGTACCCTAACACACACACACACACACACACACACTGCCATTGCAGGCTGCATGTTTTGGTGCAGAGCAAAGTGAAGAGTCGACACAGCACATATTCCTATGTGCCATTCTTACAATCCACTGCCTGTGGCATAGGTAGGCCACCCCTCTACCTGTGTGCACTATAACACTGGTGAGGGTGCAGGTGCATGAGCCCTGTACCCCTACAGTATCTTAATCCATCCGTAGATATTGTAAGTGCAGTAAAGCCATAAAGGGTATATGGTCTGGGAGTTTGTCATTACAAACTCCACAGCACCATAATGCCTTTACTGAAATCTGGGACTTTTGATATCCAACTTCTCAGCACATTAAATCCACCTTGAGGCCAGTGTGGGATTTAATACACAATGCACTCAAAGGGCATCTTAGAGATGCCCCCTGAAAAACGACCTAACTCTAGTGTTCTGGCTGAGTGGCTGCTCGCCAGCTGCCACCCCCAGACATGTTTCTGGAATCCCCCTGGGTCGAGAGCCTCCCACTCTCTGATTCCTGAAACAAAGCACATCTTGGAGAGGTGCCAAGCCTCCTCCCCCAGGATGGGCAGGGTCCACGAAGGCTTTGTGAGCCGACACCGCCATTTGCTGCTCCCAGCACCTGGCACCCACCGGTTCTGACCCCCACTTTGGTCGGGGGAATCAGCGGGAAAACCAAGGTAGGAGGAGAGGCGTGCCCACCTTTGCCAACCCCACCCCTCAGGTGGGTGCGATGAGGTGAAGCACAACTCTCCCCGCAATCTTTAATATGGGAGACCCAGCCAACCAGAGTGAGGCTTATGCACCCAAAGGAAGGGGCCCTTTAGTCCCAACCTGTACCGACCTGAAGCGCCCCTAAATTTAGTATTTAGGGGCAACCCTAAACCTTGCCTCCTCAGACAAAAATAAAGAAGGAGGACCAACGAGCTGTGCTGAAGGAAAAAGAGGGGGACACAAACTGACTTGGCCCCAGCCCTACCAACTAGTCCTAACCTCTACCTGCTCCAGCGGAATCCCGGTGCATCCTGTGCCAGCAGTCCCCCAGAACCCGGAGGACCTGCCCTGCCTTCACTAAAAAGACTGTCTCCCATGAGCACTGGATTTGCTCACCAACAGACTTCAACACCACAAGGAGGTCTCCCCGGCGAGTCTGACCTGGGGTCTGGTGAACCAGGACCTACCTCAACCCACTCGGCACCGCCTGCAGCCTCTATCTGAAGGATTACCCCATACTGTGACCGGAGCCTGTAAGGAAAACCAGACGCCAAAAGATGCCCCTGCACCTGACGCCCCATGGCCATAGGTGGCCCAACTGACTGTGTCCTGGCATCCCAACTTGCCTCTCCAACCGGTGGTCGCCTCCAGAAGATCTTCTTGCCCGAGCCTGCAGTGATTTTTATGACCGGAGCTTCCCCAATGAAATACACAGGGCTCCCAATGTCGATCCAGCATCCTGCACCCGGCCGCCCCAGGGGCACTTTGTGTGCTATCTTGGATCCCACTTCGTCCTGAGCTAAACCCTAAGAGCTTTGCTCCCACATCCAAGTGGCGTGCCCGTGAGCAGCCACCAACTGGATGCCCCTATCCCCATTTGGATAACATTGGGCTTTAGCACTATGCACCCGGCCGCCCTTGTGCCGCTGAGGGTGTTCTTTGAGTGAATTCTTGACCCTGGGGGAACCCTGGTTTTAACCCCAGAAATCCAACTCCCAAGACCGAGTACTTACCTTAAAACCGATAACATGATCTTCTCCCATAGGACTGCATGGACTTCTTTTCTGTGAAAAAGTTCTAAGTGAGGAGTTGTAACATGTATGAAAACCTAAGAAACTGAATGTTTACAAAAACAGACTTACTTACTTTTTATCTAGGAAATGTCCCAGTGCGATATCTAGGCATATCATACCGAGTACAAAAAGTAATCACAAAGTCATTTCAACTGTTTCTGAACACTTGACCTACATGTAGCAAAGCCAACTGCATTCATCTGTATTATTTTTGACGAGTATTATATTTACTTCTCTGCACCAAGTCCTGCTTGGTTCTAAAAATAAAATGCAACAAAGAAATATTTTTATACAAAACAATTAGTCAGTGTTCAGTCTTTGAGTGTGTGAAATCATTTCTTGCCTGAGTGTATACAATAAATGCTTAACACTATCCTATGATAAAGCCTTACTGCTTGCTCACACTACCACAAATGGAGAGTAAGGTATTATCTACTTTTACCTCTGTAAGCCTTTAGGGATCCACTGGATTATATACACAGCCAGCTTCCTACAATGCCCCTTCTGGTGTAGTACCTAGGTCACTGGTATATTTTAAGTCCAAGTAAATGCCTGGCATCAGAACTGTAAGGCAGCAGGAGACGATCGGCTCCAGAATCACCTTCCAAGTTGCTATAACCCCCATTTTCAAAAGCTAATAGCTGAATTTGAACCAAATAAAACATATTCATGCAGAAGGACTTTTTAGTCTTGGGAGAAAAAGGCCACGCAGTGCGAGCTGAAAAACCTTGATCTGTGCAAAGTCAGCTGAAGACTCAAGTCTTTCCTCCTCAGTTGCCCGGGTTTAGTGTGATGTCAAGATGAGTCTAGGGTCAGGGAACAGCAGAGACCCCAAGTGGTCCAGGACAGGGGCCACATCCTCCGGAAAAAAGTCTTTTTACTGCCTGTTGTACTTTGTGTCAAGATTCCTTTACGGAATGTTCCCTGGGAGAAGGCTTAGCATTGGGAGAGGGAATGTTCGTGGAAGTCTCCCCGAAGGCCATAGCCAAAAATACCTTGGCATTCCACTACGCTTTGGCCTACAGGTTCACAAAGATAGAAGAGTCACAGGCCGTGGCATCACACAGTAGTCGTGGGGGTCCGAAAGGGATTTCATCTTGCGGCACTGTGTGCAAGGCTTAAAGCTCAAGTCTTCTGGAAAGACATTTGACCTACTGGCTGTCAAAAGCAGAGTAATTTGTTTGTAAGGCACACAGAGAGAGAGCGCTCTGGAACTCATCTATGAGGTGTGGAACAAGAGAAATTGGTGTCCGGTCGCTGGCTGGCACCTAAACGTGACCGAACGTCCAGAGGTGGCGTCATGGTTGGAGCTGTATGTAGTCATCTGACGGCTTGGGAGGGCCATTGCTTGGTAAATGTTTTTCGGACTAATCTGAAGTCTGGAAGGAATATTCAGAAGGTCAGGAATCGACAAGTAAAGTCTATCCACTAGAAGTACCCAGTGGTTACTGTGTCTCTGTAGCACCTTGTAAGTTGAGGCTTTCATGGCAAGTAATTTCACTTCAGCTTGTTACCATAACAACGAGTCATATTTACTCACTGAATAATTAATATTTGAGCATTTGTTTGAAATAAGGAGCTACTCAACATCCCTGTAGACATTCTTCTCAATTTATAAATTTCTTGTTGTGATTGCCCAAGTGCTGGGAGGAAATGGGGGTTATTCTATGGTGCAGTTGCGTGACCTCCCTGTGTAATGCACTACCAACCCCTTTAGGACTAGTCAGGATGTGTTTGTTAAACCTTAGCTCAACTCTGGGTAGCTGTGGCTCTGAACAGTCAGGCTTACACAAATGAACAAGTGTAAAGCATTTAAATTGCCCCAAAACAATTGCAGAAGAGACAACTGAGACACTCAAGAAAACCAACACCAATTTATAAAAATAGATCAGATGTTTAAGTATTTTTAAATACCAAAATGAAAAAGATCCACCAGAGAGTTCCAGAGATACAGTTTAGAAACTATCTTAAATCACAACTTTTCACTTAACCGCGAACAGGCATTGTCAAATTCAACGGATTTAACACCTAGAAACTTTTTCACGAAAAACTTGAGTAAGCAGCAATGTGGTTACCTACTGTTAGTTTGGCGACCAACTTCGGCAGGAAGCTAGTCAAGGGGAACATCAAGGCCCACTGAAACAGTTACCTCAACAAGAAAAGCAGTCTCCAGTCCATTATCAGCATCAGTGGTTCCTTGCCATTTACTTCTATGGAGTGGTCATGATGCAAGGGAAACAGGATGCTGGGCGGTCAATGTGAGTCTTCCTGGGGCTACTCCTAGGTCCACGGGCTTGGTGAGGTGATCTAAGCCCCCAGGATTAACGTCCCTCAGAGGCCTCTTGAGCTTGGTAGAAGTCCAGTAGCCACTGGGCTACCAGTCACCCGCTACAGTGGTTCCTTTCTTTTGGCAGTAATTCGCCTACTGGGCAATCAAGCTGCACTCTGATGGCTCTCCCAGGTCCAGCAGACTCTGACGCAACTTCTGAGAATAGGATCCTGGTCCCTTAGGCTGCATGTGGCAAAGAATGGCAATCAGGGAATCAGGACTACCAACTCCTCCCAGCGGACTTCTTCAGCTGTGTGGCCCTGTTAGCCAACTGATGCTTCAAGTCTAGTGCCTTGGCTGGGGTCATGAGTCGACTTTGTATGCTGACGACACCCAAATAGTGGTATCTAGTGCCAAAAATGCAAAAGAGACGGCAGACAAATTTAAAAACTGCATGTCACAAGTCAATCAATGGATGCAGAGTAACTGCCTAAAGTTAAACGGAGACAAAAGCGAAGTAATGCTGCTAGGGTCAGATCCAGATATCTGGTCCAAGGTGAAAAACCTGGGTATGACACTGGACAACAAATGTTTTTTTGACGCCCAGTCAAACAAACTGGCATCTTCAGTGTGGTACATTTTGAAAATGATAAGGAAGCTCCTGCCATTTATCCCCCTTGATGCCCGGAAAACGGTGGTAACAGCTCTGGCCCTATCAAGGCTAGATTATGGGAACACCCTGTATGCGGGAGTACAGGCCCAGCACCTAGCAAAACTACAGCGCCTGCAAAACACAGCAGCGAGGCTGGTGCTGGATGTCCCCAAGTATGAATCAATTGCACACAAACTAAGTTCCCTCCATTGGCTTCCAATTCACAAAAGAATAAAGTTCAAGTCTGTATGTTTGGTCTACAAAGCTATTCATGGATATGGCTCCCAGTTTCTAAAAACGAATCCAAAACTATACGAGCCTTTCAGGAATCTACGATCCAGATCCCTAAGCACAAAAAGGTCAGGTGGGGGGGGGAGGAGAAGCTTTCTGCGGCATGCAGCCAGGGCCTGGAACCTCCTCCCACTATCCGTCAAAAACAGCCCATCACTACTATCCTCAGGAACGAAGTAAAAACGGGGCTATTCACCGCTGGTTATTTATTTGTTCCTGTAAGATCCAGAGTCTCTCTGAATCTACACAGCGCCAAGACGCCCATGGGCAATCGCGCGCTCTACAAATTCACAAATCAAATCAATTATATCAGCAGGCAGAGTCCTTTCCTTTGTTAGCCACCATTAGCAGTCCACCTCTTTTCGCAGGGTCCCTGGTGCAGTCAGGCAGTCCTTTGGTCCACTTCTCTAGTCAAACGAGATCCACGTTATGGACGCCCTTTTTTATGCCAAGAAAGCGTCCTTCTGCGAGGTCGGGGTCACTAGCCAATGGGCTACCAGGATTCCTCCTGCCTAATGACAACTTTCTGTGAAGTATGGCAGAACCCCTCTCCAGAGAATTTGGTAGCTAACCCCTGGGGTGTGGGTACTTGTGGCTACATGCCCGCAGGAAAAAAAGTTTGGAAACTGGTCTCCCTTCACTGTTCCTGCTGCTAGCCTGTCTACCTACGTACCTAATGGGGCAGCCCCCTCCCACGTGTGCTTACTACTTGCTCTTAAAAGGCAACTTCCACTGTGAAGGTCACCGTTTGGGCCATTTCTCCGTGTGGCTTCCTGCCAAGAGGAAGTAACACCTACTCCAAAGTTAGGCCTCTATTGTAACCTTTCCTGCGAGTCGTTGACATGTCCTCCCAGGAGGGCAAAAGGCTGCCTCGTGGAGTGCCTTAGCAAATGGCCATTGGAAAATTGGGCAAAAGAGAGGCAACTTTCTAAAAGTTGCACGTGGCGACAAGTTACACTAATTTCGACTCTGGCATCAAGTCTGGCTAAATGTAACAAGTAGTTTGATACCTTGAAGTAACAACTTTAGCAATCCCATTCAGAAATTATCCCAGCTGAGGGGCCTGCCTTTAACTCTGTACTTGCCAATAGGTCTACAAGTCTCTCTACCAGCTCAGCTGATGCTAATTATGAATGTAGCCCCACACATCTCGTGGTCCAAATGGCAGCTTACCATCTAGGCTACATTCAAGCCAAAGTTCATTATGCGTGGCCTATCAAAACTGTAGGTCAGTATACCAAAATGTTGGTGTACAACTTACAGTCATGCCTTTTTGGGTTTCGCCTGCCGAAAGGCTGCGCTCTGCGCAGCTTTTCAGCGCAGGTGAAATCCTATGTTGACCATAAGGACTTCGGGAACGTCCCCCGGCTCTCATTGGCTAGCTCCATAAATGGAGGCTAGCCATTGGGTGCCGGATCTGTCCGTCAAGGCCGGACCAGATTCGGGGGCGTTCCCGAGATTTTTTCCCTGGGCGGAGTTACGTTTTTTCCCCGTTCCCTCCCCTTTCCCGCCGTCCGTGTCCTCTCCCGCCCCCCTCCCGCCGTCCGTGTCCTCTCCCGCCCCCCTCCCGTCGTCCGTGTTCTCTCCCGCCCCCCTCCCGTCGTCCGTGTTCTCTCCCGCACGGTGCGGCATCCCCGCAGACCTCTTCTCCACGGCGAGGCAGGAAGCTGCTGGTGGTCCTGCCATGCACACGAAGGCTGTGCCAGGCACACTGCCCAGTCTGATCACATCTTCTTTCTCTTCGCCTTCCTCTGCTCTCCAAACTTAGGTCGGCCGTCCGCGCCGGCGGCTCCCGACGGTCACAGAGTTCAGCCTCAGGCCGCACGCCTTCCTGCCACCCTGGAAACTTGGGCACCAGCGGCTGGGCGGCGGGCGCAGCTCCTCCCCTGCGCAGGAGCGTCAGGCGCAGCCCAGGAGCACTCCTGCTCGGAGTGCCCGGCACAGATCAATACTGCCTGGAATATCTGAGCCGTGGTGGTGGGGCGGAGGGCTGTAGTAAGAGGGAGGAGGCTGGAGTGTGCGATTAGCACCACCTACCCTCCTTATTTGTAGCGGCCCCTTCCTCCCGTGGAGGGGCAGGAGGGAGGTTACCTCAGGACCTCACTGCCACATGAATTGCTCCTGTGCTGGAAAAAACGCGCGAGAGGTGGGAATGGGCATTTTTAAACTGACCACGTAATGTCCTGCTCCCCTGTCTCCCTGATTGGCAAACAAAGCGTCCATTTAAAGGCACGGGCAAGGGTGCAGGTGAAACTAAGGGGGCGGGGGTCATGAACGGCAGGAAATGCTTGGGAATTGAAGGTGGCCTTTTCCAAGCTAACCACTGTCTCATTCATCCCCCCACACGCCAACCCCCCCCCCCCCAAAAAAAATGTCTACTAGAAAAGGACCGAAGCTGTAAATGACATAGGAGAGAGGTGACAATAAGGCTGTGTGTGGTACAGGGCCGGAAGGAGGGGAGAGAGAGAGAGAGGGCCGAGGAATGCTCCCGAGGAGTCCTTCAAAATCCGGTTCAGCTTGCTACCTGGATCCAGAGAATGCCAGGCATTTATAACCGGATGTATTTATGGAGACCTCCGTGAGAGGAACTTTTATATAAATACATATATTGGTCATTCATTGAAAAAGCTATGGTTTTATATTACGTTTTTGCATGTATCCCCCCTCTCCTTCAGGTAGAGTAACCCACACCGATTAGATCTAAAAATCATACAAGGCCCGACTTCACAGTCTGTCTATGGAGTAATGTAAAAGGTACTGACCATTTTACTGTTTACCGAATGGTCTCCAAGGAGGGAAAACATGCGTGTTTTTCCCACCCGTACTAAAGATAAAAAAGTTACCCACCAATAACCGAAAAGGAGATTTAAGTCAGAAAAAAGTATTGTTTAGCGTTATCTAGTTAAGGAAAATGTGTTTTCCAGAAGAACAGTGGTAATTTACAGTGTGGTGCGGTAGGCGCAGGTTTGGGGTGCATGAAAGTGACTCACTTTGGGGGGGGGGGGGGTCTCCTCATGTTTGCGGTCTTCAGCCTGACACGCGTTGCCAGGAAGAGCTGCATCGACCTAGCCCAGCCCCAGAGAATAGCCGAGGGCAGTGTGTGTGCCCGACAGCTCGGGTGCACCGTTGTGCATCGTGCTGGTGTGGGATTGAAGCTAGCCAGGGTAAGTGACTGCTCGCCTCCCGTTCCCTTCTCATGGTGCGCACTCCAGGCCGCCTCCGACAGATCACTGCTTGGGATTCACCAGCGTCTACGTGTCATTTACAACTCAATTGAGGGGAGTCAGCACCGAATATACAGAGGCCACACTGGATTTAGTTAAAACAATGGCAAAACGTAGTAGACTTCACTTCATCAGAAATCTTCTCGGTGAGTTTGCAAGTTGTTTATTTGTTAAGGAGTTATATAATTCCACGAATGCGCCTCACTCTTCTGACGGTCGCTTGTTTTTTGACGAAGAGTATTTGTTCTTCCAATTCCTATTTTGTTATCGCCCTTGTCGTAAGCAATATTGTAACTACAATCATAAACCTCACTAACTTCTTACTTCCGCCTATTTCCTGACGCTGCAGAAGTGGCCCTGGATTGACTTCCATGAAGTTTGCCGCTGATATTAAACTAATTCGAACCTCCGGCAGCTTCGGTTGTAAACTGTGCGGTGCTCTGAGGCAACAGGTTACATCCTTTTCAGTAAGGAACTCTGATAGCTGTACCATCTAGTGTTATATATGTGATAACTTATGCTACGCTGAGCATCAGACTGTATTATCCCATTGCGCGTCATGTCGTTAACCTTGTTACTTGAGTGGGGTGCGTGTGACCTGTAATCGCGTTCAACATACGTTGCAGCCACGTTATTTCGCATGTTATGCGGTGGGGTCGTTCTTTCCAAGCCACAGAAGGGTTGCAGTGGGGTGGAGGGCTCCACAACGCACCGTGCTGTTGTCCTGCATTCGCTGGGCTGTAGTATACTCACTGCCACGCAGTATCCTGCTTTTAAATGTTCCTATTTTAATATTTTTTCTGGAATTTTCATGTCATGTTGTCACATTATGTTCTGTGGTGCGCTGCAACTCTTACTTCATTGCATTCTTTTTTATGCCTTGTTCTGACTTTCTGCTTCACGCACTCCACTTGTTACACGCTTTAACCACCAGGTCTGGTATTGTAAGAATAATAATATATTCCCGTCGTGCTCCGCTGTGCACTTTAGCCACTTCTAACTACTCCTGCTGTCCTGCTCACCTCTGTGCTCTCTGCTCCTCCTCTTCTCCGTTCATCTCGGTATTTCTGCTCCTCCTTTTGTGCACGCATTTTCATCCCCCGCTACTCCTCTACTTTCATGGCTCATCATTGACATCAGGGCAACTTGTTCCTCCTTTTTTCCATTATCCTAATTACTTTTTGCTCCTCCTTTTCTCCACTCGTAGTGGTACTTTCCGCTTCTTCTTTGACCTCACAGCGCCATTGTCCTCCATTTACCCCAAGACTATAATCTACTTTTCATTATTCACCCTGGTGTGCTACGTCCCCGTTTTTGTCTGCTCGTCTTTTTATTCAGCTGTCAGTATTCACTGCGCCTCATTCCCCACACTTGCCTGGCTTCTCTGCGCTTCTTTTCAACGCACCTCACTACTGTGCTCCTCATTTTCTCTGCTGATTTGAAAACGCTACTTCTTTTCTCCTGCAGGGGGTAGTTCCCACAGACTCCAGGCCCCATCATGCCCCCCAAGAAGATTGAACCCAAGAAGGACGCCAAGGCGGCTCCTGCCGCAGCACCTGCGCCCGCCGCCCCCGAGCCCCCGAAGGAGCCTGCATTTGACCCTAAAAATATTACTGTGAGTATCTCATGTACATTGAATTGCAGTATTATTCTAGCCCGCTGTTTCCAAGAGGATCAATCTTTCCCATTTAGGGTCTCATGACGTCAGCTTTAAACGCTGCGTTAACACTATAATTGCCGACAATGTCAAGTGTTGTAATTACCAGTTGCAGCAGTTCTGTGCTAATATAAGGTTTGAATATCGAAATGGGGGAATAACTGCGGGGGATCTGAGGTCGCAGATTATTCCCCATTCTGAACAGTTTGCTCTAGATGAATGCGGCTTGCTTTTTATTGCTGAAATGCTCTGTGTGTGTGTGTGTGGCTGGCTCTGGGTGTGTGTGGCTGGCTCTGGGTGTGTGTGGCTGGCTCTGGTTGTGTGTGGCTGGCTCTGGGTGTGTGTGGCTGGCTCTGGGTGTGTGTGGCTGGCTCTGGGTGTGTGTGGCTGGCTCTGGGTGTGTGTGGCTGGCTCTGGGTGTGTGTGGCTGGCTCTGGGTGTGTGTGGCTGGCTCTGGGTGTGTGTGTGGCTGGCTCTGGGTGTGTGTGTGGCTGGCTCTGGGTGTGTGTGGCTGGCTCTGGGTGTGTGTGGCTGGCTCTGGGTGTGTGTGGCTGGCTTTGGGTGTGTGTGTGTGGCTCTGGGTGTGTGTGGTAGTAACTGCTGTCTGCTGAGCTCGTCCGTAGGGTACAATAGGTCTCACATTTGCGAGAGATTAAGCTAATGGCAATGTAAATGACAATGCCATTTATTTATCTGTTTTCAAAACCAAATAAATACAAATGTTGTCATTTACAATGCCAATAGCTCTAACTTTTGAAAAGGCGAAACCGTTGCATTGTAAATGCTTGTTCTACTCAAGCATTCCATATTTTGGAATGCTCAACCCAGCATCTTTCTCCTCGAACGTTTAGCGCTCACCTGCCCTCCATCAAAAACACTGGAACCATGTATCTACACAGAAACACATGATGGTCTCCAAAGTAACTGGTTAGTTCTAGAGCCAAACTTCGTGTCAAAGGCAGCTAACACTACATAACATGTTATGAAATGTTACCTTTCAGGCATAAACCATGTGTACAGCAGAAGGTTTTCTACCAAATCTCAAGTGCTCCCTCCATGGCCAAACAAGCAGTAAACAAATATGCAATTAATGTACGTGAAATTCTTAGTTCAGCATTGCCTAGGAACAGTCAACTAGTAGTAAGAAAGTAGTTACTTACCTGTAACTCCAGTTTTTTAAATATTTTTTAATATTGGTATCTTTTATATATTCACATGTTTGAATCATCCTCAGTCATCAGGATGGGAATACCTGGCACATTAAAACAGCAGGATATAGTGTAAAATATACACCATACAGTATATTGCGTAAAATGGCCATAGGCCTAAAGCACCATAGTATGGTTAGCAATACATCCATCTCATTTGAAAGAACCAAAACATGAGCCAATGAGATGAAAGTTTAAGCTCTACTACTCCCCCTAGAGGCCAACATAGCTCAGCTTTCTACCACACATGTGTGAGAGTCCCCTGTCAGAGCTCTGCTGTAACCTTTCAGTGAAACATAAATGGTTTCCATGTTGGTCTGTCCTGGATTTGAACCAGCACTACCTTCAGCACTACTGTACAGCGAGTTGTTTTTAAGGAACAAGTTTACAAAGTCTGGACCTGCGAGATCACCTGCTCGGACAATTAACTGTCACCAACAATCACCCTTGCTGACAAAGAAAAAAATAATAATTCAAAAACCTGTTGCAGCGACGGCCCGAGACATTGCACAGGGCCTAGGGTGCTCCTAACGGCCGCTGCACGACAGAGGGATCCTGGGAGGGGGCCCAGGACTTTGTCCATGGTGAGATGCAGCAGCCAGAGTGTGGCGGACTTCCTGGGTGCTCTTCCCAGGAAGTGACGTACGGTAGAGCAGGGACTAGGTGGGGCGTGAAGTAGTGCAGCATCTCCCTGGAAGCTGTGAGAAGCGGAAGGAAGAAAAGGAGCCTGGGCACACGGCAGCTCTGAGGCAACCATTGGGTGGGGAGGATAACGAGGGCCTGAGACACCACGCAAGGTCCGTTTAGTGGGACTGGAGAACTCCAACCGAGTCTGGGAGCAGGCACGGCCCAGGACACTGCACAGGGCCTCACGGGGGTGGATCTACGAAGGCCCGAAACGGGGCCTCCGATTCGTGCGAGCGGTTGATCGGGGTCAGGTCACCAGACACCCACTAGATTCAATGTGTGGGCAGCAGGAGAAGCACAGGTATCAGGAAAAAGGTTTGCCAAGGGGGACAGTGAAGAATCCCTGAATAGAGAACAAAGACTCCACAGGGCCCTACGAGGGACAATCTGAGGCCAGATGTAGAGCTCCCGATTCACAAGAGTGGTGGACCGGGGCCGAGCCGCTGGACATCCTCAAAACTCATCGAGTGGGCACCGAGAGGTGAAGGAGCCAGACCTGAATTATACGCTAAGGTGGACAGCGAGATAACCCCTGTGGGAGTGGTGGAGCATAGAAGCCAGGGGGAGAGGAGGGCAGTGCTGGATCTATCAGACAGGGCCAGAAGCACTCGGCTGACCCTGAGAGACAGAGACCTACAGGGCCCATGGGTGAGGAACGAAGGTAGGGCCCGCAATAATGAACCCAGTATAGCCAACAGTTGTATACACCAGAAAACAGCTACAGAGAGGTACTGTTGCATAGGAGGCAAGGATACACCACGAACTGGTGTGACCGGAGGGCGTACCGAGGTGCAATGTGGAAGAGTAGAACTGACCTGCCGTCACCCAGAAGGGGAAGAAGAGCTGGCTCTAGGGCTTCTGTGGATCAGAGTCAATACGCTCCCAAATAGGCGCATAGGATTGACAAGACCCTACGGCTGTAGCGCTCCGGCAGTGGTCAGCTGCTAGCCCCTATCCTGACCAAATTGTTCAACTGCTTTGTAGGACCTGGAACGATTCCTTCAAATATGTTAGCGGCAGCTATAGTGGTCATCTCAAAGCCAGACAACACAAAACGTATACTACATTTAATAGACAAAGCACATCAAACAGCCATGAAAGCTCTACTTCCAACAGTTGATGCAGAGAAAGCACTGGACTGCGTGCACTGGCAATATATGGAAGAGACTCTCTCTCATTTCGGTATAGGAGATAGATACTGAGCCTGGGTAGCGAGTTGCTACAGCTCACCCACGGCCATAGTGAGGGTAAACGCTACCTCGTCACGCCCTTTCCTCATATGCCGTGGTACTAGGCAGGATCTCCTATGTCTCCTCTTTTATATGCCTTATATGTGCAGCCTATGGCTCAACGGATTAGGGGCAACCCAGAGATGAACGGCATTCTATTCGAAGGAGAGAGGCATTCGATCAGCTTGTATGCGGATGACATCCTAGCCTCCCTAGATACATCAGACATATCGTTGCCGGCCTTCCTCAGAGAACTCACCGCCTTTGGGTTAGCATCAGGGTTCCAAATAAATGTGGGTAAGTCACAGGCCCTTGCATTGGCGACCATTCCGGATCGCTTATCAGCACTTGAAAAACGAATTCCGGTAAAATGGACCACGTCCTCAATACCCTAAATGGGAATCCACCTGGCCCCCACGATTTCGCAAACCGTAACGCTAAACTACACTAAGCTAATCTGCCCACAGTAAGCAGGCAGCTAACACGCTTTGAAAAGGGACTGGTTACAAAACACACAGACAAGCGCCTGATCTCCGAACTATACGAATTCTTACGACCGCCCGCCCCAGTCCAACCTACACCCAGCCAGCGGCGAGGGAACTCTGAAGAGAGTTGTCTGTTAACAAATGGGGTGAAATCTATTACATGGCTAGGTACAGGGCTCAGAACACACCAGGGATAGAGGCAGCCACCAAGATAGCTACCTATTGGTACCTGACCCTAGAACGCCTTCACAAAGGGAATCAAGGGCGCAGTCCAAATTGTTGGCGAGGATGTGGATCGATAGGTATGCTTGTACACTTACTTTGGGAGTGTCCAAACCTAGCGGATTACTGGAATCGAGTTTTGGATGAGGTGGATGTCACAGTTTGATACACATCTAAGTAGAAGTCAGCAGAATGCAAGATTTCTGAGACTATCTCAACTAAGACGCTTAAGGACAAAGAAAGGAGGTTGGCTTTATTTCTTATGGACTAAGAGAATTTTCCTCATTCTAAAGGAGATACTCCCTCTTCAGGGGACGATTCCGTGAGATGTGCCCCTCCAAGCACTTCCATGACGGCAGTGCACAGGAGACTTGTAGTTTCCTGAACACTATTTATTTGGTTCAGCGCTTGCAGCCACCTCCTCTCCTGACAAACAAGATAAGTATGCGTCTAAGTGCTACAGAGATTCACTTGAAATAAAAAAAAATAGGTCTTCAAAGGAAACCTCGATGACACGACCATGGACTACTTCATCTCAGTCGTTCATAAAGAGGATAGCATCAACAATGAGCATTCCTTCAACAATGACACAGTCGACACTAGGACCTTGCAATAGCCTGAAGAACTTCAAAAGGGACTGAAGGAGAAACCAGCTGTAAAAGATTGTTCAGGCTGTGCATCTACAATTGCTGAAAGCAGCCCACGGTAAAGTGATAAGGGATTCGGGAGGGGGGCTAATACAGCAGGATAACTATTACTATGCAGACTGCAGTCTATTAACAAAGTTAGAAGGACAACTGCTACTATTATGCACCTCACTTATTGTGAATGTTTTATCAAAGACTACATTTATCCTCCTAGACACTTCAAAGCACAAAGAGATAAGAAACGAAATGCATCACATGGTACGGAGCGGTGGGTGAGTAAACTTGTCCAAAATTTGCCAATCCAAATCAGCGTCCCAAATGGAGTTCTGTTAAAGGGAAGTCTGAATACTTTGGTTTTGTCATGTCGTTGGGTTCAGATATTAAGCTCAAGCTGAGGGTATTGCAGAGTCATAGTTTACGTGTGCCCTGTGATCATTTTGAATGATCAGTGATTAATCTATGCCTATGGACTGAGTTAAGGATTCTGCCTGAGTTATAGTGAGGTACCTATTTCTGCAGCCAAACAGGGCTTTTGTCCCAGTACACTTTATGGATGGTGCACAAGACATTAAACATACTTGTGTGATAGTAATCATGTTCCAACACAAAGTATTCTTTAGAGTGATAAGTTAAGTTAATTTAAACGTGGAGTTCCACAAGGAAACAAAATTTAGGGAGATATAAAACTTTATTTTGGTGCTTGACTTCATACAGCGACAGGAAACCCTTTTGTATGACAGTGTGCTTTACAAATACACATAGCATTATATACAGAGGCACACAACCGCCCAGGCTGCCCTCACCAACCACTCCAATTAACTATTAAGTTGTGGATTATTTTTTTTCAATACTGAGAAGGAAGCTGCGGTTATTTACGTATAAAAAAGCAAATTAGTTACCTTGTTTAAGCACTAAGTGCAAATATCAGGAAAGAACCATACTTACAGGAGACATATAATAGGGAGTTCCAACAAATGTTTTTGCAAAACTGTGGTCGTGTTGCAATATCCGAGCCAATCCAAAATCCCCAAGTTTGACATTTTGTTTCGCATCCAGAAAAATATTGGCTGGTTTCAGATCACGGTGAAGTACAGTGGGGCCACCATCATTTCGTTTATGGCAATCTTTTAATGCCAAAGTCAGCTGGGCAAAGACGCGGAGGACAAAATCTTCATCTAAAAAGCGCCTGTAGAAGAAATACAAACCATGTAACCTGAACATGTCAACCAACCTTCCAATTTATCATAAGACCTTTATATCCAAACTGATCAGCTTCACTCTACAGTCAACTGCAATACAATTTGAGTAACACAAGAATCTCATCTACTGATGTATTGCAGGGCTTAATTTGGAGTTGGTGGTTTCCGATGCTCGGCACAGACACTTCATTGTAAACACCTGTACTTATGACAGTCTGTCACGTGTTGGCGCTGTTTAATTTAGAGATGAGCACACCAACAGTTATTTATTAATTCAAGATACATTAAAAATGACTAATACCTGCCGCCCAAACCATTCTTAATAGCTTTGGGGGCTTGGAATAGTCACACTTGTAGGAGGTTGATGGTTAATAGTTGTGTTGGTACAGTCTCTGGTGGTGCTGACAGGGACAATGAGTGGTATAAGTTGCTGTGCTCTTACAAGGGCCCTGGCCCTTTTTTGGACATACTTAGCACTGGCAGTGTTTATCATTTGAGATCAATTCAATAGACACATAATAAAGAAACGGAAGAACAGACACCACAAACCATGAGAAACTGAGCAATTGCTTTGATTAGGCAGTGTAAAAGTTATTTAGGAGTTTGCTGTGGAATACGGTGAATAAAGGGTGGGTTGAGCTAGTACTGGAGCAATATTCCACACATTTAAACCAAGTAGTCAGAAAAGTGACTTTGATGTGCTCAAACCAAAAAGAAAGTTGCCACGCTAAAATTCTCAAAGTCCTGGAATAGTCCAAACAAACATTATAATGTCTCTGAAGGACAATAAAGGATCACACTGTAGTCCTTGGCGTTGCCTTTACAATCCAATTCCTATGTGTCTTCACTTAGTACCAACTAGCCAACACGTTTCATCTGGCAAAATACAGCCACGACTTCGCCAAGGCTAGAAAACATAAAGCCCATGTTGGCTGGTTAGTGAGAAGTGAAGAAAAATAGAGGAATCTAATTACGACAAGCTAAGCACTGTACTGCAATCCTTGATTTTGCCCACAGAGACATTACAACACGAGTTTGCTGGGGTTTTAAAAGGATACAACTGATATTACCTTAATTCCTCTCTCCACAGATGTACAACAGATCAGAAAGCATTTATAAAACTATTGCTAAAGAGAGAGTTGGTAGCACACCTGGTTTGGGGCCACAAATGCAGCACACAAGGAAACCCTGCAAAACCAAACTTTCTGGCACTGCTGATAGGTCGAAGACAGGTCTCCTTACGTATTACATATTGGCACTACGGCTAGGCTCACAAGAAAGTGAAGAGGTGAGAGATCATGCATCAACTAAACAGGTTTACATTGACAATGTATTTGGGCCCAGATGTTAAGAGACTGGGCCGTCTGAATTCAGGGATGAAAGACATTTATGGGTTAGATAAGTGTTCTGCCCTCCACCTGTACAAACTTTGCTTTCTATCATTTCACTGCATACCATGTTGCCTATTGTTCCACTTCTCTCTCAAAAGATGCCACAAAAGGATAACAAATATTTTCATACGCTGCGTATTCTGAATGATCTAAGAGTAGCATACGTCTTGCCTCCCAAAAACATAAGTAGTCCACCTTAAGAAAAATAAAATAAAAGGCAAAAAAGCCATTTTGCATCAGATTATAAAAAACAAACAAAAAAAGTTTGGTGCCTAAATTGCTTGAGACATTTTCGAAAATGGCCAGAGGAATGCTTAATTAAGTGTTGTATACTACTTCTTTGGAAACTGAGAAATGCATAAAGACTCCAGGGGCTTAACAGGTGCTTAACACACAGAAACTTGTTTGACAGATAAATAATTTGGTACTTCAAGCAAAATCTATGAGGGTGCCTGGCAGTGCCAGATCTTTGGTGTTTGAACTTCTTAAACAAACCAGACGTGTGTCCCTAAATGTTAACTCTCGAATTGTATTTGGGTGTCAGTCATATGGGGCGAGTATGCTTTAATGGAAGCAAATCTGGATTTTTTAATCAGTAAATTTGCATGATCTTAATATAGGCAATGTTTGCCTCTGTGTATGGTCTTACCATTGGATGGTTATACCGTGCACACAGTCCAGGAGTTCCCCAAAAGTGTACATAGATCAATGTAAAACCCAAAGTGCTCTATTAGTGGCTGTGTGGGCGAGCAGCCTTAGCACTAATGTATACTTAGTTTATATTTTATTTTAAGACCAAGATCTTCGCAGAAAGGCGGGTACGCTTTTAAATAAAAATACGTTTCGCTTTAAAAAATCGTCACTTAGAAATTTAGCAGTACAGTTCAATGTTATCCTATGGGGAAAACAATATTGCGGTTAAACAGGTAAGTAATGCACTTACAACCCCAGTCTTCGGAAACAAAAGTTTCCTGGAAATCGAGTCTTCTGGTGTCGGGGTCCTTGGTGAGGGAGAGGATGAGCTGGGTGTCGTCGACATAGGATACCATGCTGAGTCTGTGCTGTCTGACGATAACGGCGAGGGGGGCCATGTAGATGTTGAAGAGCGTGGGGCTGAGCGATGAGCCTTGGGGTACTCCACAGTTGATTTCTGTGGGTTCGGAAAGAAAGGGTGGCAGTCTGATCCTTTGGGTTCTGCCGGTGAGGAAGGAGCAGATCCAGTCGAGGACGGTTCCCCGATTGCAGGCGTCGTGCATTCTGGTGGGTAGTGTGCGGTGGGAGACGGTGTTGAACGCTGCAGAGAGGTAGAGTAGGATAAGGACTGAGGTGTCTCCTTTGTTGAGGAGGGTGTGGATGTAGAAAAACCAAAGGTGATGATGGACGGAGCGTTGACAATACAAACACTCACCCCCAGTCAACTGATCTGGGTTTAATCCATCACCGTTCTTTAGCTCACTCCGCCACCCCAGTTCAGACATGGCCATATGCAAATCAGTCTGACCCTGTGCCTCATGGGAACAGTCCAGCCTGAACTGCCAAGCCATGTCTTCCCTGGACCGGAATCAAGCTTCCCAGGACCGGTTTCTGGAATTACAGCCGTCTTCAGCCGGGCTTGCTTGACTCCAGTGGCAAAGTGAGCAAGGGACTCACGTCTGAGCATACCCTGCCAACTTAGGTTGTGGATGTAGTCTGTGGCAGCGAGTAGAGCGGTCTCTGTGCAGTGGTTGCTGCGGAATCCGGATTGGGAGGGGGTCGAGGATGGAGTTTGGAATTTTCTTCGATTAAATTTTGTTAGATGGGCATTGACTATCTTTTCGGTGACATTGGCCGTGAAGGGAAGGAGTGAGAATGGTCAGTAGTTCTTGAGGTCCGTGGGGGACTGCTGAGGGCTTCTTAAACCGGGGTCTGACTTCTGCGTTTTTCCAGTCGTTGAGAAAAGTGGCGGTCTTGAAGGAAGTGTTGATGGTGCGTCGTAGTTCTGGAGTGATGGCGGCTCTGTGGTAGATGTGTGGCGGGCAGTGAATACCTTTCATGGTCGAAGTGGTGTCTTCGGTGGTGGCTGTAGTCCAGGAGGAGACAGCAGGCTGGCTGGCATTGCTGGAGAGGGAGGTGGTTTCAGAGCAAGGTGTCTGGTCGTTAAAATGGTGGTAGATGCCCTTCATTTTCAGATGTCAGTAGGATCCGATCTTGTCGCAGAGGTCCTGGGATGATATCTGTGGTTTCACTGGGGGGTTTGGTGAAGTCCTGGATGACCCTGAAGAGTTCCTTGGAGTTGCTGTAGTTGGCAAGGATGTGCTTTTGGTGGCTCCGATGCTTTGGTGGTATTAAGTCATGGCGTTCTTGTAGGTGGTGCGATCTTCTGGCGTTTTGCTGTTTCTCCAGTTCTTCTCGAGACGTCTGCAGGTGTGTCTGGATTCTTGGTGAACCAGGTGGCCTTCCTGGGGCGCTGTCTGTCGGAGTTGCGTCGAGATGCGAGCTCATCTGCGCAGTTGGAGATCCATCTGTGGAGTTCTTTGGCTGCGAGGTTGGCGTTGATCGAAGTGGTGGGGGTGTCACAGTTGAGGGCAGAGTTGAGCTGCTACTCTGTGATTTTGCTCCAGTTCCTTCTTGGAGGGCGCGGTGCAAGTTTGGGGGCGGTGGTATGTCAACGTTGAGGTGTACGGAGTGGTGGTCAGTTTATGGGGGTTGCGTGGTGTGGCTGAAGGGGATGCTGTTACCTGCTGCCAAGATGGGGTCGAGGGTGTGTACTGCTTTGTGGGTGGGTGTGGTGATGAGCTGTTTCAGGTCGTTGTTGGCGAGGTTGTAGTCCATGGAGGCGATGGTGTTAGTGCGAGGAGGTCAGTGATTGTTGTGGTGAACGAGGCGCGAGGTCCGGGGGTGTGTAAGCAAGGGTGCCACGAAGTGTGGTGCTAGGGCTGGTCTGGATCAGGAAATTAAGGTGTTCGGTGGTGGAGACGGAGTCATTTGTGGTGGAGGTGGAGAGTCCGAGGGAGCTCTTGTGTGCGATGGCGAGTCCTCCTCCTGTGCAGTTGGGGTGGTCTTTCCACTGGATCTTGTATCCGTCGGGGATGGCGGTGGCGATGTCAGGGCGGAGGAGGCATTGATCCCCGGAAGACCTCGGCCCACACCACATCTTCAACAAAGCCAGCAGCACCATCGCACCCCACCTCTGGAAAACCATCAACATCTCCTTCGAGAAAGCGACCTTCCCGGAGAGCTGGAATCACGCAGAGATAAACGCCTTACTAAAGAAACCCAAGGCAGACCCTAAGGACCTCATGAACTTCCGACCCATCTCCCTGCTCCCGGCAAAGGTCATCGAAAAGGCCAACAACAAAACAACTGACCAGCTTCCTCGAAGAGAACAACACCATGGATCCATCCCAGTCTGTGTTCCGCAGCAACCACAGCACAGAAACTGCCCTCATCGACTCCACCGACGACATCAGGTTCATGCTTGACAACGGAGAAACCGCGGCCCTCATCCTCCTGGACCTGTCAGCCGCTTTCGACACAGTCTGCCACCGCACACTAAGAGCACGCCTCCACGACGCCGGAATACAAGAGAAGGCCCTGGACTGGACCACCTCCTTCCTCACTGGGAGAACCTAGAACGTCTGCCTCCCCCCTTCCGCTCCGAAGCCACCAAGATCATCTGTGGCGTACCCCAAGGCTCATCCCTCAGCCCAACGCTGTTCAACGTCTACATGGCACCACTCGCCCGACGGCACGACCTAAACATCATCTCCTACGCCGACAACACCCAGCTGATCCTATCGCTCACCAAGTGTCAGATTCCCCGGGACGCGGCACGTCACCTGGCGAGGCAACAGCCGAAGAAGCCGCAGAACACCGCATCACGAGCGGACAAGAAACCACAAGTTCCAGCATGCCTGGCGCGAACAGCGCGCACACAGAAATGCGTATTTAAGACGCATAGGACGCCGGGAACGCTGTCGGATATTTGGATTCTTGCCGGCCGTTGGGTTATTTCCTGTTGTTCTCTGTGATCCTGGGAAACCGAACTTCGCGTGCTCCGAAGGAAGCGGTCCCGCGGATCAAGGTCAAGGAAGGCGAGCGGCTGCTCGTTAGTTTCCAACGCGTAGGAGTCTGGGTCGAAGCGTTAGTTTCTACGCTCCCTGGACGGATTGTGGGACAGAGACGCTCACCAAGGAGGTGATTGCCGCGTCTCTGTTTGGGCTGGAGTACCTCCAGACCCCTCGGTAGAGTGCCAGGCTGGGTGTTCCAGAGTAGTGTGTCTTCATAGCGCCTGGAAGCTGTTACTCATTCAAATCAACCCCAGCTAACAGTTCCAGCCCCATCAGTCGTACTCGAATGGCATTTTCGGCCGTTACTTACCACGGTGCCCTCTGTTGGACGAACACCGGGACCGGTGTTTCTGCAGAGGACGGTTGGACCCTGGCCCTCCTGGAAACCAGGCCTGCGACTGATGGGTATCGTATGATTTTGACTTAGTACAAAGCGAGACTATTCATCGCATTTTCTTTAGTTACCTTTATTTCCTGTATGTTATTGTGTTCATTAAACAGTAGCATATCAGCAGTACCTACACCTTGTTGTTTCAGTGAGTTCTTACGGTTTCCTCGATTCCGAGAAATAGAGAGGTTACATAATATCTGACCATTATAACAATACCAATCTTCTCCCGATCGAGGAACGCGGAACATGGCCACCCTGGATGACGTAGTGTCGGCTCTGGCCGCCGTCCAAATCGAGCTAACGGCGTCCAGGCAAGAAACAGCTGACTTGAAGGCCAGGTTCGAAGCAACACAGCGGAACCCCTTTGATGCTGGTAGCCTTCTACAGCGGTAGTGGTAGAGATGCCCGTGTCCGTTCCCCTGGCCACTCCAGAACGTTACAGTGGAGACCCTGACACGGTGCAGGTGTTCATGACTCAGGTGGCTTTGCACCTATCCTGCAAACCCAAGGCGTTCCCCACGAGCCAGGCTAGAGTGGCCTTTCTCATTTCGTACCTCGCAGGAAACGCAGCTCAATGGGCGGTACCCCTGGTAAGCAGGGACGACCCCATTCTATGCGATTGGGGGGCATTTCGCGAGGAATTCTTGAAAGTCTTCGACAGACGGGCAGATACATACACCGCAGACCGTGAAGTGCTTGAGCTACGTCAGGGCAACAACGACGTCGTGCAATACCTGAACTCCTTTCGTCGTTTGGTGGCAGAAACCAAATGGCCGGTTTCGAAACAGATAGCCTTGTTCCATCAGGGACTGAGCGAGGAGCTCAAGGATGTCGTTGCACAGATCGATCCACAGCCCAAAACCTGTGAGGGTCTCATCGCCTTGGTCCTACGCTTGGATCATCGTTTGGGCGAACGCAAAGGAGACCACAAAAAGAAAGGAAAATCCATGCCCGTACCAGGGACGCCCAGAACACCTGATAACAACGCCACCACCAAGGCGGAACCCATGGATATTGGAGCGAATCGGGCCAGCCTCACTTCCACAGAAAAAGAGGCACGCCGCAAACAAGGCCTCTGTTTATACTGCGGCAAGAAGGGACATTATGTCCGTGAGTGCCCTGCCAAACCAAGAACCAGCCGCTTCAGAACCAATAAACCGGTGACAGCGGCAGTCGACGTCCAGGCGGAAAACTAACAGACTCCCTGATTGATGAAGGGGCCTCTCGGAGTCGTTATAGCATCCCTTCTTTGTCGAGTCCTACTCGTACGAAACCACAGCACCTGTAGGTCACCATTCATATATCCGTTGAAACAAGGTGGATTCCCGTAGAGGCCATGGTTGACTCCGGGGCCACTGGCCTGTTCATGGACGAAGACGAGGCCCGACGGTTGGGTATAGCCCTCATACCCAAGGGTCTACCCGAAGAAGTATATGCCGTGGATGGTAGACGACTGATCACCGGACCCATAGGGCATCACACGGGAGTGCTGCCGGTGAGATACGGGGAAGACCGCGAAGAGGGCATAGACTTTAGTGTCATCCGAGCGCCTCAGTATGGGATCATACTGGGCCTGCCATGGCTCAAAAAGCACAACCCGACCGTTGATTGGGCGACACACCAGATCAGGATGACGTCTTCGCACTGTCGCCAACACTGTGGGGTACGGACGGGGTCTATCACCGGTCCTGTGACAGAACACACAGTAGCCACAGCGGCAGAGAAGGCGGTTACGTTACCCGGAGCATACCTTGCCTTCAAGGACGTTTGACGAAGCACGGGCTGAGGTCCTTCCGCCGCACCGGATCTACGATTGTCAAATCGACTTGGTTCCGGGTGCCAGTGTCCCCAGCAGCAGGCTGTACGCGTTGACGGAGCCGGAGAACGTCCATCTGCGCTCCTACCTTGATAAACTCCTGGGGTTGGGGTTCATCAGACCCTCTAAGTCCCCAGCTGCTTCACCCCTTTTCTTCATCCCGAAGGCCAACGGTGAGTTGAGGGCCTGTGTGGACTTCAGGGCGTTGAACGCGATTACCGTAAAGAACCGGTACCCTCTGCCGCTCATAAACGTCTTATTGGAACAAGTAAAAAAGGCCCGGGTTTACACAAAGCTAGACCTCAAAGGGGCATACCATCTGGTACGGATGCGCGACGGCGACGAGTGGAAGACGGCGTTTAAGACCAGATTCGGCCCTTCGAATACCTCGTCATGCCGTTCGGGCTTTGCAACGCCCCTGCGGCCTTTCAATACTTCCTGAATGAGGTGTTCCGGGACATCATGGATGAGTACATGGTGGTGTACATTGACGATATCCTCATCTATTCCAACACAGATGAGGATCATGTACATCACGTGGCCACGGTACTTCAGAGACTCAGAGACAACCTGCTGTTCTGCAAGCTCAGCAAATGTGACTTCCACGTCACGTCTGTGGAATTCCTGGGAGTGATGCTGAGCCCTGAGGGACAGGAAATGGCTGAGCGCAAGCGACGCCGCAGGGAGTGAAAGACGTGCAGTGCTTTATCGGGTTCGCCAATTTCTATCGCCGCTTCATCGACGGGTTTTCAGGGTTGGTGGCCCCGATTACTCAGATGCTACGAAAGACGCAGCCCTTCGTATGGAATGCGGATGCTCAGGGCGCCTTTGTGGCATTGAAAAAGGCTTTCGTTTCTGCACCCATCCTGGCTCATCCGAACCCCGACTTGCCGTATGTGGTAGAGGCGGATGCCTCTGAGGTCGCGGTGGGGGCCATTCTGTCGCAACGGCAACACCACTCTGGAGTGCTACATCCCGTGGCGTTCATGTCCAGAAAGCTGAACACCGCAGAACGGAACTACCACATAGCGGAGAAGGAGCTGTTGGCCATAAAGGACGCTTTTACGGAGTGGAGGCACTGGCTGATGGGGGCCAGACATGAGGTGACGGTATACACGGACCACCGCAACCTGCAGTTCATGACGGCGGCAAAACGCCTGTCGCCGCGGCAGATGCAGTGGATGCTGTTCTTTTCCGGTTTTCGCTTCCACATCACTTACAGACCGGGCACGGAAAACAGGAAGGCGGATGCGCTTTCCCGCTAATCGTCTGTTCTGGCTCCGCCGCCTACTCCCGTGCACTCCATCATACCACCGGGCGCAGTGATTGGGGCTATACAGCCAGACATGTTCCTTAAGAGGATCCAGAGGGGGATACAGACCTTTGCCTGGAGGAGGTGGCCATCGAGCCACAGGGAATGGCAGTTGATGGACGGTGTACCGGTGCACGGTCACCGCTTGTTGGTATCTACTCCCCGACTACGGAAACAGGCCTTTACTTGGTGCCACACGTCACCCTGAACGGGCCATCTCGGGTTTGCGAAAACAGTGTCTAGCCTGGGGAGGCATTTCTGGTGGCCGTCTTTGCGTGCTGATGTCCGTAGATGGGGGGATGATTGTTCCGTCTGTGCAGCCGCGAAATCGGACCATCGACGCCCGCAGGGCCTGCTGCAACCACTCCCCACACCCTGCAGGCCTTGGGAAAACATCTCCTTGGACTTCATTGTAGGATTGCCTAAGGATCAGGGCTGTACGGAGATCCTGGTGGTCGTGGACTATCTCACAAAGATGGGGCACTTCGTAGCCTGTAAACAGGTGCCCTCGGCGGGTCAACTAGCCTTGCTCCTTCTGAGGAATGTGGTGCGGTTGCATGGGCTGCACACACTGATCGTGTCGGACAGGGGATCACAGTTTACGGCCCAGTTCTGGAGGAAGTGGTGCTCGGCGTTGCACGTCACTTCCGCTTTATCAACCAGCTATCACCCACAGACAGACGGAACGCCTTAACCAGTCACTAAAGCAGTACCTGCGTTGTTTTGTGGACCAGGGGACCGAGGAGTGGGTGGATCACCTATGGCTGGCGGAGGTCGCCTACAACAACGCCACACATAGCTCCACCAAGGTTTCTCCGTTTTACTCCAACTATGGTCATCACCCCAGGTTTCTACCATTCGTTCACCCCGTCAAGGACCTTCAGGTGCCGGAGGCCGCTAGGAGGGTGTCGCACATCAAGGAGACTCTGGTTCGATCTCGTGCCTACCTGGAGGCGGCCAAAGCGGCGTACAAAGCTACGGCCGACAAGAAGCGACGGCCTGGACCTGTGTACACGGTTGGGGATTACGTATGGGTGTCCACCAGGAATCTGCGTTTCCGGAAGCGCAGCGCGTTTCATCCTAGGTACATTGGTCCGTATCGCATCACCAAGCGCATCAGCCCTGTGAACGTACGTCTGCGTTTGCCTAGCCACCTGAGGGTCCATCCGGTGTTCCACGTGTCCCTTTTGAAACCCTCCGCTCAGGGCGGACGTATGCCGCCTGTGCCGGTGGATGCCGATGTGGAGTACGATGTGGCCGGTATCCTGGATTCCAAGTGGCGGGGCGACAAGCTCTGGTATCTGGTGGCGTGGAAGGGGTACGGCCCGGAGGAACAGCCGGGGAGCCAGCGTCGGGTGTCCCCGCCCCGCGGTTGGTTGCTGCATTCCACAGGAAGCACCCGTCCAGCGCGGGCCCTGTACGGAGGGGCTGATGGGGGGGGGAGGATGTACTGTAAAAACGCGGCACGTCACCTGGCGAGGCAACAGCCGAAGCAGCCGCAGAACACCGCATCACGAGCGGACAAGAAACCACAAGTTCCAGCATGCCTGGCGCGAACAGCGCGCACACAGAAATGCGTATTTAAGACGCATAGGACGCCGGGAACGCTGTCGGATATTTGGATTCTTGCCGGCCGTTGGGTTATTTCCTGTTGTTCTCTGTGATCCTGGGAAACCGAACTTCGCGTGCTCCGAAGGAAGCGGTCCCGCTGTTCTGAAGTCCGGATCAAGGTCAAGGAAGGCGAGCGGCTGCTCGTTAGTTTCCAACGCGTAGGAGTCTGGGTCGAAGCGTTAGTTTCTACGCTCCCTGGACGGATTGTGGGACAGAGACGCTCACCAAGGAGGTGATCGCCGCGTCTCTGTTTGGGCTTGAGTACCTCCAGACCCCTCGGTAGAGTGCCAGGCTGGGTGTTCCAGAGTAGTGTGTCTTCATAGCGCCTGGAAGCTGTTACTCATTCAAATCAACCCCAGCTAACAGTTCCAGCCCCATCAGTCGTACTCGAACGGCATTTTCAGCCGTTACTTACCACGGTGCCCTCTGTTGGACGAACACCGGGACCGGTGTTTCTGCAGAGGACGGTTGGACCCTGGCCCTCCTGGAAACCAGGCCTGCGACTGATGGGTATCGTATGATTTTGACTTAGTACAAAGCGAGACTATTCATCGCATTTTCTTTAGTTACCTTTATTTCCTGTATGTTATTGTGTTCATTACACAGTAGCATATCAGCAGTACCTACACCTTGTTGTTTCAGTGAGTTCTTACGGTTTCCTCGATTCCGAGAAATAGAGAGGTTACACCAAGGACCCCCACACCGCCAAAATCAACCTCCACGAAGGAATGAAGGCCGTCTACGACTCGATGAGGAACAGCCGACTGAAGCTAAACTCGGACAAGACGGAAGTCCTCATCCTCGGGTCCACCCCCTCGGCCTGGGAAGACTCCTGGTGGCCGATGGCACTAGGAGCACTCCCCACACCCACAGACGACGCACAAAACCTAGGGGTCATCCTCGACTCCACACTCTCCATGACGAAGCAGGTCAACGCCGTCTCCTCCTCTTGCTTCAACACCCTCCGCATGCTTCGCAGGATCTTCAAGTGGATCCCCACCGAAACTAGAAGGACGGTCACCCAGGCCCTCATCAGCAGTAGACTGGACTACGGCAACACACTCTACGCAGGAGCCCCGGCCGAATTCCTGAAACAGCCCCAACGCATCCAGAACGTCTCCGCACACCTGATCCTCGACATCCCCCGCCGTCAAGGGTATGTAGCAGGCTTTACGAATGCTATGATTGATTGATTGATTGAAAGAAGGCTACATCTGGTGAGAGAGTGTCGAGGATGTCCCAGATCTCAATGGCGTGTCTGTGCAGGGAGCGCATGTTGAGGAGGATGCACCTCAGGGTTTCGGAGGTGTTGGCGTTCGGTGCGGAGGTGGTGGCCGTTAAGTGTGCTGATGGTGTTGAAGGTCTGGCGGCAATGAAGGCAGGAGAACTGTCAGTGGGTGGTGCTCGGCGTGGATAGTTGGCAGTTGTTGTTCCTCCCGGGGTTGAGTGCGAGGAGGGTAGATGAGTCGTAGCGGTGGATGGTTGGAGATCCAGGGTCTCTGGCGCTGATCGCGTCGCAGACAGGCGAGTGCTGTATACTGAAAAGTGGAACCTGTACTTTTACAGGTACAGGCAGTAAAAATTCTAAATTGTCGTGTTTACTGTGAAAAGGCTAGTAGACCATTGGCATATACAGAGTTACAGGCAACTGCTAACTGTGAATTGGACTACTAAGGTTGGTAGGTATCAGAAGAATCAGTACATTAAATCCGATTTAATGGTTACATCGAAATCAATGTCACTGGTGGGCAAAGTGCAACTCTAGAAGTTGCCACTTTAGTTGCCCAAAGTTTTCAGTCACTGGTTACTGATATATACAGGGCTTGACCTGCAGGCAGCTTTCTGCTTTCCTTGGGAGACGTGTCAACGATGCCCAAAGGAGGATACAATAGTGGCCTTCAAGGGAGAAAGGTAGCAGTAAGCCACACAGGTGTTAGCCCAAAATGCGGGCTTCAAAAGAGAAGCCACTGTTGATGGGTGTTAGACCGGTCTGGTTTTTTTGCGTAGTCCCTCCACTTTATTATTTATTTTGTCCCCTTTTTGCCCCTCATACCCTTAATAATTTTTGTCCACTGACTTTTTCGAGGTGTTGGCCATGGGGATAGGTGTTCTTTTTCCCCTCATGGTTTTTCACCTCAGGCCCAGAGGCCTGTTCTGTCAGGAAACTGCTGTAATTCACAAAATGGAGGGCTCTAACTGTTTCCAACTGCCACATCCTAGACTGCCCCATAGGATAACCTTAGGCCTTCCAGAACTTTCTGGACCCTACAGGACCCTGGGTGGATTGTCTATAAAAGGGCAGGGGTCAGGAAGCCATTTTGTGTTGACCAGAGAGTGGAGGAGTGAGGCAGTGGTGAGAGGAGGAGGACGCACTGGGAGCAGTTAGTTTGTTCTAGTGACAGACAGCCACTACAGGGAGACGTTCCCCCTTCAACCCCTGACCAATCCCTCCCAACCACCTCCTTCTGCTGAAAAGATTGGTCTGATTGTGGTGGAAGCCCCCTCTAAGCCTTGGCCCCACTGACCCCTGTCGGGACGCTCTTGCTGAGAGACTTCCTTAATTCCCTGGTGGCAGAGCTTCACCTACCGGTGTTGTGGAGAAAACGGACCCGGGCAAGGTGTAGTTTCCGGTATTCCCTCGAAGCTGTGAGCGGGAGACGAGTGTCTGCTGAGCCTTCGTGGCCTGGGGAAGTGAGCGTTCCGCTCTGACAGTGCCTTCTGTGAAGCCAGGTGAGAGGAGAGACTGCGGGCATAGGAGCGGTGACAGGCGGCGCCAGGCGGGAACACTAGGCCCTCGCGCCCGCGCTGCCCCGCTCCGTGACTGAGGAAGCTGAGCCGGTGACGCGAGGCCTGCGGGAGGCGGGGCCAAGAGAGGAGTGTGTCTCAGAGGCGAGTCGCCTTGGTGTACAAGCGGCCTGAGACGCGTGTTGGAAGCGTCAGGGAGACGCGCAGGCCCAGTGGGAGGCCGGCGGACCCCTGTGTAGCGTCTCGGCGGGAAGCGGAGAGCTGCTCTTCTGCCCTCGTTCTTTGCCGTTAAGGGAGCCCTCGCCTAGCGCTGTGACGAGGTAGCGTGGCTGCACTGAGGGGATCGGCGGAGAAAGCAAGCCGCCCTACAGGAGCTCCTCCTTCAATCCTTTGGTTCCTCTCTTCCCCCAGCAGTACTGTTCAGCATGGAAAGGAGACCTTCCACAAAGTAAGGAGAGTGGGGGTGTGGGAAGCGGAAAGCAGGGAGCCTCTTCTACCGGCAACGAGTCCTTGAGACAGGAGGGGATTTCTAAAACCTTTTCAGTTGTCATCAGGGATTACAGGCTGACAGGAATCTAAAGAGCCTGATAAAGAGGTATCAGAGGAGTGATCCTAGCCGTCCTACCGGGTGCCATCTTGGGTTGACTGCCTGGAAGAAACCTATCTCTTTTGACCTCGCCAGAATGTCCCTAGAATAACTGAGATTATTGATAATCCCCCCTCAAGTCAATTGCTCAATGACTGTACCCTCTTTTACCATAGAGTGTGTGAGATAGAGGGTTATAGGAGGAGGAAGTTATAGGGGATTTCTTCAGTGTTCAATTGTCCTGCTTCTCCCCTTTAATTGAACTGTAATGTCATGAAATTGTAGAACATAGAAGGTTTATTGTGACTTCTACTGAAATTGAATATGTATTGAATTGAACTGTTAATGCCAGTAATGTATTGATTTGGTAATCTGGAAAGTAACAACATCTATTCTCAAAACCAGCTGTAAAATACTAAACTGCATTTCTGAACCAAAGAGCAGAGCTATATTTTTATAAAGCAGTACTTATTTTCCCATACTTTGGTGTAGTGTTATTTTTGTGTGCCATTGCGTGGATTTATTATTGGGTGGTTTGCAACCTTCACACTGTGCCTCTAGAATTGCATGCCTTACCCCTAGGCCAGGCTACCCTAGGTAGCCTGACATCCCAGGTTCCAACAGATTGGTGCCTAGCGGTGGGATCCTGACTTGGTTGCAGCTACTCATTAGTAATTCAACGCAATACACTGACCTACACCAGGAGTTTTCTCCTTGCGGCCCTCCTAATTTGAATTTTGTTTTTTCCAAAGTTATTTCTGGTGGTGGGTGGAGGTTAACCTCAGGTCACTTCTTGGTTTTCTCCTGTGTGTTAATTTTATTCCATAGTGAAAGATGGAATTGAATTTTAAAGAGCTAGAATCCAATACTGTGACCCAACTCAGAGAATGGTGTCAGCAACAAGGGGTATTCTTTAACAAAGGTGCCAAGAAAGGCGAGTTGCTGACAAGCATAAGGGCATGGGTGGAAGCTCATTTAGTGGAAAAACCCGATACTGAAGAGAGTGACGGGGACACTGTCCTTGAGATTGCAATGTTGAACCAACCTGGAAGGGGGAATCTGCTGACAGGTCCCAGGACACCTTCGAGGGCGAGCAGCAGCGTCTCAGAGAGGGGTTTAACTGACGCCGAGCTAGAAGATAGGAGGGAGGAGAGGAGAATGAAGTTGGAATTAGCTAGGATGGAGATGGAAAGGGAGGACAGGAGGTTAGCCCATGAGCGAACCATCAAAGAGATGGACCTACAAGCCTTAATACAAAGGCCTCCCAATCCAGATAATGGTGGCAGCGAAACTAAGGTGAACACCAGAGAACCCAGACCCTATTTACCCAAAGATGTCATGGCTAGTTACACCCCAGGCGATGACATTGCCAAATGGCTGGCCGCCTACGAAGTTTCTCTAAGGGCTCACGGGATCTTAGAAACTCACTGGGGAGGTGGGCTGTATAAATACATGCCCCCTGCTGGCAGAGACACCTTGTTGGCTCTGGAGCAGGATGAGCAAACCCACTACCCTACAATGAAGGTGGCACTGGTGAAAAAGTTTGGACTTACCCCTGAAAGGTACAGACAGAAATTCAGGGGAAGTCACAAACTGAGTACTCAGAATTGGGTACACTTTTTAGACTACGCCAAGAAAGCTTTGGAGGGTTGGGTCAAGGGCAGCGAGGTGAAAGATTATATGGGGCTGTACAATCTATTTTTGAAAGAACACCTCCTCGAGAAATGTTTTCCCGAGTTGCGCCAACACCTGGTGGACAGCAAGCTGACCAATCCCCGGAAGCTTGCAGAGGAGGCGGACACTTGGGCAAGTACCCGGGTGTCCTCAAAGGGGACTGGAGGGGATTCTCAAAAAGCCGGACAGGGCGCCCCCCAGAAGAAGGAGGGGGGAGATAAAAAGAAGGAGTTCTCCAAAGGTCCCCAAAATAATTTCCAAGGTAAGGGAGCAGGTTTCACCCCTAGGGCAAACCCGCCCAGAAACCCTAATCCTGGCCAAAGCCAGCAGCCAAGGGTTCTCCACTGTTTTGAATGTGGTGGTGTTGGACATTATAAGGGAGATGTCAGATGCCCAAAGAGACCACCCCCTCCCACCGGAGGAAAGTCACCGGGAGTAGCTAGTGTAGCGCTCGGGGAGGAGTTGCCCTTAGATAAGGGGGGTGAGTGGGCGGGTGTCACCTTAGTGTCCCTGGGAGAACGGGAGATGGTTCCAAAGATCCAGGTGCCCCCAAATACTACAAAGTATGGGCAGTGGGTCACCATCAATGGCCAGAGAGGGGAGGCTCTGAGAGATACAGGAGCCAGTATGACTATGGTGAGAAGTCAACTGGTGTCTCCAGAGCAGGTGATTCCCAATGTACTCCACCCCGCCGCGATGGCTGATGGCAGAATGGGCCACTATCCAGTGGCTGATGTTCCCTTTGAGTGGGAGGGGGTTGCAGGTTCACTTCGAGTTGCCGTAAGCCCTGCCGTGCCAGTCGATTGACTGTTGGGGAATGACATGGAGCACAACACTTGGAGAGAGGTGGAATACCGGACGCATTCTGCGATGCTGGGTACACCTGACTGGGCCTGTGTAAGCACACGGTCTGCGACTGCCCGGAGAGGGAGTTCGCCTGGGTTGGAGCCTGGAACAATGGCCCAACCAGCTGCTAAAAAGGGACAGACCCGGAGACAGGAAGAGCCTGCTCCGGCTTCCACGCCCCATGTGACAGATCGGCCACCTGCGGTGGTGGACCAGGAGTCCGTGGAGGGGGAAGTAGACTCTCTGGAGGATTTACCCATCCCTGCTGAGTGGCATGTGGAGGGAGGTCCTACCAGAGAGGAATTCTGTAAGGGGCAGAGGGAGTGCCCTACCCTTGAGGGACTGAGGCGACAGGCTGAAGCCCAAGCAGCAGGTGATGTTACGGGACACTACCATATTTACTGGGAGGATGGACTCCTCTACAGTGAACCCAAGGTACCCTTACCTGGTTCGTCAAGGGCCTTGGTAGTCCCGCAACAATTCCGAGCCTTTCTGCTGGAATTGGCTCATGCGATACCACTGGCAGGACACTTAGGCCAGGTCAAGACCTTTGCACGGCTTGTCCTCCACTTTTACTGGCCTCAGATGAAAGTGGCGTCCAACACTTACTGTCGGACATATGTATCCTGCCAGGCCAGTGGGAAAACAGGGGTGAAGCTGAAGGCTCCCCTGGAACCACTTCCAGTCGTTAGCACACCCTTTGAGAGGGTGGGCATCGACATTGTAGGGCCTTTAGATCCACCAACCACAGCTGGTCACAGGTTCATCCTGGTCCTGGTGGATCATGCCACACGGTACCCAGAGGCCATTCCTCTGAGGACAGTCACAGCACCTGTGGTGGCTAGGGCCCTGATGGGAATCTTTACCCGAGTAGGATTCCTCAAGGAAGTTGTGTCTGACAGGGGGACCAACTTTCTGTCCGCTTACATGCGGGCGATGTGGAAGGAGTGTGGAGTGACTTACCGGTTCACCACTCCTTATCACCCCCAGTCGAATGGACTGGTTGAGAGGTTTAATAAGACCCTGAAGGGCATGATAAGAAGTCTGCCTGAGAGCCTAAGGAGGAAATGGGACGTCCCCCTGCCTTGCTTGCTGTTTTCCTACAGAGAGGTGCCGCAGAAGGGAGTTGGTTTCAGCCCTTTTGAATTGTTGTACGGGCACCCTGTGCGTGGACCTCTCAGCCTGGTGAAGGATGGATGGGAAAAGTCTCCCAGGAAACCTCCTCAGGATGTGGTGAGCTACATGCTGGCCTTTAGGAGCCAGATGGCCAAGTTATGGAAGCAGGCTTCTGATAACTTGGAGGCCAGCCAGGCCGTAATGAAGGAATGGTACGACCAAAATGCTCACCCGGTGGAGTTGGAGCCTGGCCAAAAAGTATGGGTGATGGAACCTGGAGAGCTAAGTGCCCTTCAAGATCGTTGGACAGGTCCATTTGAGGTGTTGGAAAAGAAGGGTAAGGCCACTTACTTGGTGGATCTTAAGACCCCGCGACAGCCCCTACGGGTGCTGCATGCCAATCGCCTCAAACCCCACCATGAGAGGCCAGAGGTTATCCTGATGATGGTGACGGATGGTGCCGAGGAAGCAGAAAGCGAGCCTCTCCCGGATCTCTTTTCATTCCAAGAGAAGGATGGGTCGGTGGAGGGAGTGATTCTCTCCCCATCCCTAACTCCTGAGCAACGAGAGGATTGCCGCCAGGTATTGGAGCAGTACTCTTCGTTGTTCTCCCTTGTCCCGGGAAGAACCCACCTGTGTACCCATGATGTGGACACAGGAGACAGCCCCCCAGTGAAGTCAAAGACCTACAGGCTGTCAGACAAGGTGAAGGCTAGCATCCATGGAGAGGTTGCCAAGATGCTAGAGCTAGGAGTGATAGAACCTTCCAACAGCCCTTGGTCCAGTCCGGTGGTGCTAGTGCCAAAAGCCGCCCCACCAGGCACCACATCAGAACTGAGGTTCTGTGTGGATTACCGAGGACTGAACTCAGTTACAAAGACTGATGCGCATCCGATCCCTAGGGCGGATGAGTTAATTGACCGGCTAGGAGCTGCCCAATACCTAAGTACCTTTGACCTCACTTCAGGGTACTGGCAGATCTCCTTGACAGATGGAGCAAAGGAAAGGTCAGCCTTCTCCACGCCTGAGGGACACTTCCAATTTTGTGTGATGCCCTTTGGGCTCAAAAATGCCCCTGCCACATTTCAGCGGCTGGTGAACCAGGTCCTCTCTGGAATGGAGAGTTTCTCTGCTGCCTACCTGGATGACATTGCTGTCTTCTGTAGCAGTTGGGAGGACCAATTGCAACATTTGCAAGCAGTTCTCCAGGCCCTGAAAAAGGCTGGATTGACAATCAAGGCCAGCAAATGCCAGATTGGGCAGGGGTCGGTTGTGTACCTTGGACACTTGGTGGGTAGGGGGTCAGTGCAGCCCCTGCAGGCAAAGATTGAGGCAATCATGGCCTGGGAACCCCCCAAGACACAGACTGAGGTCCGAGCTTTCCTGGGCCTCACAGGTTACTACCGTCGCTTTGTGAAGGGGTATGGCACTATTGTAGCGCCCCTCACAGAGCTCACCTCAAAGAAACAACCTCGACGGGTAGTTTGGATGAGGGCTTGTCAGCAAGCCTTCGAAAAGTTGAAGCAGGCCATGTGTGCAGCACCGGTCCTGAAGGCTCCCGACTTCTCCAAGGAGTTCATTGTCCAAACAGATGCATCAGAACATGGCATTGGGGCAGTGTTATCGCAACTAAATGAAGAGGGCCTGGATCAGCCTGTGATCTTCTTATCCAGAAGACTGCTTCCCCGGGAACAGAAGTGGAGTGCAATTGAGCGGGAAGCTTTTGCGGTGGTGTGGGCTCTGAAGAAGCTGCGGCCATACCTCTTTGGCTCGCACTTCCTGGTTCAGACTGACCACCGACCCCTTCGTTGGCTGATGCAAATGAAGGGGGAAAATCCCAAGCTGTTGAGGTGGTCCATCTCCCTACAGGGAATGGACTTCCGGGTGGAACATCGGCCTGGAGTGTGTGGAAAAGTAAATTTTGCCATGTTCTGTGTCCCTACGCCTCATCCATCATATGTTATGTGTGCATGACCAATATGCATATGTTATTCCCCATGTCCGATTAATGACGCAATTATAGTTGTGTCCACCTCTAGTATGCCAGTTTCCAGTTCTCGTGAATACTACGAATATCAGGCCTATGTAAAGCTACGTTGCCACGTTTCCCAGTGTGCACGGAATTTCATTATAAAGTCCCCGTTTCCAGGCCTCAAAAGGGCCTGGACATCAGATTCAGCTCCTGTCTCCTGAAGCCTCGTTGAGGAGCGATACAGCCCCCACCTGTATCCTCGACCTTTCACTTGCTTCCTGCCTCGCAGTGCCCGGTGCAGCCTGGCTCTGCCTCTGAGTCTGCCAAGAGTATGTTATGATTCCAGCTATCAGTTTAGTCCTCCTTCTCTGCATTCCTAAGCTACTGAACTGCATCAATAGTTTCCGTCATTGTCTAGCCTTCACGTCTCCATGTTAGAGAAATACTGTATTTCCTGGTCATTTAATATTCTTCATCACGCACTACATGTAGAATAATGCATGGTCCAGTCTTAAAGTCAAGTTAACTTTTCCCCTCATGACTTCTAGTTTATATCAACATGTTCCCTAAACATCAGATACTAGATAGGGTTTAGGTACATGTCGCTCCGACCCTCCAGACTTTAGTCTCTGCTCCTAGCACAGAGTTCATAGCCCCCAGCTTCTCCTAGTGATACGTCATTGCCAGTTTACGCGCACCACCAGGTTAGAGGTCCCGGCTCCTTAGGTAGCCCCCTCCAATGTTTCCGCCCCATTCATGACATATTCTGTTACGTCTGCACCACATGTCTATGTATACGCCCAGTTACACCTACTTTTACTGTTATCTTTCGCGACTGCTACGCGTCACACCTTCTGCTCCACCCACTGCTACGCCTACTGCAATGTAATGCTATGTGTTCGCGCTATGTATATATGCCCGTGTATTGTTATTAAAAGTTAGCGCGCTCATCCCAGACCCAGCCCCGGCAGCTGCCGGGCCACTCTAGCCCTGCCATTCTGTTCCTATGCAGGTTGTCCTGATCCTGTCCTTATGCTGTAATAAACCTGCAGAAACTCCTACTACCTCGAATCTTGACTCTTATTTATTGAGCTATCTGTTATGATATATGCCTAGTCAAAAATAGGGTATTATTTATTTATTTACCACATAATGGCGCCCGAATAGGGACTTGCCCTTTCCCCACGCGTCGGTGAAGCCACGCCGACCCCCTGACCCTCTGCAGTCGTGACGGAACCATACTGGCCAAGTGCAGATATTTCTGCTTCAAGTATCCCTCAGGCCCACGGAGGAGACGGAGGAGGCGGTCCAGCATCCAAACGAGACGGTGGAGGAACGCGGCGAGTCCCGACCAGAGCCCAAGCCGAGAGTCCAAGGTCCGAGGTATCCGGAGGCCCACCCGTAACTGAAGTCCGAAGTCCGAAGTTCGTCGCCATCAGTCCAGTCCAGTCCGAGGCTTTCCGTTCCGTGCTGCCCGGTGAGTACCATTGCTGGGGTAGTATCTAGACAGGACCAATCTAAATTGACTCCTGGTCCGTGGGTTGGTGGTACCCAGACTCACAAACGAAGTGTTCACCTAGGTGGATACGGGTCTTGATGCGTCCCTTTATGGGACCGGTATGTTCCGTACTGTTACAGCAGTGCATCCAGTAACTCTAGTCTGTTCCGTTCGAGAAAATTCTTGTATTTCTGTTCTCAGTATTCCAGGTAATATTCTGTTCGAACTGTTATGTTATGATATTGTTTAATGTATTTTCAATGTCGTGGTATGCCTGAATTGTTTTCCCAATTGTTATTGTTCTTTGTGTATTGTATTGTGTTCCGATTCAAGTTTACAATGCCGCTCTTTTCCAAGTTACGTCAGTTAAAAACTAGAAAGGGTTTATTAGAAGAAGCAGTTCCTGTTCCGCCGAGGGACAGTCCAGGTCATTTTATGTATCAGAAACATGGCATAAGTGCCATATTGTATCTAGATTTATGGGTAGAGTATACCAAACAGTTAGAAGAAAAGTATAGATGGCCCGTATCGGGTACATGGGATGCCGAATGTATCATGCGAGTAGAAGAAGCATTATGGAAAAAGAAAGCCAGACAGTCACAGAAAGATGCCATCGAGTTATGGCGTAAAGAAGCGCATAGAAGAACCGAAAAGGAAGTCAGAAAGTCAGAGTTAAGTAGAGAATCCCAAGAACGAGCCCAAGAAAGAGAATTAATCGAGATAGGTGAACAAGTCAAAGCCGAACAGTCAGACAGACAGAGGCATGCCCTTATTAAGGGTATGTATCCTCTTCTTGCCGAGGGCTCGCCAAAAGCGACCCCAGAGGCATCCAGTAATTTCCCGCCACCATTAGTTCCGACCAAGCTACGTCACAAACAGACGGCAGCTGATATTTTTATTTCGTCCTATTTGGACGACACAGTCCCAGAATATGCAAATCCTGTTCGCGCTCCGCCAGTCCCTGTAAATCAGGCACTTCCCGCTCTTCCAGACACCGGAGTACCTGCTACGGTACCCCCGGTCCAGCCAGCATTTCAACTTCCCGCTCCGCCACGAAGAATGTCCGTCGATGATTCTAGTTTAGGGGCCGCAGGAGGAGGTCCTCCTCAAACCCCGCCGCCACACAAGCGTTTAACGTTAGCCGAATTACATGCACAAGCGTCACAGCGTACGCCTAGACATCAGACTGTAGCAGAAATAAGAAAATCCCTTGCCGAATGTGTCTATGATCCAGTCCCAGGCGAGGATAATATGGTTTTATATTCGTTCCGCGTAAGAAAGGTGGCCGAGTATCTAGTCACCTTACCGAATATGAAAGAAGATCTAGACAGAATATATCGTTTCATCCGTACAGGGGATGATCCAGAAAGTATTCACGAAGCCATGTCTCAAAGGAAAGCCGAGATCCAGCTCATGATATTAAAGTTTCTGATTAATTGTCTAATAAGAGAACAAGATTACCCGTCTAAAGATTCTGCCGAAATGAGAATCCTGACAAGGTGGAGTGATAATATAGCCGAGGGTAAGCACAAGACCGTCGGTGCCATGGAAAGTATGTACAAGAAAATCCGTAAAGAAATAATAAAGATACACGAACAGCGTAAAGCAGCACAAGTAAGCGAGAAAGAAAGTACCTCTGATCCTGAAGAGGAAGACGACGAGAATTCCGCCAGAATAGCGTATGTAGGAAAATCTAGATTTCCAGATCGTCATTTACGTCTAGAACCCAAGTCTATTTTCCATCATTCAGTACCAGAACAAGGTTCCCTAGAACAAGTATTTCAAGCTACCGATCACATTCTGAGATCACGAATCGGTTACAGTGAGTTAAGTACTATGCATGAACAAGAACTAGTTCGATCAGCAGTCCGATGGATTACTGATTCTACCACTTTTCCAGACGAAATAGTGGCACAAATGTTTCTGAAATTGCCCCCAGCCGAGCAGCGACTGGTGGGTATGTATATGATCCAGCACCTCATTACTCTGTATGAGGGTCAACATTCTGATCCAGGTCCGTTACATGACATCCTGAACGAGTTACTCCAGTACAAATGGAGAGGTCTAGGTACCGATTTAATTAGTGTCATTCTAGAACAGCGTCACAAATATAGAACGTTCTTGAACCCGCATTTTGTTCATGTCTCACCCCCAGAAAGTAAACCATTCTACATAGACAGACAGAATCCGTTACGAGAAGTCCACCCAGTTAGAGGAACGGGTGGCGAAATGCAACGAGTGTTTGTATACACTCCGATTACAAAGATGGAACTCCTTGAAATGAAGAAATTAATTCCCTGTCATGACAAAGATCCAGCAGGGTTCCATCGAGAATTAAAAGACATGCTCCGTATGGGAGAATACACTTACCCAGATATCATTAAAATGTTAAAAGTTCTGCTACCCGCAGGGGTGTATGAAAAGCTAAAGGAAAAAGAATGGGAGGTGGGAGAGAAAAAGATCGATTGGACAGCTCTAGAAGCTGAAGACAAGGCACGAGTACCAGGTACCGGTCTTGGAGATAAATGTAGAGAATTACCAGAATTATTAATTCAAGTTTTACCCAGATTATTAACAACGAGAAAAGAAGACTGGGATGCAATCTCAGCCTGTAAACAGAAACAAGATGAAGATATTAGTGATTTTTATTCTAGATTTGAAAAATGTTTTAGTATTAACAGTGGCCTCAAGACAAGTAGTGAGTCATACCCTCACCTTTTCGTTACTAAATTAGTCGAGAATTCAAGCCCATCAATTAAAAATCGAGTTTTGAAAGTCGAAAGCACCTGGCAAGCAAATACTCCGTCCCAGATGCTCCAGATGCTTCAGTATCACCAGAATAGAATCAGGGAAGAGCAAGAACACGAGAGAAAACGTATGAAAGATACGAAAATGAAAGTGCTAGTTGCACAATCTGTTCCTCAAGACAGTCAGAAGAGGGGTCCGAATCAAGCCAGTCATCCTGCAGCTCCCGTTAAAGGGAACTGCAATTATTGTAAACAGCCAGGTCATTTTATAAATGAGTGTGCAGTTCTGAAACACAACATAGCTACTGGTAAGACTAAAGAAAGACCACGTCCGCCTAGACAAGAACAAGTTTCACAGATTCCTCAGCCACAGAATGCACAACAGACAGTTACAGTACCGCAGCCTATTGCTGCAACACAGCATGTCACATCGCAGATGTACCAGTATGCACAGTCTGAGTATCCAGAGTACCAGCCATATTCATGAAACAGCCTAGAGAGGGAGGTAGGCTTGCCTCTCATCGAGATACCTGTAGATCAAGAAGGTCCCTATGTACACAGTCAAGTATTAGGGAAAGACAGAAAGTTTCTGATTGATACAGGGGCAAGTAGGACCACAATTAGTCATGCCGAAGTTCCAGGGGCTCCGCTCTCAGGCTCAAGAAATGTTTCCCTTGGATTTTCAGGAAAACCTATCGTTAACGAGATATCTAAGCCAGTTACTTTAGAAGTAGGCCCATTGTCCCGCACTACTGATCTGTTACTTACTAAGTCATGTCCAGAAAATCTATTAGGCATTAAGACACTGAAAGAGTTGGGTGCAGTCATATGCTGTTCCCCAGAGGGAATACGACTGTTCCTACGTGACTTTAAGGGTCACTATGTATTACGAGATTTTGATTCAAGACTGTCTAATGTTCCGCAGCATTTATGGGCGCAAGGTCCAACTGATGTAGGTTACATGCAAATCACACCCCATCGTGTGACTCTCAAACCAGGTGTAGTGTTACCACGAATCAGGCAGTATAGATTGCCACCTGAGGCTGTAGCAGCCTTATCCAAAATTATTGACGAGCTCATCGCTCAAGGAGTAGTTGTAGAAACTGACTCCAATGTATGTAATTCTCCGATCATTCCAGTCATGAAACGTACTGATCCAAATGCACCCCCAGTATATCGATTAGTGATTGATTTACGAGAGCTTAATAAATGTATTATTCCGCAGTACCCAGTTGTCCCAGACATCTCTTCCCTATTGACAGCTATTGATCCCGAAGCCATGTTCTTCACTGTCATAGACCTCAAGAATGCATTTTTTAGTGTTCCCATTCATCCAGACAGCCAGTTCCTTTTCGGATTTTGTTTAAATGGAAGGAGCTATATGTTTACACGCGCTCCTCAAGGTTTCACAGAAAGCCCTAGTATTTACAGTCAAGCACTCAAGAGACAACTAGACAATATTCACATGCCAACTGACACTGCCCTGCTCCAGTATGTCGATGATCTACTGATCACAGCCCGTTCTGAACGTGATTGCGAGCGGGCATCACTGACAGTTCTGTATTTCCTAGCCGAGATGGGGCACAAGGTGTCCCCTTCGAAGCTTCAATTCTGTGTCCAGCAAGTGGTATACTTAGGACACTTGCTGTCCAAGAGGGGTAGGCAGTTGACACCAGACCGTATCCAGTTAATAGCGAGTCTTCCCCAGCCCAGAACCCAGAAGGAGGTGCGTGCTTTTATCGGCCTTACTTCTTATTGCAGACAATGGATTCCCCAGTATGCATTCCTAGCCAAGCCACTGATACAGTTAACGACACAGGAGGCAGCCGTATCGACTGTCCTCCCTTGGACATCTGAACATACACTTAGTTTCAACGAGTTAAAGAAAGCTTTATGCCAAGCTCCAGTTCTAGCTACACCGAACTACAGTAAGCCTTTTACACTTTTCGTCACAGAACGTGAAGGTACAGCATTATCTGTTCTCACACAAGATCAAGCAGGTCAATACAAGCCCTGTGCTTATTTTTCGAGCACATTAGATCCAGTCGCCCAGGCGTTGCCTGCGTGCCTCAAGTCAGTTGCAGCCACAGCACTAGCTATCAGACAAAGTGATTCCATAGTTTTAGGACACTCCCTGACAGTACAAGTCCCACACTCCGTGGAAGTTCTTTTAAACCGTACACAGACTCAGCACTTGACAATTGCACGTTTAACAGGTTATGAATTGACACTGTTTCAGCCACACATAGAAATCAGACGCTGCAATATCCTGAATCCTGCTACACTGTTACCATCAGTTAATTCAAATCCTGACACACATGACTGCGTGGAAATAGTTAACATTACGACAAAGCCAAGACAAGACCTGACAGATATTCCGTTATTAGACCCCGACCTGACACTTTATGTGGATGGTTCATGTATGAGAACTAGTACAGGAGAACTAGTCGCCGCGTATGCAGTGACTACTGACACTGAAGTTATTGAAACACACCGTATTGATACCTTGTCCGCTCAAGCAGCAGAGCTAGTTGCTCTGACACAAGCCTGTATACACGCCAAGAACCTGAAAGTTAATGTTTACACAGATTCACGTTACGCATTTGGAGTTGTACACGACTTCGGAGTGCTCTGGCAGGAGAGAGGTTTCATGACTTCTCATGGAACCAAGATTCAGCATGGTTTCCTTATCCAAGCTCTGTTAGATGCCATACATTTACCGACATCCATTGCTATCATGAAATGCAAAGCACATACGAAAGTTACTGACATTATTTCCCAAGGTAATGATCTAGCAGATCGCACAGCCAAGCTTACAGCACAGACTCCAGACATTCCAGTTAACCTGACACACACTCCAGATCCGACTACATGTATGACAGTTAAGGACCCTACTCAAGAGGTCATAGATATCCAGTTACATGCTACTCCCGATGAAATCAAGAAATGGTCCGAACAAGGAGGGGTCCAGACAGATCAAGGATGGTTAACAAAGGGTAGAGCCACATGGTTTCTCCCCGACTCTATGGTTCAAGTCATTATTAATACCGCACATAGTCCAGCACATTTAGGAGAAAAAGCCATGTTAGACAGTATCCAGAACATTTGGTTCAACAAGCATTTACGAGCTGCAGCCAAGCAGAAAGTCCGTACCTGTATGATATGTTGTCAGTTTAATCCAGGTAAAAGTGTCCCGGTGGAGCAAGGTGGTTTCCAGCCTCCTGACCACCCTTTTGAAGTCCTCCAGATGGATTATATTCAGATGGAGCGATGTCGAGGTTTCAAGTATGTCCTTGTAGTTGTATGCGCTTTGTCCAGATGGACAGAAGCATATCCAGTCCCAGATTACACAGCCGCGACCACTGCCAAGCAGTTGGTTCGTGAATTCTTCCCTAGATATGGACTCCCTAGAGTCGTATATTCTGATAACGGTCAGCCATTCTCATCTGAACTCATGAAGCACGTTTCCCTTTTGTTAGGGTACCAGTGGAAGTTCCATTGTGTACGCCATCCTGAAGCAGCCGGTCTAGTCGAGAGACATAATCAAACTCTGAAAATCCGTATCGCCAAAGTTTGTAAAGAAAAGGGTGTGGACTGGCTAGTAGCTCTGCCAGTCGCTTTATTTTATATGCGCATGGTCGCACATTCCAGATCAGGTCTGTCCCCGTATGAGGTCGTATTCGGCCGCCCCCCTAACATGTGGGGTACTCCTAGACCCCGAAGTATTACTGATGTTTCATGTAATATGCTGACAGATTACCTAGCTTCCTTGATGTCTGCCCTCAACTCATGTCGTTCACAGGTTGCCGCCGCATTTCCAGACAATACCGAGGTGGCACCGCATGAAATCGTTCCAGGTTCGTTGGTGATGATCCGAAATTTTGACAGATCAAGTCCGCTGGAACCTCGTTGGAAGGAGCCCCGTCAGGTCCTCCTCACCACCCGTACAGCCGTGAAGTTGGAAGGCCGAAAAGGATGGATACATCTTTCTCATGTAAAACTTTTCAATGGATTAAAACCCGTTTCTAAAAACATTTCCAAGGATTCCCAGGATTTTATGGACTGCCGAAATATTGTTCCTAAGGACTGTCCCGCAAAAGACATTGACACAACCCCTTCCCTGTTAGAGAAAACTCCGCAGCAGGAGTATAAGCAAAAGCTCCGGTCTAGTAAAATAAGTCAGTCAGTTTGATTGTATAAGTCCTCCCCTAGGTGAAACGGTTAGGCTGTTTCTGACATGTATAAAATAGACCCCCATAGTGAGAGAGTCAGTCAAAGTTCAATTCAATGTATCATTTTTCTAAGCTTCATATTATTCATCAGCATTATGATTTCTTGCATCAGCTATGCATTTTTCCTGTATTTTTCAGTTCCTCATGTAAATAAGTCTGCTAATGTTACAGTAGAGCACACGTTTAGTGATCTGCCTCCTCACGAATATGCTTACCGCCTCGCTATGCGTAACAACTCATTTATCCGTATGTTACATTACTCACACCAGACCAGCAATGCCACTAATTGTTGGGTGTGTGGTCGACTCCCCCCTTTCCAGACACCGAAGGGAGTTCTGCCACTCTTTCCTTATCCATTCTCACATAATGGTTCGTGTGGAGCATGGTCCACGTTAACGTCATCCTTAACAGATATGTCTTTTCTTAACAGTACATGTTTCCCAGACAAGCAAGGTTTCCCCCACAGAACAGGTTTAGATCCAGAAAATGAAGTGTATAATTTAGGTAATTATTCGTCGAATTTTATGGTCCTGAATGTCCAGTCTGATACTACTCCAGACTCACCTGCTATTTCAGTATTACCAGTCAAAGGCGAATTATGTGTCCGTAGTCATGGTTCTGTACACGTAGGACATAGTGATTGTACTACTATTATCCAGTATAGTGACAGTGGGAAATCTATTTTTAAAGCTTCACGTCATTCTTATTTTGTTTGTGGTCAGACCGCATATGCTCGTCTGCCCCTCGATTGGGAGGGAACCTGTTACATTGCCTTCCTACTGCCACCAGTTTTTCTAGCCCCACCTGACTATCATAGAAACACACATCTAGTACATACTAGACACAAGAGAAACCTCCCGATTGTCGATTATACTGAAACTGCCGCAGAGCAATTCATTGATATAGATAAAGGTGTGTTCCCTTATTTAGGTACAGTTGTAAATAGTAAGCTAATCCGTAGGTTAACAAGAACCCTTGAAGCAGTAGTAGATGAGACTGCCTCCGCTCTAGGTAATTTAACCGAAGAGCAATCCTTTATGAGAATTGTTGTGCTCCAGAATCGTCTCGTCCTTGACGTCATACTGGCCGATAGGGGCGGGGCCTGTAGAGTTCTCGGATCTAGTTGCTGCATTTTCATTCCTAATAACGCGCCGTCTGTTTATTCAGCTATAACCAGACTTCATAAAATTGCCCATCTGTTACACCAAAATCCAGGCACCTGGACATGGTCCGGTTGGTTCTGGAATATAATTTCCGCCTGGGGATGGAAAGTCCTGTCCTTTCTAGGTATTGCAGTAGCGATCATATTTAGCTGCTGCCTCTGTATACAATGTGGCCCTGCGATTTGCGGCATGTGTGCTACCTCTTGTATTCCTAGTCCCAAGCCCCGTTCTAAATCCCGTTCCAAGACAATTCGAGACGAGCAAATGGTACTGTATGAAATGATAGATGGTATCATGAATATTGATGTTTCCTGATGGAAACGTAGTGACAAGGAGGGAATGTGGAAAAGTAAATTTTGCCATGTTCTGTGTCCCTACGCCTCATCCATCATATGTTATGTGTGCATGACCAATATGCATATGTTATTCCCCATGTCCGATTAATGACGCAATTATAGTTGTGTCCACCTCTAGTATGCCAGTTTCCAGTTCTCGTGAATACTACGAATATCAGGCCTATGTAAAGCTACGTTGCCACGTTTCCCAGTGTGCACGTTATTTCATTATAAAGTCCCCGTTTCCAGGCCTCAAAAGGGCCTGGACATCAGATTCAGCTCCTGTCTCCTGAAGCCTCGTTGAGGAGCGATACAGCCCCCACCTGTATCCTCGACCTTTCACTTGCTTCCTGCCTCGCAGTGCCCGGTGCAGCCTGGCTCTGCCTCTGAGTCTGCCAAGAGTATGTTATGATTCCAGCTATCAGTTTAGTCCTCCTTCTCTGCATTCCTAAGCTACTGAACTGCATCAATAGTTTCCGTCATTGTCTAGCCTTCACGTCTCCATGTTAGAGAAATACTGTATTTCCTGGTCATTTAATATTCTTCATCACGCACTACATGTAGAATAATGCATGGTCCAGTCTTAAAGTCAAGTTAACTTTTCCCCTCATGACTTCTAGTTTATATCAACATGTTCCCTAAACATCAGATACTAGATAGGGTTTAGGTACATGTCGCTCCGACCCTCCAGACTTTAGTCTCTGCTCCTAGCACAGAGTTCATAGCCCCCAGCTTCTCCTAGTGATACGTCATTGCCAGTTTACGCGCACCACCAGGTTAGAGGTCCCGGCTCCTTAGGTAGCCCCCTCCAATGTTTCCGCCCCATTCATGACATATTCTGTTACGTCTGCACCACATGTCTATGTATACGCCCAGTTACACCTACTTTTACTGTTATCTTTCGCGACTGCTACGCGTCACACCTTCTGCTCCACCCACTGCTACGCCTACTGCAATGTAATGCTATGTGTTCGCGCTATGTATATATGCCCGTGTATTGTTATTAAAAGTTAGCGCGCTCATCCCAGACCCAGCCCCGGCAGCTGCCGGGCCACTCTAGCCCTGCCATTCTGTTCCTATGCAGGTTGTCCTGATCCTGTCCTTATGCTGTAATAAACCTGCAGAAACTCCTACTACCTCGAATCTTGACTCTTATTTATTGAGCTATCTGTTATGATATATGCCTAGTCAAAAATAGGGTATTATTTATTTATTTACCACAAGTGGACCACGCCAATGCAGACGGTCTCTCCAGGTATTTCCGCCTTAGTGATGAGGACTCCCAAGGGGTTGGGTAGTTCTCCCCACTTTCAGCTGGGGGGGACGCGTGTTAGACCTGTCTGTTTTTTTTGCGTAGTCCCTCCACTTTATTATTTATTTTGTCCCCTTTTTGCCCCTCATACCCTTAATAATTTTTGTCCACTGACTTTTTCTAGGTGTTGGCCATGGGGATAGGTGTTCTTTTTCCCCTCATGGTTTTTCACCTCAGGCCCAGAGGCCTGTTCTGTCAGGAAACTGCTGTAATTCACAAAATGGAGGGCTCTAACTGTTTCCAACTGCCACATCCTAGACTGCCCCATAGGATAACCTTAGGCCTTCCAGAACTTTCTGGACCCTACTGGACCCTGGGTGGATGGTCTATAAAAGGGCAGGGGTCAGGAAGCCATTTTGTGTTGACCAGAGAGTGGAGGAGTGAGGCAGTGGTGAGAGGAGGAGGACGCACTGGGAGCAGTTAGTTTGTTCTTGTGACAGAGAGCCACTACAGGGAGACGTTCCCCCTTCAACCCCTGACCAATCCCTCCCAACCACCTCCTTCTGCTGAAAAGATTGGTCTGATTGTGGTGGAAGCCCCCTCTAAGCCTTGGCCCCACTGACCCCTGTCGGGACGCTCTTGCTGAGAGACTTCCTTAATTCCCTGGTGGCAGAGCTTCACCTACCGGTGTTGTGGAGAAAACGGACCCGGGCAAGGTGTAGTTTCCGGTATTCCCTCGAAGCTGTGAGGGAGAGACGAGTGTCTGCTGAGCCTTCGTGGCCTGGGGAAGTGAGCGTTCCGCTCTGACAGTGCCTTCTGTGGAGCCAGGTGAGAGGAGAGACTGCGGGCATAGGAGCGGTGACAGGCGGCGCCAGGCGGGAACACTAGTCCCTCGCGCCCGCGCTGCCCCGCTCCGTGACTGAGGAAGCTGAGCCGGTGACGCGAGGCCTGCGGGAGGCGGGGCCAAGAGAGGAGTGTGTCTCAGAGGCGAGTCGCCTTGGTGTACAAGCGGCCTGAGACGCGTGTTGGAAGCATCAGGGAGACGCGCAGGCCCAGTGGGAGGCCGGCGGACCCCTGTGTAGCGTCTCGGCGGGAAGCGGAGAGCTGCTCTTCTGCCCTCGTTCTTTGCCGTTAAGGGAGCCCTCGCCTAGCGCTGTGACAAGGTAGCGTGGCTGCACTGAGGGGATCGGCGGAGAAAGCAAGCCGCCCTACAGGAGCTCCTCCTTCAATCCTTTGGTTCCTCTCTTCCCCCAGCAGTACTGTTCAGCGTGGAAAGGGGACCTTCCACAAAGTAAGGAGAGTGGGGGTGTGGGAAGCGGAAAGCAGGGAGCCTCTTCTACCGGCAACGAGTCCTTGAGACAGGAGGGGATTTCTAAAACCTTTTCAGTTGTCATCAGGGATTACAGGCTGACAGGAATCTAAAGAGCCTGATAAAGAGGTATCAGAGGAGTGATCCTAGCCGTCCTACCGGGTGCCATCTTGGGTTGACTGCCTGGAAGAAACCTATCTCTTTTGACCTCGCCAGAATGTCCCTAGAATAACTGAGATTATTGATAATCCCCCCCTTAAGTCAATTGCTCAATGACTGTACCCTCTTTTACCATAGAGTGTGTGAGATAGAGGGTTATAGGAGGAGGAAGTTATAGGGGATTTCTTCAGTGTTCAATTGTCCTGCTTCTCCCCTTTAATTGAACTGTAATGTCATGAAATTGTAGAACATAGAAGGTTTATTGTGACTTCTACTGAAATTGAATATGTATTGAATTGAACTGTTAATGCCAGTAATGTATTGATTTGGTAATCTGGAAAGTAACAACATCTATTCTCAAAACCAGCTGTAAAATACTAAACTGCATTTCTGAACCAAAGAGCAGAGCTATATTTTTATAAAGCAGTACTTATTTTCCCATACTTTGGTGTAGTGTTATTTTTGTGTGCCATTGCGTGGATTTATTATTGGGTGGTTTGCAACCTTCACACTGTGCCTCTAGAATTGCATGCCTTACCCCTAGGCCAGGCTACCCTAGGTAACCTGACATCCCAGGTTCCAACAATGGGTAAATGAGTAACACTTAGGAGAGGGGCGCTCTATTGTTTAGGCAGACAAGCTGGCACTGGGGACAGGAGAGGAGAAGCCAGTTGTCCAAATAGCTTTTCCAGGGGCATGTACCCCTTGGTAGCCACACCTCTCTCTGGGGTGTACGATTCCACCCACCAGGGGAAGCAGCACTCTCTGTACTGACTGGAGAACACCAGAGCTGATAGAATAGACTGAATGAAGCAATAAATAAGATTAAGAATCCAGTCCGTCTGCATGAGATGTGAGAATATCAACATGTTATGTAAATAAGTAGTAGTTGACATTAATACATGGTTAGCAAAATATATCACCAGCTACTGACCCCAGTGACTAAGATGCTTTACCATTGAAATAGCAGAACATGTTTTTGTTGACAATAGTAAAAAGTAAAGTAATTTGCGGTCTACTGTATGTATCATTAAATATCAAAGAGGCCTGTATCACTCATGACATCGTTATTTCCATTTTCCAAACTCAGGAACAGATACTAAAATCTATATGAGTAGCAAGCATAAAATACAATGGATGACATTTTCGTCTCTTCTAAAAAAAAAAACGAAGGAAGCAGAAAGTGAGAAACACAAAATATGTAAGTATTTACCATTTTAGCATATAAATTACCCTGAACAAATATAATAAAGGCAGTTATTGTTTTGTATTGCAACCTATACAATATATTAAAAACATAACAGAGCTCTCGTCGATCATGCACCCGTGTGAAACCTTAAGGATATTGGCTCAACAGCAAACATGGTTTAATTATATTTAAACACAGCAAAACACTTTCCAAGACATACCTCTCGCTCACACATTTCTTAATTAAAGTAGCCAGGTCTCCTCCTTCACAGTATTCCATCACTATATAGAGTTTTGCATTTGTTCGATCTACAATCCTATCGTAGTAGCGAACAATATTTGGATGCTTCAGTTCACGTAGTACATTTACTTCAGAAACGAGCATCTGCTTCTCAGACTCAGACATGCTGCTGTAGTCCAGCTCTTTCCAAAGCAAGATCTAGTGAGGAAAAGAAAAATATCTGATCTTAATGTAAATGTGTTATTTTGAATGAAACTTACAATGGCAGATTCCAACAAAGCACCACCAGCTTTTTTTTCTCCCCTTTTTTAGATGGAAAACCTCCAATATAGGATACCCAGAGTTCTATACATCAAGTTCTTTCCCACAATTCAATCTGAACTATAATAATAATAATAATAATAATAATACTGGATTTTATACAGCGCGATCAGCTACCTCGCGAGGAGGTGTCCCGGCGCTAGTAGATCACTGATAACCTTAGGCATACAAATAGGAGAGCTAGCGTGGCTGGGTGAAAAGCCAGGTCTTTAGCAATTTCCTAAAGCAGGGTTCGGAGGGGGCCTGTTGGATAACTTGTGGCAGGGAGTTCCACAGAACGGAGACGTTGGCTGAAAAGGTCCGACCGCCTAGCCGGGCCTTTTTTGCCCGCGGGATGACCAGTTGGACCCGGTCATTGGATCGTAGTGCACGGCTTTGAAAGTATCTAGGAAGGCGGTTTTTCAGGTATTGTGGGCAGGAGCCATACAGAGATCTGAACGCAAGCGTCAAAGCTTTGAATTTTATCCTGTTGGCTACTGGTAGCCAATGCAGGGTTCGAAGATGCGGAGAGACTGAATGCTTGAAAGGGATTCGCAGTAACAGTCTCGCAGCCGCATTTTGAACTACCTGAAGCCTGTGAGTCAGGTATTTTGGGAGGCCCAGGTATAAACCATTGGCATAGTCCAGCCGTGAGGTGACAGTCGCGTGGACAACCGTTTTTCTACAACTCTCCGGTAAGAGCCTTAGGATTTTTCGGAGGTTTCTCAGCTTGCTAAGACAGCATCCGGCCACTTGTTGGACATGGGATGAAAAGGACATGTTATCATCCCATCTCACTCCAAGATTTTTTGCCGAGTGACTTGGTGAAGGGGGCGGGCCCATCTCCGTGGGCCACCAGAGTTCAGGGGCGGGGGGGGACCCTTGCTGAAGAAGATGACTTCAGTTTTATTGGCATTCAGCTTTAATTTATTAGTGTTCATCCAGTGTGCTATATCCTGGAGACAGCCTTTGAAATTTGAGAAAGAATCATGTGTCATCTCCGAGTACGGAAATACCAACTGGGTGTCGTCGGCATATGAAATTGCCTTGACACCCCAGTTGGCAATTAACGTGAAAAGAGGAGCCAGGTAGATGTTGAACAGAAGGGGGCTGAGGGCCGATCCCTGCGGGACTCCACAGCCAAGAATTTTGGGTGTGGAAGAGAACGTCCCAAGTGCTACCTTCTGCGTTCTAAGTGATAGGTAGGAGTTTATCCACCCTAGTGCTCTGTCCTGAATGCCTATCTCTGCGAGCCGACTGAGTAGGCAACTATAGTTCGGAACCACCCAATGCACATCACTTTCTCGACTTACACCAATATAGGTTTTAAATGAGCAAGATGTCTTGTCCAATCCAAATTGTAAACCATTTTCTTTCTGCCCTGGGGCAGTTCAGAAAACCTTTCATGCACGCAACACGTATACATAGCACAATTGCAAAATTAATACAATAGAGAAGTGGATGGTTAAAAAAAAAAAAAAAAAAAAAAAAAAAAAAAAGGGAACCCACTAAACACGTAAAAGGAGGGAAGATGCAGGAAGTGGAAAGTTGCAAAATGTGAAACTATATTTCATGGCGGAATCCAAAAAGGATTATATACATTCCGGGTGGACCACCAGCTTCCTCATTATGATTGCCTGTCGAAGGAACTTGGTTGGCTACTTGCTGTGTCACGTACCCGTTAACAAGCACATTTTGCACAGCAGTGTTAAAAAGGAAGCACTATGACATCATCAGCCCTAGCTGTGGCATAGCTCTTTTGTATGTGTTTTTTTAATACATTCAGCCATGCTCCTGTATAACATGGCTAAAAAACATTAACAAGGCCAATAGCTCTCAAGTAGGCTATACCCATTTGCTTCGCCAATGCATTTTTTCTGGCAGAGGGGGCAATCAACAAGTGAGAGCGGTGAGGGTGACGGGGCAAGCACCAATGCACAAGGAGGGCAGAACAAGCAAACAAGCATTGGAAATGCAATAGGTCTCGCATTAGAAAAGTTGGAGCTATTAGTCTTGTAAATGACAAATATTTATTTATTTGTTGGTTTTTAAATAAGCTAAATTGATAGCTTTGTCATTTACAATGCCAATAGTTATAACTTTTGCGAATGTGACACCTATAGCATTTGGAATGCAACATGTTTTGTATTTACGTGACTTAGATGGCAGCTCTGGTTGTTAGGAAACATCTCTAGAGAGCAGGAGAGTGCAGAAGGGGAGAGAAGCACAGCAATGCAATAGGTCTCGCATTAGGAAAGTTTGAGCTATTGGTATTGTGAAGGACACATTTTTTATTTATGTGCTTGTTTTGAAAATAGCGAAATTAATAGCTTTGTTATTTACAATGCCAATAGTTTTATCTTTCGCAAATGTGACACCTATTGTAACACAATATGTGTTGTAGCACTGAATGGTTTGAGGGTGAGGGGTGTGAGGGTGAGGGGGTGTGAGGGTGAGTGAGGGGTGTGAGGGTGAGGGGGTGTGAGGGTGAGGGGGTGTGAGGGTGAGGGGGTGTGAGGGTGAGGGGGTGTGAGGGTGAGGGGGTGTGAGGGTGAGGGGGTGTGAGGGTGAGGGGGTGTGAGGGTGAGGGGGTGTGAGGGTGAGGGGGTGTGAGGGTGAGGGGGTGTGAGGGTGAGGGGGTGTGAGGGTGAGGGGGTGTGAGGGGGTGTGAGGGGGTGTGAGGGTGTGAGGGTGTGAGGGGGTGTGAGGGTGTGAGGGGGTGTGAGGGTGTGTGAGGGTGAGTGAGGGTGAGTGAGGGTGTGTGAGGGTGAGTAAGGGTGAGTGAGGGTGAGTAAGGGTGTGTGAGGGTGAGTGAGGGTGAGTGAGGGTGTGTGAGGGTGAGGGTGTGTGAGTGAGGGTGTGTGGGTTAGGGGGTGTGAGGGTTAGGGGGTGTGAGGGTTAGGGGGTGTGAGGGTTAGGGGGTGTGAGGGTGACTGAGGGTGTGTGTCATTTCTGGCGCCGATGACACCAACGGTGAAAGCAGAGCAGGTGGACGTCACCTACCAGTGAGCAGGAGTACTGCTCTCGAAAAAACTTCCAGAAAACCCCTGACGCCTGGGGGAAATTCACAGGTAAGGAATCTGAGGCTAGAAGTCTCTTTCAGATAAACTATATAGCCATCAAAGTGTCTCACCATAGACAAGTTTTGTCCAAACTTCAGTCGTAAATAAGGCACCCTCAGACTTTCATAATTAAGGGGTCAGTAAATTGAGAAGCATGAATTGGTTAATTTTAACGATATTTACAGTGCTTAGAAACAGAAGTGCTTCATGGAGTGCTATACAAAAATTGCACACTATTTTAATATTTAGTCCTGCTGGTTCTAAGCCTCTTCGGGGTGTTTTATTGTAGAGGTTTACAGGCCTTCTTATTAGGGGTTACACTGCCCGCATCAATTTCCTTAAAGGCTCTCAATGATCTCCTGTTTGACAAAGAGGCCTGCAGGCTTTATAATCAGAACCTCTGTAGTAAAGAATCATTCACCTAAGAGCAGTCACAACAACTAATGGGAGTAGGCAGCATCAACAAACTGAAGGGAGGTGTCTAAGTGAGCCTATGGATTACAGAATAAAGGAGAAGCAGGGTGTGGGTGGAAGAAGGATGCGAGTCCAAGTGTACACAGGCCAAAGGTTCAGGGGCTGCTCCTTAAAATGTCCAAAGGGAGAAGATAAGACAGAAGGACGCCCTTAACCTCTGCACCATTATCCTGAACTACAAACGTAGTTCCTTGCGGTGAACAGAGGCACAAAAAAAACAGACCCTGGTGCGAGAGAGAGGCCATGTGTGGAACGCGTCTACGCTGGGCAGGGGGTGATCAAAGACGACAAAGATCTGCTGAAACGAAAACAGTCGGATAGAGAGGAAAAATACAAATAGACACGCTAAAACCACTCACATTTACAGGTAGAGTGGCTGAATGTTCTTGAAATATATTCATGCAAAGCCGTTGTTGCCAAAAATGTGGCCCGCTACAGCTGGGCACTGAGTTCGGGCTCCATACGAGCTCATGCATCAGCTTCCCAGTAGTGGCACCGCTGCCATGGAGCACCAGATGGACGAAGGCTTACACTACTCCACTGTTGGCCAGTGAAACCCGAGACAGCTCTTCACAGCACGTCAGCGCGGGGGAGCTCGGTCAGCCGGAACACAGCGCGCTTGCTCGTCGAAAGTTATCACCCCCCCACACACACACGCACACAAAGAACAGTCAAGAGCGGAAACAAATCATAAGTCTTAAAGATTATAAAACAATTAAACGATTGCTTTTAGGTCAATGCGCTTGCGCACGGGCACAGCATCAAATCGCCCCTATAGTCTCGCTTCGCTCAATGCGCATTCAGAAGCGAGACCTAATAAAGGGGCAAGCAACAATGAGGAGTGGGACGAGTGTGGAGTTAGGGATAGACTATCTGTAAATACATGCCCTACTTAAACTAAGAGGAAACAAGCATTTGCAATGCAATAGGTCTCGCATTAGGAAAGTTTGAGCTATTGGTATTGTAAATGACACATTTTGTATTTATGTGTTGGTTTTGAAAATAGCGAAATTAATAGCTTTGTCATTTACAATGCCAATAGTTATAACTTTCGCAAATATGCCACCTATAGCATTTGTAATGCAATATGTGTTGTATTTACGTGACTTAGATGTATTGATATTACAATGGCTTAATTTTTTTAAATAATTAATACTTAAATAAAAGTTATTGTAATTTATAATGGCAATAGCTTAAACTTTTGTAAATAACTTTTGTGAAGATTATGTTCAGTGTATTTTATTGTGACGAAAATCCAAGAACAGAAGTGAAATATTAACATCTTTTTGTGACATTTGTAATAAAGCTTGAAACATTGATAGAACATATTTGAACCAGTTGTTGTTGAATGGTTGCACAGATTGATGCTGTGGTGCCCCTGAGTGATGCGATATATAGATAGAGGGAGGGCGATAGATAGAGGGAGGGAGGGCGATAGATAGAGGGAGGGAGGGCGATAGATAGAGGGAGGGCGGGCGATAGATAGAGGGCGGGCGGGCGATAGATAGAGGGCGGGCGGGCGATAGATAGATAGATAGCGGGCGATAGATAGATAGAGGGCGGGCCATAGATAGAGTGAGACCGATCGAAAGATAGAGTGAGGCCGATCGAAAGATAGAGTGAGGCCGATCGAAAGATAGAGTGAGGCCGATCGAAAGATAGAGTGAGGCCGATCGAAAGATAGAGTGAGGCCGATCGAAAGATAGAGTGAGGCCGATCGAAAGATAGAGTGAGGGCGATCGATAGATAGAGTGAGGGCGATCGATAGATAGAGTGAGGGCGATAGATAGAGTGAGGGCGATCGATAGATAGAGTGAGGGCGATCGATAGATAGAGTGAGGGCGATCGATAGATAGAGTGAGGGCGATCGATAGATAGAGTGAGGGCGATCGATAGATAGAGTGAGGGCGATCGATAGATAGAGTGAGGGCGATCGATAGATAGAGTGAGGGCGATCGATAGAGTGAGGGCGATCGATAGAGTGAGGGCGATCGATAGAGTGAGGGCGATCGATAGAGTGAGGGCGATAGATGGATAGAGTAATTATGTGGCGTGTAATTATGTGGCACTGAGTGGTATTTGGAGTGTATGTTGCGTTGAGTGCAGTGTAATTATGTGGCGTGTAACTATGTGGCACTGAAGGGTATTTGGAGTGTATGTTGCATTGAGTGCAGTGTAATTATGTGGCATTGAGTGGTATTTGGAGTGTATGTTGCATTGAGTGCAGTGTAATTATGTGGGGTGAAATTATGTGGCACTGAGTGGTATTTGGAGTGTATGTTGCATTGAGTGCAGTGTAATTATGTGGCGTGTAATTATGTGGCACTGAGTGGTATTTACAATTATTCAAAATGAATCACAATGGTTAGTGTTCTTCATGTGCTGCTTTCTTTCTTAGATGAACCCACTAACCACCGGTATGGGTAGCAGCAACCTCCTAACGCCAGCCGGCGCGGAGAAGCCTGTGTCGCTTTCTTCTATTGGAAATCGATAGCCTTAATTGCCCAATGATCGAAACGTATCCCGGACGCGAACGGGGCCGCTGTATGATTCAGACGCGAGCCTCGAACTCCTGAGATCGAGGCTCGCGTCTGGCGTTAGGAGGTTGCTGCTTCCCATACCGGAGGTTAGTGGGTTCATCTAAGAAAGAAAGCAGCACGTGAAGGACACTGTGGGACATGAATAGGTGTTGCAGAGTTTTTTGGAGAAAGAGGTTGAAAAGAAAGATTTCCCGTTTCTGTGTACTGATTGTTGTTGGTCATGAGGAGAATCCCAAGAATAAAAGGGATTCGAAACGCGTTGACCATCGGGTCTGCCAATTTGTTCCTTTGTTAATTTTTTGCTATTTTTTGTGATAGCAATACACCTAACCATTGTGATTCATTTTGAATAATTGTACATGCTAAACTGAATTGGATGGGGTGTATTTAAGAAAAACCAATGGTCCAAACATTACGTTTTGGCAAACCTAGTGCTATTCAAGTGGTGCATTGATTCCCCGTTTGATTTAGCACCGTGTAGGTTGAATGTGTCAGGTGTGATTGTGAAATGGGTGAGTTTGTGAGAATGATTGTATATGTGTGAATTTTTTTCACTATCCCTTGTGTCCATCCCCATTGTTTGTACAGAATTTTGATATAAATAGGATTACATTTCTGAGGATTTTTAAATAAGTACTTTTGAAATAAACAGCTATTAATGAGCATTCAGATGCATGGTCTTGTGGTCTATGCATCTTTGAGATATTGTTAGTTGGAATAAGGTATCAGTATTGGCATCTCTTTTTGTTGCTCAAGCATATAATTATGTGGTGTGTAATTATGTGGCAATGAGTGGTGTTTGGAGTGTATGTTGCATTGAGTGCAGTGTAATTATGTGGTGTGTAATTATGTGGCACTGAGTGGTATTTGGAGTGAATTGAGGGGGCAGTGTGTGTGAGGGTACAGAGTGGGTGAGGGGGCAGAGTGGGTGGCCTAAAGTAGTGTGTGGGCGCAGTGTGTGTGGCCTAAAGTAGTGTGTGGGGACAGAGTGCGTGGCCTAAAGTAGTGTGTGGGTGCAGTGTGTGGGTGCAGTGTGTGTGGCCTAAAGTAGTGTGTGGGCGCAGTGTGTGTGGCCTAAAGACGTGTGTGGGCGCAGTGTGCGTGGCCTAAAGCACTGTGTGCGCGCAGTGTGCGTGGCCTAAAGTAGTGTGTGGCCGCAGAGTGTGTGGCCTAAAGTAGTGTGTGGGTGCAGTGAGTGGGCACAGTGTGTGTGGCCTAAAGTAGTGTGTGGGTGCAGTGCTTGTAGCCTAAAGTAGTGTGTGGGCGCAGTGTGTGTGGCCTGAAGTAGTGTGTGGGCGCAGTGTGTGTGGTCTAAAGTAGTGTGTGGGCGCAGAGTGTGTGGCCTAAAGTAGTGTGTGGGTGCAGTGTGTGTGCGCAGTCTGTGTGGTCTAAAGTAGTGTGTGGGCGCAGTGTACTAAAGTAGTGTGTTGCCTCATTTGTCAGCAGCGAGCGCAGATGCTCTTCCGAGGGTCTTTGCTTAGTTTTCACACAGTCTATCACACGAGTCTGCCCTTACTTGAAAGCAGGAAAAGGGCGCGTTCCTGAGTTGTGAACAGCTAATGTGAGAATGAGCTTAGAGAGCGAAGTGGCCTGCTGTAGGGGCAGCCGGAGAAAATCACCAGGAAACTACAGGTCACCAAGAACGCAGTGCTCTAGTCCTGGATTTTACTGTGCATTCTGGGGGATGTAGTTCTAGTTCACTTCTCTTGCTCTAACGTGAAAACAATGATTTCTATTTGAGAAAATCAGGGCTGAAGCATTTTATCCTTGGCGATATGAGGTTATATGGTAATCTGAGGCATTTTAGAAAGTCGTCCTTTCACACTGTAAATGTCACAAAAAATATTAAAATAGAAAATAATAGCAAATTACCAAGCTAATAAGGAACTCACAATTTAGTCTAACAGTATTGACTGACTCTAAATTGCATTTATATGTAGATGTGATATAGCTCCAAGAGCTATTGTTTCTTTACAGCATCAAATACACATAGAAACCGATCAGAAGAATTGTGTAGCCAATGAAGCAGCCAACAGAATCAAAGGATGGAGGCAAAAAAGTGTTAGCCACGTGGACAGATTGTACGCCTATTTAGCACTATTCATTCATTGTATTAAATGCTTCACCATATAGCCATAACATAGCAAAACCAACACACAAGTTTAAAATTCCACTTAGCACCATTAACAACAAATGTGGAAAAAATGCATTCCGTTTCCTTCATGAAAGTAAGCTCAGTTTACCATATTTGCAAAACTACTAATAGACAATGACAATAATGTAACAATGTTTGTCCTTTCATCCTGGAGACAACAGAAATCAGTTCCACCGTTTAACAATTATTTGGTGCAAAGCAAGGAAAAAGTAGTGATAGTGTGCAAATATAGTAGGTTAAGTTCATTCTGCTTTTTTCCTCAAAATGGGCCACACGGTTCGTATATAAAAGACAACAAATGAGACAGTAGCAATAAAAACAAGCTCTCGGCATTGCGGGGGTGGGGGAGGGGGGCGGATTCCTTTGAAGTCCGATGCCCAGGCTCAGACAAATGGTGTGAGATGTGGCTGGCGATGTGCACGCGCCTGGCTCACATGAACTGTTCCTAATCCACAGTTTGGGTAGACTTTTGAAAGCCTTACTATAATCTCGCCAAACAAGCATTGCTAAAGCAATGCCTGAGGCTCGACCTAAAAAGTACCATAAAAGTCCTATGAACAGTGAACGGACACACTGGGCATGGAAGCAGCACTTGGGCTGTCTTCCAGTGGAGGGACAAACACAAGATGAAGAAGTGAAGCCAGCAAACGCAGACCAAAAGGAAGCATGGAAATGAGGGACGGTGAACCCAACCGAGAGCAATTGGTAGGCTCAAGCACCCTGTAAGGTAACAAAATGTCTCATAACCGACGGCACATGCGCTATATGAGGCAAGTCAGTCAGGTTCAAGAAAAAAGTGCTTCCTACCATTTCAAATTCGAGCTGGCCATAAAAGTCTGAGCAGGGTGAAGCTCCCAACTGACTTCATAAATTGGAAACATGAGTAAAAAATGTCTAGTGTCTTGAGGGTCAGCACCGGTGGCACAAAAAGACAGCAAATTTGTGTTGCTGGATTTATTTAGCACATTTTGCACCAAGCTGTTGCCTGCGTGCCTCTGCCAGACCATCTCCTTTTCCTGTAATTTTTGTGTTAAAATGTATTGTCATATGGTTTATCTTTGTTTTATTTATTTTCAGGTTATCCCTCTCAATGTAGATTTCCAGGGGGACCAATTGAGATTTTAGGGCTTTGTAGTTGAATGCAAAAAAATACTGCATCGTCTGCCTAGAGACTGTCAGAATACATAGCATGTTTGCATATGGAGAACAAGGTTGAAGCCTAAAGGCAATCTTGTTATTGTGTTTGCCTTCACCTAACATCTTTAATTGCCGACTCATTTTCATGGGATGATTGTTGGCTTGTTTATGTAGTTGATGAGCGTTAGAGAAGAATATATGATCACCCAAAAAGGTATCAATGCTGTTAATTTATATCCAACCGACTTGTTTTTTAAAGAGCCAAAACATATATAGCGGCTTATTGTCTAGGCATTTTTAGATTCTTCCTAGACTCAGCAGAGCAAAAGGATATGCTTGATATGTCCTTACTGAATTAAAAGACATGGAAAGACTTTGGGTAGCCGTGGCTTTCCTATCAACATCTGGAGCAATCCTTTTCTGGAAGACTACTATAGGTGTAACATGGAAGAGTTTGAGACACAATATTTGCCTACCACCGACTATCTTGATTCTGAAACCAACCAAATAGACCACACTGATGATCGGAAATAATCACCTACTTTCCACAATCAATGTAGACTCTAAGATTTTCATGATGGGCAGACCGAAGTGAGTAATGATCTCTGTTGCATAGTGATCAGCATTACATCATACCCCACAGGAATACAGTACATAACGTAAGACGACTACGTCACAGATTATCTGAAATCTTAGATGGACCAGTATGCCTTAGAAATGCTGGATTTAGAGGATGAGGTACAAGTGGAGGGTACTTGAACGCAAGGGATATGGAAAACATTATCTGAAATGACTCAAGGTGCGACAAACGATGCATACTGCAAGAGTTTAGACAGGTTGAAAGTTATCAGAGTGAAGGGTCTTGTAAAGAACTGATATGTCTGCTCTCATCCTAGGTGTTCTTGGAGGGCTGCTTAGGCAACTCTAGCCAGATATGGACCAGAGATTAATCTTTTCAATATTTGGGGATTCCAGCAGGTCAAGGGGAAGTGGACCGCTGGTTACTTAATACGGGCAGAGTTCTCTTTGGGTTGAAATGTTCAGTCGAGTTCAGAACACAGAACTTCTAGCAAACCTTTCCTGGCTAAAATGATTTTCTTACCATGTACTCCCCGGTCCACCACAGCTTCTGTGCTGATTGTTGTGGAGGGAGGTTCAAGCGACACCACTTCCTGGTTGCTCCATCCTGGGCAGCCATCTTGGGGAGGTTGACGGGCTAGTCTCCACCCTCACCTAATCTATATGACCTCTTCCTACCTCGCGCAGCGGTAGCGCCGTATACGCGCCGAAGAGGCGCCAAAGAGAAGCCAGTCCGCGTTCAGACGCTTCTCGCTGGCCCTGGCTTGGGAGCCGCCCAGCACTATGGTGGGTCTTCGTATTTCCTACAACTCTTTGTTGTTACACTCCCTACGTCCCCGCACCAGTCCCTCCTGTCGCCACTCTTTTCCCCCAGCTAATCTTGAACATTACTGTAAGCACTGTACATGGAGCACCCCACGCCCATACAGCTACACTCTCCCCCCGGGAGAGATTTGGAGATTGTATCTCCTCAACTGCCGGTCACTACCTAAACACTTCACAGAGCTGCATCTGATGATTGAAGAGCTCAATCCTGACGCTCTATTTTTAACGGAAACTTGGCTCCAGATGGACAATGACCCGACTACAATATGGGCCACACCTCAAGGCTATACCCTCAAGCGCCTCGACCGCCAGTCGGGGAGAGGCGGGGGCCTTGCCATCATATATAGGGACAGTTCTAAGGGTCGTGTCATTCCCAATTCCTCGCCGACCTGCGAGAGCTTACACTTTGCGCTTGATTTTTCCCCCACCACCACTTTCTCCGGTATCTTACTCTATCGCCCACCTGGTTCCCTTAACAATTTCATTACGCAAATCACGGACCTCACTGCCAACACAGTTTTGACCTCATCTAACTTCACCTTGCTTGGGGATTTTAACATCCATTTAGATGACCCCCATGATACGTCAGCTAATAACTTACGGGTCAACATGCAAGCGTTAGATCTTTGCCAGAGAGGCCATCAGGCAACCCACAAGAAGGGACATCTTCTTGATCACATATACAGCAACACCAACCTTAATGTAGAGTCCCCAGTTCCACTACCCTGGACCGATCACTTCCTGATACCTTTTACCTGGCTTTCCAACTCCTCTTCCCCTTGTGATGTTCCTATTAAGTATCTGGGCAGGAAATGGTCCTCTCTTTCTCTCACTGACTGGACAACTGCTCTCGTCCAAGATCCCCCGAGGAAGGCTACGACTCCTGCCTCTGCCTCTAACGATTTTGATCACTGGATTTCCGGCACCCTAGACCTAGTTCTTCCCAAACGCCCTTGTAAACTCATTAGAAGACCTAAAGTCGCACCTTGGTACACTCCTGCTCTAAGGTCATTAAAACTTGACTGCCGTAAACTGGAGAGAGCGTGGAGGAAGGACCATTCTTCGTCTAGGAAAGATGATTATAGGTCTGCAATGAAGCTCTACAAATTAGAGATTAAAAAGGCGCAAGCCTTTTTCTATGAAGGGAAAATTAATGCAGCAGCCAATGCCCCTAGGGAAATCTTTAGGATAGCTAAGTCCCTTATTTCACCCCCGGCTGAGCGTCCCACTGCCGAAGGTGCACAAGATCGCTGCAATGAGCTGGCTGCCTTCTTTTCAAAGAAAATTTTGACCATATACTCCTCCTTTAGCAATTCTATGGTCATCGCCCGCTCTGCCCCACACAAACCAGCTGACTCTCTGGCTCTCTGTAAGCTGGACACAATTCCGCTTCTTGATGCCTGTAGTCTGGATAGATTAATCTCCAAAGTTACTTCCGGGTCACCCAATGACCCGGCACCCCCCCGGATCCTTGTCAAGGCCTTGGACGTTATTCGCCCTGTCATCTTGGAAACCTTAAACACTTCCATTGTGTCCAAATCGGTCCCACTCTCCTGGAAATGTGCCATGGTGAGGGCACTTCTCAAAAAGCCCACCCTGGATCAGAGCAACCTGTCCAACTACCGTCCCATTTCGTTGCTCCCCTGGTTGAGTAAACTGCTGGAGAGGCACGTCAACAACATCTTAACAGACTATTTGGAGTCCAACGGTCTGCTGCGTGCCTCCCAGACAGGATTTCGTCCTCAACATGGTACCGAAACCGCTATGTTAACGGTTACAGAAGAAGCAAGAGCTATTCTTGATCAGGGAGGAAAGGTGGCCATCATCCTGTTAGACCTTAGCGCCGCGTTCGACACGGTGAACCATGCCACGCTATTACATCGACTGGCTGGCATGGGCGTGTCGGGCGCAGCCCTGGATTGGCTTGCCTCCTTTCTGAGCGAGCGTTTCTTCCAGGTCTTTGAGGGTGAGACAGTCTCTCCCAAACATCCTCTCAGGTGCGGGGTTCCTCAGGGCTCCTCCCTGAGCCCGACCCTTTTTAACGCCTACATGGAACCTCTGGACAGGATAGTCCATCCCTTTGGTGTGCGTATTGTCACCTACGCGGATGATACGCAGCTGGTGGTCTCGCTAGACCACGCAGACGGATCATCCAACACCTTAGGCCCCTGTCTAGAGGCTGTTGCCAGATGGATGCAAGCCTCCTGTCTGAAACTTAACGGGGAGAAGACAGACATCATTCTCCTCGGAAATTCCTCCCAGTCTGTTCTTGCACCCGTCTGGCCACCATGTCTTGGCGTTCCCCCCGCCCCCAGGTCCCAGATAAAGAGCCTCGGGATCTGGCTCGACACCGCTCTTGATTTCTCGGTCCAGGCCACTAAGACCGCTGCCACTTGCTTTGGACTAATGAGGATGCTCCGGCGGGTGCTCCCTCTGCTCCCTCTCCAGGCGAGGAGGATCATGGTCCAGGCCCTGATTCTCTCCCGCCTGGACTACGGGAATGCTCTCTATCTGGGAGCACCGGCCTCGGTACTTCAGAAGCTCCAGGTCACACAAAATAGTGCGGCCCGCCTACTGTTTAATCTGCCCCGTCGGCAGTCGGCGAGGAAGGTTCTGAAAGACCTCCATTGGCTCCCAATGGCTGCCAGAGTGCAGTTCAAGGCTTTGTGCATCCTGCACAAATCCTTCCATCGTGTAGGCCCAGCGATTCTGCACCCCTTGGTTACGCCCTATGTTCCAGCTCGCTCCCTTCGTTCTGGCACCCTGCAGCTGGCTACCTCCTCTAAGATCAATAAAGCCCGGTGGGGTGGCCGCTCTTTTTCCCACTCGGCGGCCAGACTCTGGAACGCCCTTCCCCTCACCATCCGAGGAAACAGCAACCTCTTGTCTTTTAGAAAGGTCTTGAAAACGCATTTGTTTGCAAAATCCTGCTGATCTGCCCTGAGCCTGCGCTAAACCATTTAATCTTCAAGCGCTGCGAGGCCTCAGGGCAGTTATGCGCTATACAAATGCAATTTTTCATGTCATTTCATTTCATTTCATTTAGCCTATATGTCTATAGGTATCTTTGCTCACTATTCTGCAACGTTTATTCACAGAACTGGATCAGCTCTGGTTTTATTGGTCTGGGCAAGGACGCATAGCAGGGTGATGCTGGACACTTTGAAACAACTATGGCATCACATAGGCTTGGGCCTTCCAGGCACGGAAATGTATTATATTGCATCTCAACAGCAGCACACAGTTACATAAAGAGGGAACGAGGACAACTGGGAGAAGAATCTCATGAAATGGTTTTATGACCAAGTACCACTCTTAGATGTATTAATAATGGGACAGATCAACAGTGAGTGCCTCCTATGTCATTTGACAAGTGTGGCTGATATGGCATAAAGTGGTCATGATGGTGATGAGGCACTGTCCTCCCCTTGCAACAGAAATGCAACTGTGGTCTATTTTGGTAAGATTGCACTAAACAGGTCTATGATGTGAAGTGGAGAGAGAGTTTTGCTAACAGTTGGGGACTTGTATACAAACAGTAGGTCAGTTACTTTTGAGAATGCACAAGAGTATTATGGGAGTTGGTCCTAATAAATTGTTACATTATGCAAGCACAGCACAGAAGACTAAATAAGTATGGAATTTGTTTCCTAGTTCACGAAGGCCCACTAACTACAAATACTATGGAAATGCCGAGTCGCTTGACACAAAACCAACTATTATGAGGTGCTTAAACTAGACAAAGGGAATGACTATGTGGTGGGCAGAAACAGATGGACTTCTAACTGCCCGGGGCCCTTAAGGAGCAGGAATAGGACTAAGAATGCAGACAGGGGTGGGTGACAAATAAAGTATTGAATAAGGCAAGGATTAATATGGTTAGATGTATTTATCTACATGGCATGGATGATGCTGTAGAAATTGGACAGTTGTTTATGATGTCGGGGACCTGGAGCAGACTTTAGCCACATATGGTGATTTTCTCCTATACAAAGCATTCAGATAGAAGTGACAGAAGATTAAACTGGATTACAGAGGGCCTTCCCACACTAACGCATAAACAGTGTCTGCTGGGGCAGGTGCACATGAAGGGGAAGTGTAGAAAGAAGTTAGGGCCAAGGCTTTATTACACAATAATCATAAGTAGAGTGTATGGAATAAGACACACAATTCAGGATGGGAATTGAAATGCTATACAATTAAATATTTATGTAATCAGCCGCATGTGAGAACTTAGTTGACCTGTGAAACGATTTTCTTTGGACCAGTCATACACTGCAGAGATGTCCTCACTTTATATGTGGTTCCCTACAGGAATGGTTGATTAACATTTTTTAAGCCAGTTAAAGGCTAACTAGACATTCCTTCAACATGGACAGTTTATAAATAGCGGTCAGTTGTCAACATAAATCCTGATGTTTTGTGCTGTAGGGTCCAGTAATTCAAAAAAATGTACTGGTCGCTGAAAAATGTATCCAGCAGTGTGACACCCACAGGTACCAGGAGCAAACTCGCATACAAGCAGTGGCACCAGTAGCAACTGGCGTACATGTGAACAAGGGAGTTTGCATCTTCAAATAGGGGGAGCACTAAGAACCTTAACGGCTCAAATAATGGTTCTAAATTCAGAGCAATTTCAACCAGACAGTGGAATCAGGCTCCACATTGGGTTTTGAAGACCAGCTATTCCATAATTCCAAAGAAGATGGATACAGACATTCCAAAGGCACAATAGGGTGGAGGATGCAGCAGGCTCATTCAGCTTGACTCATGGAAGGGATTTGCAGCCAACCAAGGTGCTCCCTTACTTCTCCCAGGTACTTGGGCGCATGTAACTTTGTGGCTCCTAGACAGATTCAGTCTCTGAAAATGTCCTTGTAATGGTATTGCAGTCACTTCTATCCGTGTGATTCCTTCCTTGGAATCAGGTTTCTCCTCCTAGAAGATTCGGTTCAGCATGTTCTACACACAGATAGATCCTTCTTCTCTTTCTGGACAAGAAGGTGAGTCTTCTGACTTCCCAAACTTGGGGTAAGTCTAGATGGTGAATGGCAATTACACAGTGATTCTAACCCTGGTCCAAAGACTTTTTGGGGTATGTAAGCCTTTTGGTATCCAGTCAATAAAGATGAACCAGGTATTTACCAAATGGAGAATTACATCCTCCTCCAATGGCTAAGGCAGACTGTCACAACTAATCAGAGGGTCTGCAACTTCACACCTCGCAGGGCTTCTCCTGGTTTCCCCATAATTGGTGGCCAAAAGCACAGATGTCCAGTTTGCTCCCCACTTAAACTAGTTCAAGAGAAGTGTTAACTGGTCCCTCACTGGAGATCCCTTGTCATGCATGATGGTCTCAGAGGAAATGAGAGGCAGTGTTTTTTTTAATTAGACACAGGAAACCTCCACTGAAACAAAAGGCATCAGGTGGCTACCACCATCAACTAACAGGTGTATCCATTTTTTTTTGGGGGGGGGTGATTGGAAGTGGATATGCATCTGAGACATCCAAGACGAGCATTATCAGTCCAGCACAAGAAAGGCGACCATTTTGTGCAGTACCCATACCCGAGGTCCAATTGGCTCCAGCATTCCCCAGTTCTTTCACAACACAGATAGAGCCATAAAATCTATGGGCTTCATTTCATTGTCCCAGACACGAGTAAGACAAATGACTCCAATTAATGAAAAGAAGACTGTCAGATGAGAGCCAGAATACAGTCTCCCAACAGGTTAAAAATAAAATATTTGTACTCTCTTTAGTCTCCCCTTCCCACATCAACATGCTACAAACGCAGTCAGTAAATACACAGCCTAGGTTGAGAGGGCAGTAGCCACTCACAATATAGGGGTACAATTTAAGTTCCCTTGAAATCAGAGTCCAGTTCTAATTTCTACAAAACCAGTAAACAACAAGCATTGGAAATGCAATAGGTCTCGCAGCATTAGAGTTAGTGCTTTTAGAATTGTTTATGGGTTTTTTGTTGTAAATCTTTAGCATTTTTATTTCTTGTAGCCAATGCTAAAGAATTACAAATCAAAAAAGCCATAAACAATTGTAAAAGCTTTAACTAAAAATCCTCTGAGACCTATTGCACTGTGTGAGGGTGAGGTGTTGAGGGTGAGTGAGGGTGAGGGTGAGTGAGGGGTTGAGGGTGAGTGAGGGGTTGAGGGTGAGTGAGAGTGAGTGAGGGTGAGGTGAGTGAGGGTGATTGTGAGTTAGGGTGAGGTGTTGAGGGTGGGTGAGGAATGGTTTCCCTTGACGTAAAGTAAGGATTAACCGCGCTTCTCAAGAAGCCCCTATCTACGCAGAAGACCAACATAGTTTGCGCTCTTGTATATTTTACTTTGTTAGCCTCTGCCTCTTTGCATGTAGATTTGGAAATAAGACAGGTGGTGGACGGTACTGAATGTCTGCTTCACAAGTTAAAAGGACAAGGCAAGATGGTGATGCTGAAAAAAACTGGAGGACGAAGTATCCACTATGGAGGGAAACATTAACTTTTCTCCCCGATCGTGCACTACTAATGATACATAAGAGGACTTCATGAGTGACATTAAAAACAAATCTTGTTCAGTGGAGTGCAGGTTGTTCTAATTTTACATGCAATATTGCTGTGACCAGCGAAACGTGTTGCAATCCTGAAACATCTACAGTGGTGGTTAAACCTGTGTGCGTCTGTGCTAGGGAAAGTTTGGGGGAGGGGGCGAAGGAAGTTGGGAGTGGTGGGTGATGAAAGACAAGCAGAAGTGCGACCTGCCAAGAGGAACGGGTAGGAGAAAGTGTAGAAAATGCAAAGTAAGCACCGTAAGGGTGGGCACATTTCACAGATCGCATGCATGAGTAGCTGCTTTCTGTATTTGACCCTCCTAAATGCAGTTACTTTCGACACGACACGTCTGATGATGCTTTTTATTCTGTATGGAAAAAATAAAAATGTTATTTTCTATACCTGTGGCACCCTTAATCTGAGGCCTGCCAGTCTGTCAAATTCCAAGCTGCGCCTGTGCTAAAGGGGACTTTGCTTAATGGCGTACGTTATCCAGTTTCACAGATCAGCCAGAATGGGGCCTTATTTAGAGGACTCAAACCTCAAAAAGGTAAAAAGCGGGTGCATTTAGGGGACTCAACAGATGTTTTCCTGCAGATCTGCGAAGGTGTGCTGGAAGATGAGGTGTTTTAAATAAACCCAAGAACTTAAAAGTTAAACTTAATAGTTTATGGTCATGGTCTTGAAATGTAACCAAGTCTTGATAGGGAGCCAATGCAGTTTCTTTAATGAGGAATGAAGTATGAGGCCCTCGGTGGGTTAAGCTGCCCGAGTTGTTGTGTTCTGTAGTATTTATGCTTTAGTTTGGTTCTAGTGGCTTGCTTGGGATATGAAGGAAAGCTTTGAGAAATGCTTGTGGTACTGGAAACATTCTTAATGGATATAAGCCTATTAGGTGAAACTCAGTCGGAAGCATTTACCTGAATGTTTCAAAATTTTGAGGTTTGTCTAGATGTTCTCGGGAGGTGCGTTAGAAACGCATGATTTCATCTGTTTTCCACTGGAATGGTTGCAATTTCTAGAAGATGGAAAGAAAGCAAAGCAGCGTAGTGGCATGCCTCTCACTCCTGATTTAGGCTGGCATTCATTGCACAGAAGGAAGACGTTATTGTTGTTAGATTAGAGGTTGCAATACATTCATGTCTGCATATAATGACCGTGAAACTCCTCATATCCGGTCACGCGTGAATTGCTCAGAGTTCTAGAGCAAAATGGAACACAAAATAACTTCCTTTTTAATTTCATGGTGCAGCTGCAGGGAATACAAATGCTTTTTTAATCCATATTAGAACAAATGCATTTTAGTATCAGAAAAAGTTAAACTTTGTAAAATCAGGTCCAAACAGTATAAATACGATCGCATAGGGATTAAATATATCCTCAAAATAATGCGACACGGCGGGAAGGGGAGGGGGCGGAGCGGGTCAAATAAACAAACAAGCCGGAGGGAAGAGAGGGGAGGGGGGAGGAGAAATGCGACACGGCGGGAAGGGGAGGGGGCGGAGCGGGGAGAGCGAGAGCGGCATGTGGGTGTGAAGGAGCCTAGATGTTCTCGGGAGGTGCGTTAGAAACGCATGATTTCATCTGTTTTCCACTGGAATGGTTGCAATTTCTAGAAGATGGAAAGAAAGCAAAGCAGCGTAGTGGCATGCCTCTCACTCCTGATTTAGGCTGGCATTCATTGCACAGAAGGAAGACGTTATTGTTGTTAGATTAGAGGTTGCAATACATTCATGTCTGCATATAATGACCGTGAAACTCCTCCTCCTATATTTTACGCAATAGATATAAATAAACAACTGGTTTTAACATGACAGTTATCACCTATTCATTTAGAAGGATCAACCTACTGTATGTTTACATAATCAAACTCAATATACAAGGCATATCAAGAAAAAAAAAATTGGGATAAACACAGAGGAGGTGGTAACAGAATGGGTGGTGGAGGGAGAGCCACAGAGAGCTAAAGAAGAGAGCGAGGTATAGAGGAGGGTACATTATTGATCAAAATATTCTCTGAAAAGTTGAGTTCTGTTATTTACAGCTCTGCGCTATGTCCGGGTTTAAGAACACGGGAGCTGGAAGACAATTGCCTGTTTCAGACCGACGCCCGTAAGCATCTTCGTTCATGGAGGGGTCGCGAGCTGAGTGGCGGGAGACTAAAGTGCGAGGACGATGACGGCATCTAAAGAGAGGAGGAGCGCCATGTGGGTCGGCGAGGGAGGATGAATGAGCTAAAAATAAAATGCTGTGGGGTTTGAGCGGCACATGACCCGGCCCTGGCATTTCTCCACACACCTGCCCACAGAAGCATTCTGGCCTTTCTAATGTTATTTCTCTGTAATACTGACCAGTTCCTCGCTCGTCAAGTTGCCAGAGCGCAGGGTTCTCAAGCCCTGCCGCCATGTGGCTCTATCCATTTCGGCTCATGAGATGGGGTTGTTAGACCACTCTAACACTATAGTAATTTAAGGCAAACAGACCCTGGAAAATGAAGAATACGAGGCTATTAAAAGAAGCACTGGTAAAGAGAACAGGTCTTGTTTTTATGTGCTAACACATACAGCAGTAGCGCTTTCAAGTGAGGCACACAGCAGGGAGTCCGCAGGAGCGGACAAACGGGGCTGTAGCTGAAGTTTAATTGTAAGGTAGGAGCGGAGGGCTACCACTAAATATCATTAGGCGATAGGCGAGAGATAAATAATGAGGCCGAGCTAAGACGTGATTAACAAAGTCTCAAACTACTGGCGGAAGAAGGCTCGTGGAAGCAATCCGATGGAGGCAAGGGGCAAAAGTAAATAAAAATAAAAAATAGGAAAAGTTGAGTCAGTGCCCTGGCACAGCTCTGCGTCTCCGAGTGTTCATGTGTTTTTGCAGTTTTATATAGCATGAACTCGACGCGATGGTATAGGAGCGCTTTTTACACGAGCACAAGTTGCATTACACAAGAACACATTTTTGTTAGCAACGGAGATTAAATGATTTGCCCAGAATCACAACAGGATGTTGAGCCGACGCCTAGACTCGAACCCTGTTTCCCAGTTCCAAAGTCGGCAGCTTTTGCCGTTATGCCACATTCTGACTCAAGTAATAGGGCCTGAAGACAAACACGAACATTATTGATCAAAATATTCTCTGAAAAGTTGAGTTCTGTTATTTACAGCTCTGCGCTATGTCCGGGTTTAAGAACACGGGAGCTGGAAGACAATTGCCTGTTTCAGACCGACGCCCGTAAACATCTTCGTTCATAGAGGGGGCGCGAGCTGAGTGGCGGGAGACTGAAGTGCGAGGAGGATGACGGCATCTAAAGAGAGGAGGAGCGCCATGCATGTGGGTCAGCCAGGGAGGATGAATGAGATAACAAGAATGTAGCGTAATGCCCAGAGCTGCAAGCGAAAAGCTAGAAAGCCAGGTACAAGTTAGAATGTCAGCTCACTATACTGTGACTGTGGGAGAATTAGTTAATGTTCCTGCGGCTTTAAGAAGGCAATGTGTTCTTGTACTATGCAACTAGCTCTCATGTAAAAGTGGTGCCGAAGGGTGTGAAGGATGGGGGTGGGCGGGGAGCGTAGGGACGGCTCAGAGGCCTGAGGCAGAGCGCACCATATGGAGAGGGAGGGGGGTGGCAGTGGGAGGGTGATTGATGGGCGGGGCAGTGCTGGGGAAGCCTTTGATGTGGCCTGGCGGCCGTGGAAGCCGGGCCTTTGAAGTGAAGCTAAGCTTCACTTCAAAGGTGTCGGAGGAATGCGGGCGGCTGTGCACGCGCTTTTAAGCTCAATGCGCATGCGCATTGAGCTTAAAAGTCACGGGCACTGCAAGGAATCGCCACGATTCCTTGCAAGTTAGATAAAGAGTCGATGAGCCCCTATAGTCTTGCTTGCTCGATGCGCATGCGCATCGACAGGCGAGACCTAAAAAGGTGTGTAAGACAGAGATCACTTGTGGGAAAAAACACATTTGGAAGCCCAAAAACTCACAAGGGCATGTTTGCACAGTTTTACAAAGCAAAGTAATTTCATCCCAAAACAATTGATACCAAAGACCAAGATGTAGTCCAGTATAACATATTTTTCAGTATGAACATGAATTGATGTGCCAATAGAAAAAAAAGGAGACATTCAAGATAGATACAAGCGGAAAAATTCAAAGTGCAGGGCATACGCAGGACATGCAAACTGTGGCTATGTCCATGATTTACAGACACCGACTATTGTTTTAGCTACCAGCTTTCCATCGAACTTTGTCTATAATGTAATATTTATTTACAATAAAATAGCATGCTCTGGAAAAATACTGTAAATATATTTGAGCAGGCTTGATTATTACCCGGCACACAGTGACATCAAACAAATGTAAATTGCATATCAATCACGCGCTTTCACTTTTAACTGATTAATATGTAAACTAAAAGTAGAACACCTAGGAAAACAAGCATTGGCATAGCCAATAGGTCTCGCATTTGGGACCTTATAAGCGTTTAGCCATGCAACAGTTGGTGTTGTTGCACCAAGGATATTCTGCTGCATAACTAAATAATTATAAGGTCCCAAAAGCGAGACCTATTGGCTATGCCAATGCTTGTTTTTTAGTGTGACTAAATCTAATGAATGAGTTGCCAATTCCTGAACACTAAGAATAAGACGTTGATTCCTACGAAGACTACTACTTTTTTGTCTTGTATGAGTTTGCTACAAGTAATGTGGCAACAGTGTTTTCGGTCCAAAGTATCAGCCAAACATAAACCAGAAAATGCTGGTTGTGCAAAAGTTGGCTGACGGGGTAGCCCCGCTGAGAAGCGTGAAGGGATGACGCCGCCTGCAAAAAATAAACTGAAGGGGGCACGGTCTAGTGTTGAACTGCTAAGAGGGAAGCAGGCAGTCAGTCAAGACGGAGATCTTAGGACGCGAGTGGTGCGCGCGTGACGATAAAAGTGAAGGCGAAACCTAAACTATGAACCTGGAACAAACAGAGAAGTTAGGCGAAATTAAAACACGCAAAAGATAGGGCATGAGGGAGTGCGCGAGAGCGACTGTAAGGCATGAACAACGAGAGAGCGGGGTGGTGAGGGGATGAAAGGAACAAGCATTGGCTGCAAAAGTAAAAGTGATTGCGATCAAGCGCGGTGGCCGCTAGAAACGATCTGTGGTGGGGGAGGGGGAGAAGAGGGAGTTGCGTGAGGAGGAAAGACAGCGCAAGCAACAAGAGCGGCCAGGAAACTGAAAGTACGGCCGGCCACCCGTGAATAATTAGGGGAGGAGAAGCCGCAGAGCACACGCTGGGAGAAGCCCTTTGATGTGCTGTGCGGCAGTGAATAAATGCAATTAGGAGGGAGGGAGGGAGGCTGATGCGCGTGCTTGTTTGGTCACGTGATTCATGTGAACTCAAAGAAAACCGCACCAAAAAGCCCTTGGTTTCACGAGGATTTTGAGCACTTGAATTCTCCCCATTTCCCATTCCTTCGGAATGGAAAAGGCGAGACCTAAAAAGCATAATAAATCATACCACTACTCAATTACTGCATTGTGAAGTAGTGCTCTTTAAAGGCGTGAATTTCCAGTTCACTTCTAAATTGGAGCAGAGTGGGGTGGTTCTGATAAAAAAAAAAAGGACGATGTTCCTGATCATGGAGGAATAGATGTAGCGATAATTTGACTTTTTTTATTTCACGTATTTTCCGACCAGTCTGAATTGTGCAATGCAATAGCAATATTTCTGGGATCTTGCCACTGTAGGGGACAGTAAGGTGCCAGCCATGTTTCAAAAACATCAATTACCCCCTCCCAAAGCACCTTATCTTGCTCTTGGATGCTTTCAGTTATTTCTGGTCTTCCACATGTGTGTTCCTCGTACTGAACACTAGTTTCTACACTGCATTATATCTTTGAAAGTAGAAAGGTAATTTTCCTGCTCAGCATTTTACGCCAGGATTTTTCCTTGTCAATTTAAAGTCTGATGTCTATGGGACTCAAGAAACATGTATGTAACCAGAACATAGCCTGGAGGCCAAGTCTAGGAAAAGGCTGAGTTCAGAACATGAATACTCATTTGAATATCAAAAAGGGACCTATAACTACAAATACAAATCTTGCAAGTCGTGTCTAGGAATATAGCAATGTACCTGCTTATATGAATATATTTCCAGACTCCCTTAAGAGGGGTCCACAGCAGCTTAGGTCCCACTTTGCAACAACGTATTAAGCATATCCTGGAAAGTATAGCCTATAATTTGCCATGAAGCTATCTCTTTGAACCATCAAAACTATTTTTACTTAGGAGCTTCATGGTTTAGTGGCACGCTGCTTAACGTTCACTATGCTGCTTAGCATCAGTTCCTGCGAGGGAAAGCCCAGTCCAGGCCTCAATCAAGCCCTGACGGCTACAGTCAGTCAGGTTTTCCATGCTTTTTCCACCTCACCGAATATAAAGTTTCTTCCCGAAATGCGATACATTAGTCCGGTAAGTTCTTGTTCGCCAAGAAGTGCTGCAAGAGGTGCACAGTTTAATCATGCAATCTCAAACTCAGAGGAAAATTGTAATGGCCTTTCTCCCACAAAACTGATATGAAACTAATTTTATAAAGAAAAGGCTACGGATATGAAAAGCAATTGAAAACAAAGTAAAATATCAATGCAGTCCAACAACAATCCTCGATGATTGTTTATTAGTTCATGTGGGTTCCAATACAACATAATTTAACGTTAAAGCGCAGTAGTCCGCTCAGCTCACCGACACTCTGGGAGTAAATAGAGCAACAGAGTTTAATTCTCCAACTTCTACACACACTGATATAACCAGCTAACCTACATTATTTAATTATGAATAAGTTATCTTGTCTTTTTACCCTGGAGGAAAACTCTACTAACAATTGACCCCTTTAAGTTGGAAATGTGTAAACCAAAATACTATTACTTTACTCCATTGAAAACTTTAGGAGTTCTGCAATCAGTTCTGCCTCTTAGGGTAATGAAATTAGGTGATATCGAGCTAGTAAACCGTAGGCTTGACATTCACAAATAAAACTGGCAACTTTCATCTAATCAATACTCATAAATGATCTGCTGTTTAGGTATGCAAGTATATTCAAGCAAAATCAAGGCAGCTGGATCAATATGTTCGACATGTCTCAATGGTCCATAATGGCCTGCCCACCTGTTTGGAAGCGATACAATGCATGCTTTCTTCTAGAATGTGACAGTCGGATAATATGTTCGACAGGTCTCAATGCTACATAATGACCTAGCTGCCTGTTGGGATGTGATACGTTCCATGCTTTCTTGTAGAATCCGACAGCAGGATTAATATGTTTGACTAGTCTTAATGGCCCATAATGACCTGCCCACCAGTTTGGAAGTGACAAGCTCCAAGCTTTCTTCTAGAATCTGACAGCAGAAGAGCAAAAAATGTTAATCTCTAAAACAGGGTCATCTATTAAAATTAAAAAATAAGATGCCTGATGTTATTAAAAATTAAAGTCTTACTTACGTTAAAAAAAAAAAACATTGACTTCTACTAGCATTAACTTAGAATCCAATCATGGATATTTACAATCTTGTCAAGCCCTGATAGGCTTATCAATAATCTCATTAAAGCAAACCCCGTCCGTATGGGCACTTTTTTTTTACAGCCAATGTTTGCTTATTGTGTCAAAAATTACACATTTCCTGATTGTCAAAAGTCAGTCTATTGGCTCCATTCACGATTCTGGGAATTACTGTAACAAGTTTGTAATACAGCACTGTAAAAAAAATCCTTAAAAGTCTGCTCAGACTCTTGCGGATGAGCTGTAAGAAAATAAGTCAATACCTATGAAGCATGCAGACTTTTGTCCACCATGTTCTACATAGTCAGCAATTGTATATCATCTTTACAGATCATAACAGATAAATATGCAAACCAAAAACATTACCCAGTGAACAGGACACTTACTAATGCATCATGAGAATTCGTTCAAGCATATAGACCCATACTGCATGCAGATAGAGCTACAACTATTGGGAATTTAGAATACGCGGTTAAAGATTGTTAAAAGGAATTGCATGACAAGACGTGGGTACTAATACAACCGGAAAACAAAGCAACTTACAAATATGTCTCTTTGCCCTTTCATTGTATTTACAGCTTGCCGATTTACCTGGAGTCTCAGATTGTTTGTTTCCTCCCACTTGTATTAGGAGGGAGACCATTCAACTGCCAGTTTTATGCTGATTAGTACCTTTTTAGGACAACATAGTACATTGAAAAAGCTCACGGACGAACGAGCCAAGTGCGAAACACATAATATCTAGAACATATTTGAATGCATTTCACTTTGTAGCACATGATTTCCCAGTGAACAAATAAGCATGCGTTTTCTTTAGACTAAATGTTTTGGCTTTAATCAATCATTTTTGATTGCTGTATCATAATTCTGTTGAAAGCTAAGTGCCAAAGCCTTCTTATGGACCTAAAGCATGCACTGGTCCTTGGCCAAGTTATCAACCCAAACACTCAGGACAAAAGAGCAATACCCTAGACCCAAGACATGATTTGATTACGAGCACCCAACAACTAGTGACTCAGTCTACACAAATGCTGTTATTAGCATTCGTACACCACACTTTGGCCCAAAGGATCCCCTTGTCCCAGGGGTGACTGTGGGATAGCTAAGAACCTAGGGATTTGGTTTGGGGCTGACTTGTGCTTCCGCGAGCAAATCACGAGATTAGCGGGATCATGCTTCGGTACCCTAACAACCCTAAGGAAGTTCTTCCCCCTTCTGCCCCAAGCTGCCAAGGAGGCAGTTGCCAGGGCGCTTATACTCTCGCACTTGGACTACGCCAATGCCCTCTACATCGGCTATCCTGGCTTTCTCCTCAGCAAACTTCAAGTGGTTCAAAATGCGGCTGTTCGGCTCCTCTTTGACATCCCCAGGAGACTAAGTGTCCGCAAACAGCTTAGCGATCTTCATTGGCTCCCAGTGGCTCAAAGAGTGCGATTCAAGGCATTGGTCCTGACTCACAAAGCCCTTCATGGCCCTTGTGCATCTTATATGAGGGCCAGATTTACGCTCTATCAGCCGAAGCGCCATCTCCGCTCGGCGGCCCTCAGAAGTCTGGTGGTCCCCAGGTTTAGGAAATCACGTCTAGGTGGTCAGTCTCTGGCTGTTAGAGCTGCCACCAAGTGGAATGACTTACCAGACCTATTAAGACATACCACTGAATTGGCCATCTTCAAAAAACTCCGCTAAACTCATCTGTTTCAACAAGTAGTTTAGTTCCTTAGTTCTCTCTGTCATTTTTTTCTCCCACGCGCCAGGAGAGTCTTGACTAACAGTGCGCGCTACAAATTCATTTATAACATAACATAACATTTGCACGGTCCTGTAGTGATTCAGAGTTATTCAGAAGTCAGCCCTTGACGCGGTAAATGAGAGTTACTGGTAAAGATCCATCAGTACAATATATTATTAATTACCATCTCATACTGAAGTAGAGTTTAACATTTTTTTGCAATACCCATTAAAATTATTTGGGAAATTGTTGATGTTTTATGATGCATAAAGTCGGGACTGGATGAATTAAGTTGCACTTTAAATGAGTTTACCGAGTCATTTAGAAATAATTAATACTGGGAAGAAGATATTCCACATCTTCTTATGAGATACTATTTGCTTTAACATGGGGCACTTTTAGATGTCTGTTCGTCTTGCTCATGTCCCCCCCTCACAGTATCCCGCTGCAAACCATCTTCCTTCCACCTCGTTTCTGCAGTCTATGATGTGTATGGGTATGTGGTGAAAGACTAACATTTGTGTTGTTCTGTTACTCGAGGCCCAAACTAACTAGCAATAGGAGCAATACTGTACTGCGCCAATTTACGACCTTGTCAAAACATACATTTAATCTAAAACGGTGGTATAGAAAATCATAATAGAAATACGCATGTAAACTCAGGAGAGTGCTCTATAAATCTGAAGACACCAGTAAATTCCTGTCAACACCCCGGTGACCCCCTAACAACTTCAACCAGAGTCGATTCTTAACCTCACCCTGCCAAATCCTACTCAGGCTAAAATAAAATGGCTCCTGCGTCACAGTCAGAGAAAGCTCTCAGGTAAGGAAGACGCACCCCATATACAATGAAATAATAAACCTTGCTTTCCATAATTTTATTGCACCCATTTGTCTAAGTCAGAAACACCGCGAATCTGCTTAGATGGCAAAGCTGCAACATACCACCGTGATACAAGAAGCTAAACACAATGGAAACAAACAGTCGGTGTAGAAAGGGGAACCGAACATCAAAGAAGATTCTCGACTTTGTGGTAAACAGTAGACGCGCATCTTCGCCCAGAAACCCTATTCCACTCAATAAACACGCTCCCTAAATACTCGGTTCTAAACTAACAAACAAACTGCTAATAAAGACACCAAATCCCAAGCAGACACGGATTCATCCTCGCTGATGGCCCTCTGCCCATCCAGCTGGAGCACCCCCGGTCTCACTGCCCCCGCCTCACCTTGCCGTCCGATTTCCTCATCACCTTCTTACACTTCCCGTACGAGCCACTGCCCACGGTGTGGAGCTCCTGGTAATCCTCCAGTCGGGAGGGCATGGCTACAACGGGGGGCAGCTAGAAACTCAAGCTTTCCACGTAGGTAACCTGCGAAGCGATGGTAACAAGTCCTGCAACCTTCAAACTGCGCCGCCTCTGGGGCGCGCGTCTGATTGGACGCCGACAGTGCGGCTCACGACTCTCTGATTGGAGGGCCGACATAAACAAGGAAGGTCGCTAGGCTGAGAAGAACGCCGCGCGAGCAAGCGCGCGCGCCCCCAAAGTTCAAGCATCTCAACACAGCCGATTATCCCCACCTCTTCCTGCCTTTTAGTAGAAACAAAAGAAAGACCCACGTCGAGACACTACATAGGCACCATGTATAGACCACATTAGATTTTTTTTTGTAGTTCTTATATAGAGCGAACTTTATCAGAAGGGTATTGGAATGCTTTACAAGAGACCCATAGTGACATTGCACAAGGACATGTTCATTTTTGGGACACGGGAAAAGAAAAGTGATATTCCCAGAATCACAGGATTTTGAGCTGATGTTGAGACTCGAACTTGATTCCCTGGTCCCATAGGGAGCTCTGGCCATGACCCCGCACTCAATTCGTGACTGCAGGGATGGAAGTGTTCATGGGTTAAATTCTATGTTTAAATAAAATTAAAAACATGCATTTGCAATGCAATAGGTCTCGCATTTGCGAGAGTTTGAGCTATTAGCATAGTAAATGACAATGCCTTTTATTTAAGTTTTAAAAACCAAAACATAAATAAAAGTCATTAACAATGACAATAGCTCAAACTCTCGTAAATGCGAGACCTATTGCATTGCAAATGCTTGTTTATTTTTTTATATGTTTTGGTCATGAGCGTACCGGCAAACACCGGGTGAAATTAAGCCCCTGAATAAAGAGAGTGGCGCGCTGCACACGTGCACCTTCTGTTGAAACAACTTTGAGAGGGAAGTTTGAGGCATTCTTCGAGTTCATTTTTGTGCTCAGGACAACATTTTCATTACTGCTGTTGTAAAACGTGGCACACAGCTCTACTGTGTATTATTATTTAATAAACTTGGACAAAAACAGTGACAAAAAAGGTTCTTTGGGGACTACTTGCAATTACAACAAGCATTTCAAAGAAAAGCCAGGGAAGAAATCAATTAGTAACAGGATGCTAGGTTAACCAAGGGCGGTAGCATCTGTAAACGCCATAAATTTCATTAGCAGATGACAACCAAAAGCGAAGCGAAAGCACGTGACCAACAAGCAATGCGCTATTAAGACACTGTATGGAGAGAGCAGCGTGCTGCACAAATGCCCTATAGCATACCATATATATATTAGCCATATTTTTTTACATTTTAATATCTTCTGGTCATGAGCGTACCGGCAGACACCAGGTGAAAAGAAGCCCCTGTCTGGAGAGAGCGGCGCGCTGCACAACTGCCCTATAGCAAAAAAATAGTGACGAAAAAGGTCCTAGCTTGCATTGCAGACACACAAGTAGTGCTCTACTGAGGTGTATAGTGACAGCGCTTTTACCAGCTTACACTTCAAACGCATAACAAGTAGCACTCTGCATGGCTGTGTACTAATAATCCCTTTTCTGCAGGACCGTGTACTGACAGCCCCTTTACCTGTTTGCGCTGCGCTGTAGGCACACAACACGTATGATGCTCCTGGGCTCAAAGAGACACGTATTTTCTTAATGTAATTGTAATTGTATTTCTATAGCGCCTACTATCCTTGAAGAAAATCAGGCTTCACGCCTTCAAGGCCAGTAGTTTCACCAGCAGGCTGTGCACACTGGTGTGGAGAACACCAGGTGAAATAAAGCCCCTGTACAAATGCCCTATAGCATAGCGGGAGCACCTTGTGTTCAAACATTTGCAACAGAGAAGTTTTGGCCATTAAATGTGTTTTATACATCAATAAAACACAGCGATGCCCGGTAGCACGCCAGTGGCTATGATGACGGAGTAACTAGACGGGTCCCACAGCGTGGTATAACGGACAGGTCTGACAAGCATAAGCACCCAGCAGCAGACAGCTACTTCGACAAGCATTTGAGAGAAAATGCAGGGCGGAAATGCATTTGTAACAGGATACTGGGTAAATTAAACAAGGGCGGCAGAGTCTGGAAAGGCCATAAAATGCATTATCAGTGACGAAAAACGTCCAAGCTTGCATTGCGGACACACAAATAGTGCTTTGCTGAGGTATATAGTGACAGTGCTTTTACCAGCTTACACTTCAAACGAATAACAAGTAGCACTCTGCATGGCTGTGTACTATCAATCCCTTTTCTGTAGGACCGTGTACTGACAGCCCCTTTACCTGCTTGCACTGCGCTGTAGGCACACAACATGTATGATGCTCCTGGGCTCAAAGAGACACATATTTTCTTAATGTAATTGTAATTGTATTTTTATAGTGCCTACTACCCTTAACGAGCCTTAATATGTTCTGGAAGAAAATCAGGCTCCACGAGAAAACAACAATAGTGGGATAGCAGACACGAAGGAACAGTGAGTGCTAGTAGATGCCACTTTTGTCTGAATTTAGAAAGAGGAAGTAAAATGCCAGAGGGAATAAGTATTTCAACGCACGGTGTGGCACTGTTTAAAACGCAACATTGCATTTGTGGTGAGCCACGCATAAAGATAGCTGCCTGCTAGTCACACAAGCTGTAGCCCGGTGACTGACGAGGAGGGAGGCAGAGAAGGGAGGGGGTAGTGAGAGCAGAGAGCAAGGGGTGGAGGAGCATGGAAATGAAAGTGATTCACGCGCTGTAAGGGTGCCCACGAGCGATGCACTTAATGAGCCATGACGGAAAGCCAGATGTTGCCTGTGAGCGTAACCACAAGCTTTAGGCCACAAGCAAAAGCTTATGGTCGGATTTTTAAAGCCCACTTACTAAATGTCTCGCCAGACCAGCGCATGCGCTGGCTCAGGAAAGACCTAAAAAATAGGCATCAGTGCTTATGCATTTTGCATAGAAGCTAGTATTTATTTAGTTTTATATTGCGCGGTGTAGCATGGGGCTAATCAAATATTTATGTTCATGACCACGCCAGTGATGTTCTATTCACATAAGTTAAACGTAGACAGCAAAGCACTAATATGCGGGCACTGTAACATGACCTTAATGTTTAAAACCCAAAATACCAATGAGGGCAAGTTGCAACTAACACTACTAAACTGCAGATCATTGGCCAGACACAAACATGAGATCCATAACTTATTAAGGGAAAGATCATTGGACGCATTATTCCTGACAGAGACCTGGCTTAACGAGAGCCCCACGCCAGATGTCTTGGATGCTATCCCGAGCGAGTATATGTTAGCAAGGCAGTATTGGGAAGGTCAAATAGGCGGCGGTATCATTATAATCTATAAATCTACAATAAAATGTTAGATTAAACAAGCCGACCTAGAAAACTGTGAGGCGTTCTTATTTACCCTATCAGCAGCAGAAGATAACACCATAGCTGGTTCTTAATCTACCGACCACCAGGCCCAATGCACAATTTATGGCAAGTCTGGAAGAGAAAGTAGTGCACCCAGCTCTCCGATATAACATTTTTCTGGTGCTAGATGATCTGACTATACACTTTGATAACAAGCTGAACCATGAAGCTCCCACACTATGTAAGGACTTACTGACACTAAATCTGGTACAAAAAGTAGAGACACAAACGCACCAAATGGGTCACATCCCAAATCCAATTTTCTCCAATTTTACAGAGACAGAGGTGAGAGCACCACGGCCAATTCCCTGGTCAGATCACCATCTAGTTCCTTTCACAGTGCCTTCTCACAGAAAGAAATCACAACAACCAATGAAGAAAATTACAACAAGGAAGTGGAATAACTTCAATTCCACTTCTTTTACACAGGCACTGATGGAGAAAAATCTCATACTAGACGAAGATATAAACCTAGCTAATAATCAACTGGAAACATGGATTACAGAGGTACTAGATGAGAAAGCACCATGGAACACTAGGACTCCTAAGAGACAGAGTGCAACAGCGCCATGGTTTAATGAATAACTGATGAAGGCCAAAAAAAAAGTGCAAAAAGCTTGAGCGTATATGGAGGAAGGAATATTGTAGTAGGGCCAAAGAAAATTACAAAAAGGAAGTGAAACTATATATTTCACTAATTAAGAACTCCAGATATATATTCTATACGGAAATAATTGAAAGAGCCAGTAACGCCCCCAAAGAAATGTTCGCCATACTGAAGTTTCTCAAAACACACGAAGATAATAATGATACAGCTGACTCTGTAGAGAGCTGTAATAAGGGGGCAGAATTTTTCGCAGAGAAGGTGAAAAAATCTATGACACCTTCCCGGTGCAAGCGAGAAAGGGGACTATCCTAACTTGTGTAAGCCAGACAAATTTTGCAGGAGTGACTCTGGATGAATTCAAGAACCAGGAAGTAGTAGAACTCAAAGCCACAGCAAAAGGAATAAAATCTGGTTCCCCCTTAGACCCAGCACGACCAGAGATAGTAATGGAGGGAGCGGACTCTATTATGCCATATATCTCAGAGCTTATTTCTCACTCCTTTCAGATTGGTGTGGTCCCCACTAAATGGGGAAACAGGCTATTGTTAGGCCACTGAAAAAAAAAACATCAATTGAGAACACAGTGTTAGAAAATCTTCGTCCGATCTCACTGTTACCATTTGTAGCCAAGATCGCTGAGAAAATAACTAATAAACAACTGGTAGACCACATCAATATGAATGACCTATTGCACCCATCTCAATCAGGTTTCAGAATTGCCCACTCAACGGAGTCTGCACGACTCCTGGCCACAGAAACACTGAGAAAGTATGCAGACAAAGGACAAACAGCCGCACTGATCCTTTTGGATCTCAGTGCAGCGTTTGATACTGTATCACACAAGCTGCTCCTCCAAAGACTTGAGGCTTGTGGCATCAGGCGAAGCGCTCTGAGTTGGATGACATTGTTTCTTTCTGGACGGAGCTTTCAAGTGGCATAACAGAAACACCTATCGGAAAGTATTCCCTTGTCCCAGGGGTCCCACAGGGTTCAATTTTGAGTCCCACTCCATTCAATCTCTATGTGGGACCGCTAGCAGAACGAGTGGAGAAACATAAGGTGTCGATCGTTTCCTACGTGGAAAACACATAGCTGCTATCTCAAAATGAGGATCAGGTAGCAATCCGCTTCTCCAAATGTTTAGAAGAGGTGGCATACTGGATGTCGAAACCATTGCATCAAGCTAAACAGGAGAAAAACGGAGGTAATGGTTGTAGGCAAGGCACCAACCATATGGTCATCTACGTGGTGGCCTGAATCACTAGGCCAATTACCCACCCCAAAAGCAGAAGTACAAAACCTTGGAGTCTGGTTTGATGCCAAGTTGACATTCGATAGCCAGATTCGGAAGGTAGTGGGTAAATTTTATGGGGCCATGAAAATCCTGAGGAAAATCCTTGATCTTCTACCATCTAATGCCAGGAAAACAATAGTACATGCAGTAATAACCTCCCAATTGGATTATGGGAATGTTCTATATCTTGGCCCCACAAATAAAGGACTGTTCAAACTACAGAGGGTGCAAAATGCGGCGGCTCGATTGGTTCTTAATCTGCCGAGAAGAGCTAACACGAAGAAAGCCCTGATAGGACTGCACTGGCTGCCAGTGGAAAAGAGAGTCATGTTTAATGCAATGTGCCATTGTCACCATATTCTATCAAAGAACGGCCCAAGGTACCTTCAACCAGTGCTAACCCAATACATCCAAGGACGGAGTCTAAGATCTATGGGGAAGGCACTGATGACAGTACCAAGAATATTTAGAGCAAGAATGGGGGCACATTCCTTCAGGTACCTTGCAGCAAAAACATGGAACACCCTACCGATGGCCTTAAGAACAGAGCCATGCAAAATTAGATTTTGCAAACAACTAAAGACCTGGGGCCTCATTTATGAGGCTGTGCGTCACTTTTAGACAGCAGTGTAAAAAATGTGCCTTGTTGCACCATATTTACAAAGTGACACATCTAGGTAGATGCGTCACTTTGTAAACCCCTGTGCTACATTATACCTACGCCAGGTATAATGTATGCAGGGGGGCGTTCTAACGCAAGAAAGGGTCATAGAAGTGACGCAGTGAAATCTATAAGATTTCACTGCGCCACTTCTAGGACACAAATGAGTCAATTTCTTACGCCTGCTGTGAGGCAGGCCCTTTCACATGGGGCTTGCCCCATGTGAAAGGACACATTGCTGGAGTTGCGTCACTTTTGTGACACACTCCAGCAATGCGTCACTTTTGCGCCATACAGATACGTCAGAAATACTGACGTATCTGTAACTCCTTGCGCCATGATGCGTCATACTGTAAATATGGCGCATTATTGGTGTCGCAAGGAGGGCGCAGTGAAAAGTGACGCATCGCTGTTTTCACGTAGCAATGCGTTACTTTTCATAAATGAGGCCCCTGGATGTTTGCTGAAACTGAATAACGTCAACACCTCGGAGTCTATGTAACTTGGTAGGTCATTCAGATGACAGTAACACCTCTTCAGAACCGATGTCTCAGCGCGGGGACACACAGACGGTGTAACCATGCACTCTACAAATGAATAAATAAATCGCAATCGTGGTTAGGCACAATGTTTTTATTTGTATTGCGTTGACACGCGGAACCTTGTGTGCTGTTTATATTTGTATGCCTTGCAACATACGGAGCACATCACCATGGCATCAGCAACCATATGGGAGAGGACCTGAGGCAAGAGGGCTCCTGCCTATTTGAGAATAAATCTTTATTTTATACATTCTGTATTTTTCTGCCTACCTTCATTCACACACAACATTTTGGCGACGAGCAGTGACAGGCAGGAGTCTACTGTGCTTCCTAATTTTCTTCAAATATTGGATCCTGCATGCAGCAGCAACTTCAGAACTTCTTTGCTGCTTCAAAGCTTGCTGTTTGCCCTTCAATGAGTTACACGCTCACCTTGGATTGCGGGATCATTCTTCTCCTCTTCTTCGAAACCGTGAACGCATTTTTGTTGTGTTGCTTGGTTACGAGGAATGCTTGGTTAGCATGCATTCCAGGAATGTTTGGGTTTGACAGCGGCAGCTTCTAGGGCAGTTGGACGAAGAACATTGGGAAGCTGGTTGTGTCCCTCTGTGCTCCTCAGTTCAATAAAGGAATTACTTGAAATTGCGTCCAGTGCATCATTTCAACATTGGCGACGAGGATGGGATTTTCAACAATTTTCCTTTGTTTATTTCAATATTACTTCAGCACTCACCTGCATCTGCTCACACTCTGCTCCTACTCCATGCGAGTCTTACTTCATTTGCATATTCAGCCTTCATTGCAGATGCTCTACGTACTTACTTGGCAGTCATCTTGGATTGGCCTGCAGTTTTGATTGTCATTACGTGAAAGTCATTTTACAGACAGCGATTAACCTGGAAGGCGTCAAGTTGTAACAAAAGAAAAGCCAAACTTTGCGTTTGTTCCTGCAAATTCAAATTTTATACATAATTTTGCCTGATAAAAAATGTTTTTGCACAAATAGTTCTTCATAACTCCAAGAATTCTCTCCTTTGTTTGTTTTCAATAAAAAAAACACACAGAGAGAGACATGTCTAATATTCAACAGTTTGTGTAGATACAACCATTTCTGCAAAATCCAGGTAAACCTTTGCAACCTTGGGACAAATGGCACAATTCTTTTGAAAACTTCTTGGTGGCCATTGATGCAGAGAAATTCTTTACAGCAATCTTGTGGTTGAAGGTCAACACGTTTTTGGCAGTTTACCTCCAATCACACAGTCAGGAGAGGGCGAAGGCTGGAATGAATATTTAGAGGCAACGTCCAGAGTGAAAAACAAATTTACAGAACAGCCGAGTGTTTTATTAGAAATATTTAACTTCAACAGAAGGAAACAATCTCCTGATGAGACTATTGAAGAGTACATCTCTGCGCCCGGGATCCTCGCTGCAAATGTAATTTTGGGCTGTCTGTTTATGTGTCAATTAGGGATCAATTTGTCTTTGGATGTAATTTAAAGAAGATTCTGGAACGTCTTCTTTCATTCAGAGATCCAACTTTGACAGAAGTAATTGACATGGCGAAAGCAATTGAACGTTTCATAATTTACAGTAAATGTATTTCTTCTGATGTATTGACTCATCCGATTAATGCTGTTCAGGTCTCTGAATCAGACTTTTAGGTCTAAAAATAACAAGTCTTCGGGTAACAAAAATTATTTTTGCTATAGGTGTGGCTCAAAGACTTACCGTAGCAACAACCCTGTTTGTCCTGCCATTGGTAAGAAGTGTACTAGATGGGTCATTTTCAGGGTGTCTGTAGGAATGGTGGGGGCATCTCTAGGATAGAGTCTGTGGACATTGCTTTTATAACGGAGGATTGTTCATAGGACTTCTCCAGAGTTGTACTCACCCTTGTAAGGACAATATTGAGGCCATTCCAATCAAGGGACCCATATGTGATGTGTATATAGGTACCACTAAGTTGGACATGATGGCAGAATCAGGTGCACCCATCACCATAATATCAGAGTTTTATATGAACAAATTTGGTCTTCAACCAAACTGTTAGAAAAACCAGATGTATTTCCAAAGGCATATGGTGAGAAAGACATGGATATGCTTGGGTTTTTCATGGAAACTGTAACATGTTTAGGTAAAAAAGGCTTTCACCAAGGTTTATATTGCTAGGAAAGGCAAGTTGATTTTAGGGTGGCAAGACTTGGCAAAGTTAGGGTTGATGTTGGTTCCTGGGTCATCTAATCCAGTCAGAATTTGCAAAGTGAATTTAGCCTTGGTGGAAGAGGCTGAAGATGATCTTGCAGCAGAGATTTTAAAATCTTTTCCTGATGTATTCTCCAAAAGAACTGGCATGATACAGAAGTTTGAATACAAAATTAAATTGAAGAAAAATGCCATTCCTATTTCGCACAAGCTAAGACCAGTACCCTTATCGATTAGACCTGAACTCAAAACTTTACTAGATAATTTGGTGAAAGATCAGGTGATTACTGAGACTGATTCTTCTGAGTTGGTCAGTCCCATTGTTATAGTTCATAAGAAGGATGGCAGTATTAGGTTATATGCAGACTTGGGCACTTTAAACAAAAACCTAGTTATTTACTGTCATCTTTTGCCTAAGATTAATGATTTGCTGTCGAATATCAGTGGAGCAAAATTATTTTTACTCCTGAACCTCCACTCTGCATACCACCAGATCCACTCGCTGCAAAATCTCAAGACCTCACAACTTTCAAAACTCTCTTTGGGGCATACAAATTCTTAAGGCTCCCATTTGGTCTAGCTTCTACAGCGAGTGTGTTTAAAAAACTCATGGATTCCATACGATCTGGAATTCCCGTAACACATGCCTATCAAGATGATGTTCTAATCTTTTCAAACTCAAAAGCAGAGCACAAACACACCCTATCTAAGGTATTAGAAACATAAAAAAATGTAGGCATCACCCTTAAACCTGACAAATGTGTAATTTGTAAAAATGAAATAGACTACCTGGGACATCGCATTTCTGACATTGCCATACATCCCAAATTCTCACTCATACAAGCCATACAAGAAGGTCCTCCTCCTAAGGATAAAGACGTACTTACGTCTTTTTTAGGAATGAGTAAATGTTACGCCAAATTCATTCAGGGGTATGCTATCATTGTTCAACGCCTTAGGAATCCTCTGAAAAAGAATGCTAAGTTCCTGTGGGATGAGGTTGCTGACCAAGCGTTTAATACAGTAAAAAATGTCATCACTAATGCTCCTGCTCGATAAGCATTTAAACCAGGTGCAACATTTCTACTCACTGTTGATGCCAGTCAGGTTGGTATAGGTGCTGTGCCTTCACAATCCTATTACAACAATGAGCACACCATTGCTTTTCCATCCCGCTGTCGTAATTTAGCAGCGATTAGATTAAGCATTAGCAGAAGACATCCTGTATTTAGAGACTATCTTGTCTTTTTATGGAATCCATTTTGTATTTGGCAGCCATTTTAGATGGCCATGTGCTCACCATGTACTCAGTCCTATCTTGCTGTTCTCTGCTCGGTATATTTAGCCTCTTCCTCCTACTTTGCACATGCTCAGTTGTGCTTGCAGCTGCTAATATTCTGTAACTGTCAGGATGTGCTTGCTAGCATTGGCAAAACTGTTAGCTCCTCCTACTTGTCGACTGTGCATTTTCTGTATGACCATCTATGTGTGTAACTCTTCTTATGTGCACTTGTACTGCCCTTTTTTAGCCCCTGTGAGGGTATATAAGAGATACTGTGGCCTTCAGTCCTCAGACCATCTCATACAGAGTGCTGCGGCTTCTGTGTGACATGGCCTCACTTGTTGTAATTTAATAAATATGTTTCTCTTGATTACAGATTCTGTGCCAACTTTTTCATGCTGCTCTAAAGGATCAGGTGTTAGTGCAAACCCCTGAGATGGGATTTTTGATTTCCCTCATTTGGCGCGCCAACTTGGGGCTCATCAGAGCGGTGACTATCTGAAGGAGTGAACTTATCAGGAGTCAGACATTTACTGAGGAAGACAAGGCAGGATTCTACTAAAGGAGGTACCAATTCTGGGGGTTCTTAGTCTCTGTAGCCCAGTCTACTTCTGATCTTACTGATGTTTGATCCTCCACATGATGGCACCCCTGACTGAGAACATTTCTGGCGTGAATATTTTAAAAGAAAAGACTGTTAGGTCATTCAAAACTTGGCAGATAGAACCTGGACGCTCGTGCTTGGTAAGAACCATTGTATGGTAATTACTGTGAGCTTATGGTAGCCAGTGACTCGCAAGGCAGTTTTAGGATACGCTTGCTGTGGCTTATGGATATGGATATGGATATGGATATGTATGGATGATCGATCATATTTATGATATGGATTATGTGATATGTGCGTTGCAACACATGTAGGCAGGTAATGTGGAGATGTTTCTCCATTTATGGTTATGAGCGGCGCAATGATTAAGTGCCATTTTAGATTATGATAATGCATATTTTGCATTATGTTTGTTTGCATGCCTGTTCCAAACTCACATGTAAAATGTGTAGTTTTATGAGAGGTACCATAGTGAGATATGAATTGAATTAGCCGGCTTCCCCTAGAGGGAAAACTTAAAATAGGTTTTAGGTATGAAAACATATTTCTTCCTTGGTGAAATTTTTCCCCAGAGAATTTAAATATGCCCATAATACATATGAGGATCCTTTGTTCTGTCGCATTTTATGTATGAAGATATGCAGAGCGGTTTTTGGTGTTCTGCCAGCCTGAATTAGTGAATTGAAAGTATTTCTACTTCAGTTTTTAGAATACTGTTGAGAATAGGGTTTCTCCTTGTAAATATGACTTACAACTGGGATTTACATAGGTGGTTTGGATGCAGTCTGCGGGCTGTCTTTTGTTTCTGGCTTTAGTGTTGACCCATGGTTTAAAAGGTGTGTTTAAATGTCTAGCTGATTTGTGGGTTTTTTTCCATTCATGTAACTTTTGCTTGTACATTGCGTCGTCGCTATTTACGAAACATGGCTAAAGCGCGCTGTATTGTGTGTCTTTTGTGTTTTACCCCTTTTCTGTTTATGTCTGTACTGAGCTCAAATGTATTTTTGTGGGTATTTTTGATGTTTTCAGTCTGTTAAACATAATGTTAGATTAATTAATATTAGGGAAAAATTCGATAGAAATTCAGGAATGACCTATGTGATGTGCTAAACATAACTATATGTTTCTCCTTAAAGTTATAGGGTAAGGAATAGCGCACATGTACAATTGTTAAATGTTTAAGGGATAAACTTAAAATTCTTATTCACTAGGAATATTAAATGCCTACAGCAGAAAAATGAAATGGTGTGTTTTTGTAGACAACACACTCATAGCATGTTTACTTAATATACATTGCATTAAGATGCTTACAGGCAAAACAGTTTAGCTGGAGTGAGTTTTTCTGAACTTAAAATGTGTATTCTTAAACACGCATTTCAAAGCTTGGAATGTCTGTTTTTAGTAAGGCTGCCTCCAGGAAATTTAACACTGGGTAGGGCCTGCCGTCAAGGGCACAGCTGTTATTTTCGCAGGCCTCGTTTATTTAGCCAGGACTTCTTCCTTAGTTAAACGTGCAACTTTGCATCTCAGAGTGTTATTTTGGAAGCAAGGTTTACAAAAATAAGGTTAATTATTTGTATCACAGACAGACATTTCAATTTCGGTTTTCCTTCTCTTTTAGCATTTTTCTCGTCAGCACATGTCTGGCTCTGTTGCTAAAATCATTGTCCTTTTCAAATAAAAGTGGCGCGAAGTTGTCGTATATTTAAAATTGAGCTTCTATACTTAGGCTTGTGAATAGGTGCTCTAAAAACATAAGCAAGGGGCAGATTTAGAATAGGGATGCAGCTTGGTTTTAAATATAGGATTATTACAAAAACGAAATATGGAGAGTAATTTTTTAATTATGACATAAAAAAATTATTTTTGAAAAAAAATAAGGGCTTTTTAAAATCGTTTTTTGATATTCATAAAGCTTAATACTCATACTGTGACCTCCTAGCATTATAATTTAATTTAAGTTGTGCAGTACTGCATAATGAGGACATTTATGTATGGGACCTTCACTTGGCGCAGGCGTAAGAAGTCATTTTTTTTAAAGATTTACATGAGATATGTCTAAGTCCGATTTCTGCAATCTCTAAAGAACATGTTGAGGATGATTAATATGTAACACAATTATAGGTTATTTATTTTTAAGTACCTCAAATTGCAAAAACGATATTGAGTTAAATAGACCATTTTAAAAGGCTTTCTTGCCATTTAAACTAGTTTTATAGTGCCTTAGGCTTCAGTGAATGCATACATTCAAGTATAATACAAATGCGCACGTTTGCTTTTTCATAGCTTAGTGAGTCAATGTGCCCAGCGCAGAGGCTTATGTTTAATATCAGGGTTGAAAGTTTTGACTTCAGCGGGCCTACTGAGCCATTCATTCATTTAAGGTTGATAAAATGTGTAACATTGCATGGCACAGTGACACACATTTATTCTGAAGCTGGTATGGTGTGTTATGTTCCATAAATTATTCACAGGCTCTGAGAATAAATAAATTGTAGTTCTCTAAAAAAAGTAATATATTTAAAATGTCTTTTTTTTTTTAAATAGGGTTGATTATTGCACAGACTTGCAGAGACTTATTGTCTTTGTCAGTTTCACAGGGAGGTTACAAGAAAGCTTGGTGCTCCAGCCAGATTTTGACCTTTACGTCAGTGTGGTGGGGGCTTAGCAGTATGTGACAACAAATGGTGAAGTGATTGCTTGGAAAAGCGTCACGCAAAGGAGCCATTCACGTCGACATTTGAAGAGTGCATTCCTGACACGGCTTTTTATAAACAGCAGGGCCTAAACTGGGGGGTTGGTGTAAGGGACACGCAGAGGCTGTGAAAGAGTTTTTGCTTAAGATATTTTGTACAGTTACAAAAACTGGGTGGTTCCACTTGAGATTTTGCGTGTTATGTGAAGTATTGGCTGTATGATGAAATAAAGATGTGTTTTTATGACTTCTTTGAAATGAATTATCTGTGCATTTTCATGTTTTTTGCATTTCTTCCATGAATTTTCCCTGCTTTTCCTGTGTGTCTGACGCGACACAGTAAGTTATATTTGACAAGCTGATCTTCACTGACTGCTTGATCTGCTGTCAAAAGGGTGAGGATGGATTAAAAGAAGGTGTTATTTAGGTATAAGTCTGACAAAATTAAAATGGGCCCAAATGTTTTTTTTTTATGTTATTGGAGTGTTTATTGTGCAGAAAGTGCATGAAATGGTGTTGCATGCTATTGTGTTTTTCTGTGCTTAGGTATACAGCAAAGTATATCTGATGGCTTGGCATGACATGTCCTATATTATGTATGTTTGTGATCCATGTTGGTACTTTTGTAAGTTTTGCTGTGTTGTGAAGGGATGACATGACGATGTATATCCTTTGAGCAACAGTGGTTAAAACTTGTTAAGTAGTAAAACTTGCTGATACTAAATTATGATATATGATATTGTTATATTGTGAGCAAGAACAGACAGCACTTCACCAAGTGCATGCCTATGTGGTTATAATATATACAGCAAAGTGTGTCACCTTTACTCACGTTACTGCTCTTTTCCCTTAAGGAAAAGGCAGCCTCACATTTATATTTCCTTGATTGGACCTAAGGAAGCAATTATAGATCTGTGACTCTTATGCAAGGTGACCTAATTTCTATATAGTATTAGTTAAATGATGTTCTGTCTTAAAAGGAAACCAGGTTTCATTTTCCCCGAGAAAGGAAGGAATGGGATCACTAGCTGAGATTACCGTAGATGGTGTAGTGGCCAGCGGTAGAGTTATAATATGTGTACTATTTTTGACTTTTTTGTAACACCCATGCTCTTGGCATTATGTCACAAACTTGACTATCACCCAAGTACTTTTTGTCCTTCCTATGGATTTTTCTTTTGCTGCTTCTCCCCTGATTGATGTCACATTGTGCCTAGTTTTTGGGGATTTTAGCTGTGTTCTAGTCCTATTTTCTTTTTCTTTTTTCTTTCACCATTTAGAGGTTTACATTTCCAGACTACAGTGATGTATCAGGTTCCTCTATAATATGTGTAATTCCCTTTTGTATGACCAAACTGGTTTTCAAAATTTCTTCAGGCCTACTCTGATGTTTTCTAGTCGGACTGTTAGGGTAGTGATAGATTATAGTAAGATCAGTTGTCCACCTCAATAGGAGATACTTTCACGAGTATTTAGTATGACAAATTCAAATGCCTATTCTAATTTGGTTTTTAGTTCTTTTTCCCTGCTGCTTTAATTTTTGGTGGGATCAGATGTGTCCTAATCATAGAAATACCAGGACTCTAGTTATTGTCTGTTGTTTCTACATTGCTATTAGCTTTTGTATTGTATAGTACACCTGACGCACAATTAGTCTACATGTCCCTGATAATCTGTATTATGTGATTTCTCTTTTTGAGGTGTTCTAGATAAGGAATTTAGGAACACCTAGACTTGATCATTGAGGAAAGTTTGTTTACCCCCTTAGACAATGTCACTATGTGTAAAAACATCCACTCAAACAGAATTTGTATGTAGCTGTTTTCCTTTAGATGGTAGAGGGTATGCTCTCACATGGAACCCCAATTGAAGAGGCTAGAGGTGCTGTTTTACCTACTACCTTTTGTCTTTGTACTCTATGACAATGACAGTATTTTGTTTTAGATCACTATAGTCCCATGGTGTATGGCCACTCCTTTGAAGATTGCAGGCCACCTGCTTGCAAATCCCCTGCAATGAATTGTTTTTTGTATACTTGCCAATAGGTCCAGCCTGTGTTTTTCTTTACTCTCACATAGATAGATGGAAGTGGTTCTTGGGTGCCTTGCTAATATATGGGGCATCCCAAGACTAGGAAGTATTTTCTAACACTCTGTTGATAGACTGTTTCTGTGCCTTGTCTAAAGACAATTTGTTCTGTCCACCAATAGATATTTGCTGCTGTACAAACCACTACCAGAGGGGCCCGGACATCAGATTCAGCCTGGGGAGTCAGCGTCAGCACCAGTGCAGCTTGAAGCCAAAGTGAAGGTAACCAGCACAAGCATTGCTGGCAACTAGGACCTCAGTGAAGGCGGAAGCCCTGTGATTAAGTGTGTACCCCTGCCACTGTTTTGAGCGAAAGACGGGGTCACAAATCAGAAAGGAGAAATCGTGGATCATGCCTAGCTGAGAGTCACAGACCGACCAGAATGGCAAGGAGGCTTTTGCTTGAGGTGACCCCTTCTGAAACAAGGGTTGCTTCAGAGATCCTAGAATGAGGCCTCTGATTTCTGGTCCTAAAGTGAATACAAGTTTGCACCTTTGTTTGTTGGTCAAGAGATACCTGGGTACACTGGATGCAAATGTGTAGCCCCAACGAATGAGCAGTGCGCCAGCAGAGCAATATAGGAGATAGGGAAGGACTTGAGATTAGGGTTCAAGTGCTGTGTCTCTGGTGCCTGTTAGATTGAAGTGAAGAAAAGTGGTGCACTGTTTGAGACACTGGACAGGATCGCTAAGAGCATTTGCCTGTTGGGTGACTGCCCTATCCTGAAAGAAGAGACTTTTTTCCTTGAAACTGGATTGTGATTCTTGAGTTGCGAGTTGTGCAGCTCCACCGTGGAAACAACAAAGAGCCTGCCTGTGAGGCTCAAACGGACACAGGGAGAAGACTCCCCCTCTGGTTGGTTGTACAACGGCTTCAATTTCCCCAAGGACTTCCTCTTTTTGTTAATAATGTATCCCTTTTAGTTGTCCCATTTTTGAAGAGCAGCCCTTTACAGCTCTTGGTCCTAATTCCTATGGCCCTGTGTGGTCCTCCTGGTCCCAGATATGCTTGATGTTCTAGCCATCATAAAAGGAAAATGTAACAGTCAATTGGAAAATGTTTTTATTAGATATGAGCTGTTAGCTATTCTGAAATTTAAAATGAATAGTCACTGAAATGCATAGGAGCCCTGAAAATGTCTACTAGATGATTTTAGGATTTGCTTTAGCTTAGGCCAAGAAAAATGATAATTCTGTTTATAATAGTGGCCATTGCTTTCCCCTACTGTCTGTATGTTTATTATGATCCAATGCCCGTTTTTCTTGGATTCCTGCTGATACCCTTAGTGAAATGTTTAGACTGGAAAATGCTCCCCTAGCAATAAATTAGGATATTGATAAATTGTGAAATTGAATGTACAAATATTTTCTATGTTCTTACTGGATCATGGGAATGTCTTCACCTAATGCTGAAAGGGTCGTCTGTCGTAATTTAGCAGCGATTAGATTAAGCATTAGCAGAAGACATCCTGTATTTAGAGACTATCTTGTCTTTTTATGGAATCCATTTTGTATTTGGCAGCCATTTTAGATGGCCATGTGCTCACCATGTACTCAGTCCTATCTTGCTGTTCTCTGCTCGGTATATTTAGCCTCTTCCTCCTACTTTGCACATGCTCAGTTGTGCTTGCAGCTGCTAATATTCTGTAACTGTCAGGATGTGCTTGCTAGCATTGGCAAAACTGTTAGCTCCTCCTACTTGTCGACTGTGCATTTTCTGTATGACCATCTATGTGTGTAACTCTTCTTATGTGCACTTGTACTGCCCTTTTTTAGCCCCTGTGAGGGTATATAAGAGATACTGTGGCCTTCAGTCCTCAGACCATCTCATACAGAGTGCTGCGGCTTCTGTGTGACATGGCCTCACTTGTTGTAATTGAATAAATATGTTTCTCTTGATTACAGATTCTGTGCCAACTTTTTCATGCTGCTCTAAAGGATCAGGTGTTAGTGCAAACCCCTGAGATGGGATTTTTGATTTCCCTCACCGCTCTCTCAAGTCATCGGAATCTAGATACAGTACTATCGAGAGAGAAGCTCTAGCTTGTTCCTGGGCTATTGAGAAATTCAAGACTTACTTATGGGGGATGAGTTTCATTCTATACACTGATCACAAACCATTAATTCATCTCCTAAATGATAATGGGTCAGGAAAAGCTCCTTCTAGGTTGGTAAGATTGTTATCACGCTTGCATGAGTACACTTTTAGGACTGAATTCATTCCAGGCAGCAGAAATTGCAGAGCGGATCTTTTGTCCAGAATGCCCATTCAAGACATCAATTCTGGTGAAGGACAGGAAAATGTTGAGTCTGTGGTGGCTACCTTGGACGATATTTTGAGTACTGATAAAGGGGTTTCTCGCAGTGAGTGGATGTCTGCTGTTCCAGATGATAACATTTTATCTCAGGTCATGGATTTTGTCACGAAAGGATGGCCCAAAGAAAGATGCTTAGTTGCCTCAATCAGACCTTTTTCACATGTTTCAAGTGAGTTATCAATAGTGGATGGCTTACTATTTCGCAGCAATTTGATCCCCCCACTTGCAGTTAGACCCAAAATATTTCAAGCAATACATTGTGGGCATTTAGGTGTTGGAGCCACTTCTAAAAATTTGAAGCAATACTTTTGGTGGCCCGCTTTAGACTCACAAGTTGCTGCTTGGATTTCATCTTGCAGCACATGTTTATTGTCTGACAAACATTGGCCTTCTCACAAAATGCCCTTGCATGTAGTTCCCTTTCCAGAGGATCCATGGTCTAAAGTAGCCCTGGATTTTGCGGGTACATTTAATCTGTTATCATCTGATACAAAGTTTTTCTTTTTATAAATCTTTTTATTAAACAGTAGTGAATCGACATTGCTAATCACAACTGGATGGGATAATGTAGAAATTAGATACATATACAAGGATATCATCGATGCACAATATAACCTTAAATAATAGTTTTCATCAGTTATTTCATATCAGGATCTTCAAGAGAGGGGGTGATTGGTGGGACACAGATATTACCTCGGTTTATGTTCAATTTGCTCCATATTAAAGACCATTTCTTGGGACACCCACGTGCAACATACACAGTTTTAACCTAATCCTGCACCAGTCCATGTCGGCCTTCCAGGCTCCCACCGTGCGAGACACTCTAGCACCCCACAATTGAGCAATATTCCTTTTGGCCACCATCAAGCCTAGTGTTACCCATATTTTATCCTTACTGTTTAGGTCTGTGGGCTCCCAAACATTCAAAAGACATCTCTTAGCTTCAAGTCCTAAGTTAAGTTCAAGAACCTCCCCCATACAGTCATGGATTCTTTTCCAGTAGTGCTGGATATACACGCATTCCCACACGATATGCATAAATGTACCTTCTAGGCCACACTGCCTTCAACACATTCCCGCGTCTGCTCTGCCCATGCTAATAAGCCTAGACCCCGTGACATAAATTCTGTGGAGGATCTTGAGTTGGACCAGTCGCAGTCTAGAGGAGATTGCAACCACACGTGGGGAGGCCACCTCCTCCTGCCATTCTTCATCATCGAGCTCTAGTCCATCCCTCTTCCAGCATTCCCAGACCAGTCTGAGGGGTTCTGGGGAGTAATTAATCAACATCTGATAAAAAAGTTTAAATAGTTTTAGTTGATTACTTTTCAAAATGGATTTTATTTTACTTTGTTCCTAGTGCAAATACTGTCTCAATCATAACATTCTTATCTAATATGTTTAATTGTGAAGGACCCTCATGGATTTGGTAACTAACAAGGGTGCGCACTTTCTTTCAAATCAAATGAAAGAGCTTTTTGCAAAATACCATATTAGACGCCTCAAAGTAGCGTTATATTCTTCAATTTCCAACGGGTTAGTTGAGAGAGTAAACATATTTTTGAAAGAGGGTGTGCAATCCACTTTGTCAAATGGAATACCAGTTGATGTTTTTCTTAAACAAAAGGTGTGGACATATCATCTTACCCCACACTCCACCATGGGTGTGTCTCCTTTTCTAGTATTAAGGAAAATAATCCTACAGTAAGAGGTATTTTTTGATTGGATAAAGGACACATTGCCTAAAGATAAATCTTGTTTTTGTAATTTGGCCAAATTGGTCAAACAGAGAGTTGAGGCTGCACAACTGAGGATGTATTATGATACCAACCCATGGTGTAAAGAGTGTTGAGCTTGATAAAATGACTGGGTTCTCAGAAAACATCCTAACAAGGTAAAAAAGGGAGAATCGGTATTCTCTGAACCTATTCAAGTTGAGAAAGTGTCTAAAGGTTCTGTTTTCTTACAAGATAAAGGATGGTGGAGTAAAAGAGATGTGATCAAATTAACACCTTAACAGGCCAGAGACATTTGTAAATATAAAAAGTTGGAACCTGAAAGTTGGTTTAATTTGGGAAATGATATGTTGTCCTCAGACTTGTACAGCCTCAGGTTTCAGCAAATTTTGCTGATGCTAATCTTGATGGTGAAAGGTCCACTGATAGTGCACATGATGATATTCTTGGAGATTGCCATGATGATTATGACCCCATTTCATCTGACTCACTCCAGAGCTGCACGTAATGTTTCCATGCCAGCTAGGTTTACAGATTTTTCCGTACATTAAAATGGTAATTTCTTGGTGTTTATTAAAAAAAGGAAGATGATGTAGCATGAGGGCAGGGGTAGTTTAATAATAAAAATAAAATAAAAAACCACATTGAGCTACCAGCCGCCTCCCGCGTTGCGCCTTAGTATTCCTGGTCCCACTGGGGCAGCATTAGACTCCCTGTGCAATCCCTGCTCTGCTCTCATGCTATGAGAGCAACACAGGGATTGGCCTGAGTGGGCTGAAATGATGCTCCGCTCAGACCAGGGAGTCTATGCAGTTTCTCCAGCCCTGATGTTCAATACAGCTGGGCTAGAGAAACCTATGCGCGCATGTGTGTTTAGCCAGCATGAGACGGCAGACCAAACATACATGCACACCTAAAAGTGCACGTAGCACTCCTCCTTCCCCCTCTCATGACCCAGCCCCACCCCTCTGTGGACATGCTGGCTCAGTTCCGGCAAATGAAAAATAAAACGATTATAGGTAATCGTTTTATTTTTCACCTGCTGGCTCTGAGCCAGTCGGGCAACGCTCCTCCACCATGGCGGAGGAGCTGCCCCTGCTTTCACTTTGTGTATGTCTGTTTGTGTGTGCGCAGTTTTTAAAAGTTGCTTTCAGACCGTGTTTTTGAAAGGTTCAGATTACTACCTTTCTACAGTTAATTTACTTGTTGGTCACTTTCTGCATTAAAATCAAATGATTCTTCTTTTAAAAGACACATTTGCTCGTGTTTTGGCACTCTGTTGTGGCTTGCTTTTTCCAATATCCTCCTGCTAACAGTCGCTGTGAGTTTCTTGTGGTGCACAGGGTCTCTGCCAACCAGGTCCCCTGTGCCAGGGCTTCTTCCCTAAAACCTATCCACAATTGGTACTTCTATCCCCTGTAAGTTCCCAGTAAGTGGTACCCTCTGTACCTAGTGCCTGGGAACTGAAGAGGGTCTCCTGGGACCCCACCTTACTAGGACCACGCCACTGCCTCCTGCAGCTGGCATGCCCTTGTGAGGTGAAAGATGACATGGCCCCCTGCCTGGGTGCCATGCCAACCAGCACTGCCTGCAGGCATAGGTAAGTCACCCCTCTAGCAGGCCTTATCGCCCGAAGACAGGTTGCACTATACCACAGATCTGAAAGAAACAGGTTAGTATTAGATTCCTTACCTTAGAATATCCCCAGGCGTCAGTCTGGATCCGGAAACTTTTGCGTAGCAGTACCCCTGCGCGTCGGTAGGCGTCGTCTGCAGGCGTCCCCTGCGGCTCCGCGTCGTCGGCGTCGTGCGCCGTGATGACGTCGCTGGAGTATATAGACGCCGCCTCCGCGCGCTGACGTCAGTTCTTATTTTTTCCGCGCCAGTTAGCGCAGATCCGAAGAGCAGTACTCCGGTCTTTTGACCAAGTTTTTGTTACATCTAACTCTATCTTCAGGTGCCGGTAGGATGCCCGGTTTTAAAAGTTGCGACGGGTGCGACCGCCTGATGTCGGTCACCGACCACCATCGACTCTGCCTCCGGTGTCTGGGCGCGGACCACGACGTGGAGTCCTGCGTCGACTGCCGGGCCTTGACAAGTAAAGCTAGGCGGGAGCGGTCCCGCAAGCTGCTCGAGCTCCGGGTGTCGGCCCCGCGTCGAGAGCGGTCCCGGTCCGGTCGGAGGTCGAGGGAGCGGTCGAGAGAACGATCGCGGAGCCGCCATGAGCGCTCCGGGAGTCGCCACCATTCCTCCGGTTCCTCAGGTAAGCGCAAGAAGTCGGGGCGTCGTCATCGTACCCCCGACTCCCCCCGACGCCCGCGTGATGCGGCCGGGGGTTCGGGTGGCCCCACCCCCGCGGCCCCGCGTGGGTCGCCGACGCCGTCTGCCCCATACCCGTCGGTCCCTGGGGAAGGCGCGTCGCGCGAGGAGATTGAGGAGTTCCTCATGGCTATGAGGGCGATGTCTCCTCCGGCGGGGCCTACGGCGCCTGCGGGCCCGTCGGTCCCGTCTGGGGGCCCGAGCGGCTCGGGTGCACCTGCCCCGACGCCGCCGGGTGCTCCGGCCCCGACGCCGCCGGCGGCTCCGGCCCCGGCGCCGCTGGGCCCTTCAGGGTCGTCGCCGGCTGGTCATCCGGCCTCTCCGGCGCCGATTCCATCGGGGCAACCCGTGGTGCCGCCTCCGCGCGGCGCCGTGACTCCGCCGTCGGTTCCGGCCGGCGTCGGGGCTCCGGCGCCGGCGCCGCGCGGCGCCACCCCCATTCCCTCTCTGACTCCTGACGCGGAGTCGGACCGGCATCGTCCGACGCCGAGTCCGGCGCCGTTGGGGCCCCTTGGCTCCGAGGAGCCGGTCTATATCGTTGACTCGAACTATGGCGATGAGGACGATTATGGAGAGGGTTGGGAGGGGTCTGAGGACCCTTTGTCACGAGCATGCCAGTACGACGTGGACTGGGTAGGTGACTTAGGTGAGGCCAGTGGTCTGGACGAGTCGCCTAACCCTGGGTTTGTCTCGCCTCCCACTGTGGCGTCGGAGGCTGGGGCTGCCTATTCGGTGGTACTGATGAGGGCTGCCAAGGCCTTGAGCCTTGAGCTCCCCGTCGCTAAGGTGAAGCCTAACATCCTCACCGAGGTATTTAAACCGCAGTCATGCCCACAGGAGCCTCTGCTGCCGTTTAATGACGCTCTGACGGATGTCCTTTTGGGCACCTGGTCCAGGCCCGCTTCCGGTTCACCTGTTGACCGAAACGTTGCCAGGCGTCACCGTCCGTGTTCGGACGACCCTGCCTTCCTCTCCACCCATCCCTCCCCGGAGAGTCTGGTGATCCAAGCCTCCACTTCCCAGTCCGCATTCCCGACGGCCCCGCCCGATCGGGAATCTAAGCGTTATGACCAATTTAGCAAGAAGGTCTTTTCGTCTTTGAGTGCAGGACTGCGGTCTTGCAATACCGCATGCCTCTTAGGCCGCTACACCCACTCTCTGTGGGATACGGTCGCGGAGTGTATGCCGCAATGCCCGCAGGAGGTGCGGGACAAGCTCAACCAGGCCTTGATTGAAGGCCGGGACGCGGCGAGATATTCCATACGGTGTGGTCTTGACACGACCGACTCGCTGGGACGGGCTATGTCCACGACGGTGGCGATTCGTCGCCATGCTTGGCTGAGATCCGCCAACTTCTCGCCGGATGTCCAGAATGCCCTCATGGACATGCCTTTCGATGGCAGTCGCCTGTTCGGTGACAAAGCGGACAACGCGCTTGAGCGCTTCAAGGACTCCAGGGTCACGGCCAAGTCCTTGGGTCTTTCGACCCAGCGCCAGCAGACGGGTTCGTTTCGCTCCTTTCGTGGCCACGGAAGGGGCGGTCCCACACGTGCTGCCAGCCACGCACCGCAGAACGCTCCTCAGCGCGGTGGCGGCCGTGGATTCCGCCGGGGTGGCGGTAGGGGACAGCGGCGAGGTCAGTCCACACCTCCCCCCGCAGCAGCCTCCAAATCTTCCTAGTCCGAGCTTTCGGGCCCATGTGACGCCAGTGGGTGGCAGGGTTCGCCATCACCACTCCCGCTGGCGCACGATTACGTCGGACAGGTGGGTGCTGCAGCTCGTCCGAAGGGGCTACTCCCTCCCCTTCGAGTCCACTCCTCCAGCCATGCCACCGCAGAACCACCGTGTGTCGGGGGACCACTTGACACTTCTGCAGGAGGAAGTTACGGCCCTCTTGGCCAAGGGGGCCATCGAGCGCGTTCCTGGGCCAGAAGTAGGGTGTGGTTGCTACTCCCACTACTTTCTGGTACCCAAGAAGGACAAAGGGGGCCTACGTCCTATCTTGGACCTACGGAACGTCAACGGCTTCCTCCGGAAGGAGAAGTTCAAGATGTTGACTTTGGCTCAGGTCTTGGCTGCTCTAGACCCACAAGACTGGATGGTGGCGTTGGACTTGCAGGATGCGTATTTTCACATCCCCGTCCTGCCGGCCCACCGGCGTTACCTGCGGTTCACGGTAGGCCACGAGCACTTTCAGTTTATCGTGCTCCCATTCGGCCTTACCAGCGCCCCACGGGTGTTCACGAAAGTGATGGCGGTGGTCGCAGCTCATCTGCGCCGGTTAGGGGTTTCGGTCTTCCCCTACCTCGACGACTGGTTGTTGAAGGCGGGCTCGCCCCAGACAGTCGTCCACCACCTTCAGATGACGGCAGACCTCCTGCACGAGCTGGGGTTTTCCATCAATGTGCCGAAATCACACCTGTGTCCCTCTCAAAAGCTCCTTTTCATCGGAGCAGTTCTCGACTCGGCGCAGTTTCGGGTTTATCCTCCGGAACGGCGGGTCCGGGATATTCAGGCTCTGATTCCCATCTTTCAGCCGTTGTCCCGGGTTTCGGTCAGGTTGACGCTGCGGCTTCTGGGGCTGATGGCCTCCTGCATCCTTCTGGTGCATCACGCCAGATGGCGGATGCGGGCTCTGCAGTGGGACCTGAAGTTTCAGTGGGCCCAGCATCAGGGCAACCTGTCCGACCATGTCCTGATCTCGGAGGGCACTGCGAGACAGTTGCAGTGGTGGCTTACGGACCGCGATTGGGTCAGGGGCAGATCCCTCTCCCTTCCCCAACTGGAGCACGTAGTTGTGACGGACGCGTCCCTCCAGGGCTGGGGAGGCCACTTGGGAGAGGCGGAGATCAGAGGCATCTGGTCTCCGGCGGAGTCCCGGCTCCATATCAACATGTTGGAGCTGCGGGCGATTCGCCTAGCACTGAAGGCATTCCTCCCCTTTGTCAACGGGAGTGTAGTGCAGGTGTTCACGGACAACACCACCGCCATGTGGTACTGCAACAAACAGGGCGGTGTGGGGTCGTGGACCCTTTGCCAGGAGGCTCTGCGCCTCTGGCAATGGCTGGAACGTCAGGGCGTGACTCTGACGGTTCAACACCTGACAGGTTCTCTGAACGCCAGGGCGGACGAACTCAGCCGTCGGTGCTCGGTGGATCACGAATGGCGTCTGAACTCGGACGTGGCGAACGGCCTCTTTCAGCAATGGGGAGAGCCTTGGTTAGATCTATTCGCCACAGAAGAGAACGCGCAATGTCATCAGTTCTGCGCTTTGGAGTTTCCAAGACGGCACTCCCTCGGCGACGCCTTTCGGCGCGAGTGGAGTTGCGGTCTGTTGTACGCCTTTCCGCCTATACCACTTCTGCCCAGAGTGCTGAAGAAGATCAGGCGCGACCGGGCCCATGTTATCCTTGTGGCTCCGGACTGGGCTCGAAGATACTGGTATCCCGAGCTACTCAGCATGTCAGTCGGTCCCTCGATCCGCCTGCCCCTTCAGGAGGACCTTCTGTCGCAGCAGCAGGGGACGGTCCTCCACCCGAACCTGTCCAGCCTCCACCTCCATGCGTGGAGATTGAGCGGCGACAGTTGAGGCCATTCGACTTGCCTCCTGAAGTCTGTGATGTGATTCTGGCAGCCAGGCGTCCCTCCACAAAGTCGGTATACGCCTGCCGGTGGAACAGATTTGTGGCATGGTGCACAGCAAAGGCTGTGGATCCCCTTTCTGCCCCTCTTTCCGAGGTTCTCCTCTTCCTTCTTTCTCTTGCCCAGCAGGGCTCTGCTCTGGGCACTATCAAGGGCTACCTTTCTGCCCTTTCCGCCTTCTACCTGATCAGCCATCTTTATTCAAGTCCCCTATTGTACTGAGATTCTTGAAAGGCATCACGCACATGTATCCACCTGTTCCGTTCGTGATGCCTCAGTGGGACTTGAACCTGGTTCTGACATTCTTGATGTGTGCTCCCTTTGAGCCGCTTCATTCCTGTCCTCTCCGTCTTCTCACTTTAAAGACGGCCTTCCTGGTTGCCATCACCTCTGCCAGGAGAGTGAGTGAGCTCCAGGCTCTTTCTGTTAAACCTCCTTTCTTGTCCGTCCATCCTGACAAGGTGGTTCTTAGGACTAGGCCTTCTTTCCTGCCCAAAGTAGTTTCTGCTTTTCACATCGGGCAGTCCATCACCTTACCCTCCTTCTTCCCGCCTCCGCATCCTTCAAAAGATGAAGAGCGGCTCCATCGTCTGGACCCAAAACGTGCGCTTTCATTTTATATGGATCGCACACGCCAGTTCCGGGTGGATGACCAACTGTTTGTTGGCTACGTGGGTGAGAAGAAGGGAAGGGCGGTACAGAAACGAACCATCTCTCGGTGGGTCGTCCTGTGCATCAAAGCATGCTACTCTTTGGCTCGGAAGGAGCCTCCTGTTGGGCTGAGGGCCCATTCCACTCGGGCCACGGCGGCTACTACTGCCCTGGGCCGGGGAGTCCCTTTGCAGGACATTTGCCAGGCGGCTACGTGGGCCTCGCTGCACACCTTTGCGAGGCATTACTACCTGGACAGTCAAGTCCGGAGGGACAGCTTCTTTGGCCGTTCGGTCCTCCAGGATTTTCTGGTGTAGGATTGTATTGGTTCGCAGACCCACCACCGGGGTTGGTATTGCTGGGGTATCTATTCTAAGGTAAGGAATCTAATACTAACCTGTTTCTTTCAGATGAACAAGTTACTTACCTTCGGTAACGATATATCTGTAAGAAACAGTAGTTAGTATTAGATTCCTTACCGCCCCACCCGTCCTCCCCGTTCTGCAAACTGATACCTAGGGTTAAGGACATCCCTTTCAGGGCCCTAGTTTCAAATGGCACCAGTGTTAGTTCTCACATGGCTCTGCGTGTTCTGGCGCGGAAAAGCTGTGTGCAAAGAACTGACGTCAGCGCGCGGAGGCGGCGTCTATATACTCCAGCGACGTCATCACGGCGCACGACGCCGACGACGCGGAGCCGCAGGGGACGCCTGCAGACGACGCCTACCGACGCGCAGGGGTACTGCTACGCAAAAGTTTCCAGATCCAGACTGACGCCTGGGGATATTCTAAGGTAAGGAATCTAATACTAACTACTGTTTCTTACAGATATATCGTTATCGAAGGTAAGTAACTTGTTCGTCAGGGCATATCTGCATGAGTAGATATGCCCAACAGTACTTAAGTTAATTCTTAAATATTGTAAGTGCCAGGGAAGCCATAATGGGTACATGGGCTAAAAACTCAATACCTTGAGTTCCCAAGCACAAGAATGGCTTCACTGAAACCAGGAGTGTGTGGTACCAAACAGATCCTTGTAATAAACCCACACTGATGCAAGTATGTGATTTATTAAAACATGTACTCAGAGGGCACCTAAGAGGTGTCCCCTGAAAACCTACAGACCCTGGTGTGGTCACTGACTGGCTTTAGGCAGTCTGCCACACACAGACATGTTTTTGGACCCCTGGCTGGAGAGCCTCTGCTCTCTGGGACCAGACACAATGCATATCCTGGGAAAAGGTGTCGCACCTCCTTCCCCAGGATGGGCAAGTGCTCGAAGGGGAAGCTTCAAAGCCCTGCCGCCTTTGTATTGCAACCCCCAGCCTCTGCTGCTTGCAGCAGATGGCAGACCCCAGTTTACACCCCGTTTGGGCAGGAAAACTGGTGGGAAAATTTAGAAAGGCTAGGAGGTGTGCCCACCTTTGCCTACTCCGCCCTTCTGGTGGAGGAGGCGAAGTTAAGCACACTCTTCAGTCCTCTCCATCTTGAAGATGAGGAGACTCCACCAACTAGGCCTAGTGCTATGCTCTCTTTTCACAGGAGTATAGCATAATAGTGGGTGCAGTCACCCCCAGTATGGTGCCCATTGGCCCTACATACTACTCCCCTAAAATGCCCCCTAAATCTAGCATTTACAGGGCTCTCACAGACCTAGAAACTAGATCTGTGAGGACCTAAGAAGAAAGTAGACACCCCTGCAGAGAAGCCTGACGACGACAACTGTCTTGGCCCCAGCTCTACCGGTCTGTCTCCAGCTTCGGAGAACCTGTGACCAAAAGATGACCTGTCTTGCAGCCAGTGGCCTCTGAAAAGGCTGGGAGGATTGCTGCCTTAGAAAAAGACTCCTATCTCCTGTGGACTGCAGACCTGTCCAGAAGAAATCTACTCCAAGGGCTCCGGATCCAGCTGGAACCTCGACTCCTGCCCACTCTGCACCTGACGCCCACGGCCCGAGTCTGAGTGGCTCACCTGTTCAGTGAAGTCTCCCCAGCGATTCTGACCTTGAGTCCAGCATTGGCTGACCTCTCCTGATCTCCAAGTCGGAGCCTGCAGTGTGAATCCAGAGGCTTCCCCTTACCATGACCGGCTTCGGTAAGAAGACTCCGAGGTTGAAAGGCACTCCGGCACCCAAAGCCCCTGGGCCTTGGTGAACTGAACCGACTGTGCTCTGTGAAACCCTACATCTCTATTTACCTCTGCTGTCATTGGTCTCCCATCTGCAAGCTCCGGTGCCAAGCCTGCAGCCTGTTTGTCGACAACAGAATCCTCATTGAAGAGCATTGGCCGCCCAATGCTGAAATTGCACCCTGCACCCGGCAGCCCCTGTGCCGCTGGTGGTGACTGTTTGGTGCTACTTTGTGACCGCCCCCTGTGCTTAACCTAACCCCCAAAGCTTGGCCCCTGCAACCAATCTAATTACCTGTAAGTATTGTTGCATCGAGCACCCCAGTCTTTGAAAAGCATTGGGCTGAACTCCGAATTTGACCTCTGTACCTGGCTTCCGCTGTGCCGCTGGTAGTGCAGTTTTGGGACTCACCTGACCCTTGCTCCTTGCTCACCTTTGGTCCCGAAGACTGGAACTGTAAGTGTAAAACTTACCTGTTTAACATTGATATTGTTTTCCCCATAGGATAACATGGAACTGTTCAGAAATTGTTAAACTTTTTAAAGTGAAAAGTATTTATCTCTAAAAATATACTTACTATATTGCAAAAATCTTGGCCTTAAAATACAGTACAAACAAAGTATATTTTTCTAAAATAGGTGTGGATCTCCTTTTTGAGTCGTGTGTCCATTATTGCTCAATGTTGTGCAATAAATGTCTTACACTACCACTAATAGAGCACTTTGCATTTTACATTGAGCCCTGTACACTTTCAGGGAACCCCTGAACTCTGTACATAGTATAACCACCTAGTGGCACACCATATACAGAGCCGGCTTCCTAAACAGATGCACTAGAATTCCAAATTGACTCTGATTGATGGTTGGATTTTTGGAGTTCTTCCACTGGCAAAGACTTTGACAGATTCATAAGGTAAAAAACATTTAACAGAACAGATTTACCAGATACTTTGTTTCTGAGAGTTTCTGATATGAGAAATGCAGCAAATTAACTCTTCATAATCTATGTGGAAACCTGCTATCTGATTGATTCTTTTGCAGTTCTTCTGCAGCACACTTCTGAAGGATGTTTTCATCATTAAGGTTTCGACCCTTTTCATGAGCATTCCACCTGGCCATCTGTCTAAAGGCATGGCAAACTGCATTCCTTCAATTTACACAATTCTGAAATGTGTGCACGCCAAAACCAATGCGATTAGCTTTACTTTTGTAATGCAAGCAGTCACAAACATGCATAATTCTGTTTTCTGCACATTATTACATTAAACCCAGACCTTTTGGCATTGCCGATTATTTGTGTTGTTCACGTTGATGTTCAGAATCGGCACCAGGAATTGGCAAAGCAGAAGGACCGACTAACAGAGGCGAGATCTATTGGCTTTACCAGTGTTTGTAATAGGTGATAAGAGGTCAAGTAGAAGCTCTGAGGGAGTTCCAGATTTTTGTGCCATGTAACATTTCCTCTAAAAGATGGGAGGTTCAAGGAGAATGGACTGAGCACTTCTTGAATTCAGATTAGTGCCTGAGATTTTCAGTTTCTCTGTTAGGTATGAGGGTGAAGAGGAGTGAAGTGCTTTGTGTGTGATGTAGGCCATCTTAAGTTGGGATCTCACCTCTTTGGGAAGACACATAAACGAAGCGTGGAATAGGAGTGATGTGATCAAATTTCTTGTAATCTGTTACAAACTGTGTTGCGGCATGTAAAACTGCTCTGAGTGGTCCTATGTGGATTTTGGCGATGCCTGATAGGAGGGTGATTCCGTAGTCGTGTCTGGATAGGACAAGAGCCTGGACAACTGATTTTAGGTCCTGCTCTTTTATATGGCTTTTCATGAAGTTGTAGACAGTGGAGTAACACATTCCAAGTCACCTGCAAGGTAAGTTGAGGGGCACCTAATTCCCTTGTTCACCTTGTCTTTTTCCACCACCCATGCAAGATGCCACCATTTTTAGAAAATAATACTGGTAAAAACAAATAATGTAATCAAAACCTAATATTATACATTTTTCTCACTACAAAGCATTTGTGCACATATGAATCTTGTAGCTAGGGCAATGAGAGAATTGGGAGGCCAAGATTGAGAGCGGTTCCATGATCCATTCCAAAGGAGATGATGGCCTCTAATGTAAGACTACCAAAGTGAGAATTGAAAGGCAACAGGTGGAAACCACATAGTTAACCTGATTCATTAATGCAGGGATTTGTCAATCAAAACACCAAATTGTTCACCAAGGTTGTAGGCTGGGAAGGAACCCTAAGAGCATTATCCCACCAAGTTGAAGTTCAAATGGATAGAGAGCCTTGCAAGACCAGAACGTCTGGTCTGTGTTGACACCAGTTTGTGAAATAGAGAGGGAGAGAGATGCAGAGAGTGCATGCTTCGTCTGTGTAGGGCTGTTACTCTTCCAATGTAAAAAATGCATTCCTGCATGGAACTGCTTGTACTTTCCCTCACAAATAAAACAAGTACAGACAGTGCCTTATACTCCTTGCCCATTTAAATCACGGGTTCAGCTTCAAAGTGTCACTCATCATCAATGTAGCATCATGTAAAGGTGGAACTGATCTTTGGTAACTAATTAATAATCTTGGTATCATCAGTGTAGGAGTAGAAGGCCAATCCATAGGAAAGAAAAAGGTAGGCTATATGTGTGACCTATATGTTAAAAAGGGTAGTTCTGAGAGAAAAGCCCCGAGGGAGCCTCATAGTGAAGTTGGCAAGCAGCAGATTACAAATGAGAAAGGCCCACAGCTTAAAAGTGGTTTTGAAGAAAAGACAAAAACATGCCAAGACCATGAACCTGAGTCACAGTTGCTGCTCTCTAGAGACAAGCATAGTATAACCAATGTTGTCAAAAGTAGCTGACAAATCTGAAAGAATGATAGCTTGACACAATTGGTCTCTAGAAATAAAGTGATGTTGTCAAGAGATGATTCCCATATTGTTTCAGTTACACGTGTAGTACAAAATTCTGCTTGCTCATGGACATGAAGAGTAATCCTTTCAAGAAGGAAGACAACTGGACACTGACTACCCTTTGCAGGATCTTGTTTGGGAAAGACAGTAGAGAGATGGGTGGATAGTTGCCAAGTACTGTAAGATCTTCTGTATGCCTTTTCAGGAGGAGAACCAAAAATGGGGATATTTCGTGGATAAGACTTAGATTTAGTTGTAAGATGTTGTTCATAAATATGTGATTTCGTGAATGTGCTTAAGTGGTTTGGGATAGATAGGCAGACAGCGAGACAGATCTCTCTACAGATGAGTGTAATATGCTATTTATCACCATTGTTGAGTGTGCATGGGCGTCATGACTCGTGAGGGGAGACATCTTATGCGAGTCATGCTGCTCCTCACTTCCCTCAACAGTGATAATAAACAGCATATCAGCGTTTGTTGTATTTCGATTTGTCTATTTCAAAGTCATAAAGGCATTTCACCAGAGCACAGAAAGTTAAATCCATGTAGTGCAAAAAAAATCACACCAAATAAGCCTTGTAAATAATAGTTACTTTCCTATCAAGTCATTAGAACATGAATTGTGTGATATGATACACAAGAAAACAACAAGGTGATGGGTGGAATGCTTGAATTAATTTCAGCCACAAGTACTTACTCAGGCGGCATTCTAGTTCAACATTTTTTGCCCACAATGCCAACCCAGAGACCAGCCTTGTGCACTTCAGACTTGGTTCTGCTCCAGTAGGAATAGTTTAGCCAAAATTGCCAGACCAGGTCCTCACTAAAAGGGAACACAAGCAACCCCACCCGCCAAGACCAGTTTACGCCTACTTTTTTTTACCCATGAAGATAATACCGTTTTTTAGGTCAGTTTCTCTGTATTGTAGTAATAACATGGATACATATATATGTATGTGTTCATACTTCTCAGCTGCATTTTTCAAGCAGAGTAGTCATAATGTTTAGATCTACATTTTGGATATATTTCTTCTTATTTGGCCAACCTAAAAATTCATTCTTCAAAAATGCATTTTATTCTGTGATTGGAGCCTGTTTCACTTCATTACTTCAATTGCTATTTCATCCTTTCAGCTATCTAATGTTGGGTGGCATACTTTCAGACTGGTGCAGATAGGAGGTGGCAATGAGTGGCAGGTTAATCACGCACAGGCTCCTCCTTATCAATTTCAGGAAACTAAGAAGAAATCCTTTGACATTTCCTTTGGCTGAATCCCGTAGGTATCCAGGTTGTGTTGATGCAGCTCTAAATATAACATAATGTAAAATGTTAACCATAGGATGAAAGGGTGCATTGACGCTGCTGGAATTCTTCCCTGTGGTCTACAGGTTCTATACAGATATCACCAGTAACCATGCCACTTGCAAAACCTAACCATGATTACAATCTGTAACATGCAGGAGAACATACATCTCTGTGCATAGTGTAGATCAGGACAGAGATGTATTGTGAGACATCCGTGGATATAGGAAAACTAAGATATGTGTGCCTGCCACAGGGGTGCATGGATGTACATAGAGAACTCTGTAATGCCTCTTCCAACACACTCTCAACATTCTACATGACCTCACACACTGGATGAGCAGCAGGGACTTGGAAGGCTGGGGAGTATCCATTAAGTCACAACAGCCTCATTGCTGTGGCTACCTCAATGCCAAGATCAGGCTTGAGGTGCCCTGTGAGAGCTCGTTGGATGTTTCAGTGCTTGGATAGCTTTGTAAGAGGCAGGTCAGGAGGATTCAGAGGACATTTCAGTGCTAAGATCGTTTTGCATGGGGAAAGTCAGAATAGAGGTGCATAGTGAGAGATTGTTGCTCGTCTCACTCTCAGTGGTAGGATAGCTTTGCATTTGGCAGGTCTGGGTAAAAGTGCATTCTGGGAGTTTGTGCAGGTACGTTTTAAGTCATAGGCATAGTGGGCTTTGGCCCAGGTCCCCAGCCTTTCACGGGGCCCCTGATAGTGTGAGCTCTGTTCTGGAGAGAGTTTTGCTCTAATGACCTTGTAAAGTTCTTAAACAGTTTTAAATAGCATTTTCCTTTAATTTTTAGGGCGAGGCCTCCGCCCACGTAAGTGGGAGGAGTTTCGAGATCCTAATGTTAAAGAAGAGAAAAAAAAAGTATCTCCTAGGGCTTTGGCGAGACAAATTCCACACATTCCTTAGTGTGTTCTGTCATCTGGCCAGTGATTCGTCTTCGTTGTGTTGTCGTTTTAATAGGCTTGAAGTGATAGGGTAAATGTCGTTTTCATCCGCCATGTTGGGCATTTTTCGTTCGTGCTCGCGCAAAGAAGTACATTAATTATAATTAGGAGCTGTCAGGGTGCCTCCGTAAGTGAATCCAGATGGCCGGGCGCGTTCACCATTCAGCAGCGCTCAGCGCGCAGCTGCTCCATGCCAGGCCGGGAAAGGGCTTCATTAGCCTCACTCATCCGGCGCTGAGACAGGCCCCCTCCCTCATCTGTATCGGCGAAACAGGACAACTGGGGGGGGGGTTGCCTAAAATATCCTGTTAAACGAGGTTGCTGAACTTGTAATAAACTGCGTTTTGCTGGACCCATAAAGGAAATGCAGTTGTTTACTATTCCATGGGTGAGTGTGTTGAAAAACATGGATGTAGGTTCGTTGTTATAAAAAATCCTGCTTGTGCAAGACTAATGTTTACTTGTTTTTATATGGTGTCTGGTGCCCTGGCGTTTAGATTTGCATCGATATAAATACTATTTGGAATTCCCTACCAATTCGGACTCCGTGATTATCGGCATTGACCAGAATGGAATGGAAGATGGAGGCCGCCTGCTCTAACTCAAACCCAAGGCACCCCAAGTCATCTTACCACCCTAACACTTAATCCTCCTATTATGTTGACATGGGTACCGGAAGCCCACTTGGCTGGGAGAGGCTCGTTAATGGTCTCTGGCATCTCCAAGACTGACCGCGCGGCCGGCCCGAAGCCTCACAGTAGCGCTCCAATGGAAAGCGCCTGCTTCAAAGCGCCCGCTCTTTCTGAAATGTTGGCCCCGTAAACTCGCTTGGTGTCACATGTTTGGGGTAATAATATATGGCTGTAGTTTGTAAAGGCAATGCCTTGTTTACAGCACAGACCATCAAAGCCCCCCCCCCCAACCCCCTCGGGGGACTCCCCACTCCACTGATGCCAGCAATAAACAGATTGTATGATCGGCTCTCCCCCGTTTTGTGTTTGTGGCGGCAGCGCTTGACAATGCTGATCCCAGACGCTATCGGGGGCACCGCACCACAACAGAGGCGCTTGTTATGGGGGCGGGGGCGTAGGGTCAGCTGTCTGAGACGAATGGGGAATCGAAAGGGGGCGTCTCTGTTCCAGTCATGAGACCGAGCCTGAGGGGCTTCACCTTTAATGTCGTAGATCGCGGTCACTGGTACATTCACCCTCTGTGACCTCCGTCGAGAACCAATGGCATCCTTTACAGCCCGACACGTCACTAATAAGAGGCCCCATTCGCATGGATCTTTAACTTGTACACGTTCAACCCTGTTGCCTCGTGAATATACAAAGATTGCAGCAACATTAACCAACTGAGCTATCTTACCCGGATACGAGGGTGTGATCGCAAATTAAACACGGAGCTTAGAGAATGTACAGTCGCTCACCTAGGTTTGTCCATTGGATTCTTCCCTGAGACCTGCAGGCTACACCCATACCTCAGCAGCAGGAGCATTAACCCTCAGGACTGTTTTACCAGCTAGTGCGCTTCCATTTGTTTTCGGGCATAGCCGCCTGCGTGTGATGGGACTACGGGCAGTGCAGAGTGCAGAATCAGAGTGCAGAATCAGAGTGCAGTTTGAGAGTGCAGAGTGCAGATTGAGAGTGGAGAGTGCAGTTTGAGAGTGCAGATTGAGAGTGCAGTGTGAGAGTGCAGTTTGAGAGTGTAGTTTGAGAGTGCAGTATGAGAGTTGAGAGTGCAGATTGAGAGTGCAGTTTGAGAGTGCAGATTGAGAGTGCAGTTTGAGAGTGCAGTTTGAGAGAGCAGAGTGCAGTTTGAGAGTGGAGAGTGCATATTGAGAGTGCAGTTTGAGAGTGCAGTTTGAGAGTGCAGTTTGAGAGTGCAGATTGAGAGTGCAGTTTGAGAGTGCAGTTTGAGAGTGCAGTTTGAGAGTGCAGTATGAGACTTGAGAGTGCAGATTGAGAGTGCAGATTGATAGTGCAGATTGAGAGTGCAGAATGAGAGTGCAGAGTGCAGATTGCAGTTTGAGAGTGCAGTTTGAGAGTGCAGTTTGAGAGTGCAGAGTGCAGTTTGAGAGTGGAGAGTGCAGTTTGAGAGTGCAGTTTGAGAGTGCAGTTTGAGAGTGCAGTTTGAGAGTGCAGTTTGAGAGTGTAGTTTGAGAGTGCAGTATGAGAGTTGAGAGTGCATTTTGAGAGTGCAGTTTGAGAGTGCAGTATGAGACTTGAGAGTGCAGATTGAGAGTGCAGATTGATAGTGCAGATTGAGAGTGCAGAATGAGAGTGCAGAGTTCAGATTGCAGTTTGAGAGTGCAGTTTGAGAGTGCAGAGTGCAGATTGAGAGTGGAGAGTGCAGTTTGAGAGTGCAGATTGAGAGTGCAGTTTGAGAGTGCATATTGAGAGTGCAGAGTGGCAGTGAGTGCAGACTGAGTGCAGAGTGACAGTGAGTGCAGACTGAGTGCAGAGTGACAGTGAGTGCAGACTGAGTGCAGAGTGACAGTGAGTGCAGAGTGACAGTGAGTGCAGAGTGACAGTGAGTGCAGAGTGAGTGCAGTTTGAGAGTGCAGATTGAGAGTGCAGTTTGAGAGTGCATATTGAGAGTGCAGAGTGGCAGTGAGTGCAGACTGAGTGCAGAGTGACAGTGAGTGCAGACTGAGTGCAGAGTGACAGTGAGTGCAGACTGAGTGCAGAGTGACAGTGAGTGCAGAGTGACAGTGAGTGCAGAGTGACAGTGAGTGCAGAGTGAGTGCAGAGTGAGTGCAGAGTGAGTGCAGAGTGAGTGCAGAGTGACAGCGAGTGCAGAGTGACAGTGAGTGCAGAGTGACAGTGAGTGCAGAGTGACAGTGAGTGCAGAGTGACAGTGAGTGCAGAGTGACAGTGAGTGCAGAGTGACAGCAGAGTGACAGTGAGTGCAGAGTGACAGTGAGTGCAGAGTGACAGTGAGTGCAGAGTGACAGTGAGTGCAGAGTGACAGTGAGTGCAGAGTGACTGTAGAGTGAGTGCAGAGTGAGTGCAGAGTGACAGTGAGTGACAGTGAGTGCAGAGTGACAGTGAGTGCAGAGTGACAGTGAGTGCAGAGTGACAGTGAGTGCAGAGTGACAGTGAGTGCAGAGTGACAGTGAGTGCAGAGTGACAGCAGAGTGACAGTGAGTGCAGAGTGACAGTGAGTGCAGAGTGACAGTGAGTGCAGAGTGACAGTGAGTGCAGAGTGACAGTGAGTGCAGAGTGACTGTAGAGTGAGTGCAGAGTGAGTGCAGAGTGACAGTGAGTGACAGTGAGTGCAGAGTGACAGTGAGTGCAGAGTGACAGCAGAGTGACAGTGAGTGCAGAGTGACAGTGAGTGCAGAGTGACAGCAGAGTGACAGTGAGTGCAGAGTGACAGTGAGTGCAGAGTGACAGCAGAGTGACAGTGAGTGCAGAGTGACAGTGAGTGCAGAGTGACAGTGAGTGCAGAGTGACAGTGAGTGCAGAGTGACTGTAGAGTGCAGAGTGACTGTAGAGTGCAGAGTGACTGTAGAGTGCAGAGTGACAGTGAGGGCAGACTGACTGTAGAGTGAGTGCAGAGTGAGTGCAGAGTGACAGTGAGTGCAGAGTGAGTGCAGAGTGACAGTGAGTGCAGAGTGACAGTGAGTGCAGAGTGACAGTGAGTGCATAGTGACAGTGAGTGCAGAGTGACTGTAGAGTGCAGAGTGACTGTAGAGTGCAGAGTGACTGTAGAGTGCAGAGTGACAGTGAGTGCAGAGTGACAGTGAGTGCAGAGTGAGTGCAGAGTGACAGTGAGTGCAGAGTGACAGTGAGTGCAGAGTGACAGTGAGTGCAGAGTGACAGTGAGTGCAGAGTGGCAGTGATTGCAGAGTGACAGCAGAGTGACAGTGAGTGCAGAGTGACAGTGAGGGCAGAGTGACTGTAGAGTGAGTGCAGAGTGAGTGCAGAGTGACAGTGAGTGCAGAGTGAGTGCAGAGTGACAGTGAGTGCAGAGTGACAGTGAGTGCAGAGTGACAGTGAGTGCAGAGTGACAGTGAGTGCAGAGTGACAGTGAGTGCAGAGTGACAATGAGTGCAGAGTGACAGTGATTGCAGAGTGACAGCGGAGTGACAGTGAGTGCAGAGTGACAGTGAGTGCAGAGTGACAGTGAGTGCAGAGTGACAGTGAGTGCAGAGTGACTGTAGAGTGAGTGCAGAGTGAGTGCAGAGTGACAGTGAGTGACAGTGAGTGCAGAGTGACAGTGAGTGCAGAGTGACAGTGAGTGCAGAGTGACAGTGAGTGCAGAGTGACAGTGAGTGCAGAGTGACAGTGAGTGCAGAGTGACAGCAGAGTGACAGTGAGTGCAGAGTGACAGTGAGTGCAGAGTGACAGTGAGTGCAGAGTGACAGTGAGTGCAGAGTGACTGTAGAGTGAGTGCAGAGTGAGTGCAGAGTGACAGTGAGTGACAGTGAGTGCAGAGTGACAGTGAGTGCAGAGTGACAGCAGAGTGACAGTGAGTGCAGAGTGACAGTGAGTGCAGAGTGACAGCAGAGTGACAGTGAGTGCAGAGTGACAGTGAGTGCAGAGTGACAGCAGAGTGACAGTGAGTGCAGAGTGACAGTGAGTGCAGAGTGACAGTGAGTGCAGAGTGACAGTGAGTGCAGAGTGACAGTGAGTGCAGAGTGACAGTGAGTGCAGAGATAGTGAGTGCAGAGTGACTGCAGAGACAGTGTGTCAGGGTGCACATTGTGTGAGTGTGCAGAATGAGTGTGCAGGGTAAACAGTGTGTGACTATGCAGGGTGACATTGGGAGTGTGCGGGTGAGCAGTGTGTGAATGTGTAGGGGCAGTGTGTGAGTGTGCAGAAAACACCACACACACATACACCACACACACATAACGCACACACAAACCACACACCTCAGTCTCTCAACACCACACACTTGTCACCACTCAACACAACACACTCACCACCACACTCACTCCCCAGGCTCACCCCCACAGACTCACCACCACACACTCACCAGCACACAGAAAACAACACACACAACAACACACCCCCAGCCGTCAATGAATGCTTTCACCATGCACAAACACCAACAACCATCATCCATCTGTGCACGCTTTTACCAAGCACACACCCACCAGCCGTCAGTGCACCCTTCCACCAGGCACACACACCTCCAGCCGGCAGTGCACTTTTCCACCAAGCAATCGCAGTATGGTACACTTTACTTTTAAACATATTCATATAAAGCACAGCATGCCACCATTGGTAAAATTACAATTCAACCAAGATACTTCCACTACACACCACATGCACACACTCCATAACACATGGCAAAAAGACATTGGCATTTACAATGCCATTAGCTCAAACTCAAATAAATCCGAGCCCGATTGCATTTCTAATGCTTGTTTTTTAATGTGGGGGGTGGGGGGTGAAAGTCTATTACAGACATTTTGCAGACGAGTGTAGTGTTTATGTTTCATGCAACATCCATAAAATGGTTTCTTTTATATCAAAACAGATTACACATATGAGAAATGAGAGGATGTCATAGAAATTATGTGCAGTAATAATAGTGAGATCATTCTGTGTTACAGTATTGAAAATACACATCACTATCCCTGAATAAAAGATGTAAATACATTTAGAATTTTAACTAATGCGCTTGTGCGCTGTCAGTGACCTGGCCAAAGAGGATATGAAAGAGCTGAAATTGGATCATGAATTCAAAGCTGTTCTGAATAGAGGCGCCCGGAATACGTTTGGCCCAGAGCCCCCAAAATCCTTAAGATGTCCCTGCAGTCTCCGATCTAACATAGCTTTGCATGAAATAGTTTAGGCTAGGAGCTCGTTTTGAGAGGAAGAGCTATCTTAATGTTAAGATAGTTGTGAATGGGCCAGGACAGGACATAAGTACATTGTGAGAGCGCATCACATTGCCAAGCTAGCTTTGCATGGGCAATTCCAGGTACATTGTAAATGATCTCTGTGCATGGCTGAGTACTTGCTTCAATGCTAGGATAGTTTTGCATGGGGAAGACAAAGACAGAAATTCATTGTGAGAGCTTAGTGCATGTCTTAATGCTAGGATAGCTTTGAATGGGGCTGGTCAAAATGGATGTCCATTAGATAGCCTTTTCATAGTGTAGTCCAGGGCAAAAGTTCATTTTGAGAAAGCGGCACATGTTGTATCGCTAGGGCAACTTTACATGGAGCAGTTCAGGACGAGGGGTTATTGTGAGAGCTTGGTGCACATCTTTACATTAGGACAGCCTTTCTTGGGGCACATCAGGAGAGAAGTGCAGAATAAGAACTCTGTGCAAGACACAGTACAAGGACAGCTTTGCATGGGTAACATCAGGGTATAGGTGCAACGTGAGATGTCAGCACATTTCTCAGTGCACTTTCAGTGCACACCTCGGTGATGGGGTTTCTATCTGCTAGGTATTTTACCAGCTTGGCCTGTATTTTTATGTTCAGGCCTTTTAAAAAGTTATGAAAAGCAGTGGAATTCCATATTTGTTTCCCTGTTGAAATGCTAGCCCAAAAAGCAAATATGTAAGAAAGCACTTGAAAAAGTATTTGAGAGATGTCTAAATTACTCTTACGTTTTTATTAAAGCAACCGAAGTGATAATTGGGACGTTTAAAAAAACATTGCGGATTTTGAAAAAAAAAGCTTTTTTATGTGCCTGTGCCATTTTCAGAATAGCAAAATATGTGCAAATGGCAGTTTTTAGGTCGAGCCTGGGCATCGCATGCACTGATGTGAGGCATGCAGTAGTGGAGTATAGCTTGGATGCCCCGCCCACTCTCCGCCCATATTTTAAATTGGCTTGTGTAATTGTCCATCGTAGATGCTGGTTTCCAAGTCGTTATTAGGCTTGTTAGGCCTTCTTAGGCATCGTCTTGTTTGCATTTTTTACTTATCAAAATGACTGGACCTTTTACTAGTGGTGTTACATGGTCTACTTTATAAGTCGGTGAGCACTATTTTATTAGGTCGAGCAGACTACTCTCAATGCGTGAGCATTGAGAGTCTGCTACAGACCTAATGTGGCCCGTATTCAGGAGAGTGGACACGACTCAGACGCGCGCTTTTGCAGTCTCAGTTTTGACCGCGGGAGCGCGCGTCTGAGCCGCGCCTGCGCAGATGAACTCCCAGCCCCTACTTTCGCGTCGCTCTGCTCTCATGCATTAATGGCACAGACACAGCCAGCCCCCACCCCTCTGCATGCACACACATACAGGGGCGCGCGCACATAGACAGACAGACACACGCAGACAGACACACACACGCACACACACATATGCGCGCGCACCCCCTCCCCCCACACTTACCGGGGTCTTTTCGTGTGTCCCTGTCTCCCTCGGCAGCCTGCGGGTCAGTCTTGACAACAGGCGGGGCTCTCCACGACCACGGGAGCTCCGCTAGTTCACAGGCAAATCTTCCGGCTGACTACAGAAGCGCGGGGCTCCCGTCCGCTTCCTGTTTGCGGACCCGCCCCCGTCCCAAAACAAGTTGCCTGGCTTCCGTTCTAATCCGGACTGCAGACATAAAGCCCACAGGTAGGTCCCCGGGTTTCCTTTCACGGGTAATACCTTGTTAACATTTGCCAATGTGTGTTCCTTCTATAAAGTGCAACATGAAATAATACAACTTACATTTGTGCATAGCTTGTTTAATAGTAGTACTGTAAAAACTCTACTGTAGTGCGCCTTTAAGAATCCTCTGCGAGGCTCGAGCACTTTGCACGGCACCCCAGCTCTCCTCCGCTCGCCCTTCGTCAACTGGTGAGTGAAATGATATCAATAGCGGATTTGTGTGATGTCCTTTATTTTTTAATAAATGCACCTCTTACTAGCTATTGAAGCCTGCTAAAAGCTTGGACTTCTCTTTACCATGCTAGTTTCTGAAGGCTGCACAGGACGGATGTCTGATCCCACAACTGCTCCCCTCCACCCTGTTCCGCCACAATCTTGTTTTTCGTTGCAGCACGCTTTCACTTTGAACAATAGCGGGCTTCTCCATACCACCCGGTCGCGCCCTCCAAACCTTCCATGTTCTTGCTGGAGTTTAGCATTAAACAAACAGTGCCTGTTTGTTTTTACAGTGCTTGTTTTTATTTGCAGTGCGCATTCACTTTTAACAAGAGCGGCCTTCCCCATACTCATGCATAATTGATATCCTCAATGTGTGCCTCAGCCCTTATTGAAAATACATTAACCAGGCCGTGACATTTGTAAATAAGGGAATAACCCTCGGCAGGTCAGCAGAGATAAACAAGCATTTGCAATTCAATAAGTGTCGCATTACTAAAACTTTGAGCTATTGGCGTTCTAATTAATGCAACGTAATTAGCTCAAACTTTAAGTAATGCGAGACCTATTGCATTGCAAATGCTTGTTTAATGTTCTTCCCCTATTCCACCCACTACCTCCCAGCACGCCGTCCGTTTTTTTTGTTTTTTTTTACTACTGGGGGTACGCTTTAATTATAGCGGGCACGTTTTTAAATTTATTAATTTATTTTAGCAGCGCCGTCCACATTTATCAGCTGTGCTTACGCATTCATTTTGATTACTAGCGCCCATGCGGCGCTTTCTCATTCATACAGGCCGCACCCCTTTCTTTATTACACAAACGGCATCTAAAGTAATGTACGTGGCCAACATTAAAGTGAAACACCGGCATGGGCATTTTTACAAAAAAAAACATCTGTTTGTCAACTTGACAAACAGATGCTTTTTTTGTCAGAGCCCCCATGCCGGGGTTTCGCTTTAATGTCGGAAACGTCCCTTTCTTTAGACACGGCTTGTCTAAAGAAAGGGGCGTTGCCTTCATAAATGTGAAAGTGCCCCATGGGCGCTAGTAAAATTATTTGCAATGCAATATGTCTCATATTTGCGAGAGTTTGAGCTATTGCATTGCCAATCGCTTAAACCCTCGTTAATGCGAGACCTACTGCACTTCAAATACTTGTGTATCTGAGCAAGGTGGCAACGCTATTCGGTGCTACAAATGCTTTGCACAAGTCATTTCAGGACAGAGGGGCACTATGAGAGAAGAGCGCATCGCATTGTTTAGGTACCTTGGCTGGTGCAGGTTAGAAGCAATGGAAAAGCTTCAATGTCATCTTTGGAATGGCATAGCCCCCTGAAGCCTCACATGCAGGCTTCCACACACTGTCACATTCAGCGCTTAATTTTTAACATCAATTGCCTTTCACCTGTAATTCAGCACATCTCCTCTGGGGGTCAATCCTTTCTCACAATAAAGGAAAAAGCAAGATTATGATTTCTATGCAATGAATAAACAGAAAACATCTGTGTTTTAAATAAAATGAAAGTAAAAGCAGGGAGGGTCTAACTCCCTACCCTTCTGCCTCTGCGGCCTCGTCAAGGGACAGACTGCAGTTCTTTCCACCTGGGTCTCACCTTCTTTCCCTGCTACTGGGAGCAGAGAGCCCACTCGCCCTAGGCTCCCACTCACTGCCTCTGATATGAACCAAAAAGAGGCCTCAAACAGACACTGCCAGCAACATACAAGTTATTTTTATTGTATTGCCTGTGATTAAAGGGGCTCTTCTCCGATTCTTACGCCCCTTTTAAATTTGAATGTCATATGCAGGTGATGTAGTCATCTTGGACCTAACTCTAGTTTGCCCCTAAGGAGGCCTTACAGCTCTGTATGATTATAAAGACTCCACATTTCTTTAAAATGTATATGGAGAAATCTAAGATTAGTGGTTTTAGTAGGTCTCAACGAAGGTGTAAAGACAACCTAAGTTGGGATCTGAGAAAAAATAATCAGATCTGGTGTCCGCTTACAAATATCTAGAAATCATTTCTTCTTAGAACATGAACTTCAAACTTTACACTCTGCATCTCTTACCTACAGGCCTCTTTTAATCTTTTGGCTGACTACGAGGCCATATGGGAAAACAGCAAAACTATGCTTTGAGCATCTACAATGCCAAGATTCCTCCAATAATCCTATATGGCATTGAATATCATTTAAATCCGAAATACATGCTTCTAAAATGGGGTTGAGGGATGAATCCTAAGATCCTAATACCTTTGCTAATATCTAGCCCTACTACCTTTCCATAGCTTTTGCAAAAGTCAAGACACCCACCTAAGTTTGGGCCTGATGGCTTGCTATTCCAAAGAACATGGAGCGATAATGAGATGAGGCTACAAAATGTATAATGCAGCGCCAACTCCTTACGCTTAGTATTCAGGGAGGATAGATCACTAAAAATAGTTTACCATGTTTAGAAAGTTTTCTTTCTCACCACATAATTTAGGTATGAAACCAGGCTCTCAATTATTTTCATTACTGGCCTATTTCTCAGGAGTTATAAAAAGATTAACAGAGAAATCAAGTTTTAAGTAAGATATTTGATATTGCAGTCATAAAGCCCATCAAGAGGCTGTATGTACAAGCACAAAACCAAAGTTGATGCTGCCTTATTTGTTGTTACTCAGGGATCGTAAACTTAATAGGGTTATTTTAAATCTGATAATGAATGGATTACCCCTGAACTGCAATTTGGCAAAATGGTATTTTAGCAGGGCCCAATATTCCTTGTTTATTGTGAAAAATTGCGCCACATGACCTCATGTATGTTATGTTATGTTATAGTACACTTATAATGTGCACAGATACTCAAGAGTGTCCTGGCGCGGGAGGTGACCGTGAGAGTGCGATACTGAGATTTAAATGGGCATATTAAAAAGTAGGGTTTTTAATTGTTTTTTGAAAAGCCTGGGATCCTGAGTATTCCGCAGTTCCGTGGGCAGGGAGTTCCAGGCTACCGCTGCTTTGACGGAGGAGGAGAGGCCTCCCAAACGCGTTAATTAACCGGGTACAGAAGTGAATGGAGGCACAGGAAAAGAAGCAAGGCAATTACGGCGAACACAAGAGATGGCAAGAGTAGTTACCGTTGGGCAGACTGCTGGCTCGAACCCGGAGCTGGGAGACAGTGAGGAGAAAGCTGGGGAGAGCGCTGCACCGCTATTTGCGAATGATGTTCATTGTTAATAATATAATTATTGCCTTCAAAGTTTTGAATTTTGTTTTCAATCCTCCAATAGTGACTGGCAAGTAGGATCTACACGTTTTTAAAAATTGTGATTGAATATTTTAGTATAATGTATCATTTTCAGTTTTTTTCTAGTAATCAACTTCGGAGCCACGGTCAAGCACGGTCAGGGTTTACAGAGAGGGAGTAGACCTGATGGAGGTTTTGTAGTGTCCAGAGACAGCGACGTCTCACAGCAACCAGAGCGCCATCATCAGCAAGCAGGATGGCATGCCCAAGCGAAGGTACAAGGAGCGGTGACACAAACCTCCTTCGCGCAGACGAAGCGCGCCAATGCCAAAACACTGTAACGGTGAATAGCGACCACGAAGAAGATAGCACAGCATGACGACTCATGCCGAAGGTAAAGCCGACCACCCAGTCTGGTCGCCAAAGGAAAGAAAAGAAGCAACAGAGAAGATTGCGACAAACGGTCCAGTCAAAGAAGAGAAGAACACCATGCTGGAGAGCTATGCCCAGACCAGAGAGAAACAGGTGGAGTGCTCGCTGCCTGGGGAAGACTGGTCGGGAAGGCCAACGACAGCAAGAGGACCAGACCACGTTGCAAGAAGGAACATGGAAAGGAAGGGCACGACGCCATAAAGAAAATGAAGGAGGAACAGTAGAGCCAAAGGAACCCGACGAGACAGGAGAGTCACGATGGAATTGACCAAGGAAGGGTATCCTGATTGAAGGCAACAGAAGAGATCAAGTAACAGGAAGATACGACAACAGATCTAGTCAACAAGCCAGGGGAAGACAGTGTCCTACCACATGGACAAGACCAGGGGGACGACATGTAGAGGGCCCGCTACATGGAGAAGCCTGGTTAGCATGAGTAAGCAAGAAAGAAGACCGGACCGCGTCGAGGAAGAGAACGAAGAGGAAGAATGGAGTAACACAACATCACTCCACAGAGGAAGAGAGAGAACCACAGTCAGCACACAGGAACATCGGTGCTGTCCAAGGAGCATCGCAACAGTCAGCACACAGGAACATCGGTGCTGTCCAAGGAACATCGCAACATCCGTGTGGATCCCAGTAATCCCTAAAACCTGCATTCGAGGAGACCAACCACTGAAGAACCGTATGGGTGCCCCGTGAACCTGAAGTTGCCGAAGCAGAGCATACCCGAGCACTAGACAATCCACCCTTGTGGACTACACAAGACTCGACTGTGGCCATGTCCGAAGTTCCGCAGCGACCCGCACAGCCCATGCGATCAAGTGGTAGTCCAGGGGACAAGGGCCTCGGCCGCATGTCCTGTGAGAGAGGAATCCGAATGGGAGAGGTGCAGCAGAGGCAGCTCCACGACAGGCAACAGGAAGCACAAAGGCCCCAGGTGAACACCTGGCACCGAGAAACGGTCTGGTGAAGACACTGAACCCATGTCCTAACGGCAAGACCATCCTGGCGGATGACATCAACACCCCCGAGGACATCATGAGAGACTTGGCGGTGAGTCCGTTGGCAGTTCCTCAACGACGCGTTTGCGCGGCTCATGCGAAGCCCCGCACGGTCCACCCGGTCCCATCGCGTCCAGCAGGTGGGTCCTCCCAGCGACTCTAGTGAGAGAAGAGTCCAAGCAGGAGAGGCCTATCCTCGAGGCTCCAGTGAGAGAGGAGTCAGGCAAGAAAGGCAAGTCGGAAGGCACTCGACCGGCAGGAGGTGTGGAAGCATCAAGATCAGCCAATCCAGGGAAAGACCTCTCGTGCCATAGTCATCTCCAGCAACCAACAAGCGTTGTCATCCACTGGACAAGGAACACCTGAGAGACCCCTCAAGGTTTACACCCATTCTGCTCCCGATGCTCCAAGTGATGAACACTGTATATAAGCGTCAACACAGCAAGACAAGGATGATCTGAAGTACACCACTGAGGTGAAGCTCATCTGATTGACTTTGCAGTCCAGAACTTTTGACATCTCCCAGCCGGCCGCCTGAAGAGAATCCGTTGGGGGCTGTAAATTTCTGGTATTCTGTTTTTCTTGCAGGTTGGACATTCGCTTTTCCTTTCATTAAATTTTGAGAGGGATGTAGTGTCCTGCCAGGACACAGTCTAGTTGTTCCTAAGTGTAACCCTACACTGAACACCCACCCACCACAGACGTCACTGGGTCAGGTGACTCTGTTAATAAAAGAGGCCGAGCGCACGTACTCGAGGCCAGAGTTACTATCCCCAACTGGTGTCACAGTTATTCACATCATGCGGGCCTAGGGCCCCATCTTTACAGGTTTGACTACAGGCGTCCCTCCTCAGACTCACCGATGGACTCATGGGGCCCAATGTTCGTCACATTATAAGTCTTTTTGATATTTAACACAGGCCAATTAGGTATATTTATTTTGACTTCCATTCAAAATCTTTATTTCGGCATAAATGCCATAAAAGAGTCACAGCACAATTCATTACATTAATATAAACATTTTTGTCGAAAGGTTTTAAAACATCAATAAAAATAAATTTCTTAATACAAATACAACTAAGCACAACCGTTTGGATATACCAGATATCGAAAAAACAAGTGTGGGGAGGGTCAAAGGGAAATATTTAATGACCTTGCTGCTCAAACCCCAATACCAATACATAGAACACACAAGAGAGCAGACAAGGTCCAAAAAAGGGTGTGTAACTGCAATGGCGGCCGTGAGGCACGGGTGGTGAGTGCATGAGATGAGGGGTTGTGAAAATTGAGACTAATTGTCACACAAAAGGCTAAAGTAATTCTCATCAGACCACCCATGTGGTGGAATTTACGTCATCTGAGAATTGCTCATCTTCCCATCCCAGGTACGACCATATAGTGTCGATATGGGAAGAGTTGACAAGAACAAGGACAAAGTCTTTGTTGTGACATCCTAAAGTGATGTGAGTAAGAAAAGTGCAGTGCTCAAAAGTTAATAAAAAGTAAAATTGACTACCAGGATTCTAGGACTGTTCTAATAGATGTCCAAGTGTCAAAAATTAAAACCACGCCGAGTAGTGAGACTACTCAATGGCGCAATGCAGTACGGTCGACATGTTTCAGCTTTAGGAGCCATTAGCCCAGCTTTCTTCAGGACCTATTAACCGAAAAACAGCTACTGCAACTATATGTGATGTGTTGTGAGTAGTGGATAAACAAAATGTACTAATACAAAGTTACATGAGTACCAGGAACAAATATACTTAAATGCCCACTGGAGGAAAAGAAGAGTATCTTCTTCCTAAGAAAAAAGAGAGAACATAAAAACAGTATGTCAGACAACCCGAAGTTTCATACACACTCGTCGTGCACACACATAGACCATGCAGACACACCTGCAGTAATAATATACATTCTGCATTTCAAAAAAACATATTAGTTTGATCACCTAGAGGCATTTCCTCTAGGTGATACTCACCCAGCTTTGTGTGGGTGATAGCCTCACCTCACCCGGCAACCGCTCGGGAGTATGAGGCCCCGCTCTGTAGTGTAGAAATAAAAGACACAATAAGCACACAGCTTTAAAGTGCCTAACCCAATGGTTCTACACAATAACCCAACTGACGTGTGATAGTACGCCTAAACGTCACACCCATCACTAACCACCACAAAGATTAATAGAACACATGCCTACTGTGATAATACACAGCCACCAGTTCACTGATGTAGGAGTATGTCTCTATGTAACTCCTTTAAAAATTACTGTATAACGTAAACCAATACTGAAGTAGCAGAAGAACATATCCGAATTTTTAGGGAATGTCTAGGAAAAAGGGGAAGCAGGAGACCTGCTGGGGAATCCAGCCAGTTAGACATGAGTGGGGGTTTATTATGAAAAAAAAGAGAAGGAAGACCCTAAGTGGCTATCTAGGCCACCCAGGTCCATGGACTGCTAACCTCCCTTAATTTGTATCAAGAGTCCGATACCTAAACCCTAAAATAGAGGCCATATCAAGTTCCACTAAACTGGCTCAAATATCAGAGAATAGGTATTTTAATGTCTCAAAGGAGACTGTGCTGAGCCCAAGTACAGGGAGTCCAAAACTCACCTATCCGTCGGTGCCTTCGTTACGATAAACGAGCGGAAGTGGAGGTGAAAAGGGTAATGCCCTTCCTCCTTAAAAAACCTGCCATTGATTTTGTAATTAATTACATCTGGAGTCTAGATGAAGCATGACCGCGGCGACTCGCGTCCAGGGAGCCGCTACTAATCGCGCATGCGTGGTGGCTGTGAACCACTACTCTCTCGCGCATGCGCTGAACCCTCGCCAGACTACGGAAATGAATATCTCCGGTTCCAACAAATTGGACAGTGAAAACCCAAGGTGGCCGATCCATAGGTCTGTGTAAAGATATTTGTAAAGGGAGCAAAGGATCCCATTTATTTTACAAAAGCGTGTAATGCACTTTTTAAAACACATCCGACCTGCAAGTATCATACAGTCGGGCTCCCATGTGGAAAGTAAGAGCTCCCCTGGGGGCCGAGCCAAGGTACGTATAATGGTAGTTATTTTGAGAGAAGAAAATCTCTATTATTTATCAAAGTATAGGACAGGCTATTTCAAAGCACCCGACCGCCCGGGGTCCCGTGATGTGGATTGATATAGGCCAGTAAAGTAGAAAAGTGTGCCTCCATAGTTACCAAAGGATGTAATTTCGATACAAGATATAGGAGACACATCCCAGGTGTAGAATTTCTATCAACAGAGAACTTGAGGTGTAAGGTGTCTGATAGGACAAACTAGCAAAATGATCCTCAGGCTTACTGGTTCTACAGAGGAGGAGAAAACAGTGTCTAAAACGGAATGGACATCTTCTATTTGTACATGCCAACATAGGTCAAATGTAAGGTTTACGGAATAGCAAAACCCCGTAGGGGCTGGTAATTACTTAACAGTTATAAAGGAGGATGCTATAATCCTCGAGTGTCAGTTAGGGTGGACAAAGAGGCAACACACACACAAAAGTTGGGTGAGCTATAGGGTGTAAAAAACGTTTACACCCTTATTTAAACGACCCGCAACTGAAAAGTTGCACTCAATACTGAAAAAACAAGTGTGGGGAGGGTCAAAGGGAAATATTTATTGACCTTGCTGCTCAAACCCCAATACCAATACATAGAACACACAAGAGAGCAGACAAGGTCCAAAAAAGGGTGTGTAACTGCAATGGCGGCCGTGAGGCACGGGTGGTGAGTGCATGAGATGAGGGGTTGTGAAAATTGAGACTAATTGTCACACAAAAGGCTAAAGTAATTCTCATCAGACCACCCATGTGGTGGAATTTACGTCATCTGAGAATTGCTCATCTTCCCATCCCAGGTACGACCATATAGTGTCGATATGGGAAGAGTTGACAAGAACAAGGACAAAGTCTTTGTTGTGACATCCTAAAGTGATGTGAGTAAGAAAAGTGCAGTGCTCAAAAGTTAATAAAAAGTAAAATTGACTACCAGGATTCTAGGACTGTTCTAATAGATGTCCAAGTGTCAAAAATTAAAACCACGCCGAGTAGTGAGACTACTCAATGGCGCAATGCAGTACGGTCGACATGTTTCAGCTTTAGGAGCCATTAGCCCAGCTTTCTTCAGGACCTATTAACCGAAAAACAGCTACTGCAACTATATGTGATGTGTTGTGAGTAGTGGATAAACAAAATGTACTAATACAAAGTTACATGAGTACCAGGAACAAATATACTTAAATGCCCACTGGAGGAAAAGAAGAGTATCTTCTTCCTAAGAAAAAAGAGAGAACATAAAAACAGTATGTCAGACAACCCGAAGTTTCATACACACTCGTCGTGCACACACATAGACCATGCAGACACACCTGCAGTAATAATATACATTCTGCATTTCAAAAAAACATATTAGTTTGATCACCTAGAGGCATTTCCTCTAGGTGATACTCACCCAGCTTTGTGTGGGTGATAGCCTCACCTCACCCGGCAACCGCTCGGGAGTATGAGGCCCCGCTCTGTAGTGTAGAAATAAAAGACACAATAAGCACACAGCTTTAAAGTGCCTAACCCAATGGTTCTACACAATAACCCAACTGACGTGTGATAGTACGCCTAAACGTCACACCCATCACTAACCACCACAAAGATTAATAGAACACATGCCTACTGTGATAATACACAGCCACCAGTTCACTGATGTAGGAGTATGTCTCTATGTAACTCCTTTAAAAATTACTGTATAACGTAAACCAATACTGAAGTAGCAGAAGAACATATCCGAATTTTTAGGGAATGTCTAGGAAAAAGGGGAAGCAGGAGACCTGCTGGGGAATCCAGCCAGTTAGACATGAGTGGGGGTTTATTATGAAAAAAAAGGAGAAGGAAGACCCTAAGTGGCTATCTAGGCCACCCAGGTCCATGGACTGCTAACCTCCCTTAATTTGTATCAAGAGTCCGATACCTAAACCCTAAAATAGAGGCCATATCAAGTTCCACTAAACTGGCTCAAATATCAGAGAATAGGTATTTTAATGTCTCAAAGGAGACTGTGCTGAGCCCAAGTACAGGGAGTCCAAAACTCACCTATCCGTCGGTGCCTTCGTTACGATAAACGAGCGGAAGTGGAGGTGAAAAGGGTAATGCCCTTCCTCCTTAAAAAACCTGCCATTGATTTTGTAATTAATTACATCTGGAGTCTAGATGAAGCATGACCGCGGCGACTCGCGTCCAGGGAGCCGCTACTAATCGCGCATGCGTGGTGGCTGTGAACCACTACTCTCTCGCGCATGCGCTGAACCCTCGCCAGACTACGGAAATGAATATCTCCGGTTCCAACAAATTGGACAGTGAAAACCCAAGGTGGCCGATCCATAGGTCTGTGTAAAGATATTTGTAAAGGGAGCAAAGGATCCCATTTATTTTACAAAAGCGTGTAATGCACTTTTTAAAACACATCCGACCTGCAAGTATCATACAGTCGGGCTCCCATGTGGAAAGTAAGAGCTCCCCTGGGGGCCGAGCCAAGGTACGTATAATGGTAGTTATTTTGAGAGAAGAAAATCTCTATTATTTATCAAAGTATAGGACAGGCTATTTCAAAGCACCCGACCGCCCGGGGTCCCGTGATGTGGATTGATATAGGCCAGTAAAGTAGAAAAGTGTGCCTCCATAGTTACCAAAGGATGTAATTTCGATACAAGATATAGGAGACACATCCCAGGTGTAGAATTTCTATCAACAGAGAACTTGAGGTGTAAGGTGTCTGATAGGACAAACTAGCAAAATGATCCTCAGGCTTACTGGTTCTACAGAGGAGGAGAAAACAGTGTCTAAAACGGAATGGACATCTTCTATTTGTACATGCCAACATAGGTCAAATGTAAGGTTTACGGAATAGCAAAACCCCGTAGGGGCTGGTAATTACTTAACAGTTATAAAGGAGGATGCTATAATCCTCGAGTGTCAGTTAGGGTGGACAAAGAGGCAACACACACACAAAAGTTGGGTGAGCTATAGGGTGTAAAAAACGTTTACACCCTTATTTAAACGACCCGCAACTGAAAAGTTGCACTCAATACTGAAAAAACAAGTGTGGGGAGGGTCAAAGGGAAATATTTAATGACCTTGCTGCTCAAACCCCAATACCAATACATAGAACACACAAGAGAGCAGACAAGGTCCAAAAAAGGGTGTGTAACTGCAATGGCGGCCGTGAGGCACGGGTGGTGAGTGCATGAGATGAGGGGTTGTGAAAATTGAGACTAATTGTCACACAAAAGGCTAAAGTAATTCTCATCAGACCACCCATGTGGTGGAATTTACGTCATCTGAGAATTGCTCATCTTCCCATCCCAGGTACGACCATATAGTGTCGATATGGGAAGAGTTGACAAGAACAAGGACAAAGTCTTTGTTGTGACATCCTAAAGTGATGTGAGTAAGAAAAGTGCAGTGCTCAAAAGTTAATAAAAAGTAAAATTGACTACCAGGATTCTAGGACTGTTCTAATAGATGTCCAAGTGTCAAAAATTAAAACCACGCCGAGTAGTGAGACTACTCAATGGCGCAATGCAGTACGGTCGACATGTTTCAGCTTTAGGAGCCATTAGCCCAGCTTTCTTCAGGACCTATTAACCGAAAAACAGCTACTGCAACTATATGTGATGTGTTGTGAGTAGTGGATAAACAAAATGTACTAATACAAAGTTACATGAGTACCAGGAACAAATATACTTAAATGCCCACTGGAGGAAAAGAAGAGTATCTTCTTCCTAAGAAAAAAGAGAGAACATAAAAACAGTATGTCAGACAACCCGAAGTTTCATACACACTCGTCGTGCACACACATAGACCATGCAGACACACCTGCAGTAATAATATACATTCTGCATTTCAAAAAAACATATTAGTTTGATCACCTAGAGGCATTTCCTCTAGGTGATACTCACCCAGCTTTGTGTGGGTGATAGCCTCACCTCACCCGGCAACCGCTCGGGAGTATGAGGCCCCGCTCTGTAGTGTAGAAATAAAAGACACAATAAGCACACAGCTTTAAAGTGCCTAACCCAATGGTTCTACACAATAACCCAACTGACGTGTGATAGTACGCCTAAACGTCACACCCATCACTAACCACCACAAAGATTAATAGAACACATGCCTACTGTGATAATACACAGCCACCAGTTCACTGATGTAGGAGTATGTCTCTATGTAACTCCTTTAAAAATTACTGTATAACGTAAACCAATACTGAAGTAGCAGAAGAACATATCCGAATTTTTAGGGAATGTCTAGGAAAAAGGGGAAGCAGGAGACCTGCTGGGGAATCCAGCCAGTTAGACATGAGTGGGGGTTTATTATGAAAAAAAAGAGAAGGAAGACCCTAAGTGGCTATCTAGGCCACCCAGGTCCATGGACTGCTAACCTCCCTTAATTTGTATCAAGAGTCCGATACCTAAACCCTAAAATAGAGGCCATATCAAGTTCCACTAAACTGGCTCAAATATCAGAGAATAGGTATTTTAATGTCTCAAAGGAGACTGTGCTGAGCCCAAGTACAGGGAGTCCAAAACTCACCTATCCGTCGGTGCCTTCGTTACGATAAACGAGCGGAAGTGGAGGTGAAAAGGGTAATGCCCTTCCTCCTTAAAAAACCTGCCATTGATTTTGTAATTAATTACATCTGGAGTCTAGATGAAGCATGACCGCGGCGACTCGCGTCCAGGGAGCCGCTACTAATCGCGCATGCGTGGTGGCTGTGAACCACTACTCTCTCGCGCATGCGCTGAACCCTCGCCAGACTACGGAAATGAATATCTCCGGTTCCAACAAATTGGACAGTGAAAACCCAAGGTGGCCGATCCATAGGTCTGTGTAAAGATATTTGTAAAGGGAGCAAAGGATCCCATTTATTTTACAAAAGCGTGTAATGCACTTTTTAAAACACATCCGACCTGCAAGTATCATACAGTCGGGCTCCCATGTGGAAAGTAAGAGCTCCCCTGGGGGCCGAGCCAAGGTACGTATAATGGTAGTTATTTTGAGAGAAGAAAATCTCTATTATTTATCAAAGTATAGGACAGGCTATTTCAAAGCACCCGACCGCCCGGGGTCCCGTGATGTGGATTGATATAGGCCAGTAAAGTAGAAAAGTGTGCCTCCATAGTTACCAAAGGATGTAATTTCGATACAAGATATAGGAGACACATCCCAGGTGTAGAATTTCTATCAACAGAGAACTTGAGGTGTAAGGTGTCTGATAGGACAAACTAGCAAAATGATCCTCAGGCTTACTGGTTCTACAGAGGAGGAGAAAACAGTGTCTAAAACGGAATGGACATCTTCTATTTGTACATGCCAACATAGGTCAAATGTAAGGTTTACGGAATAGCAAAACCCCGTAGGGGCTGGTAATTACTTAACAGTTATAAAGGAGGATGCTATAATCCTCGAGTGTCAGTTAGGGTGGACAAAGAGGCAACACACACACAAAAGTTGGGTGAGCTATAGGGTGTAAAAAACGTTTACACCCTTATTTAAACGACCCGCAACTGAAAAGTTGCACTCAATACTGAAAAAACAAGTGTGGGGAGGGTCAAAGGGAAATATTTAATGACCTTGCTGCTCAAACCCCAATACCAATACATAGAACACACAAGAGAGCAGACAAGGTCCAAAAAAGGGTGTGTAACTGCAATGGCGGCCGTGAGGCACGGGTGGTGAGTGCATGAGATGAGGGGTTGTGAAAATTGAGACTAATTGTCACACAAAAGGCTAAAGTAATTCTCATCAGACCACCCATGTGGTGGAATTTACGTCATCTGAGAATTGCTCATCTTCCCATCCCAGGTACGACCATATAGTGTCGATATGGGAAGAGTGGACAAGAACAAGGACAAAGTCTTTGTTGTGACATCCTAAAGTGATGTGAGTAAGAAAAGTGCAGTGCTCAAAAGTTAATAAAAAGTAAAATTGACTACCAGGATTCTAGGACTGTTCTAATAGATGTCCAAGTGTCAAAAATTAAAACCACGCCGAGTAGTGAGACTACTCAATGGCGCAATGCAGTACGGTCGACATGTTTCAGCTTTAGGAGCCATTAGCCCAGCTTTCTTCAGGACCTATTAACCGAAAAACAGCTACTGCAACTATATGTGATGTGTTGTGAGTAGTGGATAAACAAAATGTACTAATACAAAGTTACATGAGTACCAGGAACAAATATACTTAAATGCCCACTGGAGGAAAAGAAGAGTATCTTCTTCCTAAGAAAAAAGAGAGAACATAAAAACAGTATGTCAGACAACCCGAAGTTTCATACACACTCGTCGTGCACACACATAGACCATGCAGACACACCTGCAGTAATAATATACATTCTGCATTTCAAAAAAACATATTAGTTTGATCACCTAGAGGCATTTCCTCTAGGTGATACTCACCCAGCTTTGTGTGGGTGATAGCCTCACCTCACCCGGCAACCGCTCGGGAGTATGAGGCCCGCTCTGTAGTGTAGAAATAAAAGACACAATAAGCACACAGCTTTAAAGTGCCTAACCCAATGGTTCTACACAATAACCCAACTGACGTGTGATAGTACGCCTAAACGTCACACCCATCACTAACCACCACAAAGATTAATAGAACACATGCCTACTGTGATAATACACAGCCACCAGTTCACTGATGTAGGAGTATGTCTCTATGTAACTCCTTTAAAAATTACTGTATAACGTAAACCAATACTGAAGTAGCAGAAGAACATATCCGAATTTTTAGGGAATGTCTAGGAAAAAGGGGAAGCAGGAGACCTGCTGGGGAATCCAGCCAGTTAGACATGAGTGGGGGTTTATTATGAAAAAAAAGAGAAGGAAGACCCTAAGTGGCTATCTAGGCCACCCAGGTCCATGGACTGCTAACCTCCCTTAATTTGTATCAAGAGTCCGATACCTAAACCCTAAAATAGAGGCCATATCAAGTTCCACTAAACTGGCTCAAATATCAGAGAATAGGTATTTTAATGTCTCAAAGGAGACTGTGCTGAGCCCAAGTACAGGGAGTCCAAAACTCACCTATCCGTCGGTGCCTTCGTTACGATAAACGAGCGGAAGTGGAGGTGAAAAGGGTAATGCCCTTCCTCCTTAAAAAACCTGCCATTGATTTTGTAATTAATTACATCTGGAGTCTAGATGAAGCATGACCGCGGCGACTCGCGTCCAGGGAGCCGCTACTAATCGCGCATGCGTGGTGGCTGTGAACCACTACTCTCTCGCGCATGCGCTGAACCCTCGCCAGACTACGGAAATGAATATCTCCGGTTCCAACAAATTGGACAGTGAAAACCCAAGGTGGCCGATCCATAGGTCTGTGTAAAGATATTTGTAAAGGGAGCAAAGGATCCCATTTATTTTACAAAAGCGTGTAATGCACTTTTTAAAACACATCCGACCTGCAAGTATCATACAGTCGGGCTCCCATGTGGAAAGTAAGAGCTCCCCTGGGGGCCGAGCCAAGGTACGTATAATGGTAGTTATTTTGAGAGAAGAAAATCTCTATTATTTATCAAAGTATAGGACAGGCTATTTCAAAGCACCCGACCGCCCGGGGTCCCGTGATGTGGATTGATATAGGCCAGTAAAGTAGAAAAGTGTGCCTCCATAGTTACCAAAGGATGTAATTTCGATACAAGATATAGGAGACACATCCCAGGTGTAGAATTTCTATCAACAGAGAACTTGAGGTGTAAGGTGTCTGATAGGACAAACTAGCAAAATGATCCTCAGGCTTACTGGTTCTACAGAGGAGGAGAAAACAGTGTCTAAAACGGAATGGACATCTTCTATTTGTACATGCCAACATAGGTCAAATGTAAGGTTTACGGAATAGCAAAACCCCGTAGGGGCTGGTAATTACTTAACAGTTATAAAGGAGGATGCTATAATCCTCGAGTGTCAGTTAGGGTGGACAAAGAGGCAACACACACACAAAAGTTGGGTGAGCTATAGGGTGTAAAAAACGTTTACACCCTTATTTAAACGACCCGCAACTGAAAAGTTGCACTCAATACTGAAAAAACAAGTGTGGGGAGGGTCAAAGGGAAATATTTAATGACCTTGCTGCTCAAACCCCAATACCAATACATAGAACACACAAGAGAGCAGACAAGGTCCAAAAAAGGGTGTGTAACTGCAATGGCGGCCGTGAGGCACGGGTGGTGAGTGCATGAGATGAGGGGTTGTGAAAATTGAGACTAATTGTCACACAAAAGGCTAAAGTAATTCTCATCAGACCACCCATGTGGTGGAATTTACGTCATCTGAGAATTGCTCATCTTCCCATCCCAGGTACGACCATATAGTGTCGATATGGGAAGAGTTGACAAGAACAAGGACAAAGTCTTTGTTGTGACATCCTAAAGTGATGTGAGTAAGAAAAGTGCAGTGCTCAAAAGTTAATAAAAAGTAAAATTGACTACCAGGATTCTAGGACTGTTCTAATAGATGTCCAAGTGTCAAAAATTAAAACCACGCCGAGTAGTGAGACTACTCAATGGCGCAATGCAGTACGGTCGACATGTTTCAGCTTTAGGAGCCATTAGCCCAGCTTTCTTCAGGACCTATTAACCGAAAAACAGCTACTGCAACTATATGTGATGTGTTGTGAGTAGTGGATAAACAAAATGTACTAATACAAAGTTACATGAGTACCAGGAACAAATATACTTAAATGCCCACTGGAGGAAAAGAAGAGTATCTTCTTCCTAAGAAAAAAGAGAGAACATAAAAACAGTATGTCAGACAACCCGAAGTTTCATACACACTCGTCGTGCACACACATAGACCATGCAGACACACCTGCAGTAATAATATACATTCTGCATTTCAAAAAAACATATTAGTTTGATCACCTAGAGGCATTTCCTCTAGGTGATACTCACCCAGCTTTGTGTGGGTGATAGCCTCACCTCACCCGGCAACCGCTCGGGAGTATGAGGCCCCGCTCTGTAGTGTAGAAATAAAAGACACGATAAGCACACAGCTTTAAAGTGCCTAACCCAATGGTTCTACACAATAACCCAACTGACGTGTGATAGTACGCCTAAACGTCACACCCATCACTAACCACCACAAAGATTAATAGAACACATGCCTACTGTGATAATACACAGCCACCAGTTCACTGATGTAGGAGTATGTCTCTATGTAACTCCTTTAAAAATTACTGTATAACGTAAACCAATACTGAAGTAGCAGAAGAACATATCCGAATTTTTAGGGAATGTCTAGGAAAAAGGGGAAGCAGGAGACCTGCTGGGGAATCCAGCCAGTTAGACATGAGTGGGGGTTTATTATGAAAAAAAAGAGAAGGAAGACCCTAAGTGGCTATCTAGGCCACCCAGGTCCATGGACTGCTAACCTCCCTTAATTTGTATCAAGAGTCCGATACCTAAACCCTAAAATAGAGGCCATATCAAGTTCCACTAAACTGGCTCAAATATCAGAGAATAGGTATTTTAATGTCTCAAAGGAGACTGTGCTGAGCCCAAGTACAGGGAGTCCAAAACTCACCTATCCGTCGGTGCCTTCGTTACGATAAACGAGCGGAAGTGGAGGTGAAAAGGGTAATGCCCTTCCTCCTTAAAAAACCTGCCATTGATTTTGTAATTAATTACATCTGGAGTCTAGATGAAGCATGACCGCGGCGACTCGCGTCCAGGGAGCCGCTACTAATCGCGCATGCGTGGTGGCTGTGAACCACTACTCTCTCGCGCATGCGCTGAACCCTCGCCAGACTACGGAAATGAATATCTCCGGTTCCAACAAATTGGACAGTGAAAACCCAAGGTGGCCGATCCATAGGTCTGTGTAAAGATATTTGTAAAGGGAGCAAAGGATCCCATTTATTTTACAAAAGCGTGTAATGCACTTTTTAAAACACATCCGACCTGCAAGTATCATACAGTCGGGCTCCCATGTGGAAAGTAAGAGCTCCCCTGGGGGCCGAGCCAAGGTACGTATAATGGTAGTTATTTTGAGAGAAGAAAATCTCTATTATTTATCAAAGTATAGGACAGGCTATTTCAAAGCACCCGACCGCCCGGGGTCCCGTGATGTGGATTGATATAGGCCAGTAAAGTAGAAAAGTGTGCCTCCATAGTTACCAAAGGATGTAATTTCGATACAAGATATAGGAGACACATCCCAGGTGTAGAATTTCTATCAACAGAGAACTTGAGGTGTAAGGTGTCTGATAGGACAAACTAGCAAAATGATCCTCAGGCTTACTGGTTCTACAGAGGAGGAGAAAACAGTGTCTAAAACGGAATGGACATCTTCTATTTGTACATGCCAACATAGGTCAAATGTAAGGTTTACGGAATAGCAAAACCCCGTAGGGGCTGGTAATTACTTAACAGTTATAAAGGAGGATGCTATAATCCTCGAGTGTCAGTTAGGGTGGACAAAGAGGCAACACACACACAAAAGTTGGGTGAGCTATAGGGTGTAAAAAACGTTTACACCCTTATTTAAACGACCCGCAACTGAAAAGTTGCACTCAATACTGAAAAAACAAGTGTGGGGAGGGTCAAAGGGAAATATTTAATGACCTTGCTGCTCAAACCCCAATACCAATACATAGAACACACAAGAGAGCAGACAAGGTCCAAAAAAGGGTGTGTAACTGCAATGGCGGCCGTGAGGCACGGGTGGTGAGTGCATGAGATGAGGGGTTGTGAAAATTGAGACTAATTGTCACACAAAAGGCTAAAGTAATTCTCATCAGACCACCCATGTGGTGGAATTTACGTCATCTGAGAATTGCTCATCTTCCCATCCCAGGTACGACCATATAGTGTCGATATGGGAAGAGTGGACAAGAACAAGGACAAAGTCTTTGTTGTGACATCCTAAAGTGATGTGAGTAAGAAAAGTGCAGTGCTCAAAAGTTAATAAAAAGTAAAATTGACTACCAGGATTCTAGGACTGTTCTAATAGATGTCCAAGTGTCAAAAATTAAAACCACGCCGAGTAGTGAGACTACTCAATGGCGCAATGCAGTACGGTCGACATGTTTCAGCTTTAGGAGCCATTAGCCCAGCTTTCTTCAGGACCTATTAACCGAAAAACAGCTACTGCAACTATATGTGATGTGTTGTGAGTAGTGGATAAACAAAATGTACTAATACAAAGTTACATGAGTACCAGGAACAAATATACTTAAATGCCCACTGGAGGAAAAGAAGAGTATCTTCTTCCTAAGAAAAAAGAGAGAACATAAAAACAGTATGTCAGACAACCCGAAGTTTCATACACACTCGTCGTGCACACACATAGACCATGCAGACACACCTGCAGTAATAATATACATTCTGCATTTCAAAAAAACATATTAGTTTGATCACCTAGAGGCATTTCCTCTAGGTGATACTCACCCAGCTTTGTGTGGGTGATAGCCTCACCTCACCCGGCAACCGCTCGGGAGTATGAGGCCCCGCTCTGTAGTGTAGAAATAAAAGACACAATAAGCACACAGCTTTAAAGTGCCTAACCCAATGGTTCTACACAATAACCCAACTGACGTGTGATAGTACGCCTAAACGTCACACCCATCACTAACCACCACAAAGATTAATAGAACACATGCCTACTGTGATAATACACAGCCACCAGTTCACTGATGTAGGAGTATGTCTCTATGTAACTCCTTTAAAAATTACTGTATAACGTAAACCAATACTGAAGTAGCAGAAGAACATATCCGAATTTTTAGGGAATGTCTAGGAAAAAGGGGAAGCAGGAGACCTGCTGGGGAATCCAGCCAGTTAGACATGAGTGGGGGTTTATTATGAAAAAAAAGAGAAGGAAGACCCTAAGTGGCTATCTAGGCCACCCAGGTCCATGGACTGCTAACCTCCCTTAATTTGTATCAAGAGTCCGATACCTAAACCCTAAAATAGAGGCCATATCAAGTTCCACTAAACTGGCTCAAATATCAGAGAATAGGTATTTTAATGTCTCAAAGGAGACTGTGCTGAGCCCAAGTACAGGGAGTCCAAAACTCACCTATCCGTCGGTGCCTTCGTTACGATAAACGAGCGGAAGTGGAGGTGAAAAGGGTAATGCCCTTCCTCCTTAAAAAACCTGCCATTGATTTTGTAATTAATTACATCTGGAGTCTAGATGAAGCATGACCGCGGCGACTCGCGTCCAGGGAGCCGCTACTAATCGCGCATGCGTGGTGGCTGTGAACCACTACTCTCTCGCGCATGCGCTGAACCCTCGCCAGACTACGGAAATGAATATCTCCGGTTCCAACAAATTGGACAGTGAAAACCCAAGGTGGCCGATCCATAGGTCTGTGTAAAGATATTTGTAAAGGGAGCAAAGGATCCCATTTATTTTACAAAAGCGTGTAATGCACTTTTTAAAACACATCCGACCTGCAAGTATCATACAGTCGGGCTCCCATGTGGAAAGTAAGAGCTCCCCTGGGGGCCGAGCCAAGGTACGTATAATGGTAGTTATTTTGAGAGAAGAAAATCTCTATTATTTATCAAAGTATAGGACAGGCTATTTCAAAGCACCCGACCGCCCGGGGTCCCGTGATGTGGATTGATATAGGCCAGTAAAGTAGAAAAGTGTGCCTCCATAGTTACCAAAGGATGTAATTTCGATACAAGATATAGGAGACACATCCCAGGTGTAGAATTTCTATCAACAGAGAACTTGAGGTGTAAGGTGTCTGATAGGACAAACTAGCAAAATGATCCTCAGGCTTACTGGTTCTACAGAGGAGGAGAAAACAGTGTCTAAAACGGAATGGACATCTTCTATTTGTACATGCCAACATAGGTCAAATGTAAGGTTTACGGAATAGCAAAACCCCGTAGGGGCTGGTAATTACTTAACAGTTATAAAGGAGGATGCTATAATCCTCGAGTGTCAGTTAGGGTGGACAAAGAGGCAACACACACACAAAAGTTGGGTGAGCTATAGGGTGTAAAAAACGTTTACACCCTTATTTAAACGACCCGCAACTGAAAAGTTGCACTCAATACTGAAAAAACAAGTGTGGGGAGGGTCAAAGGGAAATATTTAATGACCTTGCTGCTCAAACCCCAATACCAATACATAGAACACACAAGAGAGCAGACAAGGTCCAAAAAAGGGTGTGTAACTGCAATGGCGGCCGTGAGGCACGGGTGGTGAGTGCATGAGATGAGGGGTTGTGAAAATTGAGACTAATTGTCACACAAAAGGCTAAAGTAATTCTCATCAGACCACCCATGTGGTGGAATTTACGTCATCTGAGAATTGCTCATCTTCCCATCCCAGGTACGACCATATAGTGTCGATATGGGAAGAGTGGACAAGAACAAGGACAAAGTCTTTGTTGTGACATCCTAAAGTGATGTGAGTAAGAAAAGTGCAGTGCTCAAAAGTTAATAAAAAGTAAAATTGACTACCAGGATTCTAGGACTGTTCTAATAGATGTCCAAGTGTCAAAAATTAAAACCACGCCGAGTAGTGAGACTACTCAATGGCGCAATGCAGTACGGTCGACATGTTTCAGCTTTAGGAGCCATTAGCCCAGCTTTCTTCAGGACCTATTAACCGAAAAACAGCTACTGCAACTATATGTGATGTGTTGTGAGTAGTGGATAAACAAAATGTACTAATACAAAGTTACATGAGTACCAGGAACAAATATACTTAAATGCCCACTGGAGGAAAAGAAGAGTATCTTCTTCCTAAGAAAAAAGAGAGAACATAAAAACAGTATGTCAGACAACCCGAAGTTTCATACACACTCGTCGTGCACACACATAGACCATGCAGACACACCTGCAGTAATAATATACATTCTGCATTTCAAAAAAACATATTAGTTTGATCACCTAGAGGCATTTCCTCTAGGTGATACTCACCCAGCTTTGTGTGGGTGATAGCCTCACCTCACCCGGCAACCGCTCGGGAGTATGAGGCCCCGCTCTGTAGTGTAGAAATAAAAGACACAATAAGCACACAGCTTTAAAGTGCCTAACCCAATGGTTCTACACAATAACCCAACTGACGTGTGATAGTACGCCTAAACGTCACACCCATCACTAACCACCACAAAGATTAATAGAACACATGCCTACTGTGATAATACACAGCCACCAGTTCACTGATGTAGGAGTATGTCTCTATGTAACTCCTTTAAAAATTACTGTATAACGTAAACCAATACTGAAGTAGCAGAAGAACATATCCGAATTTTTAGGGAATGTCTAGGAAAAAGGGGAAGCAGGAGACCTGCTGGGGAATCCAGCCAGTTAGACATGAGTGGGGGTTTATTATGAAAAAAAAGAGAAGGAAGACCCTAAGTGGCTATCTAGGCCACCCAGGTCCATGGACTGCTAACCTCCCTTAATTTGTATCAAGAGTCCGATACCTAAACCCTAAAATAGAGGCCATATCAAGTTCCACTAAACTGGCTCAAATATCAGAGAATAGGTATTTTAATGTCTCAAAGGAGACTGTGCTGAGCCCAAGTACAGGGAGTCCAAAACTCACCTATCCGTCGGTGCCTTCGTTACGATAAACGAGCGGAAGTGGAGGTGAAAAGGGTAATGCCCTTCCTCCTTAAAAAACCTGCCATTGATTTTGTAATTAATTACATCTGGAGTCTAGATGAAGCATGACCGCGGCGACTCGCGTCCAGGGAGCCGCTACTAATCGCGCATGCGTGGTGGCTGTGAACCACTACTCTCTCGCGCATGCGCTGAACCCTCGCCAGACTACGGAAATGAATATCTCCGGTTCCAACAAATTGGACAGTGAAAACCCAAGGTGGCCGATCCATAGGTCTGTGTAAAGATATTTGTAAAGGGAGCAAAGGATCCCATTTATTTTACAAAAGCGTGTAATGCACTTTTTAAAACACATCCGACCTGCAAGTATCATACAGTCGGGCTCCCATGTGGAAAGTAAGAGCTCCCCTGGGGGCCGAGCCAAGGTACGTATAATGGTAGTTATTTTGAGAGAAGAAAATCTCTATTATTTATCAAAGTATAGGACAGGCTATTTCAAAGCACCCGACCGCCCGGGGTCCCGTGATGTGGATTGATATAGGCCAGTAAAGTAGAAAAGTGTGCCTCCATAGTTACCAAAGGATGTAATTTCGATACAAGATATAGGAGACACATCCCAGGTGTAGAATTTCTATCAACAGAGAACTTGAGGTGTAAGGTGTCTGATAGGACAAACTAGCAAAATGATCCTCAGGCTTACTGGTTCTACAGAGGAGGAGAAAACAGTGTCTAAAACGGAATGGACATCTTCTATTTGTACATGCCAACATAGGTCAAATGTAAGGTTTACGGAATAGCAAAACCCCGTAGGGGCTGGTAATTACTTAACAGTTATAAAGGAGGATGCTATAATCCTCGAGTGTCAGTTAGGGTGGACAAAGAGGCAACACACACACAAAAGTTGGGTGAGCTATAGGGTGTAAAAAACGTTTACACCCTTATTTAAACGACCCGCAACTGAAAAGTTGCACTCAATACTGAAAAAACAAGTGTGGGGAGGGTCAAAGGGAAATATTTAATGACCTTGCTGCTCAAACCCCAATACCAATACATAGAACACACAAGAGAGCAGACAAGGTCCAAAAAAGGGTGTGTAACTGCAATGGCGGCCGTGAGGCACGGGTGGTGAGTGCATGAGATGAGGGGTTGTGAAAATTGAGACTAATTGTCACACAAAAGGCTAAAGTAATTCTCATCAGACCACCCATGTGGTGGAATTTACGTCATCTGAGAATTGCTCATCTTCCCATCCCAGGTACGACCATATAGTGTCGATATGGGAAGAGTGGACAAGAACAAGGACAAAGTCTTTGTTGTGACATCCTAAAGTGATGTGAGTAAGAAAAGTGCAGTGCTCAAAAGTTAATAAAAAGTAAAATTGACTACCAGGATTCTAGGACTGTTCTAATAGATGTCCAAGTGTCAAAAATTAAAACCACGCCGAGTAGTGAGACTACTCAATGGCGCAATGCAGTACGGTCGACATGTTTCAGCTTTAGGAGCCATTAGCCCAGCTTTCTTCAGGACCTATTAACCGAAAAACAGCTACTGCAACTATATGTGATGTGTTGTGAGTAGTGGATAAACAAAATGTACTAATACAAAGTTACATGAGTACCAGGAACAAATATACTTAAATGCCCACTGGAGGAAAAGAAGAGTATCTTCTTCCTAAGAAAAAAGAGAGAACATAAAAACAGTATGTCAGACAACCCGAAGTTTCATACACACTCGTCGTGCACACACATAGACCATGCAGACACACCTGCAGTAATAATATACATTCTGCATTTCAAAAAAACATATTAGTTTGATCACCTAGAGGCATTTCCTCTAGGTGATACTCACCCAGCTTTGTGTGGGTGATAGCCTCACCTCACCCGGCAACCGCTCGGGAGTATGAGGCCCCGCTCTGTAGTGTAGAAATAAAAGACACAATAAGCACACAGCTTTAAAGTGCCTAACCCAATGGTTCTACACAATAACCCAACTGACGTGTGATAGTACGCCTAAACGTCACACCCATCACTAACCACCACAAAGATTAATAGAACACATGCCTACTGTGATAATACACAGCCACCAGTTCACTGATGTAGGAGTATGTCTCTATGTAACTCCTTTAAAAATTACTGTATAACGTAAACCAATACTGAAGTAGCAGAAGAACATATCCGAATTTTTAGGGAATGTCTAGGAAAAAGGGGAAGCAGGAGACCTGCTGGGGAATCCAGCCAGTTAGACATGAGTGGGGGTTTATTATGAAAAAAAAGAGAAGGAAGACCCTAAGTGGCTATCTAGGCCACCCAGGTCCATGGACTGCTAACCTCCCTTAATTTGTATCAAGAGTCCGATACCTAAACCCTAAAATAGAGGCCATATCAAGTTCCACTAAACTGGCTCAAATATCAGAGAATAGGTATTTTAATGTCTCAAAGGAGACTGTGCTGAGCCCAAGTACAGGGAGTCCAAAACTCACCTATCCGTCGGTGCCTTCGTTACGATAAACGAGCGGAAGTGGAGGTGAAAAGGGTAATGCCCTTCCTCCTTAAAAAACCTGCCATTGATTTTGTAATTAATTACATCTGGAGTCTAGATGAAGCATGACCGCGGCGACTCGCGTCCAGGGAGCCGCTACTAATCGCGCATGCGTGGTGGCTGTGAACCACTACTCTCTCGCGCATGCGCTGAACCCTCGCCAGACTACGGAAATGAATATCTCCGGTTCCAACAAATTGGACAGTGAAAACCCAAGGTGGCCGATCCATAGGTCTGTGTAAAGATATTTGTAAAGGGAGCAAAGGATCCCATTTATTTTACAAAAGCGTGTAATGCACTTTTTAAAACACATCCGACCTGCAAGTATCATACAGTCGGGCTCCCATGTGGAAAGTAAGAGCTCCCCTGGGGGCCGAGCCAAGGTACGTATAATGGTAGTTATTTTGAGAGAAGAAAATCTCTATTATTTATCAAAGTATAGGACAGGCTATTTCAAAGCACCCGACCGCCCGGGGTCCCGTGATGTGGATTGATATAGGCCAGTAAAGTAGAAAAGTGTGCCTCCATAGTTACCAAAGGATGTAATTTCGATACAAGATATAGGAGACACATCCCAGGTGTAGAATTTCTATCAACAGAGAACTTGAGGTGTAAGGTGTCTGATAGGACAAACTAGCAAAATGATCCTCAGGCTTACTGGTTCTACAGAGGAGGAGAAAACAGTGTCTAAAACGGAATGGACATCTTCTATTTGTACATGCCAACATAGGTCAAATGTAAGGTTTACGGAATAGCAAAACCCCGTAGGGGCTGGTAATTACTTAACAGTTATAAAGGAGGATGCTATAATCCTCGAGTGTCAGTTAGGGTGGACAAAGAGGCAACACACACACAAAAGTTGGGTGAGCTATAGGGTGTAAAAAACGTTTACACCCTTATTTAAACGACCCGCAACTGAAAAGTTGCACTCAATACTGAAAAAACAAGTGTGGGGAGGGTCAAAGGGAAATATTTAATGACCTTGCTGCTCAAACCCCAATACCAATACATAGAACACACAAGAGAGCAGACAAGGTCCAAAAAAGGGTGTGTAACTGCAATGGCGGCCGTGAGGCACGGGTGGTGAGTGCATGAGATGAGGGGTTGTGAAAATTGAGACTAATTGTCACACAAAAGGCTAAAGTAATTCTCATCAGACCACCCATGTGGTGGAATTTACGTCATCTGAGAATTGCTCATCTTCCCATCCCAGGTACGACCATATAGTGTCGATATGGGAAGAGTGGACAAGAACAAGGACAAAGTCTTTGTTGTGACATCCTAAAGTGATGTGAGTAAGAAAAGTGCAGTGCTCAAAAGTTAATAAAAAGTAAAATTGACTACCAGGATTCTAGGACTGTTCTAATAGATGTCCAAGTGTCAAAAATTAAAACCACGCCGAGTAGTGAGACTACTCAATGGCGCAATGCAGTACGGTCGACATGTTTCAGCTTTAGGAGCCATTAGCCCAGCTTTCTTCAGGACCTATTAACCGAAAAACAGCTACTGCAACTATATGTGATGTGTTGTGAGTAGTGGATAAACAAAATGTACTAATACAAAGTTACATGAGTACCAGGAACAAATATACTTAAATGCCCACTGGAGGAAAAGAAGAGTATCTTCTTCCTAAGAAAAAAGAGAGAACATAAAAACAGTATGTCAGACAACCCGAAGTTTCATACACACTCGTCGTGCACACACATAGACCATGCAGACACACCTGCAGTAATAATATACATTCTGCATTTCAAAAAAACATATTAGTTTGATCACCTAGAGGCATTTCCTCTAGGTGATACTCACCCAGCTTTGTGTGGGTGATAGCCTCACCTCACCCGGCAACCGCTCGGGAGTATGAGGCCCCGCTCTGTAGTGTAGAAATAAAAGACACAATAAGCACACAGCTTTAAAGTGCCTAACCCAATGGTTCTACACAATAACCCAACTGACGTGTGATAGTACGCCTAAACGTCACACCCATCACTAACCACCACAAAGATTAATAGAACACATGCCTACTGTGATAATACACAGCCACCAGTTCACTGATGTAGGAGTATGTCTCTATGTAACTCCTTTAAAAATTATGTATAACGTAAACCAATACTGAAGTAGCAGAAGAACATATCCGAATTTTTAGGGAATGTCTAGGAAAAAGGGGAAGCAGGAGGACCTGCTGGGGAATCCAGCCAGTTAGACATGAGTGGGGGTTTATTATGAAAAAAAGAGAAGGAAGACCCTAAGTGGCTATCTAGGCCACCCAGGTCCATGGACTGCTAACCTCCCTTAATTTGTATAACTAAACCCCAAGATGCAATTAATTACAAAATCAATATGGCATAGGTATTTTATTGTTAAAGGAGGAAGGGTGCTTTAGCCCGGGTTCAGGACCTCAGACTGTGCTGAGCCCAAGTACAGGGAGTCCAAAACTCACCTATCCGTCGGTGCCTTCGTTACGATAAACGAGCGGAAGTGGAGGTGAAAAGGGTAATGCCCTTCCTCCTTAAAAAACCTGCCATTGATTTTGTAATTAATTACATCTGGAGTCTAGATGAAGCATGACCGCGGCGACTCGCGTCCAGGGAGCCGCTACTAATCGCGCATGCGTGGTGGCTGTGAACCACTACTCTCTCGCGCATGCGCTGAACCCTCGCCAGACTACGGAAATGAATATCTCCGGTTCCAACAAATTGGACAGTGAAAACCCAAGGTGGCCGATCCATAGGTCTGTGTAAAGATATTTGTAAAGGGAGCAAAGGATCCCATTTATTTTACAAAAGCGTGTAATGCACTTTTTAAAACACATCCGACCTGCAAGTATCATACAGTCGGGCTCCCATGTGGAAAGTAAGAGCTCCCCTGGGGGCCGAGCCAAGGTACTGAGAGAGCGCAAACTGATATAAATATATGAGTACATCACACTTACCTATAGAGAGCATAATTCATGAAGAGAAATGCCATGAGTGCTAATAGTATCTGAAATTATATTCTAAATGTATAGCTAATATAGAGATTTAAGTAGAAGTGGAACTAATACAGAAATGTGTGACATTATATGATTTTATTAGACGTGATTATTTTGAATCTATGTCGTGTAGCTGTTAACATATAAGATGGTCTGTGGTAAAACGCAGAACGTGGTAGGCCTCAGGGCCAGAGCTGGAGCTAAAAGGGAAGGTGTTTCTTTTCACGACACAGATTGTTTAACGTTTTTGGTCATTGCATTAATGGGCCATGATTTGGAGTAATGTTTTCCAAATAATAGAATAAGAGTTTCAACATGCTTTAATTAAATGAAGAAATTGAATGCTATAATCATAATGTGAAATATTGTAGGCCTGAAATGTTTTAGCATTGATTTACACGTACATGTCTGGGCTGAGAAATGTTGCAAGCCTTTTTTTTAGAAGTCTATGAGAGTTGGGTTCTTGGCGGCAGATATCTGTCTGCAACAGGAAAGGGGGGATCCAATTATAAGTGAATGAATAGAGGCCTGTTCAGTAGACGGCCCAGACATGGAGGAGGGTTCTGGAATGTTTAAGGGGTATCAGCGGGCCGGAGAAGAGACTGAGAAGCAAGGTCAACTCTAACGTCTGAGGCCCAATACAAAGCATCATGGAAAAAGCCTGAAGTTGCACCACGTGAGAGGCGTTTCGCAAGGGGCGTCTCAAATGTTGTTGACTGTTTTGTATTAGGGACAGCACCCCTGGGTGGAGTTAGAGCAGAGACCTGAGGACCCTTTAGAGAGCGGATGGGTAGGCAGTGAGGGGTCATGACTGGAGAACTTTAGGTTTTCACCAAGAGACTTAGAGTGGGTGACTTCCCTTGGGGGTCATTCATTGCTGACACCTTTGTTAGGTTGGGATTTGGTTAAGTAGGGATACCATCTAGAACAGGGTAGGGACGCCTAACCTGTGTTTGTTTTCCCCTAACCTAAATGAAGGAGAGATATGCGTCTATGCTGATAGCTTTGCTATTTTTAGAACTTGTGTTAGTGATTTCTGTTGCTCGTCTGAGGGCTTTTCGAGAGCACATGTATGTAATTGGACCTGTGTATCTCGTGAATCTCATTCTGAGATGCTTGTATTTGCAGCTCATTATATCTTTACAATAAACTTTTGAAACCTAGAAGTTGTCCGTGATCTTTGAGAGTAGAGTCCTTTCTTGGGTGAACTAATTTGCAGATAGGTGTACTGTTTCCTTCCAAGACAGGCAATAAAGGTTCAGTCGACCAGAACGAGGTTTGGATCAATAGATATAAGGTATCGATCAAAATCTCGCCCTTTCAGTTGGTAGCAGAGGATGGTTGCCTTCTTGAGGACGGTGACCTAGGCCAGGTTAGCTTACCCCAAGGCCCCTAGAAATCGATGATCGGAAGAACAGCCCGCAGATGAAGATCCGGATGACGTGAGACAGAAAAAGCAGCAGTATCGGTCGAGAGTGAGTATAAAGGGTTATGCGTGTTAGATTGCGGTGTTTTTGTATTGTGTCTATGTTGTAATGTCTGGCGGAGTTGAATGTCTGTAGAGTGACTGTGGAACAGGTTGCGAGCGCGCGCAACCGGTGGAAATCTTAAGTTCAAGGAGAGCTTAAGTGGTTCGGGTGTATCGGACACCCAGAGTAATTGTCAACTAGTGTGAAGGGGGTCATGAGGTACCATTGATCACCCGAGAGACCGAGATAGGGGGAACGTAAGAGTGAGTGCGTGAGTAACGGACGCTGGTCGGAAGTTACTGTGTGTGTAAGTAACCTATCAGAGAGACGATAGACATCTCGTCAGTTGTGTTGACAATTACAGATAGACTGTGGACGTACAGTCGAGAGAAGTGACCGCTTGGTCGGAAGTAGTCATTTTTCAGTGTATGAATGAGACGCATGCATAACCGGGAGACGAGTTGAGAAAGGAGGGGTGCTGCTGCGAAGCGGAGAAAAGAGACGTCAGGTGGTGTCGCGCAGTGATTGGTTGACCGGAGAAAGACCGCGCTGTGATAGGCCAGCTAGCGAACACGTCATACAGGGTCGCGACGTGATTGGCCAACAGGAGAAAGACCGCGCTGTGATAGGCCAAGCTAGCAAAGCCGCGACAGGATTGGTGGATTGTCATCAGGAAGTAAACAGAGTAGCGAGGCTGAATTTTGTGCGCATAATTATGAAGTGTTTTAAATGGTTGAAAGCGCTGTTTAAGAAAGAGAGGCGAGGATCGTATGAAGGGGAAGAAGCCCCGCCGGAGGGTACGCCAGCTCGTTATATGGCAGTAAATGTTGGGTTGCATACGATCCTTTGGATATCAGAGTGGAGTAAGATTACTGAAGGAAACGAGGAACTGACGTTCCCGAAGTACGGGACGTTCAGATTAGAGGTGTTACATCGATTGAAATCAATCATGACCTCAAAGAGACCCTTGCCTAGACCAACCCAGTTTGAAGCCCTTGATGCATGGCTTAGGGCAGCGCATGAAAGGAATATGAACAGACGGCAAGAAAGGGTGAAACGCTCGGTAAGGGCAGTACAGGATGCCAGGTGGGATGCGGATGCTAAAAGATGGAGAGTGCATAATTTGGAAATAAATAAACTGTACCCAGTGTTAGAGGCGCCAGTAAATAAAAGCCCCCTAGAAGAAGATGATGAGAGCGAAACAGAGGACAGCCTGATAAACAGATTACTGACAGACAGGCCACCCCCGTATAATAGAGCAGGGGGAGAGGTCGAGAATACTGAAGGAGAAAAGGGGGGCAATGCAGGAGAGCATAGACCGCTTCCCAGTTCAGAGTGGGATCCTGAGCCAAAGAAAGAGTTGCTCCAGCCTAGTCAGGTGCAACAGGTAGTCGGTAGGTTTGTGGTACAAAGAGCGCCGGAAACGGAAAGCGCCACATCCTACCCATTACCAGATGCACTACAGGTACCTGTTACCATAGGTCCTATAATATCGATATATGACCAAGAGAGAGCAAAAGGGGAAGAACGGAAACGGAAAGACAGAGAAAGAGCAGAGCAGGCAAGGAGGAACGATACCACTAATTCCCCAAGTCAGATGCCGATACCCAGAGAGTGGAGCACCCCGATGCACACAGAAGGGGACCCAGGAGGAGATCCTGGGGGCCCTAGATGGCCAATGGATCTGAGGGGATCTGGACGAAGATCCTTTCAAGAGCTAAATGAGTACATGAAGCAGTGGGATGAGGCAGTGAAGGCTCAAAAGTGCATCAATGCTGCAGAAGCAGAAAGGGAAAGTCAGGACAGCAGAGCACGAACTCACTGCGGGGCTGGGGAGAGTAGCCCGGAGTGGGACTGTAGAGGGAGTAGGGGAGTCACCCATTGGGCCCGGAATGGAGGTAGAACAGACCTGGAAAACGGGGGCCCCGGGAGTGGAGGGGTGGCGTGCCCAATACTCAGTGAAGGGGAGAGGAGAGCGCAAGAGTACAGGAACAGCTTTAAGTGTCCACACTGTGTGCCTGCCACCAGAGAACAGAATGGGAGTTGTGAGAGGTCGCACCATAGTCCCTGTGATGACAGAAATGAGCGCAGCCCAGGGAATATGGGGAACCAGGAAGGATCGTATCGGATACTGAGCGATACGAGGCAAAGGGAGTGTAGCGACCAGAGGGAAAATAACAGAGAGATGTGCGGTGAGAGGAGAGAAGAAGACGAGAGTGGGCAGAGAGAGAGTAGGGATAAAAGGCCCGTGTTCCATCACCTTCCAAGATCGGATGGCCGAGCATGGGACCTGGAGAGATGGGAGCAAGGGAGGCCACCCATTAATTCTCCTGAGCCCAAACGCAGAGCTCGAAGTTGGGATGGTAGGGAGACCAGTGAGCCCCCTTCGAAAGACATATTGCGAGCTGAGATAAAAGCCAAGAGACTTGATGTCTCCAGCTTAAGGTCAGATCTGGATGACATGGTAGATGGTACCCTGCCTTTAGAAAGAATGGAAATGTATGAACAGGATGAAATACTGTATATGGCAAAGGACATCACACGAAAGGCGAGAGCAGTCCATGAGAAGTTAGTCGAACTAGCAGGCAAATATATGGTGGACTTGTCAAGAACCAAAGCATTACAGGGTAACCACAGGCTACATTACTCAGATCGAGATCTAGATGAGAGGAGAACGATTGGGCTGAAAACACACATAAGGGAACTGATTACTGGAATAAGGACATGGAGGGCACTAGATAAATGGGAAGAGAGGTGGTCCAAGAAAGGGACCGGCAGAAGAAGCATGATTGGTATAACACCAGGACAGCAGGGAATAGAAGCTTACCCTTTGCGTGAAGTTGCCAATGGGAGCTATGTACATGTCCCTTGGAGTAGGGGAGATTTAGCTGCTTTTACCACATCTTTCCCCAAGTTACGAGAGAGCCCCGTGGAGTGGTACAAGCAAGTCGAGAGGTTTGTAAAGATCTCAAAAGTCCTATGGATAGATCTGAACACGCTGTTTGACATTGTAGTACCAGGAGATCTGTGGACAGCATGCAAGGTTAGCGCTGAGTGGCCCACAACGGAGCCAGAGAGAGATGCTAGGACTAATGGGCCGTCCGAGATCGTGATGGCAAAATTCGAGAGAGTGATGACTTGGCTGAAAGAAAAAGTGCCAATGCAAGACATAGATTGGGTCAGAATAGACAGAACGAGACAGGAACCCAAAGAGACAGTCCATGAATATTACGAGAGACTGCTGAAGGCGTTTAAACAGTATAGCGGCTTGGATGTAATGGATCCAAAGGACATAGGGCAATTCGTGTCCAAGTTCGTCCTGGGACTGAGACCGGATATTAGTTTAATGATTCAGCAACACTCGATTTGTTGGCAAAGTAAACCCCTAGATGAAATACTGAGATATGCCAGGTACTGCTGTGATGAGGTAGACTCCAAGGCTAAGAAACTAAAAGAGAAGCTGATGGTGGTACAATTGCAGACAGCAGGAAAAGGGGGACCGCAACAACAGCAGCAAGGGACAGGTACAGGAGGTAAGAAGCAGTACAGTCAGCACAAGGGTAATGAGGAGAGTACTACCTTTAGACCCAGAGTAGACATAGCTACCTTGAAGAAAACGACTAGGTGCCACCAGTGCAACGAGTTGGGGCATTGGAAACGCGAGTGCCCTTACAATGTAGAGATCGGAGAGCAAGAGATAGAGGAGGAAGAGGTCCAGAGCGCACCTATGAGAGGGGCGACGCCATACCAAGGAAAGGTGCTCAAAGGGGGGGGGGCTCCTCCCCGAGCCCAGTTCCCGCAACCTCCTCGAGTAGGGAGTATGGGTAAGACCTATAGACAAATGCCCCTGTTTATGGAAGGGGAAGAATGCTATTATGTGGACCCATTAACCGGACAGAGAGTGGAAAGAGAAGACTGCACCCTTGGGGCAGCCTTAGAGGTAGATCAGAGGGGACCCTATGTGGAAGCAGAAGTAGCAGGGTGCCCTACGACATTTCTGGTGGACACAGGAGCCACTAGATCCACGATCAGATCAGCTGCAGTTCCAGACCTGCCCATGTCTGGAGAGACCATACAGGTGGTAGGGGTCGCAAACAGGAGAATAACCAGCCAATTGACAGAACCGGTACAGGTGAAAATAGGGAAGTACAGCGATGAGCACCAATTTGTGGTTTGCGATTCAAGCCCTGTGTGTCTGCTAGGAAGAGACCTGTTGTGCAAATTGAATTGTACTATATATTGTACACCCCAGGGAGTGGAGGTATTGACTAATGATGATGATGCAGATTTCAAAGTTGCAAACTCAAGAATATGTGTGGAGCTGTACCCTACTTTGACAGTAGACGAGCTTCCCTGGGATTTGAGAGAGACAGTGGCATCAGAGGTATGGGATTTCACTGGGGAAGAGATTGGATTGGTCAAAGGGGTGGACCCAGTGAAAATTGTAGTGAAACCGCATGCTGAGTTCCCAAGAACACCCCAGTATAAATTGACTCCAGAAACGATTGCAGGCATAAAACCCGTGATCGAGTCCATGATTAAACAGGGAATTCTGAAAGAAATCGTGGGTAGTCCATGCAACTCCCCGATTATGGGTCTACAGAAACCAAATGGGAAATTTCGGATAGTGCAGGACCTTCGAAAGATTAATAACATAGTCGTTTCATGTTGTCCAGTGGTACCGAATCCATCAGTGATACTGTTTCAGATTCCATTCCAAGCAGAGTGGTTCACTGTGATAGATCTTTGTCAGGCTTTCTTTTCGATCCCTTTGGACGAAGATAGCCATTTTCTTTTCGCATTTAAGCTGGAAAATCGCGTCCTAACATGGTGTCGTATCCCTCAGGGGTATACAGAGAGTCCATCGATCTTTAACCAGCTTCTGAAGAAAAATCTTGAAAGTCTAGTGCTGCCCCAGAAGTCAGTTCTGGTCCAGTACATAGACGACCTCCTTGTGGCGTCAGACACAGAAGAAGCTTGCAGGGAAGACTCCATTGCTTTGTTAAATCACCTAGCTGCCAATGGGCATAAGGTATCCCCGGGAAAATTGCAGTACTGCCTGACAGAAGTGCAGTACTTGGGACACAGAATTGAGAAAGGAAAACGAAAGGTGTCACCAGACAGGATAGAGGCGATCATGAAAATGAATGCGCCTCAGACACAGAGAGAGGTCAGGATGTTCCTAGGGATGGTGGGTTATTGCCGACAGTGGATCGTGAACTTTTCACTGAAAGCAAAGCCCTTGCAAAAACTGACGCACAAAGAGGTGAGTGATCCGGTACCATGGGACAAAGACTGTTTGATGGCATTCTTACAGCTGAGAGAGGACCTGTGTCGTGCTCCGGCATTGGGAATGCCTGATTACAATAAACAATTCTTTCTTTACTGTTGTGAGAGAGAAGGTTGTGCGTTGTCTGTGTTGGTCCAAATCCATGGGAATGCCCGTAGACCAGTTGCTTATTTCTCGGCTACTTTAGACCCAGTAGCCGCAGCGTTGCCCGGATGTCTCAAATCCGTTGCTGCAACGGGTGTCAGCATTGAGAGATGTGAAAATATCGTCATGGGGCACCCGTTAGAGGTGTGCGTGCCACATTCTGTTGAACTGTTGATGACCAGGACCAAAACACAGCATCTGACCAATAGCAGGCTCACGCGCTATGAGCAAGTTATTCTTGCTGCAGAGAACGTGACCCTCAAGAGATGCTCTGTTTTGAACCCTGCTACCTTAATGCCACTTCCAAATGATATTGATGATGATGATGAATATACAGACCATGACTGTCTCGATGTGACTGAACTATGCACCAAACCCAGACCCGACATCGTAGATGAGCCACTGACCGACCCAGACGAAGTTTTCTTTGTCGATGGCTCATGTGTAAGAGACGAAGTTGGGCAGTTGAGAGCAGCTTATGCTGTTTGTACAATTGAAGGAGTTGTGGAAGCAGGGTGCCTGGAAGGAGTAAACTCCGCTCAGGTAGCCGAGATTATTGCCCTAACACGTGCTTGCTTAGCAGGCAATCAAATTCGAGTCACCATCTACACCGACAGCCAATACGGGTTTGGGGTAGTTCATGATTACGGGCAGTTGTGGTCTCAAAGAGGGTTCATGACTTCTTCAGGCTCTCCCATTCGCAATGGAGAGTTTGTGCGCTTGTTGTTAGAAGCATTGCAATGTCCAGCAAGTATCGCAGTTGTAAAGTGCATCGCACATACCAAAAATGAGGACTTTGTTTCGAAAGGCAATAGATATGCTGATGAAGTTGCGCGGTATTGCGCAGAACAAGGTTACTCTTTCACAGAGGTGGATGTGGGTGGAATAAATGTAAGAACTGAATTAGCCATGATATTGGAAACTGTTGATACTTGGGATGAATTGTCAACCATGCAAGAAAATGCTCCTGATTCAGAAAAGGAAACATGGGTAAAGGCAGGATGTGTAATGGGTGAGACTCATTTTTGGGTCTCAGCAGACGGCAGAGCAGTGTTGCCCAATGAGATGGTGAGTCCAATGGCTAGACTCATACATGGTCCCGTACACTTAGGGAGAGATGCTATGCTGAGAGTGTTTAGACAGACTTGGTACAATCCTAAGTTTAGAATAGCAGCAGAAGCAGTGTGCCAGCGTTGTGTGACCTGCCAGCAGCTGAATGTAGGGAAAAGAACACCAGTTGCACTAAGTCACATAGGAAGGTCTGGAGGTCCATTCAATAGAATGCAGATAGATTTCATTGAAATGCCAAGATGCAACCGCCTCCGCTATGTCCTGGTGGTTGTTTGTGTGTTCTCCAGATGGGTTGAGGCATACCCTACACGTAGGTGCGACACCCTCACAGTGGCTAAGTTACTGCTTAGAGAACTTATCCCTCGTTTTGGGGTGCCGGCCTTTTTGGAATCAGATAGGGGAACACATTTTAACAGCGAGCTTGTGAAGATGATTTGTGTTGCACTGAATATAGACCAAAAGCTCCATTGCAGTTACCGACCAGAAGCCTCAGGAATTGTGGAACAAATTAATGGCACGATCAAGTCCAGAATAGCGAAAGTTTGCTCCTCAACGACCCTGAGTTGGCCTGATGCCCTGCCATTGGTACTCATGAGCCTTCGTAGTACCCCAGACCGAAGAACAGGGTTGTCACCACATGAGGTGTTAATGGGGAGAGCAATGAGACTGCCATCTATTCCAGCTACTGCACTGTTAAATATCACAGATGATATGATCCTGGACTATTGTAAGGGGCTGTCTGATGCCATGCGTTCTGTGTCCCTTCAGGTGCAGGCTGCAGAGGTTCCAGCGTGCCAGGGCCCTTGCCATGACCTGTATCCTGGGGACTGGGTCCTGGTGAAGAAACATGTGAGAAGAAGCTGCTTGGATATTCGTTGGCGTGGGCCCTACCAGGTCATCCTGATCACAAGTACAGCTGTAAAGGTGGGAGGCCTGCCCAACTGGATACACGCGTCGCATACGAAAAGGGTTCCAGCACCTCTGGAAACAGCTCCTCTCTCGGATGGACGTCCAGCTGAGGACCAAGAAGCCATAGAGGGGGCTAGCCAAGCTGTAGAGGTGCCAGTGGAAGCAGGGAACGAGTCTGACCAAGCTGAGGACGGTCAGTACAACAGCGAAACAGAAGACGCTACGGAAGGAGAAGACAGCTGGGAGTACGAGTCTGACCCTGACAGGTCTGAAAGAGAGCGAGAACAGACCAGAAGGAGAAGGAGTAGAAGGGCACGTGGAGAAGCAAATTGGCCGCAAAGAAGAAGTTCTAGCCTGAGGTCAACTCCAGAAGCAACCCTTCCTCCGATATCAGAAGACTCAGACCCAGAAGAAGGTGCTCAGGGCGCTGAGGCACCGAACCGAAGGAGGTCAGGAAGAGTGCGTGTGCCTAACAGAAGATACTCCACACCTGAGTGGACATATCTGGCGACAAATGTCTGTGAAACCGGAGACAGGGAGGATCCGAGCGGTGGTGGTGTCCAGTTCTGAGCCCATTATCACCGTGGAAATACAACTGTTGGTACCCGGTGTCGAACAAGAAGGGTCACTAACATTCGTGCTCCCCAGACCTCCCCGCCTCAGCAAGTTAAAACACATGTTTCTTACAGAATTGAAATTCCCCGACTTTGGTACCACGATAACAGCACATGAAGAGCATACTCTTCGCATGGAAATATTGAACTATGCTATTGAAGCTGCAACCACAAATCTAATAGTCGATTGTTAAAGGACTTTGTAAATAAAGCAAGCAGAAGAAAAGAAGATTACCTAGCGCCCAGGAAGCAGAGAATTTTAGGGAACCCCTTGAGTGGATGGAGAAGGGCTAGGGTTGTCTTTTTGAACTGTGAAAGGACTTTTTGCGAAAAAGGCTGTCAGCCTCCAGCTGTGTGGATTCTAAAGACAAAAAAGGATTGAAAGAGACTGTAAAGGAACGAGAGGAAAAGAACTTTTTTTTGCAAAGAGAAAGGGAAAAGCTAGATTGTCTGACGAAATGGAGGCCGGCACCCCGAACCGCAGAGCTAAATGCATAATAGGTACACTAATAGTAGGAGTGATAATATTAATAGCTTTAGTGGTAACAATTTCTTATGTAAAGGGACATGAGGAAGAGGTAAAGGTAACTGATGCGAATTCTGTAGTAACACTTACACCCACTGTTGCAGGTGAGAAAAGGGAAAACACTCAAGAGAAAGCGTTATTGGCTGCAGAAGCCCGCAGGTTACATGTAGACGAGTCCCAAGGAGACTTTAGGTCAAATGCTTATGCTAAACTTTTGTATGAATACGTGGATGCCATGGAGGTTAAGGATTGCTACGTCTGCATGCAGTTGCCTGCGTCTGTAGATGAAGGAATTCGATATCATCACCTCCCTCTGACATATGGCATTACATGTAGCTTATTGCTTAGTATATTTTATGAGAGAGATAGTTTTGAATACTATTTCTCCAATTATGATTCTGTGTTGCCAGAAGTCCCGAATTATAAGCAGATGAATAAATGGGATTACTGGAAGAGTGAAGACAGATTGGCCAAGTTCTTCATTCCTTGGATTACCTTAGATACTTCACATGCCCGTAGAAATAATCTGACATGCAAGGTGTCAGAAGTCGAGAAAAAGTTCATAGGGCAGGTGGATGATCGTTACAGGAGACAAAAGATTTTGAAAAAATCAGGACAAGGGAAATTAGATTGGACCGAGGAAGAGAAGTCACACAAGAGAAAGGGTAGTAGTGGTCCAATAGCTTTAGATAAAGCGCAGAGAGGAAAGTTATGTCTTCACCGAGCCAAAACGTATTATGAAAATGTATACGTGGGTGAAGTTGACTGTGAACATGCTTTTAATTTAGAGTACTACACTAAGGATTTCCTGAAGGGAATGCAAGTGATTCCAAATGTGTATTTTGTATGTGGAAGAAATGCTTACGTGAGACTACCTGACAACTGGTATGGATCATGTTACTTGGCAATTGTCTTCCCCAAAATATATCATGCACAAGACTTATTGATCATTGAGGGCCAGACATCATCGAGGGGAAGGAGAGATTTAGGCGATGCAGAAATGGTTGGAGATGTCTTTGGAGCTATGTTCCCTCTTTTGGGAATAATCCTTAATGATGTTAAAATTAGACGACTGGCAACAGTTGTCGACAGGTTGTCTGCCAGCACTGCTCAGTCCTTAATGCTGGTAGAAGGAGAGATGCAATCGATAAGGGCTATGGTTCTTCAAAATCGGCTTGCATTAGATGTCTTATTAGCAAAAGAGGGCGGAGTCTGTAAGGCTTTGAAGGTTCAGGAATGTTGCACTTACATTCCAGACCTTTCAAAACCCCTTGAGAAAGTTATTAAGAACATAACTAATATACACAAAGAGATCGAAGACTTGAGTAGAGAAAATGTCTGGGAAAAGGTGGGCCACGGAATGAGTACAGTTGGAGGGTGGTTTTCCACCTTAGGCAAAAGCTTTATTTGGTATATCCTAAAGCCTATCATCATAATATTGATCTGTGGGATAATATTGTGGGGATTGGTGAGGGTATTCAAATGGTACAGAGCAAGAAGGTCAGAAAGGGCCCAAAGAGAACAGTTGCAGAGATTGGCTGCCATACAAGATAATCAGTACAGGAGCCTGAGAGCTCTGGAAGCGCAGAGAATGCCAGCAATAACTGCAGTTTAAATGTTAGTGATGACCCCGAGAGGTCATCAAAGGGGGGAACTGAGAGAGCGCAAACTGATATAAATATATGAGTACATCACACTTACCTATAGAGAGCATAATTCATGAAGAGAAATGCCATGAGTGCTAATAGTATCTGAAATTATATTCTAAATGTATAGCTAATATAGAGATTTAAGTAGAAGTGGAACTAATACAGAAATGTGTGACATTATATGATTTTATTAGACGTGATTATTTTGAATCTATGTCGTGTAGCTGTTAACATATAAGATGGTCTGTGGTAAAACGCAGAACGTGGTAGGCCTCAGGGCCAGAGCTGGAGCTAAAAGGGAAGGTGTTTCTTTTCACGACACAGATTGTTTAACGTTTTTGGTCATTGCATTAATGGGCCATGATTTGGAGTAATGTTTTCCAAATAATAGAATAAGAGTTTCAACATGCTTTAATTAAATGAAGAAATTGAATGCTATAATCATAATGTGAAATATTGTAGGCCTGAAATGTTTTAGCATTGATTTACACGTACATGTCTGGGCTGAGAAATGTTGCAAGCCTTTTTTTTAGAAGTCTATGAGAGTTGGGTTCTTGGCGGCAGATATCTGTCTGCAACAGGAAAGGGGGGATCCAATTATAAGTGAATGAATAGAGGCCTGTTCAGTAGACGGCCCAGACATGGAGGAGGGTTCTGGAATGTTTAAGGGGTATCAGCGGGCCGGAGAAGAGACTGAGAAGCAAGGTCAACTCTAACGTCTGAGGCCCAATACAAAGCATCATGGAAAAAGCCTGAAGTTGCACCACGTGAGAGGCGTTTCGCAAGGGGCGTCTCAAATGTTGTTGACTGTTTTGTATTAGGGACAGCACCCCTGGGTGGAGTTAGAGCAGAGACCTGAGGACCCTTTAGAGAGCGGATGGGTAGGCAGTGAGGGGTCATGACTGGAGAACTTTAGGTTTTCACCAAGAGACTTAGAGTGGGTGACTTCCCTTGGGGGTCATTCATTGCTGACACCTTTGTTAGGTTGGGATTTGGTTAAGTAGGGATACCATCTAGAACAGGGTAGGGACGCCTAACCTGTGTTTGTTTTCCCCCAACCTAAATGAAGGAGAGATATGCGTCTATGCTGATAGCTTTGCTATTTTTAGAACTTGTGTTAGTGATTTCTGTTGCTCGTCTGAGGGCTTTTCGAGAGCACATGTATGTAATTGGACCTGTGTATCTCGTGAATCTCATTCTGAGATGCTTGTATTTGCAGCTCATTATATCTTTACAATAAACTTTTGAAACCTAGAAGTTGTCCGTGATCTTTGAGAGTAGAGTCCTTTCTTGGGTGAACTAATTTGCAGATAGGTGTACTGTTTCCTTCCAAGACAGGCAATAAAGGTTCAGTCGACCAGAACGAGGTTTGGATCAATAGATATAAGGTATCGATCAAAATCTCGCCCTTTCAGTACGTATAATGGTAGTTATTTTGAGAGAAGAAAATCTCTATTATTTATCAAAGTATAGGACAGGCTATTTCAAAGCACCCGACCGCCCGGGGTCCCGTGATGTGGATTGATATAGGCCAGTAAAGTAGAAAAGTGTGCCTCCATAGTTACCAAAGGATGTAATTTCGATACAAGATATAGGAGACACATCCCAGGTGTAGAATTTCTATCAACAGAGAACTTGAGGTGTAAGGTGTCTGATAGGACAAACTAGCAAAATGATCCTCAGGCTTACTGGTTCTACAGAGGAGGAGAAAACAGTGTCTAAAACGGAATGGACATCTTCTATTTGTACATGCCAACATAGGTCAAATGTAAGGTTTACGGAATAGCAAAACCCCGTAGGGGCTGGTAATTACTTAACAGTTATAAAGGAGGATGCTATAATCCTCGAGTGTCAGTTAGGGTGGACAAAGAGGCAACACACACACAAAAGTTGGGTGAGCTATAGGGTGTAAAAAACGTTTACACCCTTATTTAAACGACCCGCAACTGAAAAGTTGCACTCAATACTGAAAAAACAAGTGTGGGGAGGGTCAAAGGGAAATATTTAATGACCTTGCTGCTCAAACCCCAATACCAATACATAGAACACACAAGAGAGCAGACAAGGTCCAAAAAAGGGTGTGTAACTGCAATGGCGGCCGTGAGGCACGGGTGGTGAGTGCATGAGATGAGGGGTTGTGAAAATTGAGACTAATTGTCACACAAAAGGCTAAAGTAATTCTCATCAGACCACCCATGTGGTGGAATTTACGTCATCTGAGAATTGCTCATCTTCCCATCCCAGGTACGACCATATAGTGTCGATATGGGAAGAGTTGACAAGAACAAGGACAAAGTCTTTGTTGTGACATCCTAAAGTGATGTGAGTAAGAAAAGTGCAGTGCTCAAAAGTTAATAAAAAGTAAAATTGACTACCAGGATTCTAGGACTGTTCTAATAGATGTCCAAGTGTCAAAAATTAAAACCACGCCGAGTAGTGAGACTACTCAATGGCGCAATGCAGTACGGTCGACATGTTTCAGCTTTAGGAGCCATTAGCCCAGCTTTCTTCAGGACCTATTAACCGAAAAACAGCTACTGCAACTATATGTGATGTGTTGTGAGTAGTGGATAAACAAAATGTACTAATACAAAGTTACATGAGTACCAGGAACAAATATACTTAAATGCCCACTGGAGGAAAAGAAGAGTATCTTCTTCCTAAGAAAAAAGAGAGAACATAAAAACAGTATGTCAGACAACCCGAAGTTTCATACACACTCGTCGTGCACACACATAGACCATGCAGACACACCTGCAGTAATAATATACATTCTGCATTTCAAAAAAACATATTAGTTTGATCACCTAGAGGCATTTCCTCTAGGTGATACTCACCCAGCTTTGTGTGGGTGATAGCCTCACCTCACCCGGCAACCGCTCGGGAGTATGAGGCCCCGCTCTGTAGTGTAGAAATAAAAGACACAATAAGCACACAGCTTTAAAGTGCCTAACCCAATGGTTCTACACAATAACCCAACTGACGTGTGATAGTACGCCTAAACGACACACCCATCACTAACCACCACAAAGATTAATAGAACACATGCCTACTGTGATAATACACAGCCACCAGTTCACTGATGTAGGAGTATGTCTCTATGTAACTCCTTTAAAAATTACTGTATAACGTAAACCAATACTGAAGTAGCAGAAGAACATATCCGAATTTTTAGGGAATGTCTAGGAAAAAGGGGAAGCAGGAGACCTGCTGGGGAATCCAGCCAGTTAGACATGAGTGGGGGTTTATTATGAAAAAAAAGAGAAGGAAGACCCTAAGTGGCTATCTAGGCCACCCAGGTCCATGGACTGCTAACCTCCCTTAATTTGTATCAAGAGTCCGATACCTAAACCGGTCGGGTGCTTTGAAATAGCCTGTCCTATACTTTGATAAATAATAGAGATTTTCTTCTCTCAAAATAACTACCATTATACGTACCTTGGCTCGGCCCCCAGGGGAGCTCTTACTTTCCACATGGGAGCCCGACTGTATGATACTTGCAGGTCGGATGTGTTTTAAAAAGTGCATTACACGCTTTTGTAAAATAAATGGGATCCTTTGCTCCCTTTACAAATATCTTTACACAGACCTATGGATCGGCCACCTTGGGTTTTCACTGTCCAATTTGTTGGAACCGGAGATATTCATTTCCGTAGTCTGGCGAGGGTTCAGCGCATGCGCGAGAGAGTAGTGGTTCACAGCCACCACGCATGCGCGATTAGTAGCGGCTCCCTGGACGCGAGTCGCCGCGGTCATGCTTCATCTAGACTCCAGATGTAATTAATTACAAAATCAATGGCAGGTTTTTTAAGGAGGAAGGGCATTACCCTTTTCACCTCCACTTCCGCTCGTTTATCGTAACGAAGGCACCGACGGATAGGTGAGTTTTGGACTCCCTGTACTTGGGCTCAGCACAGTCTCCTTTGAGACATTAAAATACCTATTCTCTGATATTTGAGCCAGTTTAGTGGAACTTGATATGGCCTCTATTTTAGGGTTTAGGTATCGGACTCTTGATACAAATTAAGGGAGGTTAGCAGTCCATGGACCTGGGTGGCCTAGATAGCCACTTAGGGTCTTCCTTCTCTTTTTTTTTTCATAATAAACCCCCACTCATGTCTAACTGGCTGGATTCCCCAGCAGGTCTCCTGCTTCCCCTTTTTCCTAGACATTCCCTAAAAATTCGGATATGTTCTTCTGCTACTTCAGTATTGGTTTACGTTATACAGTAATTTTTAAAGGAGTTACATAGAGACATACTCCTACATCAGTGAACTGGTGGCTGTGTATTATCACAGTAGGCATGTGTTCTATTAATCTTTGTGGTGGTTAGTGATGGGTGTGACGTTTAGGCGTACTATCACACGTCAGTTGGGTTATTGTGTAGAACCATTGGGTTAGGCACTTTAAAGCTGTGTGCTTATTGTGTCTTTTATTTCTACACTACAGAGCGGGGCCTCATACTCCCGAGCGGTTGCCGGGTGAGGTGAGGCTATCACCCACACAAAGCTGGGTGAGTATCACCTAGAGGAAATGCCTCTAGGTGATCAAACTAATATGTTTTTTTGAAATGCAGAATGTATATTATTACTGCAGGTGTGTCTGCATGGTCTATGTGTGTGCACGACGAGTGTGTATGAAACTTCGGGTTGTCTGACATACTGTTTTTATGTTCTCTCTTTTTTCTTAGGAAGAAGATACTCTTCTTTTCCTCCAGTGGGCATTTAAGTATATTTGTTCCTGGTACTCATGTAACTTTGTATTAGTACATTTTGTTTATCCACTACTCACAACACATCACATATAGTTGCAGTAGCTGTTTTTCGGTTAATAGGTCCTGAAGAAAGCTGGGCTAATGGCTCCTAAAGCTGAAACATGTTGACCGTACTGCATTGCGCCATTGAGTAGTCTCACTACTCGGCGTGGTTTTAATTTTTGACACTTGGACATCTATTAGAACAGTCCTAGAATCCTGGTAGTCAATTTTACTTTTTATTAACTTTTGAGCACTGCACTTTTCTTACTCACATCACTTTAGGATGTCACAACAAAGACTTTGTCCTTGTTCTTGTCAACTCTTCCCATATCGACACTATATGGTCGTACCTGGGATGGGAAGATGAGCAATTCTCAGATGACGTAAATTCCACCACATGGGTGGTCTGATGAGAATTACTTTAGCCTTTTGTGTGACAATTAGTCTCAATTTTCACAACCCCTCATCTCATGCACTCACCACCCGTGCCTCACGGCCGCCATTGCAGTTACACACCCTTTTTTGGACCTTGTCTGCTCTCTTGTGTGTTCTATGTATTGGTATTGGGGTTTGAGCAGCAAGGTCATTAAATATTTCCCTTTGACCCTCCCCACACTTGTTTTTTCAGTATTGAGTGCAACTTTTCAGTTGCGGGTCGTTTAAATAAGGGTGTAAACGTTTTTTACACCCTATAGCTCACCCAACTTTTGTGTGTGTGTTGCCTCTTTGTCCACCCTAACTGACACTCGAGGATTATAGCATCCTCCTTTATAACTGTTAAGTAATTACCAGCCCCTACGGGGTTTTGCTATTCCGTAAACCTTACATTTGACCTATGTTGGCATGTACAAATAGAAGATGTCCATTCCGTTTTAGACACTGTTTTCTCCTCCTCTGTAGAACCAGTAAGCCTGAGGATCATTTTGCTAGTTTGTCCTATCAGACACCTTACACCTCAAGTTCTCTGTTGATAGAAATTCTACACCTGGGATGTGTCTCCTATATCTTGTATCGAAATTACATCCTTTGGTAACTATGGAGGCACACTTTTCTACTTTACTGGCCTATATCAATCCACATCACGGGACCCCGGGCGGTCGGGTGCTTTGAAATAGCCTGTCCTATACTTTGATAAATAATAGAGATTTTCTTCTCTCAAAATAACTACCATTATACGTACCTTGGCTCGGCCCCCAGGGGAGCTCTTACTTTCCACATGGGAGCCCGACTGTATGATACTTGCAGGTCGGATGTGTTTTAAAAAGTGCATTACACGCTTTTGTAAAATAAATGGGATCCTTTGCTCCCTTTACAAATATCTTTACACAGACCTATGGATCGGCCACCTTGGGTTTTCACTGTCCAATTTGTTGGAACCGGAGATATTCATTTCCGTAGTCTGGCGAGGGTTCAGCGCATGCGCGAGAGAGTAGTGGTTCACAGCCACCACGCATGCGCGATTAGTAGCGGCTCCCTGGACGCGAGTCGCCGCGGTCATGCTTCATCTAGACTCCAGATGTAATTAATTACAAAATCAATGGCAGGTTTTTTAAGGAGGAAGGGCATTACCCTTTTCACCTCCACTTCCGCTCGTTTATCGTAACGAAGGCACCGACGGATAGGTGAGTTTTGGACTCCCTGTACTTGGGCTCAGCACAGTCTCCTTTGAGACATTAAAATACCTATTCTCTGATATTTGAGCCAGTTTAGTGGAACTTGATATGGCCTCTATTTTAGGGTTTAGGTATCGGACTCTTGATACAAATTAAGGGAGGTTAGCAGTCCATGGACCTGGGTGGCCTAGATAGCCACTTAGGGTCTTCCTTCTCTTTTTTTTCATAATAAACCCCCACTCATGTCTAACTGGCTGGATTCCCCAGCAGGTCTCCTGCTTCCCCTTTTTCCTAGACATTCCCTAAAAATTCGGATATGTTCTTCTGCTACTTCAGTATTGGTTTACGTTATACAGTAATTTTTAAAGGAGTTACATAGAGACATACTCCTACATCAGTGAACTGGTGGCTGTGTATTATCACAGTAGGCATGTGTTCTATTAATCTTTGTGGTGGTTAGTGATGGGTGTGACGTTTAGGCGTACTATCACACGTCAGTTGGGTTATTGTGTAGAACCATTGGGTTAGGCACTTTAAAGCTGTGTGCTTATTGTGTCTTTTATTTCTACACTACAGAGCGGGGCCTCATACTCCCGAGCGGTTGCCGGGTGAGGTGAGGCTATCACCCACACAAAGCTGGGTGAGTATCACCTAGAGGAAATGCCTCTAGGTGATCAAACTAATATGTTTTTTTGAAATGCAGAATGTATATTATTACTGCAGGTGTGTCTGCATGGTCTATGTGTGTGCACGACGAGTGTGTATGAAACTTCGGGTTGTCTGACATACTGTTTTTATGTTCTCTCTTTTTTCTTAGGAAGAAGATACTCTTCTTTTCCTCCAGTGGGCATTTAAGTATATTTGTTCCTGGTACTCATGTAACTTTGTATTAGTACATTTTGTTTATCCACTACTCACAACACATCACATATAGTTGCAGTAGCTGTTTTTCGGTTAATAGGTCCTGAAGAAAGCTGGGCTAATGGCTCCTAAAGCTGAAACATGTTGACCGTACTGCATTGCGCCATTGAGTAGTCTCACTACTCGGCGTGGTTTTAATTTTTGACACTTGGACATCTATTAGAACAGTCCTAGAATCCTGGTAGTCAATTTTACTTTTTATTAACTTTTGAGCACTGCACTTTTCTTACTCACATCACTTTAGGATGTCACAACAAAGACTTTGTCCTTGTTCTTGTCAACTCTTCCCATATCGACACTATATGGTCGTACCTGGGATGGGAAGATGAGCAATTCTCAGATGACGTAAATTCCACCACATGGGTGGTCTGATGAGAATTACTTTAGCCTTTTGTGTGACAATTAGTCTCAATTTTCACAACCCCTCATCTCATGCACTCACCACCCGTGCCTCACGGCCGCCATTGCAGTTACACACCCTTTTTTGGACCTTGTCTGCTCTCTTGTGTGTTCTATGTATTGGTATTGGGGTTTGAGCAGCAAGGTCATTAAATATTTCCCTTTGACCCTCCCCACACTTGTTTTTTCAGTATTGAGTGCAACTTTTCAGTTGCGGGTCGTTTAAATAAGGGTGTAAACGTTTTTTACACCCTATAGCTCACCCAACTTTTGTGTGTGTGTTGCCTCTTTGTCCACCCTAACTGACACTCGAGGATTATAGCATCCTCCTTTATAACTGTTAAGTAATTACCAGCCCCTACGGGGTTTTGCTATTCCGTAAACCTTACATTTGACCTATGTTGGCATGTACAAATAGAAGATGTCCATTCCGTTTTAGACACTGTTTTCTCCTCCTCTGTAGAACCAGTAAGCCTGAGGATCATTTTGCTAGTTTGTCCTATCAGACACCTTACACCTCAAGTTCTCTGTTGATAGAAATTCTACACCTGGGATGTGTCTCCTATATCTTGTATCGAAATTACATCCTTTGGTAACTATGGAGGCACACTTTTCTACTTTACTGGCCTATATCAATCCACATCACGGGACCCCGGGCGGTCGGGTGCTTTGAAATAGCCTGTCCTATACTTTGATAAATAATAGAGATTTTCTTCTCTCAAAATAACTACCATTATACGTACCTTGGCTCGGCCCCCAGGGGAGCTCTTACTTTCCACATGGGAGCCCGACTGTATGATACTTGCAGGTCGGATGTGTTTTAAAAAGTGCATTACACGCTTTTGTAAAATAAATGGGATCCTTTGCTCCCTTTACAAATATCTTTACACAGACCTATGGATCGGCCACCTTGGGTTTTCACTGTCCAATTTGTTGGAACCGGAGATATTCATTTCCGTAGTCTGGCGAGGGTTCAGCGCATGCGCGAGAGAGTAGTGGTTCACAGCCACCACGCATGCGCGATTAGTAGCGGCTCCCTGGACGCGAGTCGCCGCGGTCATGCTTCATCTAGACTCCAGATGTAATTAATTACAAAATCAATGGCAGGTTTTTTAAGGAGGAAGGGCATTACCCTTTTCACCTCCACTTCCGCTCGTTTATCGTAACGAAGGCACCGACGGATAGGTGAGTTTTGGACTCCCTGTACTTGGGCTCAGCACAGTCTCCTTTGAGACATTAAAATACCTATTCTCTGATATTTGAGCCAGTTTAGTGGAACTTGATATGGCCTCTATTTTAGGGTTTAGGTATCGGACTCTTGATACAAATTAAGGGAGGTTAGCAGTCCATGGACCTGGGTGGCCTAGATAGCCACTTAGGGTCTTCCTTCTCTTTTTTTTCATAATAAACCCCCACTCATGTCTAACTGGCTGGATTCCCCAGCAGGTCTCCTGCTTCCCCTTTTTCCTAGACATTCCCTAAAAATTCGGATATGTTCTTCTGCTACTTCAGTATTGGTTTACGTTATACAGTAATTTTTAAAGGAGTTACATAGAGACATACTCCTACATCAGTGAACTGGTGGCTGTGTATTATCACAGTAGGCATGTGTTCTATTAATCTTTGTGGTGGTTAGTGATGGGTGTGACGTTTAGGCGTACTATCACACGTCAGTTGGGTTATTGTGTAGAACCATTGGGTTAGGCACTTTAAAGCTGTGTGCTTATTGTGTCTTTTATTTCTACACTACAGAGCGGGGCCTCATACTCCCGAGCGGTTGCCGGGTGAGGTGAGGCTATCACCCACACAAAGCTGGGTGAGTATCACCTAGAGGAAATGCCTCTAGGTGATCAAACTAATATGTTTTTTTGAAATGCAGAATGTATATTATTACTGCAGGTGTGTCTGCATGGTCTATGTGTGTGCACGACGAGTGTGTATGAAACTTCGGGTTGTCTGACATACTGTTTTTATGTTCTCTCTTTTTTCTTAGGAAGAAGATACTCTTCTTTTCCTCCAGTGGGCATTTAAGTATATTTGTTCCTGGTACTCATGTAACTTTGTATTAGTACATTTTGTTTATCCACTACTCACAACACATCACATATAGTTGCAGTAGCTGTTTTTCGGTTAATAGGTCCTGAAGAAAGCTGGGCTAATGGCTCCTAAAGCTGAAACATGTCGACCGTACTGCATTGCGCCATTGAGTAGTCTCACTACTCGGCGTGGTTTTAATTTTTGACACTTGGACATCTATTAGAACAGTCCTAGAATCCTGGTAGTCAATTTTACTTTTTATTAACTTTTGAGCACTGCACTTTTCTTACTCACATCACTTTAGGATGTCACAACAAAGACTTTGTCCTTGTTCTTGTCAACTCTTCCCATATCGACACTATATGGTCGTACCTGGGATGGGAAGATGAGCAATTCTCAGATGACGTAAATTCCACCACATGGGTGGTCTGATGAGAATTACTTTAGCCTTTTGTGTGACAATTAGTCTCAATTTTCACAACCCCTCATCTCATGCACTCACCACCCGTGCCTCACGGCCGCCATTGCAGTTACACACCCTTTTTTGGACCTTGTCTGCTCTCTTGTGTGTTCTATGTATTGGTATTGGGGTTTGAGCAGCAAGGTCATTAAATATTTCCCTTTGACCCTCCCCACACTTGTTTTTTCAGTATTGAGTGCAACTTTTCAGTTGCGGGTCGTTTAAATAAGGGTGTAAACGTTTTTTACACCCTATAGCTCACCCAACTTTTGTGTGTGTGTTGCCTCTTTGTCCACCCTAACTGACACTCGAGGATTATAGCATCCTCCTTTATAACTGTTAAGTAATTACCAGCCCCTACGGGGTTTTGCTATTCCGTAAACCTTACATTTGACCTATGTTGGCATGTACAAATAGAAGATGTCCATTCCGTTTTAGACACTGTTTTCTCCTCCTCTGTAGAACCAGTAAGCCTGAGGATCATTTTGCTAGTTTGTCCTATCAGACACCTTACACCTCAAGTTCTCTGTTGATAGAAATTCTACACCTGGGATGTGTCTCCTATATCTTGTATCGAAATTACATCCTTTGGTAACTATGGAGGCACACTTTTCTACTTTACTGGCCTATATCAATCCACATCACGGGACCCCGGGCGGTCGGGTGCTTTGAAATAGCCTGTCCTATACTTTGATAAATAATAGAGATTTTCTTCTCTCAAAATAACTACCATTATACGTACCTTGGCTCGGCCCCCAGGGGAGCTCTTACTTTCCACATGGGAGCCCGACTGTATGATACTTGCAGGTCGGATGTGTTTTAAAAAGTGCATTACACGCTTTTGTAAAATAAATGGGATCCTTTGCTCCCTTTACAAATATCTTTACACAGACCTATGGATCGGCCACCTTGGGTTTTCACTGTCCAATTTGTTGGAACCGGAGATATTCATTTCCGTAGTCTGGCGAGGGTTCAGCGCATGCGCGAGAGAGTAGTGGTTCACAGCCACCACGCATGCGCGATTAGTAGCGGCTCCCTGGACGCGAGTCGCCGCGGTCATGCTTCATCTAGACTCCAGATGTAATTAATTACAAAATCAATGGCAGGTTTTTTAAGGAGGAAGGGCATTACCCTTTTCACCTCCACTTCCGCTCGTTTATCGTAACGAAGGCACCGACGGATAGGTGAGTTTTGGACTCCCTGTACTTGGGCTCAGCACAGTCTCCTTTGAGACATTAAAATACCTATTCTCTGATATTTGAGCCAGTTTAGTGGAACTTGATATGGCCTCTATTTTAGGGTTTAGGTATCGGACTCTTGATACAAATTAAGGGAGGTTAGCAGTCCATGGACCTGGGTGGCCTAGATAGCCACTTAGGGTCTTCCTTCTCTTTTTTTTCATAATAAACCCCTACTCATGTCTAACTGGCTGGATTCCCCAGCAGGTCTCCTGCTTCCCCTTTTTCCTAGACATTCCCTAAAAATTCGGATATGTTCTTCTGCTACTTCAGTATTGGTTTACGTTATACAGTAATTTTTAAAGGAGTTACATAGAGACATACTCCTACATCAGTGAACTGGTGGCTGTGTATTATCACAGTAGGCATGTGTTCTATTAATCTTTGTGGTGGTTAGTGATGGGTGTGACGTTTAGGCGTACTATCACACGTCAGTTGGGTTATTGTGTAGAACCATTGGGTTAGGCACTTTAAAGCTGTGTGCTTATTGTGTCTTTTATTTCTACACTACAGAGCGGGGCCTCATACTCCCGAGCGGTTGCCGGGTGAGGTGAGGCTATCACCCACACAAAGCTGGGTGAGTATCACCTAGAGGAAATGCCTCTAGGTGATCAAACTAATATGTTTTTTTGAAATGCAGAATGTATATTATTACTGCAGGTGTGTCTGCATGGTCTATGTGTGTGCACGACGAGTGTGTATGAAACTTCGGGTTGTCTGACATACTGTTTTTATGTTCTCTCTTTTTTCTTAGGAAGAAGATACTCTTCTTTTCCTCCAGTGGGCATTTAAGTATATTTGTTCCTGGTACTCATGTAACTTTGTATTAGTACATTTTGTTTATCCACTACTCACAACACATCACATATAGTTGCAGTAGCTGTTTTTCGGTTAATAGGTCCTGAAGAAAGCTGGGCTAATGGCTCCTAAAGCTGAAACATGTCGACCGTACTGCATTGCGCCATTGAGTAGTCTCACTACTCGGCGTGGTTTTAATTTTTGACACTTGGACATCTATTAGAACAGTCCTAGAATCCTGGTAGTCAATTTTACTTTTTATTAACTTTTGAGCACTGCACTTTTCTTACTCACATCACTTTAGGATGTCACAACAAAAACTTTGTCCTTGTTCTTGTCAACTCTTCCCATATCGACACTATATGGTCGTACCTGGGATGGGAAGATGAGCAATTCTCAGATGACGTAAATTCCACCACATGGGTGGTCTGATGAGAATTACTTTAGCCTTTTGTGTGACAATTAGTCTCAATTTTCACAACCCCTCATCTCATGCACTCACCACCCGTGCCTCACGGCCGCCATTGCAGTTACACACCCTTTTTTGGACCTTGTCTGCTCTCTTGTGTGTTCTATATACCAGATATCCCCATATAATTACTAGGCACATTCTAATTCTGTATTAGGGATATACTTCATTTATAGCTGTTGGCCCTTTTTTTTCCGTAGGAAAAAGATTGAGTGTAAAAATCGACTAACACTAAATATTATTGTTTGATTTGTATTGGTTTTAAGTATTCTCAGGGCCTGGTTGCATGATCTCAGGCCTAACAATAGGCATAGTGGTTTAATCCATCTTATTCTAGCCAATACATAGGCAGGGCAAAAAAAGAAGATGTGAATCTCATTTTCAATCTGGCTACAGTCACACATGGCACAAATTTCGTCAGCCTCCAGGGATAGAGCATTAGACCTCCTTGACCAACGTGCTAGGGTTGTTTTGGTCAAGAGATTGCCATATCTTAATTTTAAGAATAGAGTTTTAGCAAGTGGGGGCTCTATCTCATCTAGAAAAGTCTCAAATAGTGGCTCATCCTTGAAGCTGAGAAAATTTGTTACCAAGGTTCCAGCAGCCGAAGCATTTGTTGCCATGTTAACCATGAAACTCCAAAAGGCCCTTTTTAGTGTTAGTTTTGAGTTGGACGGTAGGTGTTCTGGATTCTCCCAGAAGTGTTTTAAACCTATTTTGGTAAGCCAAGTTTTAACATGTTTTAACCATGGGATAGTTGTTGAATTATCAAACCCCATGATTTCTTTTAGACCATCCCTGTAATTCTGCAATTCAGGCACCCGCCACAATCTAACCCATAACATCAGTGGGCGGATTATGGTGTAATGGTCAGTTCTTTTAACATTTAGATCCAATTCAAGAGGCAATAAGGGAGTGCCTCTTGGGACCCTTACCAGACTTCTCATGAAGTTATTGTCCAGAACACGAAAAGTATCTTTTGACCCTGGCCCCCAGATTTCTGCGCCGTACAACGCTGCTGGTTGAACCTTAAATTTAAAAAGCTCAACTACCGGAGACACGGCTTTACTAGTACTCAAACTTTGTTTCCTAAGAATTGGCTTTACATTCTGAGTGAATGCCAGCTTACTTTTTTCCATTTGGGCTCTCCAAGAAAAATTAGAGTCTAAAGTGACCCCCAAATAAGAAAAATGTGAGACCGATTCTAATATAACACCGTTCAGTGTTAAACATCCTTTGTCAGTTTTTGGTGGTTTAAGGGTCATACATTTTGTCTTTTTCCCATTTATCTCCAGTCCTTTCTTGCTACAATAATCACTAAAGGAATTAAGTAGTGCCTGGAGACCTTTCTTAGTTTGGGAAATCAGAATAGTGTTGTCTGCAAACAATAGTGATGTTACCCTTTCTCCATTCAGTTTTGGTGAATCGTTTATACATCCCTCTAGATGTGTAGGGATGTCGTTCACGAAAAGGGAAAAAAGTGTAGGGGCCATTACGCAACCTTGGCGAACGCCACACTCGATAGGAATTTTTTGGGTCAGTTCCCCACTTGGGCCCCATCGGATTTTCGCAAAATTCCCTTCGTGCAGTTCTTTTATCTGGACCAATAGGCTATTTGGCAACCCTACAACACTCAGTGTTTTCCATAAAAGATTGCGCGGCACTAAATCAAACGCTGCTCTCAGATCGACGAAAGCAACATATAGATGTCCCTTTTTAATATGTACATATTTCCAATAAAGACAACAGAATCTAAATATCTGGTCTATTGTGCTTACTTTACATCGGAAGCCAGCTTGAAATTTGGTTAAAATTGCATTCTCCTCCATCCAGTCACTGACACGAGTTAATATATGTCGTGAGTAGATTTTCTGGAGAATATCCATCAAGCTGATTGGCCGTTAATTAGAGGGGTCCATCCGATCCCCTTTTTTAAAAATTAAAACAATTTCAGCCCCCCTCCAACTTTCGGGGAAATCTAAGCTAAGGGATAACATATTGCACAAGTAATTTAGATATGGTGCCCAAACTGTTAGATCATGTTTGTATAAATCACCAGGGATCTTATCCAAGCCTGGAGCTTTGCCAGACTTTACTAAGTTAATTGCCATCTCTGTTTCGACTAGTGTAAAGTCCAGGTAAATGAACAACAACATGGTTTCGTAGCAGTGAGGGACACTGCTACCCATGTTAACATGCGATCACCGGTTTTGATGTTGCAGCAACTAACCACACCCCACTCGGGATGATACTTTTAGACGCAGAGAAGGCGTTTGACCGAGTGGGGTGGGATTACTTATGGGGGGTGATGAAACAATATGGCTTTAAAGGACGTTTTTTAAGAAGTATACAAGCTTTGTATAAAGATCCTAATGCCAAGATCAGCTATGCAGGGGCTGTTTCATCTAAATTTTCAATCTTACGGGGGACACGGCAGGGGTGTCCTCTGTCACCCCTACTCTTCGCTCTTTTCATGGAGCCGTTTATCAATGCCCTTCAAGAGCAAGTCAAAATAAAACCCATACATCATGAAGATAAAATCTTGAAAATCACTGCTTATGCCGATGACTTAGCCATTTATACTACCAATGTGGCAGAAGCACTAGTAGGGATCTCAGAAGAAGCCAACTACTTTGGGGCTATTGCAGGTTACAAATATAATATAAATAAAACGCAGGTTATAATGAATTATCAGTCTAATCCTCCAATTTCAGGACATTGCCTGGCTGCGCTTTATTTAGGGGTTAACATTTCTTCAAATATCTCAGATATAAACTCATTAAACTATGAACCTTTATCGAAAGAAGTGGCAGCTCTTTTAAAAAAGTGGCATAAGATTCCGCTTAACTTGTTGGGACGAATGAATTTGATTAAAATGAATGTCCTGCCTAAATTCTTATATCTTTTTCATTGTATTCCCTGCGCGTTAATAATGTGTTTTTTTAAAAGTTGGGGACAGTATTATTAATAGCTTTCTGTGGGGCTATAAGAAGCCTCGAAGATCGATGGCAATTCTGAAATTACCATTGGAAAAAGGAGGTCTTAATTTCCCTGATTTTAGAGCCTACTTTTTTGCATCCTTTTTGCACCGGCTTCGTAGTCTGTTCACTAGCTATAATCAATTTTTATTTCATCAATTTATGCTTGGCAGAGAGGCAAAACAATTTTTGGCAAAGGTGCAGGACCCCAATTATTTTAAACGTGTAAAATTCAAGACTGCACGGGATGCAGTACGCATCTGGAATATGATTATGATTAATTGTGAAACTTCTTTTTTTCACACTGACTTGTTACTTTGGGGTAATCCTGAACTCCCAGGGATTTTTAGTGATAATACGGGACGAGATTGGGCTAAATACGGTATTCTAAAATTAGGAGACTTATACGGTGTAAGTGGCTTCCTACAATTTGAAACTTTGAAACTTTTGTTCAAATTACCGGAAATGATGCGCTTTAAGTATATTCAAATAAGGGACTATTTAATTCGTAAGATGAACTTGATATCTGTAAGTAGCTCAGATATATGGAGCTGTTTTTACTCAACAAATCGAAAATCTCTAATTAGTATGGGATATAAGTGTTTAAATCAAAACAAGATGGATGAAACTCCTCGATTAGCGATAAAATGGACTTCCATATTAGGATTTAATGTGACAACTCAGAATATCTCAAACGCTTTAGCAAACATCAACAAAGTGACTCATTCATCTAGTCTAATGCTTCAATCCTACAGAACAATATCTCATTTATATTATACACCTCTAAGAATCTCCAAATGGGCACAAAACACTCTGAGCAGTGACCGTACTAAATGCCCTAAATGTGGGCTGGTGGCTGCAGATATTGTACATATGATTTATACTTGTCCGGTATTAACAGGGTATTGGTCTGTAATAGAAAATATTTTATATAAGCAAAAAGTGATCAGCTCTGCATTATCAGCTACCTCAATTCTACTTGCAATATACCCATCTAGCACTACCAACATAGATTTGTTAAATATACTTCTGACCTGCGCTAGATTGGTTATTGCGAGAGCTTGGATCTCTCCGAACCCTCCTCATGCAATGGAATGGTGGGCGTTAGTTAATGAGATCTATACTATGGAGGGGTCAATTGCAAGGAACCGAGGATTAAAAGCAACCGGGAAATTTGTTAAAATTTGGGGCACCTTTTTAGAATAGTACATGACTACAGAAGACACTAACAGTAGCAGGCCTCAGGGAATATATATCTGTGTTTTTCCAATCTGTCATTATGGATCCAGGAATATACATACTTTCTCCATTTGCTTTTTGTTCTGTTTTATGACTATATTTGAAGGATGTGCAATGCAAAGAGTCTGGCGTTATTTTATTTGTATTCAGATCTGTACCGTTATTTGATTTTATATTACATGTTTTGTTAAAAATGTATTCGTTGATCTCCTTGTCAATAAAAAAAAGAAAAAAAAGAAAAGAAAAAAAAAGTCCAGGCAATCAGTGGGGTATTCAAGATATGGGGCATCCACATCAGATTGGGCATCATCATACTTTTTATAGAGGTTAGTGAAATGGTTGACCCAAGTTAGCTCGTCCAAATGGACGTCCTTGGCCACTCTACCTACATGGTTCCCATTAGCTACTAACCTCCAAAAACCTACGCTATCATTAGTTTTAACAGCTTGGAGCATGTCAGCCCATTTTTCTTCCTCCCAGGTTTTTTTGGAAGCCTTTTGTACTATCTTATAGTTATTCCTTGCTATTTTTATATCAGATAGAATCTTGGATTTGATAGCTAATATGAGCACCCTTTTAGATTTCCTACAGATTCTATCATACCATGGTTTGCTGTGGGACAGATTCTGTATCTTTTGTTGGTTTTTCTTGGGCATTTTGGTAACTAACATTTTTAAATCATTAAAAAAAAATTGTGCAGTGACATAAAATAAGTAGGGTTTCCCTCGTTTGCATTGGAGCCTATGTAAGAGCCAAAGGTCCCTGAAAAAAGTGTGTATATATCAGCCAGGATCTCACCATGGTCCAATATGAAAGGCCATTTGAGGACTCGTCTATTATTACTGATATGTATCTCAGTGTTATCTCCATTATTTTCATCTACTAGTGATGTGCCCGCTACTCCCTGAAACAATGAAGCTTCTATTGAAAGGCTCAGGGGAAAGTGATCACTTTCTAACCTGTCCTTTACCTCAAGGTCCAGGATACTCGGCCAAAGAGGAATAGAGACAATTACAAAATCTAAATTGCTCCTGTAATTATTTCTACTGAAAGTTGGTTTTTTCAGATTGTCAGACGGAAGTCGTCCATTGCAGGCCCTTAGACAGTATTCCGCACATAATTTTGTTATTTGGACTGCCAAAACCGAACATTTAACCGGTTTGGCATTCTCCAGTGCTGGAATTTTATTAGCTTGGTCTTCATCTTCGAAAATGTCACTGAGCCCCAGGACTGGTTCATAATTACAATTTAGGTCGCCAGCCAAAATAACGTGGTCGTCTTTGCCATCTAATCTATTTAGAAAAGAGTCTAGTTTGGCTAGTGTGGGTGATTCTTTTGATAGAGATGTTGGTCTATTATAGACATTTATTAGTAGGAATGTTTTCCCTTCGCATGTGGTGATTTTTAGCGCTAATATATCAAGAGAATTTATGTCTACCACCTCAATCTGTAGCCTCAAGTTAACTTTCACCCAAATTAATAGGCCCCCAGAGGGCCTTCCGCTCTTGGATGGGGTGGCGCCTATTCCAAAAGATTTAAACCCTAGTCTATGAGGCGTTACCACCGCCCAAGTCTCCTGCAACAGACAAAAATCATTGGTATCGATGAATTCTGCCCATTCGGGGTCCCTTAGGTTCTTTGAAACTCCGGCTATATTCCAGGAGACTAACCTTAGAGGCTCCATTGCATCGACCAGGGTCACAGGTTGAGCCACCAATGTTGTCTCCTCAGTTGTTGACATACGTGTCAATATTTCTTCTGCTGCTCCTAGAACATTAGGACCTCTTCCACTCTCCCCTCTAACACTTTCATCCCTAAAAGCCATATTGGCCATTGGTGGGTTTACTGCAGTTAAACACCCTGGGATAACTCCTGTAGATTGATCTTGACAATAACCCAAGGATCCCCGATCTTCAGACTCCTCGAGGGGTACCATTAGGGCCAAGTTATATCGCGAGCAACCCTCCCCATATATGCTTATGGGGCCTGGGTGCTCGTCGCACACCGTGGACATCTGGTTATTATCAATCAATCTCGGGGCTACCGATTCTGTGCTTGCAATCGGACTACTTAATAGTATTGTAGTGGTTAAAGAGTTGACCCCAGGAGTCCCCATCTCTTCCACTCCAATATCAATGCCATCCATACTAAGGGAATGAATTCCACTTCTATCATCCCCTGAACTCACAAGGCGTCAATCACAATCATCTAGGCCGTTGAAAATGTCAAACCTATTTATGGTCTCCAATGGCGTGAATGGTTTTAAGTGGTCCATTCTCCTATTGGAGGTAAAGTTGGACCTAGTTGGTACTAGGTTCCACCCATAGGGATCAGGGACCAGCAAGGGATAGGGCGCATGTAGAGAGTTCCTGACGTCCTGTGTGGTTGAAGGATGGGCTTGTATTTGCATATATTGAGGGGGTTGGTGCTGGAATGGAAAAACCACTGATCTTGGATAGAAGTACGTCAGTGGTCGGGGAATAATGCGGTTGTTAGTATTACCAGAGGGCCAATTTAATATAAAGTGAACAGCATTGGTGTCCCTGAAGTTCACTACCACCACATCACCCTCGATATCCTTAGGTCTGCCCCCCAACCACTGTGTGCGGCGAACGTGTGCAATGTCGCCATTGATGTTGCTTGCGATTGGCCTATTTAACCTAAGCCAATGAATAATCTTGTTCTTCAATTGGGCAAAACCTTCCCGCTTATTTTCTTCCAACACGGGGACCCCTGTAAGGACTACAACGAAAGGTACTGCTTCCGGTGGAAGTTCTGGAAGTGGAGCCCGATTTGGTCTCCCCCGGATATGCCTAGTACCTTCCGCTTCCCTTATTGGTCTCCTCAGTAATGTGTCACCTAGGCCTTTAGATGGTTTACTGGTTAAGGCAGCCGGAGTCTGGTCAGGTTTGGATTTTGGCAGATTAAGAGGTGGATTATGTTGTCTATCATTTTTTTTGTCAATGGGTTTTAAGTTAATTGTATTCGTGTTTGCAGCAGGAATCGGGACAGATGTAGAGGGTTGGGTAGACAGTGTAATAATTTGTGTAGCATTATTTGCAGCTGTACTAGTAGAGACTTCCTTTTTCCCCAGTTCCTGCTCAATTTTCCCTAGTCTTTCTTCTACCTTGTTCAGTCTCTCTAAAATTGCTAGGGAATAGTTCCTAATTAAGCTTTCAATGCTATCCAATGTGGCAAGATTTTGGACTGCTAGGGGCACAATGGCATCTGGGCGGGTGTCAGTACTAGCCTCCCTATCTGTGTGCATGGTAGCTAAAGGTAGGGGCATTGAATTTGTAACCTCAGGTGCAGCTATTAGGGCCTTATCAGTCCTAGTGGTAATCTTTGCCTTTTTGCCAAAGTCAGAATGGCTCAGTTTTAGTTGGTGGAGTTCCCCCCTTTTCCGCCTTTTTTTAGTAGGGGGTGGGCCATAGTTTCTAGGTGGCGGAGTGATTTTTTTTACCCTGTTCCGTGTATTTATGCATGGCATAGGTGCAGGAGTGATCTGTGCCTTAGTTATGCTAGGAGTACTATTATAATTAGTAGGCGAGAGACCATTTGTGTTTGACTTAGGGCAAATACTAGGTGTCGACGGACAATCTCTAAATACTAGAGGCAAGCTATCCAATAATAGTAGACTTTCATTGCCATTTTGGCTCCCTTCATTGATAGAGACAACGGGTAAAGGTGACTGTAACACTAACCTATTCTTCATACTTTCTACAGAACGACGGCGTTCCGCTCGTCGTTCTGCTAAAGCAGTTTCCTTGGGAACCTGACCCGCAGTCTTGGTAAAATAATTGTCCAGGGTTCCATTAAACATACCCCCTGCCTGCCTTCAAATGCAGGCAGAAGCGAGGAGATCCTCAGCGGCACAGTATCCCGGTGTTAGCACTTCCAAGCACTTCCAACAGTTATTTTGACTTTATCTTCTTAATTATTGTGTTAAGTGTGACACTCGGAGTGGGAAGATCATTTTTTCTCCTAGGTCCTGACGAAATGCCTTGGGGAAAGGCATGAAACTAGTTGACTATAAAGGGAAACTATAGGTTCTGACGCCTGAGGTTTTCCCACATGTCCCCAGATTTTAACATACCTTCTTTGGGGTAGGGAATACATTTGTTTTTGGACCCACAAATTTGGTATTTTTAAACTTTTTTCATTTCTGCAACAACAAAAAAAACACTCCCTTTAAATTTATCATATATGGTTAAGTGTATAGGCGCCTCCCTATATTTAACAATTCAGTTCTCCCACGTATTTGTTGGTAGCAGCATGCCCCTGTCAGGGAAGGACAGGGATGGACCCAATGATGAAGCGTGACACCAAGGGGCTACCCGGGTGGGTGAGGGTTTTATGAAAAGAAAAAACCTTTTCTTTTCTTTTTGTATCTCCTGCAAGGTATTGTAAAGAACCCCCCTTTTTTCCCTTTAGAGGGTGCCTCTCTTGATTATTTATATGGCATGTAGGATCTACACGTTTAAAAAAATTGTTATTGAATATTTTAATACAATGCATCATTTTCAGTTTTTTTCTAGTAATCAGGTTTGTTGGATCACCTTCATGCTGGGGGTACAGCGTGTCACCATCAGGAATAGGACGTCAAGCCACAGATCTCTGTATATTTCTGGATCCGGACCACCAGGTCTTCACAGTCCTTGTCTGCCAGGGATAACGTGACCCCTTCCAGGAGCCACAATGCTACAGACACTGGGCAGCGCCTTGGGGGAAAGTGCCTGTTGGAGGGGGGAAGGTCGCTAGGGGGACAGAGGTAGTTACTTCTGGCCACTTCTGGCCACCCCGGGACCCACCTCCTCCAGGAGCGTTACTGAGCACTGGAGTCAGACCCTCCCAGCGGGAGGATTAAGCATTTATGGTCGTGTACCTTGAGACTCTGCCACACACAAATTGACACCACACTAGTTTATCAGTTGCAGAACACGTTCTTTATATATCAATTCTCATCATGTCAATATTACGATACACAATCCTGTTAGGGACCAAGGATACGCTAAGGTCGGGGGTAGCTATAAAACAGGGGGGCCGATCTGGGGACTTCGGGGGAATGTTCGAGGTACTCACAGTCTCCCCGGAAGGAATAGTCTCTAGTCCAGGCGGGCTCTGGGGACCCGTGGAGGGGTTAGCACTCTTGGCACAGGGCTTGGCTGCAGCGTATCCAGCGTACGGCTCTCAATCCTCGAGCCGCGGGATACTGAAGGGCTGCGATGTGGGTGTATCAGGCGTACGACTCTCAATCCTCGAGTCGCGTGATACACAGGGGTTCCGGCGCGGTGGGCTTGCATACAGCTCGTACCTCCGAGCACAGTTCGGCCCCTTAGGTCTTACTCACAACGAGTTCTGGGCACGGCTTACACTTTTGGGCACCGTTAGTTCGGGGCGCACCACAGGGACGGCGGATGCACGGTGCGGCTCGTACTACTAGTGCGGCGGGCTCTCCCTCGTCCCACCAGTACGGTGTGTACGGCCCCAGGTGCGGTGCGTCCCTTTGAGCACGGCTGGTCCTCGAGCGCTCCCAAGCCCGGTGCTCACCCTCCCGGTGTGTGGCGTACTCTTCAGCGCGGCTGGTCCTCGTGCGCTCCCAAGCATGGTGCGTACCCGCCAGGTGCAAGGCGTACTCTTCAGCGCGGCTGGTCCTCGAGCGCTCCTAAGCACGGTGCGCACCCTCCAGGTGCGAGGCATACTCTTCAGCGCGGCTGGTCCTTGAGCGCTCCCAAGCACGGTGCGTACCCTCCAGGTGTGAGGCGTACTCTTCAGCGCAGCTGGTCCTCGAGTGCTCCCAAGCACGGGCGTACCTTCCAGGTGCGAGGCGTACTCTTCAGGAGCGGTGCAAGGCTCGAGCCGCGACTAAGTCAGTAGGGTTCAAGTCGGGGTGAGCGAAGCGTCCGCACAGGGTAAGGGAGCCGCAACCACGTCAGCAGGCTCAAGAAGGGGGAAAGTGAAGCGTCCCTTAGGGTTAGGAGAGCCGCGATCCAGTCAGCAGGGCTCAGCGAGTTTTGGTCGGGTGGTGACGTTCTTCTTCCAGCAGGATGGGCCGCGACCACGTCAGCAGGGCCCTCTTCTCCCAGGATTCAACTAACTCCACTCCCGAGGCGGTTCCAGTTATATCTCTCTTTTCCTCCCAGACGGCTCCTTGTGGCCTGGGGCTGATTGTCGGCGCGTCCGGCCATCTGGCACTCGTATCCTTTGAAGTCTTGAGGTGGGGCTTTTCCGCCACCCGGCAGGGAGCGGGGCCATTCCTGGCAGGAGGTGCGATTGAAACTCCTCCGCCCCATTCTACTGGGGAGAGGCTCGCTACCCACAGCTGGGCAGGGTGGGGATTTAGGTTTCTCTGAGGTTGGGGCCCTGTGTGGAAGGGCGCTGGCGGATCTCTGTTTTCTTTCGCTGGGCCTTGGCACTAGGCTTCATGCTTCTGGGGGGAATTGGGGGTGCTATGCTGGGGCGGCTACTATTCTTCTGGGATCAGGGGGGGATTGGGGAGGGCAGAGGACAGGGTTACACTGGTGGTGGCCTCGCAAAGGGTGACGGTTGGGGCCCTGGATGTAAGAAGACCCACGCCAAGGAGGCCAGGTCTAACACACGTCCCCCCCAGCTGAAAGGCAGGGAGAACTACTCATCCCCTTGGGAGTTCTCCTCACTGAGGCGGAAAAACCTGGATAGACCATCCGCATTGGCGTGGTCAGTACCCGGGTGGTGTTCGACGGTGAAGTCCATCCACTGGAGGGAAATGGACCACCGCAACAGCTTGGGATTCTCTCCCCTCATCTGCATTAACCACCTGAAGGGCCGGTGGTCGGTTTGGACCCGGAAGTGAGTTCCGAACAGGTTGGGCCTCAGTTTCTTCAGGGCCCAAACCACCGCAAAGGCCTCCCGCTCGATGGTGCTCCACCTTTGCTCCCTGGGTAGTAATCTCCTACTAATGAAGGCGACTGGCTGGTCTTGGCCCTCCTCATTTAGCTGGGATAGAACTGCCCCATGCCATGCTTGGAGGCCTCGGTCTGGACAACAAACTCCCGGGAGTAGTCAGGGGCCTGGAGTACTGGGGCGGTGCACATGGCTGTCTTCAAGGCGTCAAAGGCCTTCTGACAGGTGGGGGTCCAGTGCACCTTCTTAGGCTGTCTCTTAGAGGTCAATTCTGTCAGGGGCCCCACCATGCTGCCATACCCCTTGATGAATCTCCGGTAGTAACCGGTGAGGCTGAGGAAGGCCCTCACTCCGGTCTGGGTCGTGGGGGGTTCCCAAGCCAGGATGGAGTCGATTTTGGGTTGGAGGGGCGCCACCTGGCTGCTCCCTACCTGGTGCCCTAGGTAGACCACTGACCCTTGCCCAATTGGGCACTTACTGGCCTTGATGGTGAGCCTGGCCCGGCGCAGGGCCAACAACACCTCCCAGAGGTGTTGCAAGTGTTTTCCCCAGTCGGTGCTGAACACTGCAATGTCATCCAGATATGCGGCGCTGAATTCTTCCAGCCCTGCCAGTACCCGGTTGACCAGTCTCTGGAAGGTGGCCGGGGCGTTCATCATCCCGAAGGGCATCACCCGGAATTGGTAGTGCCCATCGGGGGTGGAGAAGGCGGATCTCTCTTTTGCTCCTTCGGTGAGGGTCATTTGCCAGTATCCTGAGGTCAGGTAGAAAGTACTGAGGTAATGTGCCGCCCCCAGACGGTCAATGAGTTTGTCTGCCCGGGGAATAGGGTGTGCATCCGTTCGCGTTAAGGCATTGAGTCCACGGTAATCCACGCAGAACCTTAGTTCAGGAGTGGTACCTGGGGCGGCCGCTTTCGGGACTAGGACCACTTGGCTGGCCCACGGACTGTCAGAGGACTCCACTACCCCCAGGGCAAGCATTTTGGAGACTTCCTCCTTAATGCAGGACCGGACTCACTCGGTCTGGGACATGGTAGGCTTTGTGCCACACAGGGGTGCTGTCCCCAGTGTCTACATCGTGGACACACCAATCGGTGACACTGGGGACCAGGGAAAATAGGTCAGAGAACTGTCTTAATAGCTGGCGACAGTCTTCGTGCTGTTCAGAGGTCAGGGAGGGGGAGAGAATCACTCTCTCCACGGAGCCATCCTTGTCCTTAGCACAGAGGAGATCGGGTAGGGGCTTGGTCTCCTCTTCCGCTCCATCATTGGTGGCTAGGAGCATGCTCATCTTAGACCGCTCGAAGTGGGGTTTGAGGCGGTTCACGTGGCGGACCCTTAAAGGGTTCCTTGGGGACTGTACATCTACCAGCTCTTGCGCTCCACTCCCTTGAAGGGACCGGTCCATTTATCCTGGAGGGCGCAAGGTTCCACCGGGGCCATCACCCACACCTGCTGACCAGGCTAAAACTCTACCAGAGTGGCATTCTGGTCATACCAGCGTTTCATTTCTTCCTGGCTAGCCTCGAGGTTGGCCTCCGCGAGTTCCCTGAATTTCCGAGTCTGCTTCCTTAGGGCCAGGATGTATCGGAATACATCCTGGGGAGGGTTCTGGGGGGCTGTCTCCCAGCCCTCTTTGACTAGGCTTAGCGGTCCTTGGACGGGGTGACCATAGAGTATGTCAAATAGGTCTGAACCCCAGGGACTTCTGGGGGACTTCCCGGTATGCGAATAAGAGGTAGGGTAGGAGGATGTCCCACTTACGCCTCAGGGGCTCCTCGAGGCCCATGATCATTCCCTTGAGGGTCCGGTTGAACCTCTCAACCAGACCATTGCCTTGGGGGTGGTATGGGGTGGTGAATTTGTAAGTCAGCCCACACTCCTGCCACAGGGACTTCATGTGTTTGGAAATTAAGTTGGTCCCCCTGTCGCTCACCACCTCCCGGGGGAATCCCACCCGGGAGAATATTCCCATCAGGGCCCGCCCCACCACGGGGGCCGTTACTGTTCGGAGGGAGATGGCCTCGCGGTACCTGGTGGCATGGTCCACCAAGATTAGGATGAATCTGTGGCCCATGGCGGTCCGGGGGTCCAGAGGTCCCACAATATTGATTCCCACCCGCTCAAAGGGGGTACGGACCACCGGAAAGGGCTGGAGGGGGGCCTTGCGCCTTCCCCCACTCTTCCCACTGTCCTGGCAGGTCTGGCAGGACTGGCAGTGGTTCGCTACGTTTTGGCGCATCCTGGGCCAATAGAAATGGGTGACCAGCCGGTGGTAGGTTTTATCTTGTCCCAAGTGTCTGGCTAGAGGCACGTCGTGAGCCAGGCTCAGTAGGAAGTCTCGGACGCATAGGGGTACCACCAGCACCCGGTCCGACCTTAGCTCAGCAGACTTCGGCTCGCTGTAGAGGAGACTATTCTCCCTGTAGATCCAGTGGGACCCGGACTGGTCGCCCGCAGCCTGTGCGGCGGCCTGCTGCCGCACGCCTAGGAGGGTGGGGCAGGTGGTCTGTTCCTGGCAGAACTCTTTCCCGGGAAGTTCCACCCTCTTGTCGCCACTGGGCCAATCCAGGGAGGTCCCACAGCTCTGCAATCTGCTCGCTGGTAGGGCCCGGGCATCCTCTTCAGGGTTGGTTTCTCCTAGGGTGTCGGGACTGGAGGGGTCAGGTTGTCCGCACTCCCTTTCTCCTCCCTCTAAGGCGGGGCTCTGGGCCCCTCTCTCTGGCCCCACTCCCTTTGGAGCACTCATCCGGGCAGCCAGGGACCGAGTAGTGGCGCATACCCACTCGGGTAGGCCCATCATTCTCAGATGAGCCTTTCGTTCCACCTGTGTCCACGGTGAAGTCTCCAGGTCGTTGCCTAGTAAACAATCGTCAGGCATGGAGGGTCGGACCGCTACCTGCGGGATGCCGGATACTCCCCCCATTCAAAGGGAATTTGGGCCATTTTGCAGAGGCTCTCAGAATTGTTGGCCGAAATGACGGGACAGAGGACGGGAACGACAATCTGCTCTTTTGATACCAAGTGACAGCGGACAGCCATGACACTTGCACCGGTGTCGCGGAGGGCCTCTACCCGGTGCCCGTTGACGGTCACCCACTGTGCGTACTTCGTAGTGTTGGGTGGCAGCGGGGTTCCGGGGACCATTTCTCCATCCCCTAGGGAAACCAGGGACATCGCTACGGGTTCCCACTCCTCAGGAGCTTCTAACTCCTCCTCGAGGGTGACGGCGGTCATCTGACGGGTGGTGGGCTTTTGTAGAGGGGACACTGGGCGTCACTGGCATAGTGGCCTGGTTGTTGGCATTTGTAACAAGATATGGCGTTCCTTAGCCTCGGTCTGCCTGGGGGGGCCCCAGGACTCATTACGGGGGGAGACTGTGATCCTGGCTGCTGGTTCCCTTGGATGACACGTTGGGGCCTTGGCGGGAACACCCGTGGCTTACCTTGGCCTCCCCCTCCTCGCTGTCCGGGACCCTTCTCATTTCTGGCATAGTCACCCACTGGGCCCCTGGGGGACCCGGGTGGTCACCCAGCGGTCCACCTCCACAGCAAGCCTTCTGGGGTTAGTAAGCTTGCTGTCCAGGAGGCGCTGGCGTAGTTCTACAAAGCAATTTAAGGATAGGTGCTCCCATACTATCAGATCAAATAACTCTTCGAAAGTGGTGACCTTGCTGCCCTTGATCCAACCTTCAAAGGCTCTACTGTAAAAGTTGACATATTCTACCCAGGTGGTACCAGGGAGCTTTTTGCAATCCCTGAATCGCTGCCTGTACATCTTTGGGGTCAGCCCATACCTAGCTAACAGGGCCTCCTTCATGTGGCTGTAGGAATTCAGTACCGTGGAGGGTAGTTCTAGCAAGGTATCCCTCCCCTCGCTCAGGAATCGCCCTCACAGCCTGGCCCCCAATCATTCTCAGAGACCCGGTGGGAGGTCATCGCTACCTCATAGGCTTTAAACCACTGTTGAATGTCATCATTCCTATAATATTCCTTGACTACGTCTTTGGGGATGTGTACCTTGGCTTCTACAGGGGGAGGGGCTCCTCGGTTCCCCGGGGGCCCGGCTTCCTCACTCCTAGCCTTGAGCTCGAGCTCCTTCAAGCTCCGTTCGTGCTCTAACTGGAGTTTCCTGCCCTCATGCTCTCGCTGCAACTTCTTTCTTCCAACTCCCCCTGCAACCTCAATTCTTCTATAGCTAACTTCCTTGCAGCTAATTTTAACTCCCCTTCAATTTTTAGCTTAGCAAGCTCTAACTCGTGGGCGCGGCTTCTCTCTCAGTCTGCTAGCTCCCCGGGGGACAAGCCTTGCTCTGACGTGCTGCTACGTGCCGGGGAGACTGCTCTCTCTTTCTCAGGGGCCCCGGGATCGTCCTGCCGCCCATCCCCAACACCGTTCCCTTCTACCTGGGGAGGCGGGGCTCTGGACCCTACCCAGGCCCACAGGGCCTTTTGGAAATCTTCCTTAGTGCTTAGGCCAGTGGTAGGGATTTGGAAGTCTTTACAGGATTGTTTCAGTTCCCTATAGTGGTAAGTTTCTAACTGTTCTTCTTGAAAGGCTGGGTTCACGTTGGGTACGGTACGACTCATGGTGGCCGGGGGGTGACCCTCCTTCTACTAGTTCGGCAGATATTTGGGCAAAAAGGTTCAGTTCCGCAATTTCAGGGTTACGTTCGGGCTCGCTCTCGCTAGGTAGTGTGTCAGCCGCTCATTTATGCAATGACCACAATGCTGATTTGGATCCTTTTGCTTGCCACCAGTGTTGGAGGGGGGAAGGTCGCAAGGGGGACAGAGGTAGTTACTTCTGGCCACCCTGGGACCCACCTCCTCCAGGAGCGTTACCGAGCACTAGAGTCAGACCCTCCCAGCGGGAGGATTAAGCATTTATGGTCGTGCACCTTGAGACTCTGCCACACTACAATTTGACACCACACTAGTTTATCAGTTGCAGAACACGTTCTTTATAAATCAATTCTCGTCAGGTCAATATTACGATACACAATCCTGTTAGGGACCAAGGATACGCTAAGGTCGGGGGTAGCTATAAAACAGGGGGGCCGATCCGGGGACTTCAGGGGAATGTTCAAGGTACTCACAGTCTCCCCGGAGGGAATAGTCTCTAGTCCAGGCAGGTTCTGGGGAGCCATGGGGGGTTAGCACTCTTGGCACGGGGCTTGGCTGCAGCGTATCCGGCGTACGGCTCTCAATCCTCGAGCCGCGGGATACTGAAGCGCTGCAATGTGGGTGTATCAGGCGTACAACTCTCAATCCTCGAGTCGCGTGAGACACAGGGGTTCCGGCGCGGTGGGCTCGCATACAGCTCGTACCTCCAAGCACAGTTCGTCCCCTTAGGTCTTACTCACAACGAGTTCTGGGCACGGCTTACACTTTTGGGCACTGTTAATTCAGGGCGCACCACAAGGACGGCGGATGCACGGTGCGGCTCGTACTTCTAGTGCGCAAGCTCTCCCTCGTCCCATCAGTACGGTGTGTACTGCCCAAGGTGCGGTGCGTACCTTTGAGCGCGGCTGGTCCTCGAGCGCTCCCAGGCCCGGTGCGTACCCTCCCGGTGCGAGGCGTACTCTTCAGCACGGCTGGTCCTCGAGCGCTCCCAAGCACGGTGCGTACCCTCCAGGTGCGAGGCGTACTCTTCAGCGCGGCTGGTCCTCGAGCGCTCCCAAGCACGGTGCGTACCCTCCAGGTGCGAGGCATACTCTTCAGCGCGGCTGGTCCTCGAGCGCTCCCAAGCACGGTGCGTACCCTCCAGGTGCGAGATGTACTCTTCAGCACGGCTGTCCTCGAGCGCTCCCAAGCATGGGGCGTACCTTACATGTGCGAGTGTTACTCTTCAGGATCGGTGCAAGGCTCGAGACGCGACTAAGTCAGCAGGGCTCGAGTCGGGGTGAGCAAAGCGTCCACACATGGTAAGGGAGCCGCGACCACATCAGCAGGCTCAAGAAAGGGGAAAGTGAAGCATCCCTTAGCGTTAGGAGAGCCGCGATCCAGTCAGCAGGGCTTAGCGAGTTTTGGTCGGGTGGCGACGTTCTTCTTCCAGCAGGATGGGCCGCGACCACGTCAGCAGGGCCCTCTTCTCCCAGGATTCAACTAACTCCACTCTCGAGGCGGTTCCAGTTATATCTCTCTTTTTCCTTTTAAGTTTGAGCCCTCCCAGACGGCTCCTTGGGGCCTGGGGCTGATTGTCGGCGCGTCCGGCCATCTGGCACTCGTATCCTTTGAAGTCTTGAGGTGGGGCTTCTCTGCCGCCCGGCAGGGAGCGGGGCCATTCCTGGCAGGAGGTGCGATCGAAACTCCTCCGCCCCATTCTACTGGGGAGAGGCTCGCTACCCACAGCTGGGCAGGGTGCGATGGGGGTTTAGGTTTCTCTGAGGTTGGGGCCCTGTGGGCAAGGGCGCTGGCGGACCTCGGTTTTCTATCGCTGGGCCTTTGCACTAGGCTTCCTGCTACTGGGGGTAATAGGGGGTGCTATGCTGGGGCGGCTACTATTCTTCTGGGATCAGGGGGGCTTGGGGGGGGACAGAGGACAGGGATACACTGGTGGTGGCCTCGCACAGGGTGACGGTTGGGGCCCTGGATTTAAGAAGGCCCACGCCAAGGAGGCCAGGTCTAACAGTGCCTTCCAGAAATGGCCCCAAAGAACAGCAGAAAACCCCCCAGGGAAAAACCTCCTTGATGTTACAGGCTTGGCGCTGGATGAAGAGTGGCTAACTGCAGGAGACGGAGGCCGCTGGAATTGAAGCGGTGGAGATAGGATTTCCAAAGTACAGCAAAACAACTGGATCGAATCCAGGCAGAAAATACCCAAAACACTGGAGAAAGCAGGAGCGAGAGCACTGCAATTGGAATATTTAAAGCCTTACGGGGCAATTAGTAACCAGTGTTTTGCTCCTTAAATAGGGAAAAAACAGGAAGTGCCTAATACGCTATCTTAAATTGGGCAGCTCCGTTCAGAACCCAATGGAGAGCGGCCATCTTTGAATGTAAAGTTTTAAACCTTACTAGAGGCATAAATGAAGCACTCAGGGAAGGGGAAGCACTGAGCAGGGAACTCTGCCCCCACGCATAGTCCCAGGAAGAGGAGTGCAGTATTGGAAGGCAGCACCAGCAGGCCAGCCGCCATGATGTGTGAGTTTCACGGAGAGAGGAGGTGTCCCTCCGACATGCTTGCTCTCCCCATTGCCTTAAGGACTCAAAGCAAGCAATGCACCACCACCCGCAGCGGGCTTCTCCCGCTGGTGGCAATGGGTGGGGCACAATGCACTGTGTGTCACATCCTGATGGCGTAGGGTGGCCTAAGCTGTCTCTGAACCAGTGGGCTCACCGCGGCGGCAGGGCCATGACATCAGCCTGCCTGAACTCAGAGCCGCGCAGCAGAGTGGGATTGGAATGTGTAAAATACATTGTAGCAGCACACTGACTGTGAGCCTGCTCAGCTGCTGGGAGTGCCCCAAGCCTGCGGGAGTTGCACAGGCCAAAGGAGCGCGCTCACTGCTGCCACACACACACACACACAGTTTGCAGTGTCTCTTTGACAGGGCTAAGTCTATGCATTATGCGTGACAATGCATTTCAGTGCGGTGATGCGGAGCACCGCACTGAAATGCGTTAGCGTCACACCTGATGCATGATGGTTGGCAGGACTGTGTGTCGAGGCAACCCATCTGCCACCAGCAATCACTGCTACTGCTGGCGGTCAGACGAGAAAGCATCGCAGAAGCGCAACAGTATGCTCCCCTCCCTGAAGCCTAAGGTTTGTCAGGAAATAGCTAAAAGAAACAGTGAACCAGATTTGGAGCATGAACTGACAAAGCACTCTCCCAGAACCACTCACTAGGGGGATAGCCCTTCCACTGTAGCAAGAATTGCATCCTTCCTCAGATGTATCTGCATTCACAACTCTCCGGCACTTCATATTTAGGGACATTATTCGCTAAAACTGGAGGAGGTCGAGGAAAACTCAGGTGATAAAGATCCAAAAGAAATGGCTGCTTATGAGAGGAATGAAAAACAGGGTGGATCTTCCAGTGTAGAGTTAGCTGTAGAAAGAAGGCCACAGGGTTGATCATGTGGGCAGTTATAAAGGAGTAATATCATTTGGGCTGAAATTTGTTTTGAGAAAGGCAACAAGGAAGAAATTATGAGGACAGCCACACGTTGTCCCCTATAGGGGTAGGAACCCAAAGGGAATCAGCAAAATGTTTCATATTTTGCTGAGACTCTCGAAGATTGAACTTTGCACCTGATGGTGCGTAGCTGTCAGAAAAAAACTGGTGCTGAAGTGCGTGTGGCACAGAATTATTGTAGGAGAATTCAGCTAATGCCAAAACTAAGGACCAATTGCTCTGAGCTGAGTTTAAAAAATATCGAAGATATTGTTTGAGCCCTTCATTAGGAGGTTAAGTTTGACCAATAGTCTGGCGATGGAAACCAGAAGACAAGGCTACACCAATGTGAAGTGTTTTAGAAAAGGATTTCCAGAAGCGAGAAACGTGTGGGGCTCTCTGTCTGAGATACCAATGTGGGGTAACCCATGTAACCGAAAAATTTCCCTCAAGAAGATTTGACTCAATTCATGAGCCGACGGGAGCTTTTTCAGGGCTGTAAAATGGGACATCTTAGTAAAAGAATAAATGGTTACCATAATTGCAGTGGTCCCCTCGGAGGGTGGTAAGGCTACAATAAAGTCAGTGGAAACAGTGTGCCAAAGTTCTAGGGGAACTGCCAAGGGCCGAAGATAACCAGCAGGTCGAGCAAGGGAGGACCTATTTTGAGGACATGTTGGGTAAGATGTTACATAATTCTTTGTACCCTTCAGAACAGTGGGTCACCAGAAATAGCGAAGAATCAGTTCCAGAGTAGATTGTATGCCTCGGTGACCAGCGACAGGTGAATCGTGGCACATCCTGAAGACTTCAAGTCTAAGATCTTGGGATGGAATAAATAGAGATTTGCCCTTAAAGAAAAGGTTTCCACATTTCTGGATATTGTCACTTAACAGATCCCATTCTTTGTCAATTTGGAATAGTTGGCATGTACCTCGTCAATAAAAGACTGTACAACCCCAATTATCTTTTGAAATGGAAACATATTGGGCTCAAAAACTGGAGAAGTTTTAGCATATGTTCAAGAGAGACTATCAGCTAGAACATTTCCGGAACCAGGAATATGGGTAATGTTGAAGTTGTATTGATTAAAGAAATAAGCTTGATGTCTATTTCTACATGGCTTACTCCTCAACCATTGTAGATTTCGATGATCAGTTCGTAGTTCAAATGGTTCTGGTGCCCCAATCAACAGATGTATCCACTCAGTGCAGGCCTACTTCATTGCCAGGTAGTCCCTTTCTAGAACTAACATGTTCTTTAAGCGTCTAAGAGTATGTGGGACAGATTAAAAATAGGATGTTCTAACTCGTCATCTTCATGAACTTGTAGCAAGACAGCACCAATGGCTCTATCAGAGGCATCCGTCTCAACTATAAACTTCTGAGTTGGATTCGGATGCAAAATTGGTGCTTGAGTGAAGGGCAGTTTTAGTTTAGTGAAGGCTTCATCTGCCAGACTGTCCTAACAACATTTATGACTAAGCATTTCTTTCTTGCGGATTATATTGCTTGTATATTGAGCAAAACTAGGTCTGAATTCATGACAAAAGTTGGCTAAACCAAGAAAGCGTTGAATTTCTTTAACAATAGTAGGGGCTGGCCATTCCAATATTGCAGTAACATTTTCAGGATCCATAGAAACCCCTTGGCTAGTCAGCTGAAAGCCCAAGCATTCAACTTCGTTTTGATCAAACTCACACTTTTCCAACTTACAATGTAGATGGTTTTGCTGCACCTTTCCAACACTTGGCCAATATGGGAATGAAGTTCCGCTGGATTCTTGGAAAAGACCAGAATATCATCGCGATAAATCACAAAAAAATGATTCATGTCAGCAAATAGTTCATCCATAAATCATTGGAAAATTACTAGAGCCTTGCTCAGCCCAAAGGTCATGAGGCAGTACTCATAATGGTCCAAAGGAGTTCTAAAGGCAGTCTTCCATTCGTCACCCTCCTTTATGCAGAAGAGATGGTAAGCACCACGAAGATCCCAGCTTGGTGAAGATGGTTGATCCCCTGCTTGACTCCAAAGTGTCCTCGATCAAGGGTAACGGTCTATCAGCCGCAATGTTCAGTCATTCTGCAGGTTTACAGCTAATGTATCTTGCTTCTCACAAAACCAGGCGGTTGGCTACGAGGAACTAAGGTGCTATCGTAAGTATGAAATGGGCTAATTAGGAAATAGAAAATAAACATACACACATAAATAGCCTTGCACTCTAGCAGCAGAATATGGGTCCTAGAAATTCACCTCAAAAGTGGGAGTACAGACTTAGTACCGTATTACAAGTGACTCTTATACTATGGATATTTCCCCCTAGCATATCAGGAGCATTTGCATAGGTGTTCCGAGAATGACTGCCATGGTTTATATGTTCCTCTTTCATTCAACAGGTTAATCCAGTGGCGGCTCCTCCACTAAGGCGGAGGAGCTTTGCCCACTGCTTTTCAATAGTGTAAAAAAGAAAAAAAGACAATTATAATAGCATGATGTTATTATGATTTTATTTATTCCTGCTGCTGCAGCATTGAGGGTGGGGCGGGGTAGCTCTGGTGACAGAGGAGCAGGGGGAGGAGTGGTGCACACTCTGTAAGTGTGCATGAATGTTTGTCAGGAAATTGCAGGCAGGCCAAACAGTCATGCACATGTTGCATGTTCTCCACCAAGGCTGCATTACAGCCTGGGTGGACCATCCGCCAATCCCTGTCTGATCACCGAACCACGGCGCTCAGACCAATCACATGGGAAGCCTGGATGCTTCCTGCTTCTGTTCCGACTGGGAGTGATACAGATAGAGACGCAGTTTAACATAAGTGCATATATATTTTTTTCTTTCTGTTCCCTCTCCACCCCTTGCCACCCCCAATCCTTGACAGTCGACGCTTGATTTATCTGAAAATGGTGCCGAACAGGCCACCCTAAATTGAGTGACCACTCCAAAAACATTCTCGGCAGTGTCCACCACAGTAGCGGCCGGTGGGAGTGCTGCGGGCGGGGGTGGAGCAGGGTGGGGGGGTAGTAAATTATGGAATAGGGCCCAACGGAGGTAAGTAAACAAATAAACAAATAAAACAAATTTCATTGCGTGTGCTAAATTGCCAAATGTGATGCAGTGCACACAACAATATTTGTTTTATTTATTTATTTGTTTACTTACCTCCGTTGGGCCCTATTCCATAGTTTACTACCCCTCACCATGCTCCACCCCCGCCCCACCCCACCGCCCGCAGCACTCCCACCACCGGCCGCTACTGGTCCACTATGTCCAATGACAGATCCCAAGGTGGAGCCAGTAGATGTCTTATTTTGTATTGTAATTGGATTTTACAGTGCTTGCTACCCATGACAAGGCACTCAAAACCTTTATGGCTGGCTAGAAGCACACAACTCGGGAACCCAAAGTTAGAGGTTAATCCAGTGGCTATTGTTTATTGTTGGTTATTGAGATTAGTCTTGTGCTTCTAAGGACATTGTTTTATATATTTTCTCCAGTGTCTTTGTGGTATATTAGAATATATTAATATCAGATAAGTGTGATTATTAGCAGGGTATGTGAGTTCTTGCAAATGGTTTGTGAGACGAATAGAGAGGATAGACGATATTAGGTATTGTTGGCCTGCAGGGATATGGTTTCAAAGAATGGGCGGTTGTGGTCATGAATGGGGTGTGGGCAATTTGCATATATTCAAAAACGATGAATGGGGAAAAACATGATTTAGAGTAACCTATACTCAGAGAGAGGGGGATTGCATATTTGGAGGTAATAAGGGGGTCATTCAAAAGAAACAAAGATGTGGAAACAATTGTTCGTTTTAAGTCAAGGTCAGATTTTCATGCATGGGGAGGAGAGTTTTTGTTATAGCAAGCAATCTGAGGATTGAAAACTGTAGAAAGAAACTGTAGAACCAAAACATTTACCTGTGCGATTTAGACTTGGCTTTTTCAGCGGGTTCACCCCCAGACTTTTTGCTATTTGGCCTCCTGTTTTTGACCTTGTTTTATTGGTTTTAGGACTCTGGGCACTTTACCACTGCTATCCAGTGCTAAAGTGCATATGCCTAGACCTAGGCAAAACCTGTCTCCTAATCCTGCTAGACCTTTCCTCCGCCTTTGATACGGTGAACCACGAAATTCTCATAGAACGCCTCAAACTCAGGATGGGATCGGATGGCACCGTCCTTGAATGGTTTAGATCCTTCCTCCGAAACCGATCACAGAGAGTCCTCATCAACGGTGATCTATCCGCCCCCTCGCCTGTTTCTGTTGGAGTCCCACAAGGATCAACCCTATCGCCCACCCTCTTCAACCTTTACCTTGAACCGCTCACCGAGGTGATTCGTGCCGCCAACATCTCCTACCTTATGTATGCAGACGTTACACAGGTCTACATGAAAATCTCTTCCCCTAAGGACATTCTCTCCCTTAACGAGGCCCTAAAGCTGACAGTCCATTAGCTCACTGCAACCAGCTGAAACTCAACACAAATAAAACCAAATCTCTCCTGATCTCCCCACCCAAACCCAATCCAGACATCCAGGAATGGATCCAGACCATCACAGCACTAAACTGCCCTCCTACCATTGTTGACTCAGCGAAATCCCTTGGAATAACCTTGACAGCAGCTTGAATATGAAAGGCCATATAAACTCCATGTCCAAAACGGCTAGATTCCACCTGAGCTACCTAAGAAACCTAAAACCCTTCCTCGAGGCGTCCGACCTTAAAACGGCAACCCAGGCCCTTGTCATTTCCAAACTGGAATATGGATGCTCTACTCTTGCAGGGCTACCCAAGAACTCTCTGGCCCCATTGAAAGCTTGCCTCAACACCGCTGCCAGACTCCTAACAGGCTCAAAAACATTTGACCACATCTCTCCCCACCTCAAAGCACTGAACTGGCTTCCCCTTGAGGCTAGAATACAATTTAAACTGGCCTGCATTACTCACAAAGCTCTGTACTCTAATTCCCCTTAGTTTCTCGCACGAAAACTCGTGATATCTGGAGGAACCAGAAACTCCAGATCTGCCAAAGACCTGCTGCTGCAACCAGCACGCTTTCGAAAGAAAAAACCTACAACCGGACCTTCTCGGGTGCCGCACCAAGAATCTGGAACTCTCTCCCACCCTCCATTAGAAGACTTCCATCCTTGGCACACTTTAAAAAGGAGACCAAAACTTTCTTAATGGGAAAATACCTCATCTAATGAATATCTTTCAATCATCCATCAAGAGCTGAGACTGCGTGTATGTTATCCCTTCCTGCTTGAATTGTTTAACTACCTTAATATTGATCCCACACGTAGATTGGACCTTTGACGGCACGCACATCTTGTATATTCTACTTGCTTTTTCTTTTTTTTCTTCCCCACATGTAGCTTGCACTATATACTGCATGCTCCTCCCTCACAATGTATCCCAAACTTTCCCAATGTGATCCCTCCCTTCCTTATGCTTTGTATTCCTCCCCCCTTAATCCTGTAAAGCGCTCTGATACCCTCACGGGTCTGGTTCGCGCTCTATAAAACTATAAAATAAATAAATAAATAAATTGTAAATTGTGATTATGGATTGGTGTTTCCATAATTGGCTTATCTGATTTACTACTAAGTCCCTAGTAAAGTGCACTGCGTGTGCCCAGGGCCTGTTAATCTAATGCTACTAGTGGGCCTGCAACACTGGTTGTGCCACTCACACAAGTAGCTTTTCAAAGGTGTCTCAGACCTGCCCCGTCAGTATCTGCACGCAGTTTGGAACATGCCATGTTGACCTGGCAAGTGCACCTACTTGCCAGGTCCTTCCCTTCACTTTTCTTACATCTAAGTCACTAAGGTAGGCCCAAGGTAGCTCCATGGGCAGGGTGGAATGTATTTAAAAGGTAGGGCATGTAGTGGTGTCTATGTGCATGTCCTAAGAGTGAAATACCGTGTATTTCGTTCTCACTATTGAAAGGCTCTCTCTCTAATAGGTTAACATGGGAGCTGCTTGGTAACAATTTACTAAGGTAGCTTGCCAGTGGGAGCTGATAGAACAATGGAGTTTAGTATGCTTGAACTCAGGATTTAAAAATACATCTTTTAGTAAAGATGATTTTTATATTATGTGTTTAAAAATACCACTTCTGGAAAGTTGGCATTTTCTTGTCTAATCATCTTGTATGCCTCTGCCTTTTGTATATTCCCTGTCTGGGTTTAGAGTAACAAGAGCAGGGGATGTGCATTCACACTAGACAGACACAAGGGGCCAGGGCCGGACTGGGAACCAAAACCGGCCCTGGCAAAGTGCGGGGTGGTATCCCCCCTCCCCACTCGGGGGGCAGGGGGGGTTTCGGGGTTGGAGGTGCCGCCGGGCTCTTTGCCGGGGCTGTTTTTCGGCCGATTTTGGTTCAGGGCCGATTTTTGCAGCTATGCTGTCACAGCTGTCACAGATGAAAAAGGTAACCCGACGCCGTCAACGACGCTGCTGCTGGCTCCGTGACCTGAAGCAATCACAGAGGGCACCGCCACCCTTTGCACAGCAACCCTGGTCTCACCGATGCCGCTGTCCGATGCCACCACCAAGCCTCTGCTTGCACCATGAACTGTGGGCACCGCACTACACACCGTCTTGCTTCACACCACCACCTTGGAACTCCCCACAATGCCGCAATGCCATCACCAACGCCGCTGCCTGCACCGTGACATGTGGACACCACTCAGGGAGAACACAGAGCACTGTCCCGCTTTGCGCTGCAACCATGGTCTGACCGCTGCTGCCGCTCCAAGCTGACATCGCTACGGCTCACTGCCCCATGGTTTGTTGGCACTGCTCATAGGGTACTCGAAGCACCGCCCCATCCCACACTGCAGCCTTGGCCCACCGACGCCAGTCGCCATTGACTCCAGATCATCAGCCACTGCCTGCACCACAACCTCTTGGCCCCACTCATTGTCTGGCACCACAGCCTTGGGTTTACTGATGACAGCGGTTCAGCCATACCCGACGCCACTGCTTGTACCGTGACCTGTCAGCACAGCAACAAGCACTGACCCACTTTGCACTGCAGCTCTGGTGTCACCGATGTCGCTGAATGACCTTCAATAAGCCGCTGCCTGCACCGGGACCTGATGGCACAGGACGTTGCACCATTCCGTTTCACACCGCAGTCCCGAAGCCTGCTGACGCCGGCACTCCTGACTTCCAACTCACAGAGTTTGACCCGCAAGATGTGTGACTTCAAGGGCCTGACAACTCCTGCACTGACTCCTGGAACCGACGCCTGCTGACAGCACCCCTCCGGAGCTCACCGCAAGGTCCGACAAGGTCCGACAACCTGCATTTTCAAAGGTACTGTTTTATTGGTCTCCCCGACACCATAGCTGGGCTGGGATGCCACGCCCAGCCAGAACTGTTGGATTTGTTTGCTCACGACACCGTGATACCCCCGGATGGAGTTATCATCTTCAAGGAACTGGTTTTAAAGTCTATTTTTACTTTATTCATAATTTGATCACTGTATGTTGGATGTTTATCATTTTGGCCTTGTTTTAATCAGATAAATATTGGCTATTTTTCTAAAACCGGTGTGGTGTCCTTTAAAAGTGTTTTCACTGTATTACTGTATATTATGTGCAAATGCTTTACACACTGCCTCTGAGATAAGCGTGAATGCTCGTGCCAAGCTACCAAGGGGGTGAGCAGGGGTTATTTTAGACCAGTGGCGGTGCGTCCATTGGGGGCGTTGCCCCACTAAGCCACAAGGACGACCGTCACACTAAAACAACCGTCACACTCACACTAAAATGTAATTCAATCTCAGACAGTAAAATAAACAAAAGTTATCTCGCAGCACAGTCTCGCTACCGGGACAAGCCTGACTCAATCGGACCAGCCGTCACTGAAGAGGTTGGGGGCAGGGCTGCTACAGTTTGAGTCAGCGAGGCAATAACAGCACAGCAGTGCTGCTGCTGTGTGCATGTCCGTTTTTGGGCTGGTCATTTTTATGGCCAGCCCAAACATGTGCCCACTCCGCACAGTAGTACCTTCCCTGTACAGTTGTGCCTGGCGACGGACCCGAGGGTGCTGATTCATACCGCAGCCCCTCGGGTCTCATTATGGGCAGGGAGTAACCCTGCTCGTAGCAAATCCTGGCGCTGCGGCGCTGCTAATGCAGCGCCAGGATTGGCTGAAACACCGCGCAGCCTGTATGTATGGGTGCCGCGCGTGGGTGGTGGCACTGCCGCACTTGTATGGCCAATCACTGTGGCTTATGTGAAGCCATGCAGTAGTGATTGGCCATACTCGCAGCACAGTCCAGCACGTCAGAGCGCAGTGGCCACACGACGAGGAGTCACGACTCGAGTCGCACCTACACAGACCTCGTGAGTTGTGCCTAGTTATTAGTCTTAGTAAAGACTCTTAATAGCAACTTTTCTATGTTGCGTGCTGGGCAGAGCAGTGGGCGGCTGCACAGTGCACACACAGGGCGCGTCTGGAGAACCTCCGCCCAGCACATGTCAGGCCGTCACCCAGGACCTCCTGTCCATTAGAAGTGAGTGCATCGAGCAGGTGGGCACTCTGTGGTGGAGCGGGGGTTTGAGAGAACAGTCTGGGCACAGAAAAGGCTGCACTGACATGTGTGGATGGGTGTGCAAACGAGACAACAGCATCCGGCCTCACGGGTCATGACGTGGAGCAGAGAGGTTCGTGTGTGCGGTCTGAGACCATAAACATTTCCATTGACTTGCATTCGGTAATGTTGAAAATTAACAGCAAGTGTTCGTGTACTTTTTTGTTTCTGTTTACAGTAACGGTTTTGCTTTTGTTGATGCTCATATTACATTTCTTGTTGGAAATTCGGGATTGCTGATCATTGCAGGTGAACAGATGCCCTAGCAAATTTAAATCGGATAATCTAAAAAGACCATCAACAGCAAATATTTCCTCCCCTTCCTCATTAGCATATTTGTTCGGATAGGTATTTGTGTGGATCTGTAGAATGCCACGCGCTTTTTATAGCTATCTCTTTCACTAATGGGAGCCACTTGCATTTGGTGCCTGTGCCCGTTTTCTGACCCAGTCCGACCCTAGAATGGTATCCTCACCAAGTCCTGCTAACAACGAGGCCTGGCCGGGACTTGGTTGTAGCCACTGTGCAGACAGACGCGCTTTGCTGGAGCTTCCTGGAGACGGTGAGGGGTTGTTGAGGGGTGCTGCAAGCAAGGGAGGGGTGTCAAAGAGTCTTTGAATCTTTCAAATCATAAGCTTCCTATGTGGGAGTGAGCAATCAGCAGCCAATCAAGAAGCAGCAGGCTTATATGTTCGAGAAACTATCATTTTGTGCTTTGTTTAGGGGTTACCAGTGTCATTATTGGTAAGAAAAGGGGACCGGTTAAGAAAAACACACACATCATTTCATGTTGATTTCTAAGTTTAACAGTGCAACTAACTTTATTTTCAAAAAGTAGCTTAACGAATCTTTCTAGGATGTGATTGTATTAATTACTCAGTTACCTTAAGATAACTTCACATGTGCGATTAAACTTTGCTCTGATTCTGTTAACTAACAGTCCTGAAATAGAAAGATTGCAGCATCATTCGTTTGTAAGGTTGAAACACAGAATTAGTTACTGCTGCGTTTCTCTTGCTCAAACTCATTCCCGTGGTTGAATGTCTCCTTTATCCCTGCTCATACCTGGTATAGGAGCAGACCCATCAGCCTCCTCCTCCCTTTGTGGATTTCCCAGTGCTTAGCATTTCTACTCTTATTAAATTCAGTGAATGAACATTTAGAAAGTCAATGTTTTAAAGAGCGCATAAGAAAAGCAGAAAGATTGCTCATGAAGCAAAACTTTCCTTCTGCAGGCCTTATCAACACACCATTCATTTTGATGAGTATTTGATGTTTACTTTTGTTAATGTTATACTATTTTGCTTCAGAATTTTGACTTGTGCTGCATCCAATTACATTCTTGCCTAAAGTATAGACAAAACAATATACAGTTAGTGTGGTGACTGAAATGAAGGCTCGGTGGTTTTAACAGTCATAAAGTAATAGCTGTCCTGATATAGTTCTGTAATACTTACAGTTAAAAAAAAATTGTATTCTACTTTATGATACCATCGTGGTCAACAGGGTTACAGGCTTACATTCTCTTGTGCCCTAATGATGGCCTAACTATAATTACTTTATTAACCTTCCTGCTTTATCAAACTTGCTTGAAAATGCACCATTTGCACACTCTTTTAAAAAATCTATTGCCCGGGGGTGGGGGCAACTCGCCCTTACGACAACCGGGCGCATTTGCTACACTCGCGCGCCACAGGGGACTCATCCTAAACATTTACTCCTCACCACTTTGAAATGTCACCAGCCGCCACTGTTTTAGACGTGTAATCCTCTTATCCTGACTCGAGTGGTGGATTCTGCCTTGCTTAGGTGCATACCCTAAGCAGCAGAAAACCCATTTCTAACAGTGAGAAAGTAACATATTATGTATTTTGATTGGCACTGGCATCAGGCAAACTGCCGCTAGGATTGATTTCTGTTCGAATAAGATTGTTGCCTCCATAGTATGTGGGTGTCTATCCCTTCCCTGACAGCTTGACTTCACGTTCATCTAATATCCTGTCTTTTTATTTTGGCCCTGGTGGTAAACTAATTTACCATGTGCAGAGAGACGTAGACCTGTCCCGATATTTCGTGGTCCAGGACCTGTCATGTGCTTAGGCCAGTGGTAGGGATTTGGAAGTCTTTACAGAATTGTTTCAGTTCCCTATAGTTGTAAGTTTCTAACTGTTCTTCTTGAATGGCTGGGTTCACGTTGGGTACGGTACGACTCATGGTGGCCGGGGGGTGACCCTCCTTCTACTAGTTCAGCAGATATTTGGGCAAAAAGGTTCAGTTCCGCAATTTCAGGGTTACGTTCGGGCTCGCTCTCGCTAGGTAGTGTGTCAGCCGCTCATTTATGCAATGACCACAATGCTGATTTGGATCCTTTTGCTTGCCACCAGTGTTGGAGGGGGGAAGGTCGCGAGGGGGACAGAGGTAGTTACTTCTGGCCACCCTGGGACCCACCTCCTCCAGGAGCGTTACCGAGCACTAGAGTCAGACCCTCCCAGCGGGAGGATTAAGCATTTATGGTCGTGCACCTAAGTTGAGACTCTGCCACACTACAATTTGACACCACACTAGTTTATCAGTTGCAGAACGTGTTCTTTATAAATCAATTCTCGTCAGGTCAATATTACGATACACAATCCTGTTAGGGACCAAGGATACGCTAAGGTCGGGGGTAGCTATAAAACAGGGGGGCCGATCCGGGGACTTCAGGGGAATGTTCAAGGTAATCACAGTCTCCCCGGAGGGAATAGTCTCTAGTCCAGGCAGGCTCTGGGGAGCCGTGGGGGGTTAGCACTCTTGGCACGGGGCTTGGCTGCAGCGTATCGGGCGTACGGCTCTCAATCCTTGAGCCGCGGGATACTGAAGGGCTGCAATGTGGGTGTATCAGGCGTACAACTCTCAATCCTCGAGTCGCGTGATACACAGGGGTTCCGGCGCGGTGGGCTCGCATACAGCTCGTACCTCCAAGCACAGTTCGTCCCCTTAGGTCTTACTCACAACGAGTTCTGGGCACGGCTTACACTTTTGGGCACCGTTAATTCAGGGCGCACCACAAGGACGGCGGATGCACGGTGCGGCTCGTACTTCTAGTGCGCGAGCTCTCCCTCGTCCCATCAGTACGGTGTGCACTGCCCCAGGTGCGGTGCGTACCTTTGAGCGCGGCTGGTCCTCGAGCGCTCCCAAGCCCGGTGCGCACCCTCCCGGTGCGAGGCGTACTCTTCAGCACGGCTGGTCCTCGAGCGCTCCCAAGCACGGTGCGTACCCTCCAGGTGCGAGGCGTACTCTTCAGCGCGGCTGGTCCTCGAGCGCTCCCAAGCACGGTGCGTACCCTCCAGGTGCGAGGCATACTCTTCAGCGCGGCTGGTCCTCGAGCGCTCCCAAGCACGGTGCGTACCCTCCGGGTGCGAGGTGTACTCTTCAGCACGGCTGTCCTCGAGCGCTCCCAAGCACGGGGCGCACCTTACAGGTGCGAGTGTTACTCTTCAGGATCGGTGCAAGGCTCGAGACGCGACTAAGTCAGCAGGGCTCGAGTAGGGGTGAGCAAAGCGTCCACACATGGTAAGGGAGCCGCGACCACATCAGCAGGCTCAAGAAGGGGGAAAGTGAAGCATCCCTTAGCGTTAGGAGAGCAGCGATCCAGTCAGCAGGGCTTAGCGAGTTTTAGTCGGGTGGCGACGTTCTTCTTCCAGCAGGATGGGCCGCGACCACGTCAGCAGGGTCCTCTTCTCCCAGGATTCAACTAACTCCACTCTTGAGGCGGTTCCAGTTATATCTCTCTTTTTCCTTTCAAGTTTGAGCCCTCCCAGACGGCTCCTTGGGGCCTGGGGCTGATTGTCGGCGCGTCCAGCCATCTGGCACTCGTATCCTTTGAAGTCTTGAGGTGGGGCTTCCCTGCCGCCCGGCAGGGAGCGGGGCCATTCCTGGCAGGAGGTGCGATTGAAATTCCTCCGCCCCATTCTACTGGGGAGAGGCTCTCTACCCACAGCTGGGCAGGGTGCGATGGGGGTTTAGGTTTCTCTGAGGTTGGGGCCCTGTGGGGAAGGGCGCTGGCGGACCTCGGTTTTCTATCGCTGGGCCTTTGCACTAGGCTTCCTGCTACTGGGGGTAATAGGGGGTGCTATGCTGGGGCGGCTACTATTCTTCTGGGATCAGGGGGGATTGGGGGGGACAGAGGACAGGGATACACTGGTGGTGGCCTCGCACAGGGTGACGGTTGGGGCCCTGGATGTAAGAAGGCCCACGCCAAGGAGGCCAGGTCTAACAGTGCCTTCCAGAAATGGCCCCAAAGAACAGCAGAAAACCCCCCAGGGAAAAACCTCTTGATGTTACAGGCTTGGCGCTGGATGAAGAGTGGCTAACTGCAGGAGACGAAGGCTGCTGGAATTGAAGCGGTGGAGATAGGATTTCCAAAGTACAGCAAAACAACTGGATCGAATCCAGGCAGAACATACCCAAAACACTGGAGAAGGCAGGAGCGAGAGCACTGCAATTGGAGTATTTAAAGCCTTAAGGGACAATTAGTAACCAGTGTTTTGCTCCTTAAATAGGGAAAAACCAGGAAGTGCCTAATACGCTATCTTAAATTGGGCAGCTCCGTTCAGAACCCAATGGAGAGCGGCCATCTTTGAATGTAAAGTTTTAAACCTTACTAGAGGCATAAATGAAGCACTCAGGGAAGGGGAAGCACTGAGCAGGGAACTCTGCCCCCAAGCATAGTCCCAGGAAGAGGAGTGCAGTATTGGAAGGCAGCACCAGCAGGCCAGCCGCCATGATGTGTGAGTTTCACGGAGAGAGGAGGTGTCCCTCCGACATGCTTGCTCTCCCCATTGCCTTCAGGACTCAAAGCAAGCAATGCACCACCACCCGCAGCGGGCTTCTCCCGCTGGTGGCAATGGGTGGGGCGCAATGCACTGTGTGTCACATCCTGATGGCGTAGGCTGGCCTAAGCTGTCTCTGGACCAGTGGGCTCACCGCGGCGGCAGGGCCATGACGTCAGCCTGCCTGAACTCAGAGCCGCGCAGCAGAGTGGGATTGGAATGTGTAAAATACATTGTAGCAGCACACTGACTGTGAGCCTGCTCAGCTGCTGGGAGTGCCCCAAGCCTGCGGGAGTTGCACAGGCCAAAGGAGCGCGCTCACTGCTGCCACACACACACACACACAGTTTGCAGTGTCTCTTTGACAGGGCTAAGACTATGCATTATGCGTGACAATGCATTTCAGTGCGGTGAAGCGGAGCACCGCACTGAAATGCGTTAGCGTCACACTTGATGCGTGATGGTTGGCAGGACTGTGTGTCGAGGCAACCCATCTGCCACCAGCAATCACTGCTACTGCTGGCGGGCAGACGAGAAAGCATCGCAGAAGCGCAACAGTATGCTCCCCTCCCTGAAGCCTAAGGTTTGTCAGGAAATAGCTAAAAGAAACAGTGAACCAGATTTGGAGCATGAACTGACAAAGCACTCTCCCAGAACCACTCACTAGGGGGATAGCCCTTCCACTGTAGCAAGAATTGCATCCTTCCTCAGATGTATCTGCATTCACAACTCTCCGGCACTTCATATTTAGGGACATTATTCGCTAAAACTGGAGGAGGTCGAGGAAAACTCAGATGATAAAGATCCAAACGAAATGGTTGCTTATGAGAGGAATGAAAAACAGGGTGGATCTTCCAGTGTAGAGTTAGCTGTAGAAAGAAAGCCACAGGGTTGATCATGTGGGCAGTTATAAAGGAGTAATATCATTTGGGCTGAAATTTGTTTTGAGAAAGGCAACAAGGAAGAAATTATGAGGACAGCCACACGTTGTCCCCTATAGGGGTAGGAACCCAAAGGGAATCAGCAAAATGTTTCATATTTTGCTGAGACTCTCGAAGATTAGAACTTTGCACCTGATGGTGCGTAGCTGTCAGAAAAAAACTGGTGCTGAAGTGCGTGTGGCACAGAATTATTGTAGGAGAATTCAGCTAATGCCAAAACTAAGGACCAATTGCTCTGAGCTGAGTTTAAAAAATATCAAAGATATTGTTTGAGCCCTTCATTAGGAGGTTAAGTTTGACCAATAGTCTGGCGATGGAAACCAGAAGACAAGGCTACACCAATGTGAAGTGTTTTAGAAAAGGATTTCCAGAAGCGAGAAACGTGTGGGGCTCTCGGTCTGAGATACCAATGTGGGGTAACCCATGTAACAGAAAAATTTCCCTTTTCAGGGCTGTAAAATGGGACATCTTAGTAAAAGAATAAATGGTTACCATAATTGCAGTGGTCCCCTCGGAGGGTGGTAAGGCTACAATAAAGTCAGTGGAAACAGTGTGCCAAAGTTCTAGGGGAACTGCCAAGGGCCGAAGATAACCAGCAGGTCGAGCAAGGGAGGACCTATTTTGAGCACATGTTGGGCAAGATGTTACATAATTCTTTGTACCCTTCAGAACAGTGGGTCACCAGAAATCGCGAAGAATCAGTTCCAGAGTAGATTGTACGCCTCGGTGACCAGCGACAGGTGAATCGTGGCACATCCTGAATACTTCAAGTCTAAGATCTTGGGATGGAATAAATAGAGATTTGCCCTTAAAGAAAAGGTTTCCACATTTCTGGATATTGTCACTTAACAGATCCCATTCTTTGTCAATTTGGAATAGTTGGCATGTACCTCATCAATAAAAGACTGTACAACCCCAATTATCTTTTGAAATGGAAACATATTGGGCTCAAAAACTGGAGAAGTTTTAGCATATGTTCAAGAGAGACTATCAGCTAGAACATTTCAGGAACCAGGAATATGGGTAATGTTGAAGTTGTATTGATTAAAGAAATAAGCTTGATGTCTATTTCTACATGGCTTACTCCTCAACCATTGTAGATTTTGATGATCAGTTCGTAGTTCAAATGGTTCTGGTGCCCCAATCAACAGATGTATCCACTCAGTGCAGGCCTACTTCATTGCCAGGTACTCCCTTTCTAGAACTAACATGTTCTTTAAGCGTCTGATAGTATGTGGGACAGATTAAAAATAGGATGTTCTGGAGGAGGAGCTTAGCGCGCACCCAAGATGGTCGCGTGAGCTCAGAGCTCCCGGACCTTCGCCACCTCCATCGACTATCCTGCATCTAATCCTGATTTGGACGACGGGCTTCTGTGGTCGTGAACCTGCTGATCATTTATCCGTTGGCGGATTTCGCTTTGGTCTCCGGGAACCTGAGATATGGCTTTTTGAATATTTGCGGCCTGCTCCATGGCACTGCCCCGGGCTTGCCTACTCTGCCAGCCAGGTAGTAATTGAATAACAACGGCCTGCGTTAACCTCCCTTGCCCGGTCTTCTACTTTCGGTTTCGATTTTGATGATCCTACGTCATTGACCTTGCCTTGGTCGCCCGGGTTGCTTGCTTCACTCATTTATTTGCAACATCGCTTGGAGATCTGGACTTTCTTGCTCTTTGCCTAGTGACTGGTCCTCACTTTATTCCTTGAGCTTCTGCGGGCACATCAAGTGTAGCAATTTTCACTAGGTCTCAGACTACCCTCCGGGGCACACGACCTAAGATGGCCACCAAGCCTGAAGCGGAGAGGCGCAAGACCAGACCGGCAGCTCGAGGAGGTTCTGTCCAATCCAACGTCATGGACCGATATACCCTCACTAAGAGCTCTCCGAGCGGAATGGTTAAACCCCCAGCCGGCATTGAGGACGAATCCCTGCTGGGTGATGACCCGTCGTTGAAAGACGTCATGTGCGCCATTGCTGGGATGAAGGCCGCGATGGGACAACAGTATGAGGCCCTAACCCACAAGCTGGACACTGTTGCCATAGATGTCAATCTAATCAGGGCGGATCTTGCAAAAACCAACGAAAAGGTCAAGTCTCTCGACCTGAAGACTACTAGTCTCATCGCTGACGTCTCTGACCTACAGACGGAGGTCGGTAATCTGAGATCCGCCCGTGACTATCTCTCCCGTCGCTTGGACAATTTTGAGGGCCGAGCACGATGGAACAACGTCCGACTGGTCGGTGTCCCGGAGAAGACGGAATCGACAGCTGTGGACCTACTGGTGGAGGACCTTGTCCTAAATCATTTAGCGCCCAAGGGCCTGAGCAAGTTCTTTGCAGTAGAACGGGCCCACCGTGTCCCGGGTGGCCCGCCCAAGCTGGGTGCCTCTCCGCGCCCCATCATTGCGCGGATTTTCAACTTTCGTGACAGGGATGTGATACTGCAGGCTTCCCGCACATCAGGCCCCACGGAATATGAGAACGCTGCGGTCAGCTTTTATCCGGACTTCACCCAACAAGTCCAGAAGCAGCGGCTAGGATTTCAAGGAGTGAAGAAGAGACTGAGAGACAGGGACATGAAATATGCCATGCTTTTCCCGGCTCGATTGCGTGTCGTCCACAATGATAGAACATTTTTCTTTGACCATCCTGAAGCGGCTAATGACTGGCTGGACTCGCTACCTACGGGATGAGGGCGGTTTGAACAATCGGAACCTTCCGGTGGAGCAGAGGGCGGCCCGACGGAGCAGGAATAGGGAGCGACATCGGCTCCCGGACCAACGTTTTGACTTTCGGCAATGGTTCGATGCTATACTGATAATGATTGCAACTCCATTGTCTTACTGGGGTGTGGGTGAGGGGCGGGTGAGACTTCCTCCTCTGGGGTTCTTTTCGTAGATTAGTTGTATGTTAGGGCGACAGGCACGCTGCGAGTTGGGGTGGCTTTTGAGTCTAACGCAGGGGCGCGGGGTGGGGGGTATGATGTTGTTTTGGGGGGTTGGGAAGTTCAGGGATGTGTTTCTTTGTTTTTTTCAGGGCATAATGCTGATGATCTTCTGTGTTGTGGTGTCGCGGCTGGCGTGGGGGGAGACTTGGGGTGGACTCTGGGATGGGGGTAGGGGACTACGGATACTGTGTTGGAACGTCAATGGTTTGGGAGACAGAATTAAACGGGGAGTGGTCTTGCAGTTACTGAGACGCTTGTCCCCTGATGTGGTTTTGCTTCAGGAGACGCACTTGCTGGGTAATACGTGCCACGCCATGAATAGGCGTGGCTATCGTCTCATTGCACACTCAGGTTTCACTTCTGGCTCCAGAGGGGTGGGCATTCTAATCCGGACCTCCCTCCCCCTAGCTGTTGATGACATTATACTTGATGATAGAGGGCGGCACGCCGCCATTGTGGGGCGTTGGGAGGGTAGGGTGGTTACACTATTTTCTGTTTACATACCCCCAGGTCTTCAAACTACGACCTATGCGGATTTGGGAAGAGTGATTCTGGGAGTCCCTGAGGGTTTGCTTGTGGTCGGGGGAGACTTTAATTCAGTAGTAGCTGGGATGTGTGATCGTTACCCTCCCCGAGTTCTCGCTAAGTTCCAATCCTGGCTTGGGGACTTCATGGAGGCGCTGGGGCTGACCGATTGTTGGCGATTACATCATCCTGGGCAACAACAGTATACCTTCCACTCTGGGGCCCACGGCAGCCTTTCGAGATTGGATTATGTTTTGATGCCCTCCTCCCAGACTTCTCGTATAGGGGAGGTGAAACATCTTGCCAGGGGTATTTCGGATCATTCCCCACTGTGGTTGGTTGTGAACGCACATGGGGGATCGGAGGGTCGAGTGGCCCCGATCAACCCATGGTACCTCCGTGATCCCAGGATTAGAGCGGAACTACTTAAGACAATTGATCACTACTTTGCCGAAAATGTGGGGTCAGTATCCTCTTCTGTCTCCTTGTGGGAGGCGTACAAAACTGTAATTCGGGGGCAGGCCCTCTCGTCGATTGGCACTGTTAAGAGATGTAGACGAGAGGAGGTTGTTCGTCTTGAGACTGAAATTACCGTTCTTGAGGGAGAGTTGGATGCTGGAGTCTCCCCTGAGAGGCTTCATCTGTTGGACCTAAAACAACATGAGTACAGAGCTCTGGTGACTGATGCAGCGAAGGAGATGAGTCGTGAACAGCAGGGACGTCTGTATGATGTGGGAGATAAGGCTGGGAAGTTGCTTGCTTGGTTGGATAGGAGAGAATGCGCGAGTCGAGTGGTTCCTGTTATAGTTGACGCGAATGGTGAAAGTATCACGGACCCTGCTGGGATTGTTGAGAGGTTCGCCGATTATTTCCGGGTGGTGTACTCCCCTGTGTCCGATAGACCGGAGCAGGACTCCCACATGCTTTTACGCGATATCTCGCTACCATGTTTGTCTGAATCTGAGCGGGACCTGCTGGAGGCTCCGCCTACGGCGGATGAAGTTGCGACCGCTATCCGTTCGATTCGCTCCGGGAAGGCCTCGGGCCCTAATGGACTCCCTATAGAGCTCTACAAGCTTCGTCCGGATGTACTGGCACCGTATATGCGATCTATGTTTCTGGAATCACTGGCGGAAGGGTTTCTTCCTCCTGACCAGAGATTGGCTTCCATAGTGGTTATACATAAAGAGGGTAAGCCACGTGACCGCTGTGAATCGTACAGGCCTATTTCCCTAATAAATGCTGAACCCAAGATCCTGGCCAAAGTTCTTGCTAATCGTCTGGTGGCTGTTATAGGCGATCTGGTTCATCCGGACCAGTCCGGATTTATACCACATCGCAATACGGCACTTAATCTTCGGCGCTTGCATGGAGTCCTCGCGCGAGCCGGGACATTGAGAGAGTCGGCCATCTTGGCGTCTTTGGACGCCACCATGGCGTTTGACACGATTGAATGGCCCTATCTTTGGGCGGTCCTCTCCAAATTCGGGTTTGGGCCCACCTTTATCCGTTGGGTTCGATTGCTTTATGCTGATCCCTTAGCCCAGGTAGTGGTGAATGGACGTGTCTCGGCCTCCTTTGTTCTCGGTAGAGGTACGCGCCAGGGCTGTCCTCTGTCCCCACTCTTGTTTGCCCTTGCTTTAGAGCCACTGGCGGCTTGGCTGCGATGGGAACCATCCATGAAGGGTATTCGATGGTCTCCGGACTTTGAAGACCGTGTATCTTTGTATGCAGATGACATCATTTTGTACCTCACATCGCCCCGACAGTCGTTAATCGTCCTTTTTGACGTTTTGACTTCTTTCCGTAAAAATTCCGGCTTAGTTATAAAATTGGTCTAAATCTTGCGTTTATGTTCTCTCCGGTGATACTCCCCTCCTGCCCCGTGATTGTCCTATTCCGGTGGTACTAGATGGTTTCAAATATCTGGGAATCTTTGTCACCTTGGACCCCACACTTCGGTATGAGCGCAATCTGCTGCCCCCTCTCAGACGCCTTCGGGCGGCTGTCGGGACTTGGAGCAAGCTCCCCCTTTCTCCCTTGGGACGAGCTGCGTTGTTTAAGATGATGTCGCTCCCCCGATTCCTTTATGCGCTTCAAAACACGCTTGATGTAGTGCCAGCGGAATATTTTCGTGAGATTGAGAGTCTACAGCGGCAATTGTTATGGGGGGGCCGTCCTCGCATCGCCCTCTCGAAGCTTACACTCCCTTGGTACGATGGCGGCATCGCTCTCCCGGACATTCGTCGCTATTACTGGGCCTCTCAATTGGGGGCCATCAACCATGGCACCTACACTCCCCCACTAAACCCGGCTTTTGCGATGGACAGATGGTTGCTACCCGGTGGGGACTACAATAGGGCTCTATATGCGAAATCAGCTGGTGACACTCTTACGGGCCCCACCAAAACAGCAGTGCAGGTGTGGCGTAGAGCTACGGCGGCCACGGAATGGGCCGATAGGCCGACCCGGGCTACCCCACTATATGCTTCGGATAAACTGGGCTCCCTTTGGCAATCGAAGGGATTTGATCGGTGGGACATGATCGGGATAAGTAGGGTAGATGACGTATGGATCAAGGGCAGGGTCAAGACGTTTGAGGAATTGAAAGTTGAGTATGGGCTGAATGATAAGGAATTCTTCAGATATGTGCAAGTCCGGCATGCGGTCTTGTCTGTTTTTCCACTAGGCTCGGACGTGCCGGAGGCATCCCCGCTCGAGGATCGGATTCTGGATGGTCACGTTCCTGATAGCACGATCTCGCTAATTTATAAAAAGTTGATCAATACCAGGACTGATCTACTAGATAGTCTTCGAGGGTTGTGGACCGGAGATGGTCTGGAACTCGATGATGAGGACTGGCAGTCTGCTATTTCTTCCCCGAGGGAAGTAGCTATCCCGGCACGTCCTCGGTTCGTCCAACTGAAAATTCTGCATAGGGTGTATGTGACCGGCCCACGTCTGGTTCGTATGGGATTTTCGATGGATGGCTTGTGCAGGCGTGGATGCGGTATGGTGGCTACGTTCCTTCATATTATCTGGGAATGCCCTGCTGTGATACGTTATTGGAACCGCGTGCATGAAGTAATGAGTGAGGTCACGGGAGTGCGCTTAATGCCTGAAGCGAGAAGATGCTTGTTGAATGTCTGGGAGCCGAATGACTACAATCGAGCGCAGCTCCGCTGGGCGACCTTGGGAAACATGGTAGCCAAGCGTGATATTGCCCAATTGTGGGGCGCTCAGAAGCCTCCGACACTTCTGGGATGGACACAAAACATGGATTGGTGCATGTTTCGAGAAAAAACTGTATATGTTTCCCGTGGCAAACCAGGCACGTGGGGGAAAGTGTGGACCCAATGGAACGCATACCGTGGAGATATATGTACTCCCCCAATGTCGGAATTTGATGCTGATTTGTCTTCCTCCCAACCTGACGTTTCCTCCGCAGGAACATAGCTGTTTTGTATGTATTTTGGTCTCCTTCCCCTCCCCCTCTCCCCCCCCAATTATTGATTGCACTACTGCTTGATTCCTCTATGTACCCCCCCCACAGACCACGTGATGACACGTTTTAATGCACTGCCTTGTTTTGTATTGTTCTTTTGTTTTCTTGTTTTAAAATCAATAAAAAGTTTTCAAAAATAGGATGTTCTAACTCGTCATCTTCATGAACTTGTAGCAAGACAGCACCAATGGCTCTATCAGAGGCATCCGTCTCAACTATAAACTTCTGAGTTGGATTCGGATGCAAAATTGGTGCTTGAGTGAAGGGCAGTTTTAGTTTAGTGAAGGCTTCATCTGCCAGACTGTCCTAACAACATTTATGACTAAGCATTTCTTTCTTGCGGATTATATTGCTTGTATATTGAGCAAAACTAGGTCTGAATTCATGACAAAAGTTGGCTAAACCAAGAAAGCGTTGAATTTCTTTAACAATAGTAGGGGCTGGCCATTCCAATATTGCAGTAACATTTTCAGGATCCATAGAAACCCCTTGGCTAGTCAGCTGAAAGCCCAAGCATTCAACTTCGTTTTGATCAAACTCACACTTTTCCAACTTACAATGTAGATAGTTTTGCTGCAACTTTCCAACACTTGGCCAATATGGGAATGAAGTTCGGCTGGATTCTTGGAAAAGACCAGAATATCATCGCGATAAATCACAAAAAAATGATTCATGTCAGCAAATAGTTCATCCATAAATCATTGGAAAATTACTAGAGCCTTGCTCAGCCCAAAGGTCATGAGGCAGTACTCATAATGGTCCAAAGGAGTTCTAAAGGCAGTCTTCCATTCGTCACCCTCCTTTATGCAGAAGAGATGGTAAGCACCACGAAGATCCCAGCTTGGTGAAGATGGTTGATCCCCTGCTTGACTCCAAAGTGTCCTCGATCAAGGGTAACGGTCTATCAGCCGCAATGTTCAGTCATTCTGCAGGTTTACAGCTAATGTATCTTGCTTCTCACAAAACCAGGCGGTTGGCTACGAGGAACTAAGGTGCTATCGTAAGTATGAAATGGGCTAATTAGGAAATATAAAATAAACATACACACATAAATAGCCTTGCACTCTAGCAGCAGAATATGGGTCCTAGAAATTCACCTCAAAAGTGGGAGTACAGACTTAGTACCGTATTACAAGTGACTCTTATACTATGGATATTTCCCCCTAGCATATCAGGAGCATTTGCATAGGTGTTCCGAGAATGACTGCCATGGTTTATATGTTCCTCTTTCATTCAACAGGTTAATCCAGTGGCGGCTCCTCCACTAAGGCGGAGGAGCTTTGCCCACTGCTTTTCAATAGTGTAAAAAAGAAAAAAAGACAATTATAATCGCATGATGTTATTATGATTTTATTTATTCCTGCTGCTGCAGCTTTTATGGGTGGGGCGGGGTAGCTCTGGTGACAGAGGAGCAGGGGTAGGAGTGGTGCACACTCTGTAAGTGTGCATGAATGTTTGTCAGGAAATTGCAGGCAGGCCAAACAGTCATGCACATGTTGCATGTTCTCCACCCAGGCTGCATTACAGCCTGGGTGGACCATCCGCCAATCCCTGTCTGATCACCGAACCACGGCGCTCAGACCAATCACATGGGAAGCCTGGATGCTTCCTGCTTCTGTTCCGGCTGGGAGAGCTACAGATAGAGACGCAGTTTAACATAAGTGCATATATATTTTTTTCTTTCTGTTCCCCCTCCACCCCTTGCCACCCCCAATCCTTGACAGTCGACACTTGATTTATCTTAAAATGGTGCCGAACAGGCCACCCTAAATTGAGTGACCAGTCCAAAAACATTCTCGGCAGTGTCCACCACAGTAGCGGCCGGTGGTGGGAGAGCTGCGGGCGGGGTTGGAGCAGGGTGGGGGGGTAGTAAATTATGGAATAGGGCCCAACGGAGGTAAGTAAACAAATAAACAAATAAAACAAATTTCATTGTGCGTGCTAAATTGCCAAATGTGATGCAGTGCACACAACAATATTTGTTTTCTTTATTTATTTGTTTACTTACCTCCGTTGGGCCCTATTCCATAGTTTAGTACCCCCCACCATGCTCCACCCCTGCCCCACCCCACCACACCGCCCCGCAGCACTCCCACCACCGGCCGCTACTGGTCCACCATGTCCAATGACAGATCCCAAGGTGGAGCCAGTAGATGTCTTATTTTGTATTGTAATTGGATTTTACAGTGCTTGCTACCCATGACAAGGCACTCAAAACCTTTATGGCTGGCTAGAAGCACACAACTCGGGAACCCAAAGTTAGTGGTTAATCCAGTGGCTATTGATTATTGTTGGTTATTGAGATTAGTCTTGTGCTTCTAAGGACATTATTTTATATATTTTCTCCCGTGTCTTTGTGGTAGATTAGAATATATTAATATCACATAAGTGTGATTATTAGCAGGATATGTGAGTTCCTGCAAATGGTTTGTGAGACGAATAGAGAAGATAGACGAGATTAGGTATTGTTGGCCTGCAGGGATATGGTTTCAAAGGATGGGCGGTTGTGGTCATGAATGGGGTGTGGGCAATTTGCATATAAACAATAAAGATGAATGGGGAAAAACATGATTTAGAGTAAGCTATACTCAGAGAGAGGGGGATTGCATATTTGGAGGTAATAAGGGGGTCATTCAAAAGAAACAAAGATGTGGAAACAATTGTTTGTCTTAAGTCAAGGTCAGATTTTCATGCATGGGAGAGGAGAGTTTTTGTTATAGCAAGCAATCTGAGGATATAAAACTGTAGAAAGAAACTGTAGAACCAAAACATTTACATGTGCGTTTTAGACTTGGCTTTTTCAGCGGGTTCACCCCCAGACTTTTTGCTATTTGGCCTCCTGTTTTTGACCTTGTTTTGTTGGTTTTAGGACTCTGGGCACTTTACCACTGCTATCCAGTGCTAAAGTGCATATGCCTAGACCTAGGCAAAACCTGTCTCCTAATCCTTCTAGACCTTTCCTCCGCCTTTGATACGGTGAACCACGAAATTCTCATAGAACGCCTCAAACTCAGGATGGGATTGGATGGCACCGTCCTTGTATGGTTTAGATCCTTCCTCCGAAACCGATCACAGAGAGTCCTCATCAACGGCGATCTATCCGCCCCTTACCGGTTTCTGTTGGAGTCCCACAAGGATCAACCCTCTCGCCCACCCTCTTCAACCTTTACCTTGAACCGCTCACCACGGTGATTCGTGCCGCCAACATCTCCTACCTTATGTAGGCCGACGATACACAGGTCTACATAAAAATCTCTTCCCCTGAGGACATTCTCTACCTTAACGAGGCCCTGAAGCTGACAGTCCATTGGCTCACTGCCAACCAGCTGAAACTCAATGCAAATAAAACTGAATTTCTTCTGATCTCCCCTCCCAAACACAATCCAGACATCCAGGAATGGATCAAGACCATCACAGCACTAAACTGCCCTCCTACCATTGTTGACTCGGCGAAATCCCTTGGAATAACCCTTGACAGCAGCTTGAATATGAAAGGCCATATAAACTCCATGGCCAAAACGGCAAGATTCCACCTGAGCTACCTAAGAAACCTAAAACCCTTCCTCGAGGCGTCTGACCGTAAAACGGCAACCCAGGCCAAAGTCATTTCCAGACTGGAATATGGATGCTCTACTCTTGCAGGGCTACCCAAGAACTCTCTGGCCCCATTGAAAGCTTGCCTCAACAGCACGGCCAGACTCCTAATAGACTCAAAAAAATTTGAACACATCTCTCCCACCTCAAAGCACTGAACTTTCTTCCCCTTGAGGCTAGAATACAATTTAAACTGGCCTGCATTACTCACAAAGCTCTGTACTCCAATTCCCCTTCATTTCTCGCACGAAAACTCATGATATCCGGAGGAACCAGAAACTCCCGATCTGCCAAAGACCTGCTGCTGCAACCAGCACGCTTTCGGAAGAAAAAAACCTATAACCGGGACTTCTCTGGTGCCGCACCAAGAATCTGGAACTTTTGCCCACCCTCCATTAGAAGACTTCCGTCCTTGGCACAAAGACCAAAACGTTCTTAATGGGAAAATACCTCATCTAATGAATACCTTTCAATCATCCCTCAAGAGCTGAGACTGCGTATATGTTATCCCTTCCTGCTTGAATTGTTTAACTACCTTAATATTGATCCCACACGTAAATTGGACCTTTGACGGCACGCACATCATGTATATTCTACTTGCTTTTTCTTTCTTTTTTCTTCCCCACATGAAGCTTGAATTATATACTGCGTGCTCCTCCCTCACAATGTATCCCAAACTTTCCCAATGTGATCGCTCCCTTCCTTATGCTTTGTATTCCTCCCCCCTTAATCCTGTAAAGCACTCTGATACCCTCACGGGTCTGGTTCGCGCTCTATAAAACTATAAAATAAATAAATAAAATGTAAATTGTGATTATGGATTGGTGATTCCATAATTGGCTTATTTTATTTACTACTAAGTCCCTAGTAAAGTGCACTGCGTGTGCCCAGGGCCTGTTAATCTAATACTACTAGTGGGCCTGCAACACTGGTTGTGCCACTCACATAAGTAGTTTTTCAAAGGTGTCTCAGACCTGCCCCGTCAGTATCTGCACGCAGTTTGGAACATGCCATGTTGACCTGGCAAGTGCACCTACTTGCCAGGCCCTTCCCTTTTCTTATATCTAAGTCACCCCATGGGCAGGGTGGAATGTATTTAAAATATAGGGCATGTAGTGGTGTCTATTTGCATGTCCTAAGAGTGAAATACCGTGTATTTTGTTCTCACTGTTGAAAGGCTATCTCTCCTATAGGTTAACATGGGAGCTGCTTGGTAACAATTTACTAAGGTAGCTTGCCAGTGGGAGCTGATAGAACAATGGAGTTTAGTATGCCTGAACTCAGGATTTAAAAATACATCTTTTAGTAAAGATGATTTTTATATTATGTGTTTAAAATACCACTTCTGGAAAGTTGTCATTTTCTTGTTTAATCATCCTGTATGACTCTGCCGTTTTGTGCATTCCCTGTCTGGGTTTAGAGTAACAGGAGCAGGGGATGTGCATTCACACTAGACAGACACAAATGGGGTTGAGGGTGTTCTGCCTTGCCTGGATGACTCATAGCCCGGCTGAATATACCTGGCTACATTTAGATTAGTGGGAGGAGTTGTGGCCAGCACCTGAATGGACTGTGGATGCCTCTCGCAAAGCTGTGGCTGCCTCTCACAAAGCTGTCTCCACCTCCTGTGGTGAACCTTGCCTGAGCCAGACTGAACTGGTTTATGTGCACCAGAGGAACTTTGTATGTACCAACTTCAAAGGAAAATGTGGTATAATTATTGGTGTCGGGACCCCAGAACTTTAGATTACAGCTGGACTAAGGAACCTGCCAGGAAGAAGAGCTGGAAGAGCTGTGAGGAGAGACTGTGCTGTGTGCTTTGCTGGGTTGGCCTGCAGTTGCTGCTTCTGTCTTGTGCAGGGAAAGAACTAGGCTGTTCTTTCTGCATTTTAAGTATCTCCAAGGGCTTAATGTAGAGCTTGCCTCCTATTGGAAGTCTCAGGGAAATCAAAGACTTCAACTTCTTCTGGGTTCTGGCTTCTGGAGCTGGATGTTTCAGCTGTCACAGAGGGAAAAGGTAACCCGACGCCGTCAATGACACAGCTGCTGGCTCCGTGACCTGAAGCAATAGCAGAGAGCACCGCCGCACTTTGCACCGCAACCCTGGTCTCACCGATGCCACCACCAAGCCACTGCTTGCACCACGACCTGTGGGCACCGCACTACACACCGCCTTGCTTCACACCACCACCTTGGGATCCCCCACGATGCTGCAATGCTGTCACCAAAGCCGCTGCCTGCACCGTGACCTGTGGACACCGCTCAGGGAGAACACAGAGCACTGTCCCGCTTTGCGCTGCAACCATGGTCTGACCGCTGCTGCTGCTCCAAGCTGACATCGCTACGGCTGCCTGCCCCATGGTTTGTTGGCATTGCTCATAGGGTACTCGAAGCACCACCCCATCCCACACGGCAGCCTTGGCCCACCGACGCCAGTCGCCATTGACTCCAGATCATCAACCAACGCCACTGCCTGCACCACAACATGTTGGCCCCACACATTGTCTCGCACCACAGCCTTGGGTTTACCGATGACAGCGCTTCAGCCATACCCGACGCCATTGCTTGTACCGTGACCTGTCAGCACAGCAACAAGCACTGCCCCACTTCGCACTGCAGCTCTGGTGTCACCGATATCGCTGGATGACCGTCACCAAGACGCTGCCTGCACCGCGACCTGATGGCACCGGACGTTGCACCATTTCTTTTCACACCGCAGTCCCGAAGCCTGCTGACGCCGGCACTCCTGACTTCAAACTCACAGAGTTTGACCTGCAAGATGTGTGACTTCAAGGGCCTGAGAACTCCTGCACTGACTCCTGGAACCGACACCTGCTGACACCGCCCCTCAGGAGCTCACCGCAAGGTCCAACACCCTGCATTTTCAAAGGTACTGTTTAACTGGGCTCCCCGACACCATAGCTGGGCTGGGATGCCGCGCCCAGCCAGAACTGTTGGATTTGTTTGCTCACAACACCGTGATACCCCCGGATGGAGCTATCGACTTCAAAGAACTGGTTTTAAAGTCTATTTTTACTTTATTCGTAGTTTGATCACTGTATGTTGGATTTTTATCATTTTGGCCTTCTTTTACTCAGATAAATAGTGGCTATTTTTCTAAAACTGGTGTGGTGTCCTTTAAAAGTGTTTTCACTGTATTACTGTATGTTATGTGCAAATGCTTTACACACTGCCTCTGAGATAAGCGTGACTGCTCGTGCCAAGCTACCAAGGGGGTGAGCAGGAGTTATTTTAGACATGTAATCCTCTTATCCTGACTCGAGTGGTGGATTCTGCCTGGTTTAGGTGCATACCCTAACCAGCAGAAAACCCATTTCTAACAGTGAGAAAGTACTATATTAAGTATTTTGATAGGCACTAGAATCAGGCAAACGGCTACTAGGATTAATATCTGTTAGGATTAGAGTGTTGCCTCCATAGTGTGTGGTTGTTTATCTCTGCCCTGAGAGCTTGACTGCACGTCAATATCCTGTCACTTTATTTTGGCCCTGGTGGTAAACTAATTTACCATGAACACAGAGACCTAGACCTATCCCGATATTGCGTGGTCCAGGACCTGTCATGTGACCTAAAGGGATGCACCAAGCATACCCTCAGAGGAGACAATGACAACTGGCTCTATCTTGGATGTGAAGTACCACCAATGGCAAGGAACCACCAAGAAAGGCACATAGGACTTTCACTTCCACCATTCCTTGGTTGAAGTCTTGCTACCGCTCTTCCCGAAATGCAGCTCTAAGACTGGGTGATCTAATGAAACCTAACTTGAGAAAATTCTAACGTATAAACCTCCAAGCTTGTCCCACTCACTGGTGTTCATCTGTTTTTATGATGCTTTTTTCTTTCAGTGTCACAATTACTGAACACCTATGCTGCCCACTAACTGGAGACTGCTTATTTGTACCCCACGTTCTTCTATGTTACAGTGCTTAGTGAAAGCCAGTGGTTGCCGTGGGGCCTTCCTACACTCTTTATTTTGGGGGGGGCAAAACTTATTCTTCCATCATTTGAGTTAGACTTGAGCGAGAGCAAAAAAGGGTAACAAAAAAGGGGGGGGAAAGAAAGATGATGAAAACAACTGAGAAACAGTGATAAGGGAAAAAACAGAGTGAAAAAGAACCCGCAAGAGTTAGATAAAGGGGCAGAGAGTTTATATAGGTGGACGAAAAAGGTATGAGGTGGAATCAAGACTCGACAGCTTTGGTATCTGTCCACCCCACTGCTTCATTTGAGCCAGTTGTTGCAGATGGGGCCCACTCAGACTCATTTTTGGGCACCAGGGCTTATTTATCATCATCATTCTTTGACCCAGAACACGAGAGAGAAACGCAATAAAAGGAGAAAGGAGAGGCTCGAGAAAAATGGGAAAACAGTGAAAGAGAGAGAAACCAGGGATGTAAAAGATCCCGCAGGAGTGAAATAATTGGGCAGGGAGTGCAGAATGGTGGACGAAATAGGCTAAAGCCTGAATCAAAATCAAGCAGACTTTGTATTCGACAACCCGACAGTAAGCACCACCAGCTGCCAGGTTCTGAGGGAAGCTTTAGGCACGATACACTTGGTTTCAGAAATTATACCAACCCCACACTCAATCAATCAATCATGGCACTTGTATAGCGCACTACTCACCCGGACTGAGATTTGACAGGCTGGCAGCAGGCTTCTGAAAAAAGTATGGGACCCCTGCACTTACTATTTTACAAATTAAGCATTGTTACATTAGTTTTCTGAGATGTTCACCAGACTTTGAAGTACAGTACTGCTGTCTTTTTTTAGATTGAAGCCTACTAGACAGCACTGCTATCTGCTTTGCTAAAGACTTCTTGGGACATAATGAAAGCTTACCTGAGAATGCATTCTGCCCATTGCTTACCATTGGCTTGGCATTTTGTAACTCACATTTCCTTGCTCTCTATTTGCTGGGTTCCACAAAACTCCCTTTTACTCTACTTTATGCCACTCACTCTATGACACTTTATTCCACTGTATAATACTATACTCCACTCTTTGCTATGCCACTATTTGCCACTCTACTCTACTTCACTCTACGCCCCTCCACTCTATACTCCTCCACTGTTCACCACTTCACACCACTCCACTCTATGACACTGCAAGCCACTCTACGGCACTCCTTGGCATTCCAAGGCACGCCACTCTACTCCACTCAACCCCAATCTTTTCACCTCTATGCCACAATATTTTTGGTGTGCTGAACAGCAGCCATGCAGCAGGGCTAAAACATGTTGGCAAATAAGAGAGAGGATGTGGTGTAATGGCCAGAGCTGTGACTATTGAGATGAAGAACAAACTGCTGGAGTCTCGGCATTAGCTCAACAGGGAAGAGGGGTTGGCCTAACGGCTAGGGCGCTCGACCTCGGACCTGGAGGAACTGGGTTCGAGTCTCGGTAACGACGCCAAAACCTCCTGTGATTCTGGGCAAATCACTTAATCTCCCCGTGCCTAAAATGAAAGTAACTGGGAAACGTAAAAATGTAACGTAACTGGAAAAATATGTAAAGCGCTCTGATACCTGATTCGGTTCGGGTCTAGTTCGCGCTATATAAAAAAAAACTCTGCAACATCCTGTGATTCTGGGCAAATCACTTAGGGTCTGATTTAGATCTCATCGGACAGGGTATTCCATTGCAATGGTGACGGATATCCCATTCACCGAAATATAAATCCCATTGTATATTTCGTGCAGACGGGATATCCGGCAACGTTGTGACAGAGTAACCCGTCCGCTGAGATCTAAATCAGGCCCTTAATCTCTCTGTGCCTAAAGAAACATAAATGAATGTATCTTTGTGTAATATAACTGGTGGTCATGCAAAGAGCTCCAATACCTTCAGGTAGAGTTTGTATTATATAAAACTGCAACAAAAAAGAAAGAAATAGCTCTTGCATAGGCTCGACCTATTGCCTTAGCCAGTGCTTCTTTTTTTAAATATATATATATATATATATATATATATATATATATATATATATATATATATATATCTCACTCCAACTCTCTCCTTTACGGAAAGCAACGAGCCGCACTCCAACAGTAAAATTAAAAGATTTTATTTAAATTCCTTGGCAGTCCTGACGCGTTTCAGTCGTGATTCGACTTTCTTCAGAGGTTCCGCCTCAGCTTCCCATCGTTGCCACAACGTTGATTCCCTTTAAATAAAGCCCCCTAGTGGGCGTCCATTGATGGATGCTACCAATGCATCCTGGGATTTGTGGTACTGATTCGAACCCTCCAGTGGGTGATGCCGCATATAGTTCAAGATTTTATATATATATATATATATATATATATATATATATATATATATATATAATTACACGCGACCGGTATTCCATTCTCTTAGCAATCTGTGCTGCTTAACATGGCCAGTTCCAGCAAATGGCGCAATTTCCCTTCCGACTGGAATAATAACCGCTGGACTCTTGAGACGATCACCTCTCCAGTTAGATGCGCCCAAAATATACGCACTCTTGCTGTTCCAAGAGTGGGTTGAAAATATTTGTAATAGTGGGTCTAGAAAGCCAAGTCAATATTAGCACGTTGTCCAGTTTTGTCAAACCGCTCGATATTTTACGGTCCCAATATCTGTGTAATGTCTGAAGTGATTGCGTGTATTTCTGCACAACATATGGCTAGACAAAATGTGTACCTACATATATGTATTGAGGAGCATAAGTGGGAGAGACAATGGAGGTGTGAAATGCAATTCCGTGCCTGTTATGCTGATGAGCTGTGACAGAGAAGAGTGTTCGAATCACAAATGTGTGTGTGTTTGTCACAGGTTTCTTTATGTATGTCAAAACTATTCTTCAATAAAGCTGCCTATATTTTATTTAAACGTATATTACTTCTTCTCAAGACGTCTATTCATATAGGACAAATAAAAATCTATGTCTTTCACGACAAAGGGCAGCCCAACGCGGCGTTTAGGACAGTGATGGTTCAAAGTGTTAGGAGTGTGACTTTCTTAACCGATAGTCGCCACAAAAATGTGAAGTTTGTTCACACAACGCCTCAAAGCCTGGATGTTTTTTATTTAATAACGAGAACCTCTGGTTTAGAGGGGCGCCCCAGAGTTCGCCTATTTCACGCCTACTTTGTATCCTTTCCCAAGAATCTTTCCTTGGACGAACCTGGAATCTAGTCGTGAAGTGAGGAGCGCGTTGTGTAAATGGCGCCCTTAGTACTGCCAGTAATGTAGTGTATTTCCCTTGGATCATGATGACGAGTTGCTCACCTTCAGAGGTTTGATACCCAGGCCTACAGTTTACTCGTTGGAAAGGAACAAGTCTTAAAATGGGACTAACCTAGGGGCCGATTAGGATGGCGGACGGACCTGCGTCCGTCCGCCACCCCAGAGTAGGAGGGACCGTCCGCAGGGGCAGCGGCGGTCCCCCGTGCAAATTAGGATGTGACCGCCACCCTGGCGGTCACATCCTGTATTTTTAACATTGAAGCGGGTGCTGCTTGAAGCAGCACCCGCCGCAATGTTAAAAATGAAAGCAGTGCATTTGCATGCACAAAGCGGCAGGCACCGCGCGGTGCCTGCCGCTTCGTGCACGCAAATGCAGGGGGGTACCATAGGTACCCCCCATGTGCACCCCCCACCCCCCTTCACCCCTGGGGGGCCCGCAACGGGCCCCCAAAGAAAAGACCATATGCCTTTCCACGGCGGAAATGCCGCCGTGGAAAGGCATAGGACCACAGCTATCGTAATATGGCTGGCGGTGTCTGATAGACACCGCCAGCCATGTTAGAGCTTTTCCGCCGTGGTCGGAAGGCGACCGCGGCGGAAAAGCTGCGGACGATCTTCCAGACCCCCCAGCCATCCTAATCAGGCGGGGGGTCTTTGAAGGCTCCGCAGCGGTTTTTCTGCATCCTCCGGGCCGGCGGACACTTCCGCCGGCCCGGAGGATGCGGAAAAACCGCGATCCTAATCGGCCCCCTACTTAGGTCGTATGCAAGTGACATCATGGCGCATGATATCGCAGCGCGTGACATCGCACGCGGCATCACAGGGCATCTGAACCAATCAAACACTCACACCCAGTCAACAGATCTGGGTTTAATCCATCACCGTTCTTTAGCCCACTGTGCCACCCCAGTTCAGACATGGCCATATGCAAATCAGTCAGTGTTTGATTGGTTCAGATGCTCCGTCCATAACCACCCCCTTTTGTACCACTTTGTTCGCCATAAGTTGGCAGGGTATGCTCCGACGTGAGTCCCTTGTTCACTTTGCCACTGGATTCAAGCAAGCCGGGCTGAAGACGGCTGAAATGCCAGAAACCGGTCCTCGGAAGCTTGTTTCCGGTCCAGGGAAGGCATGGCTTGGCAGTTCGGGCTGGACTGTTCCCATGAGGCACAGGGTCAGACTGGATTGCATATGGCCATGTCTGAACTGGGGTGGCAGAGTAGGCTAAAGAACGGTGATGGATGGATATATGACGGTACCACGCGTACTTTTACAACGCGTACCGTTACAACGCTACTTTTACCACGCAGTCGTTACAACGACTTGCGTGGAGGGGCGCTGGATAGTAAATTTTTTAATTTACTATTCCAACTCCAGTCCCCGTGGACTCTAGGGAAAAGAGTTGGATAGTAAAGTAATCTATTTACTATCCTGGAGCGCCCCCCAGCGCAAGTCGTTGTATCGACTTGCGTGGTAAAAGTAGCGTGGTAACAGTACAGCGTTGTTAAAAATGCGTGCTAACCGCTGTATACCGTGATGGATTAAACCCAGATCTGTTGACTGGGTGTGAGTGTTTGATTGGTTCAGATGCTCCGTCCATCACGACCCCCTTTTGTACCAGATACATTTATTTGTCACGCTATTATTCACTGCAAAGTGGCATTTGAAGTACTGCAGGATCAGACATGTTTGCATGAAATGTTTAAATCGGACTTTCTATGTATGTATAAATACATAGCTACAGATATATATACAAGAAACACATAAAAAAGGGATGGAAGGCTGCTTGCAATAAGTCTAATCACTGGCAATCGCTCAGGTTAGCACTCCAACCCATTGTTCTTTTGCTTACCATGCCATCTCAGTTTGGACCCAGCCATATGCAAATGAGTCTTGACCCTGCTCCTCATACGAACACTCCAGCCAGAACTGCTAGGCAAGGTCCTCCATGAATCGAACACAAGCAAATCAGGACCGATTTTGCCCCAGTTACGGGTTCATCAGCTGGATTCAGCTTGGTTCCAGTGATACAGTGAGCATGGGACCCACGTCTGGGCATACCCATGCCACTAAGGGCGGTACATGAAATACATAAAAGGTGATGGGAGGCTGCTTGCAATAAGTCTAATTCTTGCAATTGCTAGGGGTAGAACTCCAACCCATTGTTCTTTTTCTCACCATGTCACCTTAGAATGAGTGCATGATGAAGGAAGCCAGCAGAGCCGCGGGAGCCCTGGTGCTTTTCCCAGTGCCCTCAACATAGTTTGTAGTAGGTGCTCCATGTGGGCACCGGAGTACACACATCTGGCCCCGGGGATGGTGTTCCCAGGGAGTTCTTGAGGCACGGGGAGAGAGGATGTGCACCGCCTCCCCTTTTTTATCATATTGGCCTCTGGGATTTAGTCCCCAGGGCCTAAGAGGCTCCGACAGGCCCACACAACCCTTTTCTCTTTTTAAAACATTTGCCCCAGGGAATGGGACCTTAAGAGGCTTGGGCAGGGCAGCCGTGCGCCCCCTCCTTTTAAATAAAAAAGGGCACAAGGGATGGGTTTTGCTTTGTTCGCCCTAAGTTGGCAGGGTATGCCCAGAAGTGGGTCCCTTGCTCACTTTGCCACTGGATTCAAGCTAGCCTGGCTTATGACGGCTGATTAGCCAGAAACCGGTCCCAGGATGCTTGTTTCCGGTCCAGGGAAGACATGGCTTGGCAGTTCGGGCTGGACTGTTCCCATGAGGCACAGGGTCAGACTGGATTGCATTTGGCCATGTCTGAACTGGGGTGGCAGAGTAGGCTAAAGAACGGTGATGGATTAAACCCAGATAAGTTGACTGGGGGTGAGTGCTTGCATTGTTCAACACTCCGTCCATGATCCCCTTAGGTTTTGTTTTGTTTGCCCTAAGTTGGCAGGGTATGCCCAGACGTGGGTCCCTTGCTCACTTTGCCACTGGATTAAAGCTAGCCTGGTTGTTGACGGCTGATTAGCCAGAAATCGGTCCCAGGATGCTTGTTTCCGGTCCAGGGAAGACATGGCCTGGCAGTTCGGGCTGGACTGTTCCCATGAGGCACAGGGTCAAACTGATTTGCATATGGCCATTTCTGAACTGGGGTGGTGGAGTGAGCTAAAGCATGATGAAGGATTAAACCCAGATCAGTTGACGGGGGTGAGTGCTTGCATTCTTCAACACTCCGTCCATCAACCCCTTTGGTTTTGCTCTGGCATTATGCAGAGCAGAAGGTTGAAGGGTGCTCAATTTAATTTAGTGGTAGCTAGGCTCCCTCTCTGCATGTTCCCATGCATTGATTCTCTGACTGCCTGCTCCATTTAGAATTCATTCTGAAGCCAACTGCATGGGTCTGGTTTCTGATACACATCCAGTGAATGGTGTAGGAAGGATCTTTTGTTTCTCACAGGGCCTGAGCCAAGCCAGTTCCAACAGGTCAGATTGTGGTGTGGCAAGAGCAAACACCTGAACAACGAAGTGGCTAAAGGCTGGCCAGGACTGCCCACCGCCCACATCCTGTGTTCTGTCATGCTGGTCAAAGAAGACCCCAATAACATGTCTGTCAAGTGCTTTGTCTGGAAACCAGTTCACAGAGTTGAGTGGCAGCTTCGTTGTGACCAATTGCAAAGGAAATGTGGCACACTTGAGAAGAAAATGTATTCTGTCATGATTGATTACCCATAAAGTGTGTGCCCAACTCTGAATCTGAGCGGAGAGTTGGATCCAGTCCTTCCGACCTAACACTGGAGTTACATGGACACTTTGTGCTTATGCAGTGTTCACCTTCTACTTTTCAATTAAAAAAAACTATGCACAGATGTGCTGAGGAAGGATTGAATCGGAAGCATATTGTTTAGCGGTCTCCCTTTGAGGGATGTGCACTATATCAGTGTTTGCTTTTCAGCACCTTCACCTTGTACAGAGGATACATTTACATTTTCTTCAAATAGGAAACAAAGGTTGAGGGAATATTAAACGTTTTCATATTTTTTGCAGAAATGGCAGTTCAGGATCCTTATTCTACTTGCTCTTTAAATAAGCCAGGGAGCTGCGCCATTGTGCTTTCTTTCATGTACTGGCCGCTAGTTCTAGCCCAATAGGTTGCACCGTGATATATGTGTAACATGTACGTCACTGATTCCAATGCCAGAAGGGTGGACTCAAACTTTCATTCTTCTTTGCACCATGAAAGAAGTACTATTATTCCAACACAATTCCATTTGTGGCGTGCCTTACCCGAGTATACAATGGTGAATATTTGTAATAATTGTGCTTCTAGTAACCCACTGCAGTAACTGCGTGATTACAATGCGGGCTACAGATCTGGATATTGCTGCTTCTTTCCCTTTGATGGTGGGCTCATGCACCTGTTGCAACTGTTGTAACTATCGCTGTGTAACCAGCCTGACACATTTTAGAATCCCCTTTACTAAGCATTTTTAGGTCTTGTGCCTGCGATTGCAGGGACGAAAGCCCCTGCTGTCGCAAAGCGAGACTATTGTAATCATTTCAGTCCTTTCCGCTTTCAAGGACTAGGCAGAGGAGACAACAGACTGTCACGCGCACGCAGCCAGCCGGAATCGGATCAGGTCGCGCGCTCCGATTCCGGCCGGCTCTTCAGTCACCATGGATCACGCACGCACACAGAGACACACACACGAGCGCACACATACAGACACACACCACACCTCCCCAGCCCCCCCGCCGCCGCCCCCCACCCACACACACGAGCGCACACACACATTCAATTCCCCCCGCCGCCGCCCCCCCGCCACCGCCCACACACACACATACAGAGAGACCCCCCCCCTACTAACCCCACTCACCGCATCGCTGGACTCTGCAGCCTCCGCGGGGCTCTCCCTCGGACATGGGAGCCCCGCGTCACCACTCCTCTGGCCAGGCACTCCGTGTGCGCGGGCTTTTGTAGTCGGAAGTCCCGCCGCAGACCCGGTTTCAGTTTCGCTCATCCTCAAGCGTCTCTGTAGCTGCTGAGGGAGAATGCGGGCTCCGCCGACGCGGGAAGGGTTAAGCGTGCTATCAGCGGCGCTGCCTGTGAGGCGTGTCTCCCTCACACACAAACACATGTCCACATGTCTCCAGTCTGCACCAAGGCTGGCCGAGCACTGCCAGGCGGCGGCGGGGAGGGAAAGTTCACCAGGGGCAGGAGGAAGAGGAGATACGAGGAGCGGGGCTGACACTGACAGGAGGAACCCCGAGTCCAGCAGCAGGAACAGGAGCAGCAGCAGGGACTGCAGTGCATCCCCCCGCCCCGCAGCAGCAACAAGGGCAGCAGGAGACCCCCCCCACCTCCAAGGATAGCAGGAGCCCCCACCTCCGAGGATCCGGTACTGGAGAGCATCTGCCGCCCCTGTCAGCAGCAGCCCCTCCCCCTCCAGCAGCAGCCAGGCTCCAGCCCAGCAGCAGGAGTGTGGGGCTGGCCAGCAGCAGGGTCTGATCCACCATGCCTTGCCTTGCTGTGCCGGGAGCAGACCCCGCGGCTGCCTCCCGCGGCCTCTGGTAGAGCCCCCCCTCTCAGTGCTGGAGCGGGCAGAGTGGCAGAATGCCTGGAAGCAACACCGACTTTGCCGTGGACCGGACCTACCCGGACCCCGAGAGGCACCAGCGCGCCAAAAGCAGGGTAAGCAGCGGAGCCGGGATTCGTGGCGCTGAGGCGGGAGAAGTCCAGGCTGGAGCCGGGCGGGGGCTTCAGGGGTAGCCCTGTGTCCTTTGTGTGTGGCGAGGAGGCAGCTGGGCCCCGCCAGCCCAGGGGGTCGGGGTAAATGATCAGGTTTTACCCCGGGGGCGTTTGCAGTGTTCAGTCAGGGGGTAACGCGCTCTGTGGAGTTGCGGTGTACCCCCTGTACGAAGGCATCTCCCTGTGAGGCGCAATGCCCCTTCATACAGAGAGCCTGCTGTACTTTGGTGGTATCTGGTTTCTGGGCGGTTGGGGATGTCTGTCAAGACCCTTTCTGAAGTCATGACTTGTTTCACTGAGGCTGGACTTTGTGATGTGCTGTCTCCTGCTAGTGCTCAGGTGTGCATGATGCATCTCTCTTCTTGAGCGGTAACGCACGCTGGCTGCGTGAGATCCAGTGTCCCTCGGTCTCAAACACATTTGTTACTTTCTGAGCGACAGCTTTAGAGTAGGCGCTACCCCCACCCCCGTGATGGCATTCGCTGGGTGTGATGTCCTCCGGGGAGTTGCAGTCTCGCCTTCTGGTATCTTGGTGGATGTTACTCTGGGGAGGGCAGCCCCGGGCGAGGCTCTGAGCCCTGACAGGTTACTCTGGCGAGGGCTGGGTAGTGGGAGGGGCCAGTTTCCTCCACCCACCTGAACTCCGTTCTATATCGCCTGCTCTTGGTGTTTCTATGAAATCCATAGAATGGATTGGTCCATATATTGCTTGAAACAAGCCTTGGCCCGTTGTGCATGCTTCCAACTTGGCAGAAAAGTGAAATGAGGCACAGGGAGATACATTGATATGCTCAAGATTACATGTAGTAAAGTGCGTAGCCGGTATTAGAAATCACAAATACTGAGCCCAGATATTAATGCAAACAGGTCAGAGGTCAGGTCAGGTGGCATTATAATGAGCTGGACTGGACTACTGGGGAGATCAGAGCCTAGAGTAGAATTGACTATATCTAGGTGGGACGATTATTGTGGCACGTAAGAGAGTATGATGGCGCACCTGCAATTCCATATTCACTGAAGCCATAAGACATTTGGGTCAGTGAAATGTATTCCTCCACGGAGGAGTGTGCAGCATCTCGGAGCAACCACCCCCTCACCCTCACACCCCCTTACCCTCAAACACCCTCACCTTCACACCCCCTCACTCCCTCTCGCACTCACACACCCTAACTCACCCTTACCCTTACACCCTCACATGCCCACACCCTCCCTCACCCTCACACACCCCCTCACCCTCACACCCCCCCTCACCTTCACACACCCTCGCCCCCCCACACACTTCACACCCCCTCACCCTCCCTCACACCCCCTCACTCTCACACACTGTCTCTCACCCTCACACACCCCCTCTCACCCTCACACACCCCCTCTCACCCTCACACACCCTCTCTCACCCTCACACACCCTCTCACCCTCACACACCCTCTCTCACCCTCACACATTCTCTCTCACCCTCACACACCCTCACTTACTCACCCTCACTCACTCACCCTCACTCACCCTCACTCACCCTCACCAGCATAGCATCACAAAACATAGCATAACAAAAAAAACAGGATAGCAAAAGATAGCATATCCTAATTATTCCCAACTCTCCTTATTATTAAGCAACATCTGACAGTTTGCAAATCATCTTTATACACTAATTCAGAGTTTTCGAAAAAATGTATGCAACGCATTGTCATACACAATGCCAATAACTCAAACTTTAATGCTGCGAGACCTATTGCATTGTAAATGCTTGTTATGTTTTGGCTCCCTCTAGTGACGACTTGGTGCATAAACGACACTGAAAACAAAGGCTGTTACGGTAGAAAATAAATATTTCTTAACATTACAAACGAAGAGTTTTCACCTGGAAAATTAAGACTGGCAAACTCTGATATCCATTGAGGTACACCCCTGCTTTCTTGACCCGTTTCAAGGAAACGTAGACCAAAAAACAGATTCAGGAGGGAGAACTTTTTTTTTATTTTTTTTTTTTATTTAGATTTTTTTTTTATTGGTATACAAAAGAAGGTCGTACAAAAATATATATATACAGATATAAGTACACAGATGGCGGTCATATCCATTGTTCTCCCTCCACTGGAGAAGAAAGAGAAAAGAAAAAAGGAGAGGAGGGAGAACTTTGAACGGCAAAGCTGCAGTGGTTCCCAAACTGGTGCGCATCTGTTCGCGGCGCCCCTGGCTTGTATTGACAGCACACCGGAGTGCCCTGACGCACAGATTGGGAACCGCTGGATTTGCCCCAATAGTAAATGAGGATTCTCCTTTAAAAAAATAAAGTGGAAGGGCAGAATATCACTAAGGGGCCCACTGTGTTTCCCTATTAAAATACCTCCTGGAGTAAATCCATGGACTAAAAGCTGAGCTACGAGATTTGAAGAGTGTGTTGTTTTTTTACTTTGGCAAATAAAGCTCGTCATATCTGCCTTGAAGCCATAAGTATCTCCCCCTCGTAGAGGTAACATAAATAAGTCTATATGGTCACAAACAGAAGAAGGACATCCCCAAATCTCTTAAACAAGTAACAAACAGAGGGAAATATTCCTGTCCCATCCACTGACAGGAATCCCCAAAAAGAACTGTGTCCACATTGAACAACATACTTCGATGGCTATGCTGAAGGACATTCAGTAGGCGTTGGCTAAAGATGGAACCCGTCACATCATCCCAGAGAGTTCAATGTGCAGCAGAGTCAGGTAGGAAAGGGTAGTAGGGATGCTTGTGAGGACCCCTTCCCTCCATAATTATTAGCATTTATGCAGCACAGCTCTTGGGGCTCAACTACTTTTTACCTTATTTCTGTAAAAGAATACGCCTTAGACAAGCATCTTGATGCTCATTGGTTATATCAAACATACATAAGTTGATTTTGGAAATTCCATCTGTAACATAAAAGGACTGTCACTTGTCAGGAGAGGTCCTTTGTCCCAGATTATTGCGAGCAAGATACTGCCAAAGAAGAGCTTGCCTGCCAGAGATGCTATCATACCAGTTTTCACAGGCAACACGGCCTCTTTGACTCATAATAATTAAAGGACTTTACTGTAAAAAAAAAAGTATGCAGTGTGCTCATTCTGTCTAAGAAAATTTAGATGCAAGTTATGCTACTCCATGCTCTTAGTGTAGCACATAGAAGTAGGTGTTAGGGCTTTTGGTTCTTAGATGACATTCTAACTATGGTAGCAATGTTCCTTTTATTCCAATTGTTCGCAATGTGCCATTTGTGCTTTTTTTTGTCAAAGATATGTTTATTGGAAATTTGTACCATGCATTCCACAAATGAAAATACAACAGCACTGTAGTCCCACACAGGGGATCAAAGAGTTCCCGCAAGAAGATTTAACAGTTAGCCAAATTGCACAAGACAAACTAGACCAGCTCCTCTGCACAATAGGAAAGCAAAATGAGGGATACAGCTGCTTAACGTACCGGAGATGCCTCTTTGCGTCAACCTATAAGGGCTTTTGTAACCATGCAACTTGACTGTACATCTGAGCAGAGCGATAGTGTGCGCAACAGGTATCAGCGGCGTCATCTCCCAAGATGTCCAGCTGGAAAGCCTTAGGCGAAGTAAACAGAACAGAACAAAACTTGTCCCAAAGTGGGACACATACCCCAAATTTATAACCCCCCCCCCCCCCCCCAGAACCCCTTCGCCCCTCATTTGTGCTTTTTTAATTGTATTTTTTGTGGCTATTTTAGATGTGCTGAGCAACAGGGTGCTTCTGTTGAAATAAACATGCTTTTTAGTTAAAGTGTTTTTTTCTTAGCACAGTTTTGTGTGCGTTGTATTGAAGATAATGCAAAAGGTTTGTTTCTAATCACCACAGTGTCCCTTGTTTAGGGACTGTTAGTAACCCAAAATCGTTAACACCCCTTCAACCATGTGTTGGGTGGGGTTCTGAAGGGGCCAGAAAAACCTGCCTTTCGCATTCAAGCGTTGGTGCATTGAACTAAGTTCACTCATTTAACTTGAGGGTGAGAAAACAAACCTTGTAGAGCTGAGCAAGAGACTCAGTTTATGCAACATTGGTGCCCAGTGCTGGGCCTGGATGTTTTGGGAACCCTCAAGTAGTTTCTTCTTGCTACACACACACACATGAACCATTATTACATCATTTGGGCGACATCCGTAATAATCATGGTTACCTCTTACAGGGAATAAGGGAGCGCTTATTGCTGTAGGGTTGTCAAGCTGGACTCTTAAAATGTTACTAACCATTTTATGGGTTTGCTAATTCTTTGACTCCATTTAATTTGAGTCTATTCATATGGCGGCCCCTATTATGATAGGAGCCACAGGGAAGCAGTTACTCAGCATCTCAAGCTCTGCACTGTCCCCGATGCAGTGGGGGTCAGTTACTTTTGTAATAGCTGCTCAATCAGCGTATACCTTTGAGAAGTTCTACTCATGGAGGAATTTAGATGCTGCCTCCAGGCAATTTCAAGCTTATAAGGCAGCACCACCGCCTTTAAATTATAAGGCTTGCCAAGATTTAGAAATCCCTTTGACTTACCAGTAACACAAGCATTGCTTTCCAAGTCAGTTACCACACATGTACTGTTTTGTTTGGGACCCCAGAACAATGAAGGTGCCACAGGCCAGTCTGGGCTGGATAAACCCATTAATCCTCTTGATGCTTTTGCGGATATTGGAGGGGTGTTAAATTACAAAGTTGTCTTATGCAGAAGACCTGCACAGTTTGTACTGCGTACCATGAACTCTAGACCATCTTTTACAGCGGAACAAGCAATTCCAGCACTGATACAAGTTATTAGTCCACATATCATCACCCCTATAATGGGAAAAGGGCTGCAGAAGAGTGAAGAGATTCCCCTCTGAGTTGCTCAGACGACCAACCAGTTAGAAAGGGTCTGGCCATTCACAGCTCCCCCCAACCCCACAGGACAAACACAGAATATTGGCTACGTGTCTTCCTCTAGGGATAGTTCCACCCGAAGAGAAATTTAACACGCAGAGAAGCATATTTGCATGCATTTACACCAGCATGCATGCACACCTACATTGGCAGTTCTCAATGAGTTACTAAAACAATTACAGAATGAACACGGAGCTGCACCAGTTCTGGACTTAGGAATGAAGCTAATGGGGAACTTTTCTACAGTTTCCTCAATCATCCTGAGCAACATTAAGGGAGAAGCTTCAACTCGGGCTGTATGCCAGATTCTGGAAGCAGTTTCAGATTGTGAACCAGAACAACTAAAAACAAATGCCGAAGTTAACACCTCGGTGGGCCATGATATGTTAAGTTCACAAGCCGTTAAGCCACATTTAAAACCTTAAAGTGACTTTGAGCATTCAATTAATGAGAAATCTGCAACAGAAGGCAGGAAGAAAGAGTAGTAGAGTGCAAAGACTAACTAGATCTCAGGAATCTAGGTAATCTGGTGGGAGTGGTTATAATTTAAGGGACCCTGAGCAATTAAAAAAAAAACAGAAAGGTATCAGTATTATGATGTCCACTCTCCCCGTTCATTTCCGGACACAGATAGTAAACAAGCAAAGAGAGGGAGTTGATCCAAATAGCGCAGAAAGGAGTCTGGCAGAAAAGGGAAAACAGGACGAGAGACTGAAGTCAGCATGAATAGGGAAGAGAAAGGATTGGACTCTAAAAATTCAGTTAAGAAGAAAGTAGCAGGACTTTCTAACAAACATGCCAATCCAACAACGGATTCTCCTGCAAAACAAGACTTGGTTGAGTGCTCCTAGAAAGTACAGCAGACGTAACTATGGTAAATTGGACGCTTCAGACGCTACTGGTGGCAAGTCCAACTGATGAGTTCATATGGGTTGAGACTCTAAATAAACATTTAAATCCTCTTGACAAGGTTTATGATTTAAAATTACAGATTAAAGGGGACACACCACACACCATTAAAGCCATCTTCTTGTAACTTATCTGAAGATTATGACATCATACTAGCTGAGGAGACTGGCCTCCAGTCTTTTTATTGTGATGTGCCCTGAGGGGAGGCAGTACAAAAGAGTAGCTTTCTCTCAGATAGCAGATGAAGCCACTCGGGTGGACAAAGTTGTAACACTTTTGTTCACAGAAAAAAAAAATTAGATTGCCTACCGTACGGAGAACTTCCTCGGATAAGAGTTGTCAATGAGGGCAAGTGTCTGGCTTCTGATTTATTTCAAAAGTGTTCTAGTTTGCAGCCTCCTAACTCACTGAAGAAGTTACAATCCATGCAGGGATTTCTTAACTTTGAACGTACCTACTTGCCTCTCTATGCTGAGTTAGTAAAGCCCTTGTATGGCCTGATTTTTCCTACGTTTGCAGCATAAGAGTGGCCTAACAGGCATTCTGATATCGTGCGTACTTTACAAACAGACATAGAGACAAAATATTTACAAACAGTAAGACCAACCAAGTTTTTCGAGTCATACAATTCGCTCAGGTTATACCTATGTTATCTACAATGAGGGACAGGCTGTTCCTAAAGCATATAGGGCTCACTTTTATTCTCCAGCTCAAACAGGTTTTGCTTCCATTGAAAAAGATCTTCCAGGAGTGCAAATAGCTATTTTGAAGGACACCCTTTGGCACAGGGAAAAATCATGATTGTGGCATCTCCTGTGCAGGCCCTAGAGGCAGCCATCAAGCATCTACACCCGATGTGGGTGCAGTGAGCCTGTTCCTTAAGTACAATGGTTGTAACGTTTCAGTAGGATTCCACTCTTTCAGGGGGCTTATAAAGCGAGCTACTCACTCGTGAGGATCTCAAGGCCCTTGGGGGGGGGGAGCTGCAGCTCCAGGTCAGCCGAAGAGCCAGGTCTTGAGGCTCTTCCTGAAGATGTGAAGGGTAGGGGTGTGTCGGATGTTGACCGGGAGCTAGTTCCAGGCCTTGTCAGCGGCATATTAGAAGGCTCTACCACCTGCTCTAGTTCTGTCGACCCGCGGGCTGTCTAGGGCAAGGTCGGCGGAGCGGAGGTGTCTTTTGGGTACATGGAAAGAGACTCTTTCATTGAGGTATTTGGGTCCGATGTTGTGGAGGGATTTGTAGGCAAGGGTGAGTAGCTTGAAAGATACTCTCTTCTCAATGGGAAGCCAGTGGAGGTCTCGCAGGTGCTGGGTCATGTGTTCATGTCGTGGGGTGCCGAGGACGAGTCAGGCTGCGGTGTCCTAGAGTTTGTGTAGCAGGGATTTGTTGATTCCAGCATAGAGGGCGTTACCATAGTCCATTTTGCTAGTGATGAGTGTGTGGGTGTCCGCCTTTCTGGCTTTGAGGGGGATCCACTTGAACATCTTGTGGAGGATACAGGGGAGTAGAAGCATGTGGAGGTGACTCGATCTGGTAAGTCATTGTGAGGAAGGAGTCATGAATGATGCCAAGGTTCCGGGTGTGGTCCATCGGGGTGGGTGGGTTTCTGAGGCTGGAGGGCCACCAGGTGTTGTCCAAAGCAGTGGGGGATGGTCCAAGGACGAGGACCTCTGTCTTCTCAGAGTTAAGCTTTAGGCAACTGTTGCTCATCCAGGCTGCAATACCTTTCATTGCTTCCTGGAAGCTGAGTTTGGTGTCTTCGTGAGTGAGAGGATAAGCTGGGTGTCACTGGCATAGGATAGAATGCTGAGCCCATGCTGTCTGACGGTGGTGAGGGGGGCCATGTAGATGTTGAAGAGCATTGGCTGTGTGACAATCCTTGGGGTACTCCGCAGTTGATCACTGTGTGTTCGGAGAGGAAGGGTGGGAGTCGGATCCTTTGGGTTCAGCCAGCAAGAAAGGAGCAGATCCATTTCAGGCCGGTTCCCTATGTGCTGGCGTCGTGGAGTCTGACTGCAAGAGTGTGGTGGGAGACGGTGTTGAAGGCTGCAGAGATGTCTAGCAGGTAAGGGCCGCGGTCTGTCCCTGGTCAAGTAGCACGCGGATGTCATCGGTGGCGGAAGGAGGGCGGTCTCGGTGCTGTGGTTACTGCGGAATCCAGACTGGGAGGAGTAGAGGATGGTGTTCTCTTCGATGAAGGTGGTCAGCTGGCATTGACTAATATCTCAGTGACCTTGGCTGCAAAGGGAAGGAGAGAGATGGGCCAGTAGTTTTTCAGGTCCGTCTAGGGTTTCTTAACCTCAGTCTGTTTCCAGTCGACGGGGAAAATGCTGGATTTGAAGGAGGTGTTGATTGTGCAGCATAGTTCGGGTGTCATGGCGGCGGCAGCTCTGTGGAAGATGAGCAGAAGGCAGGGATCCGTGGGGACTCCTGAGTGGGTGCTCTTCATGGTAGGGGTGGTGTCTTCGGTGGTGACTAGTGTCCAGGTGGTGATGGTGGGCTGGCTGTCGTTGCTGGAGGGGGAGGGGGTTGGTTTCTGAGGTCTGTTTGCTGAAGTTGTCATAAAGTGCCTTGATGTTAAGGTGGAAGTAGGGGAACTTGTTGCAGAGGTCCTGGGACGACGTGACGACCATGGCTTTGCTGGGGGTAGTGATGAGCTGCTTCAATCCGAGGTTGGCCAGGCAGGTGGTGGAGTCGGGGTCGCAGTGGTTGTCCATGTGGAAGTTCAGGTCTCCGATGAGTATGTTATCGGTGAAGGCGTGGGGTGCGATGAGGTCGGCAATTGTGGAGACAAAAGAAGCGCGAGGCCCGGGGGGATATTTAGGGTTGAAAGGCTCTCAAACCTACTAGACAATCAGGACATCCATTAGGGTTCTTTCTGTTGTAATGAGATGGTAGTAAGGTTATGGTCAGTAGACCCAAGGACAATGAGCTTGCTCCTTCATCAATCAAAATAAAATGTAAAATGCAAGCAGGGTGGAGGACCCTGGCAGATTACCATAGGCGCCGTGCTTAATACCCTGAGAGGAATTACATCTTTTTTTTTTTGTAAATAGATTTTATTGATCTGCAATAAAACAGCAAGAACCACCTTTAGGGGGATGTATGACATTACAACGCATGCTTTTACCACGCACGCTGTTACAACGCAGTTTTTACAACGCATAGCGCTTTGGGGTGCTGGATAGTGAATAGTTTAATTTACTATTCCAACTCCAGTCCCCGTGGATAGTAGGGAAGGTGTTGGATAGTAAATTAAAACTATTCCCTATCCTAGAGCGCCCCCCAGTGCAATGCGATGTAATGGTTTTCGTTGTAAAACCTGCGTTGTAAAAGCACTGCGTTGTAAAAGTTCCTCCCTCAGGGCGCCTCAAAAGGCCAGCTATATAGTTCAAGTTCCAACATACTGGGATATAAAAATGCAAAATTGTCCATCAAATGTAAATATCAGCCATATTGACAGGGAAGCAAAGGACCATACACCCTAATCTAACACTCACCCAGTGTTCAAGGTTCAGTAGAGCTTTCTAGGACAGTTTACGTGTTCGAGTTTCCATTAGGCATCGCAGCAGAGATAATACTCAATAACCCCCCACCCATCCCCCCCCAACTGCAACCCAACTCTCTCTGCACTCTCTCCCACCCCACCCCCCAGGCATGTCGCTAATGCAGTCAAACATCCATGGTCAGTCATTGGTCATGTCACTCATATAATAGGAGCGCTGTTTTCCATGTGTCTGTTTACTGATGGTAGTGAACGGGATCGGCAACCTGTCTGTCCGGTTCCAAAATTGCCAACCTGGCCAAATGGCAGTCCTAGCTCATTCTCCCACTGCAGGGTCCACCTCCCCGGGACATCCTCCGCTGCATCAGTCGGGTGTTGTAACAGGTCCACCAGTGCCACCCATGCCCGTGCTATTTCTAGTGTTTTCGCATTACCGGTACGGCTAGCCATCGGCAGTCGGAAGGCCCCCTCGCAATCCGCCCACTTCTCAAACTCCCTAGTCCAGCGCTTCACATTTGGGCCGTTCTTCGTATTCCAATTACTAATAAGTTCCTTAGACAACACCAGCCCCAGATCCATGAACCTACTAGTAAGTTTATTCCTAATTTTTGTGTGGGAACCAGTGCAGCAAACAACAGCCTGGCGTCAATGCTACATTTCTCTCCGTCACAGTCGCCAAGCTAGTTGTCACCTCCCTCCAAAATTCTCTCAAAAACGGACAGCCCAAAACATGTGAAGGAATCCCACGCCCTTCTGATTGCATCTTGGACACGAGGTCTTGGCCCCAAAGTATTCATTAATCCTACCCTGGGTAAGGTACGCTCTGTGCAAGACATAAAAGTGAATCAGCGAATTGTGCGTTCCTGGAGCTCTTCCAGGCCCTCTCTAAAATGTCCTCCCATGGTTTTTCAGTAATTGCCTACCCCAGATCTTCCTCCCATTTGAGGCGCAATTCTGTGAGGGGTCGTCGCAGTCCCTGTGTAATACGCCTCTAAAGGCAGGTAACTGCCTTGATAGTGCCCGCCGCCGTCACCACATATTGGCAAGCCAGGCAACTTTGGGGCTCCACCATCCCCCCGCCAATGTCTCCTGATAGCTGCTGTCAAATCAGCGTGCAGAAGGAAATCCCCTCTAGGGAGGTCATCTCTCCCGGAGAGCATCAAAAGGAAGCAGATTATTGTCCTCAAATAGATGTCCTATAGTGGAGATCCAGATCTCAGTCCTCAGCCGTAATCCGCTCCAGTCCCCAGGAGCGCTTCACAAACCGCCAACGGGATCTCGAAGCATATGGGGTCAGTATCTTCACTCGTCTAGCAAGCCTGACCCATCATTGGCGTACCGTTTGTAAATCAGAAGGGATCTCCCCCACCCTCATAGCAGGCACAGCAGCACTCTAGAGATGAGGACCAGGTTCAGATCCAGGCTATCATGGCCCTCCGTGTCCTGCAACCGTCTTGCCATCCATTGTCTTTACCTCTGCAGGTGCGCTGTATGATAGTAGGCCTCAAAATCTGGTAGCGCGAAACCACCCTCCACTCTAGGTCTCCTCATATGGTGAGGGCTACTCTCCGCCCCCCCCAGAGGAAACCCGTGAGCAGTGTATTGAGGTGTTTAAAGTTCCTGGTTGGGATCCATAGTGGCAACGTCCCGAAAAAATAGAGAAGCCTGGGTAAAGTGACCATTTTGACCAGCGCCACCCTGCCTAATAGAGTTAAGGGGAAAATCCAAAGTTGCCCTTTGCGTTACGCACTGCTCGCCCTAAATTACCCTCTAACAGATCAGCAGGGTCATGATAGACCCGAGTTCCCAGGAAAGGGAGGCACCTGGTTTCCCAAGGGACATCTTCAGCTTCTACACATTCACCCCTACCAGATCGCGTTTGGAAAATATATGACTTGGTCCAATTCACCCTAAGCCTTGCTATACTCCCAAAGTCAGCCAGCAGTTCCTTAGCACCTAGGAGAGCCTCTCCATAGTCAGCCAGGAACAATAGGAGGTCATCCGCATATAATGGAATGTGTTGCAGTCGGCCCTCCACCTCTAGCCCCTGATAGTAGCTTCCCGATCTAGCATGTGAAGCCATGGGTTCCATAGCCAGTGCGAACAGCAAGGGTGAGAGTGGACAACCTTGCATCATCCCTCTGCCCACCAAACAAGCCTCCAATATCAGCCCCCGAGTCCGGTCCCTGGCAGTGGAATTTTTGTAAAAGAGGGGATGACATCATCATATCTGGACAGGGTAGACTGATTAACCAAAGATGAGAAAACAAGAGATAATTCTGTGCAGACAGTCAACATGATAGGGATGGTAGAGCCACAGACAGGAAACCAATCGCCTCCAAAGACAGCAAATCTGCCCACTATTAATCTTACCTTGGAATTTCGCTAGCTTAGCTTCTGAGCTAGAGGACCCCGATTGTGGTCTGTTTATTGAAAACGATATATGCCTTTTACAAGAGACCTGGTGCCTCGCAACCATTTTCTTTTTTTAAACTTTTTTTATAAACAACTTGTAGTGAACCATTTCACATTTTGTAAACACATGATCAAACCGGACAGGTAGGCATTAGTACAGTATAATTACTTTTTCACACCAACACTTTCCCCATTGTTCACATGGGCTTACACCAAAGCATCTGCCTTCCTCTGTGCTTCGCCCTATATCTGCCCTGTACACTTCCCACGGGGACCAGATCTTTTCCCATTTCCCTGGGCATCCTCTGCTCTGATATACCGCTTTCTCCGCTAACTGACACCAGTCTAAGTGCTCTCCTCTCACCCATTTTTTGGTCAAGCTACTCTTCCTACCATAAGCCAGCAGCTCATTTGGAGAAAGTGAGACCATTAGGAGGATTAGCAATTAGGGTGAAGACAGCCCGGTGTCTCAGGTTTACTGAAGCATTGATTTTAACACCACAAATGACCCCCTAGCAATAGCCCCACAGGATAGAAGGAGTAGTTTCTGTCCTGTAACTCCAGTTCTGTAGTAGGGGTATCTCTGTTATAGTCATAATCTAGAGAATAGTCCCGCCCATGTGCGTGGACCCCGGAGCAATCAAAAATAATCTCTTACAGTGTCGAAAAATGCAGAAATGCACAGACACTTAAGAGAGAATTTAAAGACAGATAATGCAGCCTAAAATAGGCTACACTGTCCAGTACTTCAACTAGAAATTCCACCATAAAATCCACAAAAACAGCAAAGCCTGTACAGATTTCCCTTGCTTCAACAGCAAAATCCCTCAGGAATGATAGAGAGAAGGACCTGGACAGACAAGCCCCATAGGCTTCCATTATGTGGCTCAGAACAGGATACTGTGCCTTTAAGAGAACTTTCCAGAACTTCACAGAATGCCCTGCAGGTCCCAGTTACTTTCAGTTCTTTTTGAAGGCGTAACACACCAGACCTGTAGCATTCCGTACATGAATATCTCTCTCTCCACCGGGGAGGAGGGCGGGCGCTTATGACTATAACAGAGATACCCCTACTACAGAACTGGAGTTACAGGACAGAAACTACTCCTTCTGTAGTAGGGGATCTCTGTGTATAGTCATAATCTAGTGAATAGAATGGCAAGCCCATCCCCACACCAAGCGGCGGTGGAGAACAAAGAAATTACGCCACTATTGTGCGAACAGATTCCGCAGCAAAGCCTGACCAACCTGAGCGTCTGCCCTGGCATCAGCGTCCAGGCAGTAATGCTTAGCAAAGGTATGGACCGACTTCCAAGTGGCCGCCTTGCAGATCTCTGCAATGGGAACATTACGGAGCAACGCTGTCGTGGCAGCTTTGCCCCTGGTGGAATGAGCCTTCGGTGTGCCCCCTAAGGTCTTATTAGCTTTGTAGTAACACAATTGTATGCAGGACACAATCCACCTCGAGATGGACTGCTTAGAGGTATCAAGACCCGTCCTGACTGATCCATAATTGATGAACAATTGGTCTGACCTACGAATATCCTTGGTTTTATCCAGATAAAATTTCAGCACCCTCCTAACATCCAGGGAATGCAAAGACCTTTCCGCTGGAGAGGAAGGATTCTGAAAGAACGTAGGTAAAGTTATAGTCTGGTTGATATGAAAATCAGAAACAACCTTGGGAAGAAACTTAGGGTGAGTACGCATAACAACCTTAGCAGCATGAAATACAGTATAAGGTTCTTGGCAACACAACGCCTGAATTTCACTCACCCTGCGGGCCGATGTAATGGCCACGAGGAACGCCGCCTCCCAGGACAGGTGCTGCAACGAAGCCTTATGAATAGGTTCAAAAGGCTCCTTCATCAACCTGGACAGCACCACATTCAAGTCCCATGAAGGCGAAGGAAGCCTGACAGGAGGGAACACTTTCTTCAAGCCTTCCAAAAAGTCCTTGATCACAGGGATCTGGAAGAAGGAAGTCTGTGAAGGGCATTTGCTGTAGGCAGTCAAAGCAGCCAGATGAACCCTAATGGAATGGACATTAAGGCCAGACTGTGCCAGATGAAGTAGATATGGAAGGATGACATCCTCCTTGCATGCCGTAGGGTCATAGTTCTTGGACTTGCACCAGATACAAAACCTCTTCCACTTGTAAGCATAAGAAGTCCTAGTGGAAGGTCGCTTAGCCTCCTTCAGTATGTCCATACAATCCTCTGGGAGATTCAGATGGCCATATTGCACTATCTCAGGAGCCATGCCGCCAAACTCAAAGACGAGAGGTTGGGGTGCACCATCCGCCCCCCGAACTTCGTGAGAAGGTCCGGCCTGCACGGCAGCTTCATGTGAGGAAGGAGAGACCGGTGAAGCAGGTCCGTGAACCACCACTGTCTGGGCCATTCCGGGGCAATCAGTATCATCCGCACCCTGCACTGGGACAGCTTGATGAGAACCGTCGGAATCAGGGGAATGGGTGGAAAAGCGTACAGAAAGCTGTTCGACCAGTCGATCCATAACGCGTTCCCCAGCGTCCCCGGCTGGTGGTACCTGGAGGCGAAGTCTCGGCATTTGCTGTTTTCGGCGGTGGCAAACAGATCTACGTCTGGAGTTCCCCACCTTGCGAAGACGTCTCCTAGTACTTCGTCGTTTATGACCCATTCGTGGTTTTCCTGGATCAGCCTGCTCAGTTCGTCTGCCTGAACATTCTGCACACCTGGCAGATGGGTGGCCGTTATCGACAGTCCTCGGGCCAGAAGCCAGTGCCAGATCGCCTGCGCCACCTGTGACAGAGTGCGGGATCTCGAGCCCCCCTGCTTGTTGAGGTAATACATCGTTGTCGTGTTGTCCGTCTGTACAAGCAGAGAGTTGGTCTGAAAGGACGGATGGAAGGCCTTCAGTGCCAAGTGAACAGCTCGGAGTTCCAGGAAATTGATGTGGTACGTGGACTCAGTCGGGGACCACGTCCCTTGAATCTGTAGGTCTTCGGAGTGCGCTCCCCAGCCCTGTAGAGAAGCATCCGTCACGATAGTCTGAGTGGGAATGTCCTTGTGGAAGGGAACCCCTCTGAGGAGATTCTCCGCTGAACACCACCACTTCAGAGACTGAAGAGCATGTAGAGACAGTCGTATCTCGTCGTCCCAAGATCCTCTCCTCTGGTCCCACTGATCCTCCAAGCACTCCTGCAGCGGTCTCATGTGCAGCCGCGCATGTGGCGTCAGGAAGATACAAGAGGCCATCGAGCCCAGTAGAGAAGACACCGTCCTCACAGTAGTAGATGGAGTCGTCAAAAGAGCCTGAGCCTTCCGAAGGAGTGATAACCGTCGCTCCTCCGAAGGAGACACGCTTGCTGACAGCGTATTGATGGAGGCTCCCAAGTACTGAATGCACTGTACCAGAGTCGGGACCGACTTGGACATGTTGATGTGCAACCCCAGCTTGTTCAGCAGAACGCACGTCATCTGGAAGTGTGCTTGAGCTTCCGAGAAGGAGGAGGCCTTGATCAACCAATCGTCCAGGTACGGGTAGACAAACACCTTGTTCTCCCTCAGGTGTGCCGCCACCACTGCCATGCACTTCGAGAACGTTCTGGGCGCAGACTTCAGCCTGAACGGAAGTACCGTGTACTGATAGTGATTGGTGCCGACTTGAAATCGCAGGAACTTCCTGTGTTTGCATGCAATGGGCACATGGAAGTATGCATCCTGTAGGTCTATGGCACATAGCCAGTCTCCCCGTTGCAACTGAGGATAGATCTGATGCAACAACAGCATGCGAAACTTTTCTCTGCGAATCCACTTGTTTGCCTGTCGCAAGTCCAGAATGGGCCTGAACTCGTTCTTGTCCTTCTTGCGGACCAGAAAGAACCGGGAGTACAGACCTCTTCCTCTTTGAGACAGAGGTACGTCTTCTATCGCCCTTTTCCTTAACAGGATATCGGCCTCCGCCTGGAGCTCGCGCAGCTGATACTGCGAGCTGACTGGGGGAAATCGATGGAGGAGGGCTGGTGAACCGAAGACTGTATCCATTGCAAACAATATTCAGCACCCACTTGTCCTGAGTAATTTTTCTCCACTCTGCCAGAAAAAATTGAACGCTTCCCCCCCACCGGAGCGGGTAACGGACGAAGGGGAAGTAACCGCTCAGGGTCGAGACCCGGCCGGGCCCTTGTTCGCGGTAGAGGACTGCTGTCCACCTCTACCCCTCTGGCGTTTCTGGAAGGGTCTCCGGAACTGCTGCTGTTGTTGCTGCTGCTGTTGTCCCGAAGACTGTCCTCTTCCTTTCTCCTGCGAGCCGAACCGCCGTTGGAACTGGTGGTAGGGTTTCTTGTCCTTGGGCTTCTCCAAGCCCACAGCCGTCAGGGTTTCCACCTTGGCCTTCATCCGGGCCATTTCGTCGTCTGCGTGTTTCCCGAATAGCGTCTCACCGGAAAACGGCAGATTGGCCACTCGCTGTTGCGCCTCAGGCTTGAGTGACGTAAACCTGAGCCACGCATGGCGGCGTTGGTTGATACCGTGGCAGTAGCCATGTGCGGCCAACAGGGAGATATCCGCCGCGGCGCTTATGGCCTGGTTCGAGACCAGCATCCCTTCCTTGACGATTTCCATGAAGTCCTCCTTCCTGTCACGCAGGACAAGGTCCGCGAACTGTTCCATGGAATCCCACAGCGCACGGTCGTACCGTCCTAGCAACGCCGAGTCGCTGGAAGCCTTCATAGTAGTGGAAGAAGTCCCACACGCCTTCCTTCCAGCCGAATCAATCCAGCGGCTCTCCTTATCCGGAGGCCCGGTGGATGACGGGGAGGTAGAATGTAATTTCCTGGCCGCCGTCACTATCACTGAATCTGGCACTGGGTCCATCCGTAGGAAGGCCGGGTCCGAGTCAGGCGCCCTGTACTTCTTCAGAAGTCTGGATGGAGCTGCCTTCACCACCGCTGGCGTAAGAAAAAGCTCTTCCGCAGGTTCGACCAGGCCTGGCACCAATGGCAGTAGAGGGCGAGACAGGTGCTTCTTGTGCAAAGTCTCAAATATCACGGACGTCGTAGGTGTAGGAGCCTTCACCGTGATACCCAACTTCGCAGCCCCCCTCCGGAGAACCTCCTGGAATGTACCAATGTCGTCGATCGGAGACACCCTAGTCTCCGGGGAATCCGACAAAGTAGGCGAATAGGAACGGGTCCTAGAGGTAGTACGGGACCTGGACCTATGCCTCCTATGGCGATGTCTAGATCTCGTGGAGGACCTGTGTCTACTCCTCGATCTGTCTCTCCGCCTGGAGCGCGACCTCGATCTTCTAGGTCTGGGACGTTCCGCCGGTTTCCCCGGGGCGGACGTCTTGGGCTTGGGAGGTTCCTTAGACTTAGGAGTCTTCTTAGGAGGTGTCGGAAGCCTGGGCAACGAGACCGACCTCGGTGGAACCGGAGGCGGCTTGTCTGGCACAGGGGTCCTAGGTCCTGTTGGAAGTGGCGGCAGAGGAGGTAACGGAGGAGGGGTTGGAGCCCTCGGAGGAAGACCTCTTGGCAATGGAGGAGGAGGTGGAACAGTCTTCTTCGGAGTATACACCTCCGAGTACACCGATCCTGGTGACCCGCCATCCTTTCTGGACTGAGGGGAGCCCCCCACAGTCCTAGGCCTGCCTGCACGACTCCTCGACGTCGAAGAATGGTGTTCAGGCGTCGAATGTAGATCCCTCGACGTCGAGCGCCCCTTCCATGCTTCGGCGTCGAACGGCTTCTATGCCTCGACGTCGATCCCGACCATCTCGACGACGATCCTTTATGTCTCGACGGCGATCTTTTGCACCTCGACGGCGACCTCGACCGCCTCAACGGCGACCTCTTGGACCGCCTCGACGGCGACCTTGTCCGCCTCGACGGCGACCTCGACCGCCTCAACGGCGACTTCTTCTTCGCCAGAGATCTCTTCTGCCTCGACGGCGATCTCTTCCGCTTCGACGGCGGCCTCGACGCCGAGGATCCCCTCGACGACGACGATGTCCTGTTCGTCGACGGCGATCGGCGGTATCGCCTCAACAACGAGCGCCGACGCCGGGCCCGTCGACGCCGATCACTCGACGTCGACGCCGAAGACGACGACGATGAAACCGTCACTGGGTTTGACGGCGGCCTGTGCAAGTCCCTCGACGTCGACGGGCGACGTTTTCTCGACCCAGAGCCCTGGGGAGACTGGGAACCGGCCGTGGACCTCCCTCTCGACGTCGTGGTCAGTGCTACCGACCCAGACGGAGACTGGGGACGTTTGCTGGACTTCCTGCCCCTGGGGAGCCCCCCAGAGGCCTCAGCATGGGCAGATGAAGCCCCTCCAGAGTCCAGACCCACCTTGCGCCTTCAGCCTTCTTTCCTCGAGGCCCTGAAGTCTGATCTTCATTCTGTCTTTCAGGGTCCTGCCAGAGAAGCCTTTGCAGATCTCACACTCCTCTGGAACATGGGAAGAGGGCAGGCAGAGGATACACACCTCATGAGGGTCTGACTTAGCCATCTTCCTGGAGCACTCCGGGCATTTGTAAAATAATGAAGGCATATTTGACATTAAAAGAGTGCAAAACACCAAGAAGAAAAGCCCAAAAGTAATTAGAAAGCACTTAAATCGATTTTACAGTGAAAAAACACCAATAAACCCTTGAAAAGGGAGAGCTCAATGCTCCAGGGTCCTGCTTGCAGGAGCCGGAAAAAAGAACTGAAAGTAACTGGGACCTGCAGGGCATTCTGGGATACTGTGAAGTTCTGGAAAGTTCTCTTAAAGGCACAGTATCCTGTTCTGAGCCACATAATGGCAGCCTATGGGGCTTGTCTGTCCAGGTCCTTCTCTCCATCATTCCTGAGGGATTTTGCTGTTGAAGCAAGGGAAATCTGTACAGGCTTTGCTGTTTTTGTGGATTTTATGGTGGAATTTCTAGTTGAAGTACTGGACAGTGTAGCCTTTGTTAGGCTGCATTATCTGTCTTTAAATTCTCTCTTAAGTGTCTGTGCATTTCTGCATTTTTCGACACTGTAAGAGATTATTTTTGATTGCTCCGGGGTCCACGCACATGGGCGGGACTATTCTCTAGATTATGACTATACACAGAGATCCCCTACTACAGAACTGTGGAAATTGATAACAATGGGGAATGCCTTCTCTGGATTATGTGGTCAGAAAGGACTGGCCAAGTATTTTCCCTTACCCTCAAATGGGATCTTCACTCCTGCAATGTCAGAACACCTTTAGACAGGGCTGGGCACCCAACTTACAACCATCCTGGCTTTTCCAGTTGTATTCACTGTTTCTTAGTTGGGCTAGGGCTATGGCCAGCAATAGCGAATATGGTAATGGCTGACTGTAAAGCTAGCCATCACAATGTTCTTGCCCTAACCTTGATGAGTTTACTCAAGAATCTATGTGAAGAGCCCTTACTCCCACCGTTGGGAGAAGTTATATTGTCAAACAACAGGCATGGGCGCAAAAGAAATCAGAGATTTTATCCAAGAGTGAAACGAAGGGTGGCACTTGAAACTGAGAACTTACACCTGCCCACAATCATGGAATATATGGTAGTGCCCACAGATAACCATGATTTTTTGTTCAATACTTTTGTGCCCTGCTCTTAAAAGGTTCCAAATAAAAAAGAAAATCCTCAGCAACCTGGTATGACAAGGACTGCAGTAAAAGGGAACCTGGTAACAGCATTCAAATACAACTCTAAAGAGTGTCTAAATGTTACAAGGAAGATATACCCTAGCAAAGGTAAAAAGAACCTGGGAAAATTCTCTCTGGGAGGAGTTGTAGGCCACAAAAAATAAAGACAATAAGACTTTATGAAAATTAGTAGCTATGGGATCTTCTAAAGCATCAAACAACATAGAATATTTCATCCGGCCACAGGGGTTGGTGAACAACTTTAGCTCTCTGTATAATCAGGATGTTAGCGCTATCATGGCTGAGTAGATATTCGTGTTCAGGCAAAGATTAAAGATTCCACTCCCATAGTTATCTCCATCAATGATACTATTAGGGCCATCAAAAGTATCACTTAGGGGAAAACTCCAGGCCCTGGTAAAATACAGTGGGATCTATCTAGATCACCGAGAAGTCTGGGGCCTAATATCAACTTTATCTCCAACTGTATCCTTGAGGGAGCCAAGCAGCTTAACACATGGAACGCAACAGACATCCCCTTATATAAGAAGGGTCCCCATGATTGTCCAAATAACTACCTACCAGTCTCCTTGATAACCGACAGAAGGTGTTCTTCAGAAAGATATTGAACCAACTCCAAGACTGGATAGGGAGCAACAATGTATTAACATTTCCAGCAGGGTTCAGGTCAGGCATGAGCACCATCTATCAGGTCTTCCGATTGTGTAGCATCTAGAGGAAGACAGTTTTAATCAACAAGAGCCACATGCAAGTCCTATATTATGTTATATGAGAAGTATGTTCTATGGGGAATCTTAAATTGGATTAGTCTTAGTCTTGCGGCTATAGCCACTTTCTTTGGAGGTGCCAGCGCTTCCTGCCAGTCCTCATCTTTCAATATCCCTATGTTATTTCGCCATTTCTCCTGCAGGGTCTGGCATATTATTAAGTAGTTTCTTTTACGTTAGAGAGATTTGCTTGGAATCTATACTGTCGTTCAGAAGTCTGTCCTCCAATGGTGTTGCCTCTGGTAGGCCTGTACCCTGTGAGATGGTTGATTTTAGAGCATGTGTTAAATGATTTAATCATTCTGCCTAGAAATGAGAATGCAGCTCAATAGTGCAAAAACTAAATCAAATTCATGACCTTTAATGCGTCTATAGCCATAAAAACAAGGTTGAAAGCAGCGAATGCAGAGTTGCGCAAGTCTGACATTTTGTTTATCTGGGAATTAGACTATGCGAGAACTTGTCTTGGTCACCTCAAATTCAGAAAAGCCAAATGAGTCTAGAAACCTATTCTGCCAGTATAGTGAAAATGTATAAAAGTTCAACCTCAAGAGCATTATCCCTTGCCCTCAAGAATTTAGAACATCAAGCCCTAAGGGCAACACTTTATGGAGCAGACACTTGGGGGTATGCTAACTGAAATCTACTATCAGTTACTGAAATGGATTTTTGAGATTCTGGTATGTCTGGATTTGGCACACAGACAAATCAAAACGAGATATGTAGGCGACCTTTGTTCTACTAGGATTGATTATGGACCACAAATGAATTTTCTGCCTATAGACAGGGCATTAAGGACCTCCTAAAGTTTCCTGGTAGTTCCAAAATCCATTGGCTATGTAAAGTCAACCTTGTCAAAACAGGGTTTTGAAACATTCTGGTTCCACCCAGAAGAACTGGTGTCAACTTCGAGGGCAGTTTTTAAGGAGACCTTTTGGAATTCTGTCATTGAGGAAATTACACAAAATTGCAAGAGAGGGAGTCTTACTGAAAAATCTCTGAATTTTAAATCTTCCCCCATGTATGAGGTTTGTTTCAACTCCTCTCACTAAAAAACTTTTTTTGCAATTTAGATATGGCACCCTGAATACCAGATCATTTAGCAAAAGATGATCTTGTGCGGTGGATGTCCGGACATTTGCCCAGCATGCAGGCAAGAGGCTGAAACGGTGGTGCATCTACTGGTTTTCTGTGGGGCGTACACTGCACAGAGGAAGAAATGCAGGCCCATATGCAGGCGTATTGGTACAGGACGCTATACTGAGACTTTTAAAATCCTAAGCAGTGATACAGACACCTTTGTAGTGTATTGCAGATCAAAGTACCTACTATCTATATGGTTCACAAGAGGAAAGTTTGAGGTGGAAATCAAAGTCTAACCAAACCTGCAGTTTCCAAGTGTTTTCTCACTTAATTTAATGAATGTATGTGCTTGTCCAAACTTACTTTGGAGGGAAACCGCCTTATATTTGTACTGTAAAGATGGAACTGTTTTTGACAATGTCGTTTTTTTAAGGAAAAACACTTCTCCAAAATAAACTATATTTGGTATTGGTTATTTGACATTTGTAGAAAATACAATACTCCGATTTGTCAAAAGGTGCATTCCTTATGTGACATGCAAGATTTTATGCCACCCAAAACCAATGGGGGTATTGGGTCTTCGTCATTCCTTACTACCATGCCTCTTTTAGGAATATTTATTGATTGGACTCTTCGGGCAAAGGACAAAGTTTAGCCAGACAACGACTGAAGGGACTTTTTATTACTTAGCAATGAAGCAGAATTCATATACGCCTTCTAATGTGTACCTCGGCACCCCTAAATACTACTCTGGCAACACTGGAGTCTAAATTTGTGGTCTGTTGAGTCGAACCACATTCTCTTCGCCATATACTTCCCAGCACGAAAACCGGACCGTTTGACAAGTGGGGAATCAGAGGGCATCTTACAATATCCAACATGTTTGATACGGAAGCTATTAAATCATTTTTGATCTGTAAGTAGGACATCATCCTAAACAAGTGTGAATGCTACCATTACACAGTTAAGGCACTAGATGATGAATTCAATTGTAGGCGAAGCAGCAACTGAAGACCGTGCCCCTTTTGAAAAGGTTATAGCGATCTCTTATGATTTCAAAGGCATTATACTAAACATATACAAAGTTTAGATAAATGATATCCTGGACATGTATGGGGTGCCGATGAACAGATGGGACCACCTAAGGAGGGAAAAATATTGAGGAAGAGCCATAGGTACTCCTTCAGTTAAGGAACTCGGTAGTACTGCGGAGAAAGAAGCTCACTACCAAGTTACCTTTAAAAATGTTATTCAGCAAAGCTCCATAGTGTGTAGCCTTCCACAAATTATTATTAATAAATCTTGTATAGCGCATAGCTGTCTAAATAGGGTTTTCCAGTGTTTAAACAACAGGTAGTGCAGCATAAACAAGGGCTGATTTACCCCTTCCATGCTCAAGACGGCCCCGCGTCGCCATGAGTCACGGTGGGCGTGTGCGCATGAAGGCCGGGGTCCGTCCGAGCCACGCCCGTGGTTGGAATGTCCAGCACTGCGGCGGAATTCGCGCCGCAGCCAAGGTGTTAAAACAACCATGTTTTCAAGTTCTTACGAAAGACTGTTAGTGATGTACAACATCTGGGTTATGGGCTTTTGAGAGACTTTCACCATATCTGGTAGGATATTGCCGGACTAGAGGAAATCCTGGCAGTGTTGAAGGAGATTCTTGGTTATACTGGCTTTCACTGGCAAAATACTTAAATTGGAGACATAAATGTTTGGGGTAATTTTACCTTGTAGATGGATGGGGTGGGAGATAGGTTCTGAATGGGAAAGAGATGCTAGTATTTGTTAGGAAGGGGTAAATGTGACCCCCACAGTCAGCCTGTACTGCACCCTTTTATTTTTAAAGCATTGATGAAGGAACAATTCATCACACTAAGCCTGGTTTTAAACTCCAATTAAAAAAAGTGCAGAAAAAATATATTCAAAACTCCTGACCCAAGATTGAGTTTAGCTAATCATCTTTCTTGGGGTCAGAGAGAAGGTTGAATACACTTGTTACAGCCTAAAAGCGGATTATTCTTTACACAACACAGTAACTGATTAAGGCACAGAAACTCTAACGTGCATTTTGCACGTCTAGAAAAACAATACAGAAACTGAGAAAAGTTAAAGTACTAGCACCATAAAAGCGTGATTGCATTAGTAGAAATAGAATTTAAATGCAAGAACTTAAACATGCTGATTGAGTATTACAACAAAACAGTTGTGAAAATTATTCATGAAAATGCTTTCACTGACAAAATAGTGCAATTCTTAATGATGAGACTTAGCATCTCTACTGCCTTCATTGTAATGCAATATGAGAATAGAAAGTGGAGCAAAATTAGGATGCAATGACTTACATGAATGATATTTTCAGTATTAATATTTCACTTCATTAGAATAACAAACCTATAAAAACGATTTTAGTACACTGATTTGTAAAGAATAGTTCACATGCATGACCTTTGAAAATTGTGGTTGTAGGCTATACTCAGGGTTAGGCATTTCAATGCAATATTCAATGACGTTACATGCATTTCTCTACAGTAGATGCTTGATATATTTCATTATGTTTGAATCTGTGAATGCATTTTTCTAAATAGGAATTGCTAACTTTAAATACACTGAATTACCTATTTCCCTTAGGCTGCATTATTACACAGCCAAGTGTAATGAACTTTTGCTGCATTTCTTCAAATGTTGCTTTATTTGTTCTGTTTATGCAACATTCTCTCATCAATAGGCCGGTATTCATTGTGAGTGAAATGGTGAGACAGTGACCTTTTGCTTACACTCACGGAGAGCAAAAAAGTAAACCGCTCATAGTCAACTAACCTGTGAGGATGGAATGGACAGTTGTTTCTCATGAGCAACATGGGAAAATATGCTGGAGTATCAAATATGTACCTGGTGAACAGAAGAATGGTCACATGACAATCAGACTATTGTAAAGCGACAACTGATGTCACATATAGACGATTTCAAGTATAACAAGCATTTGCAATGCAATAGGTCTTGCCTTATTAAAGTTTGAGCTATTGGTGTTGCATTCTCATTAGAAATGCCAATAGCTCAAACTTTAATAATGCGAGACCTATTGCATTGCAAATGCTTGTTTCAAACCTACCAGGAACTGATGAAGAGATTCCTAGCATGCATAAACCCATTCACTTAGGCAGAGATCTCTGCCACGAATGTTGATAGATCCACAGTCGTAAATCCTCCTCATGGGGTTAAAAGCGTGCATTCCAAGGTATGTACATTGGTGGCCATTCTAAACTCGGATCTAGCCCTTTCCCACCCTGGGACTAGTGGGAAATTTACTCCAGCTCAGGGCTGGAGTAACTCCTCTGCCAGGGCAGTCAAAGGAACAGATCCCCCCCCAGATATGCGAGGGCTGTAGGAGAAAAGTGATATCAACATAATGCTTCTTTTGGCCAGAGCCTGGAGCCACCAGCTGCTATCACTTGAGGCACCCCTAGGGGGGGGGGGCCCGCCCCCCAGTTTGAAGAGCTCTGCCCTAGTCCATCCTAGGAAAGAGAAACACAATCACGGTACAAATCCAGCAGAAATTAGGACATCATTTTCGTTTAACAGTCACCACCTTCATATTCTGGGCCATAAAACGGACTATCTCTGAGAGGTAAATTCAAAGTTTCTAATGAGTTAAAAAAAACTGGGTTCTGTCAGACTGAGCCCGTAATATATTAAAACAGCTGGCGGGGTTTCCCTAATGCTGTGCATGGCAGCCAAGTAATCGACGTGTAAATCCTCTCGTGAGAATTCTTAAAGGGGAAGAACATTAAATGCAATTCACCCCCATTCCCCCTCACATTTCTGAAATCATGCTTCTGATAGTATATCACACACAACACACCTGATTCATTTGTTACATATGGCTCCTCTTGCGCCCGTACCTTGGATCCAAAGCGCTCACACGTGGTGTCAGGGGTGTAACAGGCTCCCGCAGCCCACACGGTGCGGGGGGCTCCAAGGGGCCCCCTTGGCACTGAACTCTGGCCGGGAGAGCTCCATATTGAGCCCGGAGGGGGCCCCCCTAGGTACCGTGCAGGGAGCCCCCCTCACTTTTCGTTACGCCAGTGTCGGGAGCGTGCCAAACTGAATGTCACACAATGTGAGACTCTGCGCCCTTTGACGCTTTAATGCTGCCATTATGTACCAGGGTATCGGGGGATACAAGGTGTAGCGCGCAGACCTCGAGGAGCTAATCAGTAAAATGTGTCTGACGAAAAAGGCGAAGTTCAAGCGTGCAGGGCGCAGCAGGCCTCCTTAACAGTTTATTCCAGAGCACAGAGTCTGCCATTCGACTCTCACTTGGGAAATTTGCGCGAGCGGCTTTGAGAAGGTAACGTGCTTTGGTAAGAAAGAGGTTTTGAAATGAATGCAGTTGTGAGTTTTCCGCAAGCCACATAGGCTTCTACTAAGCCGCATTGCTCCTTCCTTTCACAGGCTGAGATTTTAAATCACTGCTGTACCTTATGTTTTTCAAATATCGCAAGACTAAATTGGCTTGGTGAGCACTGCTGCAGTACAACTTTTTTTTATTTCAAGTGAATTTTATTGAGAACAAAAAGGAAAGTTTTTATATATACAAAGGTACATTATATGTATATGTATGTATAAATTGTTTTGTAGAGCGCTCCGTTACTGGAGAGTTTCCTGGCGCGAAGGAGAAAGCGGGGGGAGAGCAGCAGGGATCAACTTATGTCACACTTCTGAACAGATGGGTTTTAAGATTTTTTTTGAACTGGGTAACACCTTGACTGGAGCGCAAATGCAAAGGAAGAGCGTGTCAGGCTCGGGCCGCCACTACAGCAATGGACTGGCCACCCAGCCTGGCTCGCCTAAACCGAGGAAGGGTCATTTTGAACAGCGAGGATGACCTAAGGGCTCTTGTAGGGACATAGAGAGTAAATCTCTTCTTAAGATAGACCGGACCTTGGTCATGAGTGGCTCTAAAAGCAAGCACTAAGGTTTTGAAAAGAATGCGTTGCGGTACTGGGAGCCAGTGGAGGCTAGACATATGAGCCCGGACGCTCTTCCATCTTGGGACATTAAAAAGAAGGCGGACAGCGGCATTCTGGATGACTAGCAGCCGTTTGACTAAGTAGGCAGGAATGCCGCTAAACAAGGCATTCGCATAGTCCAGCCTTGTTAAAATAAGTGCTCGGGCAACAGTCTCCTTAGCCTCTCGAGAGAGCAATGGAAAGAATTTTCTGAGCATTCTTAGAGTAGCAAAACATGTCCCAGAGACTTTCTTTATATGGTCCTCAAATTTCAGATCCTCTCCGAACCAAATACCTAGATTTTTCGCAGGGCCCCCCATCACCTTAGGGCAGGGGATATTCGGGGGCCATAGCGAACTCCTGAAACTAAGAGGGAAGGAACCGTAGAAGAGGACCTCTGATTTATCCTCATTACATTTTAGTTGAGCCATAGTTAACCAACGAAAAACTGAAGATAGGCAGAGCTGAACCGTCGCCGTATCTAAGTGATCATCTGGCCAAGTAAAGAGTAGCTGCGTATCATCAGCATACCCTATAATCTTAGCCCCATACTGTTCAGCCAAAAAAACCAAGGGGGTGATGTATATGTTGAACAGCAGGGGGGCTAAGAGTGGATCCCTGTGGTACCCCAGTAAGCAGTGGTTTGGGCTCAGATGAGAAAGGTGGCATCCAGACCTGTTGTGTCCTACCAGAAAGAAATGAGGACAGCCAGGCCAGGACACTGCCGCCAATACCAATTGCGGCTAGCCTGGCAATGAGGAGAGCATGGGGAACAGTGTCGAAGGCGGCAGAGAGATCCAATAAAATCAGGACCGCTCTGCCGCCCCCATCCAGACACTCCCGAATAGACTCCGTCATCTCTACCAGCGCCGTCTCCGTGCTGTAAGCCGCCCTAAAGCCAGACTGGGCTGGGTGCAGAACATTTGAAGTCTCCACAAACCTTTCCAATTGGCGAAAGACTACTTTTTCACATATTTTCGCCAATGCGGGCAACAGAGAAATGGGGCGATAGTTGCCTGGGACAGTAGCATCAAGGCCAGGTTTTTTCAGAAGTGGCAGGAGCATAGCCTGCTTCCATTTCCCAGGGACTTCCGCCAAAGAAAGGGAACGGTTCACTATCTGGGTAACATCCCCACAGACAATGCTGGCCACATCCGCAAGAACACGAGCAGGGCAGGGGTTTGAGGGAGAGCCCGATTTAAGGGATTGAAGAAGGAGCGAAATATCACACTCTGCGACCGGCGAAAAATTAATAAGCTGCTGAGTTTCATCATGGCATGGCCTGATAAAGGGTCCGTCCCCAGAGCTGTCGGTCGGAAGGGCAGAGAGCAAATCCTGCTGAATCTTTGCTATTTTGTCTATAAAGAAGTTAGACAGATCTTCACACCATTCTGCCGAGGATGGGAGTGTGGTGGCTTCCGCTACCGGGGATACAAAACTTTTAACAATTGTACAGTATTGGTCGCCTGAGGGGAAGAAAAAGTTAATAACATTGTATGCCGGTTTGGTTACATACAGCCTTTTGTAAGGGCATGTGTGCGGCATTCGTATACTCAGTGTTTAGCTTCGTGGCGGCTTGTGTATGTTCCCCCAGGTGATGAGGAAAGTAAAGTGGGAAAAGATGGGGGGGGGGTCTCTTTGCTTAGTTCTTCTCTTGTGATTGCCACTTTTAATTTAAGGAAATTGTAGAGCTAAATTTCACTTAGTTTATGTGTGTCACTCCTCCAGAGGCGCCTCACTGAGAGAGAAAAGTCCAACCTCTGGACGTCAGCAACACGCAACAAGGTCACCACCACCCTAGCACAAACCAAATACTGGCTACTACACAAAACATACTGGACCCCTTCCCGCCTAGCGACAATAGGGCTACGAGACAGCGACGTGTGTTGGAACAGTACAACATTTGTAAGCATGGCGGGATGCTGTGCTGCTTAGTGGTTGGAGCGAACGACCTTTAAACTGGCGAACAAGGTTCCAATCCCTGCCTCAGTCTAACATCCTGTGATTCTGGACAAATCATTTCAGACCCCAGTGCACAAGGAAAAAAATATGTGTAACCTCTGGTTCTTGTACAAAGCGCTTCAATGCTCATGGGCTAGGTTCGCGCTATACATAACAAAAAGCAAACAAGTATTGATGACTCCATGCTAAGTCTGTGAGAACGAACTAATGCAACACTTTAAAGTGGCTAGGACGATAGGCTTTGTCAATGCTTGTGTTTGGCTGTAATATGAGCTCCGAACAATTGCCTTTCCCCAGTTTTCCCTTCAGCTCTCTTTCGCCTGCCACGTTCCACCCAAAAAAAGAAACGCGCTGCTTAAGCTCACACAGGTTGTTCACATCTGAGTGCTTTCGAATAGCTATTGTTTGCAATTACTACAAGCAAGCGTTTTGTGTCGGGGAGAAAAATCAGCATTGTTACGCGGTGTCTCCTTTTGGGTGGACATATTACCAGTCTAGGAGACAGCTCTTTGTTATTTACTGCACTCTGTTTTCCACGCTGCCGGTGACCTCACATGCCCTGGCTCTGTTATGCTGTGCCCTGCACCGTCTTGCCCACTTGCAGCACGCACAGAGCCGAGGTCCGGCTGTAGGGCTGACACCTACACCGTCATGCAAGGTTTTTGGGGAAACTCGCACACCCTGTTTAGGAACTGGACTACTTTGATAATGGAATAGTCCGGAGTCTAATTATAAAGTAACTGCAAAGCTGCCGGATCATAACACATTTCTACAGGAACAACAACAGTAGCAAGGGTTGGAAAGGGAGACCTCTTGCTGGAAAACTGCAAAGGAAACTGTTGCCAGACAAATACAGCTTAAAGAACCAGAGAGGAGCAGGGCCTGGAATGGAAACTAGGGGTGCGCGTGCAGAGGAGCAGGGGAGGGAGCGCGGCAGCGAGGCGAACGCGCGCTGCTGCGCATGCTAGCCACCGTCGGGAATGGGCGGAGCAAAGGCAGGACATGCGCCAGCCTTTGCCTAATTGCGAGCCGGCTTTTTTAAAAAAAAGCATGCGAGTTAATAGAGCCGCGGAAAGCAAAACCACACGCACAAGCGTGTGAGCAGCATTGAAAAACCCCATACAATGGGCTCTCGCTGCGCACTGCAACGCAGGCGCGAGCCCTAAAAACTGAGCCTTCAAATGAGTGGGCGGGTATGGTCTTCTACCACTTCTGCTCATGCTGCTGGCTCTTAGCAGATCGAATGAAATCCTTCTTTACCGTCAGCTTGTTCAATTACTTTTCTACGCCCCTCACCATTTTTCCTTTGCTAATGAACTTGCCTGCTGGACTATTTGAAGCAGTCCGGTGAGAGACTAGACCTGAATTTTTCAGATTTTTGCTCCATTCCCCTTTGCCCATGGACTTTCCCTTTGTGGACTTTAACTGGATCTCTTTGCCCTTCTGAAAGAACTCCTTTGAACCATCCTACTGCCCTTGTTGGTGGTAGGTAAGGTATAAGGTAAGAAAACAAGTTTATTTAGACAATTGTCCATAAAACATTCTAAAGCACAAATGACAATTAAAATCATTAAAAATGCCCCATCCTAACTACCCAACACCCCCTACCCACTACAGTTCTTCATTAAAACTCTGTTTAACAGACCGTAAGAAATCGAGCAATTCAAACAGCCACATCTAAATAACGCATTTCTGTCCACAGTTTTCCTCCTATGGAGAACATCATATTTAAACAAGCATTTACAATGCAATGGTCTCGGCATTGTTAAAGTTAGAACTATTGGCATTGCTCATGACATTATTTTTATTTATGTTTTGGTTTTTAAAACATAAATAAATGGCATTTTGTCATTTACAATGCCAATAGCTTAATCGCTCGCAAATGCATGGCCTATTGCATTTACACCAACACAGTGCCACACACACAAAGCCACCCACACACACATACAAAGCCACCCACACAGTCATTCACATAGAGCCACCCACACACACAGAGCCACCCTCACATAGAGCCACCTAGTGCAGTGCCTGTTCTCTGTGGGTGTCACTCCCATAGCATTGGTGCACTGCCTGTTCTCTGTGGGTATCACTCTCACAGCATTGGGGCAGTGCCTGTTCTCTATGGGTGTCATTCCCATTGCACTGGTGCAGTGCCTGTCCCCTATGGGTGTCATTCCCATTGCACTGGTGCAGTGCCTGTTCCCTATGGGTGTCACTTTCACAGCATTGGTGCAGTGCCTGTTCTCTATGGGTGTCATTCCCATTGCACTGGTGCAGTGCCTGTTCCCTATGGGTGTCACTTTCACAGCATTGGTGCAGTGCCTGTTCTCTATGGGTGTCATTCCCATTGTACTGGCGCAGTGCATGTTCCCTATGGTTGTCACTCTCACAGCATTGGTGCAGTGCCTGTTCTCTATGGGTGTCATTCCTATAGCATTGGCGCAGTGCCTGTTCCCTATGGGTGTCACTATCATAGCATTGGTGCAGTGCCTGTTCTCTGTGGGTGTCATTCCCATTGCACTGGTGCAGTGCCTGTTCCCTATGGGTGTCACTATCATAGCATTGGCGCAGTGCCTGTTCTCTATTGGTGTAACTCCCATTGTACTAGTGCAGTGCCTGTTCTCTATGGGTGTCATTCCCATTGCAGTGGTGCAGTGCCTGTTCCCTATAGGTGTCACTCTCACAGCATGTGTGCAGTGCCTGTTCTCTATGGGTGTCATTCCCATTGCACTGGAGCAGTGCCTGTTCCCTATGGGTGTCACTATCCTAGCATTGGTGCAGTGCCTGTTTTCTATGGGTGTCACTCCCATTGCACTGGTGCAGTGCCTGTTCTCTATGGGTGTCATTCCTATAGCACTGGTGCAGTGCCTGTTCCATATGGGTGTCACTATCATAGCATTGGTGCAATGCCTGTTCTCTATGGGTGTCATTCCCATTGCACTGGTGCAGTGCCTGTTCTCTGTGGGTGTCACTCCCATTGCACTGGTGCAGTGCCTGTTCTCTGTGGGTGTCATTCCTATAGCATTGGTGCAGTGCCTGATCCCTATGGGTGTCACTCCCATTGCACTGGTGCAGTACCTGTTCTCTGTGGGTGTCACTCCCATAGCATTGGTGCAGTGCCTGTTCTCTGTGGGTGTCACCCTCATAGCATTGGTGCAGTGCCTGTTCTCTATGGGTGTCATTCCTATAGCACTGGTGCAGTGCCTGTTCCCTATGGGTGTCACTATCATAGCATTGGTGCAGTGCCTGTTCTCTATGGGTGTCACTCCCATTGCACTGGTGCAGTGCCTGTTCTCTGTGGGTGTCACTCCCATTGCATTGGTGCAGTGCCTGTTCTCTATGGGCGTCACTCTCACAGCATTGGTGCAGTGCCTGTTCTCTATGGGTGTCATTCCTATACCACTGGTGCAGTGCCTGTTCCCTATGGGTGTCACTATCATAGCATTGGTGCAGTGCCTGTTCTCTATGGGTGTCACTCCCATTGCACTGGTGCAGTGCCTGTTCTCTGTGGGTATCACTCCCATTGCACTGGTGCAGTGCCTGTTCTCTGTGGGTGTCATTCCTATAGCATTGGTGCAGTGCCTGATCCCTATGGGTGTCACTCTCACAGCATTGGTGCAGTGCCTGTTCTCTATGGGTGTCATTCCTATAGCATTGGTGCAGTGCCTGTTCCCTATGGTTGTCACTATCATATCATTGGTGCAGTGCCTGTTCTCTATGGGTGTCACTCCCATTGCACTGGTGCAGTTCCTGTTCTCTGGGGGTGTCACTCCCATCACATTGGTGTACTGCCTGTTCTCTATGGGTGTCACTCTCACAGCATTGGTGCAGTGCCTGTTCTCTGTGGGTGTCATTCCTATAGCATTGGTGCAGTGCCTGATCCCTATGGGTGTCACTCTCACAGCATTGGTGCAGTGCCTGTTCTCCATGGGTGTCATTCCTATAGCATTGGTGCAGTGCCTGTTCCCTATGGGTGTCACGATCATAGCATTGGTGCAGTGCATGTTCTCTATGGGTGTCATTCCCATTGCACTGGTGCAGTGCCTGTTCCCTATGGCTGTCACTATCATAGCATTGGTGCAGTGCCTGTTCTCTATGGGTGTCACTCCCATTGCACTGGTGCACTGCCTGTTCTCAATGGGTGTCACTCTCATAACATGTGTGCAGTGCCTGTTCTCTATGGGTGTCATTCCCATTGCACTGGTGCACTGCCTGTTCTCTATGGGTGTCATTCCTATAGCATTGATGCAGTGCCTGTTCCCTATGGTTGTCACTATCATAGCATTGGTGCAGTGCCTGTTCTCTATGGGTGTCACTCCCATTGCACTGGTGCATTGCCTGTTCTCTGTGGGTGTCACTCCCATAGCATTGGTGCAGTGCATGTTCTCTATGGGTGTCACTCTCACAGCATTGGTGCAGTGCCTGTTCTCTGTGGGTGTCATTCCTATAGCATTGGTGCAGTGCCTGTTCCCTATGGGTGTCACTATCATAGCATGGGTGCAGTGCCTGTTCTCTATGGGTGTCATTCCCATTGCACTGGAGCAGTGCCTGTTCCCTATGGGTGTCACTATCATAGCATTGGTGCAGTGCCTGTTTTCTATGGGTGTCACTCCCATTGCACTGGTGCAGTGCCTGTTCTCTGTGGGTGTCACTCCCATAGCATTGGTGCACTGCCTGTTCTCTATGGGTGTCACTCTCACAGCATTGGTGCAGTGCCTGTTCTCTATGGGTGTCATTCCTATAACACTGGTGCAGTGCCTGTTCCCTATGGGTGTCACTATCATAGCATTGGTGCAGTGCCTGTTCTATATGGGTGTCATTCCTATAGCATTGGTGCAGTGCCTGTTCCATATGGGTGTCACTATCATAGCATTGGTGCAGTGCCTGTTCTCTATGGGTGTCATTCCCATTGCACTGGAGCAGTGCCTGTTCCCTATGGGTGTCACTATCATAGCATTGGTGCAGTGCCTGTTTTCTATGGGTGTCACTCCCATTGCACTGGTGCAGTGCCTGTTCTCTGTGGGTGTCACTCCCATAGCATTGGTGCACTGCCTGTTCTCTATGGGTGTCACTCTCACAGCACTGGTGCAGTGCCTGTTCTCTATGGGTGGCATTCCTATAGCACTGGTGCAGTGCCTGTTCCCTATGGGTGTCACTATCATAGCATTGGTGCAGTGCCTGTTTTCTATGGATGTCACTGCCATTGCACTGGTGCAGTGCCTGTTCTCTGTGGGTGTCATTCCCATAGCATTGGTGCACTGCCTGTTCTCTATGGGCGTCACTCTCACAGCACTGGTGCAGTGCCTGTTCTCTATGGGTGGCATTCGTATAGCACTGGTGCAGTGCCTGTTCCCTATGGGTGTCACTATCATAGCATTGGTGCAGTGCCTGTTTTCTATGGATGTCACTGCCATTGCACTGGTGCAGTGCCTGTTCTCTGTGGGTGTCACTCCCATAGCATTGGTGCAGTGCCTGTTCTCTGTGGGTGTCACTCTCACAGCATTGGTGCAGTGCCTGTTCTCTATGGGTGTCATTCCTATAGCACTGGTGCAGTGCCTGTTCCATATGGGTGTCACTATCATAGCATTGGTGCAGTCCCTGTTCTCTATGGGTGTCACTCCCATTGCACTGGTGCAGTGCCTGTTCTCTGTGGGTGTCACTCCCATTGCACTGGTGCAGTGCCTGTTCTCTGTGGGTGTCATTCCTATAGCATTGGTGCAGTGCCTGATCCCTGTGGGTGTCACTCTCACAGCATTGGTGCAGTGTCTGTTCTCTATGGGTGTCATTCCTATAGCATTGGTGCAGTGCCTGTTCCCTATGGTTGTCACTATCATAGCTTTGGTGCAGTGCCTGTTCTCTATGGGTGTCACTCCCATTGCACTGGTGCAGTTCCTGTTCTCTGGGGGTGTCACTCCCATCGCATTGGTGTACTGCCTGTTCTCTATGAGTGTCACTCTCACAGCATTGGTGCAGTGCCTGTTCTCTATGGGTGTCATTCCTATAGCATTGGTGCAGTGCCTGTTCCCTATGGTTGTCACTATCATAGCATTGGTGCAGTGCCTGGTCTCTATGGGTGTCACTCCCATTGCACTGGTGCAGTGCCTGTTCTCTGTGGGTGTCACTCCCATAGCATTGGTGCAGTGCCTGTTCTCTATGGGTGTCACTCTCACAGCATTGGTGCAGTGCCTGTTCTCTATGGGTGTCATTCCTATAGCATTGGTGCAGTGCCTGATCCCTATGGGTGTCACTCTCACAGCATTGGTGCAGTGCCTGTTCTCTATGGGTGTCATTCCTATAGCATTGGTGCAGTGCCTGTTCCCTAAGGTTGTCACTATCATAGCATTGGTGCAGTGCCTGTTCTCTATGGGTGTCACTCCCATTGCACTGGTGCCGTGCCTGTTCTCTATGGGTGTCATTCCCATTGCACTGGTGCAGTGCCTGTTCTCTGTGGGTGTCACTCCCAAAGCATTGGAGCAGTGCCGGTTCTCTATGGGTGTCACTCCCATTGCACTGGTGCAGTGCCTGTTCTCTGTGGGTGTCACTCCCATAGCATAACTTGCAAGCACAGAATAAATAAATGTGGCACGTTTATTATTACAAGAGGTGTGTACATGAAGGGTTCTTTTGTGCTCAGGTGACACTATAGGTGTTTATGCAACCTACCTAGTTTTGAAGAGTACAGAGGAGGTCTGCGTTAACACTAACGAGTGGTACGGCATCTGGCTTCAATTACCACAGGCCCACAAGCTTTGGCAGGGAGCCAGCATGCGCGCACACACAGCTGAAAAAAAAAATGACCTGGATAAGGTGAATACGCACAGAGCATCTGCCTTCAATTACCACAGCCCCTGACAGCTGGTAATTGATGAAATATGGACGACTGGTGCGCGTCCTCGCACGGAATATGCAGGAAACGGAGCAGTTCAAAAGCCTATGGCCTATTGCGTGCTGGCTTGTAAAAACACAGCCATGCGCGGGCCAATTGACATGCAGCTGCCATAAATTCCGAACCCATTTCACGCACTTCTCTGCAATGTCTAGGTTAGCTCGCCGAACTGCTCTCTAGAGGACTCTGAAGCCACACCCACTTCGTGGGATGTAGGCCGAGCCCTAAAAACAGTGGTCTTAAATACTTAATTCGATTTGTAAGATGAAAAACGCAGACCATTAGTATATGAAGTAGGGAACATTTAACCCTTAGAGGGCAGGGGCAAAGACCACTATTATCCTGGACCCTGGCCCAATATAGGCGGGATGAATAAATTGGGTTCCATCCCACCCTCACACCTAGTATTTCATTTCACAACCCTGGGTCTGGTAGCTGTGATAAATAAGGAAAAAGAGTGTCCTGGGACAGAGTGGGGATTGAGAAGCTGATGGATGGTTTCTTACTCGGATAAGATAAATAATTCAATTCAGACACCAAAGCGACAGATTCTTTCAACGCATGATTGCCGGCGAAGGGGGGCCAAGATGCAATTGAACCACTATCTGATTGGAGGTTCCTAAGAGTAATTAAACTATTTCGTACAACCTTTGCCCATATTCTTTCGCTACATTGAATCTCTTCCCAGCACAACTTGGAGACTTTAGACACCTCACCATTCTCCAGTAATGTATTAAAATATCTTAGGAGTCGAATTGAGGCCATCAGGCTCCAGGAGACCAGATTGCCCTCTCTCCTTATGGCCTGAGCCATAGTACCCTGGGAGAGGGATGAAAGCCTTCTAAGCACTGCCCCTTCTAATCTGTTTCATTCATATGACGGACCAAGGGGAAAAAAACCCTCTCTTCCGTGTAGACTCAGTGGAAGTATCTTCCCTTCATAAGCCCTTAGTAGTGGAATATGAGAAAGCCCACCAAATCTACTATTAAAGTTTTATAGATAGCTGGCCTGCAATAAGGCCTTCTGCTTGATGCCACATCCCAATGCATACCCCAGTTCAAGTACCTCCTGAAGTTTAAGCCCAAATATTTGTATTGGTCGACTTGCTCCACCTCCAGTGTACATAAAGACCAGTTACATTTCTTTACTCTTTTCTCAAAGACAAAATCTTGGTATTTTCCAAGTTGATGTGAAGCTGGTTCTGATTACTGAAAGTTGCTAGAGCGTTTAGTTTCCCCTGCAGACCAATAGGGGTATAATCCAAGAATACCAAATCATCTGCATAAATCAGACAAACAATGTGCTGTTTCCCAATTTTTGGGTGAAAAGGAGTTAGATTGCGGAATAAAGGGGGAAGGTTGGCTAGAAATAGAATAAAAAAGCAGGAGTGCTAAAACGCACCTGCTGGAGACCCTTGTCAATAGGGATTCTTTGAGATAAATGACCCGACTTATCTAACTCTACCTGGGCCCTGTTACCAGAGTGCAAGGATTGGAGTACACTGAGGAGGTTTAACGGGAGCCCCCAGGCAGCAAGTTTCCCCCATAGGATATCCCTATCCACAGAATCAAAGGCTGTCCTGAAGTCTAAAAAAACAGCAGCACAGCCTATGATTTACCAACAGGGATTTCCGAATAATGGCCCGTAGTGCAAAGCAATGATCCAAATTGGAATGACCCTCCCGAAAACCACCCTGCTTTATCGGAATTCTCTTGGTTTTAGTAGCCCAGTCTTCTAGCTTAGATAAGAATCTTAGAAAAGATCTTTAGTGAAATATTAAAAAAAGTATTGGGTCTGTGCCACTCCCCTTTTTTAAAATAGGTTTCACTATTGACCCTTTCCAAGAAGGAGAGTAAAGCTAAATAAGGAAGAATAGACCGTGGCCCACCAAGCACTTTTCGTTTTAATTATTACTGCTGGAATGTTATCGGGGCCGGCAGTACGGGAGAGCTTTACTCTCCTGATTATGGCTTTTACTTCCTTTATTGAAAACCAAGCAACAGGGAGTTTTTGTCCAAGATTTCTACTGGACTTATCTGAGCCGGAGAGTCCCCTGTATGGTTCTGTCAAATAAGTAGCCCACTGAGCTTCCGGGATCCAACAAACGAGAGTACCCCTATTTTGGCCACTAAACTCATTGACCATTGCCCAGAACTTCTGCTGATCCTTAAGGAGTATAATTTCCTGTATCTCGTCCCACTTGCTGCGATAGAAGGTGGCTTTTTTTGTCTGCACAAGGGATTTATATTGGTATTTAAGCTTCGCCAACTCATGGGAGGCTAAGGAGCCTGGAAGACGCCTAGCACTCCTGGCAGTTCGACTCACCAATCGCTTCAACTCTTAGTAGTCCGAGTCAAACCAGTCGTCATCCCCTTTGGACGCGGGTCTGCTCGCACACCCTTCACACATATATTTACTGTGAAGCAGCCCAAAACCTGTACTATTTTATTGTACCATACAATGGTATCACCTAGATAAATGGGGAGAAATCAATCTTCACCTCTAATTGCAAGGTGGCTAACTGTTGGTGATGGATAGGATCCAAGCGCATTGAGTCTACGCGGGTAGGACATTCCTAGGGGCAGAACCCTCTCAGGGGACACTGGTTGAATTGCCAAAGAGGCGTAAATATGTAGTCAATGGGGGAGGGGCAGAGCTTGCCGGAGCCGAAGATGGCCGCGCGTTGAGCGAGCTCCGTGAGCCATCTCTTCTATTCTTCATTTATCCTGCGTCTATGCCCAATAAGTTATCGCTGAATCACGGCAGGGGATGGCTTGTGGCAGTAGCAACGTTTGAGGAGAGTTCCATGGAGATCGGAGCACTGGAGACGTCGTGACTCGCTGGGGCCTACATACGCGCTCTGGCGCTGATCTTACTTGCTGCCTCCCCCGCCTTCACCCGTTTGGGAGCTGCCAGTTCCGGGCTGTGCAGCGTCCCAGACCTCGCTGGAGCCGACCGGTGGGTCTACGGCTTGATGACCTACCCTTGGCTTGGCTCACCGTGCCCGTGATTGCAGTGGGATACGGCAGCCCTTGCCAGACAAGCTGAGGGCCTAGATCGAAGGCTGAATATCGTGGAACAAGACTGGACGGCTTGGCCTTGTGGAGCCCAGTGCGGGCCGCGCTGCAGGTCGCGGAGCTGGAGGAATCATCCGGTCATAGGATGATCATGGAGGTGAGGTGCGGTGGTGGCTTTGAGCGGCGCACGGCGGGCTGTTACGTCTCTGGCTCTGCTGCTGCTGTCCCTGGACGCCCTGCAGCCGGTCTTGTGCTCCCTGTGCTCTAGATTTTGAAATGTGGTGAAACGCTGGGGTAGAGCCTCCTGAGCAGCGGCATTCACTGGAGGTTGGAGGTGGGACCCCATAGACTTTCTGTGGGTGCAAAGTGGCCCAAGCCAGAGGTCTTCTGGCGGTTAGTGGACTCCTGGACTATTTTACTGCGCTCACTCCGACACTGCTGCCTGCAAGGCATTATCCCTACCTGTTGTGGTGCAGGGGCTCCTGGCTCATTGAATTGTGCTCGCCTGACGTTGCTGCCCGCGAGGCACTTCACCCATCTGCTGTGGCGCATGGACTCCCGGTTCATTGTATTGCGCTCACCCTGACAATGCTGCCCACGAGGCACTTTCTCCACCTGCTGTCAGCCCCTGCGTCCTGAGCGCCTAGACCACAATACCTGGGAATCTACAGTGTGAAGCCCTAGTGAACTCTGCACCTCAGGTACATTGAAGCGGCCCATTCTTTCGAGCGAGGGGCGCCCAGTATCCTGGAAAACCCACTTTGATAGTAGACCATAATTTGCGTAGAGGTAAAGGTTGAACTATATCCTTTCCTAGTGGCCCGGGGCGGAGCGCAGCTGATCGGCGAGGAGCACGGTCCACGCTGACCCATCGACATACTATGGGCAAGGTAGACAAAACCTAGACTAAGCTGCAGTTTGAGCAGCGCAAGTCGAGATCTAAAGACTCAGAGGGCGCCCCTTCCACTGATGACCAGGATGATATGTCGGAGGAGACAGCGGGTGATCTAAAACAGATCCTCACAGCAATACAGAAAAGTCTCTCCACCATCGACGGCAAGATTGACACTCTAGCATACCGATGGACCGAATGTCAGAACGCCTAGACAAACATGGCAAACGCATTGATATGACAAAGGAGATTCACTGAGGTCGAGGAGGCGCAGACGGAGGTCAGCACAACACAAAAACAGTTTTGCTAAGATGCTAGTCGCCTTGCAGGATAAAGCAGAGGACTTGGAGGAGAGGTCCAGGAGGAGTAATTTACGCATCATGGGGCTGCCGGAAACAACCTCTACTGGCAAAATGGATGTGTTTACTGAAAAATTGTTGGTCACACTCCTGGGTCAAAAGATATTCTCGGATATGTTCATTGTGGAACAAGCACACCGATCGCTGGGCCCCGGGCCTCCCCTGGGGGCACCGCCGCGACCAGTAATCACTAAGCTCCTAAATTACAGGGACGCGGTCCTGAAGCAAGCAAGAGCAAAAAGGTACCCTCCAATTCGAAGGTTCCACCATCTCCCTGTTGCACAAGTTAGTTACCATTGGTAACTATATATTTGCAAGAAACAGTAGTTAGTATTAGATTTCTTACCTTAGAATATCCCCAGGCGTCAGACTGGATCCGGCAAATTTTGCGTAGCAGTACCCCTGCGCGTCGGTAGGCTTCGTCCGCAGCTCCGCGTCCGTCGTCGTTGGCGCCGGGATGACATCGTCGGAGTACTTAGACGCCGCCCTCACGCGCTGACGTCAGTTCTTATACACAGCTTTTCCGCGCCAGAAACACAGAGCCATGATAAAAACCAACACTGGTGCCATAAAACTAGGGCCCTGAAAGGGGCTGACCTTAACCCTAGATATCAGTTCGCAGAACGGGGAGGATGGGTGGGGCGGTAAGGAATCTAATACTAACTACTATTTCTTACAGATATATCATTACCAAAGGTAAGTAACTTGTGCATCTGAAAGAAACAGGTTAGTAATAGACTCCTTACGTTAGAATAGATACCCCAGCAATACCAACGCCGGTGGTGGGTCTGCGAACCAATGATCACACCAGAAAGACCTGGAGAACGGAACGGCCGAAAAAGCCATCTCTCCGGACTTGGCTGTCCAGGCAGTAGTGTCTTTCAGATGTGTGCAGCGAGGCCCATGTAGCTGCCTGACAGATGTCCTGCAAGGGGACTCAACAATAACCGTGGGCGGCCAGCTACGCTCCGTGCACGGAGTGCGCGTAGTGCCGTCTCCTACGCATTTTGCGTAGCGGGCGTAGCCAGGCGGCACTACGCGCGCTCCGCAGACGGTGCGTAGCCGGCCGCCACCCGCCTCCCTCCCGCCCTCCCTAAATATGTAAATAAAAGGATAGAAAGGTTTTAAAGACACTTACCTTGTCCGCCGCATCCCCGGGGCTCCCTCTCGCCGTCCCTGGATTCGCGCCGCCATTTCGGATACTAATGCGCATGCGCGGGCGGCCGCGCATGCGCATTTCTCATGAGAAATGCGCATGCGCGGGCACCCGCGCATGCGCATTAGTATCTGAAATGGCAGCGGCGCGAATCCAGGGACGGCGAGAGGGAGCCCCGGGGACGCGGCGGACAAGGTAAGTGTCTTTAAAACCTTTCTATCCTTTTATTTACATATTTAGGGAGGGAGGCGGTCGGTGCGTAGTGGGGCTACGCGGAGTGCGCGGGTGGGCGTAGTTTTGCGCCCACTTCGCGTAGCTCCGCGGAGCCCCACTCCGCACACTACGCCCAGGGTTACTCAACAACCCAGGGCAGTGGTAGCCGCCGTGGCCCGAGTGGAATGGGCACGTAGCCCCACAGGAGGCTCCACTTTAGCCAAAGAATAACAAGCCTTGATGCACAAGACGAACCATCGGGAAATGGTTCGTTTGTGCACCGCCCGTCCCTTCTTAGTGCCCACGTAACCAACAAAGCGTTGGTCATCCACCCGGAACTGGCGTGTGCGATCCAGATAGAATGAGAGCGCACGTTTTGGGTCCAGACGGTGGAGCCTCTCCTCCTCTTTCGAGGGATGCGGAGGCGGAAAGAAGGTGGGCAAGGTGATGGACTGCCCGATGTGGAAGGCTGTGACTACCTTGGGCAGGAAAGAGGTTTAGAAGAAAGGTCCTGGAGCTCACTCACTCTCCTGGCAGAGGTGATGGCAAACAGGAATGCAGTCATAAGGGTAAGAAGACGAAGAGGACAGTTATGAAGTGGCTCGATGGGAGCGCACATCAGATAAGTCAGAACAAGGTTCAAGTCCCACTGAGGCATCACGAAAGGAACAGGAGGGAACATATGAGTGATGCCCTTCAAGAACCTATTTACAACTGGGGACTTGAACAAAGAGGGTTGATCAGGTAGCCTTAAGAAGGCGGAAATGGCAGAGAGGTAGCCCTTGATAGTGCCCAGAGCAGAGCCGTGCTGGGCAACAGAAAGAAGAAAGAGGAGAACCTCAGAAAGAGGGGCAGAGAGTGGATCCACAGCCTTTGCTGTGCACCATGCCACAAATTTGTTCCACCTGCAGGCATATACCGATTTTGTGGAGGGACGCCTGGCTGCCAGAATAACATCACAGACTTCAGGAGGCAAGTCAAATGGCCTCAACTGTTGCCGCTCAATCTCCAAGCATGGAGGTGGAGGCTGGACAGGTTCGGGTGGAAGACCGCCCCTGCTGCTGCGACAGAAGGTCCTCCTGAAGAGGCAGACGAATCGGGGGGGATCGACTGACATGCTGAGTAGCTCGGGATACCAGTATCTTCGTGCCCATGTCGGAGCCACAAGGATGACTTGGGCCCGGTCGCGCATGATCTTCTTCAGCACTCTGGGCAGAAGTGGTATAGGCTCCACTAGCGACGAAAAGCGTCGCCGAGCGTGTGCCCCCATGGAAATTCCAACGCGCAGAACTGATGACATTGCGCGTTCTCGTCTGTGGCGAATAGATCTAACCAAGGCTCTCCCCACTGCTGAAAGAGACCTTGTGCCACGTCCGAGTTCAGACACCATTCGTGATCCATCATGCACCGACGGCTGAGTTCGTCCTCCCTGGCATTGAGGGAACCTGCCAGGTGTTGAACCACCAGGGTCACGCCGTGATGTTCCAGCCACTGCCAGAGGCGCAGAGCCTCCTGGCATAGGGTCCACGCCCCCACCCCGCCCTGTTTGTTGGAGTACCACATGGCGGTGGTGTTGTCCGTGAACACCTGCAGTACACTCCCCCGGACAGAGGGGAGGAATGCCTTCAGTGCAAGCCAGATCGCCCGCAGCTCCAGAAGGTTGATATGGAGCCGGGACTCCGCCGGAGACCAGAGTCCTCTGATCTCCACCTCTCCCATGTGGGCCCCCCCCAGCCCTGGAGGGACGCGTCCATCACAACTACGTGCTCCAGTTGGGGTAGGGAAAGGGATCTGCCGCTGACCCAATCATGGTCTGTGAGCCACCACTGCAACTGTCTTGCAGTGCCCTCCAAGATCAAGACGTGGTCGGACAAGTTGCCCTGATGACTGGGCCCACTGAAACTTCAGGTCCCACTGCAGAGCCCGCATCCGCCATCGGGCGTGATGCACCAGAAGGATGCAGGAGGCCATCAGCCCCAGAAGCTGCAGCGTCAACCTGACCGAGACTCGGGACAACGGCTGAAAGATCGGAATCAGAGCCTGAATAGAGGATAAACCCGAAACTGCGCCGAGTCTAGAACCGCTCCGATGAAGAGGAGCTTCTGTGAGGGACACAGGTGCGACTTCGGCACATTGATGGAGAACCCCAGCAGGTGCAGGAGGTCGGCCGTAGTCTGGAGGTGGCTGACGACTGTCTAGGGTGAGCCCGCCTTCAACAACCAGAAGGATGCAGGAGGCCATCAGCCCCAGAAGCTGCAGCGTCAACCTGACCGAGACTCGGGACAACGGCTGAAAGATCGGAATCAGAGCCTGAATAGAGGATAAACCCGAAACTGCGCCGAGTCTAGAACCGCTCCGATGAAGAGGAGCTTCTGTGAGGGACACAGGTGCGACTTCGGCACATTGATGGAGAACCCCAGCAGGTGCAGGAGGTCGGCCGTAGTCTGGAGGTGGCTGACGACTGTCTAGGGTGAGCCCGCCTTCAACAACCAGTCGTCGAAGTAGGGGAAGACTGAAACCCCTAACCTGCGCAGATGCGCTGCGACCACCGCCATCACTTTCGTGAACACCCGTGGGGTGCTGGCAATGCCGAAGGGGAGCACGGTGAACTGAAAGTGCTCGTGGCCCACCGTGAACCGCAGGTAACGCCGGTGGGCCGGCAGGATGGGGATGTGAAAATAAGCGTCCTGCAAGTCCAACGCTACCATCCAGTCTCCCAGATCCAGGGCAGCTAAGACCGGAGCGAGAGTCAGCATCTTGAACGTCTACTTCCGGAGGAAGCCGTTGACGTTCCGCAGGTTCAAGATAGGGCCTAGGCCCCTTTTGCCCTTCTTGGGAACCAGAAAGTAGTGGGAGTAACAACCACACCCTACTTCTGGCCCAGGTACGCGCTTGATGGCCCCCTTGGCCAAGAGGGCCATAACTTCCTCTTGCAGAAGTTCCAAGTGATCCCCTGACACACGGTGGTTCTGCTGTGGGATGGCTGGAGGGGTTGCCTCGAAGGGGAGGGAGTAGCCCCTTCGGACAATTTGCAGCACCCACCTGTCTGACGTGATGGAGCACCAGTGGAGGAGGTGATGGCGAACCCTGCATCCCACTGGCGTCAAATGGGCCTGAAAGCTCAGACTAGGAAGGTTTTGAAGCGGGTGCTGCGGGGGTGGATGTTGGACTGACCGCGCCGTTGTCCCCTGTTACCGCCGCGACGGTAACCACGTCTGCCGCCGCGATGAATGGTAGTCTGCGGCCCGTGGCTGGCAGGACGTGTGGGGGCGCCCCTTCCGTGACCACGAAAGGAGCGATGGGCAGAAGATTGCTGGCGTGGGCCGACAGGCCCAAGGACTTGGCCGTAGCCCTGGAGTCCTTTAAGCGTTCCAGCGCACTATCTGCCTTGCCACCGAAGAGGTGGCTGTCATCGAACGGCATGTCCATAAGGGTGTTCTGGACATCAGCCGAAAAGTTGGCGGACCTCAGCCTGGCGTGGCGGCGAACCACCACAGACGTGGAAATCGCTCTTCCTAGCGAGTCCGTGGTATTCAGTCTACATCGTATTGAATACCGCGCTGCGTCTTGAGCGAGTATCACCCGGGCCCCCTGCGGGCACTCAGGCAGCACTTCCGTGACCGTATCCCACAGAGAGTGGGTGTAACGGCCCAAGAGGCACGCGGTGTTAGCCGACCGCAATCCCAAACTAAGGGAGGAGAACATCTTCTTGCCGAATTGTTCATACCTCTTAGATTCCCGATCTGGTGGTGCAGTTGGGAATGCGGATTGGGAAGTAGAGGCCTGGATAACCAGGCTCTCGGGAGTGGGGTGGGTGGACAAGAAACTAGGGTCGCCTGGGGCAGGGCGGTGGTGCCTAGCGACGTTCCTATCTACAGGGGTACCTGTAGTGGGCCTGGACCAAGTGCCCAACAGGACGTCTGTGAGAGCCTCATTAAACGGCAGTAGAGGCTCTGGGGAGCTTACCTGCGGTTTAAGGACCTCTGTGAGGATGTTAGAACTCATTGTTGCGACGGGGAGCTCAAGAGCCAAGGCCTTGGCTGCCCTCATCAGCACCACACTATAAGCAGCCCCCTCCTCGTAGCCACAATAGGAGGAGAGACAAAACCAGTGTCTGGGGAGGTATCCAGACCACTAGCTTCCCCTAGATCCTGTGTCCAGTCATGAAATGACTGGCACTCACGTGCCAGGGGGTCCTCAGACCCCCACCAGTCACCCTCGTCGTCCATGTCCTGAAATTCAGAGATAAAGGATGGACCCAGATCCTCGAAGAATTCCTCTTCGGCAGACACCGAATGCAGCGGAACCGGACCGAGGGTTGGACCAGGGACGGCGTTGTGCGGGGACGGCGCCGGGGTGACACCCTAGGGGTCGATGCCGGCGGGGTCGTAAGGTCGACCAGCGGCGACCCGGATCCGGATCTAGTGGGGCCTTGCGGCGCCGGGACCGTAGTCACCGACGGCGCCGGGGCCGAAGCATCCGACGGCTTGGGGGCCGAAGCACCCGGCCGAGCTTGGGCTCCCAGTCAGGGCCGCTTGGCCCGAAAGGGCCATGGAACCCGACGGAGGAGTGAGTGACCTCATGGCCATGAGGACGGCCTCGATCTCCTCCGGCGTCGCGTTCTGCCCAGGGACCGGCGGGTATGAAGCAGGCCGCGACGCCTGCATGGGCGGTGTCACCCGAACCCCCGGCTGCGTCGCGTGAGCGTCGGTGGGAGTCAGAAGAGCGATGTCGTCTCTTCGACTTCTTGTGCCTCTTACCGGAGGACTTGGAGCCCGACGAGTGGTGTCGACTCGCCGAGCTGTGATTACTCCGGCCCCGTGACCGGTCCCTCGTCCTCCTTCCGGACCGGGACCTCGAGCAGCGCGGGGCCGACTGCCGGAGCTCGAGGCACTTACGAAACCGCTCCTGCCTAGCCTTCGATGTCAAGGCCCGGCAGTCGGGGCACGACTTGTCATCGTGGTCGGGCCCCAGGCAATGTAGGCACCGGCGATGGGGGTCGGTAACCGACATCAGTCGGTTGCAGTCGGCACAGGGCTTGAACCCGGGCATCCCTACCGGCACCGATGGAGTCGTAGACTTGAGACGGATCCAAAAAGGATCGAAAAAGCTTAGTCAAAAAATGACTAAAGGGTACCACTTTCTCCGCATCTGCACTTGCTGGCGCCAAAAAAAGAAGAACTGACGTCAACGTGCGAGGGCTGCGTCTAAGTACTCCGATGATGTCATCCCGGCGCCAAGGATGCCGACGACGGACGCGGAGCCGCGGACGACGCCTACCGGCGCACAGGGGTACTGCTACGCAAAATTTTCCGGATCTCTAAGGTAAGGAATCTAATACTAATCTGTTTCTTTTACATCCCGGACTTCACGATGAAGGTGCAGGAGGCCAGGCGTCAATTCGCTCCTTTGAAAAGGCGACTACGAGACAAAAACATCGATTACGCAATGCTTTACCCTGCTAGACTGAGTTTCAACTTAAATGGGCATTCCAGAATTTTCCTAGACCCCCGAATCACTCCAGAAAGCATTGAAAGGCCTTCCTAAAACAACTGGACGCAGTCAGGAATCTGAGGGGCTGGGTGAGGCGGCCGGTGGTGCTGCCGGAGATGAGGATTAAAGTGTCACCCGCCAAGTTCCGCTGGAATGAGACTCACCATTATGCTTGGATAGGCGCTGCCCTCGCAACCCCTCTTTTGATCACATCGATCCATGATTCTGTGCCTAGGTCTCTGTTCCTGCTCTATATTATCTAGGAATCCAGTGTACCGCAAGTATTGTTTAGCTTCTCATGTTATTAGGTGTGACTGGGATTGGTTTGACTTTTTTAACTATGTGCCAATGGTTGGCTTCACACCCTGAATATAAGGGCGGGATGACGTGCTGTTGCAGCCGAACTACCTGCTTTGTTATTGTTAAGCATGGAGGCTACAGATTAGCTTTAGATGGCAGTATTATGATTTCGGTACAAAAAGGGGTGGTGATGGACGGAGCATCTGAACCAATCAAACACTCACACCCAGTCAACAGATCTGGGTTTAATCCATCACCGTTCTTTGGCCCACTCTGCCACCGTTGTTAGCTCTGCATTCACAAAGGCATTAGGTGCTTGGTCGACATGGTTCTACTGATAGCTAAGCGTGTGGTTGCAATACACTGGGCCAGAGGTCCCCCTCCCACCATAGCGCAGTGGTCCAGAGATATGCTATATTGTAAAACGCAAACTGAAGTATATAGTGAATTACTCCCCCCCCCCGCCCGAGTCATCCCAAGAATTTTTTGAGCCTATATCAAGATTATCTGGCAGATAAAGCATAAACCAGATAACTGTGGAATCTTTCCCTCTCTCCTCGCAGGGGGTAGTGGCAAGATATTACTGGCTTTCCTCATGGGAATTGCACTTTTGTGGCTGCTTGATGTATAGCTATTGAAAGCTGTTTTGGGGGCTCTCCTTTGAGATCCCTCTCCACACATCGATCCTCTATACTGTATAACTTCCTACCGATGATTGTAATTATCTCCTTGTATTGTTCGCTATCTCCTACTGTAAAGCCTGGTGATATTGTGTACCATGTATGAGAATGTTCCTGGACCCATTACATATACATTCTGTGATTGTCTTATTGTTTCTCCCCTTAGTTATGATCGTTAATTATTTGTCCTGGCTTTTTTTCGATTGTAAAACTCAATTAAAAATAGAATAATAAAAATGAAAAATATGTAGTCAATGGGGCCTAAGGACTGGCCCAGCCAAAAAGTTGTGGCTGCTGGTGAATAACTTTTATAATGTCTGTTTAAATAAGTCAGACCATGATTCACCAGTCATTGACTCAATATTTTAGCCTCCTATTTAATGACAGAGGGGCACTGCACTGGGGGAATGTTATAAAGAGCCAAATCCTCCTCCAGCTGCAGGTCCAGCTGTATAGGGAAAAAGACTAGCATTGACATCCCAGCCATTGTTATCACTGCTTCCGGATATTTTGCTACCAGACGCTCGAAGGGGAATTCATATAATTCCAGCTAGGATCTCATTTGCCGATGGTCTTCTTTATGGATGTAAACATTTATAAGTAGGATATATATAATAGTGACACTGCTCAAACCCATTTTTTACCATTGAAAACTGTGATCCACTTGATACTTTTATAACCTTCAATGATCTCCCGATCTTGGTAGATATTGTTAGGACACCTGCAGATGCTCTCACCTTACCCCGGCTACTGCCTTTGCTATTCAGTGTCATAAAGCCTTCTACTGAATGGTCCTCTCTCAACAGAACTCCTGAAGAAATACCATATGGAAGGGTCTCAGACTTTGCTCCAATTTACCGCTATTCCTCAAGCATTTGAACCCATGGATATTCCAACTCAGGATTCTCAGGTTTGGAGAGGACTAATCATTCTAAGGGGGGCTAGGACCAGTGTTCCGATTGCCATCCTCCAAATGGCACTGTTAGGGAGAAAACCTATTACCCTGCGCCCATGCTGGTTTCCTAGACTGTGCGTGAGGTCTATCATTTACTATAACCACTCCTAGGTCATTAGGTGGCCGACTACTTTGCCATGTACATTCTGGCCTTACAGGCGGATTGTACGGTATAAACTGCTCCCATTAGGTAGCGGATAATCCGCTATGTAAACTTAGGATAGCAGGAGGAATAGGGCCCAACTGAGGGGCTGAAGGGGGGGGGGGTGCTTTTTTCAGGGGCATAAGGCTTGTAGTCCTGCTTTAGCCAAGTCCTCTTTGGCCGTAACCACTAGTTGCGGAATGCAGGGCAAAATAAAGGAAAGTCTAGAGGCTTCTCTACCTTGTTCGCCAAGTTGAAACGCAACCAATGTTAGATCCTGCAAAGAGATCCCTGAAAGGGAGGGAATTTAATGGAATATATGGAGGATTTTTGAGCGATTTAAAGGTCGGAGTTTCTTTGCTTTTTTCCCTATGAGTAATATCCAGAATAGCTCTGATGTCACCAGCTGCAAACTGAAGGGGGATTCAAAGGAAGAAGGGAGTTCTTTAAGGGATTTATTCGGAGACTGAGGTTTAACCACCTTACTGCAAGCTACTTTTGGGGCTTTATTATTTGCGGTGGGATGTGCTACCTGGTGGTGAAAAAGTGGGGTCCGGACTACTTTTAGGACCATATTTTACATTTGATGTTTCCTTTTTGTATGAGGATGCATTTACAAATCTACCACCCCAGGGCTAAAGTATTGACCTTGTGGGGGGGCTCCACTGCTAGCTTTCCCTTTCATGCTCACGGCCTTCTTTTTGCCTACACATAGGGCATGAAACCTGGATAATCCATTCCGAGTACATACCCCCTATGAATGGCTGAGCCTCGAGGTAAAATTAAAAGGATTTAAACAATGACGCTTTTTTCGCACAATCATAGGACATTTAGAAATGTAAACAGATCCTTTCAAATTTCATTGACCTTCAGTTTCCCCTGGCATTGCACTATGGGACTCCCAGGCTCTGAGACCGTTACTGAAGCGGGTGCCTTAGGGCCCGCATTATTTTTAGAATGCTGTAGTTCATGACGAATTGTTGGTGGTAGGAATTTCTAACTTTAATCATCCTCATTATGGATTCTCTATTTACTAGTTCGAATACTTTGACTAAATGTGTGGTTTTAGACTATAAGCTATAAGACATATGACTGAACTGCTTAAAAGGTTACTTATAGGCATTGATTTTGGATCACTAATACAGTAACCAAATTGCCGGAGTCTCATCATTGTGTCTTAATGTTCTTTCCATAGAAGCTGTGCTTATGAGATTGATTTCTAACTGCGTGACAGGTAGAGTCGTCCATTATTTTCATGTTGGGCTGCTTTTATTCTATGTAGCGACTGCAGACCTTCTGGTCTGTTAATTCTTGGTTAGACTAAACTTCTTTAGGAGGTTGGGTCTTCCAATTTTAATACTTTATTTTTATAGTATGGTTCTGAGGGTAGGGTATTTTAACCGCATCGCTAACGTGTGAGTTGGCAACCAATTAATGGTCCTCAATGGGTGGCCAATGAGATTGGACATCTGATTTCTTTCATCTTACTGCGATGGAGAAAGATCCATCAGAGGACCATCGCCTCTGTGGTTAATTACAGTCATCAAAAATTGTCAAATCGTTTAAGGACCCAGTTTGGCTAGTGAATTAAAAATAAAATGCGTCTGCTGGATCAGACTCCAGTACAGCTTTGATCTACAGGGACTTCCAGTACAGCTACTTTTGAAATCAATGCTACAATCTCCTTTGACAACAGCGGGAAATGGTCCATGTTTACCTGTGTTTGGGTAGTAGTGTGTGGTGCACAGTGTAGAGGAATTTCTATGAATTCGATACCGTGCTCACAATTGGTAGTGAACATTTGTCAGTGATTTCCCTCCAGAAATGAGGAAAATGTATTTCAGCCTTCCATACTAGTGTTTAGCATTCAGGGGCGTGGGATGATGTGAATAGTGTCACTGTTCTGCTATTAGAGGGACATCCATAGCGAGGTCCTACTACCAGTGTTGCAGCACTGCCACAAAAATGGCCTCACTGGTATTGGTGGCCTTGTGGTTTCTGCAGCTGTTATGTTGGAGAAGTTTGCTGTTTGGTTAGGCAGTCTATGTGCACTAATTTTTTGCTTTTCCTGTATCCTGTAGAATTTGTAGTGCATCAATGTATTTGGTGTGCTCGTATTTTCTCAGCATCAAATTCACTTGAGAAACAAATTAATGCTCACCCATCAAATGACATTGCTGTTGTACTTCTGGTCTGAACCCGTAGATCCTTGTCTTGAGGCCTACTCATGAAGATCCGGCATTCGAGTTTGACCGGTGAGAGTTGAGAAAGGATTGAGGATGACCTTGCTGCCAGAATTCATCCTGTAACTAACAATGTTTGGTGGCTTGGAGTTGCTGCATCTTTGAATTCTCCTTTCGTTATTGACCTTCCCTCGAGTAGTGCTCTGTGTATATTTTGTGAGAAGTCTCTGATCCACAGACAGAGCTTCAAAGTACCTTTAACTTGGTTGTGTGGATTCATCTCAATCCATCTCCAGGAAAACTACTCCCTTTCGGCACAGCTTTTGAATCCCTTGAAAGTCCCTCTTCGATTGCTTGAGTTCTTTTTTTCCGTGGCAGCATTAAATAGTAGGACAATTTTCACCATGCCTTTGGTGGATATTCTTTTGAGACCTAAATTCTTAAAATGCCAAACATTGTGATACACAAACTCGAGGAAGGTGCAATTTGAATATCCAAATTTGATTGATACTTGACAAGTTCATGTGGCATGAGGGCCACGTCTAAATGTCATTTTCCATACCCCACCCTCTTGGAGTCATTCTGCAACTGTCTTAACCCCCAGAAGGAAGACCTGCCACTTTGCATCAGAAGAATTTCTTTCCTACTTGTGTCCGGTTGGTGATTTCTTCAACTTTGTTCAGGTGATATCTTAAATTTATATTTTCCCAGCTCCTATTTTGGAGCGCAGAACTCTGCTCCTAACCCGATGGCAGGAAAAAAAAATCAACAAAAAAAAATCAAAGTGGAGTCTGTATCGAGGTGCATCGTAGGTTCCGGGGAACAGGATACTTCAACATTTTTTTTTGCATGCAAGCAACTTAAACTAAGACTTTGTAAAGTAAAAAGAAAAGGCATTATTCTAAACCCAACGGTAGATGACAGGAGAGTGCCCAGCATATGATCTGCAACACTGACCGATGCATTCCTTGTAGTTAAGGATGCTTATAGCAGAGAAAACTTTGTGGACAAGATTGAACCTCCTATGCCTAGGCGCCTGTTCCAGCAGTTCCACTAGGGGACCCTTCCCCTTCGGTCTTTCACAGCTAGATGGGCTAAAGTACCCAGTGCGCATGAGTGGCGCTGCCCGTCATGTGGTGCTCCCTGGAGATCCTACATCATGTCCTGTTTTTCTGCCCGATGTACGAGAGCAATTGCAAGAGACAAAGAATGTGGCTGACCACGGTTAAGCACTTCAGTTTCTTCAGTGGGTTTGTCAGTATCGGGTTTGTGCACAGAACATCCGGAGCTAGCGATATACGAGAGCAGTAGGCGTTGCTGGATATCACCGCTGTGCCGGTCCCTAGGCACTAGAAAATATAAAGTTGCCCTAAGGATACCAAGAACTGATCTTAGTAAGCCATTCATTTTTGCACTAACACGTAACCTACTGGCCATGTGGAAAGCCAAGGCAAAGCTCTCCATGCTCCCTGGAAACCCATCCGACTGATGAAGTACTGTGATGTATTGTACTTTCTACGCTTATACTTGGATCCTAAAAGTACTATTAACTTCTTACATACTTCACTATAGTGTGCCCACTAACCAATAGCTTTTTTAATTAGGTAAAACTGGATGGTTTATAATCCTAGAACACGAAGGAACTGTATTTTAATGGCATTTATGTTTTTAACTATTAATGTTTTGTATTGGAAAATGTTTTTATGTGATTTTATGGCTGTTTGAGCCAAAATAAAACTGATTTGAAATTTGATTTGCAACACAATTTTCTGTCAGATTTAATAAGCGCTGCTTCATTCTTCTGGATAAAAAGAAGACTTTTCACTCTCAGGGTCATAGCTGAGACCAGTTATGGAGATAGAAAAGAAGGATATGAATACAACAACTGCGACGTAACAGTTCGTGCTGGAGTGTCATGGGACCAGTTCATAGTCTCTTTAAAGAGGTTTGTAGGTCAACTGATAGTGAGGAATACTTAGAGGCTGAACTAGCAAATAAAGAATTGCCTAGCTCATGCTGTCATTTATTTCCTTTTATTTCAAAGTTTCATTCTATTTCACGGCTTCAAATACTTCACATGTTTATTTACATCACTGTGATATGTTGTGGTTCAGTTGTATTTGAAGTGTTTGACATCTCTTGGCTCATTAGAAAACAACAAAGCACCAAACAATATTATCCGAGTCCTGAGAGGTAAAAATTTATTGATTTATATCAGATCAGCATGTTATGATATGGTCACACCTGCTCACACAGCTAACGTTCTCATAGTCAAAAGTATTTTTTTTATTTTAAAAATAAAAAATGTTCACAGGGATAAACATTTTAACAAGAACGGTTCATATGAAACAAGTATTGAAAACAATGGCTTTTTCAACACATGAAAATAGGACTGGTCAAGGAAAGGATAGCTCACTGCTGTAGAGAATAATAACATTTGTTTATCATTTTATGTTGATGCCATTTTCATCCATTACAACAAAAATAAAGTCCAACAAAGGATGGTGTAAAATAAAGAGGTAGACATCACAATGTGCCACAGTACCATTCAGTGACTATGTAATCTGTTCTGGCAGATGTCCTATTATGATCAAACAAATTACAATATTCGTTTACTTTTCAGCTTGGTAAATTTCTGTTCTGGCAGATGTCCTATTATGATCAAACAAATTACAATATTCGTTTACTTTTCAGCTTGGTAAATTTGCATTCTAAAAAAATAGACACTTTTAAAGTGCAAATGTGAAGGATATGATCCAAAACTAAAGATACAATGAAAGCACACCAAATAGCAAACCACATATTATATAAACTGATTAGGCAACAAAAGGTGAAACTAAAGTGTAAAAAAAAAAAATGTTGGCAATTTAATCTCTACAAGAGAGGTCACGTTAATCTTTTAAACAGAGGCCATTTACAGCTGATTACCTCCTTAGAGACGTTAAGGGTTCAGGCTCAAAAGCATCCTCAGGCACAGAAAATGCCATTTAAATGCTCTGAATGTCATCTTCCACAAGTGTCACAAGAGAAATGATCTGCATTGTCTAATTTATACAGAGGCAAAGATTATCAAACAACACCACATATGGTGTGTTGAGAAATAACAGGTTAACTTTTCAGCTTTAATAATCATGGTATTTTGGAGAGGTATACACAATGCATAAAAGAAAAGTGCTACTTTATCACCCTTCTTCTTGTATTATGGCAATCATGTTAAGTGTTTCTTTTATAATAGAATCAAAGTTTTGTGTAGAAGTAGATAATCAACTTGCAAAGCCTGCAAGTGGAGGAGGAGATAAACAAGTAACTGTTTCATAAAGTCTAAATATTCCATACAGCAAAATAAATATCCTCATTACATGTGGACAAGACCAACATTATTTCAATCAATTTTCTAAAAAGAATAGACATTATAACACCGAAAACTATGGTGGAAACATCACAAGACACTGGAGCAATTTTTACTCTAAACGGGGACCACTTTACTGGCATTACCAACAATGGATATGTGTAGTTTGTGTTAGTAATTTTCTTTATTTCACTTAACTTTGTTCCTTGCTGAGTTCAGGGCTTCCTGATGGAATACCACAGTGATGATTTCAATGTGTAACACTTTACCACCACTCAGAAAGTCAACAAAATAAATTATATGAAACCATGGATAGTTGTGTTGCAATTTATTTCTGGAGACAGGTGTGTGATTAGAATAAACTACAGATTTCCTTTTATGGAGGTACAATGAAAACATCTCAGCGCAATTTAAATCATACCTATGCCTGTTTATTTATTATTCATTTCCATCTGATTTTCTGTTGGCATTTACACAGCCCTGAATCAAATTAACAGCTTACCATGCCACTGCAACCCTTTGATATTCTTTTAGGACAATGATTATGACATAATTGTTTTATTGTATGTAAACTGAGCTATGCAAATTGGAATGAGACGCAAAAGTGAGCGACACATAGCCCCGGTAACAAGGTGGGGAGCCTAACCTGCCTCAATCCTACTAATTCCGAATGGAAGCTCTATTCTCATTAAAAGATGAGATTAAGATTTTTATTTTATTAATGGCCAGATAGACACATACTACAGTTATGACACCATTATAGATATCTGCAAACATGTAGGAAAATGTATAGTCTGCTCTAAAAATAAATTTTAAAAAACGCGCAGTTCACATGAAAACGATTTACCATCAACTACACACGAGAAAGACAATGTTTATTAAAGTGAAATGAATCTGCATTGCATCACACAGAGCATTAACCTGAACATTTGAAGAACAGAATCGAAATACTTTTATTGTGAACTTAGAGGGGCAGGAGAGTGATGACATGACTTTCGTCAGAAAGTAAGCATTAATGACTGATGCAAGCTTAGCGAGCATTGACAGGCTTACCTTGCAGACCCCCAGTGTCATTAAAAACAAACATTGCCAAGGTGAAATTAAACAGCAATGCCAATAACAAGACATTTAATGAGAAACTATGAACTTGCTGTGAAATTTCTAGATCCTAGTTTGAAGTCAATATGAAATGTTGAAAGAGGTTTGGATCTAAAACACATTTTGCACACAGTCGAGTCAGTTAACATCAACCTGAAGTCTTTCTTCTTTAACTTGAAAAGCAAATTAAAGTGTTTGCTTCTGCGGAGAGAAAGTGAGGTCAACGTGTGATCTATACACAAGCAATAATGCCCTTGCTACACAGCAGTGGAAAAATGTCACTACGTATTTGACAAAGCAAATAAAAAGATAACCAGCCCAATACAAATTCAATCACACTCACAACAGTTATGCTCACTTGTCTCATGCAGAGGTACATAAAAAACTTTCAAACTGCCCAACATCAAACATGGCAGCTACACAATTGAAGACGGATGTATCAAATAAAGAGTTTTGTGGTAATACGAATTTGAAAATAATGAATACATTCACTTTATCACAACAGCTGTTAAACGTATTATGGATTATATGTTCAAAAAGGCATGGAAATTGTACAAGTGAAGGATGCTCTAACATCTGGAGACCGGTGTTACTGCTCCACACCCAAAAAAGCCGTTCAATACATATGACAGCATTCTCTGGAAAAGGATTGTTTTTTTAAATTTTGTACTTGAAACTTTTTTAATAAGTATTAAATATTAAAGGTAAAAATTAACAAACAACTCTGCAAGACACCACATAGCTTCTTTCATAATACACCCAGTGCTTTTCCCAGACCACAACTAGCTGTGCATCACGTGACATACTGGAATAAGGTCCAACCTGGTTCCAGACAAATCAAGTTCACAGCAGAAACGTATCAAATAACAGGTTTTCTTGCAACAGGCCACGGCGTGATCAAAAGTGTCTGAATTCAGTTAGCTTTGGTCCCAATACGATCACATTTCAAGCCAACGCTGCATTCTGTACAAACCTCTTCCACTCCCTGACAAAATTTTCAGACTACAGTTTAACAACAAAAGACCATCCCTTCGCTACACTTTTATAGGACACGAGATGCTGGCATAATAAATGACTTAACAAATCATTGTTGCATATGCATAAATGTGTTTTGCAATCTTTCTAAAAGAAGATGCTATTCTTTTATTTCTTAGGAAAGTGTTAAAGCAAAAAAAGACAAAATAGTGCACAAAAATCTCAACGTACTTTCAGTATGGGTGACATTCGCTCAAATGCGTTAGGTTTTTGTTATGCAAAAAAAAAAAATTAACTCCTAGCAGAAGCAATTCCAAATTACAAAAGTGGATTTTTAGTGACAGTGTGCCTCATTCAAATGTGCGACATCTAAAATGCATTGAACAGAAAAGACAATATCTACTGATTTGAAACACTGCCAACATGAACAAGCAACAGTAACTTGCAGACTTTTGAATGTAGATATTACACAGGTTCACATCAGAAATGGAGCTGTGACCCCCAAACAAGATTCCACAAACCCAGCAAAAACGTCCAAAAACAGATATTTGGGGTTAGCTTACTTTGTCTGCTTTGATCCTTCATGTCATGTAAACTACAAAAATACACCTTAACTTTTCGCCAGCTACAAGTTTAACCAAATGCACTGTCAAGATTAGCAGTGAGTGCTACAGTCTGCCCTAATTACAAACCTACGGGTTGTTTGCACGAATGTCCTCTTTGAATGGACAGTTCAATATTTAGCCTGCCGCTAATGGAGGACTCCAAAACAATAACAGGTTTGTAATAGACGAGAGGTGGACATGGAAATGAGTAGGGTGTGTCAAAAATATGCTGGTGCTAGAGCGTCTCAGGAATGTCGCCCACGATACTAAATTTAAAATAATGTTCTGATCTGATTAATTTCTATCTGATCTGCCATTTTATTGTATGTACGTAGCCCATGACGCTAGGGATGTTTATTCTCAAATGTTACAACGCTAGGGATAAAATGTTTGTGGTAACCTGAAGCCATAACTACTGGGTATTGTATATTTCTGAAAGTAAAAAAAAAAACTCAGCCAGCAAATAGGCAATTTCCTCAATGTTAGGTAAAATGCAGTGCTTGAAACACATTAATAGATAGTGTATACAATATATATAGCAGGCAGCAACGTTAAAATGTACTTTCACTTTATTGTGAATTGCTGTCACTTCATTAGAAATTATTCAAATGTATTATTAAAAAAAATATGGAAAAAAAAGAAACATATGGCCTACCATTGAAAACTACAGTGCTTAAAGTTTTCTTTTTTCATTTGTGTGGATCAGTTAGTCTCCTGCTAATTGCTGCACTTTATCTGCAGTAGCATTTTATATCATGTATCATGTCTTTCTTCCTTTGTTCCCTCTTACACCATGTAAACCACACACACACACACACACACACACACACACACACACACACACACACACACACTTCAGAAAGAAACAATTTAGGAATGGGCACACACCAGGGAAGGTCTACACACGGAAATAGCTTGATTTTAACAGGTCATTGTTTAAAAACAAATATGTTTTAATTACAGGACAAATGTTAGAAATTCGACTCATTATTGCAAATGAGCAAACTGCAGTTGGCACTTTACTATGGTAGTGCATAAAATGGAAAAACCAATTCGAAAACTGGTGTACTTCCCATTCACATGGATCCTGCAGTTAAAGGTACGTGGAAAGTGCCTGTTCATTCTAAAGTCTTCGCATGTGTGTATGAGTGACTTTCTCAATAGTGCATTCTATAATTTTCAAGTTCAAAACACACAGTAAGCATCTAACGCGCACAATGAATGCTGAAAAAAGTGTTAACACTTGTGTATTTTACTTGTACACACATCATGGCATTGAGGTATCTCAGCTGATGTTATTTCAATAACATCAATAACTGATCACATCAATAAGTGTGAGCGACTGTGTGTGTGTGAGCGCATGTATCTAGGACTATATGTATGCACACAAACACAAATAAATTGGCATGTATAACTTCCCATCCTATTGTTTGCCAAGATTTTAAATGGTGTTGGGCCTTTTTCATCCACATACACTTAGGAGAAAGAAAAAAAACTCAGTTTCCCAGATATTTCTTAAGCAGATTCCTCCATTGTAACCTATCTCGTCATGTTTTCATTTAATTTCTATCTTCAAAGTAAACAATTGCGATTACTCTACCCCCACACAGTAACTGAAAATAAAAGCATGATTTTATATGAAAAAGTACTAACCAGTACCACTTCATATTTAGTTGAGTTTTTCAATCTTCTGTTGAGCAACTTTATTCAAATTGCCAGAATAAATAAAAAAAACATGGTGAATGACCCTCTAAAGGTACAGACATCACTGGCACAGCTGTAGAGAGTATTTAAATGCTCTGCCCAAAAGATTATTAACGGATTTCGCAGGTGATTGGACATCTTACTGAGCAAAGGGCTGGTTCTTGAGATACTCACGCATCGTCCAACAACACAACTATTTGAAATGGTCATGAACTCATTGCTATTTACACAGGTAAGTGAAGTACTGTTCTATCATGAGCCAGAAAGCGCCCTAAAGTCTTCTATAAGTGAATAGATTTCTACTTAACCTGAACTAAATAAGATGTGCCTATTGTCAGCAAACGCACTTGGATGTTTGGCATTGGAGTGCTTCGACCCCTTCTCTTTTACCCAGTTGATTCACGGCCCTTGAATCATCTTGTTTAGCGCTACACTGAAATGAATAGGAATATTCTAGATAGGCTAAGAAACCCCTGGAGGAGCGAGGTTCCGGTTATCAAATGTTTCCTGGGACTAAAAAGCATCAGCTTTTAAGTACATCTTCAAGGCAGCGTCATTTTCTTCAGAGTCCCATAAATCTTCCAACACCTATGACTGCATCATAAAAAGTGCAATTTGCAAAGGACAAAACATCACTATCTAGGCCCAAAACACGAACGGGAATAAGGAACGGGACTGAATTACATTGGTTGATTCCCTCACAAGAGGGAATGGCCTATTCCCTGTAAAGCAGTTTTTTTACAGTAGGAGAATGGCAAGGATGAATCAATGTAAAATTGTAAAACACTGGTGTTGCAATGTGTTTTTGAACAGTTTTGGTTTTTCTTCAATGGTCTCGTATTCCAAGTCTTGGGTCTCCCACCAACTGTTGAAGTAGTAAGATGATGTAACCAAGATCATTTCATGCTCTTCCTCAAAGGTTCCCCAGAATCTGTGTTTATGGAAATAATGTAGACACTCAAGCACACTGTTGCAGTATGAACCAGAGCACAAATTTAAACAATTTTCTGAGCAATCGATTAATGCTATTTGCAGGTCTGTGTTTCTTATTTCCTAGATTATTTGCTCCGGGATAGCTGGATCTCACTTCGTTGAAAAGCGAAGTTTCCTCGAGTTGAGCGAAGGGAGAGAAAAGTGGAGATGATTTATGCATTTTGAAATGCATAACATACCTAGAAATACATTAGCATGTCACTGTGATACTCCACTTCAAGTTGATTTTAAAATCTTCCCAATGAGGGGTAAAAAACGTATGTGTCTTATTTTGCTTTCCTTTTCAATAGTCACATTCTCACATGATCCACTCCTGTAAGCATCTTTCTCGATACTTGACTAAGTCCTCAGGTCCCATTTTGGTTCTAAAACAGGCACTGATAACAATACTGAAGGATGCAGTACCACATGTAGCCAGACAAGAACGCAAAAGACTGTACAAAACATAGCCAGGAATTGCTGAGTGTCATCTCCTTGGAAATCACTCTTGTTTGGCCTGGTGGCGGAGGAAAAGCACCTGGAAGAAGGGAGAAGTGTACAATTAATAATTAGTGTTGAGAAATACCATACAAGAATTATAAAATAACAATAACTGACACTCATTATTTCAATGATATCAAGTTTCTCTAAAAGTTTAATTTACTGAGTATTTATGAAACAAATGACAATTTTTGAAAAACGGCAAAAAACTCTATTAACTACTGCCTACTAACTAAACAATATGTCCTCTACAGGATGAAGTACATTGTTTCTTTAGACACAGTGTCATTCATGAGCTGTATGTATATTTATTGCATGCACATCCCAGTGTCAGCAGTAATTCGATGTGACTTAAATCACCACGCGCAAATCAGAAGAACTTAAATATGTTTATATAAGTAAGCCCTTTCACTGAAAAGTGATGGATAAAGAAAGACATTCAGAAGGATCGTGGGAGTAGTAACCTGGTGAGATAATGCCCCACTAAAATATCCTGCGTAAGAGACAACATTCCCTACAACACAAGTATTTTCTCTTTCAGTTCCCTCCAAATTTCTGTGCCTAAGTCATCATAATCACCTGATATGAATACTGTCTTTCAGTTACAATTCTCCCCCCCCCCCCAAGAGCTGCGTTTAAAATTACTCCTTGAGCCATTGCTGCAAAAAGATACACAGCTGGGATCACAGGATTAGAGCATAGTCATTCACATCATTACATTAATATGATAATAACTTGTCTCGTTTTTTTCTTCTTTAATTAGCACTGAAAAAAGAAAAGCAGCATGCACTTTCAATAGCTAATGGATATTTTCAAATATCATGCTAAATTCGATTTCTATTGCTTAGGACGTATGCAGGACCCTGAGTGAGTGGTAATTAATGGGGTGATGACTTCAAGTTTGTCACCTCTTTGTGTCTTGCCTACCAGACTGTGCACGCTGTTTAGTTGCAAAAGACCTCTTGTGAACTTACAGTGGGCTTACAGCCTGCCCATTACTTACAATTTATTGTCTTTATTGCCACTCTTACATTTTTCAAAGAGAACGATCAGCACCACTATGCAAACATATAATATAATATATATATATATATATATATATATATATATATATATATATATATATATATATATATTTACAATTATGAGGAAACAACAGAGCTAGATAACGTTCTTCAACTCTGTCTTAGTTACCTCGTCTTACAGTTGAAGCATATTCAAATACATCCAATACTCAGGGTTATGAAGTAATATCTTTTTTTTCCAAAGCAGTCAGAACTTACACGGTTCTACCTTCTGGAACTTGACCAAGTTCCTTGTTTTACTTCTGTCCTGACATCACACGCCCTCAATTGCTCTAGCACCCAAGATACAATACAAATGTCCATTAGAACACTTTAGGCAGAACAACTAGCATGCAACTGACAAAGGCCATTAATTACAATCTGGTGTCAGATGGTTTCCCACAGCACTCGTCACCCAGGAACACCAAACATGAACATAAAACAGAATATCTCAAATATGCACGATGCATATACCATAGTAGCAGATCTGCAGAGTTTCCATCACTAGGCATCAAATGTTACAGAGAAACTGAACATACCGTATATATCACTAACCTAATACTGGTGAGCACATTTGACAAACTGATATATCCAACACAGAACAGACAGTCCACCAAACAGGCCAACAAGTAACTATATCTTGCACTTGCCACCAAAAGAATCACCATACCAACAAAACCAAACATTCTAGACAGATCATCCTACATACATTCATTCACTATATCAAGTAGGCACAAGAATTGCTCTAACCACTAAGGAGTCATCCTCATAACAATAGCCAAACTATCTCACTCACATCCAATGTTCACTCCAATATTTTTTCATGCGTTTTGGAAAGTATGTCTTCTTTACGCTACAGGTAAGTCTATGTGCACCGAAGGCATGCAACGATTTATTATGCAAGCACACAATCTACCAAATTCTGTAGTTTAGATGGCTGAATAGGGGAGAAATCCATCTTTTTAATCAGTAATATCGACAATTAACCTTCAGGAGCCTTTTTCATCTTGGGAAAATTAGGTGAATAATCTAGCGCCGAGACGCCTATGGGTATTCGTTCGCGCTTAATAAATTGCAAAAATAAATAAATAAATAAAAATTATCATACTTCTCCATCAAACACATTGTCCCCCCCCACTGCACAGTTGGGCGAATTTAGGGCATGAATGCTACAGTGCACAAAACATGTTCAGAAAAGGGACTACTGAAAATCTATACTCATTCAGGATTTGGCTTCTTAGCTGAGAGAGAGCAACTGTAATATCATATGCAAGGCATCTGAAGTAAGCAGCACAAATTCAGCAATTTCAAACATCTGTAATTCTAATCTAGGAAAACTGTGATTATGACTCACAAGGTATTGGGAAAAGCAGCGAAGGCCAGGGGGGCATGCTCCAAACGGTACAGCTGCCTAGAGGCTCGTCCCCGCTTTCTCTCCCTAAGGAAAACAATAGTGCATGACTAGGTAAAGGACCAGGTGGTAAAGGACCAGGTGGCATAGGCCAGGGCTGCTTGCCTCACATTTCCAATGCTGAGCGGTCTGCACCTCATTGTTTACCCCGACAGTGCCACTGAAGAATCCGCACATCTATCCGAGGATCATGTAAGAAACCATGCCCCCATTCCAACAGGGCCGTTGAGGAGGAACATGAGATATTTTGTATGGTCCTCTTGTCTTGTAGAATTTATATAGTGCTGTATACCCCTGCTATAGCTGCAAACCGCTCCAATTTTCAATAGGATTGTGGGTTCCCTTTCTAAGTGTGTGGTGGCATAAGGTATTAGAAATAGTTTGGCCTAGTTGATGAGTGAGGTGAATGAGAATTTTAGACAACCAGTGTGAGCATGAGGTGTTGTAAAATGTGAGTTGTTCTCAGCGCAGTCTAACCTACAACACTGTCTTTTATTCCTCGACAATGCCACTGGAAACTGTGTAGTATTATTATTATTATTATTATTAATACATTTTGTAAAGCGCGTAGTCACCCGTGAGTATCCCAGCGCTAGGAACAGTGAACCTGAGGGTAGTGAGGGGCGGGAAGTGAATTAGGGATTTTGTGGGAATAGGAGGGTTTTCAGCCTCTTTCTGAAACGTAGATAGTTGGGCTCTGTTCTGATCTCGCGGGGTAGAGCGTTCCAGAGACGTGCTGTGTGTACTGAGAAGCGTCTTCCGCCCGTCCGGGCCTTCTTGACATTGGGGATGGTGATGAAGTGTTCCTGATCGGAACGGAGAGATCTTGAGGCTTTGTAGGGTGTGATGAATTTAGCTAGGATCGGAGGTCCTTTGTTTTGCAGCGATTTGTGGGCCAGGCAGAGTGCTTTGAACTGCACTCGTTCCCTGACCGGGAGCCAGTGGAGGAGTCTCAGAGCGGGTTTAGCTGAGGCTCTGGCGGGAGTGTTGGTCGCAATGCGGGCAGCCGCATTTTGGATCCTCTGTAGCCGGTTCAAAGTGGCCTCCGGAGCACCCAGGTAGATGGCATTGCTGTAGTCGATCCTGGAGAGTATTAGACCTTGGACCAGTAATTTTTTTGCGGTCGGGGGGAGAAGGGGCAGGATTTTTCGAATTGATTTTAGGAGCCCAAAGCATATCCCTGCTACTTTTTTTGCCTGAGTAGCAAACGATAAGTTCTTTTCGAGCCAGACACCTAAGCTCTTGATCTCGGGCTTAGGGTCTGGGGGCGGGCCTAAACAGGGTGGCCAAATTTTCTGTGACCAGATGTTAGATGACAGGGAAGGCCCCTTCTGACCAAGGAGAAGGACGTCGGTTTTTGAACCGTTAAGTTTGAGGTGAGATCGGTTCATCCATCCTTGTATCTGTGTGAGACAGGTGTAGAGGTACCTTATCATTATATGATAAGGTACATGTATTTATAAAGCGTCTATTACTCCAGATGAGCTTTCAAAGTGCTACTGCAGAGGAGTAGTACGGTACTCTGCAGGATCCCAGTGCTAACAATTTAGTCTTGCAAGAGAGTTATGGCTTGACATGCACGTTACACATCCGTTGCAAGACCTAAAGTTTCATGCCCATCAATATGGCTCAAAACTTCATTTCTGATAACTGAAGGTATTTGTTTCAATCACACTGTGTGAGATGGGGTCCAGGTCCTCCAAGGAGGGACACTGTCAAGCAACAGTACCGCTTGCTTTGTTCTTGTGTAGGAGAAACACACACCAGCACTCATTAACAAACAGGAGTCAGCTCAGCTACTAACTTAACATTTGCAAACATTTCCCATTAAAATGCATTTGTTTTTAGGTCTCACCTAGGCAGCGCTTCGAGACTTTTATGCTCCGCCCATTTTCCACCAATCTTTTCAATTGACTCCTGTTACTGTCCTTTGTAAATAGTGGCTATTGATTAGTGAATAGGTTTAAGTAGTCCCTCATTAGTACCTCCTTTTCTCCTGTTGTAACACCCCATGAGGACTGCCCCTGATACATGTGTTGCTACTCGGTTTGTTTTATGCACAGTAACACAGACCTGAATCAAAAACCTTTTCAGATCTTCAAATCCCAGCTAATTAGTATTTGGTACAACACTCATCCGAAATAGGAAAGGTTGCACATTTGTCTAGACATAGTATTTTTTTGGTACCAGTACAAAAACTAGGCTAGACTCTCAGACAACATTGCATTATAGGGGGCGTGGTCTGGCCACACAGGAAGATGGCCGCCTGCTAGAGAAGCTCCGCCGAGGGACGGAACCCTGACGAGCTTTCTCGACGTACCTGTTTGTGTGGGGCTTTCTTGTGGCACTTGGAGGACGCAGGCTGCCTTGAGGAACGTAGCGGTGGTTTCCTCTCCAGGCTAGCGGCACTCGCTCTTGCACTGTAACATGATGGTGAGGTAGCTGGCTCTCCTAGAGCACGCCTCGGCTCTCGCGCGCCCCCGAAGCCGCGCCTCTCCACAGCAAAGGCGGCGCCCTCGTCACTACAGCCTTCTTCAGCTGGTAGGCCGCGCCTCCTCAGACGGTGGGGGTGCGCTTCTTTGCATCTGAGGAATGGCTCCAATAGCCAAGCCCCCTGCAAATCTAGGGCCGGGCTTCCTCTCAATCTAGGCCGCACCACCTCAGAAGACGAGGCTTCCAAAATACACGGAGAATATGATGCGCTTAACATTGTGTATGTTCCTAATACACGGCGCCTTCATTTAAAAGTGTTTTCCAGGGATTTCTTTGCAGTCTAGTCACAGAACACCTTGAGACTTTTTCTTTTTTTCTTCTTTTTTTCTTCACATGATGTACTTCATCATCTAGAGACCCTCTGAATTATTCCCTACAGGATTTTCTGTTCTGCCTCCTCCAACTCAGCTTTATGTACCTCAGTGTGTTGATATTGCAAACATACGGTCTACTACTGCTTCATGTTGGAATTTCACCGGCAGGCCTATAAGCACTGGCCCATATATCAGTACTTCAAGCTCAAACTCTCCTTTGAGGCTGTCCTGGGTGTATGATATATATCTTCTCTCACATGCTGCTTTCTTCCTTGAGATACGCTTTTCCTTTTACATTTAAGTGCGCGCTTCTTAATGTGTATAACCACTTTATCGCCATTACATTGCTACTCTACTGTCATACCCATTTATTGTATTTACATGCTTTGCTTATGAGGTAGTTTTAGTGCGCAAGATTGCTTACTCCAACTCTTCATTGGTTTTGTGATACGCTATTTGCTATTTTGTGGCGATGTTGTACTGATTTCAGGCATTAGTTGTAGGCTGTTTGTATGGATTATTTTCTTGCTGTCTACAATTTATTACCTCCTTGTTATTTGATACACCCCTGGCTTTACCATTGCCACCTATTCCAATATTCCTTCTATTCGCTATTGCAGACCACCATTAAAACGTTACATTGCCATGTCTAAAAATAGGAATGGTGGTCATGGGCCTAAACAACCACTTTTCAATGAAGTGGTAAAGCAATCCTCTCCTTTGGCAGTTAAGGGTACTGGCTCTACGTCACCTCCTTCGCCGCATGCTGCATTACCTCAGAACGACAAGTCCCTGTCTGACACTATGCAACACATTTTACAGGAACTTTCTGGGGTCAACCGACGGCAGGAGGGCCTGGATATTTCTATGGCTTCATTGACTGCAAACCAAGTCTATCAGGGCAGAACTTACTACTTTTCACACCAGGATTGATGTCATTGACTCTAATATAATGGACATAGAGGGTCGACTGGATTCTGTTCAGGGTTCAGATCAAGACCTACTCTTCCTACACAGTAAGATCATCGATTTGGAAGATCGCAATCGTAGAGACAATATCCGTTTTTTTGGTTTTCCAGAAAATATTGAAAAGCAAGATATGAAGTCCTTTCTTTGTGATGCCCTTCCCACTCGGACTGGAATTTCTTTCACTCCTCCTCTTGAGCTCCAACGTGCTCACAGACTGGGCCCACCACGTCATGGCTCTTCTGCAAGACCTAGACCAATCATTGCTTGTTTCCTTCGGCATGAACAAACTAGACAGATTCTATCAATGGCTCGTACACGTGGCTCCTTTTTGTTTCAGGGTCATACCATCCACATGGCTGCAGACTTCTCTAAAGAAACGAATGAACGAAGAAAAGCGTTTCTCTCCATGCGACCCCAGTTACGTCAAATGGACATCAAATATGGATTATTTGAGCCTGCACGTTTTCGTATTACTAGGAATGGAGAGTCCAAAGACTTTTACGACCCTGCACTTCTACAGCAGTTTCTGGATGGTATCAGGTCCGATGATATGGAAACTCAGTCTTCTTCCAATGCCCAATCTTCTCAATCCAAGTCCTCATCTGCGACTTTACCAACATCTCATTTGTATACCTCTCTTGAATCTAGACAACGTGGCAGGGATCTCACTCGTCTGCCTCGCTCTCAGGATGACATGGATTCGGCTCTACGCTCTGTCTCTTCTCACACTAATACGCAACAAAGAGACAAGTCTAGATCGCCTCTTAAGACGCCATCTGATGCGGACTGAATTCTTTTAATGCTTTAATGCTTTATTACCTTTTCTTACTATATAAGCTTATAGCAGTGTTTATTGTTCACAATGCTTTTGTTGCTCGCTTAGCTCACTGAAATTTTACTGCTTGATATAAGTTTTTGTTGCTGATTGAAGGCATATAGCAGTGTTTGTTGTTGTTCTTATATGTTGCTTCATGCTCTATTGTTATCCTTTACTCGCTACTAGTATGGGATTTTCAGATTTGCAGTTCTTTAATCACTTTCAAGTTTTGCTTCTTATGTATTGTACGGTTCTTATCTCTCCCACATTTATTACCTGTCCCGCTTTTGTATGATGTCTATGTGTCTTATTGCTCACCTTGCTTAGAGTGTCTTTTGTCATTTTCTTTTGTTTCTCTTCTATTGTTTCACTTTCTAGGTTTTTCCTCCTCTCCTCCTACCTATCTCTCTACCTCTTTTTATGAGATATTGTTGGTTTGGTTCCTCCTTGTACATCCTCTTTCGTGTTCCCCTTGCTCTATTTTTCATATTCTTTTTTCTGGTATATCATGTTTTTATTATATCTAATTTTCTTGCGTTTTCCTTTGATGGTGTGATCACTTTGGTTCTCTGTTTCGTATTGTGACCTATGTTTCCATATTCTTCTATGTTTTTACACTGGATATTTGATATCCTCACAGTATTTTGCCGATTGCAGACTTCTCTTCAAGTTGTTCCCTCTCCTATGGCGATTTCTTTTCCAATGCATTTTTTTCCTTTTTTCTTTATGGTGCTGTGCTGGTTGCTACACATGACATTCTTTATCTTCTTTGTTGGACTTTCCATTATCATTTATACTTTCTATTTCCTTTCCACTTTTCTTTATATCGATGTGGCTTTCTCATCCTCTCATTTATCTTTTCTATTTATTTCACTCTATCTTCCACACCTCCTCTATTATATAATATGTTTTCTTTTATTTCATCCTCCTTGCTTTCATTCCTCTCCTTTTGTATGGTTCTTGTATCATACCTTTAATAATTCTTTCTACTTTACTGGTCCTGATGCGATACATTGCTATATTTCTCTTCCGCTTTTTCTCTTCTATATCTTGTCTTCCTTTTGCTTCATCCTCCTTGCTTTTATTTACTCTCCTCATGTTCCTCTCATGTAATATTTAGGTTGGGGGTTTATTGGTGACAGTTTCTTGGAGGGGATGAAGAGGAGTTGATTCCGATTTTGATGATGTTATTTTGTTATATTGTGCTTTATATATTTCATGTTACCATTTATCCTCTAGATCCCCACTCTTCTTTGCTCTAAGGGGATCCGATCTCCCTTGGCGTTGCCCTAAGTGCGCCCAGACCCGCAGTTTACAGTCCAGGTTTCTTCTCTACTTTCCTATCTACTCTTCCCTTTTTTTTTTTGTTTCCCAGAGTAGCATTTCTATTCTTTTTTATCTCTCCTCTTCTTCACTTTTTGTTTCCTTAATCCTATTCTCATGCCTTCTACCCATCCGTTGTCTGTGATTTCTTGGAATGATCATGGCCTCACCCATTACATAAAACGCAAGAAAGTTCTTTCCTATTTACATTCTAAGCATGTGGACGTTGCTCTCTTACAGGAGACTCATTTGGACGATATTGAGTCTAGTAAACTCAGCAGGGACTGGGTTGGTAAAGTCATACATAGTTCAGTCTCTAAACCTGATCCCGCAAATCCTAATCCTATTCTTAAATGCGGAGTGGCCATTCTTTTTCGGAAGTAACTTCCTTTCACAATTCTAAAGTCATGGTCTGACCCGGAAGGTCGATATGTATTTGTTAAACTGAAGCTTGGCAATTCCTTCATTTGTCTTGGTTCTGTATACGCTCCGCTAGGCTCCCAAAAACAATTTTTTCTTCGACTTAATCATCTTCTTACGGAAATAAATGCTTCTCAATTTCTCATCGGTGGTGATTGGAATTTGGCACCGGATCCTGCTCTTGACAGAACAGGCTGCATTGACATTAACAACACTCCGGACAGAGCCATTTTCTGTGACATCCTTACTGACACTGGTCTTGTTGACCATTGGAGACTAAGTCACCCACAGGATAAAGAGTACACTTTTTTTTCTTCTACTCACGGTACGTTTTCGCGTCTTGATTATTTTCTTCTTTCGCAACATTCAGTCCGATTGGTTAATGATTCCCAGATTTTAGAAGCAGCTATATCTGATCACTCCCTTGTTCTTCTATCTCTAGACTTGGGTCTTATGACTCCGGGGCGCAAACCGTGGCGTTTGAATATCAACAAATCTAAAACGCCAGCGGGTAAACTTCTTTTGCAATCCCACGATTATCTTCTCCATAATGAAGATTCGGTTTCCTCTAAAAGAATGGTCCGGGCAGCGGCTAAGGCAACCATCAGAGGTCAACTTATGCGGGACGCAACTCTTTATAATAAACAGAACGCTGCCAAACAACTTGATCTGGAAAAGGATATTCGTCGACTCTCTCAACTATATATTTCGAAACCGACTCTCCAAAATCGTAAATTATTGGAACAAGCACGCATGGCCCTCAATACTCTTTTTACTTCTAAGGCAGAATATGCCTTGCAAAAGATGAAGGGTCGTCATTATGAACAAGGGGAGAAGGCTGGTCGATTATTGGCTGCGCAACTGCGTCAAAGAGAGGCCGCTATGTCGATTCCAGCGATTAAATCAAGTGGTGGCGATATCCTTACTCGGCCACAAGACATAGTTGAGGAATTCGCCTCATTTTATAGATCTCTCTACTCTCCAGGCACTCGGGTTGATACGCTAGCGATGTCTAAATTTCTAGATGCAGTACATCTTCCACGACTCTCCGATGATGGAAGAGCTCTACTTGAAGGACCTATCACGATGGATGAAATCTCCTCAGCTGTATCTTCCTTGCCGTGCCATAAAGCTCCGGGGGATGACGGTTTTCCTCCTGAATTTTTTTAATGGACTGGTCAGAGCATGATTGATACTCTTCATGCTGCCTTTGGGGAAGCCGTGGAGGAGTCTTCTCTTGGTTCGATCTCTAACAAAGCCATCATAGCGGTTCTGCCTAAACCTGGCAAGGATCCTCTATTGTGTGGTAGTTATCGTCCTATATCCCTCTTGAATTCTGATGTTAAGATCCTTGCTAGCATTCTTGCATCACGACTCCGCAAGATTTAACCTTCTTTAATTCATAACTCCCAAGTAGGTTTTGTTCGCGGTCGTTCCTCTCGCAATCACTTGCACACTCTCACCATGCTTTATGGTCAGCTAAACATCTTACTGATGATGCCCTCCTTCTCTCTTTGGATGCTGAAAAAGCATTTGACCGCATTGAATGGGAATACCTTTTTACCGTCATGCAAAGATTTGGATTAGGTGATCAGTTCATAGCTAAAGGACGACTACTTTATGATAGCCCATCTGCTCAAGTTAACTGTGGCGGTTTTCTTTCTACTCCATTTCCTATCCGACAGGGTACTCGCCAGGGTTGCCCACTCTCCCCTCTTCTTTTCATTTTGGCTATGGAGCCTCTAGCTGCTGCAATTCGTCAATCGGCTGATGTAGTGGACACTCCTCTTCCAATTGGTCACTCCAAAATTTATTTATATGCGGATGACATTCTTCTTACACTTCCTGATCTTCCCCGCTCTCTCCCTGCTCTCCTCCGTGTCATTGATGATTTTTCTTCTTTCTCTGAATATAAGATAAACTGGGACAAGAGCGAAGCATTACCTATGTCCATTGGTACTACGAAGGACGCCATCTCCGGTTTTCCATTTCATTGGCAACCCTTTCGGCTTAAATACTTAGGTATACTCCTCAATAGGGGATTGGATAATGTTGTTACGGACAATTTAACTCCTTTAATTGCGCAAATGCAAAGAGACTTCGATAAATGGAAGGCCCTACTTTTATCCCTTTGGGGACGGGTTCAGGCGATCAAGATGGTCACCTTACCACGTTTTCTCTATGTTCTGGGTATGCTCCCTTTGACCATTCCTTTGGCTACTCTTCGGTCCATTGATTCGAAAATTAAACTTTTTATATGGGGTACAGCTAAACCGCGTCTCACCCTAGCCAAATTAAAGTCCCACCAATTGCATGGAGGTTTGGGTCTTCCCTCTATTGAGCATTACTCCCTTGCCCTCCATCTTTCCCATCTTTCTTTCTTTTTACCTAAGTCTAAAGACATCCCTCAATGGGTTCCACTTGAACGTCACTTATTGGCTTCTGGCCCTGGTTTATCCCTTTTATATGGCAAGGGTTTCAGTTCTCTTGACCCCAAGAATCCTATATTATCCGCTATGTATAAGTCTTGGCAAAGAAGTCACCGTATCTTTAAGTCTAACTCGCGACTTCACTTTCATGCTCCTATATGGTCTAACTCGGCTATTCGAGTGCGGGGTCGTACTGTGTCCTGGCCTCTGTGGCAGGAAGCTGGTATTCATTCCCTGGAACAACTGTTCCATGGTGACAATTTTAAATCCTTTCCCCAACTCAGTGAGGAATTCCATCTCCTGCCCTCACAATCCTGTCAATATTCCCATCTTCAACAAGCTCTCACAAAACGTCTGGGTTCCCCACCTGAGCTGCTGTCCACTTCTCCTATTTAATCTTATTTGAATTTATGGGGAACTTTTAAGGGTGTCACCTCTGACCTTTATAAGACTTTCTTACATCCTCTATTTTCGCAACCCCTTTCAAAAGCGCTTCAATTGAAGTGGCAATCACGTCTTTCTGTGACATACTCAGACGCCCAGTGGGATCTCATTTTGGAAGGATTACATAAGAGTGTTCGAGAAGCTCGCCTTAAATTCTGTATTTTGAAAATTCTCCATGAATGGCACTGGTCCCCGGTCAAATTACATCGTGCTAAGTTACTTCCCCATTCTTTGTGCTGGAGATGTCCTCATTCCAGTTGCGATATCACGCACATTATCTGTGAATGCCCTCGTACGAGATCATTTTGGCTCTTTGTGCGAAAGACTTTGGCTTCCTCTATGTCATTGCCTTTGCCCCTTACCTCTGCAAATATAATTTTACACGACTTTCGTGACCTTCCAACATTTACTAAGCCACAGACTCGTCTCCTACATACTGCTCTAGCCACGGCAAAAATTTACATATTGCGTCATTGGAAGTCTTCATTACCTCCTTCTCAGGAGGAATGGTTGGTGGCAATGATACAAACAGCTTCTTACGAACGTATAATTTATAATTTGCAGGATCAAGCTTCCATTTTTCTTCAAGTTTGGTCCCCATTCCTGGAAACCACAGTGGGTAATGACTGTTTCTACTCCTTCTTCTTCGGCTACTCTTCCTTCTTCATTCCATCTTTTTCGCACCATGTTCATTCTCTTTTTATTCCTCTCTCCTACGCCCTTCTCACTCTTCTTGCTTCCATAGTTAGTTTTGTTACTCTGGGGCTCCCTTTTTCTTCTCTTTTTCTCTCTTTTTTCTTTTCCTCTCTTTCTTTCTTTTTCTCTTCTCTTTTTTCTTTCCTTTTATCCTTCGTTTTCCCTTATGAATTCTACAGGATTTGTTGTTTATGTTTCCTTAGTTATATTTTATGATTCATTTCCTCATTTATGCCATCTCATTTTTTTTTATTCCTCTGCATATGTATCTACAATTACGCTTTATCAAATATTATTAATAAAAAATGTCAACACAAACATTGCATTATAGTGCAGTGGTGCTAGAGAGAGGGATAGCCTTGACACTTCTCAGCTCTCTCCCTGTTATGCAACACAGCCAATTAGGCTGATGCACTGCGTTCAGTGACAGTTTTGTAAATCGGGGTCTTACTGTAGTAGAACTTGTGGCATTACAAACAATTCTTGGTGTGGTGTAAATATGGCATATTACATCCAAGTGGCCTGTTTTCAACAGGAAAGTACATCTAAGAGGTGGTCCAACAAATGTTTTCCTACCAGCAAATCGATAGTCCTAAACTACTAGTGGGACCCTGCAAGGGAATACTGGCAGTCGGCTAACATGCTACTAACATGGGATTGTCAAGGTGTAATCCACCCGTAATGATTTATTAGTGATCCACAGTCATTTGAAGGTTCTTATGTAGTCATAATTTAGTAATCCACACTCATTCTGTAGTTGTCCTTAAATAATCCTGAGTAATCCAGGCTCATTTTAGAGCTGTCATAAAATCATCCTAGAGTAATTACACTCATACTGAAAATATCATTGGGCAATTCTAAAGTAATCAATAGCCATCCTGAAGCGGTCATAGGATCATCCAGGAATAATCCACACTCATCCTGAAATTGTCATGGGCTCATTCCAGAGTAATAAACTTCCATCCTGAAGCGGTTATAGGATGATTCAGGAATAATCGACAGTCATCCTGAAACAGTTGTAGAATCATCCTAAAGTAATCTGCACGGCATCCATAAATTATCTAGAACCCATCCTGGAATAATTCTCACTCATTCTGAAGTTGACAATTAGTATTCGTGGAGTTGTAAAAGGTAATCTCTTCCTGCCAGTAGAAGTCATCAGAACACCATCCTAGAATAGTTTTTGTGATTACAGTAAGAGTCATCCATTTAAATATTTTACCCTGTGGGCATACTTCAGGATGGTCTGGGATGACGTCCCCAGTTACTTAAAGGAATAGCTCAGCTGAAGTCATCAGATGGCTTCAGGATGGCTCCAGGATGATCTTCCTTTTTGACCAGGGACTATTTTCTTAAAGGACTTTCTTCTGCCTGCTGTTGCAAGCAGGACACTCTCCCGCAACAGCTTGTTTTGCAGTTGGAGCTTGAAACCGACCTGAAGGTATTGGAGTGCGTTACGTAAGCACCAGTTCTCCAGTTTCAAAGTAGCAGCTGGCCGCCATAACATTTTCCAGCAAGGACTTTTAATGGCATCAGGTTTGCTTGTCGGCTCACTTGCTAAAAACAAGCATTTGCAATGCAATAGGTCTCGCATTAGTAAAGTTAGAGCAATTGGCATTGTAAATGACGAATCTTTTATTTATGTTTTTTTTTAAATACTTAAAGTAATAGGTGTGTTATTTACAATGCCAACTTTTGTAAATAAAATATGCATATTGAAGTTGTTGCCTAGTTTGTGAATTTTCGCAAAGGGTGTGTGGCAATTATTAGTAGTTATGAAAAGCATGACATAAAAATGTATGTGAAAGAAGTGTGATTTATTGAAGACGAACTTGTTATGCTGTAATATGAAGCGTGTGAAAAAGCACGAATAGAAGAAGGGCAGTAAGGGGGGGTGCATGGTAACTGGAAGCAGAAAGCTAGGCGCAAGAACAGCGGGAATTAATACTATGCAAATAAATGTTAAGAGTGGACAGGGAGCAGGTGTTTAATATTGTAGATATTGGGGCAAATTTATGAAGGCCTTGCGCTGCCGGTGCGTCACTTTTTCCCATGTTAAAAGTGACGTACCGGTAGCGCAAGGCCTTTATAAATCTGCCCCTTAGTGTTTGTTTGCCTAAATGTAAGGCTGTTTGCGGCACTAATAAGGTGCTGTCTGAAAGGCTGATGCTGCGTATGAGCAAGGACATCCAAAAGGTGTAAATAAGCGTAACAAAGGCATTGTAAAATAATAGTAGCAGGCAATAATTAACTTTTTTTATAGTTTGCGATGCAAACAAAGCCTTTTGCACCTAAATACAAAGTACATTAAAGTTATTTAAAACACATACAATTTTAAATGGGCGTAACTTTACATATTAAAAAATTACATCGTAAATACAATAATGTAAACGCATTTTTCCAGTTATTTTAATGTGCGCAGCTCGGCATGTAGTAAGTGTGAGGTGAAGTGGAGAGAGAGAGACTGTCTTGTTGTGGTGTAATATAGTGCGTGTAAAAGACAATAAGTGTAAATGCCTTTAATTTATGTGTATTGACAACTTGCAAGCGGTGCATAAAGCACGCCCTTTCTACTTGTAGTCCTTGTTGACTTAATAGCACCAAGAGATTTTGTTTTGGTAGTGTTTGTTAATGCTATACGGATGTTAATTTAAAAATAATTGCATTAATAATGATTATAATTATTAATATGAAGGAGGCTCTTCTTGTACTGAGACTAATGGAAGCTTGTCTGCTACGGTTTGTGCTGTATCTTGGTGTGTGAGAGAAACAAGCAGTGCTGCTGTCAGTGCTGGAATTTTCGACGTGAGGGAAGCTTGCACAGCTGCTGCCTGTGTTGTAACTGTTCTCTATGCAGGGGATGGTGTTGGGGTGGGGGGGAGTGTGTGTGTGTGTGTGCGCGCGCACCCTGCTGCTGCCTGTGCTGCACCAGTTATGCAAGGGATGCTTGCACTGATGCTGCCTGTGCTATATTTGTGCATGTGTGTGTGTGTGAGAGTGTGAGAGAGAAGAAACAAGTAGAACTTCTGTCTGAGCTTTACATGTTTTATGTGTGAGGGAAGCTTGCACTGCTGCTGCCTGTGCTGTACCTGTTCCATGTGTGAGGGATGCTTGCACTGCTGCTGCTTGTGCTGTACTTGCTCCGTGTGTGAGGGAACTTGCACTGCTGCCGCCTGTGCTGTACCTGCTCTGTGTGTGAGGGAAGCTTGCACTGCTCCTCCCTGTGCTATACGTGCTCTGTGTGTGAGGGAAGCTTGCACTGCTCCTCCCTGTGCTGTACCTGCTCTGTGTGTGAGGGAATCTTGCACTGCTCCTCCCTGTGCTGTACCTGTTCCGTGTGTGAGGGAAGTTTGCACTGCTCCTGCCTGTGCTGTATTTGTTCCGTGTGTGGGAAGCTTGCACTGCAGCTGGTGCTGTACCTGCTCCGTGTGTGAGAGAAGCTTGCAGTGCTGCTGCCTGTGCTGTGCCTGCTCTGTGTGTGAGCAAAGCTTGCACTGCTGCTGCCTGTGCTGTACCTGCTCTGTGTGTGAGGAAAGCTTGCACTGCTGCCGCCTGTGCTGTACCTGTTCCGTGTGTGAGGGAAGCTTGCATTGCTGCTGCCTGTGCTGTGTCTGCTCTGTGTGTGAGGGAAGCTTGCACTGCTGCTGCCTGTGCTGTATCTGTTCTATGTGTGAGGGAAGCTTGCACTGCTGCTGCCTGTGTTGTACTTGTTCTATGTGTGTTGGAATCTTGCACTGCTGCCGCCTGTGTTGTACCTGCTCTGTGTGTGAGGGAAGCTTGCACTGCTGCTGCCGGTGCTGTACCTGTTCTGTGTGTTCATTTGTCTGTTAAGCGTCAATGGAAAGGAAAGGTCAAAGGTGAACTATAAAATGGAAGGAGTTTCGTTTCTTTGAAATCTACCCAGTTACTGAGAATTGCAGACACGTTTCTGGCAAATCGAAACTTACCGTTCGTTTCAGTATGTGCCCGTCATGTTTATTTAATAATATTGTTCGTGTTCATTGTTTGTGCAAATGTGAGGCAGCTTGCCGAAGTAATGCGATGCCATGTAAGGGGCTGGTGTCGCATACAATTGTAATTGCATGTTACTTGACATACTAATAATACACCTTGGCAATTTAATAATTTAAACGTATATCTCCAGTTAATTTGATGTGTGTAGCTTGGCGTGTACAAAGTGTAAGGTGAAGTGGAAAAAGGAGTGTGTTTATTATGTTGTATTATAGACCGTGTAAAAAGGAACGATTAAAAGAAGAGCACTGGGCAGGGGGAGTTTAGGGGAGGGGGGGGCTTGCGTTGGGTGATAGTAACTGTAAGCAGAGAGCGAGGCGCAAGAAAAGCAGGGAAGCTGCTTGCAGAATTAATGGGTGCTGTCTAACGGGGTGGTGTCCTATAAAATTGTGAGTGCACATTACATGACATAATAATATACATTGGCAATCTAATAATGTAAACGTATTTTGTCAGTTATTTTGTTGTGCGCAGCTTGGCGTGTAAAAAGTGCGAGATAAGGTAGAGAGAGGAGCAGGCTTGTTATGTTGTAATATGGAGCGTGCAAAAAGGAACGAGTGAAAGAAGGGCATTGGGCAGCAGGAGGGAGGGGGGGCTGGGTGATAGTAATAGAAATAGAGAGCAAGGCGCAAGGAAAGCGATAGATAATGCTGTGCAAGTAAATATTCAGAGCGGACAGGGGGCAGGCCTCAACTAACGTCGAGTTATTGTTTGTTGGAGCAAATGTGAGTGTCATTGCAGAAGTAATGGGGTGCTGTGTAAGGGCTGGCGCCGCGTACAATTGTAAGTGCACGTTACTTTACATGGTAATAATATACATAGGCAATACAATAATTGAAAAATATATCTACTGTTATTCTAATGTGCGTAGCTTGGCGTGTAGAAAGTGCGAGATAAGGTAGAGAAAGGCGCGGGCTTGTTATGCTGTAATGTGGAATGTGTAAAAAAAGAACGACTTAAAAAAGGGCATTGGGTAGCGGGGGCAGGGTAATAGTAGCTAGAAACGGAGAGCGAGGCGCAAGTATAGCGATAGAGAATGCTTTGCAAGTGAATATTAAGAGTGGACAGGGTGCGGGTCTTAATTGTCATCGACTGTTTGTTTGTTACAGCAAATGTGGCATTGGGCAGTGTAGGGGGGTGTGGGGTGGTGGGGAGGGCTGAGTAGGGCTGGGTGATAGTAACTGAAAACGGAGAGCGAGGCGCAAGGTTAGCGATATAATGCTGTGCAAGTGAATATTAGGAGCAGACAGGGGGCAGGCCTGAATGAATATGCTACTTACCAGTATGCATCTGTTCTTGGCATGTAGGGCTGCTAACATTCATATCTTAGCATTAGATCGCCGCCTAGTGTTGGGCTCGGATGATTGCACATTGTTGTCCTGGAAGAGTCTTCGAAGTATCCTGAGATAGGTGGCTCCTCCCCTGGACTACAGTGCGCATGGGCATCGGCTCCATCCCCAGATTGTTTTTCGCCATTGTGGCAGAAGATGGAGTGAAAAGTGTAAAGGATGTCCATGCTAATGAATAAGTACAATAGTATATCTGCAGCTGCGACAGGCACCGGGGAGGAGGGCGGGCGATATGAATGTTAGCAGCCCTACATGCCAAGAACAGATGCATACTGGTAAGTAGCATATTCAGTTCGAGGCATGTGGGCTGCTAAATTCATATCTTAGCATAGAATACATAGCAGTCCCTCCATCAGCGGCGGTTGCCCGTGCCAGCTGCAGAAACCTGAAAAAGTGTCTTCAGAACAGCCTGTCCTACAGCAGCTTGCTGCTTGGAATGCACATCAACACAGTAGTGTTTAGTGAAGGTGTGTGGTGTAACCCACGTGGCTGCTCTGCAAATATCCTCTAAAGGAATGTTCCCTAGGAAAGCCATGGATGCCCCCAGTTTGCGTGTGGAGTGCGCTCTGGGGGGTATTGTTAAAGTGCGCTTGGCTTTTTGATAACATATCTGGATGCATTTAACAATCCATCTGGCTATCCCTGCTTTGGAAATCGGGTTGCCTTTGTGTTGTGGTGCGAAGGCAACAAAGAGTTGTTTTGTTTTTCTAAAGGGTTGTGTTCTGTCTATGTAGTACATCAACGCCCTCCGTACATCTAAGGTATGGAGCATTCTTTCCGCCACCGTTTGCGGGTTTTGAAAGAATGCTGGTAAGTCAATAGTTTGGTTTAGATGAAACTGTGACACCACCTTCGGAAGGAATTTGGGGTTAGTGCGTAGCACTACCCTATTTGGATGGATTTGAATGAATGGCTCTTGGATTGTGAGCGCCTGCAGCTCACTGACACGCCTCAGAGACGTAATAGCTACAAGGAAAGCTACTTTCCACGTAAGGAACTGGAGTTCAAACGAGTGCAGTGGCTCCAATGGCGGTCCCATCAGTCTGGTGAGAACGACATTGAGGTTTCACACCGGAGCTGGCGGTGTTCTTGGGGGAATGACTCGTTTCAGACCTTCAAGGAAGGCTTTAATGGCAGGCACCCTGAAGACAGAGAGGTGCTGCCTGTTCTGGAGATAAGCCGCTATGGCGGATAGATGTATCCGAATGGAAGTGTACGCTAGATTGCACTTGTAAAGATGCAACAGATAGCAGATGATGTTAGGGATAGATGCATCTAGCGGGTTGATGTCATTGGCTGTACAGTAAATGACAAAACGCTTCCACTTTGCAGCATAGCATGCTCTAGTAGTTGGTTTCCTCGCCTCCTTGATGATGTGCATGCACTCCGGAGGTAGGTTAAGGTATCCAAACTCTAGGACTTCAGGAGCCAGATCGCCAGGTTGAGCTGTTGTGGATCTGGATGCTGAATGTCTCCATGGTTCTGCGTCAAAAGACTGGGCGTGAGGCGCAGTCTTTGATGCGGCACCACTGAGAGTTCGAGGAACGTGGTGTACCAAGCCTGGCGCGCCCACGTTGGAGCAACCAGGATGAGAGTCATCTCGTGCTGCCTTAGCTTTCTTGCGACCAGCGGTATTAGAGGGGCTGGCGGAAAAGCGTACGCAAATTTGCCTGACCAGTTCATCCATATCGCATTCCCCTGCGACTGTGGGTGAGGGAACCTGGCGGCAAAGAGTTGGCATTTTGCGTTCTCTGCTGTGGCAAACAGGTCTATCTCCGGATGACCCCACTGCTGGAAGTACGGGTGGAGAACAGATGGGTGTATCTCCCACTCGTGCATTTGATGGCTGTATCTGCTGAGCAGATCCGCCATCTGATTGTCCTTTCCTGGGAGGTGTTCTGCCATGAGGAAAATGTTCCTCTGAATGGCCCACTTCCACATGCTCTGAGCCAGATGAGACAGCTGTGGCGAGTGGGTGCCTCCCTGCTTTTGAATGTAGTACATCGCGGTCATGTTGTCCGTCCGGACTAGCACGACTTTGTTGCACAGATGTACAATGAAGGACTTGAGCGCCATGAAGATTGCCATCAGTTCCAGATAGTTGATGTGCATCTTTTGTTGCTGCGTCGTCCATAGTCCCTGCACTGTGTAAGTGAGCACATGAGCTCCCCATCCCTGGAGAGATGCGTCCGTTGTCAGGACAATCTGCGGCACGGGCTCTTGGAACAGTCGGCCCTTGCAAAGGTTGTGTGGAGTCCACCAATGCAGAGAGTCGTATGCCCGACTGGTAACCAACACTAGGTCTGTCAATTGCCCCTGAGCCTGTGTCCACTGATTCGCTAAGCACTCCTGGAGCGGGCGCATATGTAGCCGTGCGTGAGGGACTATGAAGATGCAGGAGGCCATCATGCCTATCAATTGCATGAACACTCTCGCTGGAAGCGAGTGTTGTGGCCTGAACTTTTGGATCAGAGCCTGCATGCTGTCTATCCTGACTTGGTTTGGCTGAGCCATGGCCGTCAGGGTGTTGATCGTTGCACCTAGGAACTGCCGGACATGCGCCGGCTGAAGATGCGATTTTGGGTAGTTCAGGGAGAAACCCAGATCGTGAAGAAGGTGAATTGTAGTCGACATGTCTGCGGCGCACTGTTGCTCTGACTTGGCTTGCACGAGCCAGTCGTCTAGGTAGGGGTAGACATGGATGTTCTGCCTCCTGAGGTGCGCCGCTACTGTCGCCAGACACTTGGTGAACACCCTCGGGGCTGTTGTGACTCCGAAGGGTAGGACTTTGAACTGGTAGTGCCTGCCTTGAATAGTGAACCTGAGGTATTTCCTGTGTGACGGGTGTAGTGGAATGTGGAAATAAGCATCCTTGAGATCTAAGGTTGCTAAGAAGTCTCCCTGGTTTAGCAAGGGAAGAATCTGTTGCAGTGTAAGCATGTGGAAATGTTCTGATAGTATGTACAGGTTGAGGGGACGTAGATCTAGAATGGGCCTGAGAGATCCGTCCTTCTTTGGAATAAGGAAGTACAGGGAATATACCCCCGTGCCTTCCTCCCCCACCGGCACGAGCTCGATTGCTCCCTTTTGCAGCATCACCACTACTTCCTGCTGCAATAAGAGCAAGTGCTCTGCGGACATAGGCCGTTGCCTTGGCGGGATGTTGGGTGGAGTGGACTTCAACTCTAGGCAATAACCATACTGGACTAGTTGTCGCACCCACCTGTCTGTGGTGATGTTTCTCCAGACGGGCAGGAACTGCTGCAGTCTCCCCCCGACAGGTGTTAGGTGGTCGGGGGGCAGTGACAGAGAGTCACTGTTTGCTGGGAGTAGAGGTGCGGGAGCTGTTGTTTCCTCTGCCGCGACCTCTGTTGCTGTTATTCCTGTAACCTCCCTTGTTCTGTTTAGTGAACGAGGATTGTGCCCCACCTTTTGCGAACTGGGATTGTTGACCCATTTGTCCTCTGGTGACTCCACGTGCACCTGAGCGACGAAAATTGCTGCCACGAAACTGTTGTGACTGTAGGGCCCCCATAGACTTAGCAGTTTCTGTGTCTTTCTTTATTTTCTCTAGGGTGGTGTCAACATCCGGACCAAACAGACTATCAGGATTGACTGGCTGATTAAGAATTGTTGTCTGAATATCCGGTTTAAACCCTGAGATGCGGAGCCACGCTTGTCGTCTCAGCATAACGCTAGTGTTGATAGCTCTAGCAGCTGTGTCCGCAGCGTCAAGTGCACACTTGATGGCTGCATTTGAGATTAGCTTCCCTTCCTCAATAAGCAGTTTGGTGCCCTCTTGGAACTGTGGAGGCAGGTGTTGTACAATCTGTTCTAGGGTGTCGTAGTGCGCCCTATCATAACGCGCCAAGAGCGCCTGTGTATTGGCGATGCGCCAAAAGTTTGATGCCTGTGCAGCTACTCTTTTGCCCCCTGCCTCTAGCACTTTGGATTCCTTATCCGGGGGAGGAGCTTCACCCGTAGTCTGGGAGTTGGCACGTTTCCTGGCATTGGCGACCACAAGAGAGTCCAGTGGCAATTGTCCCCGAATGTATGCGGGGTCTGCAGGTGCAGGTCTGTACTTTTTTTCAATGCGAGGGTTGACCACTCTCGCTCTCGTAGGCTCCTTAAATATGTCCCCAGCATGCTTGAGGACTCCTTTAAGCATAGGCAGTGTCTTTACTGTCCTTTCAGAGACTGAAAAAGTGTCGAAAAGGAAGTCTTCCTCAACAGGGTCGGCATGCATGTCCACATCGTGATTGGCTGCCGCCCTTTCGAGTAGGGCATGAAAACCTGCTGAATCCTCAGTCGGGGATGCCCGTGCATTAAAAGGCTGCGGGTCCTGCCCCGCACCTTGGGTGTTCTGGTCACCAGTGTCATCATATGAATCCGGTTGCACATCAGGTTCATTGATTGGGAAATTGTACTGCTCGTCCTCATCATACCCCTCACCCGCAGAGTGTTCTGGGGAGGGAGTAGGGCTCCGTCTCGGAGGAGGCTGGATTGGTTCCGTGAGGCCTGAGGCGTCAAGGGGCACCCTCTTCTTCTTTAGTGGGATGACATAGGGGTCCACTGGCTCCGAAGTGATTTTCCTCTTATAGAGGGTCAGTTTGCCTGTGTCAGCGTCGATGAAATGCTCCGAATCGTCCTCGGATTCGAGTACCTGACGTGGAAGTGGGCCAGTCGGTGAAGAAATCACCTGTTTCGGTGCCGATTTGGTTGAAAATGCTTTTGGCGCCTCCTTCGGCGGCAAAATAAAGAGAAGTTTCCCAGACGGCTTCTCTGGAGTGTCTTTTCGCGGCTGCGTTGATGGTATCGGAGCCGACGGGGCAAAGGCCTTTTCCCTGATTCTTTTCAGTGATTCGGCTACGGGGGACGGCACACTCACAGTTTGTGTCGGCGCTGACGAGGATGGTCTGATTTTCCCCTCCGATCCGACGTCCTTGTGGGCCTTGTGCGTTTTGGGCGCGGATCCTGTCTTTACCGCCTCCGATTCCTGCGTTCGGGGCACAGACTTCTTTCCGTGTGCCTGCGTAGCCTCCTTGGAGCCGACTTTGGCGGGTTTTGACGGCGTCGTAGACGCTGTCCCGTGCCGACCATCTTTCTTGGAGGACCCCTCCTCTGGCGTCGGTTTCGATTTCGCAGCATCGGAATCGACGGACTTCTTCGACTTCTGCGGACCGGAGGTCGACGGAGTCGATGGGGTAGCGGGCACCGTCGGTTTCACCGGCACGGCAGCCATCTTAGGGACACTCGAATCCTTAACTTTCGGTTTCGTTTTCGGGTCGGCCATTTTAGGTGTTGTCGATCCCGATGGTTTCGGTTTCGGTTTCGAAACAGTCTGCCCAGCAAGTAAGTCCGTGGCCGGGCCCGAAGGCGGGGCTGTGGCTTGCGGCAACGGGTCTTGGGTAAGGCCGACAGGCGATCCCGTGTCCCGGTCGGTATCCTCGTAACCTTCGGGGCAGAGCTCGTCCGCTGAGCTATCCGCCGCGGCCCCATAAATCTCATCGTCGTCTCCTACCTCGTCGACGTATTCAAGGCCTTGACCCGCGACTCCGTCGTCGTCTCCCGGATCCGCCTCGACCTCCGTCTCGGGTGGGGAGATTTGGAGATGATGACCCTGGTCCTCTTCGTCTTGGTCGCCGAAGATGTTCTCCGGATCCGGGGCCGCTTGTTTAGCTTCCATGCGCATCGCGCGCCGAAGCTTGAGAGTCTTCTTCGAGCGGAACTGTGCACACAACTTACACTTGCCGTCGTCGTGGTCAGGCGAAAGGCATTTGTTACACACGGGGTGTAGATCGATGTGTGGGTACTTGGACCCACAGAGCGGGCAGTACTTAAACGGGCTCCGCTCCATGACCGAAAAGGCTTGCAGTCGTGTCGCGATGAGAAGGCCTCAAAGTTCCGAGAGCGAAGAAAACTCCGCTTATTCCGGCTCCAAGAGACGGAAGACTCGAGACCGTGCGCAGACAATACCGACGCAAGAAAATCGAGGCCTTTTGGCCGCTAAAAGTTAGTTTTTCTTGGTTCCGACAGTAAGACGTCGAGACCACATCCGAACCCAATGGCGGAAAAAAACAATCTGGGGATGGAGCCGATGCCCATGCGCACTGTAGTCCAGGGGAGGAGCCACCTATCTCAGGATACTTCGAAGACTCTTCCAGGACAACAATGTGCAATCATCCGAGCCCAACACTAGGCGGCGATCTAATGCTAAGATATGAATGTTAGCAGCCCACATGCCTCGAACCTATTATTGACTGTTTGTTTGTTAGAGCAAATGTGGCATTGGGCAGCGGAGTGGAGGAAGCTGGGTGATAGCATCTAGAAACGGAGAGTGAGGCGCAAGGAAAGCGTTAAATAATGCTGTGCAAGTGAAAACTAAGAGCGGAGAGGGAGCAGGCCTCAACTATCATCGAGTAATTGTTTGTTGGAGCAAATGTGGGATTGAGCAGCGGGGGGGAGGGGGCTGGGTGATAGCAGGCAAAAACGGAGAGCGAGGCGCAAGAAAAGCGATAGATAATGGTCTGCAAGTGAATATTAAGAGCGAACAGGGAGCAGGCCTCAACTGTCAGCTAGTTATTGTTTGTTGGAGCAAATGTGGGATTGGGCAGCGAGGGAGAGACGGCTGGGTGATAGCAGCTGTAAACGGAGAGCATTTATTGTTTAAAAGCACGACAATGTTAATGCTGTTTTAATAACATTGCTTACGCTTACTGGACTGTGTTAATGAAATGTAACCTATTTCCCTTGAAAAAGTTTCTAATCGTAAAGAACATGCACCATACGTATTTAATATGCCATATTTACAAGAACATACATTTTTACTGTTTGTCTGTAATTGTACTTGCGTGCTGCTAGTTTTTACACAAGACTAAGTTGCATGATGCCACATTTAGCGAAATAAATGCAGAAAGCAGACAAGACGGCGGCAAGTTAACTTTCTAAGTATGTCTGCCACTTTTAGCACAGGCCTTAGATAATGAAAGAGCCACCAAATTACCATGCGACATCAGATACTAGCAAAGTTCCCAAAATGCAGTGTTTAGCACCTATTCGACATCACGCTGTTCTAAGCATACTGCAAACTTTCCCACCCCCCGAGGAAATTGCTCCAAAACCACACCTTGTTAAACGGCACCATTTTTTTTCTAAAGATACTGCTCCGTACATTTGCATGGCGCCGACTTTATAATGTAATACACAAAGAGTGAAAGAAAGAAAGTAACACCTCTTAGACAGCTACTGACAAACTGCTCGCCATTTGCATGGCGCCAACTTAGTAGAGCATACCTTTTTAGCAACACTTTGCTATTACGATCTTTGAAACTTTTCCCAAAAATTTAAACTGCTCAATTTATCATTGTTTTGCACTTGCATAGCATCATTGAAATAATGCCACCAAAAATGTGAGCGTATTAATTTGTATGTTTGTGTTATGTTCATTTAAAAATATTGTTCGTGTTCATTGTTTGTTTGTGCAAATGTGAGGCTGCTTGCAGAAGTAATGGGATGCTATCTAAGGGGCTGGTATCGCATACAATTGTAAGTGCACGTTACTTGACATACTAATAATACACTTTGGCAATTTAATAATTTAAACGTATTTCTCCATTTACTTTGATGTGTGCAGTTTGGTGTTTACAAGTGTGAGGTGAAGTGGAAAGAGGGGCGTGCTTGCTATGTTGTAATATGGAGCGTGTAAAAAGAACGATTGAAATAAGAGCACTAAGCAGGGGAGGGAGCTGGGACTGGGTAATGGTAACTGTAAGCAGAGAGCGAGGCACAAGAAAAACGAGGAGGCTGTTTGCAGATTTAATGGGGTGCTGTGTAAGAGGCTGGGGTCGCATACAATTGTAAGTAGACGTTACTTGACATACTAATAATATACATTGCCAATACAATAATGTAAACGTATTTCTTCAGCTATTTTGATGTTCGCAGTTTGGCATGTAGAAAGTGAGAGATAAAGTAGAGAGAGAGGCAGACTTGTTATGTTGTAATATGGAGCGTGTAAAAAAGAAAAAGAAGGGCATTGGGCAGCGGGGGGAGGGGGCTGGGTGCTAGCAGCTAGAAACGGAGAGCGAGGCGCAATGAAAGCATAGATAATGCTCTGCAAGTGAATATTAAGAGCAGACAGGGAGCAGGCCTCAACTATTGTCGAGTTATTGTTTGTTTGAGCAAATGTACAGTGGGCAGCGGGGGGAGAGGGCTGGGTAATAGTAGCTGGAAAGGGATAGCATTTTTTATTTGAAAGCATGAAAAGTTTATGCACTTGCATTGCATAGCATCATTGAAACGATGCCACAAAAAAAACGAGCGTATTAATGTAAAAACAGCTTGCAAGGCAGCTTTGCAAATATTGATTCAAAGGCATATTTCCCACAAAATGCAAACAACCAGCATGTTACTTTAAAGGCAACAGCAGAAAAACGAAAATAATGAAAGCAAAAAAAATAATAAAAAGCCAGCTTCATAAATAATGAGCATGTTCATTACTAGGCAGCTTGCAAATAATTATTTAAAGACTGCTTTGGAAATAATGCAAATATCGAGCATGTTATTCAAAAGCCAGATTTACAGAAAATGGTAACAGCAAGCGTGTTCATTCTAAGCCAGCCTCGGAAAAACGAAACTAATGAAAAGCGAAACTGACACTGCACACACAGCAAGAAGCGCGCTCACGAGGTGAAAACTGAGCTACTCTGCGCTCGTGCACCCTCTCCTGTCCACATTCCCAAAAACGGGCAACATTAGTTGTCGAAGCAGACTGCAACAATGCTTACGCATTGAAGCAGGTCGTGCTTCGACCTAACCAGGACTTCAAAAAACGGCTCTTACCCTCGCTTTCCTCGATTTCTTCCTCTGTGAAACGGATCCAAAAAAGAAAGAAAAACTTCGGCTGCAAATGACGTCTTCGGACACGCTCTGCGCTTGGAATGCACAAAAAATATTTGAATGTATCCATTGTAAAGGCACTGCTGTTAACAGAGTGGATTGGTGATGTTCTGTGTATTAGGCTTTCGGTTCTTTATGGGACTAAGCACGAGATTTATCAGTGGTTTTTCTTATTTTGCTTTATAAAATGTGTACTGCGGCTCTCTGTTCAAGGATGTGGTCATTTTAAACCATGCTGCTTACGTTTTGTAAGGCTATAAGCAATGAACATTGAAACAGGTCCATTCCAGCCATACAGTCACATTCGTAACTTTTCAGGGAAAAACACTCAGTGATTTCTCAATAAAAAGTGTAAAAGTGTTAACATAACTATGTTGTTCCGGGTTACATTTCACATGCTTTACATATTCTTCCATTCCCTATGAGTGATTGCTATTTCCAGGATGTTGTTAGCCAGCATATTAATCCTGTCTCCCCTCCCTCATAACCTATTTCACTTGTTGTGGGTCTCCAGGACTGCAGTCATACGAATCGCAATAGAGCTATGCACATATCTTCACTCCACTGCATACAAAAACACAAAAATAAAAAAACATTGTCATTTGCTACTTATCTCTGCCTATTCTTCACTGCTCGATGTCCAGGGCCTGCTGCAGTGCCACTGTCTGCGCTCCAAAAGAGATACGTTTCCAAACTACCCCGTCTTCGTAAGCAATTGACTGCATTTTATTAAATATCTCTTTTATTGCAGGAAGTGGCATGCGCGCTCTGAGTAACTAGATGTGCACGAGAACAGAGAAGGCTGGGCGCACGTAGTTCATATCCAACACAGTCAGATAGACTACACGCCAAACAATATCCCATTCAGACATTACGAACAGGCAGGCAACAGCCATGTTAGCAAACAAAGAGTTGTGCAAGTAACTGGCTCAGTCCTGTGATCATACCTCTCCAAACCCAAATTATATACTCACAGCTCAAAAACTTCAAAGCACCATCAGAAAGTGATAAGGTATAAGGAAAAGAGGGGCATTCACTAGGCCTGTCAGCTAGTACAATGGACGGATGCTTAGGCACAGACACAAGGTTAAGATTAGCAAAGCACAGCAGATGAGTAGAGAAACAAGAGAGTGTGGGAGAGTTATCAGGTAGTTCTGGATCACAAAGCAATGTAAAAGCCAGCCTGACAAGTCAGAAAAAAATAAGTTACCTACCCGTGGTTCTCCACTACACTGTGGTTCTCCACTATTGGCATCTTTCATAGATCCACATGCTGGAATCTGCCCTACCGTCATGGTGGGAGTCCCACAGTTACAATTGCAAGCATTACATAGAAAAAGCATTGAAAACAATACAAAAGCAAGTAACATTGCTAACCAGTTCATAGAACAGCCAAAGTTAAACTAATAAGAGAGCCGTCCTTGAAGCACTCTTCCCCTCCAGGGCTGCCATATCTCAGATTGATAGCACAAGTGTTATAAAAGTAAATAGAATAAATATTCGGAGTGATGAGCCCCAATAAGGAGGCGGGAGGGTCACATGTGAATTGATGAAAGATGTCAAAACTGGAGAACCACAGTGTACAGGTAGGTAACTTTTTGTTCTCCAGTACTGAATCTTTCATATACTCACATACTTGAATCAGAGTAGCGAGCAATAATACCTGAAGAGGCTGTAGTGGGTATTGCAAACCACACAGAATAAACGTAGACTACGATACAACTGAGCATACATAATAAAGCTATGTCGACACATACATATATAACAGAAAATGAAAACATCTGTTGACATAAAAGGAACCTCACCTCATTGGAAAAGATGACAACTGCTTGCTCCACTACTGCATCTGTGTTTGATGCTGAACCCATACAGTAATGCTTGGTAAACTTAAGTATGTTAGATCAGGTTGCCGCCAAGCAAATGTCCGGTATTTAGACCCCTGCAAACATGGGTGTAGAAGTGGTGACGCTTCTTGTACAGTGTGTTTTTACGTTACCAGGCAATGGTCACCCAACTTTGTCATGACAATAACAGGTGGTTGCAGAAACCCAGCGAGCTATGCTAATCCTCGATGGGACATAGCATTTCCTAGGAGGAGCGTAGGATATCAGGAATGGATCAGATTTTCTGAAGCTTTTAGTTCTTTCAATATTAAATGTTAAACATCCCCGGACATTCAAAGTATGTAGAGCTTTCTCAGCTGCATAAAAATTGGATTTTGGAGAAAGTTTTAAAGACAATTGGTTCGTTTAAGTGAAAGGAAGTTAGGACATTCAGAATGTGGCCTAAGAGCTAGAAAGGTCGACCTCGATGCTTGGGAACCAGGTTAGAGTCTTGGCAGGGACGCTCAACATCATATGATTCTGGGCAAATCACTTAATCTCCCCGTGAAATGAATGTGTTCGTCTGTAATGCAACTGGTGCTCATGTAAAGCGCTCTGATACCTTCCGGTAGAGTTCGTGCTATGTAAAACTAAAAACTAAAATATAAAAGATTGAAATGGGGACTGATGCTTAACATCTCTCTATCCTCCTTAAACTGTATGTAAATGCCTGAATCTCACTTATCCGTTTGGCCGACGTGAGAGCAAATAATAAATCCATCTTCCAGGATACATAATTTAATTCAGCTTTCTTCAGTAGGTTCAAACAAACCTCTCATTAGCTAGGATACTGTTGTAGTAAAGTGCCATGCCACCGCTCGTCTATTTTCATAAATTCCTTTAATAATCTGTTAGACTGGTAATTGTTCCACATAATCTTAATTGTTGATAGATGGACCTTAACTGAATTATGAAGAAACACCTCAACGTGCCAGGTGCAGCAAGTAAGGTAGAATCTGCTCAGGAGTAGATTGGAATGGGTCTAGCTCGTTACTGGAGCACCAAAAACAAAACCTAGTCCATTTAGCTTGATAGAACTTGTTTGTCGTATCTGCCCTCGAATTCTCCAGAATGTCCTTGCAGGCTTGAGATATGTTCAAGGAATGGACCTCTCAGTCATGAGGAGCCAGGCTGATAAGCTGAGTGACTTCCGCTTCGGATGAACATTCTGGCCCTTGTTCATTGTTAGATCATCTGGTACCAGCATGAAAGGAATGTGTTGACATTCAGATAGAAGCAGCTATTAGGATTACCTGGCAAGGTTCTCTTTTCATTTTGTGAAAGACTCGGCATTTCAGGAAAAGGAAGGCAGGCATAGGTGAAAATTCTTGTCCAAGTAATGCAAAAAGTATTCCTACATTCGTGTTTTTGTGGATATCTGCTTACAAAGATATATCACTTTCTGTTTTGATGTGTTGCAAACAAGTCCAGATTTGGAGATCCTCTTTCGGGGTAGTTCTATAGCTGCTGCTGGTTTAGCTCCTACTCTAGGCAGTCTCTGAATGTTCTTCTGAGACAATCTGCCCATTTATTTTCTCTCCCTGGAACATGTTCTATACATAAAGTACTCCTGTGAAGAAGAATCCAACTCCAGATCTTCTGAGTTTCTGCTGACAGAATTCTCAATCTTGTTCTTCTTTGTTTGTTTAAATAGAACCTACAATCAAGTTCCTTATTTTGGGGGAGAAAAAACTGGAGGCCCGAAAATACTGCTCTCAACTCCAGAAGGTTTATTCATTAACGATGGGCCCATCATTAATCTTTTCTTTTCAGAAGACTAATCCTTTGAGGAAGGGGTTCAAGGCTCAGAACTGATCTTAGTGGTCTCTTTTGAGAGGGAGATGAAGAAGAATCCCTCTTTCTTGAGGATGTTAGCCTCAGTTGATTTTTTAGGATGTCTAGCCTTTTTTTGAAGGTTTTCCAGAGGAGTCTGATCCTTCACGTCTCTGCTTTTTGGAGGGTGAATATGTCTCCTGCCCTTCATCCACAGAAGCAGGATCCTCCAAAGCCTTTTTCTGGAGCAACAAAAGAAGCCATGCTTCTCCATCTTTTTAGGTCTTAGTTGAAAAGGTACGTCAATGCTTAGACTTCCTAGGTTCGTGGTGGGGATACAAGCAATATAGACATTCCCCGTGGAGAGCCTCTGAGAATAATCTTAGTTTACAAGATTTAACGTGGTCTAAAATGACTTTAAGACCTTTCTAACATGGTTGTTTTTGTCAGAAAAACACATCTCAGATGTTACCTTAGGCTTGCTTGGAGTAAAAATGACAACACATCTCTTTGAAGAGGCTAAGTGACTGAAAAGCACTGAAGAACTAAGCAGAACTCTGGGAGACTCACACAACGTGCAGTTGGAAATCTGAGGTATGATGGCCCTGGAGGGGAAAAGTGCTAAAGGGGCTGCTGTCTGATTGGTTCAACTTTGGCTGTTGGAAAACTATTTGAATTGGTTAACAATGTCACTTGGTCTGGTATTGTTTTCAATGCTTTTCTATGCACTGCTTGAAATTATTACCGTGGGATTCCCACCATGACGACGGGGAAGATTCAAGCATGTGAATCTATGAAAGATTCAATACTGGAGAACGTAGCTTTGTGAGTAATGGATGACCAACTGTCTTACAGTAAGATTGGTTGATCTATATTGTAATCAATATATATTAATAACTTGGTGAAGGTAGAAAGTCTGGAGAACTGTCGGTAGACTTTTGTAGTAACTTAGTTTAGTCATGATGAGGATGTTAATAGTGTATTAGCACTGTGGAATGGGAGGTGAGGGTGAATCGTGAAGATCAGTTTTGATCTGGGAGCCCTACCAACAGAACTTCCTAAGGATTGAAGGTGCTTTCTTGAGTCAATCAATCAAACAATCAATATCTTCATTCAGCCGGAGCCATAAAATGTAGGAATAAATTATACAGTACAATTGTTTTTCATACAAACTAAAAACATAGTTAATAAAATCGATATTGTTCATAAAAGCCTAAATACTATAAACAAAAAAGCATTTCCACACAATCTCAAAAGGAAGCGAATATGCTACTTACCAGTATGCATCTGTTCTTGGCATGTAGGGCTGCTGACATTCACATCTTTGCATAGATCGCCGCCTAGTGTTGGGTCCGGATGATTGCACATTGTTGTCCTGGAAGAGTCTTCGAAGTATCACGAGATAGGTGGCTCCTCCCCTGGACTACAGTGCGCATGGGCATCGACTCCATCTTCAGATTGTTTTTCTCCATTGTGGCAGAGATGGAGTGTAGTACAGTAAGTGATGACCATGCGAAGAGTAATTCTGAGTGCTGCAGCCACGACAGGCGCCGGGGAGGAGGGCGGGCGATGTGAATGTCAGCAGCCCTACATGCCAAGAACAGATGCATACTGGTAAGTAGCATATTCGGTTCGAGGCATGTGGGCTGCTGAATTCACATCTATGCATAGAATACATAGCAGTCCCTCCATTAGCAGCGGCTGCCTGTGCCAGCTGCAGCAGTCTGAAAAAGTGTTTTGAGAACAGCCTGGCCTACAGCTGCTTGCTGTTTGGAGTGCACATCTACGCAGTAGTGTTTAGTAAATGTGTGTACGGTAGACCATGTGGCTGCTTTACATATTTCTTCTAAGGGAATGTTCCCCAGGAAAGCCATGGATGCCCCTAACTTCCGTGTGGAGTGGGCCCTTGGGGGAATCGTTAAAGTGCGCTTAGCCTTTTGATAGCAAATTTGGATGCACTTAACGATCCATCTGGCTATACCTGCTTTAGAAATGGGGTTGCCTTTGTGTTACGGTGAGAAGGCAACAAACAGTTGTTTGGTTTTTCTGAAGTCTTTTGTTCTATTAATGTAGTACATGAGAGCTCTTTTTACGTCTAGTGTGCGGAGCATTCTCTCTGCCACTGAATCTGGGTTTTGGAAGAACACTGGTAGTTCTATTGTTTGATTCATATGGAACTGTGAAACCACCTTAGGCAGAAATTTAGGGTTAGTGCGTAGTACTACCCTGTTGGAGTGAATTTGGATGAAAGGCTCCTGGATAGTTAGTGCTTGAAGTTAACTAACGCGTCTTAGCGATGTGATTGCTATAAGGAAAGCTACTTTCCACGTTAAGAATTGTATCTCGCATGAGTGGAGAGGCTCAAAAGGTGGACCCATCAGTCTGGTAAGGACCAAATTAAGGTTCCATACAGGTGCTGGTGGGTACCTGGGCGGAATAACTCGTTTGAGTCTGAGCTGAGCTCGTCATCAGCGCCGAAGGGGTTAAAGATGTCTCCAGCGTGTCTCAGGACACCTTTTAGCATAAGCAGAATTTTAACAGTTCTCTCAGAAGTGGAGAAGGTGTTAAACAAGAAATCCTCCTCAATAGGGTCAGTATGGAGTGGGACATCGTGATTTTTTGCCGCCCTCTCAATAAGTGCGTTGAACGCAGCTGTGTCTTCTGTTGGTGATGTTTTAACAGTATAGACATTGCTGTCAGTGTTAGGACGTGGTTCCTCTGGGTCAACAGCGTCCGCACAGGGTTCATTGTGTTCGTCTGGATCAGAGTCTATAGGATAATTGTACTCCAGATTGTAAGCCTCCTCCACATCTGCATCTGAATGTGTGGGCGAAGTAAATTCTTGTTCTTGGCCACATGGATGCAGAGGTTCCGACAGAAGAGGTGAAGTTGCTGAATCCCTCTTTTTCTTTAATGGAATCTTGTAGGACTCCATTGGCTGTTCTGGGACGAATTTCCGCTTGTGAATGGAAAGTCTACCAGTTTCAGCGTCGATGAATTGCCTCGGCTGGTCTTCCTGGAGAGGCGGTTGATGCTTTGTGGCCACTTCAGTTGTAGTAGACTTTTTCCCCACGGACACCTTCTTTGCTGGCTCGACGCCCGTAAGTGGCGCGAACGCTTTAGGTGGCACCGGTGGTGGCAGTATAAACTTTATCGGCGCCGAAGCCTTTGGAGCGGTGACGACCGATTTTGGGGGTGGAGCGGCCTTTGGTTCGACAACCAGGGCTTTATCCTTTATACGCTGCAGCGAGTCCGACACTTGCTTCGAAAAAGAGGCGGATGGCCGTATTGACTCGACGGGATCTTTAGAGCCACGTTGTTTTGTGCGCTCGATGTCCTTTCCGACTTTCGGATTGTCAAGTCGACGCTTCGGGTCAATAGCGTTCTGCGCTTTGGCTCCTTTAGCGGCATCAACGGTTTTCGGCGCCGACGTCTTTGGGTCGATGTCCACGACCTTTTTCTTCGGCGCCCCGGATTTCGGCTCGACCCTTTTGGGTGGCTTATCCGGCCCGATCGCACCCTGTGGCGTCGTCGAAGCAGGCGGCTCAGAAGCCTTCGACACGAGGAAAGTTACTTGCACTTTCGGTTTCAATTTTGTTTCCGGTGCTTTCGGTTTTGTGGACACTGATGTTGTTGGTTTCGATTTTGGTCGATCAACAGACGGCTCTTTAGAAATGTCCGTAGCCGGGCTTTGAAGGGAGGCTGTAGAACTACTTGTTTGATCTTGGGTAAGGCCTTGAGGCGATCCCTCGACCTGAGCCTTATTGAGGGTCTCGTCGCAGGCCTCCGAACCAGCGGTCGGGCCTAGCTCTTCACTGGAGCTATCGTCTACGGCCCCATAGGGCTCATCGTCGTCCTCTACCTCGTCGACGACTTCGATATCCTCGACCAATTCTTCATTTACTGCGTCATAGTTGGAGTCAACCTCCGACGCAGGATCCGACTGGTGCTCCTGAACTTCATGCTCGACCCCTTCGTCGTCTTTGTCAAAGATGTTGACCGGGTCAGGCGTTGTGTGCTGGGCCTCCTGGCGCACCGCGCGTCGAAGGCGAAGTGTTTTCTTAGACCGGAACCGAGAACAGGCCATACAGCTGGCCTCATCGTGGTCCGGAGACAGGCACTTGTTGCGCACCGGATGGACGTCAATATGAGGGTACTTGGAGTTGCAGACTGGACATCTTTTGAACGGGCTCCGTTCCATTTTGAACGTTGACAAGGCCTACGGCGCTGACGTTCGGCTCGAAATTGAGCTGGAATGAGTACTGGGCACCGATCGCAAGACAATACCGACGATAAGTAAAGGCCTTTTGGCTAAAAAGGAAGGTTTCTATCGATTCCTAACTTGAGTTAAATATGCATCCGAACCCGATGGCGGAAAAAAACAATCTGAGGATGGAGTTGATGCCCATGCGCATTGTAGTCCAGGGGAGGAGCCACCTATCTCGTGATACTTCGAAGACTCTTCCAGGACAACAATGTGCAATCATCCGGACCCAACTATGCATAGATGTGAATTCAGCAGCCCACATGCCTCAAACCATTAAACCGAGGGCCATGCTTCAATCTCTATAGCACTTTGTAAATTAAAAAGGCATTAAAAGTAGTACAGGAAAAGCAGAGGCGAAACCGAATCCAATTCCTTTATCAAAGAGTGATCATCTCATATTTCTTTCGGATTGCGATTGCTCTTCTAATTAAATTAAGTACAGCAAAATAGGAACCTATCTATGGTGGGAAGATTTTGTAAAAAGGTCAAAACCTGCATGTAAGTTCTCAGATTGGTTTTTCCGTAATACCTTAGGAACTCATGTCTGGGACCATCATATAATGAGCAGGACAAAATAAAGTGACTAGTGCTTTGCTTTGTAGTTTGGGGACACCAGCAAGGTGGTAAATCCTGGGACCAGACACACAGAAAGGGAAGGCTAACTTAAAATGAATCCTAAAAAAATCTAAAAAGGGAAAGATAGCAGCTAAAGATAGGGTATGTGACCCAAACAAGGTATAGTTCTGCATTATCTGTCATAGAAATCATTACACATCTTGTAAGTGCTACCATGGACAGTGCTTTCTGGAGTCTTAAATTCAAATGATAATTAAGGAAACAGAATTGAACTTCTTTACTTTTTTGGGTGATCGAAGCTGGATTATCAAACAACTCTTTCATACCTATTGATGCAAAAGTTGTCTTTAAATAGGTAAACCAAGGGATCGTACCAGCACTGCTTCTGGGTTTATCCAGTACGTGATCCACAATAAGAGTGGTGCAAGACCCAGGGTGTCTTTCAAATAGGTAAGGCCTAGTTCTTCGTGGCAAATCAAAGTTACAGTCTCCTGAGGACCATTAATAATCTCAGTAAAAAAAAGGTTTCAGCTCGCCAGAGAATTTCCGAATATGCACTGCCATAAACTTGCTCCATATGATCCTGCAGGAATACATTTGGTTTTATTTAAGTGGATCACTTCTTTGATGGGTTTCTGGCCTAACCTGTGAGAGGATCTAAAAATGGCATCAACACTTCTTTTAAAATAATGTGCTCTGGTGATTAGAACTGACTTTTAGTTCATAGAGGAGTGAAAGAGAATCCCTACATAGTTGAAGTAATTTACTTTCTCCAAAACGGAGTTCCCAATGGCAAACATGTTTGATTTAGTGCTGTGAGGCCAGCCTGTAATAATGAAGGATGTGTTGTGGTTGATATTAAGAACCCAATTTCCCATGTAGGGGGAAAATGCACCCAAAATGATTTGGAGCCCATTTGCCTTCTTGAGTCAAATAGCACTCTATGATGGTAGATGGGTTAACATATTGGGATCAGAAATACAATTATGGGTGACAGGAGAGCAGGGTCACAGATAGCTGGAAAATAGAGGATTTTTTTTTTGGATGGGAAAAACAGAAGTGAGCTAATGACCACCCAGTGACCTAGCATTTAGACATTTCCTGCATGGATGTGATGGATGAGAAGGATAATGTTACTTATTTATTTTGAAAGTTTTATATAGCGCGAACAAGATCTTTGCAGATATCAGAGCGCTTTACAAGTACAAGGGGGTGATAGAGTAGTAATTGTGGTAATTAGGTACAAGGTGCATGGTTACATAGGTAGGTCAAAATACAAGAGGTAGGTCACAGGTGAGGTAGTGTCGGTCCAAGGAGCATAGTCAAACAGTTGCGCCAATAGTATAACAGTACAAAAAATAAGGAGCATATACTTGTTTAAGCGTGCTTAAAATGCTTTTGGAGATAGCATAAAGGCATAGTTGAGGTAGGTGTGTGCAGGGTGTATAGTCACACAGGTGCATCAGTAGTACGAGAGTAGGGTTAAGGTGGTGTAGGTAGAGTGTGCTAAGTCAAACAGGTGCGTCAACAATATAAAATATACACAGTGGGAACGTATATAATCAAATAAGTCGATAATACAAGTAATACAAATAGACCGAGGGGTCAGGCAGGTAGTACAGAGTGGATTCATGAGAAATACAGAATAATAGATCATGTGTATTTAGCCATGAGGATCGCTTTTACTTCTTTCTTAAAAAGTTTGTTGGAGGAGATGAGCCTGGTTTCACTAGGGAGTGAGTTCCAGATCCTGGGTGCCATTCCTGAAAAGGAGCGTTTATAGGTTTTTTCCTTCCGAAATCTTTCGAAACTTACCCAGTAAGCATCTGTTCTTGGCATGTAGAGCTGTAGATTCACATGCTTTGCATACTCCAGTCATCTAGTGTTGGGTCCAGATGTTTGCAAGTTGTTTTTGATCAAAGACGTCTTTCCAGTCACGAGGTAGGTGACTCCTCCTTTCGGTGATAGTGCGCATGGGCATCGACTCCATTGTTAAGATTGTTTTCCCGCAGAGAGTAAGAATGGAGTTAGTATGTGTAGAATAGAGGTGTCCATGCGTATGAATGTGAATTTGAACTACAACAATTACAGAAGACCGGGGAGGTGGGTGGGCGCATGTGAATCTAAAACTCTACATGCCAAGAACAGATACAGACAGACTGGTTAAGTATATGTTCAAGGCATGTGAGCTGAAGATCACATGCTTTGCATAGACTATATAGCAGTAAGCTCACAAAGCGGTGTCTAACCTGTAGCGGTTGTAGTGGTTTGAAACAATGTTTTAAGTATTGCTTGGCCTATATTTGCCTGTTGTCTTGCTAAGAGATCTACACAATAATGTTTGGTGAATGTGTGCGGTGTAGACCATGTTGCTGCCTTACAAATATCAGCTATGGGAATATTTCCCAAGAAGGCCAAGGTAGCCCCTATTTTGCAAGCAGAATGCGCTCTAGGGGGATACTAACAAAGTTCTCTTTGCTTTAACATAACATTTGGATACATTTTACAAACCATCTTGCAATACCTGACTTAGATATAGGATTGCCCTTGCGAGGTGGCGAAAAAGCAACAAATAGTTGCTTGGTTTTCCTAAATTCTTTTATTCTTTCTATGTAATAAAGTATAGCAAGTGAAACATCAAGTGTGTGTAGAGCTTGTTCTGCTACAGAATCAGGTTGAGGAAAGAACACAGGTAACTCAACTGATTGATTGATATGAAAAACAGAAACTACTTTACGGAGAAATTTAGGATTGGTACCAAGAACTACTCTATCTTTGTGAAGTTGAAAGAAAGGCTCTTGTATAGTTAATGCCTGAAGTTCACCAACACTCCTTAGTGAGGTTATCGCTTTGAGGAAAGCAACTTTCCATTATAGGAATTTGTAACAGACGTGTGCATTGGTTCAAAAGGTGGACCCATTAGCCCTGTAAGGCCTATGTTCAATCCCACTTTGGAGCAGGGGGAATTCTTGGTGGCATTACCCGTTTTAATCCTTCCATGAAGGCTTTAATCACTGGTACTCTGAATAGTGATAAGTGCTGTCTATTTTGCAAGTATGCAGCTACTGCTGATAGCTGTAAACAGATGGATGTGTAAGCTAATCCACATTGCTGTAAATGCAATAGATAACAAATGATGTTTTGTACAGAAGCATCAAGTGGATTGATGATGTTGTTACAACAGACAACAAACCATTTCCATGTTGCTGCATAACCTGCTCTAGTAGTAGGCTTTCTAGGCTCTTTGAGAATATTCATACAGTCTGGTGGTAGTTGAAATATCCAAACTCTATGATTTCAGGAGCCAAATCGCCAGGTTGAGTTCTGAGGGATTTAGATGTCTGATTTCTCCATTGCTCTGATTGAAGAGACAGGGTGTGAGATGTAGCTTTTGATGTGGAACCACCGAGAGGTCTAACAGGGTGGTGTACCAAGGTTGACAAGCCAATGTGGGGGCTACTAAGATCAGTGTAAGGGACATTTGTCTGAGCTTCCAAACCAGTAATGGAATAAGTGGGAGAGACGGAAAAGCATAAGCAAATATCCCTGACCAATTCAACCCTAGAGCATTGCCTTTGGATGCTCGGTGTGGGAACCTGGATGCGAAGTTTGGGCATCTATCTGTGGAAATCCTCATTTTTGAAAGTAGGGAAGAACAACTTGGGGACGGAGTTACCACTTGTATATTTGCTGCCTTTATCTGCTGAGCAGGTCTGCACTCTGGTCTACTCCTGGAAGGTGTTCTGCTAGGAGATAGATTTTGTGGCGAATCGCCCAATTCCAAATGCTTTGTGCAAGATGCGACAGCTGGTAAGAGAGTGTGTCCCTCCCTGTTTCTGTAGCTAGTACATTGCTGTCATGTTGTCCGTGCGAACTAAGACCATCATGCCTACAAGTTGGGTGAGAAAAGTTTTGAGTGCTAGGAACACTGCTAGGAGTTCCAGGTAGTTGATGTGGAGACGTTTGTCATTGTACGACCACAGCCCCTGTACTGTATAAGGTTGAAGATGAGCATTCAAACCTGTTAACGATGCGTCTGCTGTCAGTATAGTCTGTGGAATCTGGTTTATGAGAGGCTGCCCTTTTGTTAAGTTTTGAGGGTTCAACCACTGCAGAGAGCAATGGGTGCAGCGGTCTACCAACACTAATCGGTTAATAGACCCTGTGATTGATTGACTGATTGACGCGCTAGACATTCTTGCAGAGGACACATGTGAAGCCTTGCATGAGGTACGATTGCAATGCAGGATGCCATCATTCCCAGCAGTTGCATGAAGACTTTGGCTGGAAATGATTGATTGGGTTGAAATTGTAATATTGTGGCCTGAATATTGTGTATCCTGGCTACATTGGGAGTGACAGGTGAGATTTTTGTTCATTTATTATGAAACCCAACTGATGAAGTAGGTGTACCGTTGTTGGAGTGTGTAGTATACAGTTCTGGTAAGTGCCCGCTTTGATAAGCCAGTCATCCAGGTAAGGGAAGACATGTATACATTGTCTTCTGAGATGAGCGGCTACAACTGCGAGACATTTGGTTAACACTCTGGGGGCTGTGGTGATGCCAAATGGAAGTACCTTGAACTGGTAATTCTTGCCTTCTATCACAAACCTGAGGTAGTAAAGGGAATAAACCCCTGACCCTTGGTACTGAAGTGGGACTGCTTCGATAACCCCTTCGAGTAATAAAGATTGCATTTCTTGTTGGGGACAAAGTCTTGAAGTCGTCCTCCAACAGGTGTGGAATCGTCGGAAGGAAGTGTTGGGAAGTCACTGTTTACTTGAGGAAGGGGAAGCGCGAGGTGTGGTGTACAGTTTTTTCTGTTTAGGATCCAATATAGGAGGTACAGTGTCCGTGTTTGGATCCGGTTATGCTGTAGGCAAGTCTTTGCTTTTCGGCACCAAAGCTTTCGGAACCGAGCCTTTCGGTGCTGATGGTTTCGACTCGGAGGGTTCTTTCTTGGGTTTCGGTGTTGAAGGTTTCGGTTCGGAACCCATCTTGGATTTAGAGCTCGAAGGTGTCGGCTCAGAAGTGGGCTTTGGCCGACTCGGTCCTGAGCCGGAAGGCTTTTCAGAGTGTTTCGGTGCTGAGCCATGAGGCGGAGCGGGAGAAACCGGTCCCAGGATGCTTGTTTCCGTTTCAAGGAGGACCTGGCCGGGCAGTTCGGTCTGGACTGTTCCCATGGGGCACAGGGTCAAGACTGATTTGCATATGGCTGGGTCCAAACTGGGTTGGCGTAGTGGGGAAAAGAATGATGGATTTAACCCAGATCTTTTGACTGGGGGAGAATGTTTGCATTGTCAGCATTCCGTCCATCATTTGTTTGCTGTAACACCTTGGCCTTGAGGTGGAAGTGGTGCCGAAGCCTTAGATTTTTTTAGGGACGGTGGGAGGGGGGAGTAGGTGTCTTAGGACCTCACGTCCCCTTGTCCCTTTGGTACATCATCGTCCTCGAGGTCAATCTTTAAGTCTTATCCGGAGTCAGACGCAGCTGAAGCCAGCTCTTCCTCTGCCGCTTATACCACTTCTTGTTCGGAATCTTTACCGAAGAGGTTCGGTGTGACATCCAACCGCTGCATCTCTTTAAATCGAGCCCGACGATCACAGTTTACATTGATCTGAAGGATCGGCATGCGTCTCAGTCTTGCTCTTTGTGCTCGGGGAAAAGCACAAATTACACACCAGATGAGAGTAAGTATGTGGATATTTCTTGTGGCACAAGGGACAGAATTTAAATGGAGTCCGTTCCATTGATGAGGAGCCGAACGGACATGAATGGGCTGGAAGGCTGACCGCAGATCTTCCAGTCGAATTGTCGAGGTTTCGAAATTGGAATCGAACCATGGAAAGAGAAAGTGTGTTCGAAAGCAATACCGTTGAGGTAGAGAGAAGTACACACCAAGGGGGTACCAGAGGATCGATTCCAAAGCGGAGCGCAGCAGTACCTGTCCGAACCTGATGGTGGGAAAAACAATCAATGGAGTCGATGCCCATGCGCACTATCACCAAATGGAGGAGTCACCTACCTCTTGACTGGAAAGACTTCTTTGAACAAAAACAACTTGCAAACATATGGACCCAACAATAGATGGCAGGAGTATGCAAAGCACGTGATCTACAGCTCACATGCCTCGAACATAAGAAAACAATGTTTATCATTAATCTAGAGGTGAAACTGGATCTGACTCAGGAGATGATGGCCTTCATTGAGGTGATTCAGACGATGGTAGGAGGCCTACACTTACAGAACAAGGGGTGGATGGCAATTCAACAGAGCACCATGACTCTGAGAAGCAGCAGTGAGAGGGGATATGAGGAGGAACATATAACTGTTATTGCAGTACTACCTAGAGAATTATGGTGTTGTGTGGAAATCTGATGTGGAAGGTATAAATGAAGCTCAAAGATAAAGGAGGATAAGTTATTATAAGGGATGCTGTAATGCAAGAAATTAGAATAAATGGGATTAGGTAGATAATTGAAGGAGTAGTCTTGGGTAAACTGGTTAGACATTAGCCACTTAAGAATATGCAAAAAAGAGCAGTGAGAAACAGATGTTAGAGAAGAAAGATTAGGCAGTTGTGGGTCTCTTGAGAGTCCTGACTTGAAACACTGTCAGAGAGAGATTTAAAGCAGATAGAGGCAAGAGCACTGGAGAAGAGCACAACATATGTGACAGACGGAGGTCAGTCTAGGCGAAGGATCGGAGTTGCCAGTTTGAAAAAATAAAGTCTTGCTGGGAATGTGATGACAAATGGGGTACGGTTGGTGTATATGTGCGGTGGAGGGGTTTCTAGGAACATGGTCACAGTGGACCTAAAGGTATTTATACACAGATTAGCTGTTTCCTTAGCCAACAATGATGTGAACAACCCCCTACCGTTGGAGCATCTTCTGGTCTGTTTTGTGACTGCCATTCAGCGTTAAAGAGGTCAGACACCATACATCATTGGGCATGCAGGCAGGAAGTTTAATTCTTGACGGCTGAATGCAGGTAAAATGTGAAACAATGTTTTCTTAAAGAACAGCACAGAATATTTTAAACAAAGCAAATACCTGTTTCATAAAAATGCGATAAGAGGTCTTCCTTTTCAACAAATCGCTGGTACAACCAATCAGTGAGTGCTTCTGTTTCTAAAGGTACATCTTTAATTGGATAAATCCTGGAGAGAAAAAACATACACATAATTTCAGTGCATGCCATGTCATGTATACATACACAATTTAGAAGAAATAGATTCTGGGGGAAATTCTTTTGTGTATTACTTTCGCACTACTCTGTTAATCATAACCTGCGCAGATATTCTTTTGGCCGAACAAAAAATCACGGAAACGCTTTGACCCACTTCAGGAGTTTCGAGGGCTGTGGTGGGAAAAGGAGTACTTTACAAGAAGGTGCTTAGTGGAAATCTTTCCATGCAGCAGCAGCAGCATCCTACTGGAATGCTGGGGGAGCCATTATTTACGCTGGAACCAGAAACAGCAACCACTGATACACAGGCCGCTGTCAGCATTCCAACTGCAGCAGTCCACGTGTTCTGCCACATTACAAACTGCCACCACACAGCTGTTCACCCTCTAAAAGCAGTGTCTGTGAAGCTCTCATATGCATTTAGAGTAAACTTTGAAAATTATCTTAAGAACATACTACTTTCGCTCATCTGGCACAATGCAGTCTCTGTGGATGGCTTAGATTTAATTTCCCATGTGAGCTTTTATTGCTCTTCCCTCCGCACCTGCCAAACAGCACAAGATGCATACAAACAACAACATGTGAAAAACCCGGACATGGCACAATGAAAGCAGCCGTAGTCCAACTTTTGAGTAATAAATCAAATGCGCCTCTCTATTGGGACATAAACCGTGTAGAACTACAATGGTACAGATATAAATCTCAAAGCTTCTGGTATGTCTGATTAGATTTAAATCATTATATTAATAGTCAATTAAACCTAATGTAGTAAACAGGTCTTTGTTTGGACTCCATACAAAACACTAGAAAGAATCCAAACACTTCCCAAAAATCTACAGAACAGCAAGAAAAGTACAACATTTCTTTTTCAAGTAGAACATTTCTTTTTTAAGTAGAGCATTTCTTCCTCATTTTACTTTAAAAAATTCAACAGGCATAATAATTACAATCTTTGATAGTAGATAAAAAGAATTAACAGTTAAAATAATGTAAAATATGATGACATACACACAAACACATAGGAAAAAACTATACAATCAAAATACACATAACCATGAGGTTCCTATCCCAGTGCCCCAAATCCCATTAAACATCAGTCAACCTCATAAAAATAGAAAAATGCTATCCAGAGCTCTTCAAAACTGTGCGTTTTTTTCTTGTTATAAGATATCTTTTCCAATGCAAATACGTTACCAGTAGCTATCCAGAAAAGAGTTTGGAGATGGCTGGCTAATAGGTAATTATGATTAACACAACTACCTAATTGTAAACATTTAGAACATTAGAAACACTAAAACAGTTGTCCTCTTTTTTAGGTGACCTCGCATAAGCCTTAAAATCTTGGTTAATGACCTCAAATGTACAACCTAGAACCACTAGAAAAAGGAGATATAATGCTGCCCTTGGACAAACATGGCGCTCTGGAGTAAGAACCTTTGGCCTACTTGAAGGCACAGTTCAATATCTGCATAAAAGTGTGTGTGTGTGGGGGGGGGGGGGTTCCGGAGCATGGCCCTACATTGCGCTGTAAGACTATTGCACATGTGCAATGCTAGACAACTTCGCTATGTGTGGGAGTCTACCCATGAGTCAGTAAGTGATGATTCTATAGAGGAAAAGGTAGAATTTCTCCTTTGGTTGCTACCTCCAGGACCGATGCAGCAAGTGCAGCAGAAGGACATGCACATCAGGATGGTCTGACGGATAACTATTTTTAAGTAAAGAAAACAGCTTTTACAAATGTAAATAAAAACATAACACCAAATGGGATGTATAGTAACAAACATTCTGTTTATTCACAAATTATGCAGAAAGTGAACAAAATAGCCAATTTTTCTTTGCAAACAAAAATATTGATTTACATTTTTTTTAAATAACTCAAAGCGCTTATTTTTTGCACAATACAAGTCTTGCCAAAGTTTATGTGACTATTTATGCCTTTGACGTCCACTACTTGGTCTCTGTAGGGAAAAATGGTTGTACCTTTCTTGTCCTTAAGAATTGTGGCTTTTAGTGTTCATAGATGTAGCATGCCCACCCATAGACATTCTGCTTACACTTGAGCCCTCCTCAGCTCCACCCATAGACATTTTTGACCTACTTCCAATATTAGCAGTTGCAATTTCTTCAAGGGTGTTGGTTATTTGTCCAAGGATCTTTGCAACATCACCAGTGAGGGGTACTGACTCAATCTCAAAGTTAGCGGCTCGCCTACACTTTGTTGAAGTCACTGCAGCCAACCTTTCAACAGAAAGCTCAAAGGTTTGGGTCTCATGTTGTGTAGTGATTTGTAGGCTTGGGTAAGTAGCTTGAAGGTCACTATCTTCTCGACGGGGAGCCAATGGAGGACTTGCAGGCGTTGGGTCATGCGCTCACGTCGTAGGTTGCCGAGGAAGGGTCTGGCCGCGGAGCTCTGGATGATCTGGAGTTTGTGTAGCAGTGATTTGTTGATTCCAGCGTAGAGGGCGTTTCTGTAGTCCAGTCTGCTGGTTATGAGTGGGTGAGTGAAGGACTTTCTGGCTTCGGGGGGGAACCACTTGAACGTCTTGGGGAGGGAGTTGAAGCAGGTGGAGGCGACGGCGTTGATCAGGTGATTCATAGTGAGGGAGGTAAGGGAGGCTCTCTCTAATCTTCTTACCCATCTACTAAATTCAGATGTTGCTCTGTGCTGCTTATATTGCATTATCAGCATGGATTGATCCAGCATATAAAATGGCACAGGAGTAGGTGATGTCTCACAGACCTCTTCCCTTCTAGACCTCACAGTCTGTCTTATGGGCGTTCTTACTCTGTGCACTACAGGTACTGATGGCATATTTTTGCTCTTCATTGTCAGCTGAAGTGGCATGAGTGGTAAAGTGTTCCATTGCAGTCGCTGCATTGAAGTGACTGCCTGTTTCAGTGAGAATGTTAATTACAGTTTCTAGCTGTTCAGCCTCAGTGGCATGTGACGTTTCATCCACAGTCAGAGTTTCAGGTTGGTTATTGTTTAAAGGTTGATCTGTATCGAATCTGAAAAAATAAAAGCATTTAATAGCAATGTAATTAAATTTTTAAAGAATCTTTACTCAAATTGTTTTTATTTTTCTTTACAGAGATTTTACACATCAACATTTATTTTTTTGGGATGTAAGAATTCTAGAAACAATAATGCATATTGGTTACGGGAATTTTTTTTTAAGCTGGATTTAACTACAATACTGTTAATTCATTGTATCAAACACTATGAAAAGCGGGCATGTATTTTCCCAAAAACAGTATGTTAGGTTCATTTAATCAGTCTAATGTTGTTCAGTTAATAAATCTAAAATAACATGCACAATTATTTCTTTTCTCTATTTATTAAAGTTTAAGTATATGTTTTAAAGATTAGTATAAATTTAAGATCTACAATATTAAATAACTAACCTTGAGTATCTGATGCAGGGACAGAGGTATCAATAGCTGATACTCGGCTTCTGGCCGTAAAGTTGATATCATATCCTCCACTAGGGTGGGTGGTGGTTTCTTACTCTTCCCTGACACATTCTTCTTTTGGTTTGCCACATTCTCCTTCATACAGAAGAGGAGTACATACCACCTCTTGCCTATTTCTTCCACCAACCATTTTGTCACTACAACAGCATGAGTTCTGTTGTGAATCCTGTTCCATATTGGTTTCCTGGTGGATTCTGGAATAGACTGGGAAGCCTCAAAGAGCATGTCATGCTCCCCCACACACTCATCCACCACAATCTACAGCTCTGCATTATCAAATTTTCTTCTTCGCTTCCTCAGTACCTCCTCCCGTGGCTGCTGGGATTTTCAATAATAAAAGTTCTTGCTGGAAGACAAAGAAAGACTGTGCTCTGCTGCTCCCAAGAAATACACTTCCGGAACTGGGTGTGATCCTCATTACCTTCAGATGTCACATTCGCAATTTGCTATTTATACTAAATTGCATTTACCAATTCAGTTTTTTAAAAGACCAAATAACAGATCGCTAGTTACAAAAAGTAAATCTTTGTAAATCATCTATAGCCTTTTTCCAATTCGGTTTGAGCCATAAATTAGGAAGCAGTAAATTTGATTTTCATAAATTAGGTCCACTGAACCTATTCAACTGACCAAATCCCTGCCCTGAGATGTGTCCTCCATTTAATGGGATCAATGTCAATGTCAGCTACACCATGAAGTCACAATGAAGCCATCAGACCCAAATCCAGATTGAAAATCCTTCTCGGATGCTACCTCATGCATCTTTCAAGTAGATTAAATGCTTTAACGTGACATATTTCTATCACTTCCTCTAAACCATATTGTCACTTTTTTAAAAATAGTTTGTTTATTTTTAATTTCACATTTGTTGGCATAAACAGTGCTATATCGTATAACGGTTACAAACATGAAATAAACTTTATAGCCATTCCACCCTCTCCCAGTGTAGTGTCCAAAGGTACATTCCCATTTTTTAAAGGCCTTCAATATATGTACTACATGCGGTCCAAAGGGGAAGTTCCTTCAACATTAGGTTCAAGACTTTTCGTAGGCGAATCCCCTCCCGCCGCAACAGAGCCTGAATTCCCTGTATCCTGCACTGTTGCTATTGTTGCTTCAAAGTCCTCTATGGCCTCTCTCCATAAAGCTAATTCCTCTTCTGCATGGTCATCCTCCGCTACAGTCCATTCTTTGACATCCTTACGCCTGTGGTTCTGGATGACCTTTGGCAAACTTCAAGAAAATATGTACTAGAAGAGTGGCCAAGAAAGAGGGATATTAATTCTGAATTACTACCTATGCTCAATGTAGCAGATGTACTGAAGATGGAAGGGAACTTGATGTTTAAAGGAAGTAAGCGTGTTCCTCCTAAAGGAATACAGGAATTGATCCTTAAACTAGCACATGAAAGTCACCCCGGAATGTCTGCCATGAAACGTCTAATACGGAATTATTTTTGGTGGCTGGGTATGGATAGAATTATTGACCATGCAGTCAGGGAATGTGATGTATGCCTTCTAGTGAAAAGATGGTAAAAGTGAATACCCCCTTTCCTTAAAAAGTGTTTAGCGGCTGGAAGATAGTTGGCTATCATTCTAAATGGTCAGAGGTGAAATTTGTCTCTCCAGCCACCACTGGCGATGTAATAAGAATTCTTCATAGAAGTGTTTACACGTGAGGGGCTCACCGACAATGGAGTACAGCTCCCGTCAGCTGAAATGGAAGCCTTTCTTAGGCATTGGTGCGTAAAACACGTGATGGCTTTAGTGTACGAACCTCATGAAAACGGTCAAGTTGAGAGGTTCAACCGAGTGTTGAAAGGGTATGTAGTAGAAGCATTTAAGCATGGTGGTGATTGGAAGAACTCCCTTAGAGGAAGGTTGTGATTATATCACCCCGCACACAGTTACTGAAATTAGTCCTTTTAAATTGTTAAAAGGAAAGGATACGGCATTTAGTTTGTGTCCTTGGTGGTTCAAGGAAAGGTGCAGAAGAGAAAGAGAAGATGGTGGTGGTGGTAAAGAAACTACAATGCAGGCGAGGAGAAAACAAAATAAAGCTAAAATTTGGTATGATGGTAAATGGAAGGCAAAACAACACAAGTTCAAAGTAGGGGACGGGGTAAGAATCTTAAGGTCAGGGCTAATCAGTAAGGGAGCAGCCAGATTTGTAAAAGCCATCAAAATTCTGAAAGCTTCACTAATAGTGTCACCCAAGATGGTAAAGTTTGGAATGTCAGGAGAGTAGCCAAGTGTCCCGAAGGGTACAATCCTGGGTACAATCCTTGTGAGAAGGACACGGAAGGAGATTTTCTTCTAAGATTAAACAACCATGCCCAAAGCGGTGATCAAAATAGCGTGTGTGGAAATCGTTCAGAATTGGCAGGTAATAGTGAAGGTACAGTGGCTTCAAGAGTCAAATGTGCAAGTTGATTCAGAATCTCCTAGAAGGTTGTATGTGCCGCTATTGTTTAAATTGTGTATCTTATGTTGTATTTTCTGTTCCTGGTTGTTTTTCCACTTAGCTTTGTTAAATGAGGGGGGTGGTGTCTAGCATCCTTATTGTCCAATCTATGCATGCAGCAGTTCATTCTCTCATCACTGTGGCTTCTGTGCATGTGCTGTGTTTATTTTTGCATCACTTTCTAAGTTCTAGTGGTGTATCTGTGTATTGTTCTAAGGATGCTTCATTTGCACCTGAGTAATCCGGTCTGTGGACGTATTGCTGTGTTGCTGAAAAAACGACAAGAAAAACCCAGTTTTCTTGGATTCTTAGTAACAAATGAGTATGCAGTTCCTAAGAAAAGTCAAAATGGGAGATCCCATAGGTATCATACCCCTGTCAATAAAGGCCAGAGGAATATAAATATTCAGAAGCAAGAGCCCTCACCCACCCAGATGGGAGGCATGCTTCATCACTGTGCAGCTTCTCGTTGGGCCGGCACTGTAATGTCCAACTGGCCCCTCTAGGGGGCTTTTTGTCGGAGACCTTTTTTAGATTTTGTTAGCTGTGACAAGCCTAGAGGGAGGGAGCTAAAAGTGTGGCTTTAAAAGACCCTCCTTTAAAAATACCACTTGAGATACAAAGGAACATTATTCCCTTCACTGTTTCCTGTTGTTTTTAGACATGACGGGATCCATCACCTCAAGTAAAACATTTTTAATTGGCACTTGGTCATTTTTATCCAGTCTCACTTCCCTTTCCAATTTACACTTTTAGCACCCTCCCTTTAGGCTCATCACAGCTAATACCATGAAGCATGCCACCCAATTGGGTGGGTGAGGGCTCTTGCTGCAAAATATTCATATTCCTCTGGCCTTTGACATGGGTATGACACCCACAGGTTCTCCAATTTTGACTCTTTTTAGGAACTGCATACTCGTTGTATATCGATTCATATAAAGGAGCATGTATGCTGGACCTGAATAAGCTCCTAGTCCTTTTCTTCTTGCAGTATTTTCTTCGGATATCGTAAGCAATTGCAGACACAAAAGGACCTCAGTGGTCACAAGGCTGTTCACTGATGTAAGATGAACTGTTACAGACCGGTCTCAATCTCCTTTCAAAGCCCACATTTTTAAGGATTTCAGTTTATGCACATATTAAACTAGGAATTTTTATAGAAACAATGGATATTCCCAACAACCGAAGCCTAAAGTTAAGTGAGTTTACTTTGATGAAACTTGAAACTCATACTAAAATAAATACTCCAAGAGCAATATTATAATGCTTGATTGAAAAACAACATATAGGACCATCAAGGCCAGTCAACTCACTGATGTTCTCTCTTTAAAAGGATCCTCATAATCACCCATGTTTCTATTTAAATTATTTAATTACAAAAGCAAATCTGCAAATGTTGCAGGTCAAGAAACTCACTGGAAAAAATATGTTGAGCACAAATAATGCCAATCTCTCTTGGATGTAACCAAACTATGCTACAGAAGCAGGTCTTGAATCCCAAGAAACAATAGCAGCATCTTCAATGGGTTCTTCTTGAGATGCCAAAACTATGCAGTACAGCCAAACACGGTGCCAAAGATCAGCAAAACGTTTAGCAATTATTTGTTACAGCAACGACTAGCTGAGCCAAACTGCAATCTGAAGGAACAATTGATCAACATTAGGCAATCACTCATTTTGCATCATGGATTCTGTAAATATTAAATGCGGCTTCTACTGTTCTACAGTTGATTCTACTGATGCTGTTCAATGTATAATAAAAAAATATATAAAAACAAAATCACAAAAAATATCAGTCATCATAAACTCTCATCAAACATTAATTCCTTGAAAAGTTAATCTCCCCATTCTTTTCATTCTTTTTTTCTTTTTTAATTATTCTTTGACAAACAACAACTTGTGCAAAAGCAATTTAGTGGTAGAGATGGAGAAATAATGATCTGTGCATGTTTTATGGTCATTCGTAGGTGCAATGCAACTGAAGCGACAACAATCCTGCACAGGTGTATCCATTTAGGCACGGTTGTGTGAATGTTCAGTTACTGGCTCAGTTTAGCGATGCTGATTGTCTCTCACAACGTTCCTCCTCATTTCGGTCAAATCAGTTATGATGTGTCCAGCCCCACCAGGTCTTTTCAAACATTTTTGGGGCAGTCTCTACCTACATTAAAATTATTTAATGTATCCATTACATAACAAACACAACACCTTTACCACACTTGAGGTTGTGCATCCACAATCTCCCGCCTTAGGACAAATTACATTAAATTAATAAAGTTGCTTTCCGTGCTGGGGAAGAAACCCTCCCCCGACCTCAACAGCAGGGAAACATTTCCTGTCCCCAGCAGAGCTCTCACTTCACCATCTCCTTTTAGTTAGTCCCGCCTGGCCTTGAAGCTCTTGTTTAGTAATCCACAGTCATTCTTTTCTTGGCTTGGGACAAGTGGGGCACAATTATGCATGGCAAGAGCAACCAGGCTAGCAGCCCCAGGCCTTTGGGTAGTTAGGTTTCTGGAGGGTCTGCATGAGCTTAAGGTGCTAGGGAACATTGGTAGCAGTAAGACACTCTAATCTATCTAGTCTCTCTGTCGTCTGCTGAGCAGAGTCAAACTACTTACACATATGCCATAGGGGCTCCCTACTGACATATATACAGAAGCTGAAGGAAGAGTAGGTAGAAGGGTGGATGTTGATGAGCACCCTTTACTGGTGGCTTAAGCAAAGCAGCTAAAAAGTGCAGTTCCACATAGGGACGCATTAATATTCCCCAACCCACTAAAGTATTTAGCCCGGGTCCAATGAAAGTGTGCACAGGACCCACGTCTGAGCGAGCGAGAGAGAGAGATGGGAGTTTTCTCTAGTGGAAGTTTTGACTCATGGTAAGGGAGCGCAGAACGTTTATATGCCTGCTGCAAAGAACGTGTACCATGCAGATCACAAAGTGCATATGATGTAAATAGGTCAGTGGGTTACTGCTTTTGTCAGAGAGATCCTTTTGTTACATGCAGTTTATATATTAAAATCCTAATATAGAACAGTGAGCAACTAATGGTCATCAAAGTGCTGCATGCAAACTGCAAGGTATAGATTAGAGTGGTCATGATTTCCCCCCAGTCTTTAACCCCTTGGCCGCGGTGCGAATTCCGCCACGGCACTGGAGGGGGTGGGGGTTGACCGCCACGGGCGGCGTGTGCTCATGACGGTGTGGTTCCGTCACGGCTCCGCCCACTCATAATTCGCCTGCACAGACGGGGAATTAATACCACGTGGGCGGAGCGGCCGCAGCATGACGAAATCACGCAGTCATAAGCACAGGCCGCCCTTGGCTCATGACGGCGTGGTTCCGTCATAAGCAGGCAAGGGGTAATTATCCTAATCTTTCAAAAAGGGTTCATTTGGGGAGAAGTCAATTCTTAATATTAAAGAGAACCCCTAACAATGGTGTTACATTTTAAATTCTGAAATTGTGCTTTTCCAGACCAAGGACTCAGACTATACTGGCTATCAGTATGGATGACGTGACTCCTACACCTTGTAGTCCTCTGCCTTTATAACATTTCCTATACACTGATTTGGAAAAATTGGGAGTCAGCGGGCCATCCCGTTGTCTAAGTGGTAATGTAATGCACACTTTCACTGGGAACCCACTTGGTTCTCTTCTGGTAAATTCGTAAACAATAATAGTCCATTCACTGGTTAATCTCGTTTCAAAACTTTCATGTTTATTGATTTCATTTCATCTTTTAATTACTGCGAATCCTTTTGTATCCATGACATTTCATGTTAACATTTCCCATTTACCCAATGCATTTCGGGTCTATGGTGACCCTTCTTCCGGGGTCTCGGTGCAGGCAGGTCACTTCTGCAGCAGTGACCTGCCTGCACCGAGACCCCGGAAGAAGGGTCATCAATAAACATGAAAGTTTTGAAACGAGATTAACCAGTGAATGGACTATTATTGTTTACGAATTTACCAGAAGAGAACCAAGTGGGTTCCCAGTGAAAGTGTGCATTACATTACCACTTAGACAACGGGATGGCCCGCTGACTCCCAATTTTTCCAAATTTCGTAAAGTGTTTTCAGACTAAACACTAGGTGAATGTTGCACAACAACGAACGGGTTAATTAAGAAGAAGAAAAAACAAAAAATTAGAGTGCTGGATGGACTCAATAAAGCTATACACTGATTTGCACATGTATGATTGTCTCTGTACAATAGGTGTATGATGTAAAGTTCTGTGACACCCTACACAATTATGAATTGCGAATAAAACGAAATGCATCTGAGAGAGCGTGGTTATGGTGACTTGAGGGGCACTGTTAAATGATGGCAGTGAGGGAATCAGTGGAAGAGGTGGTCAGTGGGGGGGTACCATCAAACATTGTCGCACTGGGCGCCAACAGCGCTAAAGCCGGCCCTGCACAGTGCCACTGAAACCAAGCTAATCCTGGAAGATGAGCTCTAATGAGAGCGAAACCAGCCCTGGTATGCGTGTGTTGCAGATCAAGGAGGGCCTGGCTTGACAGTTCAGGCTGGACTGTTCCCATTGGAGCTGGGTCCGGACTGATTTGTATATGGCCTGGTCCAAATTAAGGAGGCACAGTGTGCATAACAACAATAGACTGGATGTGGCTCTGAGCAATTACCAGTGGCTGAGAATAACTCAAGCTTTCCAACCATCACTTTTTTATATACTCCTGGGTATCCTTGACCCAGTAGCAAGACTGGTCACTTTAAGTAAGGCCATTGTCTTGGGGCCATAACTATCATTACTGCCTGTTCCCACATGTTGTATTGCCAAATTACAAAGAGTCTATTAACTTTTACATTAAAGACCTTCTCGGTCACAGTTTTCATTCTCATTCTGATCCTTTCCGGCATGATGACGACATACCTAATGATCAAAGGGATACTTAAGAATTCAAAGCATATACACCAATTTTCTCTGCGAAATAACAAACTCAGTCATGTGCAGAGTTTAGAGATACCATGCTATTGTTTTTGAAGAAAACACATTATGTTACCCTAGCAAATGGTGTATGATGAAACGTGCAAGGCAAAACAAATAACATTAAAATCTACAATTTCAACCCTAGATACCATGTTCCATCCCAAGTTGATACCAAACTTTAGTAAGTATTAACTGGAAAAGCCAGCGTAGTGAAACACACTTCAGTCATAACAATGTGAGTACCTTTTTTACTTCTGGAACAGGAGACAGAAGACCGCAAACAAAGTGCAAAGTTGTGCCACAGAAATAACAAAGGGACACTTTGAGTGGTGACCACTGGAGGAAGATGAGTGAGCAGCCAGGCACAACAATGCTGTGTATAAGCAGGGAAGAGGTAGGAGACAGCTAAAGATGAAGTAAAAAGGCTCATTCAGAGAACATAGGGGAGGGGCAACCATAAATATGTTTAAAGAAGGGACGTGAGGGAGTAAGATTCACATTTGGAGGTGGAGTAACCCCACACCAGGCTAAAAGTCAAACCTAGAGAGGAAGGCTGGAATCTAAACTTTAAATGTGGCTCTATTCACAGCACACCCTGGGAACTGTAGAGGCTTTAGGAAATAATGTCACAACCGGGGGAGCCATAGTGCTCATCCCTTGGGGTTCAGATTCCCCATTGTTTTCAACCTTTGTCACTAGCTATTTGATTAGTCTTCTAGGCTTATTATCTTACTGGATTGTAGTATCTGCCCTATTCATTTGAGTTTTAAATGTATCCTCCCAGGAGAGAGGTTCCATGCATTGGGACATACAACTCTGGAAGTGTGACACTTTATGCTGAATTCCCCATACTGTATTTTTGAGCAGCAGTTCTTGAAGGCTGACCTAGACATCCTGGAAAAATATATTATAAACATTATATATACTGGGCTGAAGATGAGCTAATTGATAATAATGAGACCGGCTTGGATAGGCAAGAAATGTTCGGCTAAAGCAATAGGCATGGCATTAACTGATGTGACAAGTAGCTTGTGGCTTGGATACTGTCCACAGGCAGGGTGGGTGTTCCTAGATATGTGCCCTTGTGAGGTGGAGGGCTGAATGCGGCGCAAGAAGATACTTTAGTAGACAACCAGTTTCCTGCTAGATGCCTCGTAATTTAGTGGTCGAGATTGGCCCACAGAACTGAAGAGGTGTGTAAAGTGCAGGTAGAATGGGCTAGAGAGTTATGATTTGGTACAGCCAGGTTGATGAAGCTTCAGATCATTCGGTAGAGCTGAAGAGATGCGGTGAAAGAGCCTTGGATTTCATGTGCCAAGATTCCGTAAGGTTTGTGCTCCTCACAGGTCCTACTGACCATAAGTGGATTTGCATCATCTCCAAGCAACTCCAATTAGTTCATGATGTTTCCAAAATGTAAGGAATGTTATTGTATTGTTACTGCACAAGCTGGCATTGAAAGGTCTAGTCTTTATACAGCATAGTGGAAGTGCTGAAACTGCTGTATTGATAACAATGACTTCAGAGTGTATTTCGACTGCTTGGATATATTGGATTATATATATATATATATATATATATATATATATATATATATATATATAAATAATCGGGTTTTGTGCCAGACATGGAAAGGAGATACTAACAACAAAAGAACCGGGGGTCTATAACGGAGCTTCAAGTACTCCGAGCTGCTGCAAAACTCCTACATAAGTGAGTTAGGCGCTATTAGAGCTACATAAGTCTCTATATCAGAATGTGTGCCAGGACAAACCTGTCGAAGGACCTACTGAGATTGTTGGTAAGACCCGTACAGAGATGTGTTGGATTCCCATCAAATAGGTATGTAGATCAAGTGTTCTCATTTGGTCATCCAAAAATGGGGTGGTATGTCTCTTGATCAATGAGACCCATCCATCGCCCTTACTCAATTGGGTCGCACCATCAATCGCTAAGGTACCCATGAACAAATGATAAAGATGGGATCGAGTGCAGTGCAAAAATCAAAAGATGTGTGAGTTAAAAACAAGGGGTAAAAGGATCAATAGGCGAAAAACTCTAATGTAATTTGTCCTTTCCCTCAAACAAACGAGAACAATGCAGAGGAAGCAGTCTAAACATATAACTGCATTTACAAGGCCAACATGTTTCAGCCGGTAGGGACAAGATCCCATTGCTTTCTTCAGGGCCAGAGTTCTAAGCATTAGCTACTGCATACATAAAGTGAACGTAACGACAATCTGTAAAGGATATACATAAATAGTCCAAAATCGTGTTCCTCTGTACCAAACGGTGTCTCTTACATCTGAATAGTACAGGGAGTGTACCTCACCTCTCCTGGAACCCAGCTCAGGAAAAAGGAGGCCCCGCTCTGTCCGGCGTTGTCTCATCGCAGGACCCGAGCTTGGTGGAAGGAGATAACCTTTTTCTAGTACTCAAAAGAATTTCTTGTACATGCTTATAAAAGCCATTAGATACTATTCCCAAACAGAGGTATGTCAGTCTGATTTGGCCAAATAATCAGAACCGAACTATCAATATTTTTTTGCGGGGGTGTGGTGGGGGGGGAGGGGAGGGGGGGTGAAGAGCTGTTTTATAGTGCGTGCTAGACCGGAAGGTATCAGAGTGCTTTACATGAGCACCAGTTGCGTTACAGACGGACAAATTCATGTTTGTAGGCAGGGGGGAGATTAAGTGATTTGCCCAGAATCACAGGATTATTTTACATTTATTTATTTTATTTATTTGTGTTTTATATAGCGCTGGCTAGACCCGGAGGTATCAGAGCGCTTTAAATGAGGTTCCACATTGTTATGAAGTTAAAAATTACACCTGTTGTTGGAGAGCATGGAAGACCAGGAAAAGGAGCGTAGAAGGGTAAGGTAAAAGGGAAAGCGGTAGATAAGGCGGAGAGACGAAGAGAAGTCTGGCTGGGTAGGTGACGGTCGGGGTGAAGTCCACAGCCCATCTCGTACATAGCTATCAAGGTAGCTCCACCGGATATCGGCCTAAATTGTTAGGATGTTGAGCGTTCCTGCCGAGACGCAAACCCGGTTCCCCAGCTTTGAGATCGATTACCCTAGCTGTTAGGCCACATCATTGTGTGACAATAGTTCAAAAGATTTCTCACAGTCTTCAATGCCCACGTCAAACCCCACCATAGCTGCAATAACCATTATGATGTAAATCTGCAATTCTATCAACAGATGACAGTTCTCAATACTTAGATATCTCACACACACACACACACACACGCACGCACACGCGATGTCTATGAGGCAAGGAAATGGGATGGGCAGTAATTGCCTGAAGCTCAATGATAAAAAAAACACTAATCCTCAGATGAGAACCTTTGCCTCATAATTATTCTCATCTGTGATGCTCTCCTATCATTCCAAGCCACCACTACCCCATGAAGAAAGAAAACAGACTATATCTTTTTGACTATTCCCCTAATGATGAAAACCTTACAGATTATCACACCCCTTTGACCACAGTCACAACTAGCATCAAAAGTTGTCCTTGTACTCAAAGCTACTCATGACATCAGCTACAGTATTACAAAACCCTGCAACCTAGGTAGTGGCCCAAAATTATGCTTTAATCTATTAAAATCTAAACTGAAGGACTTCCATTAGCTTTCAATGAGAATCAATATAAAATGTGATGTAAACCTTATTTGGCATAAAGACATACACCACCAAACTTCACAGCACCACAAGAAAAAACACAATGCATACCAACTGAACAGATCAGTTTTCACAACCAAACCAGTCTGGATACTGCATCTCCTTCCAACATAGCTTCAGGAATGCAAAACATCTCAACATGAATCTCGCTAATTCTCCTACAACTAATAAAAGATTAAATACTCTGCTTTTGAAAAATGGGTGTCCTGCACCATATGGCAAGCAGTTAGTACGAAAAGTAAAATGTCATGGCAATAAAAACACATGGTAGATTATCCGTCAGCTCTATACTGGTATTAAATTAGCAACTCATGAGAGGACTATTTGATTGTTGGAGTGAATATTTATTTGGTTTAAAAAGTTTAGTTCATGATAATCTAAGACTTGCAGACGTATATGAATGAATGAATATAAGCTTTGTAAAGCGCAAACTTAGTCCAGGGGCATCAAGGCGCTGCAGAAAGGGATCAAGATCAGAGATGACCATAGTTAACCGGGCTAACAGATTCGGACAGGTAAAGAGCTAGGTCTTCAAGGTCTTACGGAACGAGGAGTGTATTTCCAGAGTCGAAATTGAGGGAGGAAGGAAGTTCCACAGGTTAGCTGCAGTCAGCGAAAATTGGCCCATCTTGACTCTTTGTGAGCGGTTCAGGAGGAAATATGTAAGCAGATTGAGGGCAGAGCCCTCAAGCCCCATTTCCCGGAGTCTCCCAACCAATCTAAGGGGGGGGGGGGGAATTCATATCAAAGGCTGCCGTCAGGTCCAGAAGGATCAGTAAGGTGGTATGACCAGCGTCAACCTGTTGTCGAATGTTGTTAAAAACAACGGCTAACCCAGTCTCAGCACTGTGTTCACTTCTGAACCCATGCTGTGAGCCATCAAGCAGTTGCTATTCCTCCAAATAAGTACTGAGGTGGAGGTTAAAGTGTTTTTCCAGGATTTTGGCTGGGCAACAGGGAAATAGGCCGATAGTTCTTTAACTCCGCAGTGGTCCAGAGAGGGCTTCTTTAAAAGAGGTTTAACCACTGCAATTTTCCATGCGGTGGGAAATTGGCCAGAGGTAATGACAGTATTAAGGATGCAGGTCAAAGGAGGGGCAATGGCCTCCTTTCCTAGTTTCAGGATCTTAAGGGGACAAGACTCAAGGGGGAGCCAGATCTAATGCCAACTAACGCCAGCTCAGTGTCAAATTGGAGTATAAGAGGGAAGGAGCGCAGGCGGCAATCCTTCAGAGGTATTACCAGAGGATCCAATAGAAGGTCTGACTTGAATTCTCCTGTGTTGGACATCTCCAGAGAGGAGTATATGTCCTTGATTTTGGCATAGAAGAAGCATGCCATTTTATCACAGAGATCCTGAGAAACCTTGGTGATAACAGTGGCCGTGGGAGCTGGGAGGGAATTGATCATAGTGAAAAGTTCCCTTGGGGATTTAATGGATTCCGTCATCTTGGAATAATAAGTGACCTTTTCCTCGTTAATGGCCTGCTTATAATCCTTTAGTCTAAGTTTGTGCAGATCCCTTTCGACTGTGGTAGGATCACTGCGTCACTTTCTTTCTTGATGTCGGCAGACCTGTCTGAGCTTTCTCAGCCTTTCAGAGAACCATGGGGCCGAAGGCGTTTTCTGGCCACATAGTGCTCCTTGAGAGGGGCAAGAGAGTCCAAGGCTGCCGAAAGCCAGTTGGAGAAGTCGTCAGATAGAGTTGACATCCGAGTGAGGGAGGCAGCAATAATTGCTGAGTTTGTTAAGAAGATCCTCCTTATTAATCCGGCTAAAGTTTCTCTTCAACTTCACCCTGTTCTTAAAATTAGGGTCTAGGTGAGATACTGGCATTTCCATAAGGAATGGGATGGAAAATGATCAGACCAGGAGAGTGGAATAGGACCCATCACCTCTATCCTAGGGTCATTAGTGAAGAGCCTGTCCAAGATGTGTCCTGCCAAATGCGTGGGGCTCCTCACCAGCTGAGGGAAACCACAGGAGTCCATAGTTTCCAAGAAAACCTGCGTTTCAGTACACAGCGTTTAATCCAGATGGAAATTAAAGTCACCCAAAAGCGTTGCATTAGATCTAGCTAGATAGGGCTCTATTCGATTACTGAAGTCCTGAGTGAACATTGCTCTGGGTCTAGGAGGCCGGTAGGTGACAACTCCAACGAAACATTCGGTGAGTAGGACCTTCAAGGAGAAGTATTGGGCCTGATAGAGATCCGAGGAAGAGGTGAGGGCCTTGGTGAAGCATGAATAGATATCTTTATAAAGTACTTCTAAACGCCCCCCCCCCCCCTCTACCTTCCCCTCCATATCGAGTCTAGACAGGACATACCCGGAAGGAATGGCCTCCACTAAATCTGGTCCTGAGCAGTCTCTGGCCCAGGTTTCAGTAATGAAAACCCAGTTGGGCTTTCGAAGGGACACACAGTATGTATTCAATACTGTGCAATAAAGTAGAAAACAATACAGCAGCATGCCCTATAATACAGGTACAAGTAACATAAAAAGGCCCTATGCTATTTATACAGTTTGTAAATATGGCTCTTGCTAACAGGAAAAGAGCCAGTAGTCAGGAACTGTGTGTAATCCATCTGCCCAAGGGGAATGGAGCCCACCACACACCACTAGTGTAGGCAGATGGGTGCAGTAAACAAGGTTAGGGAGCGATGATGAACTTAATGGGATCCTATGCTTAAAGCTAAAATAATCCTGAGCTCCAGATCAATGTGACAGGTTTTGCAAGATGCTAAGCAGTGTACCGTAATTTACTTGTTAATTAAATTACTGGTTAAGTTCCCAAACACACCTACAAGCCTGCCACATTCCTAAGTTTAAAAAGCGGATACATAATGTCCATAGAAAATTTAATAACTTATTACGACTGAGGTTTAAATGTAACTTACAATGTATATCTTGTCTCATGGGTTACAAGAGTTAATAATTCAAGAGGGTACATTCTCACACAAATGTATGTAATTAAAAAAATGTACCCATAGAACGTGCACCAAGCCAAGTCTCTAGCACAAACCTAAAACAATGCATATTTGTTCAGTCCTTCCTTAATGGGGAGCACATTCTCTCTCAAAATCTACTTTGTTGCCAGTGGTAATTCCCCGGAAACATTTGAAGGACACCCGAGTACTGACTAGCTCTTTTGTTTGAGCAGGGCATAAACTTTGGGTGGCTTGACAAGTGTAGGAGTCAGATAGAGGGGTGGGAGCATTAACTGACAGATTTGGGCTCTTATTATCAGGCGGATGAGTTTGGGTCCTTCTTGGTTGGTCCTTGTATGAAACCGAAGGCCACTGGATACACAAGGTGTCTGCGCTTATATGTTAGGCTCTATGGGATGAGGCGTAGCTCCCAAAGTCCTCTAGGCCGAGAGTGAGCTATTTTAGTTTTTTTTTTAAATATTGGTCCTACGTTGGAGGTCTCAAATTTGGTGTCAAAGTTTCAGAAGATAACCACCTTTCCAACACACTCTACTTCCCTTGGGCAGTATTATGATAAGGGGTACTTTTCCTATTTGCATTACGGTACACATTCAAAGAGGTGTGAGCAAACAGAGAAAGTGGGCCCTATTATGTGAATGTACTGCTCTCAGTGCAGCCGCGAACTCGTGCTGCTCTGGGGGCAGTGCATTCAAGTTAAATACGCAGAGGCTGCTTCAAAGCAGCTCCGTGTTTGAACGTGCTGGCAGCAAACCACCTGTGCTTTAAAGAGGGATTAGCAATCCTTTTGCAGGTGGGTGCAATCCTTTTGCAGGTGGGTGCAATCCTTTTGCAGGTGGGTGCAGTAAGTGATTGCACATGCCTGCAAGAGGATATAGGAGGGGTGGGTCAAGGGAACCTCCTTTTATCCGTCAAAGAGCTGCTCTCAGAGGGCACACTGATAATGTGCCACCTTTTTTGGGGCACACTTTCAGTGCATCTCTTGACAGTGTCTTTGCTTTTGCATAATAGGGCGCGAAGGCAAAGAGATTTGCTTATTTGAATGGGGTCACGTCTCCATGCAAATGAGGGAACGGCCTTTTGAGATGGCGCTTGCACACATGCAGCACCAGCGCTATCAGAATTCCAGAAGGGGCCACACGAGTGTCTGTGGCCCCTCCCGTAATTCCAAAATACTCCAGTGGTACCATGGCAGGCGTACGCGCTCGTTGCCCCTGTTGTGCAACTTAGATTTCTCACCGAGAAATACAAAGAAACATTTCACATTGGACAAAGGGTGGATGCAAAATGTTGAGATGTGTTTTAAGGCGGTAAGATAAAAAATTGTGAGAAGTTTAAAAAAGATTACCATTTCATTTCAAAGGCATAGCAAATGTATTATTGTGAATTACACCACTGGGTCCGAGCCCAGGAAAATAGAGAAGCAGTGATTAGGCAACCCCATGGAAGAAACAAAGGAGTGATAGCCAGCATATACGGAACACTTCATCTGGGGCCTGAAATACAGTGGTTGTTTATGAAGCAATGGCAGCGGATCGTAGGTAGAGGCCTTCTGCCGCACAGTTGGCAATGGCTATAGGAAGGCATTCCCACTTTGTATCACAGTGCCCAAAATAAAGAATCCATGTGTACAAACATATTTTTCTGTGGAATATTACCCCTCCTAAGATAACGAGCACCAATGAAAGTGTAGATGGGAAATATTGGTGTGTCTTTTTGCAAAGAACTTTTTAGCCACATTAGAGACACCTTGGGTCACTCAGTCAGTCATAATACTTTTATTTGATTTCATTAAAATCATAAAAGGGTATACAAACCACTATAATACATTGTAAATACAACTTGGGGAATGTTTGATAATGCTCAAAGTTCGGGCGTAAGGCAATCGTATGCTTAAGATGCGACGAGCAATAGCTTTAAAAGTATCTGATTGTGAAATAAAATATTCTGAATTTTTTTTACAAACAATAAAATGCAAGATGGCAAGGCTAATTAAAAATTGAGCAGGCCGTTCAGTTCTGGACTGCGCTAGTTATTTCATTTGCTTTTTTTTTTTGAGTTCAAAAGATTTTTATTAGGAGCTGCAAAGAGAATCATCAGTACAGGAATAGTCGGTTCAGTACGAATAGTTACAGTCACATGAATAGGAATACAGAAAGTTGGTACCAATAATGCAATTGAGTCCATAAAACAATGAGTCCATCACGTTACATAAAATTCCCCTTAAAATGTCCACATACATTCCGATGATAACTGGTGTCATGTATAGCCTGACCTTGAAGGAGATAGGCACCACCCCACTATCGCAGAGGCTACATAAGATGTACAATTTCGTATCCCAAACCTGTAGTACATGTGGGAGCTGGAGTCATCACTCTGTGGTTAAGAATGTACAAAAACATAGACTGGCTAACAATCAGAATGAAATATTGTGTGATGACACGCTTTAGGACCTTGTAGACAAGATTCAAGGAGGTTTGTATGCATCAAAATGAGCGTCTAGCGAGGACCAGATTTTCCTCGATGGGGGTCTCCACTGGGTGGAGGTCAAGGATATATTGTCAGCACCTCTCAAGTACGATACCCAGTTCAACCAGTGAGGAAAGGAGGCTTTGTTCGTGCTTTTCCAGTTGTTAAGTATGATTTTAACCCCAGCCGTCAGCAGCAGGTCCAGTAGGGCTTTATCGTTTTCATTGAGAGTGACGGCTTTGGCAAAACCTAGTACAAGCGACGAGAATTCTCTTGGTAGAGTAATATGGAGGACTCGACTGCCCCATTGCATGTCCTTGATTGTGCCTTCCTCAGCAACTCCGGAGCAATGTTTTTCTAATTTCTAGTAATGAGGGGCAAATACATAGCAGGTGTAGCAGTGACTCTTCTCCTTTTCCACAGAGGCGGCATTCTTTGGTCGGCCAGCTGCATATCCACTTCGGAGTTAAGTCTTTCGTGGGAAAAGAGCCCAGCCGCAGTAATGTCAAAAAGTGCTTTTTATGATGTGAAAAGTGTTCAGATAGGTATGCTTGGGGCTTCAGCAACTGATATGATTGTATCACGCCCCAAGCGTGACTTTTCATGGCAATGGTAGTTTTGTCCATTAGCAAAGAGACCTGTTTAATTACGTTATTCGCTGCTGTTTTGAATCCAGAGTATGTGGGAATTGAGAGCCATGATTCCTCTAGTTGAAGGGCCAGAAGTGACTCTTTTAAGATGGTAACAATTGAATTCTTTAGCCTGGCTTGTTTTTCTATCTCTTCCCAACAGAAGTGGGCCAGGGTGTTATCATCGGCTTCCCTCATCCGCTAATAATATTTAGCCATTGCCCCTTGTCTAGCAGGTATCTGGTTTTTTTAGGCCATATTTCAGTGCTCACTTTGCCACTGGATTCAAGCAAGCCGGGCTGAAGACGGCTGGAATGCCAGAAACCGGTCCTCGGAAGCTTGTTTCCGGTCCAGGGAAGGCATGGCTTGGCAGTTCGGGCTGGACTGTTCCCATGAGGCACAGGGTCAGACTGATTTGCATATAGCCATGTCTGAACTGGAGTGGCAGAGTGGGCTAAAGAACGGTGATGGATCAAACCCAGATCTTTTGACTACGTGTGAGTGTTTGATTGGTTCAGATGCTCCGTCCATCACCACCCCCTTTGGTACCAACCACACAAGTGGCACAGCGTTTTTAATCGCCACCAATGGGGCAATGCTGGGTGTTAAGAATGTTGTGGAATCTTGAGGATTACGGAAGTTTCCATCAAATAATCTAGTGGGATTCACACAAGGTACACCACCCTGGAATCCCCTGGTTGTCAACTGTTCAAAAATGTCTGTGGTTGAAAGGTTTCCATGGGTGGTGGGCAAGCATGGTCTAAAATCTCGCATCTACCCCTATTGCTGATCTCTCCAAATAGCACATTAAGACCTTTTGTGTCAAGGTCTCATGGCCTAACCACACAAGTGAGGTTCCATTTTTATCGAGAGACTTGGGGGAATGCTGTGTGGTAAGAAATCTGTGGCTCACCACAGATTCCAGGAGCTTTCCTCACAAAAATGTGAGGAAAATGTGCGTGTTTTAGTCAATGTTTGAGGTTTGCAGGGCATTGGGGTAAAAGAAATGGTGTGGATGCATGGGAAGCACACAACCCTGGAATCCCCCAGATGTCTAGTTTTCCAGACTGTCTGGGTGTAGAAGAGATTTCCATGTGGCAACCTACCCAAGCCCAAAAAGTACAGCCATTCACCATTACAAGTGGGACGATTTTGGGAGTTACCCACACTCCCCTAGCCTATATGTAAAAACAACACCCAAAAGAATCAGATGTCCTCTCGCTTGCCATTGTGATGGGATGCTTTTGTCATCTGCAGGGGAGCACAAAGACTGTTGGGGTTATAGGGGTGAGGTGTTCGGATGGGAAAGACCCACCACATTTTTCTATTAAATATTATATTACAGCCATACAGTTGACATTCTGCCTACCTCTTAGTTGGGGTGGGGACATGACAATACCCATGATGGTCAGCCACCAGACCTATATTTAAAATACAAAACATTCCCTGGCAGTGGGCTTTCTGCCTCCCATGCCCCTGGGGATGGGGTGGTGAATCGGTAATTACCCAAATCTGCCCACACTCCTCTATTCCTATACAATGTAAAAGAAAACTGGTGTCTAGTGGGCTTTCTGCAGAAAGACTGCAATATAAAAATTGGTAAGAGGGAGCACAAGCGCTTGCCCAAGGGCCACTCCACCAATCCCTGGCGGCTAGTGGGTGAATCCCTGCTTCGGGAGTGTTCTTCTGTGCCGATCCACAAGCACGGTTAATGATCAAAGGACGAACTATGAAAAACAATGGAGGCCACTTCTGAACTATTTGGCTGGGAGACAGACTGGACTGAGATGTCCAGTGAGAGAGGTCATATAGGCTGGTATGTTTATAATCTGGATGTCTTATATGAGGGGTGGTATCTGTTTTTGAAGTCAAAGACGATGTACTGGCCTAGTATTGTGAATTTTTATTTGTGCCCAATTCTTGGGATGTGTGATGGAAGGGGTGGGAGGTTAGAAATGCCAGAAGTATTTAAGACACTGTACATATTAGCTGTGAGTTACTGTTGTATGGCTGTTTTTTAAGCTATGAAATGTTCAAATTAATAAAAAAATACCATGGAATGGAAATCTACTTTTTATGAGCAGGAAAACTTCTTACACCTTTCCGTTAGAAAGCGAAAGCGGACATTGAATCCAGTAACAAAAGTGGACCTCCTAAACAGTGGAAAAGACCCCCTTTTACGAAAAAGAAAAATTCACTATTTATTTCCAGATTTGCCATGGAAAAACTCCAGACTTAAACCAGGTTAATAAGGTTTGATTCTTATGCAAGGCAAAGAAACAGACGCAAATTGTGGGCTTCTCTATGACTCAACCATCATTTGAAGTGCCTGCTTGCTGGCACTATTTCAATGGACACCACTCTGATTACACCCACTCGTACATTAGGGCGATGAAGTCACATAATAATACTTGACATTTAAACACAGATTTGTTTTTCTCTTCGGTAGTTACTTTAGGAGAAACTTTCCCTTCTGGGAATCTGCCCCCTCAATGTACAGCTGGCCTGAAAACATAAAATAAGAGAGAAATAGGGTATATGGTTATAGGTAAACAACTTAATTTCTAATTACTACATCAACCCGTGATAATCAGAGCAAGAAACCACGTGCTTTGTCCACTCTGACAGGCCCAGTCAGCCAGATAATAACAGGTAGCCGGACGGCCAACCTTTTGCAATAATCTTCCTTTGCTCTGTAGTTATATGCAGACTCCTGCTGTCTTATGTATAACACCAAAGCAATTTTAAGCTAAGGAAATAATTGAAAAGGGGGAGAAGGGGGGCGGGGGGGGGGAGTCGAAACATATTAGGGGAGAATAAAGACAGATCAAAGCGCAACACTGGCATATAAGAGGGACATACAGACACATCAGAGGGACATAGAGACAGACCAAGAAGAAGCAGAGACAGTTATGGGGAAGTAGAGAGTGATTGAGGGAGGTAGCGACAGATCAAAATTAGAGACCAGCACAGGCAGATAAAGAAGAAAATAGAGACAAACTAAAGAGCAGCAAATACTAGTCATGCAGAATAAGTAGAAATGGCAGACATCACTACAAACAGATGGGGAAGAAATGAAGATAGGTAAAAGAGCAGGAGCACAGAGTGACCCGGAAGTTCTAAAGTGAGCTCGAGGAGCAGCACGTGCAAAGATTCAGACAACTTAGAAATATTTATTAGAGGCAGATCAGAGAGCATCACAGATCGATCAGGAGGAACGGGTAGGAACAAATGAGGGAGCATCAGAGAACTCAGAAAAGTGTAGAGGCAGTTAGGCAGATCCTGGATCGCCGCGAACGAATCAAGGAGAGGATGTGGATTAACGGCTAGAGCGGCCGACCTTGACCCAGGGGGACCAGGTTCGAGACTGGCGGGGGGCTCAAGCATCCTGTGATTCCGGGCAAATCATGTAATTTACCCGTGCCTATAAATGAACGTGTCCGTCTGTAGTGCAACCGATGCTCATGTAAAGCGCCCTAATACAGTCATGTCTAGTTTGCACTATATAAAACTGCAAAGAAATTATCAAAAGGCAGGCCAGGTGCGAAATCTATATCATGTAGCAGCGTGTGCAGGTGGTGACAGGATATCGAAGGGTGAAGTGGGGAGATGAGGAAACAGCAAAAAAAGACCAAGGGGCAGCAAGCAAAGAAAGTTGGAGGAAGGGCAATAACGAGGACAATGAACAGTATGTTCTGGACATGTGAGGGAGCCGCACACGCAGGACAGGGCAAGCAAGTAATTGAAAATGGCAGTACTGAGTTTAGGGGGCAGCGATGAGAGTGAAGGGGTTCAGGCCCCAAGGAGACAGGTAAGAGGTCAGATTCTAGATCAAGGACCAGAGAGAGGACAGAAGAAAATATCACACGGACAGCGGGAGGGGGGGGCGGGGTAACGGGCTCACGGACAGCGGGAGGGGGGCGGGTGAACGGGTGAACGGACAGCGGGAGGGGGGCGGGTGAACGGGCTCACGGACAGCGGGAGGGGGGCGGGTGAACGGGCTCACGGACAGCGGGAGGGGGCTGGTGAACGGGCTCACGGACAGCGGGGGGGGGGGCGGGTTAACGGGCACACGGACAGCGGGAGGGGGGCGGGCAGGCACACGGACAGCGGGAGGGGGGCGGGTGAACGGGCTCACGGACAGCGGGAGGGGGGCGGGCAGGCACACGGACAGCGGAGGGGGGTCAGGAAACAGCCAGCAGGACAGGGACAAGACGAACAATGAACACAAACATCGGTGTAAAAAAAAAAAAAAAAGTACACGCCCACGTCTTCATGACGTTGCGGAGAGGGAAAGAATCGGCGGAACGCCCACCAATCACCTCGGTAAATGACGGACAGATCTATCTTCCAATGGCTAGCCTCCATTTATGAGCTAGCCAATGGAAGAGAGAGGCTGAACTAAAGCACACAGTGTAAGACATAATATTTCGCTCTGCGCGAGAGTCTGCTGCGCAGCTTTCGGCGAGGCGAAACCTAAAAATGTCCTCCCTCCTTCCTGCACTGCAATTAAATCTAAAGAAACTCGCCCATTAAGGCTGTGAAGCAAAGGTCTGGCTAATGAGCCGCTCAGGAAGCAGCAGGGATCTTCTCCGGCTCCTTATCCAAGCTTTCATAGGGCTCAGCGTCTCCAGAGCTTTCCTGGCAATGCACATTGGCATTGCTGCCTGTTAATCCTCAAATAATCATTCTTGACGTTAACACTTTTGGATTCTCACAAAGCTCTCTATTCTGCCCAGATCGGTCTTAAAATTTCAATGTAGCTGCGAGGCCTTCTATTTCTTTACTTATTTGTTTCCACGGCTTTCCACAGCACTACCATACTGCTTTGCGATATTTCAGCACGTTTTGCTAGGGGAACACTACAGTGGCGAGTAGAGGGTGAACGTGGTGGCAAGGCAGTTACTGAGGGAAGAAGCATTCCAAGGAACTCTGCTCACTGGAAAATGAAAGCTGTTATATTGGCTACAGAAATTGTATTTTGTGCAAAGAGAAACCTAGTTCTTCAAGTAATTGAGAAGAGCTCTGTCGGCCATTTGCGACCTGGGATTTAAATCATTTTAGTGCCATTGCGGCCACATTTCACGTTTTCACTTGCTTAGTCCATGGTATGTCCTTCCACACATCCAGTCATACTCCTTTCTGCTGCAGTACATTTGGTTCCATGTGCTCTCGGTAACTCTAACCCTGTCCCGTAAAGCCAGGGCTTTAAGTGGGTTGAAAAACCTGGAGGGCCTCTCAAAAGGGCGTTGCCAGTGTAATTAAGGGCGTGGCTTAAAAACACAAGCTAAAAATCTATGTTTAGCATAGTGTGCCGCCCGATTTGTATTTTGCTGTTTGTTATTGCACCCAGATATATGATACAACAAGTAACATCATACCTACAACAAGTCGGGACTATTGGCTTTGTGTCAATGGTTGTTAGTTGCATAAGACAAATAAGAATCAATTATGGCTTGTTGTATATAATATTGAAAAAGCTTCCACTTAAAGCCCTGGTGACACCACGACAACGTTGCTTCTCCTGGGTTTCAAAAAGAGAAGGAAAATCCAGAGAGAAAATTGCTCTGTTTAAAGGATTTCCCTTCCCTTACAATGCTCACCTGGCATGATGTCATGCCGTAACTTCTCCACAAGTGAGAAGTGAGCAGCGCACATCGATGTGCCTGCTGTCATTGTAGTCGGGAAAAAAACATACCGCCTGTGATAGATCACAAAACAGAGCCCGATAGAGTCCCGTTTCGAGGCCCCCTTTAAAAAACTGACAGGGCTCAGACCCGGACCACTTAAAGCCCTGCGTAAAGCTCATAGTACATTTTTAGCCAGCCCTTAAAGTCTTTTTGCTCTAAATGCTAGTTCAATGTGGCCTTTCATCAGACAGGGACAGTACTGCATCAGCTACCATCCATACGTCATCTCCTTCTTCCCATTCGCACCTGTATGAGCACCACCACCGGTCTCTGGTGAGGCCCACGTACAGCTATCTGATGGGAACTGCCTTATTTTGGAGGCTTCTGCCATGGTCGAGGGCATCTTAACCATAAGTTTTTCTGTGACAAGAATAAAATAATATTTGTAGCAGCACATAATCTATCCTCAGGTCTCCCCATGCAATCACTATAATGATCTATTTATGATAGCCAATTTCATCCATAAATCCCAATCCGTTTAAATTCCAACACACTTCTGGTTTAAAACAGAGCCTGAGGTCCTTCTTCTACACCTTTTAGGTCAAGAAACAAAGCTGTCCATCTCAAGCCTTCCCCCTGCATGTAAATGTACCTGGCAGGGCCTGGGAATTTCTGCGCACTTTCAACATAACAGAGAACATTATATGTGATAGTCTTTACAAATCTCGGTTTAAAAAATATTATAAGGGTCTCACCCAACTACAGTCACTTGAAGTAAAAATACTAAAGACAAAAACTGTCCCTTTACTTATGTCATAAAATGAGCAGGGTGTGGGTATTGACACAGGGCAGGTTAGGGACTCTGCTTTAAACAGGACATGTATTTTGGGATATACACAGAGTCCGAAAACAGACAGACTTATAGGAATAAAAACAAGCATTTGCAATGCAATAGGTCTCGCATTTACATGAGTTTGAGCTATTGGCATTGTAAATGACAATGCTTTTTATTTATGTGTTGTTTTAAAAACAGATAAATAAAAGGCACAACGCCAATAGCTTACACTTTCTCAAATGCGTGACCTATTGCATTACAAATGTGTATAGTGCTATAAAAAAATGTAAAAAAGCGTTAGGAGAGTGCATGTCCTGTTTGCAAAAGCAGGCAGGACAAAGCTATTTCAGAAAATAGTGCTCGGAGGCTGTAAGTAAAGCCTATAGAAGTAACAACACACGTAACAAGGGGTGTTGCCATGGGATTTTACAAAATGTGTCAAGACAGTACTAAGGCGGGGCTACTAAGCCTATTGACCAATCAATAGTTATGGTTTACAGTCGCCAATGACAAAAATCAATGAAAAATATAGGTGGAGGGTGGGCAGAGCTTCAAGTTCCTACCTAAACACAGCATTCCTCGCAGAACAGTGCATGTGCTGCCCAGGCTCGACCTAAAAATCAGATAATTATGCAGCATATAATGAACTACCTCGGTACTGAGGTAAATTCATACTGATGAAAAAACTCACAGATGTAGAATCACTTTTAAGTAGTATCCTTTGGTTTACCTTGCACCAACTACTAATCTGGAATCAAACTTTTTGCATAATAAATCATGCCACAATCTAGCCTACTTATTTGGTAAAGAAATTATATGTGATTGCGAACAAGGCCATTGAGACAGCACATAAAGAAAAAAAAGACAACACAAAAGGGGGTCGGACTGTCCTCAATCATTAAAGAGAATTGGAATGCTAATACGCAAAGCCAGAACAGACTTCAGAACAAAACAGAATACATTTAATATATAAGCAAATCTGAAGGTGTGTTCACACAAACAAATATGTATGTAAGAGGAGAACATTGCTCTCTCGTTTTCACCATAATAGGACCAGTGGCCCTATTCAAAATCATGGGTCTCCTCTGCAGAATATGAGAAGGGGCCCGCAGCATCACATATCTCACAGATATTCATAGGCCTTCAGAGGCATGTGGGCTCCTTGAATATTGGGGGCTTCTTGCACCACGCCTCCGAAGGGAATGTATGATTAAATGAATACGCTTTCCAGGGACAGCTATGCCCTCCTAATTGTTAAGAATGGCTGCACGTTTCAACCATGTGTCCATTTGAACCACAAGAACCTTCTAAAGAGTGTTTACAAAATCTGTTTGTAAATCATGTGTAAATGTAACGCATGTATCTGTAACTTTCTGTCCTGAAAATGATGGCGCTGCCAGGGATTTAACACAGAACAGACGGGTGCTGTAGAAAATATTGTGCAAACACATTTCCGTAGTTGTTCACTGCTGCACGCATGAGCTATGAGTACTGTAGGGTGGCATGCTGATGCAAAGACACCAGACTCAGTGGCTTGAACAATATCTTATAGGCTGAAAGGCTACTTTGTGCCTTGATGCGCCAGGCGTTTAGTGTAGTACAATCCCCCTCCACTGCATTCACATGGCAAGTTGTTGGACACTAGCCTTTAGATGTCTGTTTTACTTTTCAGTAACAGAAGATGGTTGCCACAGAAGCATCCTTTGCCATGACACCGTTTCCCGCCTCCCACTGCTGCCAGTGTGTGAGTTTTATAAACGTAAAATTCCATTCAGTGGCACAGCAAGGAGGCTTTAATCAGAAAGCAAGCAATGCACACGAGTTCAGTGACCAAACATAAGGGTGATGATAAAAAAGGCAACAGCGACAATGGGGATCAGAGGAACCCTCACATAAATCGGACCTGGTGCTAATGCACCTCCTGCACTAAAGCTACGTCCGGTTATCACTAGAAGAACAATATTTTCCCAGAATAACTAATAATGCATAACTGGCACCCAAGCGGCCATTGTGCATTACCAGTGTGCAAACGAAATAAAAGCATTAATAATAAGAAGCAGCCTTACTTGTCAGTGGCCTCGCAGGCTGGAAGTGTCCCATTTCGCAGCGCTGTTGCTCTCTTTGTTTTACATTTGTGCTTAGGTGAAGGGGAGGTAAGGGAGCGGGGCAAGGGGAGAGGGCTGAAGTGAGGAGAGGCACCCGAGAGGCCATTGTGGCGAGCGACGCATTTTGTAAACATTATGCCGGCCCCCTTAGTAAAACAAGCAGAAGGTCACCAAATCAGGTTGCCTGAAATTAACTAAGCAGCAGGTCCTCGTCTTATACACCAGGAAGTGAGGTGCACTGGAATGCTGACAGCGTTTTGTGCTGCCCAAATCCAATTTGCTGGAATTAAATAAGCAGCAGGACAGCGTCTACAGAGGCAAGGAGTAGGATAAAGTACGTGTGACAGCGTTTTGAGCTGCGCGGCCCGACCCACAACAACAAAGGGATTTTTTTTAACGTAAAGTCAATGAAAATACAAGAACCGGATTGTAATGAAACGTACTTACAGTGCCTGTTACACAGCAAAAACTCGCTTCTGGACAACTGTTGACACGAAGAAAAAAAGCGGTGCTCTGCAGGACAGCACCTACTTCCGGTTTGGCGGCAATGCTTCCGGGTCGCCGCAGGCAGCGCGGCGGCCCGCCCTGCACGGGGAAGCGAGGCAGCTTTCGAGGAGGACAGCACCTGGCCGCGAGCGCGTTCTCGTGCGCGTGACCTTAACAAATCGCCGCGCGCGGCCAGTGCTGTCCTCCTGGAATGCTGACACGCTAACTATAGGTCTTTGGCGAGAGCGAGCTTCGCTCGCTTCTAGCCGAGACCTAAAAAGACAAACTACATGAAGGCGGAATTCAAAGTGTCTTCCCCCTGGCGTGCCTGAAAAAAGTACTACATGGGTGGAGATTTATTTTAAACTCCAATACTAGCTTATTTTAAAGTCTAACTATCCTGTCCATCTCCCTTTCTATAATCCTGTCCTACTGCCAGTGGCATTATAAGGTCAGGTGGTACCTGGTGCCGAAAATTTCTTGTCACCTCTGGCTTGACAAAATGGCCAAAATATGTGTTTAAAACACATATTTATGCCATTTTGTCACACCCTTAGTGGCGGACAACACCCACCGCACCCCCACTTCCTACACCACTGTCTACTGCTTCTCATCAGATTCGTTTGGCTTATCAAACTTAGCTCTTGTCTGGTAGGTGATACACCAGGACAGCGGTTCTTAACCTTTCGACTGCTGTGGACCACCATTGAAACCTTAACTTGAATCCGATGACCCCCACTGAGTCGTTATTGGAAGCTGGGGACATCAAGCCTAAGCAATTTCTAGAATTTTACTCTCAAAACATTGCACAAAAATAGAAAATCAAGTATACACCAAACAAAGGCACAAATAGTGTTTAATTAACAATCAAATATGCAAAAAAGTTTTAAAATTCTCAATGTTGTTTCTTTATGTGTATATAATTTATTCACTTTAATGTATGGATTTTATTATTATTTAGTGTTGTAAAAGAATCAAGGACCCCTTATTTAGGTTTCACTGACCCCTAGGGCTCTTCGTACCACTGGATAAGAACTGCACCAGGATATCTGCAATACATTTTACATACAGAAGAAAAGACAAATGGAAACAAACATGCTTATTTGCCCACTTTGGGGTTTCTTTTCTTTAACATCCACAAAGGGGCGCTGTTGATAAACCTTAAACACACAGGAGCTCGAGAGACAAGAAAGCACAATAAACAAGCATTTGCAATGCAATAGGCCTCACATTTACGAGAGTTTGAGCTATTGGCATTGTAAATGACAATGCCTTTTATTTATGTGTTGTTTTTCAAATAAATAAAAGGCATTGTCATTTATAATACCAGTAGCTTAAACTCTCGCAAATACGAGACCTATTACATTGCAAATGCGTTCGGCGCCCGTGTTATAAAGATTTTTTTTAAAGCGTTAGGAAGGATCGTGTCCTGCCTGCAACAGCAGGCAGAACAAAGCTATTTGAGAAAATAGTGCTCGGAGGCTGTAATTAAAGCCTACTGAGTAACAACACATGTAACAGGTGGTGTCCTTATGGAAGGGTACAAAATGAGACCAGGCGGTACTAAGGACGAACTACTAAGCCTACTGACCAATGAAAAGAAGTTCATACCGGACTACAGCATGCGTCGCTGAGTCTCGACTTTTTTCACACTAAATTTAAAGACAGTAATCAAAGAAATGTTACGCGACATTTAAGTGCATTAAATAACACACATAAAGAACCTCGCCAGCATCAATTTAACAATCCGGTGTAAGTTTAAAAAAAAATTACAACCTTCAAGTGCAATAGATTACACTACAGTGTGGTTGAGTTGATAAGGTGCAGGTATATCGAGATCCATAAACTGCATTCCTTCTAATTACATAAAAAGCACCGTCCCGACTGAATCCAAGCACACCTTTTATTAACAACATTAAAAGAAGTAGGCACGTTAATTTACACTTTCTAACGCTGGTCAAATGAGGCTGCAGGTCCTTTTAATTGTAACTTCATAGTTTATGTCGGGTAGGTTATAGTACTTCTTGAGAGCAGATTTTCACCCTGCGAAGGGCATCTTTAGCCTGAAGAAATAATTACGCATGTACACAACCAGCCTACCACATTTGTGGGAATAACCTTGAGACATGTCTGAACTTTTGATTAGATTCTTTCCAGTCAGTAACAAAGCCCGATCTCCTAATGAACATCGATGAACCCGGGGATCACGAGCACCCAGTAATCCACAGATCTAGGTACACACGTTGTACAGTACCACTTAAAATGGTGCCCAAGGGATGGGCGGCCTGAGTGGTACAACGCCAGCGCACCAAACATTTTAAGCCTTTCAAGTCTCTATTCTAAGGTAAGTTTACAATATATTATAACTACCATACTTTGATTATAGTGTTGGATAAACATTATATGGGTAAAAGGTGGTAACATACTGAAATAAATCTATGCCTTTGAGCCGCAATGCTGCAAGGCAAAAAAGCTTCTGACTGCAATGAACAGGTTAATCAGGCCATATTTTTAAATCAGTGTATCCTCCCACTTAAGCATTCGTAAAAATTACGACCTGCTTGATTTTATGGAAATTCATAATATCCTGGAAAACTGTACGGTAGTCAGTACATTCTTGGGCACCTAACATGCTAATCTACCTTTCAAAAAATAATAAAAATAAACAACGCAAAGAACGGCCTGGGTTGCAAAACACTCACCTTTGAACCTAACACAGGTTAGTTATCTGGTGATAAAGATAACTGGTGCTGATTTCAAGGAAAAATTAACATGTAGAAAGAACTTTCATCTAAATTCTAGATCAACTTCCTTATACCTTGAATGATTAAAAGAAAATGCAACAAATCAACCACATTATTTTGTAGTAATCTAGCACAAGGAAAGGAAATAACAATATGCAAATTATCGAGTCACTTAGAAGGTTCTTCAGAACAAAATGCCTTTATCTGCTGAAAAGCTCTATCGAACATTGATAGAAAATGGAAAGGTTCTGGATCAAGAACGCTGACTGGAATTTCAAATTCACTCGCCTCAAAACGCCACAGTTGGCTTATAAGCGTAGTGTTAAAATTGCGCAATCGTTGACAAGCAACTGGTAAGTGGCATTAAAAGGCACACCGTTACACTGTAATAGATGGATATCGGGGTACAGCAGGCTCACTCTCTGCCAGGAAGCGTGGTGGTTGATGTACCTGCTTCGAGGCTACTCGTCACTTGTAAGGCACCTGCTTGAATCCAGGCAGGTCCGCTTAGCCCTCTATCTTTAGGAGGTTAGTCCACTAAATACCACCAAGTGGAGTAAAAAATACAGTTACTTGCCTGGCTTGAACACTAAGTGGTTTTCAACATAAACAAGCATTGGCATAGCCAATAGGTCTTGCTTTTGGACACATTATAAGTATTTAGTTATTCAGCACAATATGCTTGCATAGCTAAACACTTATACGGTCCCAGAGGGGAGACCTATTGGCTATGCCAATGCATCTTCCCATCACTTTTTGTACGTTTGACCCAAGAGTGCTTCAATTTTAAGGTTAAAAGTAAAGCGCCGGTGCCGCGACTATAGCAAAAGTAAAGAAATAGAAAAAAACATCTATTTCTTTACTTTTTGTTATAATCGCGGCACCCGCGCTTCACTTTTAATCTTAAAAGTATAGTGTGGGTGCCACGATTATAGCAAAAGTAAAGAAATAGAAGTGTTTTTCTATTTCTTTACTTTTGTTATAATAGTGGCACCGGCGCTTTACTTTTAAAATTAAAAGTACAGTGCGGGTGCCGCGAATATAAAACAAAACCTGTTTGGAAGGAAAAGCGTGCTAGGGGTGGCTCTACGATGTGTTGACGCAACTGCTGTAGCGCATTTAAAGCCTATGATTGGTTGGAAAAGTGAATAACATGCCTGGAAAAAGGGTTGCAAATGTGCATGAAACGCTTGGCCTGCTTTCTCCGGAAGTGTCTGATTCTAGTGCCCCGGAAGTGATTACCTTTGCGGTTTTAAGAGGTCGGACATTACCATACAGAATATATGGATCGATCTGAGCAGTTTCTTGCTGTGTTGCGAACATTCTGACAGCGGACTCAAAGCATACACTTAGAACTCCCCCTTGTGACTTAGACGTCAGTGCCTGAATGACTGTCAGCTTCTTTGCAGCGCTAAGGACAGGGCATATAGGAGCCCGGGAAGAGAAGAACACACAGACTGACGTGCTTAGGACCCTAAATGAGGTGCAGTAACCAAAAAAGAGCATGAAGAGTGAAGGTGAGGCAGCCGCGAAAGTGCAAAGCGGGAGAGGGATAAAAAAGCATAACGGAAGGGTGCCGCGAGGAGAGCCAGCACGCGCCCGAGCGTGTAACCACAAGCTCTAGGCCGCCGTGCAGCGTGAAAAAGTGATGTGCATGTTGCGCGCGCTTGTGCGCGTAATAGCAAGCTGGTGGCCGGCAAGGTAGCACTGTTAAAGCATCTACTAAATGTCTCGCCAGAGGAGCACATGCGCTGGCTCAGGCTAGACCTAAAAACAAGTTACTAGAAAAATAGAATTTTACTGCAGGAAGCAAGCCTTTCTAGGATGAAAAGCTTTAGTTATGGAAAGATTATGGAATGGTTTGAGGCAGGCCCTAGCAGCCATAATCCAGTTCCTGTTGACAAGGATTGCAACATTTCATTTTGTAAAGGCTGTAACCGCTGAGCTAAGAGGCACCTTCAATTGATGCACCAAAGACAGTCATCATTGCCAGGAAAGACACCAGGGGTTGTTTCGAACATCAAAAACTCTACATCCTGTGAAAAATAACTTGGTAATCCTTTTCATGGTGCTTAAAGCAACCTGTAGACCGCAAGTTGAACGAGTCCTGCAACCATAATGGCCTTACCAAATGACCCAAGACAGAAGATAATTCTCAAAAGGCTTACTTATTATAATAAAATGGAACCTCGGTGATGGAAGCATGAGGCCAGTTAAAAAAAATATTTCAGTGATGGACTCATACAGCCAATTCACAAAAGTATTTTAGTGATGGAATCATACGGCCAAGTCACAAAAGTATTTCAGTGATGGACTCGTACGGCCAAATCACAAAAGTATTTCAGATGGACTCATACAGACAAATCACAAAATAATTTATGTGCATGGAAAGCAGCACTAGAGGAGCACTAATAAAGTACTTCACATACCTTTGCGAATCGGCCAACATCCAAACGCCTAGGAATAAAAGTGCAAAGGGCGCAAAATAATTTCTATTTATATTAAATGTACAATAACATTCCCATTAAAAATGTTTTAGGACCAATTCACAAAGGCATGCAAGAGTACGGAAAGAGTACAACAGGAGTACTCCTTTATATATTCTTGCATACCTTTGTGAACTGGAACGTATGTGTTCACAAGAATTTCTCATTTTTAAGGACTAAGTAATGAGCGAACGCTACATGACTACTGCATCACGATCATAATTCCACTGATTAACATTATGGGGAACAGCCCTTTTTTTTTTTTTTTTAAAAGTGGCAGTCGCCACGCCTTCTTTAAATTAAATAGATCCCCAAAATGGCAGCGTTACTTATTCAGGAGAAACGAAAGGTTTGCATAATTATGGCTAAACCTCCCTTCAATACATAAACAAACACCACAGTGTGCTCCATAGTCTATTCAACAGGACTCTGAAATAGCAACCACCAGTTGTAGTAAAACAGTTTTGGCCTTGATCATTGTGATCCAATTCATACTACAACAGTGCAGAATAAAGTGTTATTTCACATTATGTTTGCAAACAAAAAAAGTCTTGCGCAACAATGTCAAACGGTCTTCGAGCTGAAACACCAAACCCAATTCAAAATAAACAAGCATTGGCAAAGCCAATAGGTCTGGCTAGGCCGTTAGCCTTTTGGCAATTCTTGTTTTGAAATGTTTTTTTGCAAAATCTTTTTGTTCAAAAGGCTGCTGGGTCTTCATCAATTTAAAAAGGAAAAATTAGCATAGTACTCCCTGGTATTGGAGGAACTGTTTTATATGGGGATGTGCTCCCTGTGAAAGGGAAACATGACTTAATTCATAGTGAAGTCAGCCAATGGATGAAGTAGGCTGGCGCTTTACCCAATGATGCTCGCTTGAGTGGGTGGAAGAAAAATGTGAATGACAACCACAGAAAAATGGATGACGTGTGGCTGAAAACCTGTATAAGTAATTATGTTATACACATAGTTGTGATAAAATCAAAAAGTCCTGGCTAACACAGACCTAACAAAAGAAGCCAATCAACTGTTCTGCCTTTAAGAAAAAAGAAGGCAAGAAGGAAATAAAGAAGGTAGGAAAGAAGACAAAAAAGATAGAAAGCAAGCAGCAAAGAAAGAAAAAAAGAAAGAACGCAACAAAAAAGTAAGATGGAAAGAAAGAAAGAAAACAGAAGCTAAGAAAGAATGAAAGAAAGAATAAAACAAAAAATGTAAAAAGAGAAGGAAATAAGACCAGAAAGGAAAATGAAAGGAAGGGTAGAAGGAAGTCATGAGAGAAAGCAGAAAAAAGAAACATAAAAGTAAAGAAACATAAAAAGGAAGGTAAGAAAGGAGGAAAGAGAGAAAGAAGGGAGGAAGGAAAAAAGAAGGAAGGAAAGAAAGAAAAGTGTTACAAGTACTGCAAATGAAATACAATAAAGGCTGGTTTCCCCCCTGGGCAAAATTTATTAAAGAACAATTGGTGAAAAGGAGTCTAGAATAAATGTGTTCTGAATAACTGTGCGCTTATGTATTCACATCTTAATATTGAAGCTTTTGTCTTGTGTATTGCATGCATAGAAAAAAGAGACTAACTTAATACATAACACAATTAGATAAACAAAGGGTGCCCCCAAAGGGAATTGATACCATCATTGGCAGGAGAGAAGTACTGATAAACCTAGATTGTGCTCCGAGCTATAAACCATCCTGCTATCACATCAGTCTCCAAACACAAAGCAGTACTAAAACAATTCTGAACTAAAAACAAAAACATTGGCATTGGAGGGACTACCTTGTCTGGGATGTGCTCACCGTGCGCGAGCAGTCATTCATAGTGAGGTTATCCAGAGGCTTAAGTGGACTGACCCATTGTCCGAGGCTGTTGGCTCTAATGGGCAGAAGCAAAACGCGAATGACAGACCAATGGATGAAGAGAGATGGTCAAAAGCCCCTTCAAGTATGTTTATTATACATATAATTTTAGTAAAATCAAAAGGTCTTGGCTAGCAACAGACCTAAAAACAGATCATTCACCAAAGAATGCTGGGTCTGAGGATACTGGTCCTCCATACCCATTCCGTCTGAATAGTGAGGAGCTTCTATTTGTGAGCGTAAATGCATTTCGTTCATTTGACATTAGACTGGGGTCTCGGTTTATTGGATTTTCTGTGGTCTAAAAAGACCCTGTAGGACCCCAAATGGTGGAAACGTCTCCGTTCCAGCTAGAATAACTTCTAAGCACCTCGAATTACGGAGTGCGTAAAAAACCTGGATCTACCCAGTCATATGAATGTAATGTAAAAGGCTTCTCAATAAAGTAGTACGTATCACCATAATGGATGGCGCACATCACTTTTCTGCAACATGTCATGTGTATGCACAGATACAGTTAGGCGCGATAAGTTCAGAGGTCTCTAAACTTTGTTTACCTCACCCAACACCTTACATGCAGTCTTCACTACATCCAACTTATTGAAATTGCCCTCCGAACATGGCACCCACAAACCAGGTGCGCGTTGGAGCTTTTTGCAGCTTCATCACGGTATGAAGGGCTATATAAATTCTACAAAATTATGTGAATAGTCAAGAAGTTACAAGTTACAAATGTCACGCAAGCCAACGATTGCGGTTAACTCTGCCTTGTCCTTACAGAAGTGCATTAGAGCACACAGGTGCCTACTGAACGCAATCCATAAAATCTCAGGACTGTTAACTGCGTATTCGTGTTCAGGCGTAGAGGACCAGGGTGCCATCAGCACACATGTAAAACTCAAATGTTTTTATTTTACGAAGTAGGGGCGTCAACATACGTTTACAATGGATCGAGGAAAAAGAGGGTCCTCTGTGGAGTACCACAGGAGAAAGGAAAACCCTGCCATGAGAAAGATCTGACGCTTGCCAGGAGATGACAGCACCACCCAGCCCAAGTGCAGCAGACAAAACGAAAAACGAACTCCGGCCCCACGGACATTTGTAGCCTGGAAATCAGGTGAGATGACAGGCCTCTTACATAAGGACTGTGGCTAGTAAACTAGTTGAATCCACAACACTGCGATATAGGCGGTAGGCTGAGCTTTGTTTTAGCAACTATGGTGTTTCGCTAAGATTACAATCAGCTACTATGAAAAGGCAGAGACATTACTTCTATCTCTTTCAAGACTCCTAACTAATCTCCCTGCAAGAACTGCGTAAGGTACCTACACACCGCTCCTCTGGTCTACTCGTCACAGTGAAGAAACTTTCTCTGGTAAAACCTTAGGTAACACAAGTGTTGACATTAACTGTCCTTCTATAAAAAAATGAATTTGCAGAAATGCTTCCCACTGCGTATGAGGAAGGAGGTATGTTGTCATGAGAACCATCTTTCATAGCAGTTGATCAAACATTGCTGTGGGCACCTGCTGTGGTATCTGAGATCATGAAGGAAACATCTAGCACTCCCAGATTTGTGATGTGATGAAACGATAGCCGGTAAGAGGCGATGGCTAGTCACAGTTCTTCCATTGAACTCTACAGAAGCGTGCAGTTGTGTTTCCAGCATCACTCGCTGCAACACCTACAGTCAAGGAGTCACACTGTCCACAAGGACAATGGCTTCCTTTGTGGTTTAGCTATTTTTTGCTATGCTTGGATAGGAGCGGATGTACTCGCCAGCTGCTGGAGCTGCCAGTTCTTTTCCAGTCGCACCCTCTTGGGACTCATGCGATCCATATCTGTCTGTAGCAACCAGATGACCGGACGGAACTGCTCTGTGCTCAGAATGGGAATTAAACCGGGATGAAATTTCAAAACAATGCAATGCATCTGTCTAATCCGCATTGGTGAATCACGCAAACCTGCAGTGGCCACCAAGACAACACGCGGAGTGTGAAAAGGACATTAGTGGCTCATTGTCGTGCCTTTTTTAGTATCCTCCATTGCTTTTGATGGATCAAATTTCCAACCACAGATCAGATTTAATCCCATATAAAACACTGTATGGCCATAACTGCGAGCAGCTAATCTAGTGCTCAGGCTCCGTTAAAGAACTTCATCTATTAAACATATGTATTCTCTCAATCTAGAATAAAGTAATGAAACCTCACACAAAAATCCCAAAGCATTCCATGTGTATTTAATTAACTAACTAAATTCTGTGTGCTTAATATTCATATATTGGCCCCATGTAGCTTTATAGACAAATTTAATTTCCAGGTTTCTATAAAACAAAACAAGCAAAGACTTGACACTTCCACAAGTTGCGTAAGAGCACAGACTAAAATAGGAAACCGGACTTTGAAAGAAATATATTAAAAAATAACCTAGAAGGTAATTGGGGCATTCTTTACTACCGTTTTCCTACTTGAAAATAGATGTGTAAATCCATTCCTCTAGCAGACCTGGGCAGAAACTAAAACTGTGGCCTTAAGTCACAACACAAAATCTTTGTGCCTGGATTCCCATATGCCTGCCTCGCCAAGTAGTTTTATGTATCGCCACCAATCGGTCATCAGTGCCAGTAGGTTTTTCTATGTTATGACAAAGCATGTACTTGTCAAGGAGGCTGTTACGAAAAAGGAGGATGGATCAAAATATCTGATTGGCATGAAGTTCATTGTATTTCTCTTTAGCTCGGCTTTCCAACTAGAGCAGATGGACTACAGCTACTGACAAATGGAAGGACCTAGCATGTTAGACCAAAAGAGGCACTGCAGATAGTTAAAGACTATTAAAGGTGTTGTATGTATCCATGTGACTGCCATGTATATTTACAAGATTGCGCATGCACCTAACTCTAGATTGGATAAGCAATACCCACAGATCAAGCAGAATGAGTCTCAAAACTCTTCGGAAGATATATTACACACATCTTGTAAGAAGCAACCCACAAAGCAACCGGGGTGCTCTTGTTAACAACTCTGATCAATTCTTCAAAAAAATACTATAACAAGTACACAGAGACCGATTAGGCGTTAGTTCAGCCATTTGCTTTTATGTGGTTTTTTTTTTTTTTTAAAGAGTTTTTCCATGCTTGGATTGTCTGTCAATCAAGGTCTGTAATTGTGAGCATGGCTTCATTGTTTCACTTGGGTTTCCATTAGGCTTTGATGATAGTGTAGCAAATAGTCCTTTTGTTAGACTGCAGATATGACAATAAATGTAGTGTGCAACTGAATAACAACAACGTATTGTAGGAAGCCGGTTTGCCCAGTGTGGCAAACTGCCACTATTGTGCAAAACTAGCTACTAGTTAGGCAAACACTATTTCTCTAAGACAGTCTCGTCTACGCCTTAGAAGCGCTGGACCAAGACGTAACGCAAATTCAGAGTGTGTGTTAATGGTTATCAGTACCAGCACAGCACACATTCAATAAATCTCCTGGATTATTTTAGTAAATTCAAAAAGAAAGTATCTGACAATTAAGAGAAGGCCAATATGACAGCAATTGGATCAATCACTGGAAAGTTATAACTTCTTAAAGGGGATAGTTCCATTCCAAATGGCTTTTCTGTTCTGCAAGGACATGGGAGTTACTGAGCACTATTCACAAGTTGCCACTAGAGGCTTCTTCTCCATGCAGTCCAACATCACAATTCCAGCCTCCCGGTTGCCTCTAGCCTAACGTCAGGCAGAAGTGGCTGGATGACAGTCAATCCACTTGTGCAGACAGGCACAATTCAGTTTCCAAACTTAACAGGGCACATGCAGAAAGTCCCTCCCTGGCATACGTTGGCACAGCAGAGAGGGTCCCTGTTATGTCAACCTGCCTAGGCCAAGACATTGTAGCCCCTCCTCTCCTTCTCTGCTCCCAGCACAGTCGTTGGTGTTTACTCACCTTCCTCTAGAGTCCCCATTACAGACTCCACTGCTCAGTGAGTGTGCAAATCATCTTTTCCACACACTTTCCAGTTCCAAAAAAAAATGGTCACTAAGTCCAGTGTCATACTAGTTGCAACTGGTCATCTGGTCTGTTTCATAGGTGAGTCCTTACGTGCTTTTGGATGGTCTGATCGAGCTAAAGGGGGGGATCAGCTCACAATTAACTTTTATAGAACAAAATATTTAAGTCTTGGTCAGGTGGGCCTCGTCCCCAAACAAACTTCAGCAGACCTAATCCACTTCCAAGGCCTCCATCACACAATTTTGTCAATCTAGTTATCCTTTTCTTCTTTGACTTCCTGCTGTTTCCCATTCTGGGTTCAAGAACTATCAGGCTTGACATTGACATAAACTCCCTCCCCTCTCACTTCAGACTGTCTGTATTTCGGAGCCTCTCAAGCCGACAGGCAGCAGAAATAGGTCTATCTTCAGTCCACTGTAATCTAACACTTCTCACTGAAAACCAGCAGCTGGCATGGCTTGGTACGGGGACACCCTTATAGCAATTCCCCACCTCTACAATGTATGACAGACTTTCTGTTATAGTCCAGATCCACAACATGAGTGGTCGGCAGTGCTGGAATAACAAAGAAGGTTCCATCAAACCAGGGTTGCTAACCTCTGATCATAGGCTTCAATGGTGTACAGCCTGAAAGCATAGCTTTCCTCTTCTTGTATCCCACCTTTGAAGTTTCACTGAAGATACATTTTCTATCTCCGGACCGGGCCTCCTAAGAAGGTGGCTAACCCTCTTCTTTCCTCTTCTGCAGACCACTGTGAGGTTCAGCAAAGGGAAACCAGAATGTCTGCAGTTCTCCAGCAAAGAACTGCAGGTTGTACACCTGCGGCTGAGAAACTGAACACTATCAACTTCCATACTATAAAAACATATGAACTGAGAAACTAGATAATAGTTTCTCAGCATGCAGAATCAAAACAGCAGTGTGAAGAGGTGTTTTTTACACATATTAATTGCTGGGCTACAGTCTTTTTATTTTGCAAGTGTGTGCTGTTTAGATAACTTACTCTGTCATAAAGACAGTTCACTACTCACCACTGCATTGTCATCTGTTTTACTTCACGGTCATGATAATGTTGTTCTATGTACAGCTTGTTTTCTTCACACACTAAGGATGAGCACACAAACAGCCCAAGGCACACAGCCCAGGAACCAGGGCTTTCCCAGGGGCTAGAGCACCACGGTATAGAAGAACCCAGCACCCTAGGAAAATATCCACAAAACATCAGAGCAGTTGTCACCACTTCTTTAAAAAAATGTAATTAACTGCTGAATTTGGTTTTTGAAACGTTTGCCCTGATGTCTTATAAAGAGCTGTACAGTCATTCGTACAAACACAATATTAATAACAAGCACTGGCAAGGCCAACAGGAGTCACATATGTGAGAGCTATTGGCTTTGCCAATGTCTTTGGCTAAAAGTTGGTGGCGTGGCGTAGAGTAGAGAGGTATAGACGAGAGTGGCGTAGAGGAGAGGAGTAGAGTGGCGTTGGGTAGAGTGGCTCAGGGTACAGTAGAGTGGGGTACAGTAGAGTGGAATACAGGGGAGAGGCATAGAGTGGAATTCAGTAGAGTGCGTACTGTAGCGCGGCACTGTAGAATAGAGTGGTGTGGTGCAGAGTGGTGTGGTGCAGAGTGGTGTGGTGCAGAGTGGTGTGGTGCAGAGTGGTGTGGTGCAGAGTGGTGTGGTGCAGAGTGGTGTGGTGCAGAGTGGTGTGGTGCAGAGTGGTGTGGTGCAGAGTGGTGTGGTGCAGAGTGGTGTGGTGCAGAGTGGTGTGGTGCAGAGTGGTGTGGTGCAGAGTGGTGTGGTGCAGAGTGGTGTGGTGCAGAGTGGTGTGGTGCAGAGTGGTGTGGTGCAGAGTGGTGTGGTGCAGAGTGGTGTGGTGCAGAGTGGTGTGGTGCAGAGTGGTGTGGTGCAGAGTGGTGTGGTGCAGAGTGGTGTGGTGCAGAGTGGTGTGGTGCAGAGTGGTGTGGTGCAGAGTGGTGTGGTGCAGAGTGGTGTGGTGCAGAGTGGTGTGGTGCAGAGTGGTGTGGTGCAGAGTGGTGTGGTGCAGAGTGGTGTGGTGCAGAGTGGTGTGGTGCAGAGTGGTGTGGTGCAGAGTGGTGTGGTGCAGAGTGTGTGTGGTGCAGAGTGGTGTGTGTGGTGCAGAGTGGTGTGTGTGGTGCAGAGTGGTGTGTGTGGTGCAGAGTGGTGTGTGTGGTGCAGAGTGGTGTGTGTGGTGCAGAGTGGTGTGTGTGGTGCAGAGTGGTGTGTGTGGTGCAGAGTGGTGTGTGTGGTGCAGAGTGGTGTGTGTGGTGCAGAGTGGTGTGTGTGGTGCAGAGTGGTGTGTGTGGTGCAGAGTGGTGTGTGTGGTGCAGAGTGGTGTGTGTGGTGCAGAGTGGTGTGTGTGGTGCAGAGTGGTGTGTGTGGTGCAGAGTGGTGTGTGTGGTGCAGAGTGGTGTGTGTGGTGCAGAGTGGTGTGGTGCAGAGTGGTGTGGTGCAGAGTGGTGTGGTGCAGAGTGGTGTGGTGCAGAGTGGTGTGGTGCAGAGTGGTGTGGTGCAGAGTGGTGTGGTGCAGAGTGGTGTGGTGCAGAGTGGTGTGGTGCAGAGTGGAGTGGTGCAGAGTGGAGTGGTGCAGAGTGGAGTGGTGCAGAGTGGAGTGGTGCAGAGTGGAGTGGTGCAGAGTGGAGTGGTGCAGAGTGGAGTGGTGCAGAGTGGAGTGGTGCAGAGTGGAGTGGTGCAGAGTGGAGTGGTGCAGAGTGGAGTGGTGCAGAGTGGAGTGGTGCAGAGTGGAGTGGTGCAGAGTGGAGTGGTGCAGAGTGGAGCGGTGCAGAGTAGAGCGGTGCAGAGTAGAGCGGTGCAGAGTAGAGCGGTGCAGAGTAGAGCGGTGCAGAGTAGAGCGGTGCAGAGTAGAGCGGTGCAGAGTAGAGCGGTGCAGAGTAGAGCGGTGCAGAGTAGAGCGGTGCAGAGTAGAGCGGTGCAGAGTGGTGCGGTGCAGAGTGGTGCGGTGCAGAGTGGTGCGGTGCAGAGTGGTGCGGTGCAGAGTGGTGCGGTGCAGAGTAGAGCGGTGCAGAGTAGAGCGGTGCAGAGTGGTGCGGTGCAGAGTGGTGCGGTGCAGAGTGGTGCGGTGCAGAGTGGTGCGGTGCAGAGTGGTGCAGAGTAGAGTGGTGCAGAGTAGAGTGGTGCAGAGTAGAGTGGTGCAGAGTAGAGTGGTGCAGAGTAGAGTGGTGCAGAGTAGAGTGGTGCAGAGTAGAGTGGTGCAGAGTAGAGTGGTGCAGAGTAGAGTGGTGCAGAGTAGAGTGGTGCAGAGTAGAGTGGTGCAGAGTAGAGTGGTGCAGAGTAGAGTGGTGCAGAGTAGAGTGGTGCAGAGTAGAGTGGTGCAGAGTAGAGAGGTGCAGAGTAGAGAGGTGCAGAGTAGAGAGGTGCAGAGTAGAGAGGTGCAGAGTAGAGAGGTGCAGAGTAGAGAGGTGCAGAGTAGAGAGGTGCAGAGTAGAGAGGTGCAGAGTAGAGAGGTGCAGAGTAGAGAGGTGCAGAGTAGAGAGGTGCAGAGTAGAGAGGTGCAGAGTAGAGAGGTGCAGAGTAGAGTGGTGCAGAGTAGAGTGGTGCAGAGCGGCGTGGAGTGGCATAGAGTGGAGCATGGTGGCATAGCGTAGAGTGGTATAGAGTGGAATGGCGTGCAGTGGTGTAGAGTAGCATGGAGGTGCATAGAGTGGAGTAACAGTGTAGAGTGGCGTAGAGTAGTACAGTTTTGGTTGTAAGTAACAAAAGTGTTAATAGAGGCAGAAGATAACTAATTGAAAGCAACATAAATAAAAAGCTGCATGCTTGTGTTAAAAGTAGGAAACCACAATGCACGTCCAGGAATAATACCCAAAACACTAAAAAAATAAAAAATAAACAGTGTTTCATAAAGAGGAGGAAGAACACGTGTACTTGGTCCATACTCCAGGGAGGAGCCAACACAAGAAAGGAGGGAAGCCTACAGGAGTTAAGCAAATGAAAGATTGCAAATGAGAGTGACAACAAAAACAACCAATGGTATTCTATGGGTGGCTTGTGAGCCCACTGAGCTGTAGCCCACTGAGCTGTAAACACTATGAAGGTGAGAAATAAAAAATAATGACTTTGGCTTTTTAATTAAATAAACCTTGAACATTTTAACTTCAATCTAATGACACCAATTAATTTAATAGCTAGATAATTAGTACAGTTTTATTTTAAGTTGGATTTGCTGGTTTGCTAGGTCATTAGTAACGCAGTATGGTTTGTGTGCTCATCATTAAAAACTTTGTTTCTGAAAGATACTTACATGCCTGAGCCTAGCGGATTGGATTTTTAAGCTCTTCACACATGTGGTGGGAGACTTCAACACTGATAATGTTAAAGCGAAGATAGAATTTTTTGTGTCATAATTTTAATGATGAGCACAGGAACCATGCTCCGTTACTAATGACCTAAAAAGCCTTGAGAAAGCCCAGGTCTGACTGACTGCTGAGGGCAAAACACGTGTCGGCTGGTGCAGTTCTATCAATGTACTATTAAGTATTCATGTACTGAACTTCACAAAGCACTGACAAACCAAGCACAAAAATGAATAAAAAAAAATAAAAAAAGTTCTTCATAAGGAAATAAGATCTTATTGTGTTCTTTAAATACAAATAAGAGGAGGGGTACTTAAAATCATTATCCATAGTGACAATTCAGAGGCTCGAAAGGTCCAGTGCCTCGAGTGAACCCCCTCTACACTTACTTATACCTAGACTGGGCAATACCATCCGGCACTGGGATCCCTGGACCTTGCAAAACTAGGATTGACTACTCCACTCTACATGCCACTGCACTCTACGTCACTCCACCCAATTCTATGCCAAGCCACTAACTCTTAACCATGCTGTACACAGCAGCCATGCTGCTGTACAAAATGGCTAAAAGACATTGGCAAAGCCAATATCTCTCACATTGGTGAGACCTATTGGTGCTGCCAATGCTTGTTTAAAGAGCTAAACTCGTTTGTTGCAAGTTTTATACCTTAGCAAACAATGGTTTGAGCATCATTCTCCAAAACAGTATTGGAGACACATGTGACTTTGAGCCCCCTGTCACCACTGAAGCCGTTATATTGCTGGTCATTTGTTTCGCCCTCCGCTCCTAAACACCTAATGCTTGCTGTCAAGTCAATGACATCAGCTGCTCCCTATTAACAATGCTGGCATTTCCGATTACGTAAAAATGCTTATTGGAAGTACAAACTGAACAGTAAAGGGAGCAGTATTTTGTTCAGCTACAGAGCGCCAACAGCACAGAGAACTACAGTTCTAAAAAAACCCTCATTCCTAAAATGGCCCCTCTGTACGGGGTAAGCTGAAGTGAGAGAGAGAGAGAGAGAGAGAGAGAGAGAGAGAGAAAGAAAGACCTAGGTCTCATCTCATTTTATATCATCTCATTTTATAGCATATCCACCTCTTTTTGTAAAAGACCAAAAACTTGCAACAACCAATCAGATTAGCCTCACCCCATAGAACCTTCCTGAGAGAGTCTCAGAGCCTCAGATTTCATAGCCGTTGTGTAACAGTAACCACATCTACTGAAGGCTGAGCTTTCCCAGGAGAGGAGGGCATGGGAATCTATGAAAGTTACCAATACTGGGGAACCAAAGTTACAGGTAAGTAACTTGTTTTCTTGCCCCAGTATTGGAACTTTCATAGATTCCCATTGCTTGTATCAGACTAGCTAGCAGTAAGTAATAACAAAGCACATTTTGTGATATAAGCATCAAATACATTAGTATCCATACTGTCATAAGAAGCAAAAGCCATTGAAACAGTAATCAGTAAACATTCTCAGATACAAAATGTGCAATCATAGGAAGGTGGGATAGAAGGGAAAGCTCACCGCTCATTGGAAGAGATTGCTCAGGACCGCTTGTCCAACCGCCGCTTCATCTCTTGTGGAAGAGTCCAAGCAGTAATGCTTTGTGAACGTGTTGGCACTGCTCCATGTAGCTGCCCTACAAATGTCTTTGATAGGACCTCCAGCGAAGAGAGCCGTAAAGGATGAGACTGAACTCGTAGAGTGAGCTCGTACATGCCTTTCTAGCGGCTTACCCGCCGCCTGGTGGCAATAATGAATAGCACTGGAAATCCAACGTGAGATTCCTTGTTTTGAACGAGGAAAACCTTTTCGAGGAGCACTATAAGCAACAAAGAGCTGTGAAGATTTCCTGAAAGCTTTTGTCCATTCAAGATAAAATATAAGGCATCTTTGGACATCCAAGGAATGCAGAGACCTTTCTGCTGGAGACGTAGGTCGAGGTAAAAAAGAGTTCAGAACCACAGGTTCGTTCACATGGAAATCAAAGGGACCTTTGGAATGAATTTCGGATTTGTTCATAGGATTAGAGTATCTTTTTTGAACTGTAAGAAAGGTTCCATAATGATAAGAGCTTGCAGTTCCCCAACCCTTCTAGCCGACGTCAAGGTTAAAAGGAGAGCCACTTTCCATGATAGAAACTTTAGATCCGCTTTGTGAATAGGCTCAAATGGAGGTCTCATGAGATGAGCCAGAACCAGATTGAGCTGCCAGATTGGAGGCGGAGGCCGAACTGGAGGGAAAGCCCTGAAAAGACCTTTCAGGAATTACTAGACAATCCTCGCGGACCAGAGAGAAGGACCTGAAGCTGTCCGCCTGAATCTAAAGATAGCCGCCAGGTGTACCTTGATTGAGGAATGTGCCAGGCCTGACTTAGCCAGAGAAAGAATGTAAGGCAATATCTGGTGAGGAGCAGAAGAGAACGGATGGAGATTCGGTCTGTGGCGCCATAAGCAGAAACGTTTCCATTTTGCGCGATAGGTCTTATTTGTACTAGGTGCACGGGCTTGAGATAATATTTCTTTACACTCCTGAGGTATATTTAAATTCTGGAATTCTCGGTGCTCAGGAGCCACGCTGTCAATTGGAGAGAACTCGGGTCTGTATGCAACACTTGGCCTTGGGACATTGTCAATAGAGATGGAATGGGCCGCAGGTGAATTGACTGATCCTGAGAGAGCAGGAGAAGCTCAGTGTCTTGATCCAGTTCCCACTCGTGACAGACTGATTTCAGACGAATCAGGGTATCCGCTGTCGTGTTGAGTGTACCTGGGAGATGTTCTGCTGAGAGAGAAACTCGGTTGAGAATTGCCCATTCCCATATCTCTTGGACCTCCCTTGAGAGAACTCGAGATCTTGTTCTGCCTTGTTTGTTCACTTAATGCATGGCCGTCGTGTTGTCCGTAGGAACCAGTACTGTGGAATTCAGAATTCTCTGAAGGAAAGCTTGCAGAGCTAAATGAATTGCCTTGAGCTCCAGAAGATGGATGTGGAAAGGACGCTGCTCGGGCGTCCAATGACCGCTCACTTGTAGGTCTTGTAAAACAGCTCCCAAGCCTCCCAGCGAGGCATCCGTGGTCAGAACCAAGGGAGATGGAGCAATCTATAGAGTGAGACCCTTTGAGATATTGTCTTTGTCCGTCCACCAGTCGGCCGCCTTCCTGATGAGAGGTGTGACCATTATCTTGTTGTCGAATGAGCCTTCCACCTGGAGCCATTGCCGGTCTAGCTGCTCCTGCAACGGGTGCAAACGTAGTCCGCAATGCGGAATTAAGGGTATGCAGGATGAAATCGATCCTAGGAGCGATTTGTACAGACGGACCCATAGAGACCGTCTCCTTTGCAATTGACAAGCCGAGAGAATGAGCTTTCTTTGTTTTTCCTTTGATGGGAAAGCCTTGCAGCATCTTGTATCCAGAATGGAACCTAGGAATTTGGCCGACCTGGATGGGAGAAGGACTGATTTGTTCTTGTTGAGTTGTAGACCCAGATGCTTGAAAAGTTGAATGCAACTTGTGACTGCTCTTGTAGTTGCTTGAGAAGATGGAGCTTTTATCAACCAATCATCTAGGTAGGGAAAAACTTCTAGAGATTGTTTTCTGAGAAACGCTGCCACCTGGGCCAAAACCTTCGTGAAAATCCAAGGAGCTGATCTGAGACCGAAAGGCAGGACTTTGAATTAAAAATGGCTCTTGGCTACTGTGAAGCGTAAGAATGGTCTGTGAGCTGGGTGGATTGGTACATGAAAATATGCGTCCTCGAGATCCAGAGTTGCCATGTAATCTCCTGGATTGAGAAGGTGCAAAATATCGTGAAGGGATACCATCCTGAATGATAGTTTTATGAGATAGGTGTTGAGCTCCCTCAGGTCTAAAATTGGGCACCATTTCTCCTCCATCTTGCGAACCAGGAAAAACCTGGAATAGAACCCTTCTCCTCTCTGAGATAGAGGCACAGGCTCTATCGCTCCCTTGATGAGCAGTTGGTGGGCTTCGAGACGTAGAAGCTGCAGATGTTTTGATTCGGTGGCACGAGGGGCTCTGGAAGGTGGGAGGTCTTGGAATTCCAATGTGTGGCCAAATTGTACGATACTGAGGACCCACCGATCCGATGTTATGATCTTCCAACTGTGCAGACAGTGTGAAATCCTGCCCCCTACTAATGTTACCAGGGGTGGAGGAACAGCAGACAGAGCAGAGAGGCCGCTATAGATGTTTAGAAGAATCTCTCCCTTGACGCCCCTGTCGACCTCTTGCAGCTTGGCGAGAGAAAGACGCCGACTGGCCCTGGCGCTGAGAGTATTGCGGCTTGTAAGTCTGCGAAGATTGCAAATAGGAGGAGTAGCGTTGTTGGTGTCCTCCTCTGTAATTTGAAAAGCCTTTAGCTTTCGCCCCTCCGAAAGGTACCTTGCGATATTGCAATGTGTCTAAGGACCTAGCTGTTTCCGTGTCCTTCTTGATGTCCTGTAGGGCATCGTCTATATGCTTACCAAAAAGCATGTCACCATCAAATGGCAAATCCAAAATCTTATTCTGTACCTCAGGGAGAAACCAGGTAGCCCGAAGACAACCTTGCCTCCTCGGGACAGCTGAGCCTGCCAAGGCGAGAAAAGCAGTTGCGGCGATGTCCATGGCACAATCAATAATCTCTTAGGAAGATCGCGCCCCCCCCCCCTTCAGAATTGAATTTTCTTTTCATCCGCTTTGGAAGTATCCAGTAGCTGATCAAGGAAAGGAGACAAATCACACCACATTTGGCGATCATATTGTGCCAAAATAGCTAGTGCATTGGAGGCTCAAACCAGGAGGCTGGACATAGAAGAGAATCTCTTGCCCACGTTATCATTGCGCCTTCCTTCTCTATCCGGCGGTGAAGCAAGAGGAGCCAATGGGTTCTTTGACTTTCTCTGAGCCGCCTGGTAGATTACGGAGTCCGGCCTTGGTTGGCCAACCAGGCAAGCAGGACTACCATCAGGAGCCTTATTTTTTTTTCTCTAGCCGCGGTAGAACAGGTATAATAGTAGCTAGAGACCTTCATACCTTCACTCCATATATGCTCTATGATGGGAATAGAACAAATGGATTTCCTATAAGGCTCTTTAAAATCATAGAGAAAGCAGTCCGATTGAACAACCGGAACAGGAAGACCAAATCTTTTTGAAGCTCTCTCCATAAGATTATGGAAACCTCCCATGTCTGCTGGAGGAGAATCCACAGGATCCGGTACAGGTGAAGCAGGATCTGGTATAATATAGTTGTTCCATTCTCTATCCGGGTTTGGGACCTCTCTTACATTTCGGTCATCCCCCGAGGAACCATCGTCATCATCATCATCCACATTAGCCTGCCCTGTGGCAATATTTTGCCGTTCCTCCAAAGGTTCCGGCTCTAGTGGTTGAACCGTAGAAGTTGAAGGAGGAGGAGGTGGTGGTGGCGGCGGACATGGTTGCATGGATGCGGAGGTGGTTGCATGGATTCAGAGGGTTGGGATGGAAATCTCCTCCTATAATTTATCAACATGATCTGTAAGTCACTTATTAGGGACGGAAGGCATAGACACCATACCCTGCTGAGATTGTTCTTGAGGCCTTTCCCAAGAAGGGGGTTGCCGTTGTTCCTCATAATAGTCATCAGAATCTGAGTCCTGGTATTTCACCTGGAGCTGAGAAGGACTATATGCGTTGTCATAAGGACTATCTTCCTCATCAGAATAGTCTTCATCTAAAAGTAATGCAGGAGGCAAAGGCGTCACCCTTCGCGGAGATATCATCTCCGGGGTGTAATTTGACGTTTCCTAATTGAAATCTTAACTTTTTGCACCGTCGACGGAGGCGTCGACATAGTCGTCATTGATGGAATCGTCGTCGACGAAGGCATCGTCGACGGAGAAAGGATCATCGTTGACACTGGAGAAATCGTTGAAGGTATTGTCGACGAGCTCATCGTCAGTATCATGGTAGCCGTAGTCATCGGCATCGTCGACACCACCGTCGGCGCCATCTTCGTCGCGACACGGAAACAGGACCCTGCGTCGTCGACGAAGTCGTCATCGACGAAGTCATCGTCGAAGCCCTCGATGACGGGACCGTCGACAGAGCCATAAACGACGCCTGGTGCCCTTTAGAAACCGTCGTCGACGTACCTGATGAAGTTGTCGTCGACGAGCGGGTTTTCATGTCTGATTTTCCTTCCTGAGGTAAAGATGCTGGCTTTTTAAAACCTTTTGTCTTCTCAGATGGTGTAGAAACAACAGAAGTTACTTGAGTCCCCTTCTGTGTAGAAATTACCTCAGTCACAAGTCCCTCCTTCTCCTTTGCATCTCAGTGAGGAGATTTTCCGGGACTGGGCCTTTGAGACCTATCAGACCTATCAGAGGTCTTTTGAGGTTCAGTTGATGTTAAAGGGGAAGACCTATTCTTTGATCTTCTTGATAAAGAAGCTGAGGAGGAATCCTCGTTGTCACTAGAAATCACCTCCTTCCGTGACTTCATCTTTTGTAGCCAAGTCAAAAGTCTTCCTTTCCTGTCTCTCAGAGTCTTGGTAGAGAAGGTTCTGCAGATTTTACAATCAGTGGCTCTGTGGTCCGGGTACAAGCAATAAATACAATCCTTATGCTTGTCCTCCACATAAAGCCTTTTCTTAGAACAGGTAGAACAAGCCTTAAATAAAGCCTGCTTCTCTATCTGACATCTTGAAGAAAAAGCCAAAGTTGTAGAGAAAACTGAGCAGAGGTCAGTGGAGACTCCCTTAGCACAACGTGCGGTAGACAATCTGAGGCTCCGAGGTTCTCTCAGGAAGGTTCTATGGTGTGAGGCTAATCTGATTGGTCGTTGCAAGTTTTTGGTCTCTTTTACAAAAAGAGGTGGATATTATACAAAATGAGATGAGGCCTAGGCCTTTCTTGCTCTTTTGTACCTACTGCTATGGTATTTTTATTTACAGAGGCTCCCATTCCGACGACGGGGAATGATACAAGCAATGGGAATCTATGAAAGTTCCAATACTGGGGCAAGCATTCTTTACGTTGTTCTCGGTACACAGCAGAGGCTTAGCTCAAGAAAGAGGCAGATAACAGTTTCTTGCTAAAAACAAAGTCCGATGACATAGGGAGGGTTAGGAAGTAGAAAATCATACTCCAATGCATACTCTTGCATACTTCAATTTTGTAACAAACAAACCTGCATTGTTTTCAAGTTAATAATGGAACTTTTTGGGTGTTACATATTAAGCACGCTAGATAATATGCATCCCACAATTCCATGGAATGCAAAGTCTTACGCTCACCCTAATATTACTGGGTAAGTTAGATGAGTATATGCACCCTTACTGCATATTAAAATCAAAAAGTGCAGCACAAAGTGAAGAAAAAAGTGCCTTGAAAACCATCTTCTCCCTTGGCAATTGAGAGAGCAGGGAGGCAAGATGCAGGGCAACAGCTAGGAGTACTTGCGCACAATACAACACAAGTCAACAGGAGGGAGGCTGAGCGGATCATCACAAGAATAATTTACAGCAAGCACCAGTAGAGATTGATTCTGCAGTGATTGCCTAGACCACAGCTGGCAGGTGGCTGGGGTGAGGGATAGACTGATCAAAATTACCCACTTACGCTGCTGCGCTGCCACTTGCTCCTAGTTTGTTCCAGTAACGTGATGAAGGCGTGGTCGAGGGCTTTCTTGAAGCAACATTCAGCTTGGAGAAAGCAAGATGTTTTTTCTAGTAGGATCGTATGTTTGAAGATTGTTTGAATGGTCACTAGTGACAAACGTGGGCAGGACAGCTCCCTCAAGTTAGGTTGTGCTGTTTGGTCCACCAGATGAGGAACATATTTGTCTCCTATGAAGCTGTTGTTTGGTCACTCTTTACAGAAGGATGCGGTGATGGTCTCAAACTGGAATGTACAAATACAAGGAGGCAGGATGCTATCAACGGATAGATGGAAAGAGCTAAAAGAAGTGCTGGAACACACTCCAAAATCAGCATCAGTTATAAAATCCAATTTAAGTATTGAAGGTACAACGGATGGGCAAACCCAGGGAGAAGTCCGGCACAGCTTCAATGAGTGGTTGCCTTCAAGAAGGAAGGAGATGAGAGTTAGCAGGTTGAACAGAAAATGTCATACTTTATGAAGAGCTGTGAAACTGACTTAACATGTAAATGGGTGCATTACCAAGCAGTGGTGTACAGAGGAGTAAAGATGGAACCTCGGATGGGACTGCTCCTAACTGTTTGGCGAAAACTCTGGGATTAAAATTCACACAAAACAAAGGACAGTTGTAAAGGTCACAAGGACAGTCCATCACAGACCTCAGCTAGTAAGGGCCCTTTCCCTTGACAGGAGCATAGAAGCATGCAGCCTGTGGGTCTCCTGAACACATTCAGTTAACAATTACTATTTAAGTTGGCATGACACTACGTACTAAACACACAGGACTGCCTCACCACCCCAAGGGCGATTACCAGAGCAAAGGGTGAAACACATCAGATGCAATACAAAGGATGTTCAGTTGGGATATACACAGGCAGCAGATAAGAAATGAAAACGACAATATTTATATGTTTTCTTTGAAACTGGACGATAGATGCAGCCTCTGGCTAGTACGCCGGGACATGGTCATTACAAACGTAGTGAGTTAAGACCACTAATGTTATACCTAAAAGGCATTTCAAACAATACATAAGTACCAAATAACCTAAACAGCGACACCAAGTCCACTGATCTAGCATTAGCACACATGGACACAGAAGCCCTTTGCTCAGAGCAGCCAGATCAGCTGGAAAAGGCAGTGAGAACCTTGCAAAGTATGTGTGTAGTGTTACAACTTCTGCCAGTCCTTG